>NC_136139.1:2500-1272500 GCF_965212315.1 Lampetra planeri | reverse complement strand
TTCTAGACAGTGGCACGATGAGTCCAGTAAATTCACTGTCGCTCTGAATAAATGTAGGAAAGAAATGAAAGAGTGGCTGTGTTTTTTTCTCTCTCACTGCCCTCAAATAAAATTAATTGATTCCAGTGCGCAGGTGTTCACCACCGTCTCAAGAAAGGGATATTCGAAAAAAAACACGACAGCTGCCTAATGCCTTTCTGAGTCATGCTCGTAGATGTGTGGTGACCCGCTGTTTGGTACAATGAGCATTACGCATGTACCATAAGTCATTCAGCACTGGGGATCCAAACAAACACGTGAACTCCAAACAACCTTCTGCAATCAATCCCATCAAAACAACAAGATGATAGCGGGCTGCCATTAGCAGCGGCGTTCTACTGCAGCTGAGATTACGCTCTTGCAAACAAACAAAAAATCTCGCAACATTTAGGAAAAATGCAAGTGCAAAAAAAACATGCTTTGCATTTCATTTACAGCAATATTACGAATAATTATTGCGAGCGTGACTCTGATTCAACATTATCACGGATGGCTGAAGGACAACCGCCACTAATGGAACACGACAGATTAGCGCAAGGCTTTTAACAACTGCCAAGATATCAACTGCACACGTTGTCAAAGTTCCAGTCCATCACCATGCTGCTATCCAAGCGTCGTGGAGCCGGCGTGTCCATGTCTGAGCTAAGGCTGGGAAGGCCCCGTTCCGTCGCTTGCACAGCCAAAGCATATTTCTGTAAAATCCAGGTTCAGTACCGGCATGAACAACAAAAAGTTATGAACTATTTTTGTATATTTACCGGTTAAGGCCCACTGAGCTATATAGCTCTTTTTCAGAAGCGACCTCGCTATCACAAATATAGCTCAACGAAAGTGGATTATCACCGTGTGGAAATTTACAACAGCCAAAATACTCTAAACACACGTTGATTCTAAATGTAGGGGGAAAAACAAGACGACCCGGAGAAAAAAATCAACGCGACCACGGGGAAAAACACAAAAACTCCAAATATACAGGCAGCAGGGTCGGCTTTGAACCCATGACCTCCTGTATACCAGGCGAGGTATTTAACATCTGCCCACCGCGACACCTCTCATACGTCTGCATAACCTGGTCTCAACATTTCTCTTGGTCTAGGCCAGGGGTCGGCAACCAAAATAACAAGAAGAGCCATTTCTTTCCAATTCGGTACAAAATTCAGTATTTCAAGAGCCGCAATGCATCTATGTACATACTGTACATACGTACATATCGTCAAGAAGCAGCCCGTAAAGAGCCGCATGCGGCTCCGGAGCCGTAGGTTGCCGACCCCTGGTCTAGGCCAATCCACGCTTTATCACCCTTGCCACGACTGATTTCGTACAGAGTGTAAGATTTCTCTTGATGTGGAAGAGAATCCTTGGGGTGCGAAAGGATCTTGTGCATTTGGGAGCCTGGGTTTTTCGCTGCACCCTTTGACGATTTTCCTTTTGAGGATGTGTTTCGATATTTTCGGTCAGGGCATCCTGGCTTTGTTCCCTTCCTCCCTGGTGATGGGAGAGAGTTACTCGCTAGGCTCCGCTTCGGACGAGAATTTCTCGACAAATGATGGAATGGGAAACATTGCTTTGCGCTTAAATTATCCTCAAATCTTCCTGGCGCGTTTCGCATTGACAGTGATAACACGACTACAATTAGCAAAAATAAGTTCGTCAATAATATTGCCGTAAATGAAAACACATTCGGCGAAATTTGGGCAGTGGCTCTCTTAATACCACATAGATTCAGGGCTGCTGCCTATAAATATTTTAGGGCAGTGTTGTCGATGAACGTGTTCAGCTTTATTTTGGCGTGTGTTTATGCACCACTGCCGATGAATAATCACGAAAAAAAGTGTTCATGTTAATATGCAGGAACTTGTATTTTGTCAAAAGCAATCATTCTCAGAAATCCCCGTAACGAATAGCACCGTGCAGAGACAAAACATGGGTCTTTAACAATCACGTTCCAGAGCAAACTAAGAAAATAACAATTTTGAGCTCCAATCATCTGCTGTGTGCACCTCTCTCTGCCCACTGCTACACATTAAGCTCTCAGAACTACGACTAAATGCAATAGAAGGAAATAAAATTGTTCGACTGGCTTTGTTACACAGTTGCCGGTGACCAGGATTAGATCCTCAGGGCTGAGTCACCTCCGATGGACGCCTGTGGTTTACAACCCCCGGGGCCACACGATCACCTGATAACGTAACCGTGCCAACCGATTCAAAAAGTCGTGCAAAGCAATACGACGCAGTAGGCGTATAACGCCAGCGCGAAAAACCTAGGGAAGCGACATCAAATTGACGACTCACCAAGGATCCTATTATTTTATAACAACTTTTGAAAACCACAACGGAAGGTTTGAAAATGGCTTTACCAAGTGTGCTTCTGTAATTGTCCCACGCTTTGTGGGATATTCAGCACTTTTTTTCTTAAAATTATCTGTATTTTAAAACTACCTAGAGCCTCTGGAAATTGATTTTTATCCGACAGCACAACGTTGCAAGGCTAGACGCCAAAAATAATGGGAATTGATGACGATTATTACATAATACGGTATTATTGACAGAAGCCCTGAAATGTGCCAACAATAGGAACCAGTTCCATGAAAACAAATGACTTCTGAAAGGTCCCCTAAGCCACCTTCCACATAAATAAAACCAAAATATACGCCCCGTGCATGCTGTGCATTTCACAACTCTTCGCGATTACGTCCAAGTATGGCTAGCACGGTTGGCTACGTACGGTGCGAAAGAAGTTCAACATACATACCATACATACGTAAAGGGCAAAGGTGCAGCACTGCAACTGCATGCTCACGCCACTGCTACAGGAAGGGCATCGAATAGAGGGAGCTCGAGAGAGAACCACGGAAGGGTAATTGGCCTACTCTGCCATGTTGGCCACGTGTTCCAAGAGGTTGGCATACCCACACGTTACCCCACCACATGCGACTTAGCGATCGACTAACTGTGGTGTTCCCATTTATATCGCTGGGTGGACAGAGTTGGGGGGACTTTAGAAACTTGCCTATCGATTGACCTCCTGCGCCAGTGTATCAAATCGAACGGGCGACTTCTGGCTTGCAAGTCCGGTGTGCTGACCATTACACCACAGCAGCATCCCAAGTAAACAATATCCACATATAAATAATATAAATGTGCAATACACACATGCATAAAACATTCACACACACGCGCGCGCACACGAGCGCACACACACAAATAAAATACACACAGGCATCCTCCAAGCAGTCTGCCGGAGCAGCAAAGGTTGGCCGTGCCGTCCGCCCTCCACTCTTCCCCGTGCCGTTCCCATGCTCGTCCCCGCTAAGCCCTGTTCAGAAGAGGTGACCGTAATGAAGGACGCGTCCACTGGCTCATAACGCAGCGGCAAACATCGCTTCTAAAGGTTGAGCGGCGAGTTCCCTACGGCGAATCGAGCAAAAAAAGCAGATAACGACGGGACCTGCGTGCAAAGACGGCGGAATCGCGTCCACTGCTTTTCAACCGCAGGTCATCTTTAGCCGCGATCAGTCCGCTGCCGGATGAAGGCCTCTCCCCAAGCCGCCACCGCCGCCGCTGACTCTCACGGCCCTGCGATACGACCGCGAGAATTCCGCCGGGCACCAGCTGTGCATGAGCTGCTGTGACCTGGGCTACATATTGCAACGATCCGTCCAGCACCTGAACACAAACTGATTTGAGTATCGCAGTGGAAGTTGTGAATAAGCACACCCATTGGGCCACGTGTGCTTAGATGCAAAGCAGTGTGCTGGTATCATGAGTTTTGCCCCTCTACCTCCCCTCCACCAGTGCAATGAAAGCATGATTATTTCCATTGTAAATGTTATGCCTGTTTACTCGGGAAAGCCTCACTCAGTCTCATGACTCTTTTTCAGGAGGCTCCTGCCAAGTTTTTCGCAGTAGGAAGGGGGCATTCATTGCTATGCAGCAAGGGAATGGAACGCAACCAAGAGGACATCCACAGATGAAGCTCGTTTCCAGGTCCCAGGTGAATTGCTTCTTTGCAAGAACTGTGAGAGGTGGTGGCGATTTGGGTTTGCCTTCATCTAGCAGTGGACTGATGATAGCTGATTATGACGAGGGATTCCCTTCAGCTGCCTTTGTTAATGTGACTGCAGTAAACTAACTCTTCTATCTTGTTTTTCACGTAAACAACTGAGGCTCTGAGCTGACAAAGTCTGTCATTGCCAAATGGGAAATAAATTGTGCAAATTGTGCGACAGTTGTGTTATTTTGACAACAGATTGAATGGAAACGACACACGTGCAATCGTGCCAGCGTAGAACACTGTGCACGTGCACATCTTCTAAATGTTTTATAAATGCAAACAGCAAAATGGAAATTGTCGATTACGCAGCTTACTTCACCCCTAGCCCAGGGCATAATAAAGCGACATGAAGTCAACGTTTGAAAAACCTGAAACAACTCCGCAATTGAAAGTGTCTCTCCACTTGATTAATCTCTCCCGGTGGCCCTGAAAAAGTGTCACGTACGCAGTGACCAGTCGCTCCGGAAGATCACCCACTCTTCCAAGTTGACAAGAAGATATATAGAATAGTCTGCTTTGAGTCGAAGAAAATTATCGAGCATGAGAAGAGTTATACATTGTAATGGCTGCCCCCAAAAAAATGCCAAAGAGGAATTTTGCTGAGAATAGGTTTTCCCCTTTTTTCTGGCAAGAAAACAGGTGTTAAGATCTTCTTGGTTCTTTCGGTAAAGTCACGTAGAAGGGAAATAAAATAATAAAAATAAAACATAATAAAATACAATTCTCACGACGTTTCGGCCACAACGCAAGCAGCCGTCCTCAGGTGAAGAACAGGTCTGTCGGAAAGACAGCGTCTGTTAAGATGTTAAAACACCAAACTGAAACATTTTACAAGGAATCATGTCTGCATTAACCACAATACGTGTGGTCAGAATGCAAACAAAAAACATACTCTGATAATATGTGCATTGTCTTTGAAACTGATTGGTCTCGTCTCAAACGGTGTTAGACCAGGGGACGCCTTTTACGCCTTTTGGCAAAGGAGGTCCCATGATGTGCATACAAATAATCAACAAATGCAAAAAAACCACCACCACTAACAAGCGTGCTGCACGAGAGAAAAGCGGTTATTTTGCACGCAGTCCAAACAAAAAACATACTCTGATAATATATGCATTGTCTTTGAAACTCATGGGTGTGGACCAATCTGTTTCAACGACAATGCAGACATGATTCCTTGTTAAGGGTTTCAGTTTGGTGTTTTAACATCTTAACACCTGTTTTGTTGCCATAAAAAAGGGGAAAACATATTCTTATATTTTGGTAGAGGTAAATCTGCAGCTGATCTGTGCCCTAATACACGATTTTAGGCAATGGAGACTTTGTCGCACCAAGCCAATCTACAATGAATATCTAATGTCGTCAGTGAATAAATGCATAATCCGAACTTCTCACCGGATAACAAATAAAGCATAACCTTTGTAGTGACAAACTAAGGCTGTGAATCCAGGGGCTGTCCGACAAAATCGTCCTTGATCGCGAAACGTGTCCGCTTCAGATGTACAACCGCAGCGCCCTCTGTCGATGTGACGAGAGCGCTGCGCGTGGCTTGGCGAAGGCACGCGGTGCGAACACCGCATGGAGGCATCAGTGCGCATTCTCATCCATCATACACGTCAACCCATACGGTTTACCCCGTATTCTCGTACGGGGAAATTGAGTTTTCAGGTCCATGCCGCGTACAGCCGTTTTAATACGGGCAAAACATTTTTTTGTCTATTTGTTTGTGTTTCTCTCTTGTGATGGGACTTTTGTAGGACGAACGTTGAGATGTATAATGGGCACGCGGTGACCAATAAGGTCTGTCTTGGTCTGTAATAAGGTCGGCACTGATAAGGGATCGACAGGTTCGTAGTGTAGACTCCACGCTCCGCATCACTCATCTACACACGCTATTAAACATGGGCTATGAAGAAGGGCCGTTGTCCGAAACGTCTCCCACTCTGTATTGTTTTTTTAGGTGGAATTTGACTTCTATATTTGTGGGGGGTGGGGGGGGCATGGGTTCACTTTGTCCCTCACATTCGGAATGGCGGCCGCATATAATAAATTTGTAAAATCTTTATTGTAAACTACTGAAAATAAATTAATAAACATGCCCAGTTTGGCAGGGGCGTTGCATCCCACGTGCCCCCCCCTCCACCGCAAACTTCCTGCCATGAAGGAGGGCCATTGTCCGAAACGTCTATGTTTTTTTCAGTTGAAGGCAGTGCTTTGATGAACATGTTTAGCTGCTGTTGTGCTTGTGAACCACTGCCAATCGCAGCGTCACCAAACTATTTGTTCACCCGCAATGAATGTGACCCATCTGTACTGTAGACACACTGCTGCATGGGGAGACATCCGTAACATTCATCCGTAACATTCGTGCACGGCACGTTTTCGTTTAGCAATTGATTTTTGCTTTAGCGCGGAAATAAAAGTGGGGTACGTAGCGGCTTTTTTTTAATTTACGTCTTCTTTGAAACAGCATACTTGAGTCAGTTCGTCTGCAAATGTCAATTATAAAACAATGAAATGAAAATGCTTATCATCAACCTGCCTAACTTGGGTCATGTCATTCGCGTGCAGGGTAAAGGCGCAGCGCTGCAAGTGCTTCCCCACGCCACTGCTGGTGGAAGGGCCTCCACCTACTGGAGGAAGCTCTCGCAAAAAAGAAACAAAAACCCTCTAAAAGTGATTGGGCCTACTCTTCCACCCTGGGCATACATCGTTGAAGATGTGTCAATACCGACACTTTACCCCACCACCACGCCGCCCCTACTCATGTACACTAAGCGGTGGGTGCACAGGCGCGGAGGGGATTTAAACGGCAGTGGCACCGTACTCCTTGCTTCTTTCGGTAAAGTCACGTCGTTAGAAATACAAATCACGACGTTTCGATCGCAACACAAGCGGCCTTCATCAGGTGGCACCGATACAACGTCGTTATTTGTATTTCTACCCACGTGACTTTACCGAAAGAACCAAAGAGTATGGATTCCTGCAGTCACGAAAGCTTCAAATCTAGATTGAAGTGGCACCGTCGGTCCACCTGCCGCGCCGACCATTCCACCGCAGCGCTATCCCCACCACGCCGACGCTCTCTCTCTCTCTGTATGAAGTCGACGTGTGGCCGTGTTGTCAATCGCGCTATTATTTTCACAATCCTGACGGCGTCAAGTACGACTGATGAAATCCCACAAATCCAGTCCAGTGATTTTGCTTCACCCAGATGAGTAGCGGGTGTCGACTGGAGAGGAAAGATTTAAGAACCTGCGCGTACTGTTTTTTTGTTTCCCAGCGGATAACGTTCACATTTTACAATGAATGCACACTCGTGTTAAAGCTGAAACGGGGCCTCTCTCAAGTTGGCTGTGTGAAGAAAACCAAAGCCGTCAGCTCCGTGTCCGCTGAGCTACCCTGTCGGCTGGCAGCGGCGCACGCCTTCGAACCCATCGCATAGTGGAAACAGCAGCAACAATGGAATGACCGACTGCTCTTGACAGAAGGAACATTTACCGGGATGCCCGTACTATTTTAATTATACTTCCTTGGTAGTTTAACACGCAGTGTTTGCAATAAGTATCCGCGTTAACCGATTTACAATGAAGCTCAAGACATTGTTAAACACTATAACTGCATATAGAGCACATCTATAAAAAAAAAAGTGTATATATACATCCTTCCGTCCATCTACCCACTTACATAAGACAGGCAGAGCGAGAATTGACAGCCCTGTGATTTGCCAGAGTAAGAAGGTTTCTCGTACTGACACGGCTCCGCAGTGGAGCGAGCGGTGCGCCAGTTACTGGACGACGAGATAACACAGGTGGATGGGAATTATTGTCAAGGGAATGCAATTCGTGGCGAGTGGAAGGCGGAGGGTTGCGACCGAGCAATCTGGGATGCAGGGCGAATGGCAGGCGAGGGGATAAGTGTTGTGCGGTGGAGGGCAACTTGGGGGGCAGGTGGTGTCCGTGGAAGAAATGAATCGCGATATTTCGCGTGCACGGCACGGCGAAAGAAGTTGTGTGGGGGTTGGTGTGATTTGACAGCGGGCAAGCTCTGACATCATCAGCAGCACCCATAGTAAATCCACTGCTGGATGAGGCCTCTCTATGCCGTTACCATCACACATAGCCCCGCGATACAACGATCCATCACTCATCTACTGATCTCATCGCTTCATGGACATGTAATGACAGGGGAGTCAGCCTACGGTGCGAGTGCACTAGTGGCCACGGGAGGTAATGGACAGGGGAGTCAGCCTGCAGTGCGAAGGGACTAGTGGCCACGGGAGGTAATGACGAGGGAGTCAGCTGTGAGTACGATGGGGCTGGTGGCTACGGGAATGATCGAGAGGGGAGCGTGGTCAGGTGACGGAAGAGCACGGTGGAGTCTGCCGGTGGAGCGAGCGTCCAGAGTCAGCGAGAATGATCGAGAGGGGAGCGTGGCCTGGGTTGGTATAAAAGGGGGAGATGCGCGGGAGACTCGGGGCTGTTGCAGTGGCGTCTCCGCCTGGTCGAGTGAACGTGTCTTCAATAAATAAACCATCTCAATAAAAGTGTGTCAAGTCGTCTTTACATGGGTATGATGAACTTATTTGCCACCATACGTAAGCCAACCGTGCCAATCGGAGGTGCGGACAAAGAACAACAAATTATTGGGCGCGTTCTCTCCTCTGGCTGCCGCTCCGTCGCCAGTCTCATCAACGTGCCACCATCCCTTCACGATGTGCCCGGTCCCCACCCCCTGATATTCATGATCAGTCAAGGCGATGCCTCCGACATCCATTTATTCTCCGATCCATGTATTTCTCTTTCAGTTTAAATATCGATTATAATGTAATCGACTCCGTACGTATAAACAAATCCCTTTGAACAGAAATTAAACTATATTTACAAGTTCTTGTACGATATCCTAGCTTCATTTGAATGCTCTAGTAGTAAACAGGGGTAGCGGTGGCGCAGTGGGTCAACCATTGCGCAAAAAAAAATCCGCCGACCCGCAATCACCGGCGCACTGAAGCATCGTCAAAGCAACCCCCACGAGTGAAGGATGTGGGGAGGCCTTCAGCCAGCAGTAGACTGACACAGGGGCCGTGTGTTTGCATTTCAAAGTACGCACACGCAGTCGAAAAGAGACTCGTGCAAGCTTCAGAGGCCATGGCAAGAGCTGCAGGAATGAATTATACGATAAGCGGATCGCTCCATCTCCCCCGCCTGCTGTGAAGCTACAGCAGCAGCAGACTATGTCTGTGAATCATAGCTCCTCCGGAATAACCCTGCGCTATACAAATGGCACATATGCCAAATGTACGAACCATTAGATTTTTCTTTTCACTGTGGTGGATAGGACAAGGCTGATTGGACGTGAAACCTACCACCGCTTAGATCTCTGCGTGTTCTCTATGACGACGAAGATGATGGTGACTGGCAGTAAATTTATATTATCGCCACCAATTTCAATTCATACCTTTGCTTGATGTTTCCCATTCCATTATTATCACTTGCTTTACCAAACGGTGGATTTGATATTCTAATGCCCTGAAGTGTGTGCTTGACTCGATCAAAATACGTGATGGGCGTTACCATCATCATCACCATCACTAAACGTGATGGATGTGGCGTGTCCCGCCCAGGACACGTGTGAAGAAAAGGAAGTTGCAGATGTCTCAGACGGAGACCTCGACTGTTCCCCACGCAGTGTGAAAAAGGGGAAATCTCCGGGAGCGGATGGTATCACCGTGGAGATAATCGCTGAAGGGAAATAACAAATGATAGCTCAACCACGTGGATTATGACGTGAAAATGTACAGCAGGCAAATACTCTAAATGCATGTTTCTAAATGTGGAGGGAAAAACTGGAGGACCAAGAACAAAATCCACGTGTCCACCGGGAGAGAGACATGCACACTCCAAATACACAGCAGGCGTCAGGGTCAGGGTCAGAACCAAACCCACGACCTCCTGTATACCAGGCGAGGTAGTTAACATCTCGCCATAGTGGCACTCTAACGGTAAAAACATTACGGTGATAAAACCGAGTTGAAGAACGACAGGTGCCAATGTTTCTCTTATCGCACGCCCAACAATCCTTCACGAAAACCACTTTGGAACGCCACAGGAGCAAGTGGAGTTTATGAAAAGTTTCTCTTTCCATCAACGCCGTACCACATACTCTTTCCATCGACCCAATGTGACGCATTAGCTACGTTCATCAAGTGCCGGGCACTGGAATGGTGTTCTAATATTCATAGTCGGAGCGTATCGGTGGCCACTGTATTAATTAATTATAATTATGAGCATAATAATATAATTGCAGCTTATATTACACCTTTCATAAAATCTCAAGGCACTTTACAACAATGGGGTGGTTTGGGGAAGAAGTGGCTGAGGTGAAAAAGATAATGCTATCTGAATTTTTCGTTATAAACGGTCCTATTACCAGTAATCGTACATACTTAAGTTGTTGAAATTGTAATATACGAGTGTATGGGAAGACACGGTGGAGATACCAAAATAAAAAGATAAGCCAAGAGTTATTAAGGGTGTGTGGGGCCAGTTTAACATAAATGTAAAAAAACACCCGTAAGCTCCAACAAAATGATACATCCAATAAATATTACTGCGCGCTAACGTAACACCGCGTTGTGTTTGTTCATTTGTTTTCTCGGGCCTCTCGCTCAGGGCGGCACCGTGGAAGTACAGTCTCCCCCGTCTGTGGTTGTGGGTTTCCTCCACGCGGCGCGGCGAAACGATCCGCAGCGGCCGCACGACTCGTGGTGGCTTGCGAACGCACCGCTCCAGTTCACGTCGGCCTCCTCCGCGAGCACGCGGCCCGGCGAACACGCGCGCGTGTCGCGGACGCCGCTGTTCAGCGCTCCTGCCTTGCTCGGTGGCGTCAAACAGCAACGGCAACTCAAGGTTCATCACCGACGGTTGCGGTCCTGGCCGAGGATCGTACGCGTTAAGGGTTAGAGCAATTTGAACGGTTTAAAAAAAATGTGTGTTCGTGAGTAGAAATGACGAACGTTATCAATAGGTAACACACTTGTGTTCAACCTCTAGCATGTGCATCAAGATAATGGAAGATTAAGGGAAGCCAGAAATCAGAATTACGTTTTCTGAATGCAGCACATTGTACAGAAGACAACGGCGGTGACATCTTCCTATAAGGTAACATTTTAGTTCTCTTCGTTGCGACTGCCATGGTGTAAGGGACATCGAACATTACTCCCATGAAGAGTTCACTCTGGACTCAAAAAGTACAATTACGTTCTATGCCAAGGCAATCGCAACTTCATGTAAGTTTCTTAAACTACTGTTTACATCAATGCGATCGTAAATTAAATGTGAACATATTATTTGGAACATTGCTTGTGAAGTGAAACATATAAGAGTACCCAGAGCTCTCTGGGAAACATGTTTTTACATGCTGATGAGACACTACATGTCAACACCGCTCCTCCAGAGTTAGCTTGTGTTGAACCCGATGCTGCTAAAATGACACTCTCCCAGAAGGTCGTCCGCTCGGTGGGATGTGTCCAAAAATATGTTAAAGTGTCCACGTGGAGAGAAAGTGACGTGGGAAGGAGGGGACTGATATTATATCAATATTCTCCACTCTGAAGCGCATGATAATGTTTTACGCTAACATTGCATACAAGCTGACTGGCACATGCACTACACCACACCCATTCTCCTTCTCCTACTCAGTGATTGTTGTTTGATTTTTTTAAAAACCCTTTCATTTATGTTGTACCGTATAATCATTGCTACCACACTTTTTACAATGCACACTTCAGACATGCGCTCGATTTCGAAACCCATAACTTCCGCGTTTCAACACATCCCGTACGCGACAGCATGAGTCAAAGTCGTCGTCTTGTCAAGGACAAGACCCTGCACAAACGGTGTTGAGGCCTTACTTCGTTTGATTCCACGGAGTGATTCTCTTAACCTAGCCGACTGTGATGCAGTGGAAGATTTAGTGCCCTCGTCGTAATTCCGTGCCCCCCCCCCAATTTTTGTCAACTCATAAGTGAACTCAGTAAATATATATTTTAAATATATTACATTATTTAAAGCGAACAGACGATGTCAGCAGCTTTCACTAGTTTCATCTCGTTACAATCGCCCACTCGGCGGTGCTTGGTGGGAGGTGGTCACCGTCTGCGTTGAAGGTTTTCGTCCAAATTCATCGTTGGCTACGATAAACAAAAAAGCACCTGGTTGGGGAACAAATGCATCACTAATTTGGTTAAACAAAATAAACGCTCGGTGCAGACGCCTACACCCGCTTATAAATAAGTGCATATCGGTTTCCGTAGAGGGTGGCGAGGCGGTGATTCATGCCCTGGCCCACGAGCCCGGCAACGTTCGTTCAATTCCCAGTGATGACGGACAGGTTGGTGAAAGACGAGCAACGTTTGCCAATTGGTCTAATCAAATCACATTTTACAATCGCTCAAATTTGACAAATATAAAAAAAATTGAGCTTGGTGTCAACACTGGCTTTGCTGATAGACGAAATCAACTGGCGTCATTTTCCACGTGGCAACTTCATTTGATTGGCTTTGTTGGGTGGTGGAAGGTTATCGTAAAATAAAACCACGATGCATTAAACGATCTCACTCAAAAGAAACTAATTACGAATCATAATATTGGTCCTGAAAGCCTAGGTCTGTGTGTGTGTGGGGAGCGGTAGTGCAGCGGTTAGCACGCTGAGCTACGAACCCGACGACCCGAGTTCGATTCCTGCTCACGGCCAACACCAGTGATGGTTATCTTAACCGGTCATGGGCCTCCCTTAGGTTGACTTAGCCTCAAATGAATACCTGGTATGGTGTGCAAACATCACCACTGGGGAGTCAAAGGCGGCCCGGCTGGCCACCCACCTCCTGTTGTGCCGTGTCGGCCTTCGTAGCTGCTCGCTAACAGCACTTGTCCCAACAGTCTGTTACAGGCGATACGAAGGGTCTTTGTCGTTGTTTGTCTAAAGTACTGCACTTTGATAATCAGCCTGAACATAGCTGATCAGCTGTGGGCTACGTCTTAGCGGTGAGCATACTACAGCCGATACGCCATGCATCTGCCGCCATCTGTCTGTGATAAAAACGTACGGTCCTTCATCTATCCACTGCTAGATGAAGGCCTCCACACGCTAAGTCGGTCGTGGAGGTGTTTTGACCATACTTCATGGCGCCGGTCAGTGCATGCTGGTGGAGTGGAAGATGGCAGCAGCCTTCACGCGACCCGCTCTGTTCAGTGAAAAATCACGACAAATTGCCACCAACGCAGCAACCGAACATCGATTATCGATCTCTCGGTCTCCAGAGCAGCAACAACAACAACACAAGCGGCACTCTTCAATGCGTGTTGGTGACTTTAGCCATGTCCTGGAATCAAACTGGGGTCATTGGGTTCATTGAGCAATGCGCTAAACACGGAGTGACTGCTCTATGTTCAAATGCTACGAACTCGCGCGTAAATTAGACATGTAACGTAATGTCTAATGATGCCATTAAGTTGGCTTTGTTATTATTGAAAAGAAAGTGCAGAAGTAGTTCAATGGAAAAATACTAAACCAATACTTATTTTTAAAAAAATAGCAATGTTGAACATTGCTATCTTACATTTACTATTAATAAAACACCATCACATCCGACACGCTCCACCGCTTACACGGTGCACTGATAAAGTTTACATGCTTATTATAGTTTGCCTCATAGTGTTTAATATTTATTGCTTGGGGAATTCAAGAACTTATTTCACTTAATGAGATACTGCAGTATGAATACCGATCAAAGAACTTCAGATAATCTTTATGATCCAAGAAGCAGGATGTGAGTATTAATCAACTCTCGATCGGTGTGGGTTGCTTTTTAATTCTCAGATTAAAAGTTAATTATCCCTCTGTAGTCATGAACTCAAGATTAAATATAGGCACGTATCAACGTGTTGCTTAAGTCGATTCAAGGATGGAGTGATCAGTACACTCCACTATGAATCAAGACACATGAGTTACATTCCAGGCTGGCTATGGTTGACATTTGTGGCGAGCAATATCTGAAGCTGTCCTGGGCCCCCTGTTCTCCAAGCCACACTGACCAGCATGGTGCAGTATGGTCATCTAACAAGTTACATCGTGTGCGAATGCCTTCGTCCTGGTGTGGACTGCCGACGGACTGTACGTTATTATCATCATGATCAAGTGCGTTTAGAAACACCATACCAGGCCTTGGATCATCGGTACACAAGGTAAAGTCTGCAGGTCACATCCAACCTCTGTTCATATTCATACTAAGCACATGCTGGATGGTCCACACATATATTAATAAACTGGAGTTTCCATCTATAAAGTATCATAAACAAAAACAAAACGATGTAATCAATAACGCTGCCTTAAAAGAAGAAAATATAGAATCGTCGATAGAATCAGAATATCTACTTGTACTGGAAGGAATCTGATGAGTTATTAAGCCCTTTTTCACATTTCTGGCAAGAGCCCTTCTACAGAGCACCGAGTGATTGTGAAACGTGACCATATCCTTCAGGCCAAGTGCACATCGTCCATCGGATACCGCAGCGAACAGGGTGGTAAGCTTCCAAGCATTGGACCTTAATTACACTGTTCAACACACTTTTTCTGGCATAAGGTATTCCAACGGTTTTACGGTATTTTTGTGGTGCTGATTCCAAATCTGGCATCAGTTTTTGTCTATCACATCAGGTTTTTGAGATATCAAATATTGCATTTTCAATAAAAACTGCAGAAGAAAAATATTAAATAAATGTGGATATCTACATAAAATGATATTATAAACACACTATCCTAAAAATACAGCACCATATTTTAACACTAAAGCAGTCACCGACTCGCAACAACTTGCAATCATAAGTGACAGAGTTAATTTCGGGTAAAATCAATGAAAATGGGGTATGCCGATAGCATAAAAATGAGAGATCAGATTTGGAATCAGCACCCTGAAATTAGTCTAAAACAGGTGCAAAAGTCCAGGCCAGAAAAATGTTTTTTTTTTGTTGACCAGTGTTATAGCTCCCTTATTGAATTCACTTCTCCGCAGTTGCCTATTGCACCAGTTCACTGCACGCAACAACAACAAATACCCGTGAAAGACACCCGGAATGCTCGACAAAGTGCCTCGGAATGCACCACGCGCTAGGTGTGGTATAAATACTACATTTTGATTGTGATATGCATGACTCGTTCTTTTTTTACAAACGCCACCAACTAAAATTCTGCTTCATGTACGAATGTGTAGTTGTGTGACACAGCTTCTCTTGACACGGCATTCGTAAAAAATTCGGTGAATATCGAGCGCAATTGTTTTCTTGCTACGCGCCGCAAGATAACATCGCGTAATATCTCATTTATTGTGATTATTGTTCCTCATTTGAGTAATCCCGAAGTATAATTTTTTTCTTGACAAAATATTCATCAAGCAACCAACTCAATAATCAACAGTGGAAATAATCATCTATTTTCCATTCAATCGGTGCTTTGCTAAATATTTTGGACATGTTGGTTAAATGCCATGATTATATAACAACATGGAATTACACAACATTACTTTTGGAGTAAATTTAATATATTATCATGATTTTCTAAATTTACTTCCATGTTCTGCGGTTGATAACATTTAAAGTAACGTGTATTTGTGCTGGACGTATTAACCAAGAACAAAATTAAGTACAAATAAAACCAGAAGCTGATATCGCGACAATCGGCCACGTTGCATTTGCGATGCTTGGCACTGTGTTCTCTCGTGCACCTTGCACTGGCGGTCTTCATTGACGCTCTCAAGCTCTGCAGGCATTGTCGGAAAATAAATTGCAATGTTTTGCACCTAAAGTGCTTGCAGTTGATGTTCATGCAAAGAATGTGCCTTATTCAGAATACAATGTCACCAATATGCTCGTCCATGCATGGGCGTGTATTCATACGAGTCAACGTCTTTTGAAATTGCATCAATAAAAAGTGTGGCATGTGTCGAGTTGAAATCTCATTAGCTTTTACTTCCCAGAAATAAATGTCACGATGAAGAGCAAGTTTGTGTTAAAATAAATAAGTGCTTTTTTCGAGTAGACGTAAAAAATACGGCAGCCGTTAATATGAACCGCAGAAAATATCAACGCACGCCACTGTGACGGAACATTTTACATATTTATATTTAAAAAGTTGACAATGAAAGACAGTTGGTTCAGGGTAATCAAACAAATCCTACTTCCTGCTGCTGCTGTATTTGAGCAATATCCTTCGCACAGCACTCCGCAGTTATCGACACACCCACGCGCATCGCGATAAACTTTTAACACGGCTGGAAATGTTTTCCCGCAGCCGTGAACCAAACAGCAGCGAGAGAGTGGCGGTGGCCATGGCGAACGTCACGAACGCGACGAGGCTCAGCGAAGAGACGCGCCAGATGCTCACGGGCAGCCTCACCACCGTCGTGCTGCCGTGCATCTATCTCGTGGTGCTCGCCGTCGGCCTGCCGGCGCACGCCACGGCCCTCTGGGTCTTCCTGTTCAAGACGAAGACGCGCACGGCCTCCAACGTCTACATGGTCAACCTGGCCGCGGCAGACCTGCTCTACGTCCTCTTCCTGCCGCTGCAGATCGCTTACCACTTCCGCGGCAACGACTGGCCGTTCGGCCGCCCGCTCTGCCACGTCTTCACGCTGCTGCTCTACACCAACACGCACTGCTCCACCTTCCTCCTCACCTGCGTCAGCGTCGACCGCTACCTGGCCATCGTGAGGCCGCTGCACGCGCGCCACATGCACGGCGCGCGCCGCGCCGCCCTGGTCACCGCGGGCATCTGGCTCCTGACCCTGGTCATGCTGTCACCCATACAGTCGATAAACCTCCTCAACCACGTCCAGGAGCTGAACATCACCACCTGCTACGACGTCTTCCCAAAAGAGGACGGCGTCGTCACGTTCTTTCTCATCTACTGCGTCGTCTTCGTGGCCGTAAACTTCTTTGTCCCCGTTTGCATCACCGTATTCTGCTACGTGTCCATCATTCGGGCGCTCACAAAGGCCAAGCTGGGCTCCTGTTGCGACGGGCGGAACAACGAGGACATCCGCAAAGGGATCCAGCTGTCGGTCGTGGTCCTGGTCACGTTCGTTCTTTGCTTCGCGCCGAACAACTGCGTGCTGTTGGCCCACGCGCTGCTCCACTGGACGAAGAAAAACAGCGACCTCTACGGCATCTACAAGCTCATGCTGGCCTTCAGCAGCCTCAACACCTGCTTCGACCCCATCGTCTTCTACTTCGTGTCGAGCGAGTTCCAGGCGCGCGTGCTCAGCGCGCTGTCCTGCTGGTGGCGCCCGTCGACGTCGAGCCGCCCCGAGCTGCTGCGCGGGAGCAGTGGCACGGGCAGGGACGACTCGGAGCTCCTGCAGGACGCGCCGGGGAGAGGCGATCAGACGGGAACGTCCACGACGGTGTCGTCTCCCATCTGAAGTGCCTACAACGGTGTCATCTAGCGTCTGAAGAGACCACAACGGTATTGTCTCCCGTCTGAAGTGCCTACAACGGTATTGTCTCCCGTCTGAAGAGACCACAACGGTATTGTCTCCCGTCTGAAGAGACCACAACGGTATTGTCTCCCGTCTGAAGCGCCCACAACGGTATTGTCTCCCGTCTGAAGAGACCACAACGGTATTGTCTCCCATCTGAAGCGCCCACAACGGTATTGTCTCCCGTCTGAAGCGCCCACAACGGTATTGTCTCCCGTCTGAAGCGCCCACAATGGTGTCATCTCCCTTCTGAAGTAGCTGGCAAGGGAGGAGGTCAAATGCAGCTGTCATTGTGAAAGATTTTCATGTTTTTAGTATGCCCTAATGTGTCAATGAAGAAAGTGTTTTTTTACGTTCCTCTTTTGTTTCACTTTTTATTTGTGTTGGTGTGCAGCGTGTATATTTACATGGCTGCCCTTAACACGGAATATTAACACGCGCTTGTATTCATACACTTTACAAACCTGATCTGTTATTATGAAGCTTTTCTGATTTCGGGACTGAATGTTAATTCATTTCTGATGTATTCATTAAAAACATCCAATTAACTCGAAAACGTATATTTCACAAAGCACGCTCGTGACAAGTTGCTAATCTCGAGCCCGATTACCTCCAAGTCCCACCCAACACGCACCCGTGAGTTTGCACGTGCCGTGAAACGACTTTACTAAAACCCTCGCTATGAACCCAAGTTTTTAAATATATATTGTAATGTCGCTGTGAATAACGATGGCGATAGTGTGTCACTTAGTCTGACCCCCTTTTTTAATTTGTATCATACTACTTTATTCTGGTAATCATAGTGTAGCTGTACTAATACCCTGTATAATCATGGTACTTGTAGCTCCCTGCTCGTCACTTTACCCCGGAGACTTTCGCGACCAATATTTTCCTTATTAAACGTTTTTTTGGGTTAGATCGCGTGGATATAAATGTGTCGTTAACTCACCACCACCTGAAATAGACAATTGGTAAGGTCTGTCACGTAAACAGAACGTGCCAATTCCTTACTAGTACAGCACACCGCTTGTGTGTTGGAAAGTAAACCCACGACATTTACAATCTGAGTATCGTGACGTTTCGCTGATAATTACAACAAGCCTCATCGGGCAATTCTGGTTGCAATTACCAGTGAAACGTCACAGTCATTTCAAATTGTAAACATTATGTATTTACTCTCCAACACACCGGGGTGCTGAAGTAGTAACTACTTGATTTGAAGCTTTCGTGACTGCAGGAATCCATACTCTTTGGTTCCTTCGGTAAAGTCACGTAGGTAGAAAATAACAAAAATCAGCTTTCCCACCTGATGATGATTGCTTGTGTTGTGCCCGAAACGTCGTGATTTATTTTATTTTATACCTACGTCACTTTACCGAAAGAACCAAAGAGTATAGTAACTACTTGACACGTATTGCTTATGTGGCAACCCTTACTAATTGGCTGTGTCGTGTGGTGGCGGATGTAACGACTGCTTGCCGCCATTTGGTGGTACAAACCAAATATCTAAGTATCAACACTGCCGTGACCGGGGCAGCGTCATACCACTGCAGACTTCCCACACAGTGGTACGAACTTTACTGACCCCCAGATGGACAATAGCCGAAGCTGGATTGTCAATCCGTTAACTACAATGCCACCCGGGATCAGATATCTGATTTAAAATAACATTTTTGCAAACGTTGAACTATTTTTTGGCAAATGAGAATGAGGAGACCATTTTAGTGCAGCCTTAGCTTTGAGGCCGAGTCAACGTAGGGGAGATAGATGCTCGCCGGCCGCATCTGTCCCGGTAGTCCACATGGTAATTTGGGGGAAGTGTGCTCTCTAATCGTATTTGACGTGCGTGTACGAATGCACGTGTGTTACGGTTCAGGTATGTCATTGTGAGCGTGTGTCTGACCAAAGTGGTCGAGCAGTGGATAACCCACGACTCTTTGAATCCGGCGACCTGAGTTAAGATTCCTGGCCATGGCTAAGACCAGTGGCATGTGATGCCATAACCTGGTCCTTGGCTTCCCCGAGGTCGACTCAGCCTTAAATGAGTACGTGGTACAGAATGCAAACATCGGCCGAGCGTGGTGAGGACCGCACTAAGCCCTCGTGCGCAGGCCCGGTACTGGCACTTGCCCTGGGAGTGTGTGAAAGGTTACATGGGGATCCTTTGTCTTTGTATGTGTACGTGTCCACTCATGCAGCATAGGAACAAACCAACGCGTTTGAGGTATTTTTTAAAATAAATAATTGCATGAGTATGTCTGCCCCTTATTGCACGAACATTTTGCCAAGAAACTTTGGATATTTTGTGAAGAAAAAAGAATGTTTGTGCTTATTTGTAAAATGCTTATAAGCAAAACAAAAATAAATGTTTATCTGATTAAACCTAAATATAGGCATTCACACCAAAAAAACGTGTGCAGGCTGGAAACAAATACTACTAACTGTTACTAACTCATTTTTATTTTACCGGGCAAAGCCCACGGAACTGCGAGCTCTTTTTCAGAGGCGACTTGGCCACCAAGCGTGATGGATAGCTCGTCATCGCAGAGGCTCATATCACCACGTGGGAATTCAGAGCAGCGGCCAAATAATCTAAAGGCACGTTTATAGAGCGTTTATAGTTTATAGAACGTCGTGGAGGGAGACCGGAGGACCAGGAGAAAAATCCACGTGACCAACATGGGGCGAGGCAACACACGGGGATCCAAATGTTGTACAAACATTCGGCTCTGGGCAGCCAAGGACTGTACTGCCACCGAACAATCCGAGGAGGAAGTCTCAGAGTTACTGAGGAGGTACTCGGGGGCTCGTTTCGCCCTTTGTAAAGAGAGGAACCACAAGACTTGGACGAACCATTGAGGACCATCAGAGAGCGGGGTCAGTGAAATGGCAACATCCCCAGGTCTAGCTTGAGAAAGAGACGTGTGTATTCTCAAAGGGCTCTCAACTGCTTGAAATAAAGCAATCGAATGAATCCATCGTTTCTGTTTCATGTGTGTGCGTGCGTGCGTGCGGGTGTGTGTGTTGAACTGACATGGATGTGAACTGAGTGGTGGCAACTTGAAAGTGCCGTGCCAAGTTGTGACCAACGAAGCGTGCGGACGCCACTTGGGCCCTCGAGGAGGCTGGCAGGGGCCACGAGCTCAAGGTGGGCCCCACGTTGGGGTCGTGTAAGGACACGTTGGTGTCGCGTAAGGACACGTTGGGGTCGTGTAAGGATACATTGGGGTCGTGTAAGGATACATTGGGGTCGTGTAAGGATACGCTGGGGTCACGTAAGGACACGTTGGGGTCACGTAAAGGCACGTTGGGGCCGTGTAAGGACACTTGGGGTTGCGTAAGGACACTAAGGGCACACCATCATGAAATAGTTGATGAAATGTGGCTGGGACACAGCTGGGCAGGAGAGAGCAGGGAACTGGCTCAATAGAGATTTTGGCGGGAAAGAGAAAGGAGGGAGAGGGGAGAGCGGGAGGCGGAGAAAGAGGCCAAGGGACGGGGTTGGTGGCAAAGGTTCCATAAAGATGGAGGAGAGCGAACGGTTATGAAGGGGGTGCGACGTGCGCCCAGGGCTCTGGGAGAGAGCGGTTGTCGTGAGAGGGAATTTTCTTTTAAAATAAAAACCGTTCCACAAAGATCGCCGCGCGTGGACTCCCTTTCACTTCTTATTCTCCATTTGCGGGAAAAGGTCATCGCGCCTGCCGCGGCTGGTAAGCGAGCGGCACATTGCTTGCGGGGACAGCGAGCTTCCTGGTGGCTGGGTGGTGGTGGTGGCGATGGTGGTAAGATCTTCAACGAGGGGATTATCCGGTATGAGAGCATTCTCTCAGTTGCTACTCCGTCAACCTTGAATGAATGAAACACCAAAAGGGTGTAGAAGAGTGAAGAGCCACAGAAGGAAATGCCTATGGAACAGATCAAAGTGACTCTACAAGTGACTCGAAGTGCCTCTGGAACAGCCGGAAGCAGGAGCTGCGAGGCACCAGGAGTGTGGTTTTACCGCAGCGATGTCAATAGGACGACGCAGACGGATGCCGAGGGGGCATTACGTAAGATAATCAAGGCCGTGCAGAGCAGGCAAGCAGATGCTGCGGAATTCTAACAAACTGTAATCGCACCGTTATATAAGGGGGGGAGGGGTGGAGGGAATAAAATAAAAGTGGGTGGCTCCAGGGATACTTTTAAAGAACATGAACAGAAGTAGATGTTAAGTTTTTGCTGAATATGTTAATGCGCAGATGGAATATAACACCTCAGGGAAAACCAGTGGGGTAGTAGGGTTGTTTTATTTTGATGTTGGGGATCTAATAGCAGCATGCAGAGAGGATGTATTGATTGTTTTGTTGCCTTGAAGGAGGTTTATTGGCCCGTTTACCTGCGCAGTGGCACAGGTAAGACAATGACGGTGACACAGGTTGGCGCGCTGCGCTTTGAACCGGGCGACCCGAGTTGGATCGTCAGCATCAGCGTCTCGTGATATCAGGAGCAGCTGTGTATCCCCACCCTCTCCCCGCCACGTTCGCCAACCTTCACTGACCAGTGTGGTGAAGTATGTTCAACAGTCAAAGCCCCTCACGGCTCGCAAGGCACGGGGAGGCTGCCATCTAGCAGTGGAGTGACAAAGTTGTCGAAGTTAATGTAGCAACCTCTCCAGTTCCCACATTGGTTCTACGTATGGCCCCGATTCTGGGTTGCAAGAAAACTTTGAAAGCAGCGATATCGTCTTGTATTTAATCTCCTCATAATTTTTTTTGATCAGATTTAAAAAATTATCTTTTCAGTACATATGTATCCGTTCCACTGCAAACTCGCTGGGTACTGGCAAAATTTTACTTTACGTGTCACCTATACACATCGATTGATCAGCCTAAATGTTACATTCGCATATAATTTGAATAAATAGTAAATCATCCATCGTCACGAACATGGTTTGAAATATATATTGTGTATTTTTTGCGAGTGTAACAATCCATTTTAATCGATTATTTTGTTGCGTTACTATACGACTAGTTTGATGCACTGAGGCTGGACATGGTATTGAGTCTCGAGGTGAGCTTGCGGTAAACGAAATTGACGGCAAAAAGTTATGGAAGAGGCTCATGGACTTTCATCGAAGATGTCAGTGAGGAGGAAAAACATAATCGGGGTGCCGATGATTTTTGAGGACTGTGGAAAGTGGTCAAGAGACATATTGCATTTGCAGTGCAGCTCTCTGATTTTTGATGGGACTACAAGAACCACTTCTGCAGACGGGGGTCAATGTTATGGTTAAGGCCGATCGGTGTTCGAGGCAGGCCTAATCGAGCCCGTACACTGTGTGGTTGGCTATGTACGGTGCCAATGAAGATAAACATCCAGCTATAGATTAACAATGTCACGTGGAAAGCGCGTCTCACCGTTCAGTGTAAGCGCTTGAGGAGGGGGAGGAGAGGGGAGGAGCAGGGGGGAGGAGATTAGAAGTTTAATAGCAGCATCAGGCGCATAACGAGGACGTCTGGTACAGGACGTGGTATGGAAACAGTACAGACAGACATTGTCAGGACGATAAATGTGGCTCACAAGCTCAGGACGGAGTTGGGTTGGGATTACAAAAAGTCAAACCATTGGAGTGGCCGCCTGGAACTGAGACACCAAGGGGAACCCATTAAGCCAGATGATTGGTGGATGCTAGTGGAACTTATTTTTGTATATTCTTTGGTTCTTTCGGTAAAGTCACGTAGATATGAAAATAATAATAAATAGAAAGTGAATACAAAATAAAATAAAAAACAAAAACCACGACGATTTGATCGCAACACAAGCGGTCGTCACCAAGGAAAAGGGTGTTAAGCCTCTAAAGACCGTGGCATTGCATCTTGTCGACTGAGAGGATGACGATATCATCCCTCTTTTTCAATTGAGATAACTCAAAACGCTCATCCTTACTGATGTTGCTGACTGGTATCTTAGCGCTTTTGAGGGTTGCAGCGATTTCAGATCTTGCCACGTCTGCAGCGATGTGTCCCAAACTCTAAAGGGCTACATCGACCTGGGCAATAATGTCATCCACTGGTACGTGTTTGGGGGTGACTGCGAAGCACAAACTCAGCAATCACTGGAAGGAAGTTAATCAGTCCCTCCAGAAAAACGCGATTATGCGATTGCAAGATTTCACGCAAAATCAGCCAAAGTCCGCATATTTATGCGGGGGGCGCGTTTTTTCAAATACGCCGCACTTTCGCCGCATAAATTGCAGATTTCCGCGCGCAAAATATGCGGGCTTGCATGATTTCATAATCCCCGCATTTTCGTTGCAAAAAGTCACATATATCTTAGCAGAAAGTTGAAAAATGTTGCGTTTACTTCACACAAGCGCAGCCATTTCCCCTGTTGCCATGGGAACGTTATGAAGTGACGTCACTCACTACGCAACATCATTGAAAAGCTGCAAACCCCGCGATGCCAATGAAACCATGATGAAGCCCGCAAATCTTTCTCATTTGCCAACAAACATAAGCGCAAAAGACCGCGCAAAGCAGTACCCCAGTGTGTTACATGACAGTGGGGGCAAATTATTTTGCATAGCTACCTCTGTAAAACAGGAAGCACACATTTTATTTTTTTTATATTTTATTTATTCATTTTTACAGAAGTTGTAGCATATTCATTTTGTAAAGCTACAGAACTTGTTCGACTCAATGTTTTGTAAGTTTGAGCCATCTGTTTGTTAAGGTCTGAAATAAAACAAGATGAGAACTTAAATATTCCCAGCACTTTCTGTGATGTAGTATGCTTGCTTATCATAGGAAGTAATAAGAAATGACTCTTTACATTAAAGTAGTAGCCTAGTGAATAGGGTGTTGGGGGAATCACTTTTTTTTCTCTTTTTCATCAAACCGCAGTTTTTGCAAGTTCCCGCAATTTTTGCAAGTTCCCGCAATTTAATCGCATAAAATTGCATAAATATCCCGCATATTCCATCGCATTTTTTAAGAAAACGTGCCGCATAATCAACGATTTTTGCCCGCAACAATCACCAATAAACTCCGCGTTTTTCTGGAGGGACTGGTTAATAACCATTTCAAGTCATAACTGGCTGTAATGTTGCCATTTTACACCTGGCAGCCCTTTAATTGGTGGAAGCCCACCACCAGCACCATCACTGCCCACGACTATCATCACCACTAGCCCTTTATTGGTGGAAGCCCACCACCAGGACCATCACTGCCCACGACTACCATCACCACTAGCAGTAGCCCTTTATTGGTGGAAGCCCACCACCAGGACCATCACTGCCCATGACTACCATCACCACTAGCCCTTTATTGGTGGAAGCCCACCACCAGGACCATCACTACCCATGACTACCATCACCACTAGCAGTAGCCCTTTATTGGTGGAAGCCTACCACCAGTACCATCACTGCCCACTACTACCATCACCTCTAGCAGCAACCTCCACCGCCAACAGTATGAGTAAAGCGAGGTGCATTGATTATTATCTGGTTAGCCCTTTAATCGGTGGAAACCCACCTTCAGCGCAGCCGTTGCCCTCTATTTACCACCACTGACATTCACATCAGCTGCCCCGCCCACCACTCACATTCACATCAGCTGCCCCGCCCATGCTGCTGACACTTGGGCTACACCCATTTTAAACCTTTATAAACAGTTTGCCTTTAGAGGCTAACCCCCCTTTTCCTGATGACGACCGCTTGTGTTGCGATCAAAACGTCGTGGTTTTTGTTTTTAATTAAATTTGTATTGTTTTTATTCACTTTATTTTTATTATTAATGTTTCTATGTACGTGACTTTACCGAAAGAATCAAATAATATGAATTCCTGCAGTCACTAAAGTTTTAAGTCAAAATTATTTCTGTACGTAGAACCTCTTTCTGTACGGAGAACCTCTTTCTGCGAGGAGAACCTCGTTGATACCGTAAGTAGCCAACCGTGATAATTGGAGGGGCGGCGGAAGGACAACAAACTAAGCACAAAAAGCGAAAACCATTTAATGTGCGTGGTATAATAATGATTTATGGCTCCATTTAAAAAGATTGACAACCCCCCCTCCCCCCCACCTCTACTCCCCACGCCTCTCAGGAAGTTTCGAGATCTGCCTCTGAGCCAGATAGTGAACACAGCACGAGATGGGTCAGGATTATACTTCACAAAAGCTGTGGGAAGCGACAAAAATATTTTTGTGAGGCTGTGGTGGCACCAGTGGCATTATCGTGATGAACTCTTGAACTTCACGCGCTGCAAATACAAACATGATCCCGGCGACACCAGCTAGAATTATACCCCCATGCATAACCCTCGCTCGATACCATCAACCCCGTTGCGAACTTTGTTTCACACGAAATAATGAGCAACGTAACTTTGCTTTTCGTTCTCCCAAAAAAAAGACATCGTTTGAGCAGATAACGTTTTGACACAAGAATACGCACGCACGATATTGCAGACCTTCGTGTCAGCTAGTCGAGCAACGTAATGACGGTACGCAATCGTCAATACCGCTTCGCTAAGCTCCCCGCAGAAACGATCGGAGGAGGGAAATTTTAATTATTAAATTAAATTTGTATTATGACATTGTTACGGGTGCTTCCGAAGGCCTGCGGGGTTTGAGGGCACGTGGAAGTTGACGGTTATTGAGCAATCGCTTAACAGCTGCTAATGGCTTAGAACTGACCAACATTCTCCTTGGCCAGATGTTTCCCAAGCGTGCGGAAGTTATTAGAAAATGCGCAACGCCAATTCTGAGAAGAGACCACCGTGCGATGGCCGTTTGAGTTTTATTTTTCTGCTAACACAAGCGGCTTCGTGTCAAGAGGCCAAACGCGGGATTCTAGTTCGAGAAGGGAGGAGAGAACTCTGTAGGGAAGGGACTGGTATACCAATCACAATGGTTTTGTTTGTTTGTTCCAGAATTAAATTTACAACAAATAATTGTATTTCGTTCATTATAGGCAGGAAAGGGGGCTGGAATAGGATGCTCAGTGTAGTGTATAAGGACGGTTGCACAAGCCCCATGTGTCACGGTGTCCGTCCCCTGGCGAAAGTCTATAAATCTCTCACCCAAGCCCACAGACACACACACACCCGATGCCCAAAGCCCTTCCAGAGCTGCAGCACGATCTTCCTTGTTAATGGACAGCGATGACTGAGTTTATAAAACTCCCTGTGCTATTGACCGACCGCCAAACCTTCATGAATTCAGAGTGGCCATTATCCATTAACTTCTGCATCACTCTTTGCAAACGCAGGGGACGGCTCGGGGTTACAGCATATATTAATATATTTTGTAATGAGAACATAATAACGAGATCACGCGATAAGCCCAGGGCTGCTCCAGATTAATGAGTGAGATACAGAAGCCTCTGACACTGAGAGCGGCGGGAGCACCCTCAACCACCGAGCGGGCCAAAGCGGCGGCCACAACTTTCACCGCAGGCTGGCGTAGCCCTGTCCCACAGGTCGAGCGGGAGGTCAATCCCTTCCCCAGGGTCCGGTGTCTTGCCTGGGGGAGACGATTTAGCCGCAGCCTCAAAACTCTCCACTGCCAAGGGTCCATCTCGAATCAGCCTCGAAAATGCGCGGTGGAGTAACTCTTAACAGGAAACGCCTCGAATCACTTTCCGGCGGTGAAAGCTCGTTCGGGTCAGCAAACCCAGAAAAATTTTTGCGCCTGGCACGCCGCAAGTCTACCAGCAATCTGATGCCATATTTCGCGAGATATTGAGCCCTACTCCAAGTACGTATTTATATCCAGATAACATTCGTAAAGCTGCCGATTGACATCCGAGGTTTTGGTGAAAACCATACCCCCCGCGCTACTATTACTGGGCATACGAGGTCTCCACCACTGGTTCCCCCCAAACTCTATGGATCGGTCTTTTCCAGCCTGACAGGTTTCTTGAAATGTGAGTTGAGAATGTTGAATCACAACAAAGACCCAATCGTTAAGAAGCTGCTTCGATTCGGTATCTATGGGACCCTTTTTGCCAGTATCAAGATGATGAAAAATTAATACTGGAGGTGCTAAGATGTTCAAACACCAAATAGACACCCACTATCACAAGTCTGCATGGACCAGACATCATGCTTGTAGTAAAACATTCAAACAAACATACTTTGATAATATATGGATTGTCCTTTAAACTGATTGGCCTACACCAGAGGCAGCCTCCTTTTCGTTAGACCAGAGAAGGCTAAAAAGGTGCGGGAATTACAGAATCGGTGCTGGGCCTCCTTCAGATTTACTCGGCCTTAAATCAGTTCTTGGTGCATTGTGTAACTTCAGCCACTGCACACCCCGCTCCCCCCCCCTCCTTGTGTCGTGCCAGCCTTCATAAACACTCGCTCACAGCACTTGCCCCGACAGCCCGTGTAGGCTACACGGGGGATCTTTGTCCGCTGTGCGGATAGGCATGCGTGCTCGAATATAGATCTACCGTGTTAAGAAGCCACAGGCATTGCTCCGCTTAAGTGAGCAGCGGGTCGGTGCTCGTCATCGTTGCTTATGGGGCAGTGCCCGACTGGAGGGTTTTTTGTTTTGTTTTTTAACCAGCAGATTCATATATAGGGGTCAAGAAAAGTGGAATTGTCTGTAAGTGTGCGGACTTGCTGCCGCGGTGAACACGTGGAAAAGTCGGTCTGGAGCTTTTTTTTTATCCAGCCCTCAATCCGGTTCTAGATTCCAATAAAAAACGGTGAGTTTTCCCTGCAGGCGACAAATCAAACGAATAGGCAAGAGTAAACTTTTGACTCTTAAGATTGAAATCACCCAAATTGGTGAGTCAGTCGGCCAGTCAGGTCGAGTGTGGGGTGGGGAAAGTGGGGGTTACTCCCACCTCTTACAAGACACCGGCCTCGTGGTTCATTTGCTCTTCGAGATTGTTTAGAGCCTTCTCACTTCTGCACTTATTAGGAATCCGCTGGAGCTACACGCACTTTTAAAGCTGCACTCAAAACTATTTTTTTGAGAGAGCTGCTTCATTGTGTTTAGTGTGTTGTCCGTCTCCCACACCTTCGATTCGCACGGTTGGCTACGTACGGTGCGAAAGTTCAACATTCAACATACCAGAGGTGTGGACTCGAGTCATGTGACTTGGACTCGAGTCAGACTCGAGTCATGAATTTGATGACTTGCGACTCGACTTGGACTTGCATAACAATGACTTTGTCCCACCTATGAGATGTGGACTCGAGTCATGTGACTTGGACTCGAGTCAGACTCGAGTCATGAATTTGATGACTTGCGACTCGACTTGGACTTGCATAACAATGACTTTGTCCCACCTCTGCAACATACATTCGTTATCACAATTCTGCTATTGTGATATTGATAAGCCCAGTGAAAGACAAGTCCAACAAAGGAAGAACACTAGGCATTCTCCAGGTTTCCTCCTTCCTCCCAGAATAGCAATGGATTGGCATTACCATGAGATTACCAGGAGATTACCATGTAACCTTTACTGCAACTCAATAAGTCATCGCCACATTCTTTGGTAAATTTGGCACAATAAATTTTCCATGCACATCACGTTGCCCGATGACCTGCAGATATAATGTTTCTTGATAGCAACGTGTGACAAGCCTTCTCAATTCATTTAACTTGGAGAGTGACCTTTTCTGGCCCAAGAATATTCAGCGTATGCTAAACCTTAATTGTCATTCTTACCCTGTCAGTCTCTGCAACGTCTCAGACCCTCAGATGCAAGATGCAAGATGCTATCCGTTAATGGCAACATTTGTTTGCCCCCCCCCTGACACCAGGGTTGTGCCACGTCAGGTTTGACATTATTCTGCAGATCCGTAGCCAGGCTGTTATCAGAAGCCGAGATCTTAACTCTTGTCAGCTGGCTGAGCAGACTGCACGAGGCTAAAGCAACATTCGATAACATTGTAATCAGATGCTTACAAACGGTTGAATGGATGTCATAGCATGTTTCTGTTGACAAGGAAAGTCTTACTTGTAAACAAGATTCTGGAAACGAACAATGAATCTTGACTTAAAGCTTTCGTGACGGCAGGAATTCATATTATTTGCGTCTTTCGGTAAAGTCACGTAGATGGGTTCAAATTAATAAAAAATAAAATAAAAAAAAACTACGACGCTTCGATCGCAACACAAGCGGTCGTCATCAGGCGGAGAAAAAAGGGCAGTACGCCTCTAAATGCAACTGCTTATAGAGGTTTAAAAGTTGGCGTAGCCCAAGGGTCAGAACGGAGTGGGCGGGGTACAAGAGTCTAGGCCAGCAGTGGATAAAGCATCCTATAGAGAACAGAATGGGCGGGGCACAAGAGTCTAGGCCAGCAGTGGATTTTGTAAAAAAAAAAACATTCGGCTGTCGTTGTTTTTTGTTGTGGTCGACGATGGCGATATGAGTGCATGGAAATGACCGCGACGACCCACCGAGACCCAAGCGTGACTTATTATTACGAGACGCTATTATTATTACTACGAGACCATCTTCACTAAGTCTGAATGAAAATGCAGTCTTAAGATAATTTATGTACGTTCTTAGAGACAGCAGTGCAATGAAGAAGGCCAACAATCGTAATTTGCGAGACAGAATATGCATATCAAAAGAATTACCTGGTTCACCGATTGGCTGACCCAATAGTACTGACGAAAGGGGGTCACACATTGCCTGCTCCTCGCACCAACATTTAGAAACTGAGATGAGACGCCATGTGACTGCGTTCCTGCCTCGGTTGACGAGACTGAGACGATGACTACAACTGAAAATGCTACAAAATGAACACCGGGTTTTGGCCGTGTGCTTTTTGACTGTCCAAATTTGCTTCGTGCTCAGGTGAAAGTGACCCTGCTGCCGCTGTCGTTGTTACCGACAGCAGTGAAGAAGCACACAAGTTGCCCGCACGTGCGCAGTGCAAGGATCAAACAGAGGTCGCAACGGGGTACCCGATACCCCTACCCTACCCGATACCCGGCTACCCGGCCGGGTACGGGTACGGGTACCCGTTTGCGACCCTGGTGCGGCCGGGTACGGGTAGGCCGTGAGTCACTGGTGAGTAACCGTTTGTCACTCATTTCGGGTAGGGGTACGGTTACCCATTTGCGACCCTGGTGCGGCCGGGTACGGGTACGGGTATGGAATCAAAACCCGTTTGCGACCTCTGGTAGACAAGCAACACGCTCAGTCACGATCAATCCACTGCTGGATGAAGGCCTCCCTACGCATGAGTTTGCTTGACCATACTCCAGCATGCTGGTTGGTGAATGGGAGGTCCAGAACTAGATCAGATATCGATTGCCACCGATGTCAGCCGTGCTCGGAATTAAACTCGGGTAACTGGCTTCAAAGTAAAGTCTGTTAACCGCTATCAAAGACAGACAAATATCCCCCAGGACCTACGAACGCCGGTACGGTACATGAGTGGGTGGGGGTAGCTAGCACCGCGCTCGATCGCCTTTGTCTCCCCAGTGGCGATGTTTACACATCGCACCAGGTACTCATTTGCGGCTGAGTCGACCTAAGGGAGGCCCGTGACCGGTTCAGGTATTCGTCACTGTTGTTCCCTGTGAGCGGGAATCGAACTGGGGTTGCCAGGTTTGTAGCCCAGTGTGCTAACCACTCCAGCACCACACCAAAACATTTTAATGTACATAATAATAATAGATTTAGTTTCATCACACTGCATAATGGGAGGCCGAGAAGGTCCATGAAAATAATGCAGTTTATATATCAGCACATAAATCAAATTTATTTTACCAAGAGGAATGAATTATATATGCTTCGGTTTGTATTCTGTTTAGACAATATGGAAATTATTTGAATAAAACAGAAACACGCTGATGAGAATGCAATTGCTGATGTTGTTTTAGAATTAAATTAGCCTCCAGCAATGGGATGCTTTTTTTGTGCATTCCATTGCAAATGAATACCAATGAATAAGTTGGAATGGACTACTTCCCCTCCCTTACAGTGGCTAAAACCAACACCGAAACAAGTTGCATTCGGGAGTTCAGATTAATAACATTATCAACCGCACCTCAATTGAGACAGATCTACCTTTTTAAAATATATATATATCTTTCAGGCATCAACTTCTTCCTGAAAGTGTTCATCTTCATCAACCATGGTCAACCCGCTGATGGATGAAGGCATCCCGAAGCCACTGTCCATCTCTCACGATCCTGCAAAATAATCGGCCACCTGGCAATGGGCCGATTCCGACGCTCCGTTAAACCGGTGATCGCTTCCCACGCACGTTGCTTTCCTTGGCAGCCACTCGTCATTATCGGTGTCCATCAGCCACCAGCATCCCTTCCCGCGATGACGTGTCCTCCGCAGGTCACCTACTTCCAGTAACGACTTGAATAAGCTTCGCACGTTCTCTAATCCACGGGTTCCCCTTGTCTGGCCTCTCACTGCAATGCCCAACGTGCGTGCCCCTCCAAGCTGCTGTGCGCACTTTTCAGTCGCATTTGTGTTCGTGGCCGTGTCGCCCCAACGATACGTCGCAGCAGGTGGGACCAGCAGTACGATGTCTAACGCCATTTCAGCGTCCAAAGAACACAATGTGAATTACAAGCAAAACTAAATCAAGTCACCATGACATCGGGGAGTAGGTATTAAGTATACTCTTGTTACGTTAAAATAAGGAATGAATTGTTTATCGTAAAATTAAGCCCTTAAAACATACATCAGACAAAGTGGTGCATATACTGCACATGGGTGTGTTTACATAAGGCCACGGTATGGTTAACCCTAAACAATAAATAAATGGTGGCGATCTCGATTGCATTTGAGTGAAAGTCGGCAGCAAGGGTTCGGGAATTACAAAATGCTGAGGGCAGCAGCATGGCAGCCGCTGCTGCTTGTGTTGCCATGGGCAAGAAGTTCACCTGGCGCAGCGTGGCGACGCGGGGGACACAGGGGCACGGGGGCACGGGGGCACGCGGGAGACTAAACTGAACTCTTAAACCATTTTTTTTTATTTCGCCAGGTAAGGCCCACTGAGCTATCGAGATTTTTTTTCAGAAGCGACCTGGCTATCTCAAAGGATAGCTCAACAACGTGGCTTCTCATCGCGTTGACATTCATAGCAGCCAAATCAACCTAAACGCGTGACGTTAATTCCAACCATGGGGGGGGGGAAACCAGAGGACCCGAAGTAAAATCCACACGGCCACGAGGAGGGAGAGAGACACGCAAACTCCAAGTGTACAAACGCCAGGGTCGGGATCGAACCCACGACCTCCTGCACACCAGGCGAGTCAGTTAACATCTTGTCACCGTGACAACCTGCGGGTAAGACGTGAGTCACCGGTCGCTCTCTCGAGGGGTGCTGTGATGTGAGGCTTTCCGTGATGTGAGCCCGCTTACAAGTTTGAGTGAGGAGCAAATGTTGCACCAGCTAGGGGGTTGATTGTGTGTGTTTTTTTTTCGATTCATGACCATCTCAATTTTTATTTTGATATTTTGCTTCAAAGGACAATTTATTACCTTGATCGTTTTGGCACCGTTGGTTTTCGCGCCCCGTGCCGACACGCACATTATTATCTGAAGACGCTCTCAGCGTGTCGCAAGTAAATGAATTGCGACAATTTTAATGAAGCCTGCAAGTAATTTATTTTCCAGGGCGATTGGTCGTGCGATTCAAATGATTGCCCAAGGGTGGGTTAAAATAAGGGTGCATTAAAAGCAGAGCTGCTACGGAAAGAGATCTTGCCATCCCTGGGGAAGGCTACAAAGCTGTTACAAGCTCATGGCTGAAATATATTGCAGAGGAAATAATAATGCCTGGTTCTCGAAAACACATTTCTGTTGAACTCAGAACGTTCCAATGTATAATATAAATCAATCAATGTAATGCATTTATGTAAAAATGGGAACTTAGAAAAAACACTTGAACACAGAATTTCATTAAAAAATGTATCTAACAAGTACCATCTGTGTATCAGTGAACACTCAGTCCATACCACCTTATTCTAACGAGTACCAACTGTGTATCAGTGAGCACTCAGTCCATACCACCTTATTCTAACAAGTACCATCTGTGTATCAGTGAGCACTCAGTCCATACCACCTTATTCTAACGAGTACCATCTGTGTAGCAGTGAGCACTCAGTCCATACCACCTTATTCTAACAAGTACCATCTGTGTATCAGTGAGCACTCAGTCCATACCACCTTATTCTAACGAGTACCATCTGTGTAGCAGTGAACACTCAGTCCATACCACCTTATTCTAACAAGTACCATCTATGTAGCAGTGTGAACTCAGTCCATACCACCTTATTCTAACAAGTACCATCTGTGTATCAGTGAACACTCAGTCCATACCACCTTATTCTAACGAGTACCATCTGTGTAGCAGTGTGAACTCAGTCCATACCACCTTATTCTAACGAGTACCATCTGTGTAGCAGTGAACACTCAGTCCATACCACCTTATTCTAACGAGTACCATCTGTGTAGCAGTGAACACTCAGTCCATACCACCTTATTCTCCCAAAGGTAGCAGATACACTGCAAACAGCATGGGTAATGGGATGCAACCCTGCAGCACCCTACCCAGTGGTAGAGGGAACCAGCCTGAGGAACAAGCCCCAGACTCCCCACACACTGGCACCTTCCTGTAAGCGACGTGTGGAGCCTATTGCAGACAATCCACAGATGAGCCACATGCACTGCGGTAGACAAGCCACGTCCACCGTGCCACACGCTGCACAGACGCAAAGCAGAACCAAGATGTAGCGCTCTTCTGACCAGAGGTCGCAAACGGGTTTTGATTCCTTACCCGTACCCGGCCGCACCAGGGTCGCAAATGGGTACCTGTACCCGTACCCGGCCACGTACGGGTACCCGTTCCCTACCCGTACCCTACCCGAAATGAGTGACAAACGGTTAATCACCAGTGACTCACGGCCTACCCGTACCCGTACACGGCCGCACCAGGGTCGCAAACGGGTACCCGTAACTGGCCGGGTACGGGTAGCCGGGTATCGGGTAGGGTACGGGTATCGGGTACCCAGTTGCGACCTCTGCTTCTGACCTCTCACTGTTAGGGTTATCGCTCAGAACTCAAACTAGAGCTGTCTTAGAACCACTTCTCTTCTGAAATCCTGACGGGGGTGCGTCTTTGAGCACCGCGGATAGCAAGCGATCCTCCAGTTGCACTGCGGCCGCCTTCTCAACAACCTCGCCCACGAAGGAATGGTTAGAGACGGCTCTGTAGCTAGCGCGACTGTTAAGAGGCAGCGGAAAGAGTTTGCGTAGAGAAAACGTTGCTTACGGAGAGCAGTGCATGGAAATATTGCAGACAGCAAGCCCGCTGAAGGAGACATCACAGAACCATTTCTGAGATTCCATCAAGATGATCTATTTTGAAAATACCAAGGCCATTTAAACCTGATGGCCAGCATCTGACTTTTATGTAACATTTGTATTTATCTACCCAGGAAAGCCACACCGAGTCACTGGACGTTTCTTGAAGAGGGTTCTTACTTTAAGATGGTTTCAGCAATCCAATGACGAGCGTTTATGCGTGTGGGAAGAAACCGGAGCACCCACGTGCGTAAGGGAGCAACGCTCTATCCCCGTGCAAAAAGGAAACGGATGGCGATGAGTCCATTTGCTGTGCTGCCCTCTCCTGGCGAGCCAGGGTACGGCACCTCGATGTCCACCCCACGTGGATCCAACAACCCTCGCAGCCTCCGCAGTGCCGGAGTGCCGGCCACGTGCACAGCCACCGCCGCCAATGCGGTTTCATGGACCACAGCCATCTGGACAGCGGACTGACTGCTCACACTTCATATGGTCAAATGAGGATGTTCTCATCACCGGAATTCGTGTTTTCTTCAACTTCTCCCTCTGACTTCTCTCTCGATACTGAACACCATTGTTATGTCGCCTTTATTTTTTCAAATTCTTTGCATATGTGCGCAAAAACAACCTCGTTATGATGGAATGATCTCGGTTCATTTGTAATGCTTCCCCTTGCCCAAACATTGCCATCACTTTCACGTGGTTCCCACGCTGGCATTCAATGTCCAATGCTGCTGAACCTGCAACAACAACGACCGCAGCTCTGCTCACAGGAGCCATCGCAGAGTGCCTACGCAGCTACCATCATCATCATCTTCTCCATCACTACTGCAAACACCTTTGCTTCTTCCTCTGTGAGATGTCCACCTCGGGTTGCCATGGGATGTCCTCTGTTGGGACTGAGAATCTAGTGTTCACAAAACTAAAACTATTTTTTATTTTACTGGGTAAGACCCACCGTGCAATACCGCTCTCATTTCAGAAGCGAACCGGACCACAAACGATAGCCCGACGAAGTGGCTTATCACGTGGAAATTTACAGCGGCCAAATATTCTAACCAGCATGGAGGCCTGTAGTCTTACACAGCGAACCACAGACGACCGACTCGTATCGATGCTGTGGTGTAGCGTGCTCCGACAGGGCCAAGAAGCCGGTGTCAACATCCGCACCCCTCAGAGACGCATCCACACGCAGGCGGACGGTGGAAATGGCCACGAGGGAAAAGCGCTGCACTTTTCTGCGCACGCCACGACGAAGATAAGTTTGTCATACGGCAGTCGAAAATTATGTAAAAATAAAATTAAACAAAACGCTTTTCTTCGCACAGTCATTTATCAATCGAGCTGAGACCCCTCGCAACGTTTGAGAACTCGGTTTAAATCGCAGACGGCTAACCGACTCCGACCCAGAATCTCACGGTTTGCCGACTCAGCGCCCCGATATCCCCAGTGCTGCCCGGTGACCTCAACGCGTTGCAAGAGTCCCCAACTCGCTGCGTTGCTCCGTAAGGGGCGGCGGCCCAAACGCCGGCTCGGTTGATTTGAACCTTCATCCACTGGCATACCGGAGCCGAGGCAGTGCAGGGGCCCCCACATGGCATGGGCAATTCCCGTCGTTTTCCGTGGAGTGCTAAGATGGCCTCACGAGACATCTGAATCTGGCTCGAGGCAAAGCAAGGGAGGAGGCAGCGTTGGCGCGTAATCGACGTCAGCGGCACGGCTCAGCAGCTGCGGCGGAAAGACAACCGGGCGCCTCCCGAGCCGCACCGAGCTGGCTCGGCCCCGGCTCGTTGGTAGCGTGGATGCGAGCTGCGAGAGATGGCCACCATCACGGATTGGTCAAAGTTGTTGTCGGGCAGCCACGGCGAAAGGAACGCCCGGATTAGACGCCGGGGTACGTGGCACGACGCCCATCGTTAATCCCGGGCGTGGGTAGCTCTGGCGTGAACGGAGCGCCGCTCTGCTTTTGCAACATTTATTCTGCACCGGATATTACAAATGTTGACATTCTTATCAATATTATCCAGAGCAGCAGCGGCTGATGGGAGAGAGGAGAAGTGCTCCGGCGTTGTGCACGCTCACAGATTGTCAATTTCCGTGTCGATCCGAGCCAAATGAGTTAGAGGTTTACTGCAGGGCAATAGGAGAGGTCAAGACAAAGAAAGGGGAAGGGCTCGTAAGAGAAGCGGCCCAAATATCTGCACGACACAATTTTGAACTACTCCCTTTGCAAGGTCAATTATTTGTTTAAGGCAAGCGTTAGGGATCAGCAGAGCGAGCCATGGCCCCGAATAAATCGAACGCGGCAAACGGGACCTGCTTTTGCAGGCACGATTGACTTCTGTGCCTTAACCCGTTACAAGAGTGAACACGAATACGATGAATACGAAAGCCATGAACTTCGTAATCTCCTCCACTTGTGCCGACATTCAACGCTGCGAACTTGCTTTCGAGTTCCGCCGAGGCAAAGCAAGGCCGGCGCTCATAAGGTGTTTCAACGCAAGCGACGTGGGTCGGCGCAGTGCGGGGGGAGGCGGCGTTAGCACGTAATTGACGTCAGCTCGGCAGCTGCGGCGGAAAGACACGGCAAATGTCACCGGAACGTATACATGTTCACACCGAGCAGGATGACTCTCAATCATCCCCATCCCGATTTAGCTGCAACGCACGCTTGAGCTCGCAACACTGAGTTCAACTTGCACGCGGTGCGCCACCTTGCAGGGGCCTGACGAGTCACGGCTTCATCAACCAGAGGGGAGTTCCCACTCTGACCCCGCTTCGACGGTGAGGCCGCTTCATCCCTCCGTGACTTGGGCCGCGCTGTAACTCTGGTCGGCTCACCTCTCGGCCGAGTTTTAAACACCCCATGTTCATCTTCAGTCTGTTGCTTTTTCCCCATTCACTTTGCCCAGCAGCAAAGGCTTCTCCACAACCCTCCACCACAACCCCCAGCGCTCCATCGGACCACCGCTCCTTATTACTCAGCTGGTAAGCCGCAAAGAATTGATAAGTGTCGCTGGTACATGGCTGGTTTCTTGTGGTCGTGTAAAAACATGCCTTTGATTTTGTGTTGAGTGGCTTTAAATACATTTATTAAAATGACCCCGTGCGGAGTTTATAGCCCGTAGCAGCCATACCTTGTGTAGTCCGTTGACTCCCGTGTGCCCTGCTGTTAAAATCATTTAACAAGCATAAAAGCAGGCTCTTTCCGACACCGCTGTCTTCGCAACTTTAAAAAGCAAAGCACCGGCAACAACCCTCGGCATCGCATCACGAAGTCGAACAGATCGACGAGCGGCGTTGCATTCACCTGCTTGGGGTCGGCACAGGGCAGAGGCGACTCGATCTGGATGGTGACTGGGCCATCGTTCTCAATGTGCACACGCATGAGTGCTCCAAACTTGCCATCTGCGACACACACAAAGACAAAGACACCCCACCACCCCCGTGTAGCCTTAGCAGAATGTTGGGGCGAGTGCTGTGAGCGAGTAGCACCTATGAAGGCCGGCACCGTGGCACACGAGGGGGTGGGTGGCCAGCACCACGCCCGGCCGACTTTGTCTCCCGAGTGGCGATGATTGCACACCGCACCAGGTACTCATTTGAGGCTGAGTCGACCTAGGGGAGGCACAGGACCGGTTAAGATAAACGTCACCGGTGTTGGCCGTGAGCGGGAATGGAAACTGGGTCGCCAAGTTCGTAGTGCAGCGTAGCGCTAACCGCTACACTGCCGCTCCGCACACACACACACGCACGCACACACACACGCACGCACACACACACGCACGCACACACACACGCACGCACGCACGCACACACGCACGCACGCACACACACACGCACGCACACACACACGCACGCACGCACGCACGCACACACACACGCACGCACGCACGCACACGCACGCACGCACGCACACGCACACACGCACGCACACACACACACACACGCACGCACACACACACACGCACGCACACACACGCACACACACACACACGCACGCACACACACACGCACGCACGCACACACACACACGCACGCACACACACGCACACACACACACACGCCGTAAGTCACGTGGATCCACACCGACCGCGGCCTCCGTGGGCACAGTCCAGCAATGCCCCTTGCTCATCCCTGCGCTTGACAGCGCTGCCCCGTAATGCACTGTACGGCCCGTAGCCATTCCACTGCTGGATGAAGGCCACCCAACGCCGCGTCGGTCGCGTGGACTGTTCGACCATACTTCACCACGCCGGTCAGCGCGGGTTGGGGAAGGGGAACAACACGGCGCAGCTTTATGACGGAGAAGCGGGAAGCTCATCCCGCACCACCGATTCACGCAGTTGGCTACGTACAGTGCGAAAGATGTTTGACGTGCGCGCACGCATCCCGCTTGTCGTCATCGCACTGTTTTACACCAAGAAACATTTGGCTGGCGTGTCGGGCGAATGGCCCCGTTTCAGAGCGAACGGATTCACAGCACGTCCACGCCACGTTATCTTCGCGATCAACACGACCCACAAACGGCTCTCCAGCCTTATGCAACGTCCTGAGGTTGTGCTGCAAAAGTGGAGGCTTTGATTCTGCGCCAATTGACTTCGCGGTTATTCCAGCGAAGTCAACGAAAGCTGGAGTAACGAGGACTAAAGGAGGCGGCAGTGAGAGAGAGAGATGGAGACGGTGGGGGGGACAGGTGTCAGAGAATCACACAGAAACGTGCAGACATCGACAGACACAACAAGTCAGAGAGGAAAACAAAGAGAGACAGAGCGAGACAAAGAGATATCGAAAAACAGAGGGAGACAGAGAGACAGAAACAAAGAGACAGAGCATAAGGAGGGAGGGGGAGACAGAGGGAAAGGTGAAGGTTTATTTAATAAGATGCATGATAAATGATGTCTAGCTCATAATTCCATTTCCCAGTATTCCTAATTAAGCTATTTAGTATTGCGCCGAATAGTTAATACGAGCAAATTCGGTGCACTCCAACTAAACGGAGAACGTGTTTTAAAGCGAAATGACGTCGCAGCAAAAGTCGCACCGTGAAAGTAGAGAGTGAAAACAGAGAACCACGAAAGCAGACGACGACGTTCAACTGACCGCGTTGCGTGGACAGCGAAAAGCAGAAGCGCAGAAGTCACCGGAGCGGAGGCGGCCGCGGCGTTCGCTGGAAGTGAAACTCCCGTCAATCAACGACAGGCAAACCCCGGCACCTGTGGTTAGCACGGTCGGCTACGTACGGTGCGAAAGAAGTTCAACATGCATGTTCATAAAAATACAATCATTTTTTGTATATTCGCTTGAAAACAGATTAATCTTTTCTGTGAATTCCCTTCGCGCGTCTCCACCTGGCAGCTGCGGCCTGCCAGCGTTCAGACCGCGCCGCAGCGCTGCAAACCACACGGTACGTGTCAGGATCCTCGTAGTGAAGCGTTCTGATCCAAGAACCCCAAGCACGGATCGATTTCCATATAAATTTGATATTACCAGACGAGCCGGTGATGCTGCCCGCATTTTATCGGTTCAACTATCTCCGGATCACTCCCCGGCGAAAGAGGCGAGGCGTGAGAGTAACCGCGCCGCCGCAGACGCTTCAGAATTGTGTCTTTGTACGGCGCCTGCCGGGCATTAAATGCAAAGGGATGAGCAACCAGGCTCCTCCGTGATGCCAATTCATTCGCCGGCGAGGGAGACGGGCGCAAGATATCTTCAAATTCCATCTGATGGTGGCTCCTCACTATCAGACGGAGAGTGAACGATGAACAACTCAGAGAGTGAACGACGGTGAGAGTGAACGACGCGGAGAGTGAATGATGAACGACGCGGAGAGTGAACGACGCGGGGGAGTGAATGATGAACGACGCGGGGGAGTGAACGATGAACGACACGGGGAGTGAACGACGCGGAGAGTGAACGATGAACGACGCGGGGAGTGAACGACACGGGGGAGTGAATGATGAATGACGTGGGGAGTGAACGATGAACGACGCGGGGAGTGATCGACGCGGAGAGTGAACGATGAACGACGCGGGGAGTGAACGACATGAGGGAGTGAATGATGAATGACGCGGGGAGTGAACGACGCGGAGAGTGAACGATGAACGACGCGGGGAGTGAACGACACGGGGGAGTGAATGATGAACGATGCGGGGAGTGAACGATGAATGATGCGGGGAGTGAACGATTCACAATAATGCTTTTGTTGGTCGTTAATTCAAGAAAGCATGGAATAAATGTGACCATGTAACGTCAAAGCAATGTGGCCAGGGTTGAACTGTGTTTCTTTTATCTAAGCGATACATTGAATCACTTAGTAATACATTGAATTACACGAGAGCCCACTTTTTATGAGAGTGCGTAGTGGGTACCACGAGTAACATTGGAGGCGAATTTTCGCATTTGGCAAAATGTTGACCCCCACGGCAGCACACGAAGGCCTCCTCCTGTGAATGCGGCACGTTGTCATGGTTGCGACACCCGCAGTGATACTCGGAAATAAATAACAGGGTACAGTTAAACAGTGAATTTATAAACGTATAAATTAGAGCTACTTAATGGCTTGGATTAGCTAAAAATTGGGGGCAGGTTAATAGTTCCGCCATTCAATTTCACGTTTTAACACTCTAGGGGTGTTTTGTTAAATCACTTAACTACGTAATAAGCGCAGAATATTAATATTCTACATCTTAAAATTCGTATTATTATTTTAATTCCATCCGCACGAAAGGTTAATTCGTGCTTATTTCCTTGTTTTGAGGTAAGAAAAACTCTGCTCGGAATCACAACATGCTCGGTCCGTTGCCCACACACTCCGTATCGCCTGCCATCTACGTATACATTCTGCTACTTATCAGCAGACACATTGCCCAAGGGGGGAAACCGCTCAAATCTATCGGCCGTGGTTTATTGCGGAGTGTAGGCGACAGATTTCTACGACGCCATTTTGAGTGGGTTACATGACGGCACTCACGTTATTTCTCAAAAGCTTCGCCAGTCCCCAGTTTAGGGAACACGAAGACAAAGTTTGCTTTTGTAAAGTGCTCATAATGCAGACCATTCAAGGGCACTTTACTTTACAACAATGCCCATAACAATAAAAATAATAGCGCAATGCCAACTTGTAGAATGGCACTGCCACCACCGCCACACAGTGTTCGCTCATCGCTGTCGTGCACGGAGAGAGAGGGAGGGGAGGGCGACTCAGAGGCACAAGGAGGAGGAGGAACCACGTATGAGAAGCGGGGGAGGCAGCAGGGAGGCAGATTGCCGCCACGAAGACTCTCAAAAGACAAAGCCCCTTCGTATCTTCACGCAATATATACGTGCAAAATATCTCTTAAGATTCCGCGAAGGTACGGCGGTGTTATACACGCCGAAATTGGGCAAAAGGCTTAAGAGGATATCAAATCATAAAGCACGTACAACAAAAACACCATGGCCAAGTCGTGCGTGCACACGATCTCGTCAGATCTGGGTTAAGGCTGGTCGGTGCATGCATGGCGAATCACCAAGCACAAGCAGGTCGCCAGGGGCCTTGCGTGGGCAGTGCAGCGACATCCAGAAACGTGCGCCGTCGTTTCAACTGGTGCATCACGAGAGCGCGGCGTGGGAGTCATTCCACCGCATCGGCATCCCTCACATTTTACGGACGTGGGGCCAAATTTATGTAGCGGTGCAAAGCCATCACTCTGTCTCCCTTTGGCCGAGCGACAGATGCATTCGTGAGAAACTACGGCCAAAACATTTCCTGTTATTCACTCAAAGCTGCCAGTACCTGTGGACCGCGTCCCTCCGCACGTTAGCCTTCTGCGCGGAGAGACGGTCCACAATTGCCAGGGTCAGGCAGCGGACAATGCGTGAAATTGGTCCACAAGCGACGGGCTGCGATCGCGACCGCGCGGTGGGGCCTGCGCAGAAGACCCTCCGAGGAACATCACATTATTTATCAGGTCATCCGGGGTTGTTCCTTCCGCTTGCAAGGTGTGGCAGAAAATTCACAACTCGCCAAGCCCCCCTCTCCTTAACCCTCCAAAAGACAGGCCTGCCCCAGCGGCATTGCCCCACGTTGCATATTTTATGGCGATGCGCATACGTGAATCCGAAGTACGCGGTAATGTATGCTGCATGCAAATAAAGGCGTGCTTGCCATTCTGCAAGCTCCAAACTTCTTTAAGTAAATTCAGCTACAGCCGCTCTCTCTCGCACCGAGACAAAGGTCCCCCGTGTAGCCTGTAACAGACTGTTGGGGCAGGTGCTGTTCGCGAACACCTATGAAGGCCGGCACGGCACACGAGGGGGTGGGTGGCCAGCACCACGCTCAGCCGCCTTTGTCTCCCCAGTGGCGGTGTTTACACATCGCACCAGGTATCAATTTTGAAGCTGAGTCGACCTAGGGGAGGCCCGGGACCAGTTCAGATAATCGTCACCGGTGTTGGCCGTTAGCGGGAATCGAACCCGGATGGCCAGGTTCATAGCGCAGCACGCTAACCACTACACTACCGCTCCCCGGTGCATGCACAGACACACACAACTGAGAATCATACGAACACCAAATTGTGCATGTGCAAAGCGTACATACAAGTGGCTTACATACATACAGCGTAAGTTGTGCATATTTATGCACGCATACATGTATGCATATTACGTGTCTGCATTACTACACGAAAGCCCGGTGCTAAGAGTGGCACGTTATGGGTCACACACTGGGTAAGGCCCACCGAGCTGTATGACTCTTTTTCAGAAGAGACCTGGTTATCACAAATGATAGCTCAACGAAGTGGCTGATGGTGCGGAAATTTAACGCAGCCAAATACTCTAAACGCATGTTTCTAAATATGGAGGGAAAAACCGAAGGACCCGGAGAAAAATCCACACTACCAAGGGGAGAGTGAGAGACGTGAAAACTCCCAATATACAGCAGCAGGCGTCCGGGTCGGGATAAAACCCACGACCTCCTGTATACCAGGCGAGGTAGTTAACATCTTGCCACTGCGGCACGCATATTAGTTTATAGTTTACACATACTAGTCTACACCAAACATTTATACTCCACTGCTTCAGCATGACACAGAAGATTCACAATAATGCTGTTGTTGGTCATGAAAGCACGGAATAATTGTGACAAGACTGGGTAGAATAACCAACAAAGACATTGTGGATAGAAGATGTGACAAAGAAGATGAATCCACGTCCAGTTGCGCGTGGGGGGTGTCCCGCTTCTAAAGGGGCACCGAGTCACCGACAAGAGCAAAAAACGTCGCCACTCGGAATGATTTGCCGATCAATCGTCCCGCTTTACTTGAGTCACGAAAGTTATAATCCCAGCAGGTGGTGAGCTTGCCAAGACAAATTCTCCATTGCAAACGCAGACCGCATAAATATTGCAAGCATATCCGTGATAATATTTTGATCGGGGGGGGGGGGGGGGGGAATTGCGTGCATTGGTTTAGGAGGTTTTTTGTTATTGAGAAACCACACATTTCAGCTTCCGCAAATTCGAGGCACGAGGCCTGATAACACGCTGGGAGGTTTTTTGGTTTGTAGATTGGAGCCAATATTATTTGTTTGTCACCATACGAGCATAATAAAAAAAAGTCACATATCCAAATTTGAACTTAACTTCATCTCACGATAAAAAGAATAATTTGGAAGTGCATTGCCACAACTATTCACCGAGCCTCCTCGTTCTCAACATCGACGTTCCCTCGCTCGCTTATGCCTCGTTGTGTGCGATTTCAAATTCACAACTTATTTAATTGCTTGATATCACTTCTCTCTCACAAACTATTAGTTCACCTCCACCAAATGCACAATCCTTGACTTTTAATTTCTATCTAAAACCGCATGGATTATTTTTTCCAACTTAATTCTACATTTGTGATCCTTAAAATACTCCAAGTGGATTGAAATCCACGTTCAAAATGCAAGTCGATTCCGTTTGTAAATCCCATGCCAAATCTCATCAATCACCTTTCTTTGGCCACATCTGTGTTTACCTCCTCACTAATATCTTCTGGGGCCTGTAACCTAAAATCCTTCTTCCGTACAATGCACTCTCTCCGTTAGCCTCAAAACCCAGCTGATGTAATCACCAGAACTATTGCAATACCGTTGTTACTTTTTTAAAAGGAAAAAACAAACCCGTCAATAATTCTGGTCTCTTTTGATCTCCATCAACAGTACAGCCACCTGGCCCTCCTCTCGTTGCCTACCGCTGCTGCTCAGCATTCTCCAGTCCGTGGTCTCATAACGCCATCGCTTCCATTACCCCAGCACAACAATATTCTTCCATCCTTGTCGACACCGCCCGGTTACTCAGGGCCTGCCTACTCCGGCCACTGGCATCACACCGCATCGTACCACGCAGCGTAACGTCATCAACCCCCTCACTTATTTTGCTGCTCATAAAACACTGCCACGGGTTAACAAGGCACCTGGTGTGTTCGGCAGCCCTCTCACCCAACACGTACACACCACGCACTCCTCTCGCTCGATACAAAAAACACAAATACTTAATTGAGTCATCTCGCCCTCTCTCCCACGGCTCCAATTATCCGTCTCCCAACGGCTTTCACAACTCTGTTCAATGTAACGTCTACGCTGACCTCTCCACTGATCAACAACAACTACTAAGTGTGGCTGCTTCTCTCCGTTCACCGTGACCCACTTTGCTCGTTCTCGTGGATTGCTCTGCGTTTCCTACGCTCCTCGAATGTCTTCAGAATGATCATGTGACCTGTCGCGTGACCTCTCGCGTCTCTCTCTGCTGTGCAGGAATCGCTCCAATCCGGTGCAATGCCGCGAGTTGGCTCGGAGTGAAGTGAGAAGCAAAACGCTCCCACCTGCTCCTGCATTTAGAAGGATTTTCGCAAATCGGGGTCACCCATCAATCATAACTGTGCTGTCATGTTTGTAATGTAGAGGTCGCAGGTTTTGATTTGTCGTGTCTTTAACATTTGTGCTGCCTGCTGTGGACTGTTAGTCCCTGCCTATGTTGTATTGATTACCTTGTTCCATTAACTATGAGGATAAAAAATATATATTTTATGACATGAACTGAAAATGCATGAACTGAAAATAATCGCTTCGTAGGCCTGAAATTGGAAGGTTGCATCGAGAGCAAAGTAACTGACTTTAATCGATGCACTATCAATCATCATCGTAAGCCAAAGTCAATCCACTACCTTTGCTTCTCGAGTTATAAGCATAGGCCCCTGTACCAGCCGACCGCGGAATTTTCCACGAACCAAACCGGCTCGGTAGGCGAGGGATCGCCGTACCACACGGGAGCGACGGCCGCTCCGAGCGTGACCCCCCGACCCCGCACCCCACCCACCTTTGACGAGCTCCGGGCTGTACGCGCTGCGCAGGCGCTCCAGGAAGAGGTGGTAGAAGGGCTCGGCGCGCTCGCCCGCCATGGCGAGGTGGAAGTCGGGCTTGTTGCCCTTGAGCACGGCCTGCAGCGTGAACTGACTGACGCACAGCACCTCGCCCCGCGCCTCCGCCACGCTGGAGCTCCACGGGCGGCCGTCCGCGCCCTCAAACACGCGCAGGCCCAGGATCTTGCGCACCCTGCGCCGCGCAAACGGGCAAAGGCCGACCCGTCGTGCCGGCACGGAGGGCGTCTTAGGAGTTTAGGGGTTTAGGGGTTTAGGGGTTTAGGGGTCACCCCCCCCCTACCCCCCCCCCGCGCGTCGTGTACGTGGCACACGGCCGGGAGACGTGAACGGATCACCGTTTAAACCGCGAGCCGCCGTACGGTAACGTGGAAATCACTGGACTGGCAACTTTTTAAGTTCGCCGGTGGTGGTTCGATCTCCCCGTGACGGGCCAGTTGAAACGACGGAGGCAAGTTTCTTAATCCCCACGCCTCCGTTCATCCCAGCAGCGAATAAACGGGTTCACCGCAGCGAGTGGAAGGGCAGGTCGCGTACGGTGGGGTAAAGTGTGGGTACTCTCACCTCTTTTAAGACATCTGGTTGTTTCGGAAAAATCAACCAGCTGCCACCCCCCTCCGAGAGCTCCCTCTAGTGGAGGCCTTTCTTGTACAAGGAAATTACGTTTTCAGGTCCAGCCGTTTCAATATAGCAATTTTTTTTGTCTATTATTTTTTTTCTCCCTTGTAGGATGAACGTTTAGGTTTATAGGGTGACGAGGTGACCAACAAGGTCTAAATTGGTCTGTAATAAGGTCGGCACTGATAACAGGCTTGACAGGTATGAGAGCTGCACCTTTAACTTTTAACTTGAGAAACGAGGACAAATGCACAAAACAACGTCCCGAGCATATTTTGTAAATGCTGCCCTGTATGTATCTGGAGGCTTTTTGGGATGAGCGGTAGCAGAGTGCCTGGAACTGTCACTAAGGTACACGGCGAATCGGGCCGACTGCCCCGGGCCCCACGCTTTGGGGGGCCACACGCTGCGACGTCACGGTGGTGTCAGACGTAATACGTCCGGTTTATTCTGAAGGCGAAGGGGGGGCCCACATAGTGGGATTTTCCCCAGGCCCAGCACCCCCCCCACCCCCCATGGCTGGCCCTGCTTAGAGCACTGCCCTATGAACCTGGTGAGGCGTGCGTCAAACTATCTCTCGGACAAACAGGGCACGGCCCTCATCCAGCAGCGGATTGACAAAAAACGGGGGCGGCCCGTACACGCACGCGTAATGGCACCACGAAAACGAGGACGTTCCGGACGCGGGGGTCGCGGCTCCCCGTAAGCGAACCGCGGCGGCGGTGTTGCGCGTCTCACATGAAGTCGATCTCCCTCTCCGTGTCGTCGCGGGAAATCCCCAGCAGCACGCAAAGTCCTCTTCCGATGGAGCTCACTTGCTCTCCAGCGACTGCACACACAGCGAACGTCGAGTAAGCGCGAGCATCTCCAAATTGTCCGCCGCATCCGCGTCCGTCGGCGCTCGTCCTCGCTTACATGGAGCGCGACTACGACGAGCCACCTGCCAGCCGTGCCTTGGTTTGCCTGAAAACTCGACCGGCAGAAGCTGAAGGGCGATAACAAGGTACTCGGTGCTCCACGAATAAAAACTGTCGTCGAATGCGACCTGGCCAAAAGAAAACTAGAAACATTCTGGGCAAACTCTTCGTAAATGCTATTGCCCGCCCTCAAGCGAAACTTGAGATGAAAAAAAAGAAGCGAATCCAAAAAAGTACGATCAATAACATTCTGCATGTCAGAAAAAGTGTGGCGGGTAGAAATGAAATGCAAATGCAGACGAATCTGTACCCTTTAGACATGTCAACAGCCACGCGGCATCAAGTGCTGATAAAACAACCACATGTAGGTCAAACACAACCGCGCATTCACGATTTCTTCCCTACAGGTGGATGGGTTCAAGCAATGCTAAAGCCGGAACCCGAGGGTCTGAGATTCAGGTGGCTCAAATCTAGAATCTAGAACAATCTGTCAAATAATTAAATGAATCGACTAAAACGTTTAATTGTCATAGCTTATTGGGGCCCTTATAAAATGGCAGCCACCCTCGCATCCTGCAGGCCCAGCGAGACGCGGTTGATGACGATGTCAATGATGTCACCAAGCCTCGCCGATAACCTCCCGTCCAGCGGCACACGTGGAAACAGAGGCGAAACTTTTTTTCCCCCCCAACGGCAGTGTTTCTCATGTTGCCCGGTTCGCCAAATAATCGGACCTGATGATGGAGCGAGTAATCGCGTACTTAATTGGATAGTTCAGCTCAATAAAAAAAAATCCCAATTTGAAAAAGCAACATTGCAAGCGTTGAATTATAGTTACGATACTGGCAGAAAATAGGCAAAGCTTGTGAATTGTCAGTTTCATTTAAAGTTGACAGGAGGCTGCGCACTTTCATAGATCCTCGCCAAAACGACTTCACGGGCAGTCCTCGGCTTACGAACTCAATTCGTTCCTGAGAGGCGTTGGTAAGTCGAACGGTTCGTAAGTCGGAAACACAGCAATGCACTGTATTTAAATGCCCATACGGTTATGAAACATGTGACGGTTCAACAAAACGGGAAGCATCGTTAAACTCGTTACATCTTGTGCAGGATCGCTCCTCTGAACAAAATAAAGTCAATTTTGTTTTAATACTTCGTGGAAGCTGCTTCGTAAGTTACGGCCGTTCTTAAGTCGGGCTTTCGTAAGTCGAGTCTGTGCAAAGTGGCTCGGCATTCACAGCCGCTGTCGTCCAAGGTGGTGCAGTGGTTAACGCACTCCGCTATAAACCGCGCCAACACAGGGTCATGATTCCGAGCATCGGCTGACGTCAGTAACAAGTGATATCTGAAGCGGTCCAGGGCCCTGATTGACCAAGCCGAACTGGTGAAGTACGGTCAAACAATCCCCGTGGTTGAAAAAACATGGAGCAAGGCTTCATTCGGCAGTGGCTTGACGAACGGTTGCAAGTTACGAGGAATTCATTATCTAGCCAATTAGAAAATCACCACAGCACATCGACAGTACCACGACACAGCATGGGAATGTGCAGAATGGACACGCCATTGTCTCCCCAGTCAATACCAAATCAACTCAAAGATTGCCTCGCCCTTTTCATGATGCTACGTGGACTGGCGCATGCCTAACGCTCCCCTCTCATCCATTAGGGTCCATGCGCTCTCCACTACAGATGTTAAGGCCTCCATCAGTCTGCAGTCGACCTCACTCAATGGGAAATTGCTCCTTCCAATCTGTTGCCACCTTTTGGCCAGGAACACACCCCTCTCTTGTTAAAGTGCACATTAAAGATCTCCCCCATCTCCTCTGCCCATGACCGTCTATAAAATATCTTCATTCCCACCAACGCCGCAGCCACGCTTCGTCTTTGCGGCTGCCAGCTCCTCAGCCGCTCCAGCTCCGAGAAGAATTTGAAAGAAAATAATTCTTCCTTTCCCATGCTTCCAAAATGCTTTTCTCCATTTATGCAGTGATTTGAAATCCAGTGGCATATAGATGCCCCGACAAAAAAACGAATTCATGTAGTCGTATTTTTTCACATACTTGCAGCGAAATTACAATTCTTGCTTAATTGTAACGCTTTCGTTTTACATAATCCACTGGCACACCAACCACAGAGTCTGCCAAAAAAAACCCCAACTTTAACTATGCCACATCTTTATGAAGTTTAACTGGTTTTTTTATTTGCTCCCCTAAAGGTCGAATCGTCACATCGAAATTGAGTATCCCGTCGACAGAGGGAGGTGATGTCACTGGACGTGAAAGAAAAGAGCGTTCTCGCTCAAACACAGCAGGCGTCTCGCGCCCAAGCGTGTCACGGTACGAGTCACCGCTGGAGCAATTATAACTCGTCAACTTCATCAAAAGTGGTCCTGTGGTGAGTGGTCACAGACCACTCGGAATTGTCGCTGGTGCACAATCCACGCGACTGAGCTGTCCGACGCGCACTAAACTCAGCTTCGTGATGTATATTCTTAGGTTTTTTCGGTAAAGGCACGTAGGTAAGACATTTAAATTAATAAAAGTAAAATAAAAATAAAATAAAGATCACGACGTTTCGGAGGCAACACAAGCTTCCGTCTTCAGGTGGACTACTACAACTTCGTGATGTAGTTGGCCACATTACATCGAGTGTCCTTCCAAGTGGTGCTGTGGACGGTGGTCAACTTCCAGGCGAGCGGGTTGTCAATCCAAATGTGTTTTCGGTAAAGTCACGTAGGTAAAAAATACAATGAAAACAACTAAATGAAATCACGACGTTTCAGGCGCAACACAAGCGTCCGTCATCAGGTGGGAAAGCATGGCCTGCTGCTGATGCAGACTAATTACCTACGTGTCTTTAGCGAAAAAAACAGAGTATGAATCCTTGCAGTCACGAAAATTTCAAATCTAGAATCCAAATGTTGCTCAGTGATCGAGTCACCGACCCTCTGGAAGCACGCAGTAGTAGGTTTTTGCGACCAATTTCATCCATAATGTAGGGGTTTTTTTGGGGGGGGTTAGATCGCGTAAAAAAATGTGTCGTTAAACCTGCCACCACCCGACACAGCCAATTAGTAAGGTTTGTCACGAGAACAGAACGTGCCAATTCGTCACTAGTACAGCACACCGGTGTGTTGGAGAGCAAATCCACAACATTTACAATCTGAGCGCAAAATCCCATTCCTCGCCCCAGCTCCCCGAGAGGAAATAAGCAACGTAACCACGTTCGTGTGAGCGATGATACACGGGGGGGGGGTGATCCATGTGTAGCCACCCCACCGATGTCTAAACGGACCGCCTCTTTCTCAACAGATTGCCTGCATGGTGTGAAATCATGGCTGTAAGTTCATCAACTTTTGGAGCAAAAAAACATGTTTTAGTAAGTGTATTGAGCTCGACTGAAGGCATGTCGAGGCTTTTAAATAAATTGTATATTTGTTTCCTGTACGAAGTATCAATGAATGGATTCGCCCGTATAGTGATGCATACGGAGTTCTGCATAGTTGTTATCAAAGGTGGCGGCTTGACATTTAAAGCGGTGTTATTATTCCTCGCACTTAGGTTTACTTGCATCTCACTGGCAAAAACTGTAATTAATATATCCTGCTTCGCTCAACAGCGCAACACAAGTGGCTCGCAGCGGCTGGCGGAGCTGACCAAACATCGGGGTGCTGCTGCTGCTGCTACGCGCGCGGTCTCTACCGGGCACATGGAGGGGCAATGGCTGGAGCCGTGGTTCCCCTCTTCGATCTGCCGCTGCGTGGGGACGTTTATACTGGTAGGAACCACCTGGTTCCACCAGCCCACAGGGGATTATTGTGTCCGTCCGTCCGTCGTGAATCAAAAAATGGGAGGGGTCGGGCTGGGTGGAGAGGGGAGGGTGGGGAGGGGCTGGGTGGGGAGAGGCTGGTCACCCCGTGGTGCTCATATAAAACTCAACGTTTAACCTACTCACGCCGGCTTGTGCCCGCCCTCACAGTCGGGCATATTTGTGGAATACACCACGCCGCCGTTGACCCTGGCCATTGACCGAGCAACCCAACGTTCCTACCAGCTCCCTCCGCAGGAATGTGTTTAAATACCACCAGGCTCCTATCCACAACCACAATGGTGGGGCGAGAGTGTGGGCACTCCCCCCTCTTCCATCCCAGATGTCCAAGCGGCACGGAAGAGTGGGTCACAAACACCATCTGGAGTGGCTCCCTCGAGCCTCTCACTGTAGAGGTCCGACTGCCAGCAGCGGCGTGAGAAAGTAATTGCAGGGCTGCGCCTTGACATGTTTCCTGCGTAAACATTGCCCATTATTCGCCTTTCCAATACTGCAGCTCCACCTGGCTGAGCCAGCGTTGAACTGTGAGCATCGACTCAATGTCCGGGGTAGGGTTGAGGGCTCACCCGAGATCACAAGCTCTCTCTCTCTCCTCTATGTGTGGATAAACTTTGCTCGCAAATACTGGAGGCAGTCGTCGTCTCACTCACCAAACACACTGCCCAGTGACAGTCTCACTCACCAGACACACTTGCAGCCGCCACTCGCTGCACCACCGCCTTCATTGCTCTGTCAATGCCCGCCGTTCAGAGCCTCTCCGCCTCGGAGCTCAAACCGTGATGCCTCAATTGTCTTCGATTGCCACGAGGACCCAGCTAGGATCATTCACCAGGCGCCCGCCGGCCCGACACGACGACTACGACTACCGGAGAGCCCCTCTGTACAGTGAGGAAGAGATGCCAGGTTGGCTGTGGAATGGCAAACACGTGGAGCGAGACGTCGCCACGTGGGCCCGCACCGCCATCTGCTGGCCCACGTGGACAGTGCAATCTTACATTTTGATTTAAAGCTTTCGTGACTGCAGGGATTCATATTCTTGGTTCTTTCGGTAAAGTCACGTAGAAGGGAAACAATAAAATAATATAAATATAAAACAATAAAATCCTCAATGTAATTTTATTGTTTTATATTTTTATTATTTAAAAATTCTCAAGAGAAATGTATTGTTTTATATTTTTATTATTTAAAACATTCTCAAGAGAATTGTATTGTTTTATATTTTTATTATTTTATTGTTTCCTTTCTACGTGACTTTACCGAAAGAACCAAGAATATAGTGCAATCTTAGCTATTTTTAAACGACTATATTTTATTTATTTTACTAGATAAGGGGCCATCCATTGAGTAGGTACGCAAAAAATTCTGTTGGTATACGCGGACTTTTTACACCCCCCCCCTACCTGCGTACGTTCGCCTGACGCACCCCCCCCCCCCGCCCCGAATCCGAAAGAACGGCCGATATTTAATCCACGCATAAAGATTACGGATTAATAATATTAATGTGTTGAAGCAAACAGATAGTCCACCGCCGGACGATCTAACTCATTTGAAGGCCAATGTAGACAAATTATTATCGAGACTTTACCGAAAGCCCCAAGAACATGCATACTCACAGTGTGGCAAGACAATGTTGCATCCACATATCCAAACCAACGAGGGTTTAATGTACTTGAAGCTCGTGCTTTTGCTTCCAAGTTTTTCGTGTACAGATTCGAAATAGCAGATGTATATTTGCGAAATCTAGCCTAAAAACCTTTATGGGGCCGTCCATAAATGACGTCACGCACCTAGGGGGGGAGGGGGGTCAGACATTTGTGACGATGTGTGACGAGGGGGTTTGAGAAATGTGACTTCACATCAAAATGCGCAACTTTAAATAAATATGAATTAAATAGAACTGTTATAACGCTACTTTTGATTAATTTTCATTATTAACTATTTGATTATTTAAATTTACGAAGGTAACCTTTTATTTATTCCATGAAGGAGCATTTTGCTTCTCCATGGGAGAATGGAGAAACATACATTTTGTAAAAAAAATTAATGATTGTTATTAAACATTTTTATTTTAATGATTCTACCAGGGCTTTTCATTCTGTGAAATGAATATGTGATTGTTATAATTGTATTCTCCATTTTGCTTCGTTCTACTACCAACTATTTTTTTTATAGTTATAGTTTTTTTTATAGTTATAATAACTTTTAATATTTTATAATTATAAGATCATTTCAATATAATATTCTGAAAATCTGCAGTTTTAGTAAGACGTTGAATATTTTCAAGTGAATTTTATGCTAAATTTCAGCTTTCCAACGCCTCCTTTTTAATAAGTGTTTTCTCCTACAACATCAGAGTGCAGCGCCACATTAAATAGGCACTACAATGACAATAGTTTAAAGTGATTTGAAGCATGTTTTATTTTCAAAATGGAAATATGGTTTTGGGGGGGGGGGGGCAGAGCTTTGTGACGTCATATTTGAGGGGGGTCTGACTTTTTGTGACGCCGTGTGACGAGGGAGAAGGGGGCATTTCAGGAAATGCCCCCTTCTTTACAACAAATCGCGCGATGAAGGGCCATTGGGATTGTGAGAGATGGTGGGTAGCTTGGAGAGGTCTTCATCCAGCAGTATCTTGATAATGGCTGATGGTGAAACTAATACCGATGAACCGTCCCGGCCCACACCCTTGGAGTGTTGATTTCTGAAAGTCCACGGCGCACGATGAGGTGGCCAGAGCCTCAAGCGGTTACGGTTGTTGTTGTATTGACAAGCGCAGCTGATAGTGACACGTGGGAGACAAATCGACAGACGGACGGACCTTGCCTCCAACAAGGGATCCAATAGGTGCACATCAGTCGTTACACTGGACGATGGCCCACGGCCTCAAGAAATAAATACGTCCAAACGATGACCCTGAGTATGTGAATGTGTAATACGATACAGCTGCAGGCCCGATGAACGAATCGTCCGCCATGATTCGGGTTGCCACCTGTCCAGGTTTGACGCGGACAATTCTGGAATTGGCATCTGAGCTTAAGTAGCAGGAATTGATGTGGTACAGACCATCTGATATAATTGTGTTGTACGCATGTCTGTATTCTGCAGTGTTTCGATGGGCCGAGTAGGCTGACTGAGACATATCTCCGGGCGAGAAAAGGTGGCAACCATAGCCATGATCGACCCACCGCTGGATGAAGGCCACCTCTAAGACGTCGCTCTATCGCGTGATCTTGCGATGAAAAAAATCCAACAAAACACCATCTCCACGGCGGACGCGTCCTCTTAAGGCGCGTTCCATTCCTTCGCTGCCGCTCCGTCTCTATTATTTACCACGAGCCTTTTGCCCGTCCCGGGACGGGTGTATATTGATGTCAACATGAAATATTCCAAAGAAAAATTGCTCAGCTCATGATTATTAATGAGCGGGGGGGGGGGGGTGTGCCATGTGGAGTGACGTCACCCGCTGTTTATTAATGAGGGGAGGGGTGCGGCATGTGGAGTGCGCGGGCATGAATATTAATGAAGAGGGGGGGGGCTCTTTGGCAGTGACGTCACGTACGAATGCAGCAGTGCTGCGTATATTTCTAGATTTGAAGCTTTCGTGACTGCAAGGAATCATCTTCTTAGGTTTTTTTTCGGTAAAGTCACGTAGAAAGTAAAATAAAATAAAAACAAAAATCACGACGTTTCGGAGGCAACACAAGTCTCCGTCATCAGGTGGGACCGTCACAGCCAGATTAGCTAATCTGGCTGTGACGGTCCCACCTGATGACGGAGACTTGTGTTGCCTCCGAAACGTCGTGATTTCTGCGTATATTTGTTTTTTACCGTCACTTTCTGTAAAGAAACGTCATATTTGAAGCGACTTTGCGTAATAAATTATTTAATTCAGATCGACCTTCCTCTGCGTAAGTAATAATCCACCAACTCATGAATATTAATGAGGGGGGTGGGCCTCATGTGGGTGGAGTGACGTCACGCGCGGGACACATTCTCGGCTCACTATAGGAGTATTGGCCATCGAAAACCTTCCGGGCGACGCGTTTGCCCAAGTCGACTAACCTACCTTTAAGATTTGAATTATGTCATTAACTTTTGAATTATTCAAACAAAATGTATTAATCAATGAGAGAGTCTAATTCAGTCACATGAACAGAGTACAATATTTGAGTCACCAGCTAAAAGAAACCTAGAGAGTGACATTGTGGGCTCAGGCTGGTGATTGATTGAGTTGTGGTGGGGTGTTGGGACGGTGGTGGTTGTGATGGGTGGTAGTGATCGGCTGGGGTGTTGGGACGGTGGTGGTTGTGATGGGTGGTGGGAATATCTGACTATGACAGAGCACACCAAACGCAAACGGCAAAGCCACGTCATTTAATCACCCAGCAATGTACACCTTTCATTCAGACAAGCATACACCGAGTCATTAAAAGCCCATTTCAAAATACATTCGGTAGAAATGGCCAGGTGTAGGGTTACAAGACAAACATATATATGCAATGTACAATGACGCTTAAACAAATTACAAAATATATTACACAAAGCATTGTGGGTCAATTAAGATGTCAATACAATGATAAACGCCAACGTAACTGTGCATTACACATAGGATATTACAGATATACATTATTTACAAAACCAAATATAGTACACGGCACACATCTGCTATGAAACAAAGACGCACATTTAGAATTTACCTTTTGCATAGAATCTGTTACTTTAATCCAAAGTCTAAACGAAAGCTCTAAAGGCACCGAGGAAAGTCCTGCAGTGTTAATGCGGTGGCAACGGTAATACTTGCCAAATGCATCACAGGAGAGCGAGCATTCGACCGACTTGAAAAGCTATTTACTCACGACAGGACTTTAGCAACGCATGCTACGGGATCATTCAACACTATCGACATTTCCAAAGCGTATGCTCTTTCTCATCCTTGTGCTCTGTCAGACAGAGGTACATTCATCTTGACACCATTGCCCGTATTGTATGGTTTGTGCGCTTGTGTAAATGTTGATCATTTACAATGATCCCTATGGTGTAATGTGTCTAAATGTACAGCATGGGAAGGAATACCCACCACGAACGTTGCAAACCCTCAAGGTATGTTGTGTCACTGCCAAGCAAAAAAAAAGGGACGCTTTCACTTTTGGTGAATTGAGGCCGCATACATTACAGTGCCAACGAGAGGCAAAGAGTGAAATGCAGTTGCACCAGAAAACTCGGTTTACCCCCCCCCCCCCACATAGTTCCTAAATGTATTTCACCACGATATAAATTCCCTTAAATGTCAGCCGACGAAGATTCTAATTGGTTGGAGAGGTCGCAAGCTGACATTCGCCATAAAATGCATTAACAAATATTTAAATTGTCATTGAATATATATGTACAACCAAATTGATGCATTTTAAATGGTAAATGACGAAGTCCCTCTGTACACCTAGTTATGCACATCAAATAGTCAATGTGATTGATGACTTAATACCAGTGCACAATATGCATGTGTAGTCTCATAAGAACTCTCGCTTTTAGGCAAGGGTGCTATACTTTTAATGCAATGTTGCAGCAGACTAGCAGAGGGTCGATTTAGATGCGAGTACTGCAGAATTAGCTATGTCCATACATTGAGACGTAATGAGGCTTTCCTGGGTAATACACTCAACACGATAGAGTTGTGTTTTTACTATGAACAGACTATGCCATATACTGGCAAATGTGTTCATGATGAAGTTTACCATCATCAAAGTGCCTTTGGTGCATTGCTAAGAACCAAGCAGAGTGACTCCCTTCATCAAGTGATCCATGAACTGCAATTAATTAAGAACCCGACTGGACATAAACAGGAAATTACTCAAGACTCAACTCTTGGCATAAGTTCAGGGCAACCACGAGCTTAGTGCCACATTTAAACGTCTCCAAATCAAACGGACAGTGTGTTATCAGGAACAAATGATAAAGTTCCACGTTTTTAGTTCAGCACAAAAAATAGCAGTGATCAACCAGGATGTATGAATGCGAACGAGCGAATGCTAAATGTAATAAAACACCACGTTGTATTAATGTCGCTATGCCTGCTGCCGTGCGGCTACATAGCCTCAAATGTCGGTACTACATACCTTTTCAGAGGTAGGGCAGAACGACGCATTAAAATCTATATTTACATAAGCTGTATCTCACGTGTGTAGGTGAAATATGATTATCAATACTTTGCAGCTGTGAAATATGTTTTTCACATCAGAACCAATCCACCAAATAGTAAGCACGTGAGAAGTGAGGCCTGCGTGAAAGCTGGGCTTACATTCACCAAGCTAAGGGGGTTGCTACGCATATGTTAACCAGTTTCTAGTAATTGTCGTCATTAATGTATTCGTGATTGGTATTTTTGTTGGTGCATTTATGCACTGTTGACACAACCCTTACGTATTAAAACATTTTACTTGCAACAGTCAGAGCAGCTTGTGATGGCTCTCATTACGACCGCGTTAATACGAACGCACGTGTCACCATCGTGGACAAAGCCCCGTTTATTTTTTCTTTATCCTACAAAATATAACATGACGTCCTTGACAGTGGTCGAGAACTTTCGCCTGCCAATATTTGTCCTGTGTTTATACAAGCCAGATCATCTCGGCTTCTCCGTGAAAAGAAAAACAGAACGTTGGAAAGATCACATATTCCCATGAACTGGGAGGATTACTAAAAAAAAAGCTGTCAATGGGATGTGCAAGCACATATGGGCCACGATTTTTACTGCATGAGGTTTCAAATTACTGCTGACAATTTGCAGACGCATTTTTGTTAATCGATGTTTTTTTAGTCGATACCACATTTTTTCACAAATTGTATGTTGTCCTTGTACACGCATGCTCTTTGTCGAGAGTGAATAAACGTTCTCTGCTATTTTGGATACAGGACTTTGATATGTATAATGTCCAGCTCTCAATCACTATACGCGGTGCTAACAAGAACACGTCACTCGGTAAATATTAGCTAAATATGTAAACGTAGTCGGACGTAACATAATTAAATGCAACTCGAATGTGGTTTTTGGTCGGCTACCGGCCAGACCTGTTACACCTGAGAACCAGGTTTCATTGCTGGTAGGATTGTGGGATTCAAGTCCCAGATATCACCAGAACTTGCATGCATCAACCACCTCTGCCAACTGCAACATGCTTAGACAACAATAATTATGCTCCGAAGACTATTGGTTTTCTCTTTAAGATGTTACTCTTAATCAAGTATGAGAAAACCACAACTCAGAAGCGGTTTAATTTACAGTAGGGGTAAAGCAAAGTCCCGAAATTATGTTGAAATCCACTGCTTTAGATAAGGTTCAGGCGGCTTGGGTAAATGACGGGCTGATATAGACATCTTTAAATCCTCCACGAAAAATGTGTGCTTTTTCAAGTCCCTTTTAGTACACAATTCCATTCCCATGGTAACTGCTTATGGGTATAACATAAATAATGACGAACAAACATATTTAAGGATGGGTATTCTTGGGTGTTTCCAGCACACTCAGAATGACACTTGCTTTGTTTTCCCAAACAGCCATCAGTATAAGCACTGCGAAAAGCAAAGTCAACAGTAACCCACACACACACACCGGTAAACACTGCATGGTCACCAGACAGCATCTACACGTGGCATGGCGTTCTGTCGGGATTGGTTCACCCATGAAGACCTATAACAAAATGACATCCTAAACTTCAATTATTTGATTGAAGAAATGTGACCAAATACTTTTAATTTATAAATAGAATACTTAAACGGATATTAGTAATCACCCATTTGATAAACAAATGAGAATGGTGGCTTAAATGAAAGCATAATAATCTCAATATGTATTGTTCATAAGATATATATTTAAATAGGTTTTACTAATATGCTTTTAATGGTTCAAGCTGCCATTTAACACATTTGAATACACAATTAGTAACTATATAGTACAATGTGGAAGTTTGGGTCATAACTGAAGGAAACAATACGTTCAGGATCTCAAACAAATGTATCTAATTGAAATGGGACCACCACAGGTTATTATCATTTAGTTTTTCAAGTAAACGTGTACTTCATTAGCGAACAGGCCCAGCTAAACTGGTGGATCTGCAGGTCTCGATCGCTGCTGCGCTCCGCACGTTTGAAATTAACAATTCGTAAGTTGCACAAATTAACAATTCGTAAGTTGCACAAATTTATCTCAGTTGTAGCGGCTTTCCGTCCGTCAAAAGTCAAGGATTTGAAAATGAATTAATCTAAAAGTATGAATTAACTGTATGAACCAATGAATTCAGAACGTTGTAATACATGCTGATATAAACCAAATATATTGTTTTGAAGATTTACTCGCAATTCTTTTAATATTCCACAGAATTTGGCTGCTATACAAATCAAAACTGTATTGTCATGATATTAATTTAACTACTTTAGACATACATACTTGATCAGTTATACAGATAAGGATTCTTTTCATTTGCGTGGAGTTCCAGGTTGATTTATATTTAAGTCCACGTGGGTTTAAATTTGGTCTATCAAGCCAGCACATCACGACAAACATATGCAAAATGATGTAATGTTTCAGAATTTGTTTTACTGATAATAGCTCCTCGCCTGTCCACAAAAGCCCCTAAAGGAATTACTGGCAGCTACGAGACCTCATGTCAATTTGTGACAACTGACTCGATGCCCAGAATTCTGAACATGAGCCTAATCGGCGGTTATTGAAACCACTGTGAAACAATCAAACTCGTTTCCAACACTGCATTTACAACGGTTCAGCCTTCTCATGGAATAAATTATCCTCAGTTCACCCAGTACCTCTTCAGTGGACACAACCACCTTGTGATAAGGTAATGTTATTGAAAATTAATTTTCACCCAGTCCCTTTTGTTGTCAATCATCTTCTTTGGTGGTTAAAAGTAACTGCCATGCTAAATCACTCATCAATACAACTGCCAGCTATTATTGATTTCCCCTCTGTTTAAATATAATATATATAACTTGAGATTAATCTAATTGTATTATATTTGTACCATTACCTTATTTTTTTACGCAATTTTGTAAAATGTTCTACCTAATAATATTTATATTCTAAAATTTACAATGAACTTTGGGAATAAAAATGTTTAAATGTATATTATTAAACAATATCGTCATGTGTTAATTTGGAAATTGATGACCAAATCCTTTATTCATGCCAGTTTTTTTTTTATAGCCATGCCTTCAACTTACTGCATTGAAAACATGTGACAAGACATGGTATCATTAACTTAATAAATATTAACTTGTGGCAGTTTAGCTCAATTTGGAAAGGTCCCTTAATAGATATTGTTTACAAATTCCTGAATTCTCAATGAAATGGGCCTACATGGAACAAAACGTGTGGCCATTTACATATTGATCAGCAAACCACACACGATCAAGAAATCGGAAGCGCATAACAGAGACAAACTAACATATATATAGACGCAAATGACTAAACAGATTTGAAAGAATCCAACCGTTTGCACGCACTTACACGGCATGCGCACAGACAAACAAACCCCAGCACAAAGACACCAACTAACATGCAACACGAGTGAGCATGCGTAAATACATTGAATGCATTTCAACGTGTGTACACATGCAAGCCTATGATGTGCACGCACGCTTGAGAGCACAAAAGAAGGCCTGAATGTCACAATGTGTCAGAGATCTATTAACAAATCTTGGTTCACACATTTGAGTGGCTTGATTATCCCTGGTGTGGGTGGGATTCTAATGATGACCATCTATCCTATCTATAGGCTCAACATACAATTAATGCGCTGCCAATTTGGGCTTATTTCACATTTAACTAAATTGTTAAAGAGGTGCTTTTTTCATTAGGACTTATTTTAACAAGTCATCCTTTAAAATGTAGGTCATGCAATTTAAATTATTTGCTAAAACATTTACATTAAACACAGGCACTCTAGATCAACACAGATGGGTGCATCACATTTGCACTTCATGGGAATAAAATTATCAAATGACATAAATATTCTTTAGGGAATTACCAAAGTGTCCCTCTGTTATAAAGTATACCATAAATTACAACAGAGGAATTAGCTGTGTAATATCCCAAATCATAAACTGGAAAATGTCAAATGCTCCTCGCTAACTAGTTACTTACGGCTCTCAATGAAAAGTGTAACAAGTCTTAAATGTCAACACTTTCTGCATATTCTGCATCCTGACCATCACACCCTAGCAATCTGCCTCTCATAACCACGAGGCTATCTAACCTTCATATGCATAGTTCAGGTTTGGCCATGAAAACTCAAGCGGAACTGTCAAAAGATGCAAACACTCCACGGTTGTCATTGCAATGCGTGAGTTTGCCAACCATGGTGGCGGCATATTAATCCATGCCCGTGGCTCCACAGGTTGCATTGCTCTGTGGTCAGCACGATCGCCGTGTTGATAGGTTTAAGCGGTCACCCCTCACCCACTCCATTGCCTCAACCTGGATTTGGACTCAAATATACAACCAGCATGTGACGTAAACGTCGGATGAGTCCACATTTCGCCATCCGAACAAAATTACTTAAGCTCCCTTTTGTTGACTGCAACTGTAAATGAAGTTTTTTTACAAGCTGAAGTATTGTATAGATTTTGTAAAAAAAATGATCAACTGAACCCAATAACTAAATTTAAATGATTACTATAAAACGTACTTCATGGAAAGGAATTACTGTTAAGCTGACGTAATTATGGCAGTAGACACTGACGTGTAAAACGGGTTCCTTGCCATTTCCAAAGTACAAAATGTCCAAAAATGGTATTGTTAATGTACAACCCTCCGGTGTGCAATTCTGCGGGTTGCCATCAAACAGGAGATGTTTGCAAAAGCTTCAAGGGGTGGCTCATGGTGCCCCTGCAATCGTGGGGTCATGTCATTGCATTTGACTGCACGCTCTGCCATCCCTTGCCTCCCACTGTGTGAATCTTCGTACCGAGGTGTGGGGAAATGCTTAACTTTTTGCTAGAGATTAGCGGGCAAGTTAAAATGACCTATACATTATGTCCCTGCAGTCCAGTTTACCCAGATATTGTGCAGTAAAAGCTGCTTAAAAAATATATCTACAGTGCAACTACTTCCACCATTGAATTGACAAGCATTATGACGGGTTCCAACGGCCAAACCAAGATCGCACCATGCCCTTGTTAACTTGTTAAAGGCACCACAGGGAGGCGACAGCTGGAGACCGGGTGGAACGACAGTGTAAAGCATTTTGATTGGGTTAGAATGCATAATGCTTTGTCATAATGCACGGCATGACACTAACTGGGTCTTATGATGAGAACACACTTCAAGCTGAACACTTTAGTTCTAGTTCATTAGTCTTAATATACCACATTCCCAGGGATTGTACACACTTTCCAGGAACGTGCATGGCAATGTTAAAGGTAAAAGAGCATTTGCTTAACCAGTGACACTATACTTCTTAAAATCACCACGTTTGTTTTCACGTACCCAAGTCAACAAACACCTATGGATAATGACAAATGACAGGTGGTCATGGGCTAAACGGTGTGCCCATTGCAGTTAAAATGCCATATCAAGTAGAAATGCATCTGCACGCACATGTACTGCTGTAATCCATGAGAGATTAAGTTCAGTGGATAAAATCTAGTCAAACTTCTCCCTCGATTTGAACAAAATCAAAGCACAGCTTACAACGTTAATGTTGCCGAGGCAAATCAGTGATGGGGAAATATCAATGGCAGGAGTCTAGAAGAGAATCCTCTGATAGACATCCACGTCCATATTGAATAACATCTTTAAAAGTGTATTTATAAGCAGTGTAATGAATATATATCATGTCACTCATACATTTTCCAAACATTTTGCACCAATCTGCCAATGGAGAGGTCTACAACATGGTAATATACTACATTGTAAAGTCTCCATGTTTACATTAGACGGATGCCAGGTGCTCTGGCTAAGGGGCACTGGTGGTTATAGCACTTGACTCACAACAGAAAGACTGCAAGTTCAAATCCCAGTTGGGGCTTGCTGCACCCTTCAATTCTCCGACGTCAAAAAAAAAGAGAGAATCACTAAAGAGTCGAGTGGTCGCCCCACGGAGACTTGAAGCTTGCAATAGGATAAAGGAATTTTCACGAATGACTCAGTTGTGCAATTTGAGTACCAACCCATTGCTCGTTTGAAAAAAAAAGAGGACAATGAACAGACAAGAGTGCCATTTTTCTTGATATATGAATATCTTTAAAAGAAAAAAATATCCAGCCAACATGTTGTTGACAAGAACCACCAGGTCAATTTTCCACTGGCCATATCAAATTTGCTTTTGGTTCTATTTCGTTGCATCAACAGCTGGTTACACCACAATCACATGCTCCGGTGTAACCACAATATTACGGTGACAATGGTTTGACAGAGGGAAGAGGACAACCCCTGAAGTGAACACAGAATATAGTAGAGCAATATTAGGTATCTCAATTCCCTTTCTTTAGTGCAAGTTAATGAAAATAGTGATATTAAGCGGGTTCCAATGCGTCGGTCCAAAATATGCAATGCAGAAAAAAACAATTATACACACCGCTAAAGCAGTCTAATTATAATGAACGCACGTGGTTAAATAGAACACGGCTTCAATGAAAATAAAAAGAAAATAAACAATCCTTCCTCCTCTTCTTTTAATCTGGAAACCTGCCAAACTAAAGTATATAATACACGCATCACACCAAGCCAGCTGGGCTGCGACAGCCAGGGCACTGTGTGCAATGTCGAAAATGCTGGAAAAGCTCTCAATTCAAAAGCTTAACAAATGAAAATTGTAAAAACAATAAAGTGTGAGCGGACACAATTTGTAAATTCCAATATGTGAAGAGCCACACAGTGGATAATATATGCCTGTGGTTAATACACAAAACAGAAGGGTTCGACCGTCAATGAGTTTGTGATACACGGTACAAAATAACGCAAAACTAAATAATGCTGTTTGAAGATAAAAAGTACGGATGCATTGTATACTTTGACCCAACAAGCATGCTCGATGCCCTAAACATCGGCACTAAAAAAAAGAAAAATCTGTTTTTGTGAAAGGTATGAACACAAAAGTCAATAAAATAGTACCCACACATATGATGTTTACTCTCTGTTCAGCATGTCCAAAATGATAGTCGGGTTGAAACATTTCCATTCAGAATACAGCTTCATTAGCAGCTTCTCTCTGTGAAAAAAAAAACGTAGACTGCGATAGTCATCCCAGAAATGCCAAAGAAAAAAAAGTTGTGAAATATTTTCCAGCAACACTGCCAACTTTTACATTGGGATTAGTTCTTATTTGTGGAGCTTGTTTGAAGCACAATGCCCCGGACTTAGCAGACAGGGGCATCCTCCCGAACGGACGAACTCTGGGCCAAGACACGTAGGGCATCGCGTGCGGGGCCAGCCGGCGCTCGGCCAATCCACCCGTCCTCCGTGTTGAGCTTGGACAGCGAAACGTTTGCGAGGGCAGCCCCCCCTCCCCCACCCCCGACAATCAGAGTGCAGACTTGCGGATGGGCGTCTCGCGGCCCTCCGTCGGGCTGCTCTGCCGCCCCTCGTGGATGACGATGCGAAAGTGGTCCTGCAGCAGCATGCGCGGCTGCTGGCACTGCGAGTTCTGAGGCGCGTTGTCCGCGGGCCGCTCGGGCGGCGACGCGGCGGCGGCCCCCCCCTCCGCCGCGTCGCCCTGCGGCTGGGGAAGAGGGCAGCCCTCGATGAGCTCGGGCTCAGCGGGTCGGCGGGCGGAGGCGCCGTTCACCTAGACGCACACATGCACGCGCGCGTGCAGGAACGCAGTCTCATTTGAGTTGACGTGGTGGGCATTGTCGCCTCAGAGGTCAGAGTGCGGAGCTGGCACCGCAGAGATCACCCAGTTCGCGTCGCATGCAGTCGCCCGTGATTAATCCGGCGTGTCGAGCGTCGCGAGTCGATGGTCTTGGCCCCGTCATCAACGACTGTACAAAAAAAACCCACCAGGTTAAATTTGGTTTTGCATTTAACTTGGATGAATTCCAGCTCTGAGAATTAAATATCGGTTTGACTGACATGCAACAATGATTCTGCTCATGCAGTGCTTCACTCTAATGTGGAGGCCAGATGTCACCTGAAGGGATCTCATAGGTAGCTTTGTAAAATCGGTTTCCATCGGTCACTCTAAGTCAAGGGGATGCACTGCTCTATTAAAGAACCGAATGCGTACTTTGTCTCATGACATGACACGAAGCACAGTTGGGATAAAAATTGGGATGATCTATTTTTATTTGTCAATAAAATCTACATTTTCTTTGAGCTGAGGATTAAAAAATATCCTATTTACTGTACTTTTTGCAATTTCTATCTGTGCGCTGAACCATTCAGGATCTGATTAAATGCTTGTGCAGAGTAACAAATGTTGCCAATCCCAACTGTAATACTTACCCGAGTGCTAACCATTAGACCACAGTATATTGGGCATCAGCGGACGTTCACAGGCTGGGGAGGGGGGCTCGCCAACTTAACTCCGCCGCTCGGACAAAGAAATGTGAACGCACCTGCGTTCCCACGTGCTGCACCAAGTCGTACTCCAAGTGCGGCAGCCCAAGCGCAGACGCCCGCGACGAGTGCGGTTCCTGCGTCGGCGCCACGGCGCCCGCGGCCGCCCCCTCCTGCGCCAGGCGGCCGTGCGGCCGACAGGAGAGCAGACCGCCGGCTGCCGCTGCTGCCGTGGCGCCAGCCGCAGGGTGTCCGGCGGCCAAGTCGACGCACAGCGCCGCGCGGCTTATCGCCGTCGCCCCGCCACCACTACCGCCGCCCGCAGCGCCGATCCGGCCGCGGTTGCCACCGTGGCACGAGTGCAGGTCGGGCATGGCCGGGTCGCTGTACTTGGCGGGCGTCGCGGCGCCACCTTCCGCCGACGCGAGCGACACGTGCACGACGCTACTGGAGAAGTCGTAGAGGTCGGGGCAGCCCGACAACTCCTGCTTGTCCTTGCCTTTTGCGGACGGCGCCGAGCTACGCTTCTTGCCCCGCTCGGGCTTGGCGGCCGGCGGTGCCGCCGCCGCCGCCGCGGCCACCGAGCTGCTGCTGCTGCTGTTGCTGCACGACGGCGCGGGTGGGCGGGCGTCGGGCCAGTCCATCTCCGACAGAGACATCCTGCTGAGCGTGGACGCTGCCATCGCAATGTCCGGCACCGACGGCTCGCTCACGCCGCTCTCCGAACCCTGGTGGGCGGACGCCCGGTGGCAACGCATGCACGCATACGCCGTGAAACACAGTACTGCAGCAAGCCCGCACTGCTACCATCACCGCCCCCTTGTGTTAACCCCTCGTGCTGTTTTATGTGAGGATGTGTTATGTCGCCTCAGCAACTGATGTCTAGCCTGCATGATGCTGGCAATATGTTTGTAGACCCCTTCATTACATGTCCTCGCCTTCCATACTCCAGGTAACTTATTTCACGTCTGTGCATAAAGATATTTAGGCTCACTCGTCTCGTCATGAAACTGCAATGAAAAAGCACCAGGGGAGGCAGCCATCACATCTGCCTCACTGAGGGGGACGTGTCTAACACGCCTCCCTCAGTGAGGACACGCCCCCTCAGTGAGGCCACGCCCCCCTCCGTGTGTGAATCTGGCTCTGACACTAGCCAGTGCCTCCCCAGCCATTGACCTCACCGCACATCTCTGTTGGAATATAATATATAGATATAGCAAAGAGCATTGAAGACATTCAAGAGATGGACCGAGCACTTGTGAAGGACAGAGGAAGCAGGTTTATGAACATGGAAAAAATAATCAACACCAAGAGTTTAGCAACCAAGCAAGGGAAACACACGGAGCCATATGGTTGCTTTTAGTAGACAATGGTAAAGCCGGGCAGAAGGCAGCTCTAGAGAAGCATGATGGTATGAATGGCACGGGCCATATTGATCCCTTGATTGCTTTTTAACCAGGTGTAAGAACATTGCAATTAAGTGGACACAGAACCCTACATGAAACGCAATTATTTTTTGGGACAATTTAACTGCAGGGCATTTCGAAATGTAAAACCTGTCTTGTTACAATGGCACGCAATGATCTAACTCAGGGGTCGGCAACCTACGGCTCCGAGGCTGCATGCGGCTCTTTAAAGACTGCTTCGTGACATCATTCATTACGGACCACCATCTTGTATTGACATACATTGCTGCTTTTGCAAAATCGAATTGTTTTACCAAATTCGAAAAAAATTACTCTTCTTGATATTTTGGTTGCTGACCCCTGGTCTTACTTAAGTACGTGATTGCAAGATCGCTTGCATTCACACTTCACAGCATACGGTGCACTGACACTTCACCACAGATATTACCGGAAGCTGAAATTTGAACCGTTGACTCAAGGCTTCGCGATTGAACGAGCTAATATCCAAACCACGAGACTAGTCGTGACAGTCAAGCGAGGCAAGCGTGCCGGGCCCACACCTCGGTGTCCACGCCGTCGTAGTAGCCGCCGCAGGAGATGCCGTCCGGGTAGGCCTGCTGCGACGCCCTCATCTTGCCGGCACCGCCGTATGCGTGCGAGCGACTGCGGCCCCGCGAGCCGTGCACCGAGGGCGCCTGCGTGCCGCGCGACAGCGGCGGCTGGTACGGGGGCGGGGGCGGCGGGAAGGGCAGCCCCAGGCGCAGGCTTGAGAGCGCCAGCGCGTCAGCCACGTCGCCGGTGTACAGCGACTCGGAGCTCGGAGCGCTGCGGATCTGCCGCCTCGGTCCTTGCTGCTGCTGATGCGGCAGGATATACTGCGGGTGGATTGGCTGATGGTGTCCGAACGCGCCCCACATGCTCTCGGGCTCGTCGAACGCAGAGTCCGGGAAGTACTTGTATGGGTTCTGTCGAGAAAAAACATGGAATGCTTTTCAACATTGTAAAATGTTTGACTTAGATAAAACAAAAAATTGGTAAACTATATAGAGTTGAGTGTTGCACATTACATTTTTACGCAAGAATTCTGTATTTTTTACACCTGACACGTGGCAATTGTTTTGATGAAAATTATCAGCTGTGATTTAAGAATTGTTTTCGAAAAGGACCATATGGAAAAAAAAATCACACTCTCTCTCTCTCATGATGCACGTTTGCTCCCAATACAGTCGCCTCGCTTAGCGCGACCCCGTAGAACGCCTTTCCACAAAATACAGCAAAAGAGAAAATGAGCAGAGAGAAAGTCGCACACAGCCTTGAGAAGTATGTATGTTGAAATTATTTCGCACAGTACGTAGCCAACCACGCTAATTAGAGAAGTCAGAAAGGTTGGGGGGGGGAGAGGGGAGAGTGAGGTGGCTACCTGCAGGAGGTCGATGGCCGAGTCGGGCAAGCCGAACTCACGCAACACACGCAGCTGCACGTGGCGGTTGATGGCGGGGATGTCGCCACACGGGAGGGACAGCGCTTGCCGCACCACGGGCCCGGCTCGCGCTTCGGCCACGCGCCTCAGCATCTCCCGCACCACAGCTTGGGACGGCACTGTAGGAAACACACGCACAACACAGGCACACACAACAGTCCTTTAATGGAATGTGCATGTGATATGAAACAATTATTAGTATCGCTGAAGAGAATATCAGTACTCGCACCACTGCTGGCAAAAATGTATGCAGTAGAGGGAGCCCCCCTCTAGTAAAAAAAATTGCCCATTGTTTGAACTGCCACGCCAGGATTTTCCAACTCGCTACCTGTAAATTTGCAGGGCCTGTGTGCTATCCATGACATCACGGCAGCATCTCACCCCAATGTGGTTACATACGTCACTAAATTCCACAGTGAATGATGCTTACAAGGCGGGGGTTGGCTCGCCCAACTTGCGTCCAACGCGAATTCACTCACCTGGCACCTGATTGTCGACGGCAGCCAGGAGACCAGAGGGGCTCGGCTGCCTTGGGCTGGCGTGGGCCATGGAGGCACGGGGCTGATGGTGGCCCATGCCCCCGCCGTCCAGCATGTAGAGCGTGTCCGGCACGCTGGACACGCGGGTCCAGCGCAGACGCTCCTTGTCCGTCTGAACGTCCGTCATCTCCTCCAGCACCGCCTGAAGTGACATGATGAAAACCCACATTCTGTACACAACTTTCAGCGGTATGTTTTGGGGTTGTACCAGGTGTTCATTCTATACAGCTACACGTGCCGAAACCTATGCAGTATTCAATGAATAATGTACACCCAAAATGTGGCTGGCTAGTCAATATTATGCCAGTGTCAGAATACGGTGTTGATTCTGAGATTCTGGGTGTGAATCTCAGCCGTTGACTTGAGGACACATCCAGACTTTGAAATGTGGTATGTTTGATGGTCTCTGACTTAATTATAACTTGGATGACAAAACATTTTTTCAATGTATAAGTTTGCACTTGATATGCTTAAGACGAGTTATGGAGACTTATAACTTACACAACAAATCTATACAGCTAAATGACCCCTTTAATTCCACAAGGAAAGTTAGTTTTCGGATATATGTGGTAAGGCAAGGGTATTCCTTACAAATATTAATGTCTAGGTGGTAATAGAATGCATTATTCTGAGTCCAACTGGGATATGATATAATACACACCACTGTGGTACAATTGGGATATAATTGCCTTCGCAATGAAAATATCTCAAACCTTGCAAACTTAATAACAAAAGTTACACTTGAAAAGAACAGTTTCTCCAATACTCTTTAATACTTTCTCACCTGCTTCATGTGGATTATTATCAGCCTTGTAAAATGTATTCTTAATAGAGCCTAAGCTCACTTCCTCTCATTTTCCAGCAATGTAAAACTTTTTATCACAGCTTTATTGTAACATCCCAAGTCTCCACTAATACCTTAGACCATCAACTACCTAAAACATCCTTTACACTTTCATTATGGCCCATCCTGATCACCGCATCACTCTCCGCAACAGCCTCCATTAAAGCCTAATCTCCAATTAATTTAAATTGTTATAGATGATACATGTTGCTGCTTGGTTCCTTACTTTAATTAAAATGAATTGCACTCATCCTTTAGTTCCGTTACAGGCTTTCAATTTAGCTTCACTGAGTTATTGCCTTTTAAAGAATTTACTCCGAAAATGTGTGAATTGATTGTCATCACCTCGTGTTGTTAAGAAGCCTGTTGCTATGCCATGTGCTCTGCTGCCACCCACAATACCTACCCACCGGCCTGGGGCCAATTATAATTACAAAAGAATTGTCAAATCAAATTACAATTACGTTGTGATTTCATTTCATTACGAAGTACACAATTACAATTGTAATTTACGCCAGGTCTGAGTCGAACATTGTGGAGAGGCACTTGGTTTAATTTATTATATGCCCTTCATAAACATGTTCCAGAATTATGTGTCCGCAAATTATTTTCCAATTAAACAAAACAAACTAAATAGAACCTACGCAGTATATCATAAAACCTGCGGAATTTAAAATCCCATTTAAGTATATTTATATCCACTAAATAAGAATGTATAGTAGCTAATTTGAGCTAATTGTGAATGTCGTGATGTTTTTTAAAAATTATTCTTAGCAAGTCCAATCATTACTTAATTAAAAAGACTTGCAAGCACTAATATTGAATACGATCCTCAAAATAGTTTCTTACATTCATGCAGTTAATACTGAACATTTACTCCAGCTAACATCCTACTATAGTTTACTGACATTTCTCAAGTGGCCAAATTATAAACACTGCGCAGTGGATTAAATGCGTCAGAAACTCGCTCACCTTGCTTCGCTTTACAAACACCTGTCTCTTTCGGTAAGTGTGTAAGATGCAGCACAAATGTGACAGATTAGGAACATGAATGTAAATTTAATCACTGAGCTTGTAATCTATACAAACCAAGAGCCAAAGCATGAATTTCCCGTTCAATCAAAGTAATTAAATTGTGCCATCTCATGCACGATTCTTGTCGCTTCAGGGGAACAGGAATCACCTTGGCCTCCTCCACGTACGGAGTGAAGAGACGCGGTTTGACGGCGATGCCCCCACCCCGACCTCTCATCCACGCGTTCCCTTTCCTCTCGTCCACGGAGGGCAGCATGTCCGACGGCGGCCGGCTGATGAGCCCACGCTTCAGCTGCCACGGTGAAAAGGTTTACTTCAACAGGATGGTCTTGGGAGTACAGGTATGGAGCTTATTACACGAACAAAAGACATCGGCTACTTGTTCAAATTTAAGTCGTCGGTGGCGAATGTGCAGCTTTCTGGAACAAACATCGTTGCAGCACATTAGGGGCGTATCGATGTTATGCAGTTGGAGCTGACAGCGTTCTTACATCCAGGTTATTGGAAGACGGTCCAAATGACCCGAGCCATATAATGTGTGACAGGTCAACTACATCTTTAAGCGGTCAGTGGCAGGGGACTCCCCCAGTGGCAGCGGTCCCAATGCGGCTCAAGGTGAACATAGCACCGGCCAGGAAGTGGACATTCATCTGCCAATCAGTGGAGACTTTGCCATGTGGCTTTTCAAAGTAAACAATTTGAAAGGAACTCATCAAATGTGGACCATGATGCTGGCACACATCCTGCTTTTTTCAAACACTGTCACAGGGTTTTTGAATAGTAAACTAGTTTAAAGTCCACTGTTAACAGGCAGCACATATATTATGGTTAATACATCTGCAGTATGGCCACTGGGACTGGGCCCGAACTGCGCACGTTCACCACTTGCTAAAGAGGTTCGCGGTTTGAAGACGGCCAGCGGCCCTGGTGAATATGTACTGCCTGCTTCACAGTAGATAGATCCCATGAAGTCATTCAAAACGAATAAGCCATTGCATGCCAGCGTCATGGCCCAAATTTGCCTAATTACCTACCTACATAGACAGCATCGCCCCCTACTGCCAAACGACTGTAGACTGTGTCCGCAAAACATAATGGCCACGTGATAGCATCACGCCATAATAATGCAGCAAATACTAAACATACGAATTGATTAGTGTTATTATTATTAAGCGGAAAACGCGCTCCCGCTGTCACCACCCACGCCAGTGAGGTGCGTAGAGGCTGGAACACGCGTACTCACCGCGCCACCCAGTACGTCGCAGTTCGGTGGGAGCATGAGGTCGACGCGCACGTGAGGCAGCAGCGGAGAGAGAATGTCGCGCAGCTCCTCAGAGTCCAGGTCCTTTCGCTTGACCCCCTTCTTGCTCACGCTGTGCGCCGTACTGCTCACCACGTTCGGCTCTGTGTGCACACAAATGAACAGTGAAACTAAACTACGCTAAACTATTTTTTATTTTATTCGATAAAACCCTCTGAATATATAGCTCTTTTTCAGTAGTGACTCGGCTATCACAAATGATAGCCCAATGAAGTGTCTTATGTGGACATTTATAGCAGCCAAATACTCTAAACGCATGTTGATTCTAAATGTGGAGGGGAAAAACTGGACGACCCAGAGAAAAATCCACGTGACCACAGGGAGAGAGACACGCAAACTCCAAATATATAAGCATCAGCATCAGGATCGAACCCACGTCCTCCTGTATACCAGTCGAGGCAGTTAATATCTCACCACCACGGCGCCCAGTGGTATCCAGTAGGCCCCTAATTTAAGACCCCATCAGATTCAATACAAATCATGACTTTTTTAACCGTCTTTAAATTTAAACAATTTTTGTACAATTATGCCTTCTTTGATATACATTGAAAGACATTCGATCTTGAGTCAATATTATATGTAAAATAACGTGTGTTTTGAATACCACACCGTTTCGGATTAAACTCTTTTGACAAAACTCACCTCTATCTTCCATCCTCTTAATCAGCTGGTGCTCCCCCCACTTGATGACAGCCTTCAACACGTCCTGCTCACATGCCTACAGCGACATCAACACAGGGCAACAAATACAGCCACTCAGCAATCAGGAGTATAAACTTTAGCTGCGTTTCTTATTCTCATGATACAAAGCTAACCGGACAGTTTGAATATAATTGGAAGGACCAAGAAAAAATCAAGAAAAAGTGCTTAAACGTCATTCTTAATGGCTTTTAGTAAGTGTCAAATTTGATTGACTAGCAGTGGTTGTGCCATTTAACTATGGTAGGAAATGTGCTGTGGCGATTGCAAATGCACTACCCATCATAAATGTGGTATAACAACGCAATATAACTCGCAATTAAGAAACACCTACATGAGACCACGTCTCAAGCCAGGATGCAATAAAAGAAGGCTACACACAACTTGGGAGATGGCGAAAGAGGAGGGAGTGTTTTTATTTCAGACATTGAGCACAGCAGCAAATAAGGAGCAACCTCTTAGCATGCTATGGCTGAAAAGCTCTTCTTAACAAAAGGCCTCGGTTACTGGCGCACATGGTAAGTGGGGCAGATTAGGAGAGGCAAATGAGGGGGGGGGTTAATGCGAAAATGCATTAATTGCTTGGGTCAACAGGGAGAGATGAGCGGGGAGAGGCAGATGGGAGTGAATGCATGTATTGCTTGGGCCAAGTCCACAGCACCATGTTATAAGGAAGTTACTGGAGCTATGCACTTTTAAATCTAGATTTCAATCTCATTTATTTAGAACTGCTTTATGTATTTAGTTTGTTGTCCTTCCCGCGCACCTCCTATTATCACGGTTGGCTACGTATGGTGCGAAAGTTTAACAAACATACATAAAAGACAGGTGTGCTGTAACATCACCCATCAACCACTTTGCGATGTGAGATAAAAAAAAAAATTGCCAAAAGTTACGAAACAAACATAATGGTTCTAAACCATGATTGTATTACATTTTCTTCAGACATTGTTCATAAAACACCACATGTACACTAAACACACCAAGCACATCCGTGCCTGTTCCCGTGCACAGCACAGGTGAACACTACCACAGACGGCCACAGGGGGCAGGCTCAGGCTGAGCCCGGAGTGTGAAGTAAGAGCTGGAGGGGAGTGGGAGGAGAGGACACGGCCAATCAGTTCAAAGACAGGACTCGGTATGAGCATGGTCTGGGCCTGCTTACAACCGGTTTTAGAATTACAGCATTAACTACGGATGCATTGGTGTAGTCACTGCTGACCTGGCTGAGCCCATAATATTCTGCATATTGGATTCAAACAGGAAATTCAAGGACAATTTTTTGCTGTTGAATATAAACATTCTCATGGGCCACACGCAGATGCTCACAGGGGGCATTTGCTTTTCCGGCCACACAAAATTTTCCCGGTCGACTGCTGACGAACGAAGCGCGGACGAACCTGCAAAAAGTCGGACTGCAGGGCGCTCAGCAGGTAGTCCTGGCTGAGGTCACACAACATGGGCGAGGCCGCGACACGTCCAAACTCCTCGCACAGGTAATGCAGGGCGCGCCGGTGAACCCAGGGCGAGCCGTGTGGCTGGGCACTCCAGCCCAGGATTGGGATGAGCACCTCCAGACTCAGACTGTCAGCGATGATGTCCTCGCAGCCTGGAAATAAGTTGAGGGAGTGGGGGGAGGTGGAGCATAGGAGTGCAGTTGAGTTAGCACGAGTAGATTTAATTAAAGAACAGAGACCATGGCCTGATTTTAAAAGTGTACATTTTGGCTTCAAATTCATTCGTGTTTTCATAGTTTCAATGACACCACGGGCATCTTTCATCTCTTTTGCCTGTAATACTGCACCACTAATTGAGGTACCACATTTATTGTGCAGAAAACTGTACTAAAAAAGGCTTCCAAAAAAATGTGGCTAAGCTGATTTTCCTCTGTTCCAGCAAGGGAGCACTTGGATTTTCTGTACAATGGGCTCCATAAAGAAAATTAACTGATTTGTAGGTCAGAGGAAGTGGCATCACGCCAGTGCTATGCATTGTGTTCCCTTAACGTGCATACAAAATTACATATACGTGTGCCACATCTATGTTCATACATTGTTTGTCGCCATAAAGTTACCCTAATGTTTTATTACAGGTTTATAGATGCATTTGTTTTAATGTTTCCAATCTGGATTGCATATAGAAATGAGATTACAGACATGAGAAGTCACAGCACGTACACACATTAAAATTGAATTTTTTTCAGAGACAGATTTAGGCACCTTTAGGAATTATTATGATAAAATATTAATGCTCGAAATGCACAAAGCCAATTTCAAGTGCAGGATAGCAAAAGGAAAAAGAAGAAATGAAACTCATTGGGGTTTCACCTCATTAAAATGAAGGACAAAGCATGTTAAGTTGTGAGCGCACTTGACAGAATTGTTGCAGATTCCACATTATCCTACAATCGCTCGATTAACCCACACTATTTCAATTTACACAACACGTCATGTTTACAGCACACGTAGTGTCATAAAGACAAATCACTGAAAACAAACACGAAACCTTTCCAGGATGATAGCTGCAACATAAAACAAATGGCTTTGTTTCTCTGTGTCGCTAGCAAACGTACAACATCTCTGGTAATTCAAGAGCAGTCGAGGGGAAAACAGATGATAATTGAACACAAAGAGGATGAGCCTAAAGGGAAAATGCTGTTAGGACGATTGCCAAATTCTCAGCAAATTAATTACTTCTTTTCACCAAGACACTAAAGTGTTGTCAGTTAAATTAATTTTGCTATCAGGATTTGAATGGCTTAATTCCAAACAGGGGAAAGGAGTGGTGAAGTAGTGGTTCGTGCACTGCGCTATGAACCCAGCAACCTGAGTTTGACTCCCAGGCCATGGCTAACACCCCAGTCGAGTGATGATATCTGACCTGGACTTATTCTTTCATCAAGCTATACTGTGTAGCAAGACAATCGTGGAGCGGTCTTCACCCAGCAGAAGATTGGCAAAGAGCTATAGTCTTCATTATTACAAGGATACATATTTGAGAGTTTATATTTTTATGCTATCAATGTATTTCATTCATTCAAAACACTTTTGAACAGGTTTCCACTCCAAAAATGCATCAAATTTAAAAGTAAATTGTAGGGCAACGATTACTTTTAACTTACTTAATGCATTTTCTTCTTAATTAGTTCATTTATTTATATCTGGGCCATGCCCACACATTTTCAAAGCCTTCACATAGATCACATTATTCATTACAACCAGAAACATTTTCAGTCAAATTTGACCTAGAAAAAGAGACCAATTTCTCTCAGACCAGGTTGCTGGCATGTGTTCAAGCAGCCACGACGGAATGTGGGAGTGCACAGCACTTTGAGTTTCAGCTGTGCTCAAATACAACGCCCGTGGGAACTGCCACTGTGATTACAGTAAATTACCACCAAAAAGTACAAACAATGACCCTCATACAAACTAATAAGAGACTTCATTTCGGCAACTGGTGAGGCACAGACCTCTCCATTGTGGCCGACATAAACCCTCTTAGCTCACAAGTCTCTCTTGCGAAGACAATAATGAGACATGACTTTCTCATCGGCGTTTGCAATTTGCTCATAAGTGTCTCTTTATCCGAGCCCTCTTCACAAGGCAACCTTTGGTTGTTTAGTGCATCGACGTCCGAGAGCCGTCTGGTTTCAGGCTGCGGGCAATGCCGCCTAAGACCATTTGCAATTATTTTCTCTTGCCAGTTGAAGAGTCCCTTGAGTGTATCATTAGGCCTCAGTCAACCACGTACAGAACACAGACACACATTTCTGTAAATGCATCTTTTTGTTTTGGATTTCCAAAACGTGCAGCATCAAGAGGGCAATCATATTGTTTTACTTTTAGATGTTTTGATTATTTGGTTCAGCAGCAAGGACCCAATACGCTGCTGGGCTCCATTTCAAGGGTGTTCAGTGATGGTACAGATGTTACACAGTACAGATTTTCGCTACAATCATCTTAGTTACTTACTTGAATGTTAATAATTGAGCTGCTTACAATGCTAAAGAAGTCAATGAATCTCCATGTTCATGCAACATTGGGAAAATGCCCATCAACTTTGGTGACTGAGCCAGTGGTGTAAATTCCACATTGCTATGGTAGGACCTCATCTATTCATAGAACAAGCAATGTTGACTTTCCTCTTGGCTGATAACATCATAGTGCATATACATACACACTGACATTAATTAATTACTTTTTTAAGTAGGATATTAGAGCAGAATGTAAAGGCCCAGAAATGTCAACGTTTAAAAGCCTCAAAATTATAAGATTATTAAGACAGTTGTACAACAGGCCCTTCCATGCCTGTCAGCATAACAGCCTTGTAATTTATTGACGGTACAAACTGCCAGACAGATAATGAACACCATGTAATTGGCTGCTTAAAAAGAGCTGTAGGGGACTATTTCTAATCAAAGGCCAAATTCACTAAAGGTAATTCGGCATAACGTTTGCCTGTTTAATATTTCAGTTGCCTATGTAATCAATTAACCACTGTTATTAATGGCCACCGACAAAAATCAGAACTGTAAACAAGTCCAGCCACTATTTTCTCTTCCTTATTGATACTAACCTCACCACTGCAATAGGTGTCCAGTTTAAAATGTGTTGACATAAGGTAAACCAAGAGCAAGTACAACGACTAAATGCCACTAGAGTTCAGAGGTCAAGTCGACAATGTAAGGGAAACTATTGCTAAACTTAATGGGCTATTTCAGAGCATCGATCTGCATATCAACTCCCAACATGACATTTATATTGGTATCCACACAATGTCCAGCAATGACACAGAAAATAAATAATGTTCGACGGGAAAATCCTGAACTGAAACAATGGACAATCTGAAACCATTCTAAAATGCTCCATCTTGCTGATTGGACATGACAATGTATGACTGAGAAAACAAAGCAATGATCGCTATTGATCAATACTATTACACAGCTAATAAGCTTGGATCAAATGCATACTCCAAGTCTCTTCACTTCAATTATTCAGTCGCATTTCCTGTTTTTGTGATAAACGCATTGTGTGTTATTGTGGTGCATTACAGGTTAAAGCTTACACCAATGTTTTTGTTTATCGGGCCTAAGTGCTTTCAAGCACTAGTATTATCTATAGTGCTGTATAACATTGTTACGGAAAGCCAGTAAGTCAAAGGACGAACACATGTTTTGTGTATATGTGGAGACAAAAAACAGAGCTCTGCTCATGTATTTATTAAATCGCTTGGATGACATGTTTACACATTAATTATAATGAATGTGTAAACATAATAAAGAATAATTATTCAACTCACACAGGAATCGATGCGCCCCCTAGTGGCAGGTGCAGTCTCACATGCAGGGTGCGAATTGCGGTAACGCAAATTTCACCGTCGCAAAACCTCACTTCTTGCAACGTGAGTTTAGTTTGTCACCTTTGTCAACTTGGATTGACAAAGAGGCTCTACCATTGAACACACACGATCAGAATCTAGGGGAGATTCGAATTATTATCAATCAGGCTGTCAAAAACCAAGGCATAAATACAGAAATAGAAATAATCTAAACTATTTTGATACAGAAGGTGCAGCTACACTGAGATTGCATTTAGCAAGTAACAAAATACAAATCAAAAGAGCCGGGCAAGGAGATTTACTTTCATGAAGACTATTAATAGTGACATAATAAAAGCACATAAACAAATGGTGACAACGTTAACCATCTTAGATTTGCCGATGGCAGTCTTCATAACAACCAACTGCAGGGAATTATTGAATGGCTTAATAAAGAAGGCCGCTAGGTTGGGCTAAAGATGAATAGGTGAAACAATATCAGATACATTCATGACCACTTAACGGAAAAAAACTTACTGTAAAACAACATGTTATGTCTATCTTGGGCAATTATTGAAGGTGGACGAGGGGACCACGTGATGAAGGCGAGAGAGAGCATTTGTTGTGCTATTGGCAAACTGAATGCTACGATGAGATGGAAACATATCAGCATGGCTGAAGAGGAACGTTCTATATTAGCGCATATTTCCTACTAAAATAAAAGTCTAAAAAAATTGCCAATATTCTAATCTCATTTGTGGAGGAAATAGTTAACCAACGTATTCAGTAAAAATAGATAAGCAAAAGCAACGAAGAGGGAAAAAGCCTTTCATAAACCCAAATGAAAATCAGTTGGGGAAATGGTTTTAGGAACTCGTGTGGTTTCAATGACACGAAGAAAAACCCAAACATCACTCTGCAATGAGCTCCGGTGCAAGTGGCAAATCTACAGCTGAATGGCACCTGCAATTTTAATCCATGGATAAAGAATTGTTGGGCAAAAAAAACGAAGAAAAAATTCACACACAATATGTTTTTTTTACGTATTTTAAAATTGCAGAAGCTAAGTGGCATTTGGGAAATAATGGCAATGTCAAAGTATGAAGCCAGCACGCACAAAATCCTGGTTCACCGCCCGAAGGGACATGAGCTAAAAATAATAACTAAGAGTTCATGTTTGAGCACTAACAAGGGCCTTATCCCAGTCACCAAATAATTTAAGGAAAAAATAAACTGGTGCCAAATTGGTGTTTATCTTTTTAAAGGGCCATGTATACCCCCCAAAGAGGTACTCTGCAGTGCAACTGGTAATCATCATCAATTTCATCTGCCATTTACATTTGAGAGGTAATTTAACTTGAATTTGCTTTGGATATGAACGGTTGTTGTAAGATCGCTGTGTTTAAATGGAACCAATCACATTAAGTACGGTACAAATGGAACCCAATCCCGAACTGCTCAGAAGCAATTATTGTTTTTTAATGTATTTATCCCATATAGCTACTGAGATTGTTCAAGAAATGCTTCTGTACATTTTTCTGTGCATAAATTAATTGAGTCAATCAGCAAAACAACTGTTGAAAATGCACTCCTCTTGCTTGTGAACACTGAAATGGTATGTATGGAAACACGGCAAACACGCTGCTGCTGCTACTACTACAATAGCAGCAGCAGCACACTCGCCCCTTGTGGACTCAGCCCCAATCACCCATTTCCCACCACCCCCTCACCCCAAACCTGGAGCAAAGTGTTCGTTCCGCAGTAAATCTGTCAGCAAACAAGCCACCCTGCTGGGACGTGGAAATGGCATAGGGCAAAAGGTACAGGCACAGAAAAGTAATCTCTCGCACAAACTGCGGCTAATGGGCCACAAGCAGGGTGTAATCTGCCCCAGAAAGAATGCAAACAGCATTCCTGAGGCCGTCTGAGAGTCCTAAGTTTACTCGATCTGGCGCGTGCCCTTCCCCTTTGGTGTGGCGAGAGAAGCTGAGAAACAGGAAGAGGTGGGATGGCAGGCGGTGTCACCATACCGGTTCGAGGGCCCAGTCTAGCTTGGGTTGTTTTTTACTACGTTGATTACAGCTATGGATGCAGCAAGCTTCACGTGAAATTCAGTCTTCACTAGTTAAGTCGTTCCAACAAGGTTTTTACTTAATAAAGGTGACACCAATGAGATAAAATCTCATTTGCAAGATATACATTGTTTACTCCATTTAGCAAGTCATTACAGGAAATTGTAAAACGTATAACTGGGTCAGTTGCACAACACACAACTGCTTAGACCATCAGGCTACCTTGCCACATTCAAACAAAGACACCATTACTGTTGAAACTGAATTGGGCAACTCAGTGCCAAGTAGCAGGCACATTCTTCACGAAGATCGTGCAATGTACTTCTTTGAAAGAAAAGGGGCAAAGGGAATAGTGGAGTGTCAATCATAAGTATGATTCTCATTATACTTTTACCCAAACAAGAAAAGATTAGAAAATTGCTGGATAAAGAAAACGAACAAAGCTTCTTAAAAGATCAAGATGTGTTTGTATGTTCTAAACAAGCTGGTAACAAACAACTATACTGGAACTACTACATCAGTCAGGTGGGGCATTGCCTTGTCTACTAGAACGACAGATTATATACAAAAGTCACTCCCATTCTATCACCTTTTAATCAATGCTAAAATGATCCAATTCCTTTAAAAGTAAATTTTATAACCCACATTTGTTCCAAGGCGCTATGGTACAGCTGTTCAAACGATCCACCACGTGTGTGCATTGCGCGGGTTATCAAGTGTTAAGCGTCCTTCCTTGCCCATCCAGTTCATAACAATAATAGGTTTAGAATAAAGCGGGTTATTAAAAAACGGATATTGTACTTCCTTACCATAACAGGACACTTTTACTGCAACCCGACATGCCTGTGTTGTTCCTCCCCATGTGCAGAACCACGTTTTTACATTCACGTAAAGACTGATGTACCGATTGAGCCTTCTGTCACGAGAGAAATAAAGCGCAAATCCCAATGTATTGTATCTAGTCTGACGTGCAGCCATGGTTACCGAGGTGAAACCAAGAAGGTACAATTTCCAGGAAGGAGTAATTGTTGTGAATATAGAATGCCATGGAAATAGCATTTCAGAGTGCTGTTTTAAATTAATAAACCATTATTGTGCGCAATGCACAGTGGGACTTTGCAGTCAAGAACGGTGGCCTCATGAGCACATCCAGCCTAGCCTGATGCATCCGCCTTGAAATGAGCATCCAATGGCAATGCTTGGATACGTTTCATTAGGTTTTTATGAATGCCAGTATGTACACCAGGATATTGGGGCCCATTGCACCATTGCAGCTCACACATTTAGTGCGTTATAAAATGTAATGGGACAAAATCTCAAAACAATTTCTGCAATAACTATGACAACTACAAGTTTACATTGAAGCCACTGGGGCATATTCGTAAATTGAGTTTACTTTTAATTAAAGCACATCGTCTCCAGCTGTCACCAACATATGTTTCACGACAAAATAAAACAAAGTGCACAAATAAGATTCTACCAAAGGCAGAAACAGGCAAACAGGATGTCAGGAGAGATCCTTGTTAGCATCCAGACATATGTTTGCATTTCGGATAAGATACAGCATAAAATAAGGCCACACCTCACAACTGCTTATGGCAGACGAGGCCTCGCTGTTGACACACACAGTGGTAATCAAATTGAATTATGAAGATTACTTTTACAACTGTATTTAATAAGATTCTTCTAACCAAGGCTTGCAGCTATCTTGAGTCTATTTTTGCACGTCATTCAAGTGCACAGTTCTCACAGTGAAACAGAAGCACAAAGCAGCCAAATATCTGTTTGTAAACCTGCCTGCAGATGGCTTGCGCTAGACAAAGATCGTGGCGCGTTTAAATTAACCCGTGACGCATATGTCAATTACACTCGCTACCTTCGTGCATTTACGGTCACATTCAGCCTCGTGCACACGCCATACATGTCCTCTTTGCAGGATTACCAATACAAATATAATAACCTGGAGAATCTCTAAGAGGCTGGCACCAAAGCTGCAGTCTTTTGCCAGTGACGCAGATAACAGAGTTTCAAAGTAAAATTGTGCAGCCTCTAAACATAATGGAGCCGAATACAATCGAGCCATCCCATCGACTGTACACATTAAAGAGCATCTGGCAGCATTTACGTGACTATGTCATTGTGTCCCAAGTGCCATCGCTAAAAATTGCTCAAATTCATGACCAAAATATGACCGGTAACCACAATACATCTCGCTTGGTACTACTGTGAGCGGTGCACATAATTCACAATCAGGTGAAGACTCAACCTATAACCACTGCAGGGCAATGTATCACTCAAATGCGAAGCAAAAATTGGTTGTAAATTTACCAATAGCTCAGTGCTCTCAACAAAGATGAGTGCTGCTTCATTGCTCAAATGAGCAGCGAGAATATTTCACTTGACTCCGGTGTTAAACATAAAACCAGATTTGCCTTGAAACTAAAATATTGCATCCCAATTTCGATCCTTACGACCACACACGTATAACAAAGGCAGCTGCGCAGAGAAGCTGGGGACGTGTTTCCCACAACGTGTAGGGTCTTTAACACGTTAATTTAGTTTGCCGTTGAAAGCCTTTGGCGTTAACCACGAATCTTAAACAATTCTAAACATAATACTAAATTGTTCGGGCCACTTGCAGCAACCCATTGTTGTTAAATGCACTGCTCGTGGAGGTATTCCCTTGCAGTCAGCATCGTCAGAGGTAGTCGGCAAACTGACAGGGACGAAACGTTCCCCAAATACCAAGTCTGGCAATCGTGCTTTCTGTGCCGCTGGTACTGTGGCATGAAACGGTCAACCCGTCGCTGACGTGAGACTCGTACCAGCACTCGTTTCTCAAGAGGATTACGGAGGGGCAGCTGTGGCGAGATGGTAACTCCATCACCTAGTATGCAGAAGGTTGTGGGATCAATCCCGACCCTGATGCCGAGATGTTCAGAGTTTGCACGTTCTCCCTGTGGTCACGTGGATTTGTCTCCTCTGGTTGTTCCCTCTACATTTAGAATCAACAAGTGTTTAGAGTGTATGGCCGCTATAAATTTCCACATGATAAGCCACTTCGTTGAGCTATCATTTGTTGCCAGATCGCTTCTGAAAAAGAGCTACTGTATATAGCTCAGTGGGCCTAACCTGGTAAACTAAAAATACTTTAATACTTGTTTACCATCTCTCTTCCGGAGTTTACGCCACTCCTCAACATGCCTTCTGCAGTATCAGCAAAGCATTCTCTGTTTGCTTTTTAAATCTTTCCCCCCCATTTTCAATGCACTATCCATTATTATTGCATTATTTAACTTGGTAACATTCATTTCATCGCTTTGCTCCTCCAGGCATAGTTATCTGTTGCAGTCTAAAATCTGCTACATCCTGACCTAGATATTTATGAAAAGTATCTTGTTTTTGGATATAATTAGCTTTACACTGCCTCGGGCTTTGCGGAGGAGTAACTTGCACCACCAATTTGTGATTGCTTCCGGTGTAGTATTTGTTGAGGAAAGAGACGTGTCTGAGAATATGGGGTTTATCTGCTATCATCAAGTCAATGTCATTTATAACATAACCTATCGGACTACTCCACGTCCATTTCCTAGACTCGTTCTTTTAGAAAAGCGCATTGAACACTGAAAAACTCTCCTGGTGCGGGCATTACAGCAATATCAGAAATTAACAAACTGATGTCAGTGCTGGCGGAAGTGACATGACGGTGCTGTTGTCCAAGTGTATCATGGCCCCACAGAGCAGTCGGTGGGGTTTGTTTTATAGATTGCTGGTATAGGCAGGGCCAAACACGTGTGCGTGAATTGACAAACGTATTGACGGCCACTGTATGGGTAAAGCAGGTGATCAAAAGATAGCAGTAGATGGATGGATTCCTGAATGTATCTGTGCGGAGCTTAACACTGCTGCAGTATTGTGGATTTTCTTCTCTTAGATGGGAAACACTCATTTAGGGAACGGGCCAAACATCCCACTGCAGGCACACCCTGAACAAGGGGCTTGGAATCATAGGGAAAATTTTCTGAATAATTTAGATGTCATTCTTAAAAATACAAGCATTTCAAAAGAGCATGCCACATGTTCACTGCCGAAGTCAATGGCGAATGTATGGGTATCACGCACATTCCCACGCGAACTAGCCTTGATATTCAGCATTTTGCACGATTGAAAAAAGCTGCCGTCGGTTGCATTGTCGCAGTTCAAGCCTAGTCTGGTCATAATCTGAGATAGCACTCTAAGGTTACACGTGAACAAAAGCAGTGATCATTCTTTACATACTGTGCATACAATCAGGAAATAGCTGTCAGCTCGAGAAAGTTTCAAATGTTTCCTCCACCCATAGCCAGAGCCCTCTGCACGAAACCCTGAGGTTTGTACCTGCAAGTTAATGTTGCAAGCAATCTCTGGATATTTTCTTGAACCACACATTCCTTTTTGTTCTTAGTTTACTGCATGTGGAATTACCCTGCTTGAGGAACTACATTATATAAATAAAAACCTACATTTGCTATATATATACAAGTCACATATTGCAAAAGACAAAGCTTTCACTTAACGTTCATATTTGACAATTTAAAATTTTACCAGCAAAATATGGAAGAACCGTTTAAGTTAATAATTCACAATGATTACTGACAAGGCATTTAAAAAGTGGTCAACAAACGTTACCATAACATGTTTTCACAACAATGACAATGTCATCTCAAGTGTAGATAGCGCACATAGATATGTAAAAAAAGGTTCCAAGTCCAATTGTCTCCACGTTTAAACACACAATGCAATACACAGACAATATATTACATAGGCAAAAAACCATATGCAGAAACTATCACACTAATACTTTATATGCACAAAACAGAGATAAATTGAGAGGTGCACACAAAACCAGAAAGAAATGTTAAAACATCAAGCATGGACACGAATTAGAGCAAATCCAGCCTTGTGTAACTCACACATGCATCCACAACAAAGATCTTCCCAAAGATGGAAACGCTACGCTCATTCAACAACATTCAAGATCCCTCCTTCTTTGTAGTGGCGGCATCCATAAAACAGCCGGTGTTTCAATGAAAACTTGCGGTCACAATTATGTGCATGAGGAATGTTTTCAAAACTTTGATTCGAGCCACCTAGCCTGACCACCCTGGGACCCATGTTTTCATGACCTGTTCTGCACAAACCAGAGCGGCTCTTGAGCCAAAACGGTGGCCAAACGGTGCCAATCCAAACTGAGTCATGTCCCCCACACACATAGAGCGGTCCTTGTGCTCTCATGTTCCACCCATGTGCTTCTCTCGCTCTAGCCCCTACTCCTTACAGCCCAGTCACCAACCACGGGTGAGCACACCTCGGCTCGGCAGGACATCCACTGTGTGAGCTAGCAGCAGCGGCGGTAAGAGGGTTACAATATCCCATCATCAACTTGGGTTTATAACAATATTTCAGTGTAGCATATACTAGGTTTGTCTCCATCAAGTAAACATCCGTTTTCAGAATAACTCTTTAATGTGTTCTTTTTACATTGCATTTTGGTGATGGTTGACATGTGAGGATTTATAAACTGAAATCTATTCCTATGGCCATAATGTATGCATAAACTAATGCGTGTAAGAAATTATTGTTTACAAAGTATGACAACTATATGCTATTGTTACATGTTGTCTAACATAGCTCGAACAAAACGAGCGAAACAGCAAAAACGAGACATGGAAAATATATTATCGTACGGAATGGCAAACCGTAAGTTGTGACTAATAAGCGAACCGCAGAGGAAGGGGGTGGGGGATCGCCGCATGCCTTGTGGCCGAGCGAGGTCAGTTGCGTTCAGGCTCATGCGTGACTGAGGCGGTGACCCAATGACACCACGAGTGTTTCTCGGGTCAGCACGGTTGCCCAGGGTATCATGACCCTTCAATAAGTCTGGTCCTGGGCCAAGGCCCCGAGTAAGCTTATGACGACTTAGGCACTACTTATAAAGTCGTAGGGACACATGGACCTTGGCAGTGAACTAAGCGTTGCCATGGTGTGGCACACGTGAAAGGTGTCATGGAAACAGAGGATAGTTGGGCAAGTAAAGGGAACTCCTGTGGAATGGAGATGAAAATAAACAACAACCTTATCCTTCCACGATCTTGTTACACACCAGTAGTGGAAAAAGCCATGGTTCTAAGAACACAAAAGTAGTATAAAAACCAATCAATGTTTGTTGACGAACCACAGGCTCTGCAGATATTGCAACCGCTAGCCCTCCCTCTGCTTTAAAACCGCAGCGACCAAGCATTTTCATTCGGTCAGGTATTTTCGTTTTAACAAGTGCAGCACCAACCTCTGTGAAATACCATATTAGAGAGCATTGCACATGTATGTATTTGTAACACCTCCCACGCACAGTATAACACACATCAAGTAACACAAGTATCTATTCAAGCATGGTAGTAAGTAAACACATCTTTGGCAGTTCCATGGCCCACACAATGCCTGTCGACGACGTTTCCATGATAACATTTGTGAGATTTTTGTTTTAATTGTTGCACAATATTGGTCTCATCCTGCGAGTAAAGACTGACTGGACTTGCAATGCATACTTCACATGGAGTCTAAAAGCAGAGCAATAGCCAGGTAAAAAACGGTGAAAACAGATAAAATCACCTGCTTTAATTTAATCTCACTACGCTCATCTCTATCCAGCGAGCTGCAATTGCTCTGCTCTGCTCTGCAAGCAATTCACTGCAAAGTCTTAAGTGCTACATTTAGCACGACTGACCAACAACATCGGCTGACTGAGGATTTACCCGTGCCGGGAGCATAGCACCCTGGAAAAGGAGTTAATCTCTCATCTATTTTGGTTTTCCACTATGGCAAGTCCACGCTTCCTGGCATCACACCACATCAATATGTAAAGTGCCAGCATCGCACGAGAAGTCAGGGAAAGCAAGACTCGTGAGAACAGGGCCTTTGGGAGACCGCGGTGTCAATTATCCCTTGAATGGCAACAGACATTAGGTGAGTGTGCCCTCTTACTTGTGTTAAATATTGATCATTTGAATAAATACCAATACAATTAGCAGGCATTTTCAAATGTGTTTAACTTTAGATTTTTTTAATCCAATAACTTATAATTTTCTTGAGTAGAAAGTGAAGAAATTCCAAGGTCTGCTCGGTGGAGATCATTGTCATTAATTTCAGTGCTGCACTCAGGTGCGTTCAAGTCAGCGAAGTTCAGACCAACAGACCACTTGAGATTTTACACGTAGTTTTTTTTTTAAGTACAGGCAGTCCGCGAGGTACGAACATCTGAATTACAAATATCCGCACTCATAAGATGTTATTATTTTTAACCATCCGGCTTGCGATAATTTCGGTCGTACTTACAAACCGAACCGCGGAACCATTTTATTCGGCGGAGCAATCCTCCATGAGATGTAATTAGTCCCAGTATCCCGTGTGGTGTACAACGATACAGTATTTTTACAGTATTACATGCAAATGTACAATATCTCTTCATAATGCTCGCATTTTTTGTTGAACCATAACACATTTTAAGACACAGACCGGACATACAATTAAATATTGATTTCTGAGACAAACAAATAGACTTAGAAAGAGGTCTCAGCAATGTAAGTCGAGTAAGAGTTTCCATTATAATTTGATAAAATTATTATGGTGTTGTTATTCATATTTTCTTGCTATTTAGGTAACATTTATAACTAAACAATGCTAAATGTATTGCTTAGAAGTCGGCTAAAAGTTCCACTGGTCTATACACCGAGGCTCTCCGATGTTAAAAGCCCTCCTTTCAAAATCCAACAAGGGTAACATGCCCGGTTGTTGCAGGCTTTACAGTGACAGCCAGCAATGTTAGAGCCCATTCATAGGATAGCACTTGGAAGGTGGCTAGCCGGAGAAAATGAATGCAACCCATTAATGCGAGTGTTGACAGTGCCCATCCATGCGAGACATTTAACTGTTGACTATCTAACAGCGCATGACTTGGCAGAATGGAAACGCCATGGGATGATCAATGAGTCTGTGTCATTACATAATCATATTACATGTGGGCCACAAACATGTAGGGAACATTTTTCGATCCACTGTTTGGATGAGGGCCTCCCCATACCGTGCAGGCCATGAGGGTTTATTTGACCATACTTCGCCACGCTGGTTAGCGCGGTTCGGTGGAGGTGGGTGGCGTATAGAACAATGCCATTTGCTGTACTGCCCTCGACTGCACGCAGCACCTACTACACCTGTTTTTGTGCCCGGTGGTCACCAATACAAGCACTGACCATGATCCATCCTGCTTAGCTTGCAAGTTCACATGGGATTGGGCACATTCTGGGTTATTTGGTAATAGGCAGCAACAAAAACATTTTGCATTTAATAATAGTTTGCTGTGAAAAGGTATCAAGGTTATTATAATGGGACTATTGTCAGGTTTTATTCAACTGGAATTGAGATGTGGTCAGATTTAAATCTATATCTGGGTTACTCAGTAAAATCTGAACTTAATGCGAATCCATAACACTCATTCTCTTCTAACTTCCTAATAAGGAACTTTACTCTTCCAACAATTGGCTATTATGGGTGTCAACATCAAAAATGGGACAGGATGGAAGTTGTCTCGGTTGAACGATGGATAAAGAAGTGGAAAGAGCACTGCAAGGAGACATCAGTATGGGATCAATGTAGTTCTGAGGCATTTGTGTTAACAGGCAAATTCTGGACCATGAGCCAGGATATCCATTGCATTCAACGTGCTGGAAATTGTCCAACACGGCGCCACGGTGGCGATATTTTAACTATCTCGTCTGGTATCCCGACCCTGACGCCCGGATATTTGGAGTTTGCATGCCCCCCCCCCCCCCGTGGTCGCATGGAATTTTCTCTGGGTCCTCTGGCGTTTCCCATCACATTTATAATCAAGATGCATTTAGAGTATTTGGCTGCTATAAATGTCCACCTGATAAGCCACTTTTTGTTCAGCTATCATTTGGGGCCAGGTCGCTTGTGAAAAAAAACTAGAGCTCAGTGGATCTTCCCTGGTGAAATAAAAATAGTTTAGTTTATAGTTTAGCAAAGTTTAACTGAACAAAGCACAACAAGGGCATGCTCGCCGCAGCGGAATCTCGACGCGCGCGTGCGCTGCTCACCTTGAGCCATGACCTCAAACTCGAGGAAGAGCGCGATGCCGTACAGCTCCATGGCCTCCTCGACGCGAGACGGCAGGCAGGCCGAGGCGTGCAACTCGCCAAGCGCGCCGACAGACACCGGGCTGCCGCAGGCAGGCGAGGAGGGCGGCGCCACCAGCGCCAGGTCCAGGCAGTCGGTGTACATGCAGTGCAGCACCGCGGGGCCGTAGCGGCGTGGCAGCACCGCCTCGTCCAGCAGGATGCGCGTGGGGGCCTGCAGAGCGCGCTCTGTCAACTCCTCGCCGGAGCGCGCTCGCCGCTGGAACAGGCGGCGGAAGAAGGGCGAGCGGGCCGACAGGATGGCTTTGTGGCAGCGAAGGTCGCCGGGCATGGGCTCCGTGTAGCCTCCGCACACCTCCGTGTACTGCGCAGACACACGGCCGTGGCGTGCGTGCATGCAGGGACACGATTAGTATTGAGGTCCTCGAAGAAAAGCGCTTTATAAATATTATTATTAATTGTTGTCCTGTGTTTAGTTTGTTGTCCTTCCCCCGCACCTCCCATTATCACGGTTGGCGACCTACAGTGCGAAAGAAATTCAACATAAATACAGTACATGCAAGAGCGAGCGTGCACGAGAAAGAAGAGATAAGAGTTATTGTGCAGACAGAACAACCACAAGGTTACGTAACGCTGAGAAATCACGCGTTCTTAAATGTATTTTAACCAATTCAAAGGCAATGGAAATGAAATATATATTTAGACAATTGCTGTGCTATGTGTTATTGCACTTTCGTAGTAAACAATGTTAGTTATTTACCCACGAAATAATGATTAAGTCTCAAGGCCCTGTATTTAGTGAATACCGTTGAGGGTTTGGTGTGTGGGAGGAAAACGGAACAAAAACCCCACACACAGAGTAAGGGGTGATAACCAAAACTGAAGCCTTCTGGCCACCTGCATAGCATCATGCCTACAATAGCTGGCGAGCTATGGTAGTCACCCATCCAAACATTAACCAGGCCCTGCTAAGCTTTAGAGATACAATAGGAGCAGACAAATTCATGGTAATTTGGAAACAGGAAAAATGTAAAAGAGACAGTTGCATCTCCTGTTTCCCAATGAGATATTCTCTTCATTACAAGAGTACGCACAACCCAAGGGGGTTTTCCCTCTTTATCACATCCCAGTTATAGACCCTGGGGCAACCAGTAGAAAGATTCTAAGAAACAAAAACTACTTGGGGAAAAAACAGAGCACAGGAATACTCCCTTCAACGTGAACGAATCAGCTTGCGCTACCGTGTAATCCATGTCGGACGAGAAGCACAGCACGGCATCATAGTAGCAGCCGCTGTCGAGGAGCGCCAGCAGATCGACAGCCAGCGCGTTGGGCGTGCCAAACTCCTCGCCAAGGCGGGCCAATGTGCTGCCATCGTGCGCCAGCAATCCCTGCTTGCCCGCGTAGCCACTGCCGCCGGCTGCCGAAGCAAACGAATCGTCAGCAGTGACAAATCCATTGCTGGATGAAGGCAACGCCGAGCCATCGCCACCTCTCACGGTTCTATCGCTGTGTAATAGTTCTATCGAGCACCTGAACACGACTTGAAGCAGAAATGTTATCCAAAAAAGGTGGCCTTTGCTGTAAACGTTTTACAAATGTGTTATATTATTTTCATGACATATTGAGAAATGGCAGGGTATAATGTCTTCTGGGGAACGGCATTGTTTTGTTTTTGTAAGATCTTGATATTTTGCATTGACCAATAACTGCATGTTTATTTATTCAAAAATCGTGACATTTTATAAGGGAGCCTTCAGCGAACCAAACCTCCAAATATTTAATTAAATAGGACTTACAATTTCTTAACATGAGAGCCCTTTAAGATATAATAAGTCCTTTGGAAGGAAGACCAGGGGAACTGAGCATGCTTCCGCTTTGTTTTAAGAGATTTAAAGATCTGCATCCAGAGCAAAAAGTTTAGAAATTGGATCAATGTTACACAACATGTTTTCAACAATAATAGGCAACTGTAATTCATTAACAATACTTAAGTTTGTTACAAATGGTGTACAAAATGATATTTAGAAATTTCTCCACTATATTTTATACAGCGTTTAGAAGTTTGTATCGTTAGAAGTGTTATATTAGCGTTTAATTTTTTTTCTTTGCGTATTGAGGCAATGCGCAAGACAACAATCAAAACTAATTTATTTAAAATGGCCCAGTGCACAGAGGCGGGAGGGACTTCCATGATGCTGCGGCCAATTACAGCAATGGCAGCATCCCCTACTTCGAGCGTGAAATGCCCACAATCCAGGTGCTCACCATTAGGGTCGCCGCCATCGCTCTCAGACTCCAATTCGCCCGTGTACAGGAAGCGCAGCAGCGCGGAGAAGGCGTGCAGGTCTACGCCGGCGGCCCCCAGGGTCAGCGTGAGTTCCGCGCCATAACCCAGCGTGCCGACCCCGCCAGCGCCGGCCGGCCCTCCTGCCGCAGAGCCCGGCAGGGCCAACCGATTGCGGAAGTACGGACAGCGTGCCACCAGTATGGCCCGGTGCACCGGGAAGCAGGTGTCCTAGGAAAAAGAAGAGGATTAAAATCATTACAAAAGGTTCTCCAAAAAAAAGCATCGTGATGGCAAAAATCACGCGAGGCTTACACTGTTTACCACGAAGAGGTACCGGAACAGTGTAGCATATGGTCAACTGCTGCCCGCCCATCATGATCAATAAACAGTGTCGTTAAAGGATTTAATCAATTTACAACAGAGGCCGCTAAATTGCTATAGAACCTAAACCAATTTCTAACATGCTGCCATTCCAAAAATCAGTTGCTTATCTCGGCAACATGCCGTGTGAACGAAGACTGCTAAGTGCACAAATAAAACACGCTTGATTGTTAATGTATCCACTGCATTCGCTGCACCCAAACAAAGAAGTGTAATTATATCGGTTCTGAACCCTAAATAAATTGGTAGGTCATAGCAGACTTCACGACTAAAATTCTTAAGTAGGGCGTGAGAGATTTTATAAACAGACATAACGAAAGAAAAGATAACGGACTTAACAATAATTACATGTAAAAATGATTATTTCGTTTCCTTCTTGAGTAAGATTCCAAATGATATCTCAAACGTGAGACCCATGTTCATGCCAGTACGAGTTATTTTACAACAAGAAAATGTTAAGTAACAACATGACACACCATGCATACAAAGATGCATGAACGAATGACTGAACCATATTCAAAACACAATCCAAATCATAACTATAGCATTAGTGCCAACCCGAGGCCGCATCCAAACGTTGCCCATTGTTATTCAACACATGGTAATAAGGATGCAATGTCAATGTATGACAAATAATTATCATTTGTAGCACTTTGACAATCCACTGGCAGATGAAGGCTTCCCCAAGTTGTAACATTGGACCACACTTCAGCCTGCCGACCACTTATGATAGATGTATTATTTGTTTCTTTCGGTTAAGTCACGTCTAAAGATAAAACAATAAATTAAATTAAATAATAGAATACGACGTTTCGATTGCAACACAAGCAATCATCATCAGGTATAATGAAACAGCGACATAAAATCTAACCAGAAAACTATAGACAGACATATTAGCAGACAGATATCACCAAGATACATAGCGAGAGCAACACAGGTAACAGAGAGGGGTGATCGTCTCTGTGTGGTGGCCTTAAATAGACAGAGGGGGGGGAGGCAGAGAGAGGGAGGAGGGTTAGAGAAAAAATTTGCATATCAATGAGTGGTCAACAGACGTGGTGCTGCGAATGCGATGGCACGGCAAGCAAGCCTGAAAATCAGGAGAAGGACACACTAAAATTAAATAACCTAGTAAAATATCGAAATGTAATGTAATACAACACAGAGGGTCGGTCAACACACAATTAACGCATAGCCTGGTTGATTACGTATTTCAAAGATTGCTAACCCTCCTCTCTTTTTCTCTAACCCTCCTCCCTCTCTCTGCCTCCCCCCTCTGTCTATTTAAGGCCACCACACAGAGACGATCACCCCTCTCTGTTACCTGTGTTGCTCTCGCTATGTATCTTGGTGATATCTGTCTGCTAATATGTCTGTCTATAGTTTTCTGGTTAGATTTTATGTCGCTATTTCATTATACCTGATGATGATTGCTTGTGTTGCAATCGAAACGTCGTATTCTATTATTTAATTTAATTTATTGTTTTATCTTTAGACGTGACTTAACCGAAAGAAACAAATAATAATTCCTGCAGTCACGAAAGTTCTAAAATTAAGATTATGATAGATGTGGCAAGGAATCGAACTCGTCAACCAGGTCCATAGCACTGTACAAACAAGGTTCATAGCAGTGTACTAACCAACTTCATAGCAGTGTCCAAACGAGGTTTATAACATAGTGCACTAGCCACTGCTTCTCCCTTGTCAACGTATGATGCAAATTATAGATATCAGGTTTAAAGGTTTGGCAACAAGCTGTCGCTTTTTATGGCCACTACTTTGTTGGATTAATGTGTCACCTAATCTGGATATGCTTCTGTGTTACATGTGCACACTACATAACCTGTATAACCAGTTAAGCTACAGAAACAAACCATTTTATAGCTTGAAACTTAGTTTCAGGAGAAAATTTCAGGGCATTGCGTGGATACTCTCAGTATTTCAGCAAGCAATTTAAAAACTGTGTTTTACAAGTTTTATTCTCAATTATATGTATGCTGAACTTCTTTCGCACCGTACATAGCCAACCATGCTTATCAGAGATATGGGGAAAGGACAACAAACTAAACACAAAAAGCAGTTCTAAATAAATGAGTGCCCAATCTAGATTTAAAAGTGCATAGGCTCCAGTGTCTTCCTAATATCGGAAGGAAGAGCATTCCAGACAGCTGGACAAATGCATCCTAAACACGTGATGCAGTGACCGTGTTTTTTCGATGGTTCACCAAAAGCCACTGCCACGAGGATGACTAGTTCACGTGATGGTTTATACTCCCGTGTAGATAATTGGAGAAAAGTACAGCACGATACTCAGTCGATCAGTAGGCCCCGTGTGGTGTGTGGCTCATACGGAAGAGTAGGCCAAATACCCTCCAAATGGGCTCACTAGAGCTACCTCCCCTGCCGGCGCACTCACAGGACTGCCTCTGTCACTCCCTTGTGACACCCGCAAATCTTGGGTGTCTGTCCAAGAGGGTGGTGTTATTACGGCGGTGCAGCTAAATGTAAAGGGTCTCATGCTGCTGAATGGTCTCCACTCGAGGGGGCTCTCTAGAGGGGGCCTTTCTGCCAGCAGTGGCACGAGCAGGCAATTGTAGGGCTGCTGCGGAGGTGTGGGAATTTCTTTGAAGCGTGCTATCGTTATCACGTAATGAGAAAAAAACTAATAATTCCAAACTCTCACAGCTAGGGATGCTCTGTTCCTCAAAAAGCACAAATTATGACATCGCAGAATGTTCCAGTTCCTTGGAATGGCCTCACCCCACGGAACATCTTTGATGTAAAAATAAGAATAGGTTTTACCCTTTCTGGCAATAAAACAGGTGTTAAGATGATTAAACACCAAATAGAAATCTTTTGCAAGAAATCATGTCTGCAGTAACCACACGTACGTGTAGCAAACATGCAAAAAAAAAACATGCATTGTCTTTGAAAGTGATTGGTCTACACCAGAGACAGCCTTCTTGAGGGTCTAGTCTCACCACCAGTGTCAGACAAGAGAATGCCAAAAAGCAAACAGAAGAGGTAAAACCCATACTTTGATACTGGCAACAAAGGTCACATATTGGAACATGTTTTATATGACCAGCCAAGAGTGTTAATTGCATGTCAATTAAAAAAGCATTTTACTTCACAAAATCGGAATCTGAATTTTGTAAAAAAAATATATATCACATTTCATATTGTGCGGTATATCACAGTATCACAATATCATGGCTAACCTACCAGTGTGTAAACTGTAGTCAGGTTAGAGTTTAAAGCGGCAGTTAAACATGTAATCTCGACAGGATGTATTATATCATTTACTCAATGGGTAAATATCAAGTTCCTTAATTTTTCCTTTTATAAAACTCATTGTAGTGTTTAGATAAGACACAATGGTTGATATGCTCCATTTACCCAAAACGACAGACGCACAACGCAGTAGAGTAACCAGGGCGATTGTCGGAGTACCTGTGCACACCATGGCTCGCCAGTGCGGGTTATTTCTGGATAGTACAGTAAACGAATGCTGCACGAGTAATAATGCTTAAAATGGCAACAACGGGTTTTAAGCCAATGATCCCCTCCCCGAAAAAGCACCGGCTTGCATTGCCAAAGCCTAATTCCACAATCCAGGTGGTCACCTCACCGGTCTCGGGTGCTTTTGCGGAATTACCTGAAAGATGAGGTCCATGTCGGTGCAGTACTTGTACTCGTAGAGGCAAGACAGATGGTGGCGGAGGCCATGGGCAGTGGGTCGTGCCAGACTCGCCTGCTGCGCAACCTCCTTCAGTGCAGCCGCTGCCTCGTACTCCTCCACCAACGCACTCACCTGAACCCACGCGACACAACACCATGAGAACGCTATCAACAGCAGCGGCGACAGCAGTATCGTACAATGAGACTAACGAAACAACATTAATCATGGAAAGGGCAGGATCAAGCGAGTGTATTGACGACGTGTATTCGGAATAAGCAGTTGCAAGGTGGTTTTGCCAAGTTTATGCCAGTGGATGAAGAGATCATTTTATTACGATGAGGTTGAAGCATTGTGATTAACAATGATTAAAACCTAATCACCATGCCAAGTGGAGCAGTGATACAGTGATATTCACGCTGCGCTATCAACCTGGTGACCTGAGTTCAATTACAGACCATCCACACTGATCAGCGTGTTGAATTATGTTAAAAAACCACAATGACCGACAAGGCTTGGCAAAACCTTCACCCATTGGCGTTTTCATTATTGATGGAAATGTAATTATTTTATTACGAACCAATGGAGGCTGTCAATAATTATGTAAAATAGGTTTCATGACACAGTTTCTACCCACACAATACTCAAGCAGGATGTTCTCCTGGTATTCAGACACTTCACCAAAGGTTCTGAGTTTTATGGCTGAGGGAGATGTTGAAGGGCAGCAAGGAAGAGGGCAAGATAACTGTAATAGAACTTTACTGCTTGAGTTGTCCAGCCTTCTCATCATGACTTAAGCACAATGTTACGCTCATATAATGGCCACCTTAAGCCTTTAAAAGACGACAATGGACTTGGCTGGAGAGGCTCATTTTGAAGCCAGCCCTTCAGGCTTTGCATCAACTCTTAATGCCTTTCACTGGGCTCAGACCTATGCAAATGAATGTGCCCTTTCCAGAACTGTCAGAATGATTCCACCGTTTCAGATTGCTTATAGGACAATGGCAAGAGGCACTGACATTGTCACGGCGCAAATGACAAGACTGAAAAACCCAAACAACTTCCAATACCATTACCTGGATATAAAAAAACACTACTTAAAAATGTGTGTATGTAAATATCAAGGGAAATGGAAGGTAAGAGCAGGAAAAGAGATCAGTTGGGAGGGCAATATGAGCAGGTGAATGGGACCATCCACGAGACACACCGAAGACCACAAGATCTGGAAAGCGTCTCTCATGGGCATCAAACCTCTATAATGACGATGCCACTCAACAGATTATAAAAAAATGTCAAAGCTGCACATAAACATGCAATAAAGGATGACAAACACTGACCTCTGGCAGAGCCCAGCCGGACAGCAATTCTCGCATCTGCTTGGCATGGTGGGCCGAGCGCCCCGCGCGACGCCGCCGGCTCAGCTTCTGCTTCAGCGTGGCCAAGCTGGGCGCTGCAGCCTTGCGCTTGCGCTCGCTGCGCTGGCGCTCGTGGGAGCCTGGGCGCGACAGCGCGGCCGACGCGGCGGCCCCGAAACCTCCGCTGCTGCCGCCGCCCATCACGTGCCCGACACTTCCCGGTACTCCGCTGCCACCGCCGCCGCCGCCTCCACCACTCCCCCCGCCGAGCCCAACTCCGGCACGTTTGCTGTCCAGGCTGAAGCCTTGGTGTTGTGCCAGCACAGAAATACCTGCACAAAATACAGGAACACCGTTGTAAACTTGATTTCATGCCTCTGACTTCAGAATCAAATACCACAGCATGGAATGTAATTTGTAACTTCGGCATAATAGATCTAGGCTACAACATATTCACAAAGTAGCACCAGCAAAAGTTGCGTTAAAGGTACATAAATTATAATTTTCAGAATAAATTTTAAGCAATGAACAGGGAGGACAATATATACATTTAATCCATAACTTAAGAGCAATGGCCATCCCAATTGGGACATGAAATGCAAACTATGAAAATTAAATCCACATTGAAGCAAAATAAACAAATGTTGGAACATATGGTGGTTTAATTGCCCACATAAATGAAGTTGTGAAAAGGCTATAATTTAAGCAATTATTTTTACCATAACACCTTACGAAGTACCAAGACTTTTTCAGGAGGGTCAGGCATTAGGAAGTTTGGCCCATTACATTTTAAGTACTTTGCATGTGGGAAGAAACTCAAGTGCGCATGGAAAACCTAAACAATGGCATAACAGAAAAAGGTCCACATCAACCTTGCTATGTCATCATGTCACGGACCAAGTATAAATTAAAACTCTTACAGGGGAGTGCATCACCCTGTGTGATAGAACATACCTTGAATGAGAACACAACTTTGTTTATAAGATTGCTTTAAGGAACCTAGGGGGCACACTTACTATATGCCCTGCTAGCAGGCCCGTCGATAGTCAACTCTCAGACTCTAAATTTAGCCAAATTAGGTGAAAACCCCGATATAATGTTATGCTTTTTTAACCATCCATGGTAACTGGGCTGTGACAATTAAATCTCTATGCATGAGAACCCAGTTTGATCATGGGTTCGAGCCCAACATCTCAGCAGTCCTGGTTCAGTGCTGACCCCTGACCCACCCGGCCTGCACAACAAGTTGTTTAAAGGATCTCTCCCTATGTGCGTTATTACGATTCAGGGTCGTGATAGAATTTTGAAATAGATTTTAACCTATTTTTACCATGTCGTGTTGCATTCTTATGTCTTCAGCAATGCATGTCCAATCTCATTAAATCCCCAATGTTAATCTAACATCAGCAAATAATTTGCATATAACACGCATACATCACAAACTAATCAATTATTCATACAAGTGTACAGTGAGTGAAATAATCTATTTGAATATATGAACCAATAATCTGCCTGGTGAATATATTACACACTGGCAACAACACTGCGGTGTTCTTGCGAGCTGAGAACGGCACCTGCATTGGACGGATGGTGCAGAGCGTTGATGCGGCCGCGCTGCGGGAAGGAGTGGTGTACGTGGGATGGACTGGCCCCCATGCTCGCTAGAGCAAGCAGCAAAGCATGCTCGCGTGTTCAGGTGCCAAACTGCCACTCGTTCGCTCGCAGGCAAACGGTATCGGACCACGGCTGTGATTTAATGATGTGCCTGCAGAAAATCACAAACAACAAACGTCCAATGAGTCACATTTAGTTGCATATCCTATGACCTCAACCAAAACAATCCCAATTAGTTAGAAATCTGGTTGAGTAAACTGGCTGAACAAAGTGTTCTGAACAGTATAAATTATAATATAAACACATTTACAATAAGGTACTGTGAGTATATATGGAAATAGCTAAGGATGTAAAAATGTACGTATAATAATCATCAGCTCTTTGTCAATACACCTCAAGCCATGATGGTCATTGGGGTTTTTGACCATGTCATCACATCCATGAGTTCAGGTTCAAGGGAGTACAGGGGGATCTAGGACCACGTCAGAGATCACACAACTGATGTGAGCCTTGACCAGGAATCAAAATCATGTGCTCAAGTTTGTAGTGCAACGTGTTACCGTAAATTAGTGCGCCACCACCTCACCCCCACTGTGTGCATATAAATAACATTCCATTTGCAGTAACTGTACCAACAAAGTTTATTGCAAGTACCCATTAACAACTTTAAGATACAAAAATACCTTTGTAAAAATGAAAATATATGATATGAGCAAAGGATATTTTTAAGCTGACAACTAATCTCCAGCAGATTAAATTTGGTTTAGCACTTATACCAATTATATTTTATCAGCCATGCAGGCTTTTCCATATTGCCTGACAAGCAAGATTGGTGGGCCAGGAATTGCACATTTCGGCCGAATTTCCATGAATAACGGACCTGAACTACACTCGAAATGCATTCACTATATTTTCTTTAAACATTTAAAAAAATAGTACTTGGAAATTGTTGTTTCAAATGCTAGTGTGGCTAAAGAAGAACACATCTCAACTAGGAAGGTAGCCTATGAGCAGTTCAAGATCTATCCCTGAACACGTTTATGTGCGGTGTAAAGCAACGGAGACAGTCACTTTAAACTCAATTTCCCACTATAGTGTGGGCGCAGGAATGAGAATGTATGGCTCTATTCCAGCTGGTTATGCATTAGGCATTTTATTGGCCAAGATACCCATGAATGCATAAACACCACCCAAACAAAACACCCACACTGGCTACTTCCTTTAATTGTCCTCTGATGTAATCTCCATGGATACTCAGAACCTCCCCACCTTTACGTCTACCATTTCCTTCTCTTTATAAAAACAAAGCAATTCTAATTTATTGCCCTTTTTTCAATTCACCGATGTGTAAGGTCCTCCCCACACTTGTCGGTCATAAGAGTTGTTTACCCATACTTGACCAAGTTGTTCAGTGTGTGTCGGTCAAGGGGTAGGTCAGGACCAATTCAAATACCACTCACCACTCATGTTAGCCAGGAATCAAACTAGGCAGGTCAAGTTGATAAACGCAGTGCGCTTAGCATAGCTCCAGCAGTCAACCTTTTTATTCTAATATTATCCATCATTCATCGGAAGTCAATTAAATGACTAGCAGTTCATGAAAAGTGACTATTGGTTGTCTTGGGGGGAAACTGGCCCCTGCCACAGGAAAGTGGAGCTTATATTACTGGCTCCGGGATTCTCATGCAGATGAGCACCACTCCGTTGACCAGGGGAGAGTAATTTTCTTAACTTTTCATATATAATTGCATTGAACAAAAAAATAAGGCCAATTTTAGTGTACTGGTATTAAACGTTCTCCTTATTTTTAATTGTGTTCATGCAACAGTAGATATATATATGTCGAAAATTTCCATTTCCTTTACAACAATGAGCCTAATCACGTGTTGGAAATATTTTGTCAATATTTGGCAAACCTCTATTACCCACTCATGTTGTTATTTTTTTTTAATGCCAAAAAAGACTGAATGTGGCCTGCTGCCAACAACAAAATGAGCACATTGTCAATTGGGCCTAGAGTATGGATTTAAATGCTGCACATAGAGCACCATAGGTGTGCATAAGTAGCAATGGATGAGGCGTTGGATGCTTCAAGAACTGAACATGTGACCACTGGTGGACACATCTTCTGTTGGTTATATTATCTAACAGGAGCTTACAGTGAATATCCTCATGGGGCATTAGACTCCGTAAAAGATTGAAGGATAAGTCCTACAACCACGTTGTCTCCTCACTCCAACACTGGGGAGGAGCTTGGCAGCTGTAATCCAGTGATGTAAATTCCACACTGCTATGGCTAGGGGCCAGTGTATCCATAGGGTGCCCACTAATGACTTCCCACATTGTTGGTACTTGTTTTATTGTCCCAGGGCTAAGCCAGCCCTCAAACGAATTTGAATGTTCAACCCTTTGATTGTGAGCCAAGTGCTCCAAGGTACCACACCAAGGCAGATGTTCTACATTTCAGGACAAGGCAGAATGCTGCACTGCAGCAGTATGGCATGACTATTCATCACCACCATCAGCCATGGTCAACCAATTCTGGACCAAGGCTTACCCCCCCCCCAGCCACTTCCATCTCTCCCAATTTCTCATGAGTTACCCACTAAGTGTCAATTGGTGGATCTTGCAAAAACAGCGAGAATCTAGGAACCATTTATTTCCAAAAATAATAAGCTTTTTCTTGACAAGCGGATGATAAAGCATGTAAACAGGCTTGAAACTCCTCTCATCCATAGTCTTTTTAACATCTGAGGAGTCAGGCCAACAAATCCTCAAATATTCCCATTACACTGCAACAATTTTTTGTTTGTTCCTGGGTAGTAAGTGTTATTTCCTAATGGCTTATGCCTCAAAAGTACATAAAATGGCTATTATTCCCCACAAACTTTGCTTTTGTGACAAGAATATTTATATTTTGAAATTAATTTTCCAGAACATTCCAGATAGATTCAGTGCTGAGTAAACTTAGAGTAACTTCTAGAACATTCGATAACTTTCCAGTAATATAAAGTCGTAAAAATGCAGGGGCCTTAAGCCCACCAGTTCAGTTGGATTCCAGCTGCCTAAGTGGATACATATCTGCATTTTTCTGAGATGGCATCAAGAGGCTGCAAGCGTCCGGCAGATGCATTTTGCTATGTCTGCGGCCAATTTATCAAGACAAGAGCGAAAAAGTACTCTGTTGAAGCATCTGCTAAGATGTGAGGCCTACAAGGCATATTTTGGCATGCCTGTCAGGGATCAAGACAAACCCTGGGGACCTCATTTCACCTACGAGCAATGCAAAAAAACTCTGTACGGTAAGATGTACAAATTGTTGCTCGAAATTTTGTTATACATTTGTTTAAAGAAATGTAAATTGTAAAAGTTTATTATTTTTACAATTTTCAATGTTATTGAAAAAATATATATATGAAAAATGTTGCGAGAATCTCTTACACATTAGTCATGGGTGAAATACATGTATTTTTTAAGATGGTACAAAGGGGAAAAGAGAGCCATGAAGTTCGCTATCCCAAGAATTTGGCGGAAACCCACAGACCACTCAAGCAACTGCTACTTCTGCATGGTGGACCCTTCCAAACGTCGGACTGGCAAGAATGCACCTGCTATCACGTATCCAGACCTTCCGTCATCCATCACCCCGGTGCCACACTGCCATGCGCTCCCCGTACCCACTCCTCCGGAGAGAGAGCAGTCGTCTTTAGAAGAGAGCAGAAAGTCAGAGAGCGAAGAAGACGTTGTCGATCCAGATGACAATTTCAGAGGTGGAGCTGAGAAGAGAAACCCATACTACCCCAACCAACAAGACCTCAACGACTTGATCAGAGATCTTGGTCTCACCAAGTCCAATGCTGAGCTTTGACGTCTAGACTCAAGCAGTGGAACTTGTTGGATGAAAGTGTGTAAGTCGTAGATCAGAGGAAGCGTCACCAACCTTTTTGCAGCTTCTTCACCCGTCAAGATGGGCTCTGCTTCTGCCACAATGTGACCAGTCTGTTCGAGGCAATCGGATTCGCGTGTAACTAGAATGAGTGGCGCCTCTTCATTGACAGCTCATCCCGGAGCCTCAAAACCGTGCTCCTCCATAATGGTAAAAAGTACCCGTCTCTTCCCCTGGCTCACTCGGTGCACCTCAAAGAGGATTACAACAGCATCAAGACCTTGCTGGATGCCTTGAAGTATGATGCGTACGGCTGGGAGGTCATCGGAGACTTCAAAATGGTGGCATTCCTGATGGGTCTCCAAGGCGATTTTACCAAGTTTCCCTGCTATCTTTGCCTTTGGGACAGCAGGCACACCAAGGCGCACTACCACAGGCGGAACTGGCCACAATGGACCGAGTTCTCTGTGGGGAGGAACAACGTCAAGTGGGAGCCACTGGTGGACCCCCGGAAGGTGCTGATGCCACCACTGCCCATCAAATTGGGCCTTATTAAACAATTTATCAGAGCTGTATATAAGGAGTCAGCAGCCTTAAAGTACCTTCAAGACGTCTTCCCTAATGTCTGAGGCAAAGGTCAAAGCCGGTGTCTTCGTCAGACCACAGATAAAGAAGATTCTGGAGTGCAATTAATTCCCCAAGAAGCTCACCGATAAGAAGAAAGCGGCTTGGAACAGCTTTGTCACAGTGGTTCGTGGCTTCCTGCGCAATCACAAGGTCGAAAACTATGTAGAGCTGGTTGAGACTGGTGAAGAACTACGCACAATGGGCTGTAGGATGTCCCTCAAAGTCCATATCCTTGATGCTCATCTTGATAAATTCAAGGAGAACATGGGAGCACTCGGAGGAGCAAGGCGAGCGCTTCCACCAGGATATACTGGACTTTGAACGCCGCTACCAAGGACAGTATAACAAAAACATGATGGGAGACTACATTTGGGGGCTGATTCGTGAAAGTGATTTACAGTAGAATTGTAAATCTCGAAAAACTACTCACTTCTAAATCTTTTGTAGTAATTTTTGTATTACTTTAGTATAAATACATGTTAATTTTGATTAATATGCTGTTGTTTTCTGACTTTATTTGAACGAAAAGACACAAATTCGCCCGTTTTCTCTATGAAAATGGTAAATTTCAAAATATCACTGTCCTGGTCACAAAAGCAAAGTTTGTGGGGAATAATAGCCATTTTCTATACTTTTTAGGCATAAGAAATTATGAATTAACACTTACTACCCAGGAACAAAAATTGTGTTACATAGTGTTATCTGTAGAACTGCACTTATATTATCTGTTATTTAATAGACGCTATGAGTCACAGAATGGACGATAAAATGATCCTATTAGCCATTATATTAGTCGATAATATAAAGTTTGCGAACAGTTTGGAGCGAAAGTCATTCAATCTTGTGCAATCGTGAACAGATAAGAAACTATTATGACTACAATGACGATGACAGACAAAGTTACTACTGTAGTTACTGCCACCATCACTGCCATTACTGCCTGATGAAGATAATAACAGTAGTGTCGATGGCTGTCGTGGGCATTGCCAGCCACTGCCACCAAAGCAGCTAAATGGAATTGAGTGTTGAAGCTGTACTCTGACGTCTCAACTACCATGTGGAAGTAGATGCAATATGTGTGGCACAGTGGTAATGCTTGTGTGTCTTTCAGAAATAATCACCTGGGATTGATTCCTGACTCGGGCCCCTTTCTGTGCGGATTTCATAATTCTCGCATTATTCTGCATTGGTTTCCTCCGGATTCTCCAGTTTCCTCCCATCGCTAAAAGAAATCCACAATAAAACTGGAATTGAAAAACTACCTGCAAATTACTCTATGGGAATTGCAGAGAGCAACATCGCCCCCAACTGTGAAAACTCGACAGGATCCTCCTGAAAAAGTCTTGAGACTCTGAAAGGCTTTCCTGGGTAAAACATAATAATATATCTCTGTGGTTTAATAAAGCATGAAAGAAAAAAAATCCCTTCTGAAAAGAAGATGAATTGAGTCATCATTCCACTATATATGAATTTCATACACTATTATGCCTCGCTTTTGTAAACTATAAAAGAGGCATCTTATTCAGTGGAAGCCAATGCAGTCATCCGAGCTTTGACAAACCATGGCCTTAATAAAAACAAATAAATGTATCCAAAGATATTACAAAAAAATTACAAAGAAGCAGCTGCTGCACTGAGATTGCATAGACAGACAAAAGATAAATATGAAGTCTGGAGAGAAAATACTCTCAGATCAAGGCTATTCACAGCAACATACCAAGATCGTTTCCAAAAATTGGACTGAAGAAAATATGGCATAAACATAAATGATGAAATTATTATCTGGGTGTATGTGCAGAAGTGTGATGGATTGTAGCATCGCAAAACTGTGAGGAATGGCAATGGCATGGGGAGGCCTTTAAACAGCAGGCTGATGGTCATGATTATCCACAACAATTCATATTTTGAAGAAAATTTGTATTCTCAACTTTACTTATCCACCAGACCATCAAACAATAAAACTGTCACTGTATGGTTTTAAAGTATCGTCCTCTGTCTTCGAATAAATAGGAGTTAAAATGTGACAATGCTTTACAGTATGCTCAATCCATTAAACATTTTACTGTTCGCGGCCATATCTCCACTTGTACCAAGGGCTGACCGTTACGTAACGGTCAGTGAAAGCAGGCGCCACATCTCCTACTGCATGAAGGAAGCGGCGTGTCTCACCGTCGTAATGGGTATGACACAACTGCGACCGATGAGACGTGGGCCATGATGGACCTTCTGGTGCGTAAATGGCAACGAGCAGCGAGCCAGGGTGAGCACGGTGAATGATGCCTCTGCCCTTTTCTGGGGCATCACATTTCAAATGGTTTCAACATGAACGTCTGCTGCGGTGGCACCAAGGCTTTTGTTGAATACAAAATATCCAGGGTGCCTTCTCAGTCAAACGCGCCATGGAATGGTCACCTCTTTACATTGGCAGCCTCAATCCTGTGCAGACATTTCCACATTCCCATGGCAGTCGCAATTATGGAATTTATTGCTCTGAAAATATGATTGTGCTATTTCATTTTGTAAATTACAACTATAGTAATGATATAATGTATTTAAAAAATGCATAACGAAAAGCTTTCACAAAACAGTCTATTCATCAGAACCTACAAGGCTTAAAATTTACGAGCAACAACCTAAACGCTGGGTTCAGTTTTTAGCGTGATCCATAACACATGCAAAGAAATAATTAAAATCGATTGTCAGGTTGCCACATATCGAAAAGGCTAATAATTAAAATAAAAGTCCAGCCCAGATTATGTTTGTTTGAATGAACCACAGTAAGTGATGACATCTACTGCTGGTGTCTTATGAGATGGGCAATATTGTTTGTTATGCTTTAATTCCCCAATCCAATTTTCCAGGAATGTAATATTGCTATGGATTGCCTTTGACGGAATATCTCGTTGCGCGACCCCTCTTGTGAATCGTATTGTGCCACTCTTCACGCTACCTAAATGTAGCGGTTCACTTTGCCAGTCACTTCACTCAACTTTAATTCATATTTATCACAAGTGGCTTACGAGAACTGCTCAATTTCCATGGAATAAAATGGCTATTCATTTTGTGATTTTAGTTTTTATTTTTATTTTATTTTATTTTCATTAATTTTGATGTTTTACCTAATTGACTTTACAGGAAAAAACCTAAGAATATGATTCCTTGCAGTCACGAAAGCTTCAAATCTAGAATTGGCTATTCATTATCTAAAAAAACAGGCAAAGTATTGTTTTATCCTCATTTGTCTGTTTTCAAATCTAGTTGATACTGTGTGTTCGATGGAAGAAAACCCTTTCATAAATCCAACTTGCCCAAGTCATTGGGTGGGCTTCAACATTTTGCATTATTCAGTTCACTGTGATCTTCATGAATAACGTATATCCTTGTGATGGGCTAATGAGTCTGTAATGCTTCAATTCCATACAATATAACTTTTTTAATCATGATAATCTCTAATTGGAGGATTTCTGTGCAAACATTTAGTAAATACGTACTTTAAATTGTCAACAGTTTATGAAGCTCACAAATATTCCATCTGGTACGAAGCATTTCCCTTTAAGTACACTGTGAAGGACAGTGGTTACTTCGTCAGGTGGGACATCTGGAATATCTTCGTCATCTGATTATACACTTTCCTCTTGTGGCATAAAAACACTTGCAAGACATCTGCATAAGAGTATTTCACTCGCTTTATATCATTTGTTGTTGTTCCATCTTGCTAAGGGCCACCATTTGTGATTTACCAATGAACAAAATCCTTGCAATGTTTTCATGCTCCCTTTCTTTAGAACAACTTCAAACACTTTGCCTAGTGATCTCCCGATTCATAATCTCATGCTTAATGGTTTTAAAGTGCCCGTGACTTTGGACTCAAGATACATATAGGAAAAATGGAAATTGTGTACAAGTATGCTTGTAAAAATAAGACAATTGTTGAAGGGACAACTGGAAAACACACCTATATATACATATGGCAATTAATGAAGGTGGAAAAGATGAAAATCATGATAGAGGCAAATAAGAGCAGGATTTAGTGCTATGAAAATGTTTATTTCATGATGAAAAGCAGCAACCATTGTACATTAAGACAAATGTTTTGACTTTGTGCATATTACCTGCGAAGATGCATGACCTGGAAACAAGAACACTGACAAAGAAAATGAAACAAAAGCTGAAAGGTATGCCAAGAAATACGGTTATTAGATTAACAGACAGAGAGAGAAACAGATGGATCAAACAGCCTGTTGAAATTTTATAAAGATGGGCTTGGTCAGGACACGCCAATGAAGAAGGACTGCCTACGGATGAGACTGTTGACACAATGGTCACCATGACCCCATTGGGGAGAATGCCCCCAAGAGGAGCACCACAGCACAGATCGAGCAAGTAGGCCGGTGCACGCACAGGACCGGCATCATGGACTCTGGCATCGCAAGACCGTAAGGAAAGGCAACAGCTTGGGGAGGGGGCTTCATCCAGCAGTGGACACAAAGCCACTAAATTCACGACAATATTGAAAAAATTATCTAGTCATCAGTTGAATTGCAACCCTGAATTGCACCAATTCACTGAATTGTGAAAGGAGTGAATACCTGTATAGTTACATGCCTAAATTGCAGTATACATCAACAAATATTTTTTCTTAAAAAGAATGTCATACCAAACGGTTTGCGATCATGTTCATAACATTATAAGTCCAAAGCCGAAGTGCATTTGGTCAGCAGATAAGATAAAACCAAGCTGTTAAGCCAGTCCATTGGTCAGGTAACTGTTTTCAATTGTCCTTTACCACCCATTAATGTCCAACACTTTGTCTTGGGAACTATAAGGCATCCTAAGCATAGAGTTTAATTACTTATATTTTTAAATACAAAAAAGTAAATCTAAACGGTATGTTATACTCAGGCAAATGCAATAATGCTCCATACCCTTCTTATTGTACAAATCTGTGCTTCCTATTATTTTTAAGCAGACGCTGCAAGTCAGAATAGCATTAAGACGTGGGAGCCATGTTAGGGGGTTTTTTGGGCTGGAATTGAAAACCAAAATATAATTGTTATTGTGCTAGTTTCCAGTGATATTTAATTCCAAGCAAAAGTTTTGTTTGGAAACCTGTTGCTGTTGATTTAAGTACAATAAAAACAAATTAAAGGAGGATCTTTTGCCCGAGCACACAGCACTTGTTTGGTCAGGCCGGAAAATACAAAGCAAATAAAAGGCAGAAGTCGAGTACAATTTGCACACTGTCTGCAAACTCTTTAGTACAGTGTGTTCACTCAGTACATGTTTTTTTTCCTTGGTGAGGGCAGGAGGCCAAGGGAACGGGCGTGCTGTAGAGTTAGCCCAGTCAACATTTCCCCGAGACAACCAAACGTATCTCACTTATTGGTCTCACTCTTTGCATGTCCGTTTGTCCATCCATCATATATTTTTGTCATCTACGTCAACATTCGCTTGTTCCGATACCGTGATATGTCCTATCATCATCAGCCTTCCACAAGATGGTCAAACTACTGCTGGATGAAGATCTCCCCAAGCCGCCATGTCGCCCGCAAGCCTGAGATGTAACAATCAACCGCGCGCCTGCACAAGAACTGATTTCATCGGCTCATCTTGGTCCACATCCACTCAGACGAGATCCATTCTTTGGCTGCAACTCTGTCATTACTCATTCTGAATGTTGTCATTAATCTACCAATGTTCTCGATTCTATGTTCCTCTTTTGCGTTTCTCATTTATCAACTCCCATTCATTAAATATGTTTTACGTATTACAAACAACAATACAATGTCGAAGCCTACGTGAAATTCCTTATAGCGCTGTGGGGGGAGGAACCCCTTGAGTACAACAATGTCTTAAGAAACATTTAGTATTTGCAACACGTTTTCCATAGATGCCAACAACACAACTTTTGAGTGACTGCACGCGATTGGGCAATGATGATAATGGCATATAATTGATGTGTCCTGTAGCAAGGTTTGTTGCCTACCCAAGAAAGGCATTTTTTATGTTTTTGGAAAATAATCATCATTCACATTCCACTCGAATACAAATTCAACTCTCAGCAGTTAGGAGACAAAACATATATTGAACAATACATGACTTTTACTTTTGTAATATACACCCAAAATATATTACCGCTTGCCTGAGATCCTTACACTTAAAAAATTTAGGGAAAGAGTATCAGAGCATTTGTGACCATTTGTGTTTTTTACTTTAAAGTCACATTTTTATGTGTATAAATATAAACTTCTTGAAGCAGAAAACAGATTAAGGATGAGTGAATGATAAGGCCATGATGGTGAAACTGCTTCGAAAATGATTGTGGCCTGCTCACTTGAGCAGGGGAAGCTTTAACTTGACAAGACGCACTGTTATGGATTTCATATTCACGGTACACTGAAAAAAGGGATAATGCAAAATGAACTAAACATTCATGCTGAACGAGCATGTTTTCTAAAAAAACTCATTTAGAAAAAATAAATGCACATTGCACATTCCTGGTCACTTTAATTGTTACTTATGACACAGTTTGGCAGCTACAACATTAATCCATGTAAAAATGGAAAATGGAAATATATTTTCTGCCTTCGAGAGCATTTCTTAAATTAGTGTTAAATTAGTGTTCAGAACCATATGCGACTTCTTGGCTTATTTCAAGATGGGCTTGTCTAATTTGGTCAGAGAGAGATGGATCAGATCAGCTAACCAACTATGGTGGTTAGGGAGACACTCACCAGCTTGACTGGGCTAACTTTTTGTAACAAAGAACTTTTTTTTAAATCATGGTCCTCCCTTATATATTGCACTTCTAGTTCTTTGAAAGGCTCAAACGTTGAGCCCTTTCACGCACTCTTCCTTCATTACCTCCTCTTGCTGGCCTTGACTCGGGAGGCCTGCCATATGAGACAGTGGGCTAAGAGAAGGGTTGAACTGTTGAGGAGGTAGACATTTGTGCTATCACCAGCTCAATCTCCTTCACAACTTCCTCCTGTAAGAGGTCAATAGTGGGTTCGTTGCATTGTTTTTGGGAACAAGATTAAAATGACCAATTACTGTAATTTTTAATTGGCATGATAATCTGTAAAATAAATTAGATTATTCTATAATATACCTGTGATTGAAAGAGGTGGGTGTCAGGAATAATATGTAACACTTTCCTTCTTTAATTTACAAAACCAATATCCATCATTTTATCCAATTAGTAGCGGGTTTTGCTCACTCCCTATCAGAATTAGCATCCACATCCAATGGAGGAAAATTAGCACAAGACATTAGGACAACCAACCCCTAAGTAAAAACAATTAACCACCTCCCGGTAATTTAAGGCTCCGATTAAAAAATGAATTTTTTTCCACAATTTTTATAGCAAATTGCATTTTTAAACCTTCATAGTTTCTGAATGGTAAAATGGAAATTAAGAGAGGATGAGGAATAAAATCGATCACCTGTTAGGACAATGTGAGAAGATGGATGGACTCTCCATGGGAAATGCTGAAGTGCATGCCAGCTGGTAAGCATCTGTCATGGGCATCAACTCCCAGTTATGAGGATGACACTAAATAGATGGACCTTTCTAGAACATCCCGGAACTACATCAGTCACTTATTCCATCATCTTACCTATATATTAGATGCAATCCACATAATACAGTAGAATGTATTAGAGTATGCTTACAAATGATTCACTGAATTGGCAGTCTGATTTTATTATTACACTATTAAATAGAAACATAGGCACAAAAGTTTCAATCGATCGCACAAATTGGATTTCTTCATGCACTTATTGGTGATGTGCATGACAGGATAGTCTAGTATCGTTGGAAGGCATGTACAAATTGATATGTAAAACGAAGATTAATGTCAGTATTCGACTCCACTGCTTAGAGAATAAAAAATGCTTTACGCTATTAAGGTGGACCGCTTAAAAAAATTAGCTTATGATGCAGTTGCATCATATTTGCTTAGTTTGTTCGTGAAATATCATGTCTCATGCGCTCAGACCAGCTGACCAAATGTTTTTTGCGTAACTTGAAATGTGTTTTGCTGGCAAATAATTGTTTTGACAGTTACACTAATATTTCAATGACCCTGCACTAAATTGTATGTGCAAATATGTATGAATCAATGGCATTGCAATGCAAGGACAGGAAGAAATTACAATATCCTGTTTGAATAGTGATTGAATGCTGTATTTGCAATGCTATTTTATCGTGACAATTTCATTATTTATAATGCAGAAGGTTGATGTATCGTAAATAACTTCACAAGCAACATTAAATAAGGTAACAGTATAACATGTACTCCTTTAATACAAGACATAAGAGTTGTTTATAAGTCAAAACATGACATCAAAATGTAACCGTTAGGATGTTGTGTATACAGGAAATAAAATTGCATATAGATTATGTAAAAAAAAAGTACACACTATCAATGGTGGTTTAAAAATAATCAACTTAAGGGTCAACAATAATAAACAAAACATCTATCGGAAATGCACAATATTGTAATTAGAGTAAAGTGGGAGGCATGGAATGAACAAAATTACTTCCACTGAGCAAAGACCGATGAGAGAAGGCAGATATTAGAGTGATAGGGTTGATGAAACTTACACCAGTTTAAGTACATACAGTATGATGAAACTTACACCAGTTTAAGTACATACAGTACGCTAGTTAAAAGCCACAAATGCCCTCGCAACAGAAGTGTTGATGCATAGGTACATGCCAGAGGTGTAATGTTAAACTCTAGGACATAGCAGAAGTATCCTACATCCCCTAACGCTTGAAGATAAAGAGATTTAGGTAGACAAGGTAGGTTTACGAGGTGTAAGCGATGGTGTCAGCAGGGGAAGAGATGCTGTGTTTTCAGTGATGGGTGAAAGTAAATTTTAACAGATCACGGAAAGAAAGTGAATTCGGTATCAAGGACAACACCAATATGGTGAACTGGTACAATAAGACTGATGGTCGTGTTATGGATATATGGCATTGATAGTAATGAGTGATGATAAAGCGGTCTTAGGTGATGTATGTACTGGATGTTGAACTTCTTTTGCACCATACGTAACCAACCATGCTAATCGGAGGTGATGCAGGAGATAAAGTTAACTCAAGTGTCCCACACAATATTAATAAATACGGTGAACTTTTATAACAAGACGTAAGGTAAGGTTATAGGTTTTTCTTACGCAAGTATTATTTTTACCAAAGAACACACTGAAGCAAAGACATCAACGACACGGTAATACACATCGCGTTTAAGTCAACAGAGTGAAACTACGACTTGCACAATAACACACCTGCCTACGCTTAAGGGGTCGGTGGTACCAAACAACACTCCTTTCAGACAAGGGCTCTCAGCTGCAATACACACCTCGTGGGTTCATTAACTTGACATCCAACACGTAGTAATAATGATGGAAAGGCCACCGTAGTTCACTCGAGATTATTCACGTAAAGTGCAGCGATCACCGCCGTCACAAGCTTCAATGACCTGACCGCCGAGTACTTGACAAGAACCGGAGCCATGATCCCCACAGGCCGGGAAACACGGACTCAGATTCCACCGATATTACTCCCATCGACTTGCCGCCTCGCTCTCATTTGCGACGGGGCCACCCGTCTGTAAAATGGTAACAATGGGCTTGCATTCCGACAAATATGCACACAGGAGATTAAATAAAGAGCACAGGGAGGTAAAGAAGGATCGCTCCGAGGTTGTAACGCAATGATTAACGAAAGCCCTTCGAGATACCATTGGCACGATTCGGAAAACACAGTTCAATTAATCCATCATTTAACTGTTTTGGTTGCACGGTCTCGTTTATCGTCACTATAATAACAACGGAAATTTACATCCCTTTGCCAATCCACTGCTGGACGAAGGCCTTCCCAAGATATGTTGTCCGCGGGGTTTTATTTGACCGCACTTTCTCACGCTGGAGTGTGTGCCCACCACTGATTGTTGTTATTCGCCGTGTCCGGGCATCGTAACTTTCTGACCCGCCCCAACTGGACATCTGTAAAAACGAGCTTTATAGCTCATCGGATTCCTCCAGTATAAATATTCGAACTCAGGCCACCTAGTTCATACCGCTTTACGCTAACCACCGTTTACCTCAGTACTAATAACCAGTTTTAAAGCTAATTTAGACCACGAGTATCTTATTCAAGGGATACCTGGGTTCGAAATGCGTCTGCACTGTATCCTTTGTACTGTTTGTTGTCTGCACAAAACTGTCAACCTCACGATTCGACGCAATGTGACGTTGACAATCTATTTTAATCGATACGTCGCGGTGTGCTTGGCAAGCGGCCGAACCGCCCGAACTCGAGCCGCGGGCCCCATTTGGGGACCAGAGCCGCCTCATCACTCATCATCCCGACTCAACCGTGGCCACGCACATCCACAGCAGCAGCATCATCATCCTCCCCACCCAAGGTCGTCAGCTCACGCAGGTGAACCTACACACAATTCTCCACGCACCGTATTTTTTTTTAAACATCATCAGCAGCTTTGTCCACTCCACTGCTGGATGAAAGCCGCATTCAAGTCGCCGCCACCTCTCATGATACTGCGATGGTAATAATCCACATAGCGTCCGCGCACCACCTGATTTCACGGCTCCATCTCCTCCTCGGTTGTACAACCACTGGAACGAGTTTCACCGACAAATACCAAACGAAAACAATTCGGGCCCAATAGCCGACGAGTCTTCACGATGTTTTTCAACATCAAACTGACGAGGAATTTCCGACTTCTAAAAGAGAGACTCATCGGCCCACACCACCGGTGATGAAGCCCACGGGCTGACCCCTGCCTTGCGGCTGATGAGCCCCAGAGAAGTCAAAACCCCAAGCTGCCACGGTGCTCGCTACCGAAAACGCAGAGAGCCGGGAGGGCCCAATATAGCCTCTGATGGGAAGCTCAATGTTATTTTTGAAACCAAAAGCTTCGCCTGTGAAGCAGAGCCTCGTGTAATCGCGTCATTACGGCAGCGTTTACCTCGAGCAACGACAGTAACCGTGCTTTAACAATTACTGTTATTTATTTTAACAAAAAATAGAGAATTCTGGCGATAACACGGCGCGGAGCGATGGAGCGGGCGGACCTACGGGCGAGGGGGGGGGGGTGTCTCCGCGGCCACTCCACACACACAGCTGCGAGGCACTTCACTTACGTGGTCGTCGTTGTTGCCGGCTGCGATTGGTACCGCCGCCGCCGTCGTCGGCGAAGCTCGCGGTAGTTGTGCGAGACGACCGCCGTTGTTATTGTTCGCCTGACGCCTCAGCGCCGCCGAGCGCTCGCCACTCGCTCCGACATGACGACCCAGCCACTTCCGATCCGCGTGACGTCGCCGCGGACTTCCGGGAGACGCCACGCCCCCCCCTCCTCCGACTGCAGGCCACGCCCATTCCGAGCAGGCCCCGCCCATCGTCGTGGAGACACGCCCCCTAAATCGAGCAGACCACGCCCCCTGTGACTGAGAGCCTTTCGCAAGGCGGAGTGAATCAAAGTCATATTATTTCTATTATTTTTATTATTTATTTTTATTTTTTACCTACGTGACTTTACCGAAAAAACCTAAGCGTATGGACCTCACCCCGACAAACAAGTTGAAGGTACCCCAATAGGTTCTCCCTTATCTCCAGTTGTAGCCAATGTTTTCATGGAAAATTTAGCGACAGATGCCATCCAGGTTTCAACTCTACGTCCGTCCGATTCCTCAACCACATCAATTCCATACACCCGGCCATCAAATTCACCATGGAGGTGGAAAAGGATGACAAACTACCATTCTTGGATGTTTTAATAGAAAAGAGACCAGATGGCTCAATGGGACACTCTGTCTACAGAAAAGCCACCCACATGGATGCCTACCAACAAAGTGGTTTATCACTTGGCCATTTATAGCAGCCACATGCTCTAAACGCGTGACGTTGATTCTTAACGTGGAGGGGAAAACCGGAGGAACCGAAGAAACATCCACGCGACCACGGGGAGAGAGAGACACACAAACTCCAAATATACAGCAGGCGTCAGGGTCGGAATCGATCCCACGACCGCCTGTAAACCAGGCGAGGTAGTTAACATCTCGCCACGGTGGCGCCGTACTGCTGTTCAAAGGCCTGATCATCATGCCCCCCCGTGTTGGTCACGGGGACGTTTTTTTTGTTCACCATACTCCACCACTCCGGTTCGTGTGGACTGGGAACAGGGGACTCAGCACTGCCTCTGATGTCAATCCTCAATTGTCAGGAAGTTTACTCGGGTGGCTGAATGTCGGCTTCAAAGCTCCCTTATGACAAACTCATTAGGCAGTTTAAAAAAATAGTAAACACGAATCAATGATTCCATGTTACATCAACAAAAACGTCCGTGTCTACCAATTGTTAAACATAGCTCAAATATCTATGTTAACAGCCCTTTCCGTTCATTATATACAGATAAAAATAGAGGAAGTATGAACATCCTGGTCTTAAAGACCATAATTCATGTCCTGGCATCATGCTTTCTTTATTATTTCCCCACAGTCTTTGACTCCGTTGACCACGAGTGTCTGGCATGTCGTCAAATGAATACCACCATCGTGCCTTGCCTGTAACCTATTGAAAATGACATTTTTGGTTAAATTAATCTATTGCATTATGTGCCACATGGCTTAGTTGTAAGCCCTTTATTATTTATAATCTGTGGCATATTCTCCATATGGGAGTAATTTACTCCAGAATTTACAGCCCTCTGTCAATCCACTGTTGGATGGAGTCCTCCCCACCCTGTGATAGTCGTCGGGGTTATTTTGACCATACTGCACCACCATGGTCAGTGCGGATTGGTGAATGATGGGGAGTATAGACGTGTATGAGCATGCACGTGCAGTGGCAGTACAACAATGGATCTTGTTGCATTGCTCTCCGCTGCAACACAGCCGCTTATTGCGCCTGTTACGCATCGTGGCCGCCCATCCACCCACTATCCAGGCTCAACTTTTCTGAGCTTCTGATGCGAACAGATTATTTGGTAAGTATTTTTTTATCACACTAATTGTATCGTTTAACATAGTGTATTCGCATGTTTGCCAAATGTAAAATGTATAACTTTATTTACCGATTCTAATTTGTAAATACAGCTATTATTACAGTATTAGCACACAGATGTACTAATACAGATAGTCCTCGAGTTACGATGGTCCGACTTACGATATTTCGATCTTACGATGGCGATAGCGATACGACGGACAGAATCTTGGTGAGTACAGTACAATATGATAGGTTACGATACGTTCAGTGCATGTATGATACGAAACTTTAGCTATTTCATTTTAGGGTTACCACGATACGATACGTGCAATGCATGTTAAAAGTTTTTATAGCAGATAGGATTGTTTCCTGAAAAAACTTACTATTAAATTGCAGTTCATATAGGTAGGCTAAGAATTTACCTTGTTTTTTTTACTTTACATTTTACTGTGCAATACAGTATTGTAATTGATAAATACATACAGTATATAGTTTATACAGTACGCTACTGTAAATTGCTCTGTTTTGCTAAATTATCACCATTCTTTAAGACTCCTAGGTAGGCTATGCCATCTTCGACTTACGATATTTTTGACTTACGATGGGGTCGTCGTAACGCATCTCCATCGTAAGTAGAGGACTACCTGTATTTGTGACGTAAGTTATTTGAGCATAAGTTGTTTTGGAAAGCAGCATTAACTGCAGAGGGCAAGCGTTCTGTAAGTCAATTCCGCCCCTTAGTGGCCAACTGATGTCACAACACATCACAACAGCTGACGTCAACGCAAATCGTAGTCACATTTCATTACTGATGTGTGTCGTGCTGAAATGAAAAATGCGTTGCAGTAATCCGGGTTTAGTTTTTTTTTTAAACCGTATTGAGAATACTGTTTTGATTTCAAAATAATAATTACTTGTCGGTGGAGATTATGAACAAACAATACACATCAACTCATTCGAAGATTACGAATCAGGAAACCAGTTTTGCAACTAATCTCGTTTCAATGCGGTGAAGCATATCGACATACAATGCACATCAACAACACAAGAGGAGATTACGAATTAACGTTCATCACGTCCCTCTTAGTCACCAGGCCTTATTTGAGCACGAGCAAAACATCGGCTGCATCCACACTGCCTACAGATGCGAGCGGCAAAGACTCTCCCGGGAGAGAAGCTTTTAAGAGCGTATCTCAAAAATAATTATTGCAAGTGCTTGCATTGTGCAAATATCATCAAAATCATCATCAGCCACGGTCAATACGCTGCTAGATGAAGGCCTTCGCACGCCACTGCCATCTGTCACGATCCTGCGGTGCAGCTCTTGAACGCGATCGCATTTCACGCCGTCGTTAGTATTGACAATTGGCCATCGTCGCTTCTGACCACGCCGTCTCCTCCCCGAGCCGACCACTTTGCTTTTCTTCACGTTTCGATTTAAAGTTTTCGTGACTGCAGGGATTCATATTCTTGGATCTTTCGGTAAAGTCACGTAGAAGGGAAATAATACAAATAATACAAATAAAACATGATTAAATTCTCACGACGTTCCGGCCACAACATAAGCAGCCGTCCTCAGGTGAAGAACAGAGCTGTCGGAAAGACAGCGTCCTAATGAGAATTTTATAATGTTTTTTGTTATTATTTTATTATTTCCCTTCTACGTGACTTTACCGAAAGATCCAAGAATATTTTCTTCACGTGTTTTAATGGTTTGTGTTGCCTCTCATCTGCACATATCCTCGGCTTCCTTGTGTTCTCGACATAATTCCAAACTCGCTTGCTTCGTGTCTTGTTCAGTTTTTTTTATTGTGGAAATACAGCGCACGACGCTCTTGTATTTGGTTCAATGTTGTATTGGGGAGGGGAGAATACAATCCATGTAGAAAACCACGTGCTAAGTGCAATTTGCTGGATTGTTACTGCAATGGAGCACTTTTTGTGTGTGGAAATAACGAGAAGAGCCCAGACACCCCCTTCAGACAGCGGTGGATCTTGAGGCTGCGCCAAAACGTGAGGTTTAGCAAATCATAATCCTGTACAGTAATTCCAGTATAATCATATACGCTTCATAATTATACCGGACATTCAAAGCCAGCAACACACAAAAACTCATCCCTCCTACTCTGCTCATAGTTAATTAATTTTAGATATAATTTCCATCAGGTCACGGTTTGTGCATCAGGATCCACCACGGTTCGTTAAGCGGTGCATTTACCGCACCTTCCAAGCGCCTCGTTTGTTGTGCTTCTTTGGCGATAGACATTTACAATGATTGAAACTTTTTTTATTTGTTTTTACCAGGTAAGGTCTACTGAGCTATATAGCTATTTTTCTCAGAAGCGAACTGGCCACGACTGATAGGCCAACGAATTGGCTTATCGTGTGGAAATGTATAGAAGCCAAATACTCAAAAGGCATGTTTATAAATGCGGAAGGAAAAACCGGGGGACCCAGGAAAAAATCCATGCGACCACGGGGAGAACATGAAAACTCCAAATATACAGCAGCAGGCGTCAGGGTCGGGATCGAACGACCTCCTGTATACCAGGCGAGGGAGTTAACAGCTCGCCATGACGAGATAACGACCGAGATTAATCGGGCAAGGGAAGACGGGAATACGGCTCTTCACCTTATTTCCCAAAACATTGGACACATGTGTACATTCCTATTCAACAAACTGCACGTTTGAAGATGGCCAGCGAACCTGTTTAACTTACATCGGTCTCCTGATGTTAGTCGGAGTAATGATAATAATAATAATTTACATTTGTAAGGCGCATTTCATCCATAGATCCCAATGCGCCCCGTGTATGGAAACCAGGACATGAATAGAACCTGCAGGGTAAACGGGCAGAACTAGGGGGTGAAGGTCAGTTTAAAGAGGCGAGTTTTCAAGACGGACTCAAATATCTCGAACGAGTCTGTGTTACCGTATTACTAAAGGAAACGCGTTCCATATACCGGGAGCTGCACCGCTTTAAGCCCGATCACCCCAGAACACATTCCTGCGGAGGGAGCTGGTAGGAACGTTGGGTGGCTCGGTCAATGGCCAGGGTCAACGGCGGCGTGGTGTATTCCGCAAATATGCCCGACTGTGAGGGCGGGCACAAGCCGGCGTGAGTAGGTTAAACGTTGAGTTTTATAAGGACACCACGGGGTGACCAGCCTTTCCCCACCCAGCCCCACCCCTGCCACCCTCCACCCAGCCCCACCCTCCCCACCCAGCCCCTCCCCACCCTCCCCTCCCAGCCCCTCCCCACCCTCCCCTCCCCACCCAGCCCCTCCCCACCCTCCCCACCCAGCCCCTCCCCACCCTCCCCTCTCCACCCAGCCCCACCCCTCCCATTTTTGGATGTACGACGGACGGACGGACACAATAATCATCTGTGGGCTGGTGTAACCAGGAGGTTCCAACCAGTAAAACCAAGAGCCTTGACCTTGGAGTCCTTAGAGGACGACCCGAAGATACCGGGGGCCTTGTTGGGATGAATGATCACCGCAGCAATCGCGTCGTGACTATCGATGGCTCTTTTGAGACCGCAGGTGCTGCTGAAGGGCCAGGGAAGTATTGATGGTTTGAGCAGCAGATGAACGCGTCGTGACTCATTACCGATCATTCTTTATTCTGAAAATAGTTTCGCCAGCACACGTACGTGTTGAGGTACAACTGCCGTTGTGCAGCACATTACTCAACGAGTTATCGTATCACTCCAACACAGGGCGACACGAGAGATGTTACGGCAGTCAGCGATGGCTGAAGTGAATGTGTCATCCAAACAGAAAGCTGTTATCGAATGTCTAGTGAACAAGGACGCGTTACATATGTTTAGATTTATATCGGGTCGCATGCTGTGTGCAGGGACATGTGAATGCATTACAGCAACAACAAGAACGTGGGTCGAGCGATTTCAGGAAAATAGAAACAGACATTACTGATACGTCTATTATTTTAGCAAGGTTATAATTTTATTTTTAAGTTCGTGGGCAACGGCGTGGGAAAATAACGACAATTCATCGAAAGATCACATAATTACTTGGAGCGAACCCTCACCCAGACGAATGACATTTTCCAAAGAAAATAAACAACGTGTCCAATTGAATGTGTTTTGGCAACCATTTCCAAGATTACACGAACTTTCTTCAAATTAACAGGAAATTGCAGGGCTGCACCTTCACCCATTTCCCATGTATTTGAATGAGACCCATAATGTGATTATCACATGATACAACAATGTGTTTTGACTTGTGTGTGTGTATATTGCTGCACATTGAATACGATGTGTGTCGAAAATTAAAATTGCATTCACATAAAACATAACACTCTTTGTCATCCACTGCCGGATATGGCGGTTGTATGACCATACTTCACCACGGAGGTCAACGTGGGTTGGTGGAGTAAGGTGGAGTGGTGAACGGTGCACCAGGGGCACGTACAGACATCGCTCGCCAATGACGCCAACCGTGGCTGGGTATCGAACCCAGGCTGACGTCTCACATACCAGGAGCAGTGCACCATTGCTCCACCTGCGCTGCGTGTAACACTACACAAAGCTCACGTTCTCAAACGAATCGATGGTGTACACTTCACAAAACGTGTTTTCCTCACGCGCCCTCGCCTGGGCTGACCCCCAGTCTCCGAGATTCCTAGAAGCACGTTTCAAGGATATATGAAGTGGGTTCGTTTATTTCACCGCTGTAAATGTCCACGTGATAAGCCACTTCCTTGAGCTTTCATTTGTGACCAGGGCGCTTCTGAAACACAAACTAATAGCTCAATTGGCTTGCACCTGGGAAAATAAAAAAAATAGTTTAGTTTCATTCCTATATTATATATATACATTTTGTTTTACCTTTCCTAGACTTTGCACTCCTATTGTGTTTTGTATTATTCATAATCAACGTTTTTGGGTTTAGATCGCGTTATTTATAAATGTGTCGTAACCCTCCACCACCCGACACGGCCAATCAGTAAAAAAGTGTCACGTTGACAAAAGACAAATAGTTCACTGCTTTAGCCCACCGGTGTGTTGAAGCGTGAAAGCACAACATTTACAATTTGAATACGACGTTTCGCTGGTAATTGCATCCAGCATCATCGGGCAATACGTGTTAAAGTGTTTTTGTATTGTTTGTTGTAACGTTCTATCTGTGAAAAAAAAGCGTTATAGCTCATCGGATTCTGATTTTATTATTATCCATAATTTTGCATTCGAGTTAATGCGCAGCTCGCGTGCTCGAACAGCAGATGTCGCAGGCGGGACGCGCGATTCGGCCCTTGACGCGTTCCCCCTTGACGCGAGGTGTCCCAACGCTTCAACTGTCTCAGCCGCCCGGCGATCCCAAGGGGGAATGAGCAGAGTGCGTGCTCTCTCTCTCTCTCACTCGTGGTCGCGGGACGACGCGGCTCCTCAAGACCCTGCAATGTCAGCCCCCGGTTGCCGTGGCCTTGTTAGAATGAGGGCAGGAAGGGCACGACGCAGACGATGTTAAACAAGTTTAACGCTTAGTAGGCTTTCACGACCAATATCATCCATAAGAGGTTTTTTGGGGGTTATATCGCGTAAATATAAAAGTGTCGTTAAAACCTGCCACCACACGACCCAGCCAATTAGTAAGGTTTGTCACTTAAACAGAACGTGCTAATTCGTCACTAGTACAGCACACCGGTGTGTTGGAGAGCCAATCCACGACACTTACAATTTGACGGTGTAAGCTGCATGAAGGGTGCAACAGGATAAGACTCCCACGTGGTACACTATTTTTTTTTTAATAAAAAAGCTGAACATTTTTGAAAGGAGTATAAAAAGTACGATCAGTTTTCACTTCACTGCTCAATAAAGTAGCAGCACCCATGCACACCCTGCTGTAGGTGTTGTGTGTGCTACTTTCGTGGTGAAGTATGGCCAAGCTACCCCGTGACTGGCACGGCGTGGGGGAGACCAATCGTCGAGCGGTGGAATTGGCAACGCGTCGTAAATGTAAGTACTTCATTGTATTACTGGATTCAGAATGTAGGCAAAATAAATTTAAGGTCTACAACTTCGTCAGCATAACCGCAAATTGAAGATATTCCAACTTGTGTACCTACTGGCATGACCACATTGTTGTATAATTACACAGCGTGCATAAACATGTGCAGCCATCGCACTTAACGTCAAAGAAGTTACAAATCACGCTGAGGGTTGAGTGTGGATTGCCTGGTCTAATTTTCATTTATAATCCATTTTTAGTGGTCCCTTAAAAGCTTTCGATGCTATACATCTTCAGCCCAGTACCCAACTTACAATCATCATCCGTTCTCACTTGTAACCACATTCCAACTTACACTGCTTCAAATGTTGGCATCATCTCCATCAGCCTGCATCCTTTACTCCAATGCAGCGCATTTTGAGGCGCCACACCAAACGCGTGTGAGGACTTGAGACAATTGCTCAGGAAGGAAGTCGTTGTCAGACGAAACACAACGCACAAACACCATGCAGCAGAGGCAATACAATACACACATCAAACAAGAATTGACTGCATTTAAAAGATAAACTGTGCTTTAAAATACTCCACATTTTCCCTCACTTGAATTAAGTTGTCCATAAGCTGAAAATAACATGCAAAAAAAGCAAGTATCTTATTCAATCTGTAAGCCATATTAAGTAAATAGCACACGTATGTGCATCGGCAGATGTGCAGAAGTACAGCTATAGAGGGCAGGCGAGGAAGGGGATATGGAGGTCACGATGGTTCGAGTTGAAGCATCACAGTATTGATGTTAAAAGATTAATAAATGAATTCCCCTGCACCGCATGTCGTAATTCCAGCTTATCCTGCACACTGACCCTGAGCAGCACTTTGCTGATTGCCGTGGAAAGTTTCTTCCCCCACACCCCCTCCGTGTTCCGCGCAGTGAGAGAAAATCCCAAAGCCCTCCTGGGTGAGCGGCAGCGACTCCTTTCATCAGCATGTTGGCGTCACCCACGGCGTGATTGCCACCAGCCACGGAGCGGTTTTTTTAGAATCTGTACACAAACGGATGCCACTCAACACGACCACCCTCTCGTGTGTCAGAGAAAGAAAGCCCCAGGAATCCCACGGATATCAAGACGAGCTGGAAAGCCAGTCCCTTGCGACGAAACATTTCCATGATATGTACAACTGATATAGTTGTTTTTTTTTTGCCATGCATTGTGTTGAGATAAAGGGGCAGCCCTGTAAACGCTCGCTCACCTCGCTGCCGATGGAAGCGCGTGCACTTGATGACGCCCGAGAGCTCCCTTCGAGGGGGCATTTTGGCCGACCTCTTTCTCCCACGCTTGTTTGCGCGTCTTGGAAGCGGTGGGAGTTCCCACACTTTACCCCACCGCGCGCAACCCGTCAATGACCGAGGGAGGGTGCGGAACGCTGATTGATGTACGCTGCACTGTCCTTTTGAAGAAAAAAAAACGGCACTGTTGATGAAAAAAAATCAATTTCTCTGGGAATCAACTCGGACCCACTCGTATGCTTACAGGCGCAATCATACCACACTTCCGGACACACTTTGTAAACTCACTGCTGGGAGAAAATGTGAGTAATTTGTGCAAATGCCTGAGTGCACACTAATTACACAATTACTTTAATTTGTATTTTTTCCCCCTCTGCGACAGTGGTAGCTGCAAAAGATTACATTGTGTCCAGTATACAGTATATATACATACACAACGTAAGCCCCCTCTCCTCGAGTTGTGGTCGTTCTAGCAGAACCCACAGTGGAGTGTCCAGTTATGCTTAAATGACCAAAAAAATGTTGGCCTACAACGTGAGGTTTACACACGGTTATGAAGCTGAGTCTGCAGTCGGGGTGATCGGGATGTCACTCCTGTACCCGATGTGCCGAGTTCACACGGTTCGCTGCGAGTGAGTGAGTGCACGCGCGCACTCTCCGTGCACGCGCGCCGTGCGCTCGCTCCTTGCCACCACAGCGCGCTCACAACGGGCCGCTCTGATGGCAGGTGCAACACGAAGGGTTGTCGCCACGCGCTCGGCAATCTTTGATTTCAAGCGAGATCTGGTCCCACCAGTATTGTGGTGAACTCGATCACGTTTACTGCCTGATTTTGAGAGACTCCGGCTGAACGAGAAATCCGTCTGAGCTCGATCAGCAGTGGGAACAGGTGGAAGCCTGGTCTTCCACAAAAGCCTCCAGAAGCCGGACAAACTTGTGGGACAGCCTTCCTGATTTACGGGGCCATGTACGGCATACAGCCAATAATTAGTTATGTCATAAATACTAAAGCTTATTTACATTAGCGCATAATACCTTACGAATTTGGTGAACATTTAATGATAAGCACAGTACGTGAAATATTTTAAAATTAATAATGCTTCGATAAAAAAACTCAACACTGTACAGTTTGTATGTAAGTGTGTATGTTGAACTTCTTTCGCACCGTACGTATCCAACCGTGCTAATCGGAGGTGCGAGAGAGGGCAGCGACATTTAATCCGAGTCACTCACCGTCACCATTCAGAAACACACACAAACAGTTGAAGGTTGAAATGAAATAGGGAGTCTGAATCTCGTGGTGCTTAGAGAGTAAAACATGTTGTTCATAATTATAAAAAAAAGTGTGAAAGAGAGAAAAAATTGCTCTATCGTCCAAGCTCACGTGTTCACCGAATTCTACACAACAGATAAGTCGTTCCTAGCTTCAGAAATTGCAGGGCACATACGTACCCTGGCTCCTGCTATGCTTAATTATCAGACGAGCTTTGTTTCGATTGGAGCTTTTCGGTGTAATGTTATTGGATATCCTCAACGCTTCCCAATCACTGACTGCGCTTTCTCGCCTTTATCCTTCTCTCACTAACACTTGCTCCAGTAACGCCTGGAAGCACAAGTGGAGGTTCTCTTTGGGGCCGTCCATAAATGACGTCACGCACCTGGGGGGGGGGGGGGGTTCAGACATTTGTGACGATGTGTGACGAAGGGGGGGGGGGGGTGAAAAATGTGACGTCACATCAAAATGTGCAACTTTACATAAACATAGCATTGTTATAACAACACTCCTACAACATCAGAGTGCAGCGCCACATTAAATACGCACTACAATAGCAATAGTTTAAAGCGATTTGAAGCTTGTTTTATTTTCAAAATGGAAATATGGTTTGGGGGGGGGGGCAGAGCTTTGTGACGTCATATTTGAGGGGGGTCTGACTTTTTGTGACGAGGGGGGGGTCGAAAATCGTTCAAAATCGCGTGACGTCATTTATGGACGGCCCCTTTCAACATTCTGTTTAATGTTGCTTTTCTTGCTTGAAATAATTGTCGAAATATCATCAAACCGTTTTCCTTTCAGAGCCGTTTTTTATCTCTCGGAACAGGAAAAGGTCACGCGGCGCCTGATCAGGAGAGGGTGGGTAAGAGAGGTGGGTGGCGAAGGTCAGGGGGTGGCCCCGCTCGGCCAACACCTCGTGACACCGACAGGGGAATGTGTACTCTTAGGTTTTTTCGGTAAAGTCACAGCTAGATTTACTGTATCACTTGATACAGTAAATCTAGCTGTGACGGTACCACCTGATGACGGAGACTTGTGTTGCCTCCGAAACGTCGTGATTTATTATTTTATTTTATTTCTATTATTACTTTTATTAATTTTATTTTTTACCTACGTGACTTTACCGAAAAAACCTAAGAGTATGATTCCTTGCAGTCACGAAAGCTTCAAATCTAGAGAAATGTGTGCCTGCTGCAGCGCTCTCCGTAGGTGGGGTGAGGGGTGAGGGGCAACTCACACTGCGTGGGTCCCTCGAAGCCTTCAAACTAAACCGGGACCGGTCCATCTGACACCGTGACGTGTGACGTTGAAGAGCAGCCACCCCCCCCCCCCCCAAAGCGTGGGGCCTGGGGCAGTCGCACCGATTTGCCATGTAACCTAGGCACGGCTCTGGCTTGGGGTGCATTGTCACGCTGGAAGGTCACACGAGCTTCGGTCGTTGTTTGTGAACTGCATCTCATAGCCGCTGCAAAACGAATTCGACGGAAATCCTGGTTTGCGATTCAACCATTTTGGGGGGCGGTGGAGTCGTGGCGCGGCAGTTGCCACACTATGGACACGGCGACCTCGGTTCAATTGCCGGCCGTGGTTAACGCGAGTGGTGAGCGATAACGGAACAGGTCTCCAACGAAACCCGCACTGACCAACGTGGTGAAGTTTGGTCAACCACAGAAGTTCGTGGGCCCAGTGGTCTCTGCAAATGGGCTGGATGGGAAGAGAGAGATCCAGTGTATCCAACGCATTGTTACGAATTCGACATGAAAACACTTTCCTCCGAGGGTGCCCTGTAACCTGAACTCGGCATGTCATGCGGTTCCGCCTAAGTAACACAACATGTGTATTCGCCCCTCAAGAAACCCCACCAATGTATCGAAAAATCTGATAATGCTGGAATGTTTACATCGCTAACTTTAGTTCCCGGGAGCAAGAATAACACAGATGAAACTCATTTTTGTGGCCTCAACTGTTTCCACAGGGTCATGGTGCCTCTCAACTCAGCATCCAAACTGTAAAAGTGGCCAGCAGACTGTAGTTTTATTCAATAAAGGGGATGAATCACCGGTTGCTTTTGTGATTTTAGACACTTTACTCATTTTCTCTAGGCCGCGATGCACAGTGAGGCATTCAGCTACATGCTCATGTGTGGTGAGTTGTAATGGCTGCAGCATAGTTGTCAATGGCTGGAATAAAACACATCTCATTTGGTAAACATTGAATTGTTTTTTTATGGGAAGGACACCTGATCATTTGCAAATTGCACACATCCAAAATGCCTGTGAATTACCTTCCTTCAGTCGCGTGTTAATCATCACGGGCACAGCATCAACTACGGAACGTGAGTTTGCGTGAGAAGATTGGCAGATGTTTAGCGCTGAAGAGTGAGCGCACGCGAAGGCTACGATCCGACCAAAATCTAACTCAACAATTAAAATCGATAACTTCTAAGATAACAGAATGTAAGGATTTTTTTTAAATAATGATGTGGGGAGGGGGGCTATTTCCATCACTGAGTGCAAATAAAGATGGCGATGTTTCAGCAGAATAGCAGGATCGCTCTTTCCTCTCGGTGATGGCAAAAAAAAAACTAGTATTGCTGTTATTTAATCTTGCTTTGAAAGTTCACGAAAACAGCAACTTTACACTTTTCAAAATGATGAATCTTACACAAACAATAAGCGGTGTTACGTGAAATATTACAGAGTTCATATTTTTACCATGCTGCCCTGTAAATCATGATAGATATTTTAATACAAATTTGAAGTATGATTTTTGTTTAGCGACAGAATTTCGATGGCTTCGTCATTTTTTGAGTTGCACTGAATTACCCAGACCAAACCTCCGGCAGACAGCATGACATCTTACACCGACTGTACTTTTGTGCTCCCACGGCTAAGCCCGCCCCATATTACCAACTCACCAGTTTAACACGTAGGCTTTCGCGACAAATATTATCCATAACAGGTGTTTGTAAACCCACAAAAGTGTTGCGAGCACTCGAGTACTCAAATAGTAAATGTTGTGGGTTTACTCTCCAACACACCGATGTGCTATGCTAGTGTAGTGACATATCGCCTACTGCGTCGAACAGCGGCAACTGCGGTGGACAGTTCGTGCACACGCCGTCGAGCATATACACGGTGTGTGTACCGGCAGGACGGAGGAACTGGGGCAAGGGTCAAGGAAGACCATCGGGAAGCCCCTGGAACCCACTAGTGGGTTCGAGAAGAGAGGCGTGGCCAGAGCGGAGCCAGGCTGCGCCGGGTAGCATAAAAGGAGCTGAGCGGGAGCTCCGGGCTGCCGGATTATGGGAAGTGGACTCGTCTCGTCGTCGCTGTCGTCATCTTCGTCACCTTCGTCGCTGCCGTCATCACGAGATCATTGCGCGGCTGGAGAGTTGTTGGCTGTCTCGGTCGACACCGTCAGTGTAACACGGTCAGGATTGTGTCTAGGCTGGGCTATACGACTTGGGAGAAGCGAGGGCGAACCTGTGAACCTGAAGGTGTTGAATAAAGAAGGTGCCAATTCTTTGGGTCTTTCGGTAAAGTCACGTAGATACGTTCAAAGAAAATAACAAAAGTGACATGTCTTGGACCGTGTACGTGAACATAAGGCAGATCTGAAACACGGTAGGACCAATACCTCGGCCGTGGCTGATCATTGTTTTCATGCGGTGGGCTCACACGAAATTGATTTCTCTAACACGAAGGTACTTTGCAAACCCACTGGCTATCATCAAAGATTCGTTCATGAAGCCATCCATATATACAGACAGAGACACAGTTTCAACCGAGAAGATGGGTACAAACTGAGAAATTATTGGAGGACGTTATTATTAACCAGTTCAAGTCATACCTGGCGATTGATGTTCCCATCCTACCACCTTCCGATGTTAGTTGTTATTTTCGGCTCTCCAATTTTACATTAACAGGTTACATTTCTCACACTTACACAGCCACCTTCGCGCGTTCGCCGTGGAGGCCGCTCACTGAGCCTACATTAACATGCTAATTTTTAAACTTAATTTGGAGCTTTCGTGACTGCAGGAATTACTCTTTGGTTCTTTCGGTAAAGTCACGTATAAAGAAAAAATAATAAATTAAATACTAGCATACGAAGTTTCGATTGCAACACAAGCAATCATCATCAGGTATAAATGAAATAGAAACACAAATCTAGTATACTTAGTAATGTAATGTAATACAACAGAGAGTCGGATAACATAACAGTCAACACCCTACCTGGTTGATTACGTTCTTCCTGAGAATGCTAAATTTGAGAGAGAGATAAAACACAGAACCAGAGACATATCGACAGACATATAAGCAGACAGATATTTTACCTGGCAGCCCTTTAATTGGTGGAAAATACCGTCGCGGTCGCCGCCCACCACTTACATTAACATTAGCTGCCCCGCCCATGCTGCTGACATTTGGGCTACGTCGCTTGTGTTGCGATCGAAACGTTTTTGTTATTTTCTTTGAACCTATCTACAGTACGTGACTTTACCGAAAGACCCAAATAATATGAATTCCTGCAGTCACGAAAGCTTTAAGTCAAGAAGATGCCTCCTTAAGGATCCTGTCTCCCGCCCCATTTACACTACACTAATAATGAATTGGCATGTTTTGTTTACGTGAAAAACCTTACTTATTGGCTGTCGGACGGTCGCGGGTTTAACGACACATTGATATTTACGCGATCTAACCCAAAGCCTCTATTATGGATCCCACTGACCAACGTGGTTAAAACAACAACACCCCAAAGACCCGCACGGTATGGGGGGGGGGGGCTCATCCAGCAGTCGATTAAACAAAAGTCTGTACACAAATCCACTCACAGGCGTTTGAGAAAAGTGAAATAAAGTGTTTATTAACACAGGTGTAATACTCCGATACCTTTACAGCATTTACATTCTTACTGTGCCAGTTCCGCGCACTGCCCACTACATGTACACGTGGTATTTGAAAGTACAGGGCGATCCATTTAGCAATACCCAACTGAGTATATTAGTGACCCTCTCTCTGACTTTCTTCTCAACAAATGACTGTCAAAGTGATGGCTCAGTCTCGTGTGCAGGAGAGTGCTGACGCTTTTCATAAGTGCATTCGTACAGAGACTTGGAAATAAATTGTAGTTTTTAAGTTTGATTTCTTAGTTGGCGGGGTATCTATAAATGGATCGCCGTGCACAGTAATATATTGCAGAATTACCGTTTTGAATACAACCTATAATCATAACAATTCGTCTCCTTTAGTTTGGTGGGGGTATATTAATGGATCACGCTCAATTACATTACAGAATAGAATCATTTTGAATATAGCCGTAACGAATGTGGTGATCTTTGTGCGCATGTCTGTGCAGGCGTGTGGGTTATGTGTGCGCGCTTACATACACGGCCTTTAAATTAAAAAAAACCCATTGCCAAGTTAATCTGGTCACGGACGTAACAACGTTGCGTCTTACTCGGCACGTGGAACCATCACGGGGTGGAGCTGCAGCTGCCGCCGCCGCTGCTGTTGCTGCTGCTGTCAACAAATCCGGCTCGACTTCGAAGCCTGCAAGCGTGAGATTATAGCCGCGGCGGCAGAGCTAACAAACAACTTTGGTCTTTCAAAAGTTGGCGCAGGCGGCAAAGGGAGCAGTCCGTGCTGGACGTCGCTTGGGCTTTTTGGAGAGGGAGGAGATAATAAATAAATAATGTGTGCGCTGCACGGACACCAGAGGTGCTTCCAAGGGGTTTAACACCCCCCCCACCCCTCTCCTTGAGACCCACAAATCTTAGTATCTTATTGATATTTACCAAATATAATACGTTTATTTATAAAGAAACACTATTAATGTAGGACCCTATTTAAAAATCTCGACCTATCTCGGCGGCCACCGCCCGTGGGAAGTTTTCCGAGCCGCCTCTGAAGGCAACCACCAAAAGTGTGTCCGAGACTCTGTGTGTGCTGAGATGTGCTGCAGCACCGTCTTGTACGCCAGCTGGTATCTACGTCCGAGTGCTGTTCGTCCAAAATGTTGACAAATTTTAAAATTGAACCACAAATTACAGCACAGTACTTCACTTGTGAAAACGTCGACCCCCCCACTGCAAAACGTCGCAGGACCCTTCTAAAGGCATCTTGAGACTCAGTACGTAAATCAATATTTATTAAATCGATTTTCATATATATACTAGATTGTGATCAATTCATAGAGACCCCACTGATGTATCATGACCCGATAACTTCATTCTCAACTGGTGATTGAGAATGACGAATTTAACAGCTGTGCATCAAAGCGGGAGTCTTAAACAGTCAGTGCAGTCGTGAGATTTGTGGGAAACATGGAGAGGCTTTTAAATACATTCTTCATTTCTCTCTAATTTCTCCAGATTATTTTAGTGGGGCATCTTTAAATGGTTTGGCCGATAGAAGTTAGCTCTTCAAATGGCTTAACTTTACCAGTACCCACTAGATGGGGCCCTTCAGCTCTACAGAAATAGTGTTGAGGTTTGCACCACGGTAAGTGATGCTTTTTTTCCGTGACATTCTGTCAACAGATAACTCGACATAACTACTCGAGCAAGTTTTGGCCAAATTACTGAAAATATAACATTGACCTTATACTGAAGTCATGTTTTAAGCAGTGTACTAGTTGATAATTGGGTCTAATCAAGTTAGCTCCACACAGGGACCTTGGACTTGGATGTGTACACAGCACTGGTGCCCAGAATCTCAACAGCTCTGGGTCTGTATCCTGACATGGCCGCCGTCACCCGAAACGACTGAATGCAACGTCACTCTTTATTGTGTCACCAACAACTGCGACGTCGCCTTGTGTCACGTTACAGGGCAGTAACACCCGAAGTAGTATCTACACAGTGGAATTTCAACAGCTGTTGGAATCTACTTAATATACATATAAAACACAGCATATACAAAATTATAAACATCTCATTTGCATAGGAAATACCATAATGCATGTCCGATATTAAAAATGCAAGCCATGCTGCACCAGAAAAAAAAAGCACTGTACAAGACAAGTGCATCGCATTTCGATTGAGCAAATCCACGAAGACTGAGGCATCTAAAAATAGTGTTCATCATAGTGTTCATCCCGCCACAGTTTAACACCTGCAGTCAGGGGGTCAGGGTTAACCGTTCAAGCCTTCGCCTCTTCGGTGGTGGTGCGGTGGTGCGGGCAGGAGACACTTATTAAGGCGTAGGCGTGGAACGGCGCGGTAGAGGTCACCGTGTGCCCGCTCACCTCGGCGAGAAGTGAAATGGCCCCGGAATTATTGCTCGCACCCACCTGCCCAGCCCCTTCGGGGCCGTCACAAAGCCACACGCATTCGCGGTAAGTGGCACCGCAATAGGCGCAGCACTGTACACGTGCCTTGCACACGTGGAGATGCGGACCCCTTCATGATTGATATATATATTCATCGCTCGGCTTGCCAGCGGGGCCAGTTGGGAGCTGAGGATTGCTTGTTACGTCTCATTTCACTCGCCAAAACCATCCCTTGCCAATGCAGTTATTCACGTTGCTTAATAACAAAGCAACGGTTACCGTTGAAGGAATTACGCGTTCGCACACGACCCATTCGGCGCGGAGCGAGAGGGCGGTGGAAATATTTTGACCAACGAACGTTTGGAACGAGGAACCGGCCCGAGGAGATGGAACAGCGGAATGAGCTGGTGTGGAGGTGGCTAGGCGGCTCGTCGCATTGCGCGACTGCGAGAGATGGTGATGTCAGAGCCGTGCCGTGGGTACACGGCGAATCGGGACGACCGCCCAGGACCCCGCACTTTGGGGGGGGGGGCGCAATTCGACGTCACGGTGTCAGATGGAATACTTCCGATTTAGTTTGAAGGCGTCGGCGGTCCCACGCGGTGGGATGTGCCTCTGGCCCTGCAGCCCCCCCCCCCTCTGGATGGCCCTGGGTGATGGCATGGGGAGGCCTTCATCCAGCAGTGGATTTACCATGGCTGGTGATGACGACTGCCCAAGTCACCACAGTCACCTTTGATCTCCCGTTCTGCTGCTTCTTAATGTACGAAATGACCAGGACACGCGATGTCCATGTTTACAGCTCTCACCGCTTCAGGCGTTTCCAGGCTCTACAGATTCCTGCTGATCATTGTTCAACTTCCATACGCTCTGCCCACGTCATGCTTTTTCAGTCAATTATATTGCAATCATTGTGTAATTCGGACTGATTTTAAAATAGTATTCAATTTCCGTTAATGTCACGTGGATACTCATACTTGTAAGATAATTCGCCATGGCGATCTTGATATTTTCATGTTAAATCGATATTTTTAGGAGTAACAATTTATTTACACGACTAAAAAACATGGGTTTAACCTATATTTTAACGTTACTTTTAAAATAGCTGTAAATAACAGACACCAGTAGATTCTATATTTTTCATAGCTTTACGTACGTTTTCAGGATTTTTCTTTCATCATCGTCAAAATTTGTTTTTTAAATTACGTCCAACTTTAATGATGAAGTAGAAATCAAGGAGAGAAAATAATGTTTGACTCACGATAACTTTCCGTTGACATGGGGGTGTCGTGGTTTGCTACCCTGGCATAGACGGTTTAATGCTCGGGTTTGTATCGATGCACTACATTGCAGTGGTCGCGTGATGGTTATATGTTCCGCTGTCTTACCATGACCACTGAAATGGGGCCCACTCCGCGTTTGCCAACTGGGTAAGTGGCTTGGTAATCAAGATACAATGACAGCGTTTGTGGGCCAAGCCAGCGCCGTCTGTGCGGTGGCATCGTGATGCGTCTTGCGGAAGGAGCTCCATGCTGTTGGCAGCGGTGCCAAGAGAGACGACTGCCGCATGGGCACCGCTCACGTGGGGCAACTTCGATCACCGTGAAGTTGATCCAAACAAAAGCAGCAACAAAAAATAGACAATTGCATACTACAGCATAACCTAACCCAAGCCTATGTAACACTAGGTCGGAGTACAATTACAAACAAAATTAGCCATCACTTAATTTAAGCCTTCATGCATTTTCACATTTCAGCATTTCAACGCAGGCATGCTCACTGCATAGGTTTGCCCAGTTTCCTGTTCCTTTGGCTTTAATGATCTACAAAAGAGGCGAGTGGTTTTGATGTGGGACAGCATGTGTCCTTGGGCAAAAGGGGTCGTGGTGCAGGGAGGCATATTTACACCGCACCCTGCCAAAGCGTGGAGATTGCATTCTGGGCCACATTCCGTGAACTGCAATTGGGTAGTACACCATGGGTGACTAAGTAAGGCTCGCGCACTGCCATGGCTAGGGCTGCTCTCCAGTGCCACTCTCGCAGCAGCAGCAGCAGCATCGCAAAATGTCCAGCGGGCAGGCAGATGCTTGTTGATCTATTTTGGTCTGGGGGGGGGGGTGTATGGGGGGAAGGGGGTTTGTCTCAAAATGATGGAACTCTTGCCAGAGCACTCACCGCACACTGCCTATATCGCTCCCTTGTGACACCAGCGAATCGTTGGTGTCTGTCTAAGAGGCTTCTGTTGTTATGGTGTAGGTGAAGGTAAAGGGGCAGCCCTGCAATTGCCTGCTCGTGCCAGTGCTGGCAGAAAGGCTCCTCCAGAGAGCCCCCTCGAGTGGAGACCCTTCAGCGGCATGAGCCCCTTTACATTTAGCTGCACCGCCGTAATAACACCTCCCTCTTGGACAGACACCCAAGATTTGCGGGTGTCACAAGGGAGTGACAGAGGCAGTCCTGTGAGTGCGCTGGCAGGGGAGGAAGCTCTAGCGAGCCCGTTTGGAGGGTATTTGGCCTACTCTTCCGCGCGAGCCACGCGCCGCACGAGGCCTGTTGATCGACCGAGAATCGTGCTGTACTTTTTTGACAATTATCTCTGCAGGAGCATTAACCATCACGCGACCTCCGGTCATTTTCGCGGCAGTGGCGTTTGGCGAACCATCGAACAAAGACGGTCACCGTGTCGCGCGCTTTCAGATGCGCTTCTGCGTCCGTCTGGAATGCTCTTCCTTCCGATATTAGGAAGCCACTGGAGCTATGCACTTTTACATCATCTAGAGTGAAAATTCATTTTGTTGGAACTGCTTTTTGTGTTGAGTTTGTTGTCCTTCCCACGCACCTCTGATTACCACGGTGGGCAACTTACGTTGCGAAAGAAGTTCAACATAATACATACGTGTCACAATTGTTTTTTGTACCCCTGGAAGTAACGTAAAAATGTAAGTACAACTTTGCACGCGCTTATTATATTTGATCAGTCTACTCACTCGCATAATAGAATGGAAACTTGCATGCGCGCACACACAAATGCCATGGCCACACCCATACACATAAATACACCAAAATACAATGCATTCTGGGCTGGCATACTGAACTTTGGTAAAATCCAGAGCAACTGCTACGTTTTCACGGCCGCTAGAAATGAGACTCGATCCGTGCCAGGCTCGTCAATAACGGCTCAGCGTGGCTCGGTTCTCCGTGCCCGCAGATCAAGATTCACGCAGCTCGGGCTACCTATTATTATAATCTGCGTTCATCCTTTCAATTGAGCAGTAAAGCCTGGATAATTGCGGATAAATGGATGATTTTTTAGATACTTTGAGATTAATTCTATTTTTCGTGCAAAGGCTCCAACCCTTCTGTCAACGCTTAGCTGACATTGCTGAACTTTGAGAACCTTCAAACAGTTGTGTGTCAAACGACCGCTCTCACTCCCTTCCCTCCCACTTTCACTCTTCCTTTCGCAACGACTAGGTTGCCATCTAAGCCCTGTCGAGACACTGCTTTGAGAGGTGACCAGTGCCGTTCTCCAGTTATACGCGCCTGGTGATGTGTGTGTAATTGGGTTGTTTTTTATGGAGCTCATAAATAACCTGTCGTCACTCCAAGACTCAACAAGTCGAGTCCCATTCTCAACCTCTTGTCCCATCCCACGCTGGCCTCGCACACATCGTGTCTCATCACACCTTGTGCCCACTTTCACGCGCTGTCTTGTAAAGAGCAGAACATCACATTTCGGTATTTATATAAAAAACAATAAAGATAGCCTGCATTCTCTCGTAAAAAATGTTCTTTACCGCCATCCTCTTGGGTCTTAGTGCATGCATTTTTAATGGTAGAAATGTTTTAACTGTTAAAACTAAATCCAGAGTGCACTAAAATAGAACACTGTGCTAAAAATAGTGCGCCTGTGGCTTGCCGAATATAAAAATAACAGCAGTCTGGGTCCCACTGTCGTGGAATGGGTTAGACACCCCCTATGGAGTCAAAGGTCAAGGGTTTGATTCTCAGCTGAAGCATTATGATATTCATATTTACGAGGGCAAACACGTGTGATATAAACATCAAACGTGACGGTATTGTGTTAAATACGAATTAATGGTCTCAATGAAACAAAATTATAAGCACTACATTAAAACGCATTGGAACATTTATTATTTGTTTCTTTCGGTTAAGTCACGTCTAAAGATAAAATAATAAATTAAATTAAATAATAGAATACGACGTTTCGATTGCAACACAAGCAATCATCATCAGGTATAATGAAATAGCGACATAAAATCTAACCAGAAAACTATAGACAGACATATTAGCAGACAGATATCACCAAGATACATAGCGAGAGCAACACAGGTAACAGAGAGGGGTGATCGTCTCTGTGTGGTGGCCTTAAATAGACAGAGGGGGGGCAGAGGCAGAGAGAGGGAGGAGGGTTCGAGAAAAAATTAGCATATCAATGAGTGGTCAACAGACGTGGTGCTGCGAATGCGATGGCACGGCAAGTTCTAAAATTAAGATCGCATTGGAACAGTGAGGATTTAAACATTCAATAGAGGACCTTTAACCCACGATTGCAGTTGCTTCCACCAACCGCTCTTCTTTCCATCATCATCATCAGCCATCTTCAATCCATTGCTGGATGAAGGCCTCCTCTAACTGCCACTATTCCCCGTGATCCATGCGAAGGAATAATCTACCCAGCACCTTGTACACCGTGAGCCGATTTCATCGTTCCATCTCCTTGGTGGTCGCCCCACCCTTAGATCCATTCAATTCCCTGGCTTCCACTGCCATAAGTTCTTTGCAATTGCCCATCATCGAGCACCATGTCCTGCCCAAGCCCAATTAGTTTTCTTTAAAAAAAAACACGAGTTATCTTTCTCACTTGTGTATGTTCTCTAATCCGTAATATATTCTTTACTGAGAAATACACGACAGTATTTGCTTCTCATTAACATGAGGTGTACGGCTTCAATAAGCACAAACACATCCATCACGTGCGTTGTGAGCCTTTTGTTTTTAACTCTTACAGAATTGCAAAACAGGTCACGGAGCAGAATGTATCGTGACCATGCGAGTCAGAATTGTGAACTGGATTAAACAGAAGCCCGCTCTGATTAAATCTGATATTTACAGGTTCCATGCTCGAATCGGACACATCGCGTGAATCAACTGCACAATGTATATATATTTACACCACGGTGAATCAATTGCTCTAATTTGATCACTTATATCCCAATGATGCGAATGAAATGTAGATAACGAGTCCACACATTTGTAATCAAAACATGTACAACATAGGGCTGTGGTCCACAGTTACTCAAGCATCTTTAAGGATTTTTTCCATAATCTACCGCTCTACAAATAGGGATCAATTTCTGCAGGAGCAGTCCAGAGCTGACATCATGAAAATATTTATTTTTTATTTCTGGGCCCACCAAGAAAATGTGCCATGAGAAATTAAGCCTCGATTTTTAATCCTGCGTGACAATCGAGTTATGTTCTCTGCCCCCTATCTGCTCGACGAATCCTCAGAGGAGGCCTTGGCAAAAGTGTAACTTGTATTTTAAATTTTTTAATTTTGTTCTTTCATGCATACTCTAATTGGTGTAGTTATACAATCTGGCTTTATCTCACGTGGCAGCTTGAGATTTAAACCCATGACCTCAGTGCTGCTGGCTGGCAATTGTGGAATTAAACTACTTAACCACCCACTCACATCGTTTCGGATGCATTTTTACTCTGCTACTAAAAACCCATATCTCATGTCTTCTGCGCCATGGCCACAATTGCCTCTGTATATTGTGTGCACCGTATGATATTTAGACTCTTTTTAGTGTGGGTAGTGGGCCTCAACGTGGTCCACCTGAATATATGACCATACGGATACTACCAGCAAACAAGCATTCTCCAGCAACGTGAGTGGTTCTGGTGAATGCAGAATCAACCAATCATTGACGAGTCCTGATGGTGAATGTTTTTGTTTTCACTTGGATATTTATTGGCAAAAATATTTTGATGGTTTCAGACGAGTGTGGAATGTCTTATTCTCTCTGTCAGTGCGTTTAAATCAGAGGGACCACGGTAATGATTTTACAAATGATCCAAATGTAACAAAACTATCATCACCAAACAAAAGTTCACCGCCTTGTCATCCATACTGCCTTGAAACATCATCATTACCAGCCATGATCTACCCACTGCACGCTGTCCACGTCCATCACAGTCGTGCGATGACGCACTCCATCGTGTGCTCCTCCAACCAGGTCAAAAACGAACCAATGCCACCTAAAGCCCTCCCATCACCAAACCATCTCCGATGGCCAAGGCGCCCCACGCGCTGCTCAGTAGAGCCGCGATCTCACCGCGAGCTACGGATGCACACCACCACGCCGAGCCGCAATGCGCTTCTCATATCACTGCCATTTCAGATGCCCTAGAGGAGGAACGTACGTTGGAAAGTGATAAAGAATCCATGCGTATATGTACGAATTTTCCTCCTCGTTTAAACTCACTTCGCGATAACTCTTCCGGTGATAATTGTGTACATTTTGACAGGAAGGAGCAAACAGGAACATAAGCAAATGTATATAAACACCCCCGACGGTCATATCGTGTGAAGGTTAGATATCTGGTTTCACCATCCTCAAGGCTTGTGTACAATGACGGCATTAAGTGCGTAAAGGCATGCTTTAAAATTATTATCTGAAATCAATAGCCAAGCAGCTACAACATTGAGCAACAAGGTAAAGGTACAGCCCTGCAGTTTCTTTCTCGGACCACTGCTGCCAAAAGGGGTCTCTCCACTCGATGGAACGCTGGAAGAGACGGGAGTGCCGCCCGCCATCCACCCCGCCAGGCGTAACCCGCCTCGCGACCCACTGTGGTGCAAGCCGTGGGTCTACTGCTGGGCAGGGAGGAGGCGGTGGGGTTTGCCTAGGTGCGGGTTGAGAGATGTGCACCTACATGTGCATGTGACACGCATTGCTTGGACAAAAACAACCCCCACTCACACAAGCGCGAGGGTAGCGATATACACACACACACACGCACTCCTACAACGCACTTGGGCGAATGGATGTGCATGCGAGTGGCAAATGCAAGTTGATACAAAGACAAAGCTCACCCGTATAGCCTTGACAAACTAAGGCCACGTGGCCTTTAACACACACACACACGTGTACGCTCACACACACGCGTACTCTCCCACACACATAAGCACACTCACACAAGCGTACTCTCTCACACACACACACAAGCGAGCACACCGAGACATGGCCTAGTTGCAGGAATCTTCAATTAAGCGTGGATTAATGCTCTCATGATTGATAGATTACAAGAGTTATCGTACGAGGTAGTCATTAAGAGGATGGTTGCTGTTACAGACACACTAAATTACAGCAAAATTTGTAATTTACCGGTAGTTGTAAAGCCATGGAGAGAATGCGTTCGACATAATTACATTATAATCATTTATTTTCTGCGGCTTCATTTTGACGGCAGAAACGAAAACAGTCCCCACCCTCCCCTCTCCCCCCCAAAGTCTTAACGGCAGCCTGGGCAATTTCCCCACCAGCGACTGGAAATCATTGGGGGCGTTTTGAATGGGCCATGAATATAATTTATCCAGCAGCGCCGTTGTGTAGCGGTCAGCAAAGTCGACTTGCTGCTCAGAGGCCGCCGATTGGATCTCCCGTTGCGGCAGTGAAACCGACGGTGCAGGCGGCTTGCATCCTGCCCCCTCTGCCCCCTCTGGGTGGCGTGACCGCGGTCGTCGTACCCTGCCACCTTTGTATCTCCGTTGCCGACGTTCACGCAACAAAGGCAGCCACTCACATTGCCCTACATAAGTGGTTGGGCGAGCGCCTATGCAATGGGCGTTGTGGCCAGAAACCACGCCTGGCCGCCTTTGTCCCCTCGGCGCTGAAGTTTACACATTGCACCAGGCACTCATTTAAGGCTGAACTGACCTAGGGGGGAGGGGAGTGGCAGAGTGCCCAGTTCAGAAGTGCGCCACTGATGTTGACAGTGAGTAGGGAATCAAATTCAAGTCGCTGCGGTTGGGAGCGTCGCGAACTTGCTCACGACTCCGCGACCCCGTGACCCCGTGACCCCACAACCCCGCGACCCCACCACGACCCCGTGACCCCACGTGTCACCGTGACGGGGCGCTGCATTGGGCAGGCGTCAGAACCCCGCCGTTCACACGCAAAGCCCGCAGCTGCTCGACACTCATGATGGTGGTGGTGAACAGATACGTGGGGGGATTAGCCAAAAGGCTGGGTTCATGCGTCAATATTTTAGTGTGCGATCTACTGAAGTAGTAGTAGTAGTGGTGGTGCATAACAAGAGAATGAAATGTTACCTCAACAGCCTTCCACACGATTAAAGGACCGAAATGCCTCAAGCGAAAATAATTCAAACAATTATTGTCTCCCCAACAATATCCTGTTTATTTAATATTTCTTGAACCCGGTAATGACTGCGAGTCTGTAACACCCAACAATTTGACTGACAACTTTACGTGTACGGAGTTGACTTGAAAGCACGAATGCATTGTAAGGCAAAGCGAAACTATTGGCATTTTCAGCAACAAAGGCACACGCACACACGGGAAGGACAGGGTCATCATCAGCCATGATCAATCCACCGCTGAATGAAGGCCTTCCCTCCAACCATCACACCCTCCCCCCCCCAAACTGATGCCACCTCATGATGCAACAACCCCTCTCGCTCCTGCACAAGAGTTGACATCATCGCTCCATCTCCACGGTGGTCGTCCTGTGGAGGATTCATCTGGCTGTCACCCAATCTCGACCCGCTGCTGTCTCTCTCGCCTCCTAGGGAGGGAACCTGCCTTAGCACATTTACTCTGAACAGTGGGAATCACGTCTCCGATGTGTGTGCGTTCCCTGCTCGGGTAAATGTGCAGTCCTACAAACGCTTGCTCACACACCTGCTGGCAGAAGGGCATCTGCTTGGAGGGAGCGCTACTCGAGGAGATATTTGCCAACTCTGCTGCACCGGACTATTGCCCCATTACTAAGTCGACATCCCCTTGGTTTTGGAATATCCACAGAGCTACTTTTAAAATGTGGAGCAAAACTCCCCCGGCAGGATGTGTTTCCAGGCAGCAATGTGACGTGTTTCTAGGCAGCATTGAGAGGGCATAGCAGACGAATTAACACGGACAAAACAAAACGGGAGCCCGGGCCCACTTGCTACTCAGACTACCGTCGGGGCTGTGTGCATCCGCCTGCTCTGGGTGCTCGCTAAGCGAGACCCTGGTACACGGCGCTTGATTGGGTCTTGGGAGTGTCCCCGGGCTGACCGTGATGAATGGCAGGAAGAGGGGGGCTGTCAGAGAAACCTCCGTAGAGGTAGGACCTATGCCACAAGGATTTCGTCATATTGGTTCATCTGGCTTGCCATTTCCTCCTCTCGAAACACGTGTGTGCACGTCCGCTGCGCAAAGTTTATTTGCCAGAACCAAATGTATGGCTTCGTCTCCCACTGAAACAACTTAGTTGGCCACGTAAGTGACGGCAATATGGCAAGCTTTGTAAATGGCACGGACAAATGCAGCACGAATCCGGCGTTGCTGGGTGCAGTATGTGGTACATTCCTAGGTTCGACCTGCTCATGTTTAAGGCTTCGGAACATGTGCGGACATTATTCTTGTTTGAAAGAGTGCTTTAGTATCGTACGGCAGAACAGCGTTGGTGTCAAGGTGCTGAGCTCATGGTTACAAGTGTAACCAGTTTATAACAGGGGTTTCTTGGGTTATATTCTTGGGTTAGATCGCGTAAATTCGCAATTTTTACACGATCTAACCGAAAAAAACCCGTATTATGGATGATTTTGGTCGCGAAAGCCTACGTGTTAAACTGTAACCAGTTTATTTAAAATTCCAACAGAAAAAAACTGTGCCCATGTTTAAAAAATAAAATACTTTCTGCAATAATGAGATTAAAATAAAATCAGACCAGAGGTGCCTGGGTGGCTGAGGTGGTCAGAGCGCTGAACTTGTGATGAAACCAGGATCTCAATTGTAGAGTTGGTAGTCTGAACATCGTTACCCATTACCACACCCATTACATCAATGTGGTTCGGCACTTAATTTCGATATCAAGCTGTGAGAATTAAAGGTGATAATTAAAGGCTGGTTGGACTGTCGAGCGACTAACATTTGTCTCATATGCAGAGCGGATGGGAAAGTGCTCCCTCGAGTGTGTACATCAGAGTTTCCTCGACGTCATCCAAGCGGCAACTCTGTGATATCCGCTTCCGAGAAGAGTTCTACTGCCCTGCCAGAGATCTCATTGGCTACTTCATCTCATCACATGACACCAATAGCACGATCAGAGTAAACCGGGGTAAATAGGACTCAAAGTTAGAACGAATAGAATCAAACCCTATGAGCATTATTAACCAACTATGAGACTGGTAGCCTCCAGCAAATAAAGCCTGGATTTTGCTGCCTAATTGGATTGACAAACACAAAGCGGGAAATGATGGGGTTCGTTTCATCGTGAAATGGAAATGAATTTTATCCATCTATCAAGAGCCTTCTCGACCAATTAATCTCTATAACATTCATTCACACACAAGTCGAACTCTAGACGGCTTAAACATTCATAGAGGATCATATTCCGCAGGGTGTGTTCTGACAAATGAATGCTGCCGAGTGAATGCAGACGATTTTATTACAGTACAACAACAAATCCCTGCCAGGCTGAGGAACAGCTTGGAAACCGCGACCCAACCTTATTTGCGCCTGACAGCATTCTGCACTGAAAAATAATGTTCATTGTAAAACTGTATCATCATCGTGTCTTTTCTGTCAACTCCATGGCTACGACGGGACCAAAGTAATTTCTACCCTGGGTTTTCTTTCCTTAGCCATTATCACCATATTTTATGGATTGTAACGCACTCTGGAAAACTAAGGACACATCGCAGAACTTTGGGGTCATTGTGAAAAATGTTGTTGGTTTTCATCCAAAAACTTGAACCTCCCCCGCAATGCAGGACACGGTGCAGCACCGCCTTGTCACGTTGTAGACATTCGAGCGGACGGTTGTGGAATTCATCTGGAGACCAGAGGGGACCCCGCTTCATTCAGCCACAACCGGCGTGTGTTTTAGATCTTTCACCGAGGCATCTTATAAACTGGCCCGTCTTCCCTACCTCCAAATAGCAACTCTAATCAGCATTTGTTCCACATGTTGTCAAGGGTTTATAAGACATTGTACGAATTATATCCATTACAGCGAGTTCCCTCCAACAGATATAAATCTACAAGGGCGTCTGTATGTGACAAATATAAAACCCTTGACACGTTTGAAGATACAAATCCCATTCCTTGCGGAGACCCTGTGGGCGATCCACTTCAGTTTTTCTACTCGTTAATTCCCCTTCTTTGTGGTGTTGCTCAATCTCAAAACAGTGCAGCACAAGTCAACGTGAAACCAAACAATTTTACACATTTGGTAATAAGTACACAAAATAAACAGAACATATTTTCCATATCTTGGCAGCTGTTAACTTATCCCTTATATTTAAACTTGTAGAATTTAGTTTGTCGTTTGGTCAGCATGCCTTACTTTGGCACTAATCCATGCCCATATATGCATACTTGCTAAAATGCCAATTCCATAGAAAGACCAAGTAGACTGATGAGATTTCAAAATATTAATTAAAATCTTAAGAGTACACGTAGATTAGTAGATTTTTAAACAGACTTTTTTTTACTCTTCACCTAGAGTTACAATTTTACATCACTAGCTCAGCTATGGCAACGATTTACATTGGTCGGTATGCTCAGGACAATCCGCTAGCCAGTTGGTCTCAAGATTTACATTTGTACACACATTTATAAAGATGGTTTTTGGGGTTGCAATCAAAGTCACCCTTGGTTACACTTCAGAACTAATCTGTACCCAGTTGGCAAAGGGACAATGCTCACTTAGGCCTCACTTTGCTTCATTGTCTAAATCCGAACTTCATTCACAACTGGGCAAAGAAATTACAAAGAGGAATCGCAGCTCTTCTTCAAAGGACAGTTCCTTGACAATGCCCCCCCCCCACCTCTCAAGCCATGGCACAGGTGCGTTGAACCTGGCGGTGGGCATCCGTCTCGATTCGCCGGGTGGCACGCCGCCGCCGCTCACGTGCGGACCACGGGCAGGTAGGCGGCATCAAGTACAGGTGGCGAGGGTGTCCGGCAAGCCGTCGTGCTGCGGGGTGAGCGCGTACTCCGACCTCCTGAGCCCCCCGTTCTCCTCCGTCACGCGCGGCTTCCTGCACGCCACACGCCGGACGGTTCACCTGCCGTTCACCTGCCGTCGGATCGAGTTACGGCCGTACCCCGAGTCGCGTGCTCGCCTCTGGCTCAGCCTCGCGCTCACACTCGGGCCGCGCTGACACAGGTGAGACGGAGGAGCCGCTATCAACACGACGAAGCAGAGCGGGGAATGGGGCTGTGCTTCCCTGGGTGGCGGGAGAAGTTGTCGAGTGGCTGTCGAGGAGTTTTGTTTGTGTGTGCGCGTTTGTAAACGTAAAAAGAAATCACCGGCAGAGCGCACACCGACGTACAAGACAAACACAGCAGTGCACGGCTTGTTGGTCATCCCAATCCACGCCTGGTGTGGCGTGCCCCCTAGAGACGTCACACGATCACCGACCGCCCCTGCCCGAAACAGCGGCGTCATTATTAAATGGTAAGTAGATGCACCGTGCTGCTTCCCACTAGATATCAAAGATCCCGCTGCGTTATTCCAACGAGTGTAGGTCACGTGTGTCTGCGTCACGGTACAAATGTTATCAAACCACCTAGCAAATGACTTAGTTGGGTAAAGCCACCACAGCGGCATCGCCCCCAACTGGCAAACTATACTCGTCTGTTAAACAGCTCCTTCCTGATAGCCACTGCGCTATAAAGAATGGTGTTTATTATAATTACTGTATTATGTTGTAAAAACAATCCATCAAAGCCGATCACTTTTTAAAAGTTTGCTTAAAGCATTCGCAATTGTCATTCGAATAGCCGTCACTTTAAAATCATAGATTCAACTGTGATTTAATAAAAACAAATAGCTAGGAATGTCAGGATTTTCAAGCAACCAAAGCCCAAAATGAGCACGACTTAAACATGTGTGAAACTTTGCTCGGCATGTTGCTTGGATTTGACATGGGTTAACAATATGCACACAAAATACATATGGACTGGGTTACCCTTCATCCGAAAAAAGTATTTGCACAAAAGACCGTGCCATATTTCACAAATCAACTCTGCTCCAGTAAATAATTATTTTTTATTTAGAAAAAGTCTGGAAGGACAATTTAAAATAAACCAGCGGGGGGCCCTGCTAAGGAGCATTCAAGCTCCCGGCAATACCACATCTCTAAAAAAATAACAATAACAAAAAAAGCCCACAAAAACCGCCCACATTGTTCTTTAATTACTCTCCCGTGTAATGGCATCAATACAGAGAGTCGCGCTTAGCGTCGTTTGACCATCACAGAGGGTGGGGAGAGGAGGAGGGGAAGGGGGGGCGTCTCCTCACTCTGCCCAATCAGGCAGTGGCGTTGCACCAATCTCAAACGGGGCTCCAAGCCTCCGGTGAAACTTTTTTTTTACCATCCCGAGGAAGGGGGGGGGACACTGGGCTCTGCTTGGTGCGAGGATTCAGCTCCGAGGCGCGAGGACAAATCGACATCCCCACTACGACAATAAACCTGCGTCTACAAATAGGTTTGGCAATCAAAACTAATTGTTGGAGGGATACAACTTGAAAAAAACAGAATATGAAAATTATTAATGTTACGGCTGTTTGTCCATCCACTGCATGCTGAAAGACACTCCCACGCCATGTCAGAAATTCACGTGTTTTGACCATACTTCACCATGCTGGTCAGTTCAGTCGGTCTGGTGAAGGGGTGGGGGGGCAGCACTGGTTGGACTATCGCCACTGATGTTGGCATATATACATACAGTACACATGTGTAGTGGCATAGAAGAGTAATGTAGCAGCATAGCGCTGGCTGCTGGCGGGGAAGGGGATCTGCGGCTTACAGCAGCCCTGACGTCAGCAGGCCACGTGATACACCAGAGGGAGATCTCGGGGAAAGGTCACACAGAAGGGGCACACCAAGAACCCGCTGGTAGGTGTGGTCAGGGGCGGAGCCAGGCCACGCTGACAGTATAAAAGGGGCCCCTGTAGGAGACCTCGGGGCTATCGTATGGAGTGGGATCCACGTCGTGCTGCTCAAGTGTTCACCGCTCTTCTCGTCCTTCACCATCCTTTTCGTCGTCTTCGCCATCGTCACCATCTCGGGGCGTCACCAGTCAGCATTGGCATTGACTGGGAAACTGAATTATGGAAGTCTTTCGAAAGAAAATCAATGGAGCACATGAGCAGGATGGATATAAGTTGCTAGAGGGTTTTTATTCGTTTTTAACCACTGGCAAAAACACTGCTGTGAAGCAAATCCTAGAACAAGGCTAAAGGCTAACGAGTGCCACATTAAAGTATGGAGAGCATTTGTTACAAAATCCATTTGGGTCAGTTTAAAGTGATGGCAGTCATTCAGTGCCTTCTTCATACGATTACAGAAATTATTTAAGGGCATTAATTCTAGATTTGAAGCTTTCGTGACTGCAAGGAATCATATTCTTAGGTTTTTTCGGTAAAGTCACGTAGGTAAAACATCAAAATTAATGAAAATAAAATAAAAACAAAAATCACGACGCTTCGGAGGCAACACAAGTCTCCGTCATCAGGTGGGACCGTCACAGCCGAATTAGCTGCATCAAGTGAGGCAATGATTCAAGAAGTAATCCCTTATAAGCAAGTTGAAGGGGGGAGGAGAGGGGGCTGGAGCTCATCAGAATGTGGTAGCCAATGAATGGAACGTATCGGGAGGGAGGGGGGCGGGGCTCAAAGACTTAGCACTCCGTGCTGTCTTTGAGCCCCGCCCCCCTCCCTCCCGATACGTTCCATTCATTGGCTACCACATTCTGATGAGCTCCCCCCCCCTCTCCTCCCCCCTTCAACTTGCTTATAAGGGATTACTTCTTGAATCATTGCCTCACTTGATGCAGCTAATTCGGCTGTGACGGTCCCACCTGATGACGGAGACTTGTGTTGCCTCCGAAACGTCGTGATTTTTGTTTTCATTTTATTTTATTTTCATTAATTTTGATGTTTTACCTACGTGACTTTACCGAAAAAACCTAAGAATATTTAAGGCCAGTCTATAATTACGACCGCTACACCAAGAAGGCGCGATGAGAGCAATAAAATACAAATGACAGTGAACCCAGACCAAGGAGACATGCTTTCAAGATCACTCACAACAACAGATGCTTATTATTCAGAATTTAGATTGGAGAATTAAAGGCACGAACAAAAGTAACTAAAGTTTTGGCCATTTCAGATGTGAAGCCGACATTGCGATGATGGGGGGTGGAGCTGCAACGCTGCAGTGTACGCACCACGCTCCAAAGCTGTTCTGACCAAGTTCAATCCCCGGCCAAGGTAAACATTAATTGTGAGTGATATGAGAACCAGTCCTGACCTTCCCTCCCCCCCCCCACTCCCTTTACCAACTCACACTGACCAGTGTGGTGAAGTAGAGTAATACATTTTAAAACAAATGCCCGCGACTGTTTTGGTGAAGAAACACCTCCTTTCATGGGTCGATTGAGCTTGGCTGGAATAAATGTTATATTGTTGTCATAACTGCGACTGACATTCATTTACGGGAGATGTTTAATTATTGCGCGTGCGAAATTCCAGCTGGAAAATAGATTGTTCACTTATCATCCCTGCAAATGATTTCTGAGGCAGGATTAAACAGAGGGAGTAGTCCCCCATGCTTCGGGAACTTTGCCCAGGGACAGGAGGAGCGCCTCCCTCCTTTCAATAATTCAGCGGGTGACTGCGCGTGATAAAAAGAAGAAATTGTGCCTACGAGACTGCAGAGAAGCGCTGCTGACTTCGCACTACGGCGATTTAACAATTCCACTGCTCGGCCTTGCACTCTGCGGAGACACAAGAGCAATGATGGAGCCGAATAAGCGAGCTCTTGTGACAGAAATACAACGAGTTATGTCAGTTCCTTTTTGTTGCCACACAGGGATTCCTCATTGGTGTGGACTGCAAAAGGCTTGAACTCGTGTGTGCAGGCACTGTACTGCCAATGGTCCGTCGTACCTTTCACCACCCATATTTCACCTTTTGCATGGATCATTATTATTACGATTAGTCTCTGGGCCTTTTCCAGACTGTACCCCCCCTCTTGTTGCTCATCATCGTCCCGTTTGCCAACCCAGCCGTTGTTGATGCTGGTTTTCTATGGCCTTGTTGGTCACCCCAGGCCTCGGTTGGCCACAGGCCCTGGCGTCGGAGGCCCTTTCTTCCTCTGAGCCGTGTAACGCGGTGGGGTGCCGTCACATTCAAGGGGGGGGGGGTCCCGAGTAGAATTAATTTTAGGGGCCCCCCACATTTCAATTCATAGCATCCTAGTGAGATGAGAAATATAGACACGATAAATAGGTTGTGAGAATAGAGGTGCGAGCAGATAGACGAGCAGCCAAAAGAGATGAGAGAGATTAATTGTCTTATTTATGTTAATCCGACTTATGATTTTTAGGATTTGAATTTTAGCTCGTGTTTAATGTACTTTTTTTCTCTTGAATCTGGGGCCCCCTGAGCTGCTTGGGCACCAAAGCTCTGCTTGGTTTGCATCGGCCTCACGCCAGCATCTCCACACTCAACTCCCCCACCACCACCACGCCACACCTATGAATGTGCTAACTGCAAAAAACTACTGCATTCTATACCCGTTAATGTGCAATTTCATTGCGTTCTAGTGTTTTACATGCAATGTGCATGTGAATAAATTGATGACCAGTGAACCGATTAATTAACAATTAGCCATTATAATGTTCAAAAATGCATATTTGCGGTGTACAGCAACATGCGTTTACACTTACCCATCGCTTGGATTTTAACCGTGGCATAATTAACCCAAAAATCAATTATGAATAATTAACCATGGCCTTCGCTAATTAAACTAAACTGTTCAAACGTGTTACTTGTTTGGCTCTCAAATTTTTTAACCGTAACTTTGCAGCGGTGAGAAGACACGGTTATGTGAAAACGATTCGCTGTACTTAAAGTGAATGAATCGACGCGACTGTGTTTTTTATGAACACGTGCGCTTGTTTATCCTGCAGCTCCGCCACTGCAAAGGGAATGCAAAGTTTTCACACTCGAATGAAGCGACATGCGAGCCTCTGGGGGCACTGGAATGACGCGAGATCAAACCCCCATTGGGGGTGGGGGCTTGGAGAGGGCTGAACACCCCCCCCCCCCCCCACTAAATTTACACCAAGTTTAAAATGCAGACCGGTCAACCCCTTTATAAATGCCTACCCTTATTACAGACCAATTCTACAAAGTCCCACCACAAGGGTGAAACACAAATAAATAGACAAACATGTTTGCCCGTATAGAAACGGTTGTACGCCGGATGGGCCTGAAAACTCAATTTCCCTGTACCAGAATACGGAGTAAACTGTATGGGTTGACACGGTATGGAAATGAAGCTAATTGTAATTACTGGCAAAACGTCGTACACAGTAAATGTTGTGGCTTGGCGCTCCAACACACCGGTGTGCTGTACTAGTGACGAATTAGCATGCTCTGTTGACGTGGCAACCCTCACTAATCAACTGTCGGGTGGTGGCGGGTTTAACGACATTTATATATTTACGCCATCTAACCCAACAAAAACTCTATTATGGATGATATTGGTCACGGAAGTCTATGTGTTAAACTGACGGTATGATAATGTCGGTAGAAGCATAATTCCGATGTAATCGATGGGAGTCGCATCCTTTCCCCACACACACGCGGGGAGTGGGAGATCGAGCGGAGTGCACCGTAGACAAATGGAAAGATCATAGTCTGTCTTATTATCATTATTGTCATCACTGCACATCTGTTTACCCTGGAGAGTCTCACTCGGTCTTCAGACTCTTTCGAGGAAGGTCCTGCCAAGTGGCTTGCAGTAGGGAGAGATGTTGCAGTGTGCAATCCAAATTGTGTGATTTCCAGGTAATATTTCAGCATTGGGATGGTTGGCCAATACCAGATGCTGGGTATAGTTTTGTTTAGCTCTGGGAGGAAAACTGGGAACCCAGAGGAAACCCTTGCAGAGAGTAGGGAGAACATACAAATCCCACACAGGCATGTGACCGAGTCGGGAATCGAACCCAGGTCCTTCTTTGCGGTGGGACACGAGTGTCACCCACTCTGGTGGTAGTGATGAGTGAATCATTGCATGCCCCTGAGTTATTGTTATTGTTGTATAGCTCCCTTTCTAAACAGTCATGCTGTGTGGCTGTGTGAGTCGAGAGCAGTGAAAGAGAAGTGCCCCATTTGTTTTAATAGGACTTTAAAAACAAATCTCCATCAGTATGCCAACACTGACTGCAGAAAATAAAACCCCAGAGCTAAATGTTGTGAATTAAGATGTCGTTTCAAGTTCATGCCTTCCACACATTGGCGGTGCGCACCATTCCAGCCCATCACCAACTCATCGCTGTGCAAGTTCACGCTTCAAAGTCTCACCCGAGCGAGGCAAGTGCAGCAGTAAGTCAGAGCAATAGGTGTTTTGCCAAAATGTGTTCGATTGGCAAAGCATGGCTCATTTTCAAGAATAAACAATAAAGTAAAGTAGTAGTCAACAGCCTGGCTTTAGGCCTGGGCTTGGCAGTGACCACCCAGGCCGCAAGCTGCAAAGGCCACCAGCATCGTACAAGTTTAGAGATCTTTAAAGTTTTTGCCCAATTCTCTTTTTTTTTTACAAACGCATCGTGAATCCTGCATAGAATAGGAAATACATATTGTCAATATAAAATGATGAAACATCGGGTGCCAAAAGCGTTGTTTGTCCAAGGGACAATTTATGTTGGATCCGGGCCTGATTATACATTCATAATTTACCCCACCTGCCAACTTGAATTACTGGATTGTGTATAGTTCCTGGAACTTCAATGGCTGAGCAAATAAAGTTTTGTTACCAGAGCATTTGATTCTTCATTGGAACATTCCTCTACTGGTTTTTCACATCATTTGCTGATATTTCTGCTTTAACTCAGCATTTAATTTTCCCTGGGATTAATAGATTTGGGCACAACTTTGTGGAAAGTCTATGGTGGTTACTGTTTAGGACTGCTCTCTGCCATGGGAATGTGGAAATTCCACCGCTCATTTCGGGATGTGCTCGAAGCAGGCAAGGAGGACCGTCGCCTATTCGAGCGAGAATCCACGTGGCCTTTTACAAACTTTCCTCGCAGAGGCAAAACCTCTCTATGCGCCATCAACGTGGTTCCATAAAACAGCTTAAATTAATTCATGCATGTGTTCCTCCTCCTCATAAGCGACTAAAAACCCTCCTCCTCTCCTGTTTTTCATTAGCAACAAACACCAATACGTTTAATTTCAAATTACACCATTAATCACTTTCCAGTGCCCAAAAAAAAATATTTACCTCAGTTTTTTTCCTCAAGAGGCCTCATAATTGTTTCCAACAGCCATGCAACGGGGCTTGACCTAAGTTTTGCACGTGGCTTACAAGAATATGAAACTCACTCCCATCTTGGGGGGCTGGACATGTTTGAGATGCGCGGCCCTCGGTGGTTGCGTGCACGCGGCTCGTGCGTGAGCGTGCCACTCAAGAAGAAACTTTAACAAATAAATCGTCGCCTCTTTCTACCTCCAGCAGAGTCGTCGGCAGGCCAGCAGCGCGCACGCGAGGCCCAGGAAGACGCCGCTCGCCACCAGGATGACGCCCAGGCCGTGCCACCACGGCTTTGGCAGCTCTGTTGGCGTAGGCTCTGTGGATGGACAAGGGGGTCATCGACGCACCACTCTCCGGCACAGGCCGCGCTTCCGTGCGGATCTCCAGGGCGCGTTTCAGGGGTTGCGCCGCCGCGCGCCGTTCGGCAACGATGTCAGACGTTTCGCTCCGCACACCGAGAGACCGAGACAGATCTCTCCTTCTCAGCACGCGCAGCGAAACTCTGGACATCATCATAGCGGACAACGGGGTATAGAACCCATCGGTGCTTCAGTCCATTCTACACTCAGAGCAGTTCAGAATTGTAGATTGTGGGAACACGATGACCACTTGATTAATTCCAGATGCATGGAGTTCCCTTTTTTTTAGGTTTCCACGTTCAAAAGAAAATGAGTAGTACTCATCTCCCAAGACGTTGGTGTAAACTCGATTTGCCCTTGGTGGGCTGGGGGAAGGGGGGCAGATCTAGTACAAGACGATTTACTCTCGATTTCTCACAATGTGGCACTCGTTTAAAACTCCACTACTTTCTGAATGCGAGGCATGTGCACTCGAACCATAGCATCACCCAGCCACACCGATCTCATACGACGGCAAACACGTCCCAAATAAAAAAAAAATTATATCAGCACAAATCTTCCACAGCTGGAAAAGTACTTCAATGTTTTCATCAACGACGTTCATGGAATACGGCCAGTTGTAATCAGGTGTCTCTCGCTAAACGTGTTGTATATCAGCTGGTGCCAGGTACAATTAGAAGGACAAGGGACATCCCAGTACAGGAGGAGCAGGGGACAGAGGGTAGAGCGAGAGAGAGAGAGGATGGACAGTGGAAGCAGATACCAGGACTTTTTTTTTACTAGTTTTATTTTACCAGGTAAGACCCACTCTGAGCTCGATAGCTCTTTCTCAGAAGCAACCTGGCCACAAATGATATCAACGAAGTGGCCTTACCATGTGGACATTTATAGCAGCCAAATAAATACTCTAAACGCACCTTGATTCGAAAATGTGGAGGGTAAAAATCAGAGGGCCTGGAAAAAAAATTCCACGTGAGCACTGGGAGACAGTTAACATGCAAACTCCAAACATACAGGAGGCATGAGGCTCTGGATCGATCCCACGACCTCCTGTGTACCAGGCGAGGGAGATGGAAGTGGTGAAAAGAGAAACATAATCCAAGTGCACGGAGCAATAAAACCCAGCAGCAGCCAACTAAACAACTTTCGTTTTCAAGTTGGTGAAGTACAGTTTTCACCGTTTAGTTATTCAGAAAGTTTCCTACAGTGTTTATCAAGTGACTTATGTCGTTACACATTTATGTTTATTTAACTTTAACGTCATTCACTTAATGTCAAGAGCACCCGATGTTAGTTAAGCGATTGCCTGTTCATTTAGATGAATTATTCAATATTAGATCGGACATAACCGGATGGATTCTCATGTAATCCGATCTTAATTGCTCTCCAACTCCGTGCTGTTTATGGCCATCTGATCATCGGATCGATCCGCTTCCTTGGCCAAAACAATCGAGCGAATTCGAGTTGTGAACCCACGTGGTGACAGCAAGCTGACTGGCTCTTTTCCTTCCATCTGAGGATTGCTGGTAGCACCACCTTCATTTATTTTACTGATTAACATTTCAGTAATTGTCATTGTTATTACTACAATTACAAGACAAATGTATGTTTTTGGATAGCTACGTTTGTGTTCATCGTCTAAATCACTCTGGTGTAAATAACTCAATGAGCCAAAATTTTGTTTTAAATCTACATTTCCATCAGATAAAAGCACAATTGCTAGACATTGGTATCATATGGTGGGGGTTGGAGACAATATTGTTGAAAATAATTCACATTGCATATACTATAAATATAATTATTTTATGAATGATATTAAGACTATTTTAATTCAAGTTAACGTTAAATAAATGTCCTAGATATCCATGTATTTTTGCTGTGTTTCCCAGTTGTGTTCCCTCCACGAATATCACCAATTGTTGAGTGAACTTTTACGCACCGACCTTAAGTTTGGCTCATACCGACCCCAACTTTGCAGCCTTCTTTCGAAAGTTCTTACAGCATTTCCCGCAGCTCATTCCAATTGGACGTTCTACAATAACCGTGTCATCAGCACATCTCAGAGGGTTCATGTTTCCACCATTAACATTTATGCACTTTTTCTCCAATAACTTTCAGGGGAAACATCTTCCAATGTCGCCGTGAATAACGAATGACGAACTTCCGGATGCCCCTTGCGCCCACCCCACCCCATGTCACCAACCCGCACGGAGCAGCGTAGTGGAGTATGGTCAAACAACCCCCAAGACTGCCACTGTATGGGAAAGCATTCATCCAGTCGTGGGTTAACAGAGCTAACAATAAAAGTGTATTTTAAATATGTATACTCTTTTCAAAGAGAGGAAAATTAAAGCATATACAATATAAAAGGTCAATTGCAATTGTTTGCAAGCATATATTATGCCATAAATACCATGGGTCGTTTGTCGGTCTGTGTGCTATTATTATTATTATCCCAATTAAGGACCATGTAATCAACGGGCTCTTGCATTAAACACACGACAGCAGTTCCAAAATTACGCGTGGAACGATAAAATAATGAAATTCCCTCGGCGGTCTCGCACACTTTGATCCAGCAGTGTGAATGCAATATTAATACTGTACACAAAATATTCATCGAACGTTCATTCATTCGGCTTCTTATAGAACGGATGTTCTGGGCTCAAACAAGTCGATACAAGTCCACGTGCGTTTCTAATTAAACCCATATTTCCACACCCCCAATTAGTGCCATAACCTCAATTATAAAATTAAATCACACCAATCCACATTAACTTGCGTCAGCTTGTGATGCCTGCTTTCCCACAAGCCAATTTTCCAGGTCCTGAGCTGATCACTAATACCCAACTTTCCCACTGGCACATCACCAAGGGGACCCCCGTCGCGGTACGCGTGGTTGTTCAGCGGCTAATTGCCGAGCCAGAGTCAGCCCACGGCTACGCTGGCCTCTCAAAACATCTTAAATCGGGCTTGGGGTCAGGCTAATGTGTATATTTATTTATTCACAAGTGTGACATAATGCGCATCTCAGCTTGGGGACGTTCCGTGTTTGCAGGGCGCTTCCTGTGGTGATGTTCAGAGCACTATTGTTGCACCTCCAATTAGCACGGTTGGCTACGTACTGTGCGAAAGAAGTTCAGCGAGGAAAATGAAGCTCACATAACCCCCCCCCCTCTCAGATCAGGTTGCACTTTGTCAACTGCCAGTGTCTTGAGCGGTACATCGCATAAGCTGTCGACATTTTTCATCAGAGTCTGCGCACGCGAACGAATGCCTCCATGACATCGGCGTAGAATGTGCCCCTCTGACAAGCAGTGCAACTCTGGAGCGTCTGTTGTTCACAACCTTCGTCACAAAGCCACCCTTTCTTCCCTGCAGTGAAACATTATTTTCACGCGACGTCTCTTTTTTGCTAGCGGAGGTGTTCGTGCTTTGGCAACGCGATGAACCCGGTGCGCCGATGATTGGCAAGGAATTGTGTTTGTGACGTAATATGGAAATGAAATAATCTTGTTTTTTGGGAAATGTACGATTTTCCATTTCTTAATTGTTATGACAATAGAATGTTGTTTTCAATGGCGCTGTGCATGATATTAGATGAATGCCATCCTGTATGGATGAAACCACACATTAGTCTAACAAACTCTCTTAGCCAAAGTAAGGTTTAAGAACTTAAATGTCTCTATTATTAAGTTCTGAGTAAACATTCGAGCTCTATGAGCAGATTACCTCTGATCTAACCATTTCACTCAAATAATTGCCAACGTATTTAACTTCAACAGTTAGCCGAATTCTGAGTTGTACTGCCACTTAAGCAATCACCGAAAGCCTGGAAATAAGACAGAAATGCTGCTTTCCAATTTCCATCACTGCCGATGTAATTGTATGTTGAACTTCTTTCGCACCGTATGTAGCCAACCGTGCGAATGGATCGAGTAGCTGAGGCCAACAGGGTTCCGTCTCCAACTTGTGCCAGCAGGATATGCTGTGCTCGCACGACTATAACAAACGTCTTCTTTGTGTGAAGAACCGCGTCGTTATTATGCATTGCCCTCTGCGGCCCACCAATTAGCCCCTCTGTCGAACTTGTAGTCCACTTGGATACATCAGTCAATTAGCATGCCGCGTGCGGTGGGGAAAAGTGTGGGTAATCCCACCTCTTAAACATGTCTAGCCAGCAGGGAAGAGTAGGCCAAATGCCTCTCTAGAGGGGGTCTTTAGGAGCTCCCTCTAGTGGAGGCCCTTCCGCTACCAGTGACGCGAGCGAGCAATTGCAGGGTTGCACCTTTACATTTTTACCATTTGCAGTGCAAATACGTTTCAAACGAGTAATACCCTCGTAATAACATCGAGCCAAGTAACCCCTATTAGGGCTATTAAAACATTCTGTGCCAGATCTTGTGATGGTATTTGATCCTGGCTTTCGATTTGCAACATTTTATGGGACCAGTAAACCACTTCCTATAACAGAAACAACGGTCACCAAGTCGTGAGTTCGACGGTAAAGAAGCGAGCGACCAGTTGCTTTGACAGCCGGGATTAAAACGAAGGCCAAAGGAGTCGAGTAAGAGCGTAGAAGATAATTTAATCTCTCACTATTCAAGAGCGTAGAATATGATGTAATCTCTGACTCTTCAAGAGTGGAGAAGATGATTAAATTTCTCACTTATCAAGAGTGTAGATGATGTAATTTAATTCACTCTTCAATTGTGTACAAGATGATTTCATCTCACTGACTGGCCAAGGCAGCTACTGCTGGAAGTTGAGATGCAGCTGTTACTGCGATGGATTTCCCTTCTCTCATGATTCACTGTCATCATCCTCTGCGTTTTCAATGTTTCATTTTATTCTATCTCTTTTCACCCCACCGTTCTAGCCCCCCCCCCCACGTTACCCAGGTGAACAGAAATAAATATATAAACCAGACACATGGAGAGATGAGATCAAAGAGTGTGGAGACTGCACAGTGGACAGGGACAAGAGAGGAAGGGACGGAAGAGAACGGGGGAGGCGTTTAACTAAATACAACTACAACTACATTTTTATTTAAAGCTTTCGTGACTGCAGGGATTAATATTCTTGGTTTTTTCGGTAAAGTCACGTAGAAGGGAAATAATAAAATAATGAAATATAAAAAATAAAAATTCTCACGACGTTTCGACTGCAATACACATACATCATCATCAGGTGTGAAATCCACAGCAAGAAAATAAAAAATAAAAAGTGGACTTCACACCTGATGATGATTGCTTGTGTTGCAGTTGAAACGTCGTGAGAATTAGTATTTTTGATATTTTATTATTTTATTATTTCCCTTCTACATGACTTTACCGAAAGAACCAAGAATATAGCTACAACTAACTAACTACAACTAACTTTTTTTACCAGCTCTTTTTTCAGCTGTGACCTGGCCACAAAATGAGGGAAAATCGGAGAAAATCCACGCAGCCACGGAGAGAACACGCAAAACTCCAAATGTACAACAGGCGTCAGTCAGGGTTGTCACCGAACCCACGAGCTCCTGCATTGCAAGCGAGACAGTCAGCATCTCGCCACTGCGGCACCTCAGCAGTTGAAGCCACAGGGTGACACAACTCACTCGGTTGTTCGAGATTGACACCAAAAACTCTTGGACAAAATGTTCTTAATATCTGAATAGTTTCAGGCAAATCCGTTGTATGTGAGAAGATGCCCGATTGTTGTCCATTGCAACTTCCTAATACTTGGTGATGGTGGTGGTGGGTTTTTTTCACAGCTCTCGCCATTAGGCAATTTAGATTCCAGCGCAGTACGATTGCATTCCTAGAAAATCGTTTTATTCGCGACTAATGACTATGAATAACATTTATAAAGCACCCTTTTATAAGGTACTCACAGCACTGTACGCCACTAAATAAATCATATGTTGACCGTGGGGAGGACATATTCCAGTATAGTCGCCAATTAGAGAAACGAAAGCAAGAGCTCATTGATGGAAATGATTACAAATATTGATTTTCATTTCCCCATGCAATAAACACAACACTTTCCAAAGGGTCTGAATACACGGTGACAATGATATTTTTTTTGCTTAGAAATCGGTACAATTATCCAAATGAATACTATAATTGGGACGAGTGTAAATAATTAATAACAAACATGTCTAGCCCTTTGTTTAATGCACTGCTGAATGAAGTTCTCCCCACCTCGTGTCGGTCGTGAGGATTGTTTGACCATACTTCACCAGGCTGGTCAATACGGATTGGTGAAAGTGGTGGGGGTGATGAGATTGCGTTCTCCACTTGTGAGTTACAGCAAAGGTCGAGAATCGAACAACTCGCCGACTTCACAGTCCAGTGCGCTAACCGCTGTGCCACGACTCTGTTTTTTCAAGCCCAAGGTGTCTGTCACCTTGACCAGGCAGTGAACCCTGTTCGTCCTCGACTGCCAGTTCAGCATTTACACGACAGTGACTCCATTATCTATAGAACAGAGGCAACAACACACAAATCTAGAGACGGTGAGGCTTTACCTCCGGTACACTAAAGCTTGCTAATCCAGCGTGGGAGTCGCTATATGTGCGTTGTGTAAATCTATGGCAAGTGTGCACTTCAATAGCCGTGTCTGCAAAATGTTGGCTGCTACAAACGACAGTAAACATCGGGCTAATTTTTTTACGACCGCTCTAAATTGAGCGCCCAAATTGTATTTACATTTTATCGTTGACATGCATCACCATTAGCCACGGTAAAGCCACGGCTGGATGAATGAAGGCCTAGCCCTCCCCAAGCCACCGCTGCCTCACGATCTCGCAATGCCACAACGATCCACCGAGCACCTACGCACCTGGAGAGAGCACGGCTATAGAATTGCTGAAACACCCAATATTGTCCAGTTTCAGCAGCCGTAGATTTCAAAGGTGAAGGTGCAGCCCTGCAATTGCTTGCCCACGCCACTGCTAGTGGAAGGGCTTCCCCTGGAGGGAGTTCTCGAGAGCCGCCCCGCAGAGTATTTGGCCTACTCTTCCACGCTGGCAAGGCATCTTGGGCAGTAGCCGCATTTTACCCTCCCAAACAAAACCTGCGGAGCGACGGCGATCTACCAATGTGCACTGCTGCTGGGTGGGCCAGAGGCGGTGTGCAGGGATTTAATAAATACAACTTGCTCCGTTGTTTCAAACTGGCGCGGCGAGAGGTGGAACCTGCTGCCACCTGCGGACTTCACGGCAAGTTCATCACGATGACCGTCGTCCACTGCTGGTCGCAGCCTTCTTCCCAACCCCCAATGGTGATGAGAATAATAATAAAAGGGTATCCCCGTGTAAACAAAAACACAACAACAAACAACGTTTTTTTTTCGTTTTTCCTCACCGGGATCGACTTGCGGTGGCTTTCGAAACCGAGGCGGTGGGGGTGGAGGGTGCGGCGGTGGAGGGGGCAGCACGCACGCCCAGCGCCACCGCTTCTCGCAGCTCTGCCCCGTGGCCGTGTCCCAGGTGCGCGCGGGGCACGCATCACCACCGCCTCCACTGCCGCCAACACTGCTGCTGCTGCCGCCGCCACCGCTGCTGCTGCCGCCGCCACCGCTGCTGCTGCTGCCACCGCTTCTGCTGCTGCCACCGCCGTCTCCACCATCGCCTCCTCCTCCTCCCGTGCGCGTCGCCTGTCGGGATGAGGAGGCGGCGGCGCTCACGGCGAGCTCGCGCGCGGCGTCTTGCCGGCGGACAGCGCCGATTCGTCTCGAGCCGGCACCGCGGTGGTGGTCATCCATCATCATCGACAATTCTCAACCCTTGTTGTTTTCGCTACTCTCAACCCACACTCCTGTTGTTAAAAATGTATTTCAACCGAGTTACCCCCCACCCCACCCCTTTGCCTGTCCCAACATGGTTCTGAGAAAGTTTTTTTTTATGAATAATGAACATCAATTTGTGGACCAATTTGTCCATTGTGTGAGGTATCCTGACCAGCTGCTAGCAACTGCAGTAAAAACTAAATTCAGACACGCTCCACGTTGCGTGACACAATGTGTGTTCGCTCGCTGGTGACTCTTGAAACCCCGCATTGTTGACCATCAATGAGTTTTGAAAGGTCTTTTCAATCGTCCTCGGCTACCATACGGATTACATTTTTATCGTAGTTATCTTATATTGGCAGATTCATACGTGATTATTCACCAATGACTCGTGTATGATGTAATTCCACACCTGGATAAATCACCTCTCACGTAGCCCCCTGCGACATTGCCACGTACAACCAGGGGTCAGTCCCGCGTGTTGAGAACCACAAATCGAAATCATCATCATCATCACCATCGTATCGTTCTCCATAATCGTCATATGAATCGTCATCGCATCCATCATCAGTTTCTCACATTTCCTCCACCGCGTCTCCATCCACCCGGCAGTCTAAATGTGTGCGGCACAGTCAGTCGGCAGGTCGCGCACGGTGGGGTAAAGTGTGGGTACTCCCAACTCTTGCAAGACGCGTGGCCAGCATGAAAGAGTAGGCCAATAGACCCTCGAGATGGACCCTTTAGAGATTCTTCTGGTAGAGACCCCTCCGCTAACAATGGTGTCAGCAAGCAAATGCAGGGCTGCACCTTTATAATCATCAGCCATGACCTAGCCACTTCCAGATTAAGGCCCTCGAGCCAGGATGAAAAGCCAAAAATTTGGCATAAATCCAGGAATACTGAAAGCGCTTGATGTCATTTCCAGCAAATATTCGTTATCTCAATGCAAAATGTGGTTGTGAAAATTGTTCTTCAACTTGCCAGTGAGCGAGCTGATACAATAATAACTGGCACGTTAAACGCTTGGTACGCGGGACAATTTAATCTCTCTGACGGTGTCAGATGGTGGAGGGTTGTTAATGACAAAATTCTGGTCGGATTAATTACGTGGCCTAACCCAAAAATCAATTATAAATCGCAATATAGGCTGGGGGAAAAACCCCACCACGTGTTAACGATAATAGTTTGCATGTTCTGCTTGTCAGGCTGTCTTTTGTTTAGAGCTCATGAGAAATAATAATTATGAGGAATGTGATCAAGATTATACCACTGGCTCCAAGGTGATATTCAATACAAATGCCGGCACCGGAAAATGTCAACTTTGCTTCAGCCTGAATGTATCGTTATGGCTTTAACCAAACTTAAAAGTGCTTCTGGGATTGTTCAGAGCAGGGCAAGTGGACACAAGTGAATACGATTCTAAGCACTCGCCATGAATCAATTTGGCTGGATTAAGAACGCCTACTCACTTTCTCATTAGTTTGTAAAAGCTTGGATAACGTGCTGTAGCTTCTACTTAACCAATCGCGTGTTCTTCATTAATGCATTCTATACTCATATCACCAAGGTCAAAGCTCTTACAAACCTAGGCCCGAACAAATAAATACATAGATATTGGAAATGCAACAGACATTTACAAAGATGCAACTGTTAAGTTGAGATTGCATGAAGAGCTGAATATTACAAATCAGAAGTCGGGCAAGGAGGCATTCTCACCAAGATTATTCACAGCAGCATTCGAATATATTTTTGGAAACATGTATTCTAGAAATACATTTATAAGCATCAATGCCGATAATATTCTCCCCGACTTGTTACCGATAGATTTTTGTGTAACAACCAAAGAAAAAATACAATGATTTCATAACGTTACAATGTCTAACTTGAGATAAATACGAGCAAAGCAAAAGGCAAGCACAACAAACCTGCCAAACAAGACAATGGTTGGAGGGACGCAACTGAACAGCAGTAGACCGTGTACCGAGCGCAGTTATCGGAGGCTGATTCGGATGGGAACGAAGATACTCAGCAAACAGCAACGTTGACTGGTTTTGTAAAACAGAATTTATCACGAAAAGCAGCATGGACATTCTGCCTTGATTATAAGTGGTTCTCAATTGTTTTGCCACTTATAACGTGTGGTTCAGATACGTGGGCACTCGCAAAGAAAATAAATAGTTACCTTGTTGTTGTAGACCAGGCCCACCACCCAGTCTCGCCCCAACCACGACCACAGTGAGACTACTGCAAGAAGATGGTGGAGTAGTCTCTGTGGTGTGGCCAGAGTCCTTCTCGGCTCCTTTGTGAGTGGTCGCGTGGCATCAAGGGACGAGCAGGCATCGCTCCTTTATTGGCAATAACGTTTAACGTAGTTTAACAACTGTTAAAACAGCACTTATAAATGGTACAGGGCCAGATTGCCAACTTAACGAAGATTCCTTTTCGTCTGATATATATTTGGCAAAAACGAATCGGTGTCTCCATCGCCAGGGCAAGATGTGAAAATCTGGCCATTGAAATGTTTAACTTGATCAAATGAAAAAAAAATTTAATCAACATAAGCGTTAGTCAATGAACTCAGTTCGAGAACGGTTCATCCCGATAGGAATGGGTGGCCACCGGGCCGGGAGCGACGTTGGGTACCGCGTTCCAGAGTACCGATGTAGCAGTGGTTTATACCGAGTGGAACCAGGGCAGAACCAAGTCGAAATAGCAATGTGGTTGTTTAACCAGAGAACGCTCCGTCTAGACCCTTTCACAGGCGGATTGTGGATGCCACCGACAGCCCTGCCACTCCCCCCTGGAGGTTTGGGAGATCTCTGGAGTCCACGCGACTCGCTCACCCCCTTCGCCTCTCGCGAGCGCTCACATCGCGAGCTTGAAGCCAGCACGCAAACATCCGCTCAAATTGTCAACGACGAACTCCGCGAAACGCTTTAGGAGGATATCTGCGCTGCACATCACACACGTGCGGCACAAGCGCGAAGACACAAAGACCCCCCCCCCCCGCATAGCCTGGATAGGTCTGTTGGGGAAATTGATGTTAGCGAGCACCAACCCGCAGACGCGCACACACAGCGAGCCGCAGGAGCGCGCGAACAAACTCCACCTGAGCGACGGTGACGATGATGATGCAGGACGAGACGCAGCACAGCAGAAGGCGGTGGACTCCCAGCTGGAGCTGCCGCTGCTGAGAGGCGAGCGTCATGATGCAGATCCCGGGTCGGCCCCGCGGCGGGACAGCAGCCGCCCTGTGCTGAACATCGAGTCCCGTGCACGGGGCGCCTCCGGCTGGTACCACGATCCACGCCCCTCCACCCAGGGCACCCCACCCCCAGACACACCACCCAGCGGACCCCACCCCCAGACACACCACCCAGCACACCCCACCCCCAGCCACACCACCAGTGCACCCCACCCCCAGACACACCACCCAGAACACCCCTCCCCCAGACACACCACCCAGAACACCCCACCCCCAGACACACCACCAGCGCCCCCACCCCCAGACACACCACCCAGCGCACCCCACCCCCAGCCACACCACCAGTGCACCCCACCCCCAGACACACCACCCAGCACACCCCACCCCCAGACACACCACCCAGCACACTCTCCAATACCCACCCCACCCAGTGCACGCACGCACGCTCACCTGCGCTGGATTTAACCGTGACCAGCCCGTGCCACCGGTTCTCTTATCGGTTACCAACACGACCACAACACCAACACCACCAACTACGGTATATCCATTGAGTGTTCCCTTCGCGTTCAAAGTGATTTATTTATCCCAGTCACCGTTAGCTTCCAGAAGGTTCACGTTCTGCCCGGGATGTCCTGCGCACATCTCTGGACACATGGTAGTTCACCGCAGCGGAATATCGGGTCGGCGGCCCCGGTTAGGACTTCAGCCGTGACATGAAGAGGATGATGATGGAGTGGAGGGCACAGCAGCAGCGGGGTGCAGCAAGATGACCGGCACCTACATGGGATGGGTGCTGTCCACAGCAGCAGCAGCAGCTGCTCGGCACAGCCGCTCCTCCGCGTGCCTCCTCCCCACCACCACCACCCCCAAAACTAATTTCGGAGAAAAGTGTGCGGGTTTAGTCGGGGTAGGAGTTACCACGAGAAGACGGTCATCGCGTTCTTGCAAACACCGAAGTCAACCCCTTGAAAAGATGCGCACGAGCCGTTTTCAATCCCAGCACCGTGCGGCCACCACCATCAACCACCACCACCACCACCATCAACCACCATCAACCACCAACATCAACCACCAACACGGCGCGCGCGCGCCGATGTCCGTCAATGAGCGGCGAGCTGCGAGAGCGCGAAGCCTTCCCAGCGCAACGCGGTCGCTCTGCGCGCGCATTGCGGGTCCCGGAAAAACGCGTGGCATACTGGCCCCTGCAGATCTCCACGGGGACTGCAGTCGAGGCGCGTGGCGACGGACGAGACCGAGAGATTGGACCAACTTGCTTCAGGGTCTCTGCCGCTGAGCTGCGCGGCTCTCAGACCCCCCCGAGGTTCGCCTCCGACCGCCGCGTGCCGTTCGCCACGGTGCTGCGGACGCATCGCTCCACGTACTGGGAGCTTCTTCCAGCACGTGGTGCGAAACGTCGGACATCGTACAGGAGGTCGTGGGTTCGATTCCGACCCTGACGCCTGTATATTTGGAGTTTGCGGTGTCTCTCTCTCTCTCCGTGGTCGTGTGGATTTTTCTCTGGGTCCTCCGATTTTTCCCTCCACATTTAGAATCGACATATCTACGCGTTTAGAGTATTTGGCTGCGATACATTTACACGTGATAAGCCACTTCGTCGATCTATCATTCGTGATAGCCAGGTCGCTTCTGAAAAGAGAGCTAAATAGCTCAAAACGGGCCTTAGCTGGTAAAATGAAAAACAAGTTGAGTTTATAGTTTAGATAATTTCGAACAACGAGCGGGACAACTCAATTAAACAGCGTCGACGGGGATGCAGAGAGAACTTGAGACGCTTTTATTGACGGTCCCATCAACTGCGTCGCAGCGCAGACTTGCACGCGGGGTTCTGAGAAGAAGCGTGCTGGGGCGGGAGGAAGTGCGTTTGGCCCTTTGAAGCAAGGCCATTGCCCAAGGCGTCACCCGGTTGCTGTTGTTGTTTATCGTCGTGCACGTGTGGAGTTGACGCGGCTGCGTTGTGCTAAACGCAGGGTTGGTGATCCACTCGGAGATACGCCACTGAAATCATTTGGGAGACGTAATGCAGCAACATCATTTTACAGGGTGGTCCAGAGGTCTCGTGACTCTATAAAACTCAAAGGCGGTTTTTTTTCAAGTAAGTTTTATTTAAAACATAAATGAATATGCAAAGGGAATACAAATATTTGGGGTCAATTAATTGCGGGTCACAATACATCTGGACCACCTTGTACTGCATTGGGCCCTACGCGTCTCCCACCAATGCCACCGCACGCCGTTGGACGTCTCAACTCGGCCCTGGAGCCCAGCGCGGTCACCCCAGTCGCCTGTGGAGCGGGGGGGGGGGCCTCGCGTTGTCACAACGACTCCGAAGCTCACGGACTCTGCGTTTTATCGCGCCGCAGGTTCCCAATCGCACTCCGCTGAACTGGTCCGACGGGTGAAGCCCCCCCCAGCATTGTTCATGAGCATCATCGTCACCACCACACGATGCCTTTGTGTTCCAATTATCGATTAAGTCACCTACCCTCTCTCTCTACCAGTGATGATGTCACCACACGATGCCTTTTGTGTTCCAATTATCGATTAAGTCACATACCCTCTCTCTCCACCAGTGGTGATGTCACCATACGATGCCTTTGTGTTCCAATTATCGATTAAGACACCTACCCTCTCTCTCCACCAGTGGTGATGTCACCATACGATGCCTTTGTGTTCCAATTATCGATTAAGACACCTACCCTCTCTCCACCAGTGGCGACGTCACCACACGATGCCTTTGTGTTCCAATGATCAATTAACTCAGCTGCACGCGTTATCGCCCCAGAGTGTAAACCGCGAGTGCGGTGTTCAACAACACCGCGTGTCGCACGGAACTATCCTGGTTCAGGATGCGACTCGCGTGTTTCCGTCGTGATGCTCCACCTGGACACGACGCTGCAGCGAGCAGCGTTACCGGATGAGCACGAAGCCGCGGGCACGACCTCGAGACGAACCGTGCGCAAACGATGTTCGCCTCGCCCCAGTCACGATAACTCCGCGTGTAATCCCACCATGACATTACCCCCACACATCACGTGTTGACACGCGCACAGAGGCAACACAGAAAGGCACCGCGACAAGAAACACGTCGTAATAGTGATACATTGTGTGAAGACAATGTGAACGGTGTGGAAAACATTCGTTCGTGATGAAGTTTATTTTTTTTGGGGGGGGGAGGGGTTAGATCGCGTAAATATATAAATGCGTCGTTAAAACCGCCACCACCCGACACAGCCAATTAGTAAGGGGTTTGTCACGTAAACAAAACGTGTCGATTCGTGACTCGTTCAGCACACCGGCGTGTTGGAGAGTAAACTCACAACATTCACAAAACCACAACATTTACAATTGTAAATAGAGTAGTGGATTTACTCTATTGTGGAAAATATTGGTCGCGAAAGCCTACTGTGTGTTAAAACTGAAACATTACTTTTGTTACGGTATTCATGAACAGAAATATACACGCAGATGAGAGTGTTGCGGCACCTCTACTGAATGGCATCGCTGACCTCAAGGAAACCCACAACTTTGTACTTAATTCTAAAACGGGTATCATTCCCCACGCCCGCTTGGCTGCACGCGTGCGTTGTGATTACTCGTAAGCAGAGTCTACATGGGCCAGGGTCCTTCGTGTAATGGTTGCGTCAACAGGACGTGGCAGAACATTTGAGAATGACATTTGAAGAAAAAAATACAGCGGAAAAATATGAAATCACACTTATTACCAAGGAATGTCGCGTAAAATAAATACGACTTCCAGAACGCGCTGAAGTAATTATGCAGAAGTTTGTTTTGGAATGACGGTTGCAATACAGATTCAAGTAACATGCACCAAAGTTGTAAAGCAATAATTCGTTCACATAAGTGCAATTACTTACATTGCCTTCGCGAAATTAGTATTGATCGATATTCTTGCAAGCTGAATAGAGATTTAAAATATGGTATGAGGAATATTTTAAAACGGTACGGTGGCTCTCGCGCAAGTCCGGTGGCCAAGGTTGGAGGTCTAAGACCAGGCGAGGTTGGAGGTCTAAGACCAGGCTGGGTTGGAGCTCTAAGACCAGGGGGGGTTGTAGGTCTAAGACCAGGGGGGGTTGGAGCTCTAAGACCAGGCTGGGTTGGAGCTCTAAGACCAGGGGGGGTTGTAGGTCTAAGACCAGGGGGGGTTGTAGGTCTAAGACCAGGCGAGGTTGGAGGTCTAAGACCAGGGGGGGTTGGAGGTCTAAGACCAGGCGAGGTTGTAGGTCTAAGACCAAGGGGGGATGGAGGTCTAAGACCAGGGGGGGATGGAGGTCTAAGACCAGGGGGGGTTGGAGGTCTAAGACCAGGGGGGGTTGGAGCTCTAAGACCAGGGGGGGTTGGAGGTCTAAGACCAGGGGGGGTTGGAGGTCTAAGACCAGGCTGGGTTGGAGGTCTAAGACCAGGGGGGGATGGAGGTCTAAGACCAGGGGGGGTTGGAGCTCTAAGACCAGGGGGGGTTGTAGGTCTAAGACCAGGGGGGGTTGGAGGTCTAAGACCAGGGGGGGTTGTAGGTCTAAGACCAGGGGGGGTTGGAGGTCTAAGACCAGGCGGGGTTGGAGGTCTAAGACCAGGCTGAGTTGGAGGTCTAAGACCAGGCCGTGGGAGGCCTGGGGGAGGGGGGGTCGTGGCGTGTTGACTGAGCAACAGCTGTGTGATCGAGCAGAGGGGAGCAGCCACGCATGGACGATGAGGTAGTGGTGATGATGATGAGGTGGTGGTGATGGTGTTGGTGATGAGGTGGCGATGATGGTGTTGGGGGTGATGAGGTGGTGGTAGTTTCATGTCGCTCGCTACCGGACGGTAAGGACCGAGGGTGCCCCTACCCAGGACAGCTCCTCGGGTCAACGAGGATGCTTTCCCCGCCGCATCATCACCCTTGTGATGATGACATTGTTTTCAAGAATGTTGGTCATCAGCTCCATCAACCATCTAGGCAAGTAGAATGAGAAATAAATAGCACCCTAGCCAAATATCAAGTGGGTATAATTGATATCATTTCAAGCGACTGTTTAAATGTATTCGTAACGAAATAAAAATGTAACCATCTGCGTGGCGCAAATATGAGCCCGCTGTAAAGACCAATACACGTACAGCACGCGATAACAACGACAGGGCGGCTTGCTGGTGGAATGATGGGGAACTGGAGTGATGGCGAGGCTGCCTGCTGGTTGAGGATAGAGGCCCAGGTGCAGGGAGGCTGCAGCAGCAGCTGCAGGCACCGCGGCGTCTGGGCGCGCGCCTCCTCCCATCGCGAGTCGTTCATCATCGCTGCCTCTCGCAGGAACGGCCCCGCGGTGCCCGGGGAGGAATCCCCTCCAGTCCTCGGAGTACGGTAATAGAGGAACAATAACAACCCCGCTTCCTGCCATGCTGTGTGTGTATGTTGTATGTGTATATATATGTATATATCGACCCGTGGCAACTGGGTCTGCTCCCGTGACCTCCTACCAGCAGGCGTTCGACACTTCACGTGGCCTCACAGCCTGGCACAAGCGTCGTGGTAACGTCACCGCCACTTAGTGGCGAATGGCGGTTGTTGTTGTTGTAAATCTATTTGTTGAACTTCTTTCGCAGTACCACCCACCGCACGTAAGCCAACCGCGCTAATCGGAGGTGCGGGACGGGGTAAACACGGCCCCTCTTTCCGAGCCACCGAGGTTTCCGCACATTCGTCCACAAGAGGATTCAAGAAACAATGCTCCACTGTTTTAACTGCCGCGCCTGGGAGGCCTCTGCATTGCAAAAGCCAAGTGCGCTACATCGCTGTGGCAGTCCTCCTCCTCTTATTTTGTTTCAAAATGTGGGCCGTATAACATACTTCGATTATAAGTAAAGTCTACAGGCATACAATGACATAGATGCACAAGTTTCTGTTTGCCTCCAGAGATGCTCCAGCGAGGACTCGCTGGCATGTGGGAGTGAGTGTGTTGAACGTCGTTTGCACCGTACGTAGCCGACCGTGATAATCGGAGGTGCGCAGGGAAGGACAACAAACTCAACACAACAAAGCAGTTCTAAAGAAATGAGTTTTCAATTCATATGATTTAAAAGTGCACGGCTCCAGTGGCTTTCTATAATATCGGAAGGAAGAGCGTGCCAGACGGCCGCAGAAGCGCATCTGAAAGCGCGCGATGCAGGGCCCGTGTTTGTGTGTGCAGTCAAATGAGCAGAGCTTGCACGCATGCCCTGCTGACAATCAAACACGCTGACAGTCAAAAAAAAGTCTCTCTTTTTTTTGCATTTCATCCTTCATAGCCAGAACGGAGAGCGAGCGAGCGAGAGAGGGGACACCTCTAGTGGAGACACTTGCAGTCAATTCTCACGACAACATGCAAACACAAAGAGACGCGTGGATGTTCTCAGACGGCAGATTGTGATGTGTTCCTCAACAGTGACGTTTGTGTGTGAACTCACGCAGACCACCAGTACGTACATTTAAGCGATTACACAGTCTACAAAAACAATACAGCCGATGTACTTTATGATGCATTCAGGCGTGAAATTGTGCACGAAATGGTTTTAAAAACGGTTAATTATCTACCGATAGATGAATGCCTTCTCACGCAGTGTCTATCAAGGGGGGGGAGGGGCCATACTTCACCGCTCTGGTTAGTGCGAGTTGATGAATGGAGGGAATGGAAGGAAGGGACAGGACTGGTTCAGATCTAACCGTGAATGAATGTCCAGTCGCCGGGTACATAGCGCAGTGCGCTAACCATTGTGCCACCACTCCACCGTTTTTTATTACTTAGTATTTATTTTTAGATCTTTTAAACATCGACGGCCATCTCGCACGCACATACACCTTTGGGTATCGCACATATGCGGTGTAGTTTCAGCAAAGCCTCGATAATATCCGCCAACTACGAGAACCAGTGGGAATAATCAGAACCTAATCGGAGTTTGAAAAACATCAACATCCATCTTACAAAGTCCGGGTAATTGTCCCCGATGACTCCACGTAGCATAACGAAGATTGAGTGATTTAAAACATCTAAATTCAAGCGGCTGAAACTAAAACGAATTGGTCACAGGGGCTTCATTGTGTAAAGGCGCCACACAGCAACGAGCACGTGACCCCGAGTGGATCTCCGGGCAGCGGAGCAGACACATGACGCGTGTCCACCAAACGCACAGAGGACTGACGTCACACATCGTCGTTGCGCGTCCGTTCTCGGTGCCTGTTAGGGGTCGGCACGGTTTGAACCGACTCAAACTGGTTTCAAATTGAGCAATCCAAACCAAACCAGCGACGACTGAACCAAACCAAACCAAAACCAAACCAAACTAAGCTAAACCAAACCTCTTAAGTTGGCTTGAACCAAACTAGTTTGAGCCGGTTCCACCCTGTCCGAGCCAAACCGAGTCGGTTTTCGTAGCCCCAAACCAAACCGAACCAGTTCAAACAGAGCCAAACCAAACCGATTTGGTTCGGTTCAAACCGCGGTTTGGTGGTTTGAGCCAAACCGTGCCGACCCCTAGTGCCTGTGCACCACTGCCAACGAAGTGTTACGAGAGACGTGGCGCATACGTGTACAGTACAACATCAGCCTGGGGGCCGTCCATAAATGACGTCACGCGATTTTGGACGATTTTTGACCGCCTCCCCCCTCGTCACAAGGCGTCACAAAAAGTCAGACCCCTCCTCAAATATGACGTCACAAAGCTTTGCCCCCCCCCCCAAAAAACCATATTTGGATTTTGAAAATAAAACATGCTTCAAATCGCTTTAAACTATTGTCATTGTAGTGCGTATTTAATGTGGCGCTGCACTCTGATGTTGTAGGAGAAAACATTAAAAAGTCTGTTTTATTCAGTAGAACGTGCTGTCCATATTTATTTAAAGTTGCGAATTTTGATGTGACGTCACATTTCTCAAACACCCCCCCCCCCCTCGTCACACATGGTCACAAATGTCTAACCCCCCCCTAGGTGCGTGACGTCATTAATGGACGCTCCCCTGCCATAGAAACACGTTTGAGAGAAGCAGGTTTAAAAATACCGTTTTGTATATGTACAAATGTGCTCGGCACGTGCGATTGTGACTCTTCTTAGTGCGATTGATAAGTGTTGATTGGATACATGCACTGTTTCCTTTAAAACAACGCTTTTGAATGGAACACGACGACATTGGTGACACGTGTACGGTAAGGTGCTGCATACGTGGAACGACTCAACATATGCATCTCAACGACTTCATGTTCACATTCGATTTTGCCCAGTTTGCTGATGCCGCATGCCGCCCCTGGACTTGAAGGGGATGAGCAGGGGGCACGAGCATCGACTTGCACACCGCGGTGGCTAGGAGATGTTACCTCCCTCGCCAGCTATACAAGAGGTCGTGGGTTCGAGTCCGACCCTGAAGCCTGCTGTATATTTGGAGTTGTCATCTCTCTCTCTCCCCGTGGTCACGTGTATTTTTCTCCGGATCCTCCGGTTATTTTCCCCTCCACATTTATAAAACACGCGTTCGGAGAATTTGGCCGCTATAAATGTCCACGTGTTAAAGTCACGTCGTTGAGCTGTCATTTGTGACCCAGGCCGCTTCTGAAAAGGGGCTGGCGGGGGATCACCAAGGACCGACCTGCCATGCCCAGGAGGTGGTGCGCGAATCGATGCCGCTGCCATGATGCCGTGGAGTGGCGGGCGAGTGACCGCGTGACGCTGCCCACCCACCTGGCGAGCCCTGGGCACGAGTTGTCGCGCCGGTGAGGGGGCTCGGCTCGGGGTGGTTCATGGCTGTGGGTAATTCGTGGCCTCGTGTGTGAGCAGGGAGGGTGGCGAGTTGGAGTCCTGGGCCGGGTTGCGTAAAGTAACTTGAGCGAGCGCTTCCCCGAGTTTCCTGTCTAGATACCAACTGTCATTTAATGGACCAACTTCACTTCAGGTGTTTTATGCTATCAGCCGATTTATTCTGAAATGATTTCTTTCAGGTCGTGGTTTGCTGGGCCACAGGGCCCAAAAGGCATAAAACGCCATGCATGCGACTACAAACGTGTAATAGATATGGACTAATAACCTCTGATAATGAGCTAATAATGCGAAATGTAGTGAACTGTGTGTGAGAGTTGGCGAAGTGCAGCGACGCTGCCTTCGCGAGGCGAGCTACTGAGACACGGCGAGACAGACAGGCAGACAGCCAGGCAGCCAGCCAGGCAGCCAGCTAGGCAGCCAGCCAGGCAGCCAGCCAGGCAGCCAGCCAGGCAGCCAGCCAGGCAGACAGCCAGGCAGCCAGCCAGGCAGCCAGCCAGCAGAGGAGACGCGGAGAGTGCCAGACAAGTTGAATGTCGCAGGGAGAGAATCCGCCTGGCTTCCCAACTGCTTCGGGCCAAATACTTGCAGCAACGATATACCGCAGACCTGTATAATATCCCGCCTGCTGTTTATTCGTTTCTGCATGCAAATTCAATTCCCCTTTTCCCATTACGCATCCTCATTTTAGCACAAGCTCCAGGTAAGATCGCTTTAATTGTTTTGAGAATCCGGTTGCAACTCCACATTCCCCGAGGGCTACAACACGCGCTTATGTCCCACAGTACAATTCTCAGACTGACACTTTAAAAGACGGAAAAAGCTTTACTAAAAAAGCTGAGGATCAGCTAACAGTAAAGCAGTTGTGCTCATTAACAATTGAATTTCGTTTTTATTATTCCGAAGTCTCTTTGTGTTGATGTCGATCTGCTCCCAAACGACGTCGGTCGAATTAATCCAAAACCGACCAAAACCCCCCCCCACCAACATCACCACCCCCCCCACTACCCCCCCCACCACCACCCCCCACTACCACCACCCCCACCACCACCCCTCCACCAACACCACCCCCCCAGCCACCCCCCACCAACACCACCACCACCCCCCCACCAACACCACCCTCTCACCACCCACCACCCCCCCACCACCCCCCACCAACACCACCACCACCCCCCCACCAACACCACCCTCTCACCACCCCCCCCACCACCCTCCACCAACACCACCACCACCCCCCCACCACCACCACCCTCTCACCACCACCACCACCCAGCATGCGGCGTGTCTTAGAGCCATTCGTGCACTTAGCAGCAGCAGCAGCTGCACGTGGCACGCGCGTGCTCTTGTAGACACTTCCCCTACAGACTCCTCACTCTCGATTTGTTTTGTGTGTCAACCACAAACAGAACGCTGCAGGCAAACCACGCAACGAGCTTGCATAACAGCACTGCTACAAGGCGCTTCGTGTCGTGCATGTACACACCGCATATTCACGGTGGTGTGTACACGGGGTGTGTACACGGTGGTGTGTACACGGGGTGTGTACACGGGGTGTGTACACGGGGTGTGTACACGGGGTGTGTATCGGCGGTGTGCGTAAGGGGTGGAAGGCCCCTGTCGAGGTTGACACGGCCAGCTTGACGTGCGGTCCCACAGACCTCTCCGCTTCCAATTCACTCTCCCACCGCGGCAGTCGAAGCAACGGAGCGGGCTCCTTAAATCCATCCTCACCCCCCCAACCCTCGAATCCAGCTCCTCGTTTGCCCATCCAGCAGTACGGACGATTAGTCAAGAGGTCGTCAATCATCACGTTGCGTGCTGTGGTAGTGAGTGTGTGAGTGGCTCCCAGCTATTGCAAGTTGTCTGGCCAGCGTGATACAGGAGGCCAAATACCCTCGAGAACGGCTGCCTCTTGAAGAGCTGTTTCTCGATGATGACCTTCTGCGGGCAGTGGTGGGCTCAAGCCACTGCAGGGCTGCACATTTTCATCTTTTCAAAAATGAGGAGGTACTGTGTGGCTGGGATTAATACATTAATGCCACCGTCCACATCTTAAGCTGATGTAAAAAAATTATTAATCTAAATCCAGAATCTGACTGAATCCAGATATCGACAAAACAAGGAATAAATCACGCGAGACTCTCCACACGGCAGAATGGCCCCTGACGTCTTTTCACAGTAAAGAATATCACCCCGATCATTCTTACCCTTGCAACAACGTTAAAATACGCGGACACAGAGGATTAAATTCTCATCTTGACAATCGCTCGTTTTTGACATAATTTTTTTCTTGGGTGGGGGGAAGTGGCAGTATCCGCCTTCAAACCTTTCGAGCCGTGGCCAAATGCTTACAGAAATACAATTCTGATGATTAACTTTCGTCCAGACGATAAGGATACCCCAAGAGTACTAAAGCGCTCCCAAGACTGCATCCAAACATATATATACGTCCATATTCATACGCAATGCACTTTATTCACACAGCTCGTCGAAAAGTACATCATATAGAGTACATAATATCAACATGATGCATTTACAGACCCATGTTCCTACAAATGTAACAACAATATATAAATAACACACATTACACATATCGTACATTCCATTCACATATGAAATGTGAGCCTACATTATTACATCAGCAATCTTACACATATCGCTGCACAGAGAGAACTAATAAGCACCGATAGGATGGCACCCAGCTCCTCCTGCCTGCCTATCTGAGAGGTTGCACTTTGTCGCATCCTATCAACTATCATTCCCTAGCAGCGAGTCAAGCACCAGCGTATTGTGGAGTGTGGGATTTGCGGGGTGAGGAGAAGGGAGTGGGGAATTACTCGAGACGAGTTTTCATTGTTCATCAATGTTTTTCCTACGCACTGTACCCTCCTCACGGTAAACCGAGTCTGGACAAACTATTTTTTTTTTAAGTTTTGAAAATCCAGCGGCCCTCAAACCAAGTTTATCTCTGTAAATATTACAAGATGATTGTACGGAGCTCATAATTAGGGTTGCCACTTGGTCAGAGCTTGACCAAGACAGTGTGGGGAATTGATACCTGTATTAACGTAGCAGGAATTGATTTGTACCAAGGTCTGGTTTCGTTGTGTTTAACTTTATTATGATTTACCACACACTGACGACCGAGGCTGACTGAGACAACCCTTGCCTTATTGGAAAAGGTGGAAACTCCAGTGACAGCTTCAAGTTTAGGGAGGTCATTGACCCTCTCTGCTCTCGGGTTTGGAAGTCATCAATGCTGAAAACATGAATTTTATTCGTAAAATAATCCATATTAAAGCTCTGTCGACAGCATACTGATTTTAAAAGGATGTTGCTCACAACACAAACATGCGCACGGTCGCCATATATTATGTCGCATGCGATGATGGGCATGCCGTTGGATCAGGCTCTGCTGTCCTCGACGTGGCCAAGGTAATTCTTCAGCAGAGGGGGCAGCGGGAGGCACTGTATGGAGCGCAGACGCTTCCGACCGAGGGTAGAGCGGATTTTCAGACGGCACAGGTGGATCAGCGAACGGGGGGTCTCTGAGTAAGATAAGTAGAAGGGAAAGGGGGTTGACAAAAATATCATTCGCTGTTTTGACATCAATGACCCTGCACAAAAAGTTTTGAAATGGTTGGTCTGGCTCATCTGGTAGCCAAAAGCAATCCGTTTATTTATTTGGCGACCATCTTGGCCGCCATCTTGAATTATGTGCTTCAGGCCATTAGATTTGGCTTGGCAACGGCAACTTTCAGAATCAGTGGGGTCGGATTACACGAAAAAACATCGAGTGCCAGCTTGTTACACGACTTGCCTCGAGCATCACCCTGTAGGCCCCTCTTAGACACCGCTGCCTACACCAGCGGCTCCAAACATTTTAGACCCCTCTTCAACATCCAAACATTTCGCGGGCCACCAGGCATCCGCGGACCACAGGCTTGAGAACCGCTGGCTTAGACTACAAGGTAATATATTGGCCCATAATATAGGAAAACTCCTCTCCACCCTATTACCCATGACTGCCATTATTCAGGGCAGCCATTGGGTCTGCGAGAACTTATATTATCAGCGGCCCTATATTTCTAATTATCCGCAGCTAAAAGCTCATCCCATCGCTTATTGCGGAACAGCTTCCTGTTACGTGCACCTTACTTGTGGTTAAGAGGAGTCACGCTAAATATTATTCTCATTAGCCCGCGGGCTACGCACGATTTCTTCCCTGTGAATGAGTGGGGTAAATTCACAAATAACGCTGCGGATATTCGGGTCGCTGATATATCAGTCCCCAACGTCGCCACGGATAAGTGGAGTCTTGCTTACTGTACATAAAATACAGAAATTAATATCTGGTACAAAAGATGTATTACCGAAGCTATCAACAGAAGTTGTGTACTGGATTAACTGCACGTGTGGTAAATGTTACGGTGGGCAAACAGGACGAATGACCAGCACGAGACTAAAAGATCATCAGAGAAATATTAAATTCTCCCAAATACAACTGTCAGCAGTAGCAGAACACGCGTGCCAACTAGGACACTCAATTGATTTTGATAATGTTGAAATTCTGTGCAAAACTAGATACTCCTGGCCAAGACTAATTAGATAATCTATCGAAATTGAAAGAAATAAAAATAACTTTAACCGTTCGGATAGCTACCGCCTTAGTGCTGCGTGGAAGCGAATCATCAAATAATACATTTATTAAATGCATGCCTACAAAGGGCAGCTTACTTCAATAGGGATTACCGTTGGTGGGGCTATTTTAATACACACAATAGACAGGAAGGACAAGTTCAAAGGGCTCGCACAATGTACGTTGCCTCAGTAATTCCCCCCCCCACGTGCCGCAAGAGCGCAGAAGCGTGGTCACCACATCTACGCCTCTACATAAGGAACGAAACAGGAGGACTTCTCCACAAATCTGGCTGTCGCCTGATGAAGCTAGTTGTAATTACTGGCAGTACTACGATTGTAAATGTTGTGGCTTGGCTCTCCAACAAACCGGTGTGCTGTACTAGTGACGAATTGGCCACGTTCTGTTTCCGTGACAATCCTTACTAGTTGGCTGTGTCGGGTGGTGGCGGGTTTTAACGACACATTTATACATTTACGCGATCTAACCCCAAAAAAACTCTATTATGGAGCTCTTCCATACCATATTTGTATAGTTTTACGTAAATATGGTTTTACTTAAGTCGTCAAACGCTTTCAGCACCTAGCACAACAACAACAAAATGTATAAACCAATCAATCGTCGTCTTGTTTACTGTTGCAGTAGTAGTAGTTGTTTTTAGAGTGAGAAACCGATGGCGCCGTGGGGGAGGGTACCTGCCAGCCGCTGGATCGTCACCACATCCTCGCAGTTCTCCCAGAGCAGCTGGAGGATGCAGGAGCAGAGGTGCACATTGGCCACGTGCTCGAGCAGCATGCACACAATGGACTCGCAGTGTGGGCTCATCGCTTTGCTCGTCAACAGCTCACAGAACTGCAATGTTCACAGAACAGAAAATTAGAACCCAGCAGCTTTTGATCATCCCGATATCAGTTTCCCATTACGATGGTAATGATATTTGACTGATATTAGTTTTACCTATTGGTATCCGATGATTAATAATTAATTTTATTTGGTAGTGTATTTGGAAACAGTTCATTCCGACCTCTAAATCAAATAAACTGGATTGATTGCACATCCGTACCTGCATGGTTCTATTGGGCAGCGGGGTTATCGCATGCTCGTGTGTTTCCCAGAGCCCCTCCTCTTCGGCCTTTACCTGGACGTGGTGCGAGTCCACGCCAAAGGCACAATCGAAACATGAGCGCGCGTCGCACCCCTCGCGCAGGAGCAAGCCGAGCATCCGCACGTCGCTGGCGCAATAAATGAGCACCGACGGGAACGCGGTGGGGCGCCCGATCGTCACGACGGGCTTCTCCGTGTCGGCGCCGTGCTCCAGGAGGGCCTCCACGAGGGGCAGCGAATTCATCCGCACGGCCACCAGCAACGGCTGGAGAACGTCCAGGTTCGGGTCGGCGCCGGCTCGCAGCAGGCGGCGAGCGGCGTTCAGATTGTTATTGGAAACGGCGAAGAAGAGGGCCGTGGTGCGGCGGTCTTCGAAGTATTTGGAGCGGCTGTGAGACAGGAGTGCGTTGGGGTCAAACCCGAGGTCGAGCAGCGTGCCCAGGACGTCGTCGTGGTTGTGTTTGGCAGCCAGGTGAAGTGGGCTAATGCCACTCCGAGCCACGGCGATCCGGCTCGTCGACTCGACCAGCAGCGACGTGAGCCTGCACGGAAGAGCGCATGGACCGCAATTGGTGGCGGCCGTTGCAGTGGTGGAAGTAATTGTGTAAGGACAATGAAGGAGTCCTGGGGTTGATGGTGGTGGCAGTGGTGATGTTGATGGGGTCGTTGGTGGTTGTAAGATTGGACGGTTTATGGTGGATGGTTTAATTGCGAAAGTCGAATGTTGGTGGTAGTGTCGTTGGTGGCTTCAAGTTGATTTTGTTTAACCAGATGAGAAATAGAGAGACCAGGATGAGTCCCATTCGCAAGAGTGACCTGGAGCAGCAACAGCAGAAACATCAGCAGCAGCAGGAGCGGCAGCAGGAGCGCTAGCAGGAGCAGCAGCAGCAACAGGAGCAGCAGCAGCAGCGGTGCCAACACGGAGGGCAGCGCTCACCGCAGGCTGCCCTGCTGGGCGGCCGCGTGCAGGGGCAGCAGTTCGCCGTCGTTGGGCCGGTTCACTTTGGCCCCGGACGCCACGAGGAAGGCGGCCACCTCCTCGTGGCCGTTCCTGCACGCCTCGAAGAGCGGCGTGCTCCCATCCTGCGTGGCCCTCTCCACGTCGGAGCCTGCGAATCGCAAGTCGCGATGTTTATTTAGACTGCGGGAGGAATCCGACGAGCTATGGAGCTCTTTTCCTTCACGGACGTGCAGCAACGTATACGTGCGGAATAGGCGAAGGCTTCGGAACGCCCTCTCCTCCGAAGGGTTTGCCGCCGCGCATCGTACCGCGCGCGCTCTCGGGACGGAGCACACACGCGCCGCGCCGAGCCGCTCGCGAGAGCACTGACCCATCCGGACGAGGTAGGCGACGACGCTCAGCACGCCGCACTGGGCGGCCACGAAGAGCGGCGTGGCGCCGTAGTTGTCGCGGACGTCCACGCGGGCGCCCGCCGCCACCAGCAGCTGCACGATGGGCAGGCTGTGGCGGGTGATGGCCTCGTAGATGGGCGTGTGGCTGTGCAGGTCGCGCGTGTTCACGTTGGCGCCGTGTCGCACCAGCAGCTCGGCCACCTCCAGCAGCAAGTACTCGCACGCTGCGTAACAGCGACGGGGAGGGGGGTAGAGGAACCGCACGCGGACAAAACCCCGCCGTCAAACCCGACACCCGCCCGCTGCTGGATGAACACCACCCCCGAGATGAAGACGGACATCTCGCTGATTTGTCGTGCTGCGTGGATTCACCTGGCTCTTCCACACACGATTGCTGTGGTGTATGCACGTGTTTTGGACTTCTTTCGCACCGTACGTAGCCAACCGTGCTAATCGGAGGTGCGGGGTCTCCACATTAAATGTTCGCTCCTTGGGCCTCCACTCCGTCATGAGCCTTGACCACCGCCATCACCCCTCTCCGGCGACGTGTCCTGCCTCTGCCACTTTCCGCTCAATCGTAGTCGGAATGATGTCCCTGACCTGCGCGCGTTCCTCTTTGTGTAGGTCAGTGTAGATTCAGGTACGCAGCTCCCAAGGCCTCTTTTCAGTGCCAACAACATCATGTTTAACAGTAACAATAGCAATGCGATGTAGAACGCGTGCAATATTTCAGAGGCATGAACGACCGTGACTCTGAGGTGTGGAACCAAACTCAGCGTCACTCGAAAGGGCGGCGAACGAGGTGGGGCCTTAAAGTTTAGGTGCGAAGTGAACGCTGCTGCTGCTGTGAATATGCAGCAGCAGCGACAGCAGTGGGGGTGATGATGACGACGATGATGATGATGATGACAATGATGATGACAATGATGATTATGACAATGATGATTATGATGACAACGATGATGATGATGATGATGATGACGACGATGATGATGATGACAATGATGATTATGACAATGATGATTATGATGACAAGGATGATGATGATGATGATGACAATGATGATGATGATGACGACGATGATGATGACAATGATGATTATGACAATGATGATTATGATGACAAGGATGATGATGATGATGACAATGATGATGATGATGATGACGACGATGATGATAATAATGACGATGATGATGACGATAATGGTCACTTTTCAGACGGCGGGGGCTGCCACGGAAAAATGACGCCCGGCAGTGAGACTTTAAAAAAAAATATTTTACCAGGTAAGGCCCACTGAGCGATATATCTGTTTTTCAGAGGCGACTTTGCTATCACAAATGATACCGCAACGAAGTGGCTTAGCGCGTGGAAATGTATTGCAGCCACATACACTCACTTTGATTCTAAATGTGGAAGAAATAACTGGAGGACCCGGAGAAAAAATCCACGTGACCACGGGGAGAGAGACACTCAAACTCCAAATATACAGCAGCAGGCATCAGGGTTGGGTTTGAACCCACGGACTCCTGCATACCAGGCGAGGTAGTTAACATCTCATCGCCACCGTAGCACCTCCACTCCTTGGTCCGTTACACTCAACGACACTTCTCATTCGATCTAATGCTGCTGCTTCCCTTTGCGTGATTCCAGTCTCCTGAGTGAGGTCGCATGCGGGCACACAGGCCTCTCACCCTTGTACAGAGGCGTTTCCATCCAGGTATTGTGGACATTGGGGTTGGCTCCGGCCTGCAGCAGGATGTCCACGCACTCCGTCTTGCCCTGGCAGGTCGCCAGGTGCAGGGCGGTGTCGTTGGTCTTTGTTCTCTCGTCGAGGGCTTTTGGGAAAGCTGAGCGAGCGGCGACAATGGAAATCGCGAGCAGATCGAACGGACGTGTAAGCACAGTTTCGTCCGCCAGCTATTACTAACTTCCGATTTAAAGCTTTCAGTCGAAAGACTTAACAGCATGCGGCGTGAGTTGTCTTGCCCCACTTACTGGTTGTTCCATTGTAGAGATATGTTTTCTTCCAGTTTAAATGCCAACACGTACAAGTGTTGGCGAATATGCCACGTCGTTTCACGTCAATTCAATCCGCACCCTTCTCAACGGCACGCAATGTGTGATGTGGCATAATGGGTAGCCAAAAGACATTCTGCTGCTGTTATGATTATTATTGTGATTCTGCTTTTGATGATGATCATGCTATAATGTGCTCACGTTATAGCTACTAATGAGATACTGCTGCACAAATATTCATACCAGCTCGCTGCACTTGTAATGTGCAGTTGTGCCAGGGCACTGCCATATCAGACAGAGCGCACTATGTGTGCAATTTAGTCCACGATCTGTAAGAAAAAAATATGCAGACGAGTACCAGGCTACGTGTCTTTCACGATTACATATTTGACGTTGATCACAAAATTATTACGAAGTCTCTTTACCCATTGAACCACCCTCATTTAGGTCACAGAGAAACCCATTCTTTTCATTTGGAGTCAGCAACTCCCCACCATCGGGGCACTCGTTGGCAGCACGTGGTCCGCCTGCTGCTGCTGCAGAGAGACGTTCATGGTTCGAGCCGTGCAGGTTCGTCCCGCGGGTCACGGATTCGTCATGAATTGCGACATTACCCCCAAGCTGCCAGACGGCGCGCGTGTGCGAAACACAACACGTTCGTTCACGACGGCCTCCGATGCCGTGAGAATGGCGCAAACATCTCAATTACGAGTCGAAGTGTTGTTGGCCAAAAAAGAAAGAATGTCAAATTGGGGAAAGACGAAAGAGCGTAATTGGGCATTTTTTGCGTGTGCTCTGTGCGGACCTTGAGTCAGCATTCGCAGGCAACGAGTCTTGCCCAGCATAGCTGCCTCGTGAATGGCCGGCAGGAGCTGTCCGGGAACGCGGAGCAGGTTCACCCCAGCCTCCCTCAAGAGCGTCAGCTCGAAGGCATTGTCGTCATTGATGGCCATGGACACGGGGCTCCACCTGGTGGTCACATGGCACACGCGGCGCAGGAGGTGATGCCTCGCACAGAGTCCCAGACCCAGCGGGGTCGACAACCAAAATAACAAGAGACTCGACATTTCAAGAGCCCACAATGCACTGTGGCGGTGAACACGAGACGGTGGTGGCCCCGAACGGACAACGACACGAAGCAGCTCCTTTCAGAGCCGCGCGCCACTCCGGAGCTGCAGACTGCTGACCCCTGGTCCAGACAATTATTTTGTCGATCCCAGCTCTGCGATCCATTGCGTTGCTATCCAAGCACCGTTCCGTGGCGAGCTATGAATTTAAGTCGCCTCTGGTGCTTAAGTTCGAATTTATAGCTAGCGAGGGAAATCCAGGACACGGCAAATGGCTACGTGGATTTAACGCGCGTCGCGAGAAGGGGTGAATAAAACGAGGCCACGTGTTCGACATTTTCGGATTAATCTGAACAAAAAAAATGCAATATTCGGGCCTCGATATGACATTTATGGATGTAATTTTGGAAAATCGGATTCATCCGAAATTTGTGACATCACGGGACGTGACCATTGGACGTGACGTCACATCACTGCCGTGCATTACTGGCCGAAAAAAGGGTCCGTCACGTGACGCAGTTCTGGCGGCGCACTTTGAGCGACGATGCGAACATAGAAACCGATTGCGTTCAAACACATTACCGATGGAACATTTCGTAACAATGTGCAATTCCATTATTAATATATCAACGCATTCAATACGTCAAAATCCAAAAATATGGAGCTTAGAAATGCAATCCCATTTGGGGCTAAAAATCTCCGATCTCTGAAAATATGACATTCAAAAACGTATCCCCGTCGTAGACGCGTAAGATGTCCAAACGGGGTCCCGTGGCGAGCACGCTCGCTGGGGCTACACAACTCACTGCTGCTGCAGCTTCACTTGCTTGTGCAGGGAGAGGCCGAGTGAGGCGTCTTCACACGAGTCTTCTGGGGGAGGCTTGTGCGAGCATCCTTGAATCGCCTTGGAACTGAAACCACATTCGGGACAAAGAGACCCCCCCCACCACCGCAGCAGAGAACAGCAACCCACATTGTGACGGAGACGCATACAAACAAATAAACTCAAACGGAATAGTGCACAGATGGGCGTGGAGCGATGCATGATTAGATTTGAGAACGCAGGTTCAGGGCACCAATAAAACTTCACAAGAGCCCCCCTCGGCGTGTGTCCGAGTTGAGCCTCCCAGAAATGTGAAACGTGACCCACAACTAATCCTGCCTGCGTCAAGTTTACCACTCGGCCTTGGCTTCATGGCCACAGAAAGCGCTTTGACGAAACATTCCATTAAAGAAAGCACGCGCGTGATGAATGACAATGTAATACGATTTAAATCTTTCGTGACTGCAGGGATTCATCTTCTTGGTTCTTAAATATACGCTCCAAGCTTGGTGGTGTTTCATTCTTCACCTGAGGACGGCTGCTTGCGTTGTAGCCGAAACGTCGTGAGAATTATTTTATTATGTTTTATTTTTATTATTTTATTATTTCCCTTCTACGTGACTTTACCGTAAGAACCAAGAAGAAAATGTAATACGAGTGATAGAGCCACATACCTCGTCCGAGGAGGCGCGGCTGCCTGCACTGCTTCGCCGTGACCACCAGGGGGCAGTAGAGCTCCGCGTGGCACGGACGCGTGGTTCGTTTGGCGCGGGGTCGCGACCTCTGGCGGGAGGGCGCGGTGGCTTCTGTCTTCATCATTGCGGAGCAGCAGCGCACCCGGACGTCTGCTCGCAGTCCTCTCCACCGCGGCGCTGTGGAGCACGAGTCGGAAGTTCACGGAGAGCCGACCTCGTTTTGATCGAAGCTGAGAGCTACGATTAATTTCCCGCGCAACTTTGCAAGTGCTGTGCGCGCGACGGACATGCAAATGCGATCTCGAGATGCTCCACGTTCAAGCCAGGGGTCGGCCACCTGCGGCTCTGTCAGCACTGCTTCGTGACGTTGTTCACGTTGCATTGGCGGCTCTTGGAATATTGAATTGTTTGTTTGTTCTGAATTTGAAAAAAAAGTGGCTCATCGTGTTATTTTGGTTGCCCACCCCCCGGTTTCAGCTGAACGCCTCTCAGTTTAACACGTGGGAGGAGGCTTTCGCGACCAAAATCATCCATAATACAGGTTTTTGGGGTTAGATCGCGTAAATATATAAATGTGTCGTTAAAACCCGCCACCACCCGACACAGCCAACTAGTAAGGGTTGTCACGTAAACAGAACGTGCCAATTCGTCACTAGCACAGCACACCGGTGTGTTGGAGAGCCAAGCCACAACATTTACAATTGTAAATGTTGACATGCGACTGGAGTCACCGCCGCCCGAGTGTTACAACCACCTGCTCGTACCACATTGCCCTCCGTGCCACCATGGCAGGCTAAGTCGTTACCTCTCCCCTTCATCCGTTCTCTATTTTTTGTCGAGTCGGGTGTCTGTACGACGATGCAGGCTGCGCGAAGAACAAAAATACCGCCGGTCGCGACAGAAACATCCGTCCGCGGGTCCCTTACCTGCCCCGCGGTGGCGTCGGTGACTCCGCCGCGTTGCTGTGCACGCGCGGGGAGGGCTCGCGCAGGGAGGGCGCGCGCAGGGAGGGCGCGCGCAGGGAGGGCTCGCGCGCCCTCTGCCACACAAAGGGGCCACGGGTTGCGCGGTTGGCGTTGCGCAGGGCGGCGTCCGCGCTGAGCCCGCAGGAGGCGGAGGAGCTCGTGGGGTCGGCGGCGCAACGCCGGCGGCCCTCGGAGCGCGTGCCCGTCATGGTGCTCCCGCTCGGGGTCCTCCTGTTGCTGGGGGGGGGGAGCCCACGGGATGTCGACGCTAAGCCACGGAGCGTCGCTTTTGTTTGAGTTCGAGGCGGAACCTTGAACGGGATTCTCGCGACGACGGAATTCCATTCGAAACCCACTTATTTTGCCAGTTTGAATTGTGTCATTTTTTTGCCAGTTTTTGTTTAATTTCTTTTGTTCATCATCATTATCATCCTTCTGAGACCCCATGTCATAAACATATTATATTTCATAATAACATTGCGGAAATAATAATTAAATCGTTGCCCAAAGGAATCCACGACCGGGAATAGGCCTCCCCATGGAATGCCGGCCGTGAGTGTTGTGTGGCCATACTTCACCCAGCCGGTCGGTGTGGCTTGGTGAATCGGGGCCCCAGAACGGGCCCAGATACCACTCGTCACTTTTGGTGTCAACCGTGGCCGAGATCGAACTGGGGTGGGCTGGCTTCGTAGTGACAGTGCGATCACTGCTCCTCCACCACCCGCACCCGCACGTTTGTCTCACAACACAATACACCCTGCTGACATGAGCCCACATAATCACAACTCACGCGATGATTGCCTCTCGGATTACTTGTATAGTAGATATCGATGTTTCTTTTTTAAATAGAAGGCACCAGGCTCACAAGCACCGGGCGAAGTACTGTAGTGCCCTGTTTGAAATCTAGATGCAAATTGAATCTCTTGTTGGCATCATTCCCACCAGACAACATGGAGCTTACAGCCATCACCGGCTGCAGAAGTAATGACCTGCTGGCTTCGCATGTCCCGGAATACCAGCTGACTTAGACATTTGGAACAAATCTGTTGCCAGGGCGTCTGCCAGTCTCCACAATCTCGTGCAGGTGTAGGGGTGATGAAGATTATTTTTAGTGCCACGTGGACACGTGCTAGAGAGCGTGGCAGGATCAGAATACCCTGACCTGTGCTCCACACTGTCGAGAAAGATGCAGGCGCTGCATGTTCCTTGAGCAGAGACGAAAGTGTCCGGAATGCTGTTATTGGTCTTCACTCGCGCACAGTCATGCAATAACAGGTTCCTGAAGTTCATCACCGTGCCATACGCTGTTTGTCTCGGTGTGTGTCTCGCTCGGTGTGTCTTTGTGTGTGTGTCTCTCTCTGCATGTGTGTCTGCCAATGCTGTTCCCGTGTCTGTGTTCATTCTTACCTGATGATGGTTGCTTGTGTTGCAACAGAAACGTCGTATTCTATTATTATTTGATTTGATTTTCTACGTGACTTTACCGAAAGACCCACAGAGTAATTCCTGCAGTCACGAAAGCTTAGAATCTAGTTCCATGCCACACGCAGTCAGAGTTCGTCAGGACGCGTCGTCTATGCGGTGTGGTTACTGCCAAGGGATGCCAGGGTTCAGAGTGATCATGTTCGTCGAAGAGGTTTTTTTGAAGGGTGGTACATTAATAAAGCACCCTGCTGTTGCGTAATGGTTAGCATATCGAGGTCGCCGGTTTGATTAGACCTCCCGGTGCGGCAGTGGCCTCAAAGGGCGGGTTTCTTAAATCGATGCCTTCTGTCCACGCAGCGGTGCATCTACGAGTGCACCAGTGTGACTCGGTCGGCAGGTCCGGTGTGGTGGGGTGGGGTGCGGTGTGGTGGGGGGTGGTGTGGTGGGGGGTGGTGTGATGGTGTGGTGTAGTGGGGTGCGGTGTGGTGGGGGGTGGTGTAGTGGGGTGCGGTGTGGTGGGGGGTGGTGTGGTGGGGTGCGGTGTGGTGTGGTGTAGTGTGGTGGGGGGTGGTGTGGTGGGGTGTGGTGTAGTGGGGTGCGGTGTGGTGGGGGGTGGTGTGGTGGGGGGTGATGTGGTGGGGTGTGGTGGGGTGGGGTGTGATGCGGCTCTCTATAGCTCCCGATAGTGGAGGCTTCTCTGCTTGCAGTGGCATGAGAAATATTGTTGCAGGGCTGCACCTTTACCCTTCGTATTACTAAAGGGGTGGATGGGTGGCGCAGTGGTTAGCGTCCAGCGATGTGAACCAGTCGACCCGAGTTTGATTCCTAGCCACAGAGTACACTCGGGGCATGTTGTTGAACTTCTTTCGCACCGTACGTAGCTAACCGTGCTCGTCAGAGGTGCAGGGGAAGGACAACCATCTAAACACAAATAGCAGTTCTAAAGAAATGAGTTTTCAATGGAAATTTAAAAGTGCAAAGCTCCAGTGGCTTCCTAATATTGGAAGGAAGAGCATTCCAGACGGCCGCAGAAGCGCATCTGAAAGCGCGATGCAGTGACCGTGTTTGTGTGTGGAGCCAAATGAGCAGAGCTTGCACGCATGTCCTGCTGACAATCAAACACCCTGACAGTCACGGTGCCACACAAAATGGGCGTCATTTCTCCCTTTTTTTTACATTTCGTCCTTCATCGCCAGAACAGAGAGCGACGGCCGCAGAAGCGCCTCTGCAACGCGCGCGATGCGGTGATGGCGAGCCGAAAGGCGCTGCTGCTGCTGCTGCTGCAATGACCAGAGCATAGCCGTGGCGAGTGATTTATAAACTGGTCCCACCCATCTTCTTGGTTCTTTCGGTAAAGTCACGTAGAAGGGAAATAATAAAATAAAAAAAATAAAACATAATCAAATACAATTCTCACGACGTTTCGGCCACAACGCAAGCAGCCGTCCTCGGGTGAAGAACAGGGCTGTCGGAAAGACAGCGTCTTCAGACGCATCGGCAGCTGTCATTCAGCACAGGGTCCAAGCATCTTTGCACGAGCCGATCTCTCCCACCCCGGATATTCGAATAGAGAAGTGTGAACGCGGTGACTTGGGCTACCCTAAGTGTGCAACGACTACGACCCTGAGCCACGTGACCTCGCGTGCCGGTTTCCCCGTTGACCCCAGCGGCATCGTGACGGGTCTCAGCCCGAGCCAGAGTGCGCGGCTCCCTCGTGGCAGGGAGCTCGCCAGCACCGCCCGTCAAGTCCGCAGGGCACCACGAGGGTCCCGTGGGGCTGGCGAGCCGCTACCGCAGTGCGCAGACACCCGGGAGGATTAACACGGTTGGCTACGTGCGGTGCAAAAGAAGTTCAACATGCATACATACATACAGAGGGATGGTGGGCAGAGGCCTCCGATTTCATTGCTCGCACCAAATGCTATGCTGCTCGTGTTAAGCATGTCTATAGGGCTTGGGTCAAGCAAATATTTACTGCTAAATTAAACCATCCATGCGGGGCATGCGAGTCCTGTTTCCAGAGTAGGGTCCAACTGTTTTGTATTGTGTTAGAAATGTAATAGCACCACCCGATTGCTTTCCGGTTGCATTTTCCTTTACGACGGAGGCAGCAATGTGTGTCTGCCTTGCCAAGCTGGAGATTCCATTGCCGCAGGGATTGGATGTTTTCCGAGCGATTCACAAGCTCGTAACGAGGACGACTTTAGTTTCATGGAACAATAACGTGCTTAAAAAAGTGGCCCCTGGCGATATTCTAATTGTCTTGGATGGTGCGCATGATGTCTATGCAGCTGTGCATTTAGCTATCGCTTGCTGAACAGTGCTATAAGGTACTTTAAATTAAATCAGCGATGCTGCAACATTGGTGTAAAATGGTCCGCACCCTGGACTTGCAATCCACAGGTTGCTGGTTCGATCTCCCGGCAGTTGAAACAATGGGGCAGCTTTCTTAAATCTCCATCCGCCTTTGTCTCCCCAGTGGCGATGTTTACACACCGCACCGGGTATTCATTTGAGGATGAGTCGACCGAGGGGAGACCCAGGAGCGATTCAGATAGTCATCACTGGTGTTGTCCATGAGCGGGAATCAAACTGGGGTCGCTGGGTTCGTAGCGCAGCGCTCTGAAAGCTACGCTGCCGCTCCCCACTACCACCACCGCACCCCAGTCGCCCCCGCTCCCCCCCACCGCACTCCTCCCCACGGCCCCCCACGCCCCCCCCTACCACCTCTACTCTGTGCCCCCCCCCCTCACACCGCGCGCCCCCTCCCCTCTGCGCGCTGGACGGCGCATGGCCTCCAGCCAGCAAAACTTATTTTTATAATATGAAACTCTGGAACGCCTCTTACCCACAGCCTTGTTATTATATCGTATTATCTGCGCCTCAATTCTTACTGGATGCAGTATTATCCTCACTGAAACGGATCAGAAGATTGATTCCCTTGAAAATTCAGCAAATTGATGGATCCTTTTCGTGTGGCCAAACGCAGCGGCAAGAGGGGCGTGGGCACCACATCCATCCCGTTATCTGCTCCAAGGCAACGGGATCAAGCAACGACAACCACTGGCTTCAGTTTGGCATTAAAATGCATCATCAATGTACAGCATTCACTCATTGCACTTACACCAAAGACAAAGATCCCCCGTGTAGCCTTAACAGACTGTTGGGGCAAGTGCTGTTAGCGAGCACCTATAAAGGCCGGCACGGCACACGAGAGGGTGTGTGGCTAACACCACGCCCGGCCGCCTTTGTCTCCCTAGTGGCGATGTTTACACATCGCACCGGGTACTCATTTGAGGCTGAGTCGACCTAGGAGAGGCCCAGGACCGGTTCAGATAATTGTCACCGGTGTTGACAGTGAACGGGAATCGAACCGGGGTCGCCAGGTTCGTAGCGCAGCGTGGTGCTAACCACACACGCACACACACACGTGCGTGTGTGTGTGCGTGTGTGTGCATGCGTGTGTGTGCGTGTGTGTGTGTGTGCGTGTGTGCGTGTGCCACAGTCATCCGGCTCCTCTTTTTGACACAACCTTGCTGCGTGCAATGAAGGGCGCGCGTGCTGTGGTTGGCTACGTACTGGGGGGTGGGGTCCTTACCTGGTAACGTTAAATAAAATCGTTCGGTCGTCACAGTCGACACACAAAAAAGCGGTTCGTAAGAAATGAAATTTCGATTGCCAGTGAGATGCAGCGTGGGTGAATGTATCGTGGCACGCAAACCCTGAACGCTGCCTGGCATGCGACACGGGGCTTCCTGAATTACCGCGTCTCAGCCGCGTCTTCCATTCGAACGCGAGCGCTGGGGCTGAGATTTTAAACAATCACACGTCTCCCGAGGGGCTGAAGAATTAGTTTTTTTACGTGAAAAATATTTAAAAACCAAAAAATCACGAAGATTGATTAAATCCATCAGAAGCACATCTTTGTCAGTGACACTTTATATTCGTGTCACCCTTATCTTCTCAAACGGCCTGGACCACGCTCAGCACACACACCACATCATCATCTGCATTGTCAATGTTGCGAGGCAACACTTGAACAATAGAGTCACACGCACGCGCTTAATTTACACACAAACAAAACAAACACAATCAGCCTTGTAGGCACCGCTATGTTCGTGTGTGCCCACAGTGCAATGCCCTGCAAGTACCTGTATGATGGGGCAGCGCCTGCTGTCTGCTGCTGGAGTATGATTTGTCAACGCACCGCGGCCGCACAACCCCTTGCAGCACAGGGCGGAGGTGTACAGCTCACAGAGCGCTAATGCGGCATTCCCAGCGCCCTATTTATATTGGGCTCGTGTTTACCGTCATTTCAACATGTATGGGTTTCTTATTTATAGGCGATGTGGCACGTGGTGTGTGAGTGGTGGTGGGTGCAAGCTGTTGCCCCGGGAACTCGCTGCCCATTGATTCACCGATGTCAGACGACACTGCCCTCGCACGGCTAAGCTGCAGCGCTGACACTCTCTGGGTGGCCGCGGTCTGCCAAGTTGGCCGGTGTGAGAAGGGAGATATTCCAGGAGCCACCGCGGATCACGCTGGTCAAAAAACGCAATCCTATTGCAGCGGCGGTGCGTTTGGTGGTGGAGAGCATTGCTGGGTTTTGGAACGCGCACTAATAACTGGAATCTCTCTTCGTGAATGCTGCGCTAGCAAGATGACACTGTCAGTGGGTTCATGGTGCAGTCATAATGCTGCTCAAGGCAATTGTATTGGTGGTGGTTGTTGTTTTTTAAATCAGAGTTGCTGAGCACAGGGCCCAAAACGCCAAGTGGCCAGCAACCAGCAGCACTCTTAAAGACGTAGGCACACAGGTATACACACAGGTATTTCAAAGCTGTAGCCAATACAGTGTGATGGAACGTACATAGAATGTATTTTTTTTGCCAAACATAAGATTTCATGAGTAAATATGAAGATAGGCTATTTTTGTTTGTTTTACATTTGTATATTTTCTAGACAAAATAACACGCACTGCTGTCGAGTAAATACAACTCTATAAACCTTATGCATGAGCCTTATTTATTGTCCGAGGCCCCGAATCGATCGGCAAAAAACCATAGCATCATCCGCGGATCGATTCTGCCGATTGGTGCAGACGTTCGGTAGGGATCACGCAGAAGAGTTCGCTGTTGGTGTCAAAGTGACCCGATCATCCGCTTTTGTTTTCACGGATAAGAGAGGTCATGCACACGTGGTTTCCGACATCCATTACATTCATCCTATTTTCCGCAAATTTCCCACTTATAAGTGGATGAAGACGATGGTGGTGATGATGACGGTGATGGCAATGACGGTAACGCGCTCATGCCCATATCAGCTGTCGTGTTTCCCGGTGAGAGGTCAGTTTCAGTGCCGGCAATTTCACGATGAGACGGCGCGAGCGAGTAGGGAAAGGTGAGTGTGAGTGGCGAGGAGGGCGTTAGTGGGGAGAGCGAGTGTTCAGCGAGTGAGTGGTGAGTGGTGAGGGCGCGTGAGTGGTGAGTGGAGAGAGTGAGAGAATTGTGGGCGCTTGAGTGAGTGGAGAGAGGAGCAGAGCGGGTGGTGAGAGGGAGTGCGAGCGGGTGGGTGGTGTGTTTGAGTGGTGAGAGGGAGAGGTTGGAGGTAATTGAGTAGTGAGAGAGGGTGGAGAGGGGGGCCCTCCAACGCCTATCCTTGGCACCCTCTGCCCAAACTCGTGCAACGGTTGTCTGAAAGGATGCCCGTCGTGGTCGAGAGGACGGGGAGGTGTGGGCTGGACGCGTAGAGCCCCGCACCCACAGCTGCCTCGTGCCCTCTGCAACGCCCTAACGGGGATCTGAGCCGAGCTGCTGATCCCGGAATGCAAAGTGACCATTCCCGGACCGCCAGCACATCCCGTTCCTGCAAAGGTCGTGCGATGAAAAGAAACACGCGTCAAGAGCCGCCACCCAAGACCGTTTGTGAGCTGTCGATTCACATTCCGTTTAGGGGCCATCCATTGAGTAGGTACACACAAATCTGTCAAAACTCGACCCCTCCCCCCCTCCCTGTACGCACGCGGACTTTTACACCGCCGCCCCCCGTGCGTACGTTCGCCTGACGCACCCCCCCCCCCACCCCGAATCCTATAGAACCGCCGATATTTAATCCACGCAGAAACGATCAAGGATTAATAATATTGACGTGTTTAAGAAAGCATAGTCCACCGCCGGACTATCTAACGCATTTGAAAGCCGATGTCGATAAATTATTATCGAGGCTTCACCCCCCCCCCCGTTTCCTATGCGTACTCACATTGTCAGTAGACCCCCCCCCCCCCCATACACAAGCGTACGCATTTGGGTTAACCCCCCCTCCCCCCTCCATGCGTACGTGCTAAATGGATGCCCTCTAAGAGGAGTACATCTGTGGCTGGACAGCAAGACTTTCATCTTGTTATTTTTTTCCATGACTAGGAGTCAGTGATAATCCCTCAATCAAGCGGCATTGCAGCTGGCAGGTTGTGGCTCAGAGCAATGTCTTCCACACGCGGTGAGATTCATCGCTGATCCGCGGATCCTTGTATCTGTGGCAACCCCAGCACCCCTGCCGCCCACAGGGCCTTTTGTCTTGGAGGACGTGGATTGTGAAATCTCTGATGAGGAAATAGTTCGGGACGATGAAGAAGCCTTTGCATTCGCGATGGAAGAAATGCACCGCCTAATCAGATCGCTTTGCCCCCCCAGAGAGTACAACAATGCGATGGCACGCAGCTGCACGAGGCTCACACAGAGGCGGGCCCTTGTGGGGAGAAGCCAGCCAGCACTTCGATTGATAGGTGCGCCATCCCATCAGCAGTTCACGCCGACTGCCTGTGAGGCACGATGCCAGTCACAGTGCGAGCAGGCGGCGTGAGCAGGCAGTGCGAGCAGGCAGTGTGAGCAGGCAGTGTGAGGCACGCAGCGCGTTGGCGCACTTCAATCAGTTGGGGAGAAAATGTCACTTTCCCGTGAGACATCTTTGACTCCGGCCTGTCTCGTAGCGTCAGGTGAGCGTGTCGTCGACGCAATCGCTTGCTCACGTCATTGCTGTGCGAAATGGCCTCGACTTGAGGGTGTTTTGGCCTACTCTTCCACGCCGCTTAGACGTCTCGGAAGAGGTGGTGACACCCACACTTTACCCCACCACGGGCCCACTCCTACTGCTCGGTGGGTAGAGTTGAAGGCGGATTTAAAGAAACTTGCCCCTAGTGTTTCTACTGCGGCGCCGGGAGGCTGAATCGTCGACCTCTGCAGGGTTGCAAGCCACGTGGGCTGACGGGCACACAAGAGGTAGCATCCCAACCGGTACGAGCAATGTTACTCGAAAGACATTTCCTAGAAAGGAATCCAACACGACATTGCAAAGTTAGTTGCGGCAGCTTTCCAACAGCACTGTAGATAAACATCCCAGTGTCTGGTCTTTATTTCGCTTTACATGACCAGAGGATAACACAGAATGTTTACAACTCGTGTGTTTAGTGTGGCAAATGCGAATTCAAATATAGTTTAACGTTCACCCTGTGGATTTATCTTACGGGAAATGACAGTAATTTTATGTAGAGTGATTAAGAATGTTCCAAAATCCCTCCATTGAAGAGTAAATATAGGCCAGAAAACCCCGACAGTGAAGAAACCTGATGCAGCGGGCTTAAGAAACAGCAGCTGATCGCTCTTGCATAAGTACTTGCGGCTTGTTGACACTCTGACGACCGCTGGGCCGATTTAGACGTTGCTACGTCGAGGGACGCTGCCGCGGAGCGATGGTCAGCACGATCGACTTGCAGCCCCAGAGGTCGCCCGCTCAGGTTTCTTACTTCTCCTCCACCGCCGTGCAACCGGCAGTGTGCGTGGGCACGCCGGGTCGCGTGCCGTGGGGTCAAGTGTGGACACTCCCACCCTGGGACCCTGGCACCCCAGCTCCCTAGGGTACGGCGACTCGGGGGCGACTGCCCCGGGCCCCGCGTTTAAGGGGGGGGGGGCCGTCCCGGTTTGGTTTAAAAGTGTCTGGGCGCCCACGGTGTGGGGTTTGCCCCTCCCGTCGACACCGGGTAGCGCGCTGCTGTTGCTGTAGGCATCGATGGCGTTCGTGGATTGCCACGGGACGACGCTCTTGGACGTGACCGCTTTCGCAGAAACGTGTAATCCCAGCGCGGGTGTTCCTTGGCTGGGCTTCATGTTGGGTATTTATTCCTCTCGCACCGCTGTGGGCATCGTCAGCAGTTGAATTTGGTAATATATCAAGTGGTATTATAAGGTTTTATATATAGAATGTGTAAGTAATAAGTACGTGTTGATATAACGTAATACGTGGGTGTGAACAGGCGACCAAATTACTGAATTCATTTCCTGGAGATGCCTGCGGCCGTGCGTGGCAGGACAGCTCGCGGTGTCTAGGAGATGTTAACTACCTCGCCTGGTATGCAGGAGGTCGTGGGTTCAATTGCCAGGAGATGTTAACTACCTCGCCTGGTATGCAGGAGGTCGTGGGTTCAATTGCCAGGAGATGTTAACTACCTCGCCTGGTATGCAGGAGGTCGTGGGTTCAATTGCCAGGAGATGTTAACTACCTCGCCTGGTATGCAGGAGGTCGTGGGTTCAATTGCCAGGAGATGTTAACTACCTCGCCTGGTATGCAGGAGGTCGTGGGTTCAATTGCCAGGAGATGTTAACTACCTCGCCTGGTATGCAGAAGGTCGTGGGTTCAATTGCCAGGAGATGTTAACTACCTCGCCTGGTATGCAGGAGGTCGTGGGTTCAATTGCCAGGAGATGTTAACTACCTCGCCTGGTATGCAGGAGGTCGTGGGTTCAATCCGGACCCTGAGGCCTGCTGCGTATTTAGAGTTCGCAGGTTCTCCCCGTAGTCGCGTGGAATTTTCTCCGGGTCCTCTGTGTTCTCCCTCCACATTTGGGATCAACGTCACGCGTTTAGAGTAATTGGCTGCTGGACATTTCCACGCGGCAAGCCGCTTCGACGAGCCGTCATTTGTGATGGCAGCTCGCTTCTGAAAAGGAGCCACGTAGCTCAGTGAACTGGACTCCCATAGTGAACTTGACTTTCATGGTAAACTTGACTCCCATGGTGAACTGGACTCCCATGTTGAACTGGACTCCCATGGTAAACTTGACTCTCATGGTAAACTGGACTCCCATGGTGAACTGAACTCCCATGGTGAACTGGACTCCCATGGTGAACTGGACTTCCATGGTGAACTGAACTCCCATGGTAAACTGGACTCCCATGGTAAACTGGACTCCCATGGTCAGGGGCGGGCAACCAAAATATCAAGAACAACCGTTTTTTTTCGGATTTCAAAATCCGCACGGCAGTCCTTCGAGAGCCGCATGCGTCTCCGTAAGCGCCGGTTGGCGACCCTCTATTGGTGTTGAGGAGGAGGAGGAGGAGAGAGCCGCGGCTGCTTTACGACGTCGCTGGCGCGCCTCGCCACACGCCGGCGTCGCCTGCGAGCTGAATTGGCGTCGTGGCGACATGGGCGCCGGGCTGGGCGCTGTTCCCACAGGTCGCGGGGCGCACCGAGCCGCTCCGATAAACACGAGGGAGGGAGGGCGGGGGGGGGGGTTCTGGCCACCGCTGACAGAGGAGTTTCTGAGAGATTGATGGGGCTGGATTTGCAGACGCGTCTCCCAATCGGTTTTCATTTTATTGGAGAAAGTTTTGAGTTGCGAAAATTGGAAGGAAACCCAAGACCCTCCATCATCACGTTCGTTAAACTCTCATCGTGTGCGTGCAAACTTTGCGCGCCGATTTCAAAGCGATGGGACGTGGTTGTAAGGGCAGATTCTCATGATGCGTTTCCCATGCGAGTGTTGCGTTTTTTGTGGAATCGCGTTCACGAACTCAGAGTTCCTTATTTTTTTGTCTATGCTGATTTCAGACGCCTCTAAACAAAAATAAACGTGGGTTGATATATTCCAATGAAAGATGCTAAACGTTTAGAACAACATTACTTTTACCTGCACATTCACCATTTGTTGAACCACTGAACTAATGTAAGGCAACAGACTTTACACTCGCTCCTCCTACAATCACAATCCATGTAGTTTATGAGGTGAGTTCTGTGGTCCCAGCTCACTCTGAGCTCACACTGAGCTCACTCTGAGCTCACTCTGAGCTCACACTGAGCTCACTCTGAGCTCACTCTGAGCTCACTCTGAGCTCACACTCAGCTCACTCTGAGCTCACTCTGAACTCACTCTGAGCTCACTCTGAGTTCACTCTGAGCTCACTCTGAGCTCACTCTGAACTCACTCTGAGCTCACTCTGAGTTCACTCTGAGCTCACTCTGAGCTCACACTCAGCTCACTCTGAGCTCACACAGCTCACTCTGAGCTCACTCTGAGCTCACACTGAGCTCACTCCGAGCTCACTCTGAGCTCACACTGAGTTCACACTGAGCTCACACTGAGCTCACTCCGAGCTCACTCTGAGCTCACACTGAGTTCACACTGAGCTCAGTGCTCAGACACTTTCCACAGAACGGCCAATCGCTTACTGCGCTGATGGGATGCACCCCATGTGTTTGGGGACCTGCACGTTGTATGCCGCTCACACAATGTCAGCAATAACGGCTGCTTCTGCAAAGAGTGGCATTATTAGTGTTGTTCTGTAGACACACATTAAAGCAAGACTGAATGTGCATTGTTCACTGCGCACCATTTTCCAAGACGTTTGGCCAACGTGGAGAAGGAGACCAAATACCCTACAGAGATGCTGTCTCGAGCTCCTTCTAGTGCAGGGGGCTCTTCCGCTTGGACTGGTTATTGCAGGGGTGCGCCTTTATCTCTTACCAGTTGAGCTGGCTAAATCGGATATTAAATTGCTAAGTTACGTTGTTAAAATATGTTAATAAGAGATCACGTATTATCACTTATTCCAGATGTCTTTATACATGTGTACACTGTACAAAGATTTTCTTAGCAGGTTATCTTTTTGGATGATGTATTCCCCACTGAGACAGTTTTCAAGGGCTAAGCGGTTTAAAATCCTACAGCCACCCAGTAATTTATACCAGGATTTTATGAAGCCCATTGTTTGCTGTAAATTAAATGCTGATAGACAGAGCTCAAATCCCAACGCTTGAAATCGCATGTAGCCAATACAACGAAGGACTGTGACGGCCAATAACATGGCCAGATTCTAGATTTGAAGCTTTCGTGACTGCAAGGATTCATACTCTTTTTTTTTCGGTAAAGTCACGTCGGTAAAACAATCAATAAAAATAAAATAAATGAAAACAACTCAATTAAATCACGACGTTTCGGAGGCAACACAAGCTTCCTTCATCTAGTGTAAAAAGGCACAGCAAAATAACTGTATTTTATTTTCTACCTACGTAACTTTACCGAAAGAACCAAAGAGTATGGATCCCTGCAGTCACGGAAACTTCAAATCTAGACTTGCTTAGCTTGCTCACAGCCATCGGCTCTCTCGCTTTCCCGGCTCGGTGTGATGATGTGTGCTGACGCGTCTACTGCAGCATCCGGCGTGCACGCGTCATGCACATTGCTTCACGACATTTAATTTCAATGCACGATACGAGGTCGCATAAAAAGTGCATTATGGATAATAATTGGTGTAAACTGGACTGCACAAGCACTTGGGTTTCTTTCCTGCGTGTAGCACTCTGACCATGGGAGATGCACACATTTGATTCTGTGAGTGCTGTCAATATTTCTGACCTGTAAACGGTCATAACTTGGCAACGTCACATGAGTTGTGTATGCACATGCAGGGCACGACAGCACAGCACAGCACGCAGTTGAACCAGGGGGCGGGTTTGCCCCGAGATGAACCCAGGCTCACGGTGGAGTCAACTCGGAGCTCCGACGTGACCGACCCTCGTTGCCAGAACGATCCACGAGCCACCACTCCCGAGGCACATTTCCATTCCATATTAGAACACACCGCAGGGAGGGCAGAGATTCATGCCATAGGTGCGTGAGGACCATCTGGATCACGGCTGCAAACGGAACGTTGGGGATCATTGTACCCGAGGGAGGAATCCGATAATAATGGAAGGTCAGACAGCTCGGTTTACGTAGCCGGAATTAAATCTGTGAAGTCATTGGCCGCGTTACAATTTAACCCAGTAGCTAATATTAGATACAAACACTTTCTCGACCTAACTTTGAGCATGAGACGCACTTCGTCGCCTGGATTAATGCTCTATCGGAAATTTTCCGTATAATGTATCCACATCAATGAAATGGTCTCCACGTGTAAGTGTTGCTGCACAGTGACACACACAGTGACACACAGTGACACACACACAGTGACACACAGTGACACACACAGTAACACTCACAGTGACACTCACAGTGACACACACACAGTGACACACAGTGACACACACAGTGACACACAAAGTGACACACACACTGACACACACACAGTGACACACACAGTGACACACACAGTGACACACAAAGTGACACAGTGACACACACAGTGACACACACAGTGACACAGTGACACTCACAGTAACGGCAAACACCACTGGATAATAATAATATCTGAGCCGGGCCTGCGTTCCGTTCCTGCTTTGATAGAGAATGAAGCGGCATCTGTGCGTTGTGCACACGCCGCGTGGAGATGTCGTCACTCAGCCACGACAAGAGCACTCGTGAATCACAGCCTGCAATGCAGTCGTCGTGGGCAGCGCTCGAATACCGAAACGGCCTCGGTATTCTATGCAGTTGTGAATTGGCGGATTTATTATTTTTAATATCTGTTACTTTGGGTTAGACCTTCAACTATTAACTATTGAAATGATTAACTTAGGCTTTGGTTACTTCTTCAATTAATGTATTCGTCAAATAAAAACAAACGCATGCAATCATCAACAGTCAACTATGCACTTCAACACGCGAGGCTCACAACGTGGTTCAGTCACAGGATGCAATGGAATTGACGACGACACAGTCGTCATCGTCGTCGTCAGACGGCTATGATTATGACGTCATTCTTATCGCCCCTCGTCACCGCGTCCCGCTGGGCGTGCTGCCGTTATAAAACTGCTGCCGGTTTATTAAACAATGCGTACAGATAGTTGTTGTCTACTATAATTGTTTTGTTTAAAACGAGTGAATAGATTTGAACCGTTCATCACGTGCGGGCAATTGGTCGACCTCGACACGGGGACAAATTCGGTTCGAGCACAAAATAAACATTTTCACATCTTTCTAAAATAGAGAGCCAGAGACTCACACAGACCACTCACGCATTGAACGTGCACACACACAGAGACCCACACAGAACACTCACGCATTGACCGTGCACACACAGAGAGACCCACACAGACCACTCACGCATTGACCGTGCACACACAGAGACTCACACAGACCACTCACGCATTGACCGTGCACACACACAGAGACTCACACAGACCACTCACGCATTGACCGTGCACACACAGAGACTCACACAGACCACTCACGCATTGACCGTGCACACACAGAGACCCACACAGAACACTCACGCATTGAACGTGCACACACAGAGACTCACACAGACCACTCACGCATTGACCGTGCACACACAGAGACTCACACAGACCACTCACGCATTGACCGTGCACACACACAGAGACTCACACAGACCACTCACGCATTGACCGTGCACACACAGAGACTCACACAGACCACTCACGCATTGACCGTGCACACACAGAGACTCACACAGACCACTCACGCATTAAACGTGCACACACAGAGACTCACACAGACCACTCACGCATTGAACGTGCACACACAGAGACTCACACAGACCACTCACGCATTGACCGTGCACACACAGAGACTCACACAGACCACTCACGCATTGACCGTGCACACACACAGAGACTCACACAGACCACTCACGCATTGACCGTGCACACACAGAGACTCACACAGACCACTCACGCATTGAACGTACACACACAGAGAGACTCACACAGACCACTCACGCATTAACCGTGCACACACAGAGACTCACACAGACCACTCACGCATTGACCGTGCACACACAGAGACTCACACAGACCACTCACGCATTGACCGTGCACACACAGAGACTCACACAGACCACTCACGCATTGACCGTGCACAGAGTGAGACTCACACAGACCACTCACGCATTGACCGTGCACACACAGAGACTCACACAGACCACTCACGCATTGACCGTGCACACACAGAGACTCACACAGACCACTCACGCATTGAACGTGCACAGAGTGAGACTCACACAGACCACTCACGCATTGACCGTGCACAGAGTGAGACTCACACAGACCACTCACGCATTGACCGTGCACACACAGAGAGACTCACACAGACCACTCACGCATTGACCGTGCACACACACAGAGACTCACACAGACCACTCACGCATTGAACGTGCACACACAGAGACTCACACAGACCACTCACGCATTGACCGTGCACACACAGAGAGACCCACACAGACCACTCACGCATTGACCGTGCACACACACAGAGACTCACACAGACCACTCACGCATTGAACGTGCACACACAGAGACTCACACAGACCACTCACGCATTGAACGTGCACAGAGTGAGACTCACACAGACCACTCACGCATTGGCCGTGCACACACACAGAGACTCACACAGACCACTCACGCATTGACCGTGCACACACAGAGAGACCCACACAGACCACTCACGCATTGACCGTGCACACACAGAGAGACTCACACAGACCACTCACGCATTGGCCGTGCACACACACAGAGACTCACACAGACCACTCACGCATTGAACGTGCACAGAGTGAGACTCACACAGACCACTCACGCATTGACCGTGCACACACAGAGAGACTCACAGAGACCACTCACGCATTGAACGTGCACACACAGAGAGACTCACACAGACCACTCACGCATTGACCGTGCACACACAGAGAGACCCACACAGACCACTCACGCATTGACCGTGCACACACAGAGAGACCCACACAGACCACTCACGCATTGACCGTGCACAGAGTGAGACTCACACAGACCACTCACGCATTGAACGTGCACACACAGAGAGACTCACACAGACCACTCACGCATTGAACGTGCACACACAGAGAGACTCACACAGACCACTCACGCATTGAACGTGCACAGAGTGAGACTCACACAGACCACTCACGCATTGACCGTGCACACAGAGAGACCCACACAGACCACTCACGCATTGACCGTGCACAGAGTGAGACTCACACAGACCACTCACGCATTGACCGTGCACAGAGTGAGACTCACACAGACCACTCACGCATTGAACGTGCACACACAGAGAGACTCACACAGACCACTCACGCATTGAACGTGCACAGAGTGAGACTCACACAGACCACTCACGCATTGACCGTGCACACACAAAGAGACTCACACAGACCACTCACGCATTGAACGTGCACACACAAAGAGACCCACACAGACCACTCACGCATTGACCGTGCACACACAGAGACTCACACAGACCACTCACGCATTGACCGTGCACACACAGAGATTCACACAGACCACTCACGCATTGACCGTGCACACACAGAGACTCACACAGACCACTCACGCATTGACCGTGCACAGAGTGAGACTCACACAGACCACTCACGCATTAAACGTGCACACACAGAGACTCACACAGACCACTCACGCATTGACCGTGCACACACAGAGACTCACACAGACCACTCACGCATTGACCGTGCACACACACAGAGACTCACACAGACCACTCACGCATTGAACGTGCACACACAGAGACTCACACAGACCACTCACGCATTGACCGTGCACACACACAGAGACTCACACAGACCACTCACGCATTGACCGTGCACACACAGAGACTCACACAGACCACTCACGCATTGAACGTGCACAGAGTGAGACTCACACAGACCACTCACGCATTGACCGTGCACACACACAAAGAGACCCACACAGACCACTCACGCATTGACCGTGCACAGAGTGAGACTCACACAGACCACTCACGCATTGACCGTGCACAGAGTGAGACTCACACAGACCACTCACGCATTGAACGTGCACACACAGAGACTCACACAGACCACTCACGCATTGGCCGTGCACACACAGAGACTCACACAGACCACTCACGCATTGAACGTGCACAGAGTGAGACTCACACAGACCACTCACGCATTGACCGTGCACACACAAAGAGACCCACACAGACCACTCACGCATTGAACGTGCACAGAGTGAGACTCACACAGACCACTCACGCATTGAACGTGCACAGAGTGAGACTCACACAGACCACTCACGCATTGAACGTGCACACACACAGAGACTCACACAGACCACTCACGCATTGACCGTGCACAGAGTGAGACTCACACAGACCACTCACGCATTGAACGTGCACACACACAGAGACTCACACAGACCACTCACGCATTGAACGTGCACACAGAGAGACTCACAGAGACCACTCACGCATTGGCCGTGCACACACACAGAGACTCACACAGACCACTCACGCATTGACCGTGCACACACAGAGAGACCCACACAGACCACTCACGCATTGACCGTGCACACACAGAGAGACTCACACAGACCACTCACGCATTGGCCGTGCACACACACAGAGACTCACACAGACCACTCACGCATTGAACGTGCACAGAGTGAGACTCACACAGACCACTCACGCATTGACCGTGCACACACAGAGAGACTCACAGAGACCACTCACGCATTGAACGTGCACACACAGAGAGACTCACACAGACCACTCACGCATTGACCGTGCACACACAGAGAGACCCACACAGACCACTCACGCATTGACCGTGCACACACAGAGAGACCCACACAGACCACTCACGCATTGACCGTGCACAGAGTGAGACTCACACAGACCACTCACGCATTGAACGTGCACACACAGAGAGACTCACACAGACCACTCACGCATTGAACGTGCACACACAGAGAGACTCACACAGACCACTCACGCATTGAACGTGCACAGAGTGAGACTCACACAGACCACTCACGCATTGACCGTGCACACAGAGAGACCCACACAGACCACTCACGCATTGACCGTGCACAGAGTGAGACTCACACAGACCACTCACGCTTTGACCGTGCACAGAGTGAGACTCACACAGACCACTCACGCATTGAACGTGCACACACAGAGAGACTCACACAGACCACTCACGCATTGAACGTGCACAGAGTGAGACTCACACAGACCACTCACGCATTGACCGTGCACACACAAAGAGACTCACACAGACCACTCACGCATTGAACGTGCACACACAAAGAGACCCACACAGACCACTCACGCATTGACCGTGCACACACAGAGACTCACACAGACCACTCACGCATTGACCGTGCACACACAGAGATTCACACAGACCACTCACGCATTGACCGTGCACACACAGAGACTCACACAGACCACTCACGCATTGACCGTGCACAGAGTGAGACTCACACAGACCACTCACGCATTAAACGTGCACACACAGAGACTCACACAGACCACTCACGCATTGACCGTGCACACACAGAGACTCACACAGACCACTCACGCATTGACCGTGCACACACACAGAGACTCACACAGACCACTCACGCATTGAACGTGCACACACAGAGACTCACACAGACCACTCACGCATTGACCGTGCACACACACAGAGACTCACACAGACCACTCACGCATTGACCGTGCACACACAGAGACTCACACAGACCACTCACGCATTGAACGTGCACAGAGTGAGACTCACACAGACCACTCACGCATTGACCGTGCACACACACAAAGAGACCCACACAGACCACTCACGCATTGACCGTGCACAGAGTGAGACTCACACAGACCACTCACGCATTGACCGTGCACAGAGTGAGACTCACACAGACCACTCACGCATTGAACGTGCACACACAGAGACTCACACAGACCACTCACGCATTGGCCGTGCACACACAGAGACTCACACAGACCACTCACGCATTGAACGTGCACAGAGTGAGACTCACACAGACCACTCACGCATTGACCGTGCACACACAAAGAGACCCACACAGACCACTCACGCATTGAACGTGCACAGAGTGAGACTCACACAGACCACTCACGCATTGAACGTGCACAGAGTGAGACTCACACAGACCACTCACGCATTGAACGTGCACACACACAGAGACTCACACAGACCACTCACGCATTGACCGTGCACAGAGTGAGACTCACACAGACCACTCACGCATTGAACGTGCACACACACAGAGACTCACACAGACCACTCACGCATTGACCGTGCACAGAGTGAGACTCACACAGACCACTCACGCATTGACCGTGCACACACAGAGAGACCCACACAGACCACTCACGCATTGAACGTGCACACACAGAGACTCACACAGACCACTCACGCATTGGCCGTGCACACACACAGAGACTCACACAGACCACTCACGCATTGGCCGTGCACACACACAGAGACTCACACAGACCACTCACGCATTGACCGTGCACACACAGAGAGACTCACACAGACCACTCACGCATTGAACGTGCACACACACAGAGACTCACACAGACCACTCACGCATTGAACGTGCACACACAGAGACTCACAAAGACCACTCACGCATTGGCCGTGCACACACACAGAGACTCACACAGACCACTCACGCATTGACCGTGCACACACAGAGAGACTCACACAGACCACTCACGCATTGGCCGTGCACACACACAGAGACTCACACAGACCACTCACGCATTGACCGTGCACACACACAGAGACTCACACAGACCACTCACGCATTGACCGTGCACAGAGTGAGACTCACACAGACCACTCACGCATTGAACGTGCACACACAGAGAGACTCACACAGACCACTCACGCATTGACCGTGCACACACAGAGAGACTCACACAGACCACTCACGCATTGAACGTACACACACACAGAGACTCACACAGACCACTCACGCATTGACCGTGCACACACAAAGAGACCCACACAGACCACTCACGCATTGAACGTGCACACACACAGAGACTCACACAGACCACTCACGCATTGACCGTGCACACACAGAGAGACTCACACAGACCACTCACGCATTGACCGTGCACAGAGTGAGACTCACACAGACCACTCACGCATTAAACGTGCACACACAGAGAGACTCACACGGACCACTCACGCATTGAACGTACACATACACAAAGAGACCCACACAGACCACTCACGCATTGAACGTGCACACACACAGAGACTCACACAGACCACTCACGCATTGACCCTGCACAGAGTGAGACTCACACAGACCACTCACGCATTGAACGTGCACAGAGTGAGACTCACACAGACCACTCACGCATTGAACGTACACACACACAAAGAGACCCACACAGACCACTCACGCATTGACCCTGCACAGAGTGAGACTCACACAGACCACTCACGCATTGAACGTACACACACACAAAGAGACCCACACAGACCACTCACGCATTGACCGTGCACAGAGTGAGACTCACACAGACCACTCACGCATTGAACGTACACACACACAAAGAGACCCACACAGACCACTCACGCATTGAACGTGCACACACACAGAGACTCACACAGACCACTCACGCATTGACCCTGCACAGAGTGAGACTCACACAGACCACTCACGCATTGAACGTGCACACACACAGAGACTCACACAGACCACTCACGCATTGACCGTGCACACACACAGAGACTCACACAGACCACTCACGCATTAAACGTGCACACACAGAGACTCACACAGACCACTCACGCATTGACCGTGCACACACACAGAGAGACTCACACAGACCACTCACGCATTGAACGTACACATACACAAAGAGACCCACACAGACCACTCACGCATTGAACGTGCACACACACAGAGACTCACACAGACCACTCACGCATTGACCGTGCACAGAGTGAGACTCACACAGACCACTCACGCATTGACCGTGCACACACACAAAGAGACCCACACAGACCACTCACGCATTGACCGTGCACAGAGTGAGACTCACACAGACCACTCACGCATTGACCGTGCACAGAGTGAGACTCACACAGACCACTCACGCATTGAACGTGCACACACAGAGACTCACACAGACCACTCACGCATTGGCCGTGCACACACAGAGACTCACACAGACCACTCACGCATTGAACGTGCACAGAGTGAGACTCACACAGACCACTCACGCATTGACCGTGCACACACAAAGAGACCCACACAGACCACTCACGCATTGAACGTGCACAGAGTGAGACTCACACAGACCACTCACGCATTGAACGTGCACAGAGTGAGACTCACACAGACCACTCACGCATTGAACGTGCACACACACAGAGACTCACACAGACCACTCACGCATTGACCGTGCACAGAGTGAGACTCACACAGACCACTCACGCATTGAACGTGCACACACACAGAGACTCACACAGACCACTCACGCATTGACCGTGCACAGAGTGAGACTCACACAGACCACTCACGCATTGACCGTGCACACACAGAGAGACCCACACAGACCACTCACGCATTGAACGTGCACACACAGAGACTCACACAGACCACTCACGCATTGGCCGTGCACACACACAGAGACTCACAGAGACCTCTCACGCATTGGCCGTGCACACACACAGAGACTCACACAGACCACTCACGCATTGACCGTGCACACACAGAGAGACTCACACAGACCACTCACGCATTGAACGTGCACACACACAGAGACTCACACAGACCACTCACGCATTGAACGTGCACACACAGAGACTCACACAGACCACTCACGCATTGGCCGTGCACACACACAGAGACTCACACAGACCACTCACGCATTGACCGTGCACACACAGAGAGACTCACACAGACCACTCACGCATTGGCCGTGCACACACACAGAGACTCACACAGACCACTCACGCATTGACCGTGCACACACACAGAGACTCACACAGACCACTCACGCATTGACCGTGCACAGAGTGAGACTCACACAGACCACTCACGCATTGAACGTGCACACACAGAGAGACTCACACAGACCACTCACGCATTGACCGTGCACACACAGAGAGACTCACACAGACCACTCACGCATTGAACGTACACACACACAGAGACTCACACAGACCACTCACGCATTGACCGTGCACACACAAAGAGACCCACACAGACCACTCACGCATTGAACGTGCACACACACAGAGACTCACACAGACCACTCACGCATTGACCGTGCACACACAGAGAGACTCACACAGACCACTCACGCATTGACCGTGCACAGAGTGAGACTCACACAGACCACTCACGCATTAAACGTGCACACACAGAGAGTCTCACACAGACCACTCACGCATTGAACGTACACATACACAAAGAGACCCACACAGACCACTCACGCATTGAACGTGCACACACACAGAGACTCACACAGACCACTCACGCATTGACCCTGCACAGAGTGAGACTCACACAGACCACTCACGCATTGAACGTGCACAGAGTGAGACTCACACAGACCACTCACGCATTGAACGTACACACACACAAAGAGACCCACACAGACCACTCACGCATTGACCCTGCACAGAGTGAGACTCACACAGACCACTCACGCATTGAACGTACACACACACAAAGAGACCCACACAGACCACTCACGCATTGACCGTGCACAGAGTGAGACTCACACAGACCACTCACGCATTGAACGTACACACACACAAAGAGACCCACACAGACCACTCACGCATTGAACGTGCACACACACAGAGACTCACACAGACCACTCACGCATTGACCCTGCACAGAGTGAGACTCACACAGACCACTCACGCATTGAACGTGCACACACACAGAGACTCACACAGACCACTCACGCATTGACCGTGCACACACACAGAGACTCACACAGACCACTCACGCATTAAACGTGCACACACAGAGACTCACACAGACCACTCACGCATTGACCGTGCACACACACAGAGAGACTCACACAGACCACTCACGCATTGAACGTACACATACACAAAGAGACCCACACAGACCACTCACGCATTGAACGTGCACACACACAGAGACTCACACAGACCACTCACGCATTGACCGTGCACAGAGTGAGACTCACACAGACCACTCACGCATTGAACGTGCACACAGAGAGACTCACAGAGACCACTCACGCATTGAACGTGCACACACACAGAGACTCACACAGACCACTCACGCATTGACCGTGCACAGAGTGAGACTCACACAGACCACTCACGCATTGAACGTGCACACAGAGAGACTCACACAGACCACTCACGCACTGAACGTACACACAGAGAGACCCACACAGAACACTCACGCATTGAACGTGCACACACACAGAGACTCACACAGACCACTCACGCATTGACCGTGCACAGAGTGAGACTCACACAGACCACTCACGCATTGAACGTGCACACACACAGAGACTCACACAGACCACTCACGCATTGAACGTGCACACAGAGAGACTCACACAGACCACTCACGCATTGAACGTGCACAGAGTGAGACCCACACAGACCACTCACGCAATGACCGTGCACACACACAGAGACTCACACAGACCACTCACGCATTGAACGTGCACACACAGACTCACACAGACCACTCACGCATTGACCGTGCACACACAGAGACTCACACAGACCACTCACGCATTGAACGTGCACACACAGAGACTCACACAGACCACTCACGCATTGACCGTGCACACAGAGAGAGACTCACACAGACCACTCACGCATTTGGGACACGTGGGTTCGCGGGTTCACGGCGACACGGAGACATCTCGTGTGCAATCCGGGGACCGGGTGAGGTGTCAATTTTAATTTTCTCACGTAAATAACAAAATATCCTGCACAGAGGCTGAGAAGGATCGCCTCGCCACCCTCCTGGGAACCATCGCACACGGAGAAGCTCAACATCGTCAGCCATGAGCTCTCCGCTGCTGGATGAAGCCCAACACATCGTCACTGATTCGTGTTTGCTGCCCGATCCCTATGTCGCTCTTCACGTCTCCCGATGTAGCTCGATGCACACAACAACTGTCATTGCTTTTCTCATATTCATCATGCTCTGTCCACTGCTGGATGAATGTCAAAATCGCGTCTCCAACGTGTCCATTCCCGCTAATCCACGTGGTCGTCTTTCGGCCTCTCAATGTAACTCCAAGCACGGACATCTCCCTGCGTCTCCGGACACTTTCCCATTCTTTGCACAATTTCGATTTCCTCCGCTAATGTCCTCGTTTTGACTCCTATAGCGTCACACCGAGTGACGTGCCTTCATTACTTAGTGATCGTTTTCATACGAGCACCGAGGCAATGCCGGGAGATCGCGACAGAATCCACGCCACGTGCGTCACTTGTTTCTGTCTCCCTTGTGTTTTGAAAATCGACAAGGCCCCCGCGTGCTGTGGCCCATGGCCACGTGGCCAGGTGCGCTTCGCCGCTTCAGCGTGGAGCTCTTGGCCCACGTGACAGGGACACGATGACGTCACCGCGAGGCTGCCACTGCTGCTGTCACTAATTCAACTTGCTGCCGTTGTGTTTCTGTTTTCCTGGTTATTCCACGTTTCTTTTTGTTGTTGCAAATATGTACCAGTGGATATTCGTATTACTCCCTGTCCGCTGCGCAGAGTGGATGTGTGCATAGTATGTTGAATTTCTTTCGCACCGTACGTAGCCCCACGTGCGAATCGGAGGTGCGGGCCAGACAAGAGAAGTTTTCTCCTGGAATGTTGAAAGACGTTCGCAGACATCCCTGCAGAATGTGCTTGTGGGTGAAAGTTGATTTCCTGACTCGACAAAACATCGTCCACCAACATTTCAACAACAAATTATTAAAATGACCTTCCTCGCACTGAATCTGTACACATGCAGCCCCGCTTATTAATGCACTGCTGGATGAGGGCCTGCCCATACCGTGGCAGGCCATTGAGATTATTTGACCATACTTCACCACGCTGGTCAATGCGGTTCAGTGGAGGTGGATGAACAATGGATTTTGCTGCTGCGCTGCCCCCTACTGCCCACAGCGCCTGCTAAACATGTTTATTTTTCTGCGTGATGATTGCCCATCCGAGCACTACCCAGCTCAATACCTGCTGAGCTTGTGAGCTCTGGCGGGATCGGGCGCATTGCGAGTGATTTTGTTAAAAAGCGTCGGTGTGTGTGTCTGTGTGTGTAGCCAACACCAGTGACGATTATCTGAGCCGGTCCTGGGCGTCCCCTAGGTCGACTCAGCCTGCAATGAGTACCCGGTGCGGTGTGTAAACATCGCCACTGGGGAGACAAAGGCGGTCGGGCGTGGTGCTGGCCACCGACCCCCTCGTGTACCGTTCCGGCCTTCATAGGTGCTCGCTAACAACACTTGCCCCTACAGTCTGTTAAGGCTACACGGGGGATCTTTGTATCTTCGTGCGACGTTCTATCTCCACTGAAGCTTCCGTCCAACGCCATCTCCCGGTGGCAGTCACTCTGCAGCAGGACAGCGTCCTTCACACGCGTCTAGACGAGGACTCGGGTAACGCCGCGTGATGTGCGATGCGCTGAGCTGAAGAGCACATGTTCGCTCTCTCTCTCTGCCCAGCCTGTGCAAGCCGTCGGCTGCGTGAAGCCGACGCGCATTGACGCACGGTTGCGTCGTGTCGGCATGTGCAGCGTGCAGTGCAGTGCTCGCTTCGAATGTGCACGCCGGCGGTGGGGCGCTGCGTACACTCCGCACGAGCTCCGTGTATCCGTGGCGTTCCAGCTGCTTGCTCTCCATAGTCGATGATTTTCATCGATTATTTGCGTGCCCTTGAGCTGTTCTTCCCTTTGCCAAATGCTCTGTTCATGTAATTATTGGTGCACTCAAAATATAAAGGCGCGGTCCTGAAATTGCTTACTCACGCCCCTGCTGGTGGAAGGGCCTAGAGAGAGCCCCTCTCGAGTGTATTTGGCCTACTCTTCCACGCTTTCCAGACGTCCACGTATCAGCTGTTTAAAACAAATCCCAATCATGTGATTTTATGTTTTACAATGCCTGGTCTTTGTCGTATCTACAGGTCAATTACATTCCATGTAAATAAATATGTAAAGATGAGGGCTAATAAATTTAAACCGAGACACAATCCCAATGCTTCAGCACACCGGGACGCAGTCCTTCTGAAACGGGGACTGTCCAGGCCAAACCTCCGTGCACAGTGTTCCATCATCCCTGGGCCTCCCCCTCATCTTGTGCACCCAGCCCCTACTCACTAAACAATCAACTCCTCGCATAGGCGAGCTTTGCCTGTAATTGGGAAATAAATACTATATAGTTGGTGGTGATATCGACAACATTAGTCTTCTTTCACACCGTACGTAGCCAACCGTACTTATCGGAGGTGCCAGGGGAAGGGCAAGAAACTAAACACAGAAAGCTGTTCTCCATTCTATGATGATGTTTTAACTGTGCATATCTCCACTGATTTCCTAATATGGGAAGGAAGAGCATTCCAGACGGCCGCAGAAGCGCGTCTGAAAGCGCTGCGCGATGCGGTGACCACCGTGTTTGTCCGATGGCCCAGCCAGAGCCCCTGCGAGGATGACCGGAATTTGCGTGATGGCAATGTTCCTTGACGAGATCACCAAGGTGGGTAACGTCGTGCGTACAACTCAAACCCGAACCCTATTGCCATGCCTCGCGTGCACTGCGACAGCTCACGCTTCCTGTGTCGGTAAATCTCGCATCGCAGTGCTGCTACTAAGGGCCGTTCCTTATCGCTGTGTGTGACGACGGCTCTAAGAAGTGCACATCAAGGAGTAACGATGCACGGTGGTTCGCGCAACACCTGCAACTGCAATGATTTACCCGGGGAAGACCCACAGAGGCCCAATACTCTGTTTGCAGCAGGGTGCTGCCTGCAATTGAGATGGATAATAAGCTTCAATTGACGAGACAATGAATCGTTGCATGACAACTTCCGTCTCTGTCTCCACGGATGAATGAACATGTGTTTCAGTCACTCAGCCCTTTGGCTTTCCAGACCAACATAATCCAGCAGCATCTGTTTAAGCAATCAAACTCTTGGGTCTCATCAGCAAAGTTAGGGCTGTTTAACACACGCTGTTGTGTTAGCACAACACAAACTCACCCATTGCGTTTCCGGTGGAGCATTATGGCTGAAACAATGACAGCCAGAATCCCGGCTCTCTGTCTCCACTCGTGAATACGACGTCCGCCTGAGTCCCATCGGCAGATTTACGACCCATGCATGTCTCAGTGTGATCACGTGGCTTTACAGCCAGCTTCTCTCTTAAATGCGTGTGGTGGCCGCAACGTCTATCCTCTCACGTGAGACGGAATTGTTTTTGTTGACGCTATTGTGTGTGTTTTGTTAATCATGGGGGGTTATTTTTGCCTGCAGCATGGCAGCGTGCCGAGATGATGCTTGCTCGGGGGATGTGGCTCACACGTGCCTCCTGTCACTCAACGCACATACCACCGGTGGTATGAGCACAGAAATACATTGTTGTTGTTGTGGTCATTACGTACACGGTAAATATTTACTCATTATTTATGTATCGTTTTATTACATCAGAGTTTGTCAATGTCGATGATGATTTGAAAGTGCATAGCTCCAGCGGCTTCCCAATATCGGAAGGAAGAGCGTTCCAGACGGCCGCCGAAGGGCGTCTGAGAGCGTTCGACGTTGCGGTGAGCGCCGCCTCTCTTTGTTCAATGGCTTAGCCAAAGGCCGCCGCTGTAGCTACGAGGCTATTCGGAGTTGGCGTGATTTGGATAAAGTTCAGCGAGGTTGTTTGGAGAAAATGCTGCGAGGTGACCAGGAGATGGCAGTGATTAGGAGGTTGGCACCCACCCATTGGATTGGTTCAGATTCCAGTTGCCACCTGACGTTCGTCGTAGCTAGGAATCAAACTCTGGAAGGCGGATTCACATCGCAGTGTGCTAACCACCGCGCCACCACTCCACCCAGTTTTCGACTGCAGTGCTTGCATCAGCGTTGTGTATTCTTCATCAAATTGAGAAAAAGTCAAAAAACGTATTATTTAGGTATTTCGGTAAAGTCACGTAGATGGTTCAAATAAAATAACAAAAAAACTACGACGTTTCGATCACAACACAATCCGCAAAGCTATCACCCCAACCGTTGAGAAAGAACCATCTGAGGACCCAATCAAAACCATCACCTTGCCATACATAGCAGGGGTCACCAAAAATATTTCCAAAATCATGAACAAACACAAGATCCAGGTTCGATTTACCACAGTACTTAAAATTCGTGATCTGATCCCATCTGTGAAGGATGTGATCCCTGACATGCAATACCCCGGCGTCTACAAACTAAGCTGTGTCTGCGGCAGTAGTTACACTGGGGAAACTAAGCGACATGTCTCGGACCGTGTTCGTGAACACAAGGCAGATCTGAAACACGGTAGGACCAATACATCGGCTGTGGCTGATCATTGGTTTAATGCGGTGGGCTCACACGAAATTGATTTCTCTAAGACGAAGGTACTTTGCAAACCCACTGGCTATCAACAAAGATTAATTCATGAAGCCATCCATATATATAGACACGGACACCATTTCAACCGAGAAGATGGGTACAAACTTAGCAATCATTGGAAGGACGTTATCAACCAGTTGAAGTCGTAGCTGGCTGTGATGTTCCCTTCCTGCCACCTTCCGATGTTAACTTTGTATTCTGTCCCCCGTGGCTTCGGCTCTCCCATTTCACATCGGCAGGTTGCATTTCTCGCGCCAACGTGGCCACATACGGCCGCCGACCTCTGCGTCGCAGTGACTCGGCGATCCCCCATGAACATGCTAATCTCTCACATGAACATGCTAATCTCTCACATGAACATGCTAATCTCTCACATGAACATGCTAATCTCTCACATGAACATGCTAATCTCTCACATGAACATGCTAATCTCTCACATGAACATGCTAATCTCTCACATGAACATGGTAATCTCTCACATGAACATGCCAATCTCTCGCATTAACACGCTAATCTCTTACATGAAGATGCTAATCTCTCTCATTAATACGCTAATCTACCACATGAACATGCTGATCTCACACATGAACATGCTAATCTCTCGCATGAACATGCTAGTCTATCACATGAACATGCTAATCTACCACATGAACATGCTAATCTCACACATGAACATGCTAATCTACCACGTGAACATGCTAATCTATCACATTAACATGTTAATCTCTCACATGAACATCACTAGCCCCGCCCACTTCGTTGATGACCCGAGGACTACTACACCCTGTAAAACAGTCTGCCTTCAGCAGCTTTCTTTCCTGCTGATGACGATCGCTTGTGTTGTAGGTTTTTGTTGTTTTTTTCTTTTAACCTATCTCCGTGACTTTACCGAAAGACCCACAGAATATGAATTCCTGCAGTCACGAAAGCTTAAAGTCAACAGTCAAAAAACGACTCTGGTAAACAACCACGATTGGTAAACGTGTCCCATCCAAGGTGCTCACTGCCGCCGTTGCGTAATAGCGGCAGTCGCCCTTGCTCCGATCACCCCTGCTCGCCGCTCGAAACATCTTAATCACGTGCAGCTCCTCGTGACGGTAACGCGACACCTCCTGTGGCCGCCGTGATCCTCCCAGCGTGTCAGTGTCAGGGCGCTGCAGCAGCCTGCCACCCAACCGCTCGCTCACTCTGCAGTCTGCAGCAGCCTCCCTGCAGCGAGTTTTTGCGCGTCACAAGTTCGATGCACAGCAGAATCGGAGACCAGCAGGCGCTTTGCAATGTTCAACCAGCTCCCTCTACTGATGAAAAAAATGAACACTGCGCTTTGGCGCTGATGGAGTGATACTGGACCGTACTTAAATCCTTATTGACCCAACTATTCCAAGGTTACTGCAGTACCCGTAACAATGGATTCACATTATTTTTGCAAAGACGGCTGCAGTACCCCTTTCGCACAATATCACACAAAGTCACCGCCGATCCACAGCAAGCTCAGCGGTTATTGGACCTTCTTCCTCGCTGGTTACCCCACCACACACGCGACTGGCCCATCGACTAACTGCGGTTGTACCCATCTGGACCGCTGGGCGGACCAAGGCTTGGAGGGTTTAAACTATTAAAAAAAAATATTCTGGCAGGTAAGGCCCACTGAGCTATATAGCTCTTTTTTTAGAAGCGACTTGGCCGCAAATGATAGCTCAACTTTGTGGCTTACCACGTGGAAATGTGTACCCGGCAAATTCTCTAAACGCGTGATGCTGATTCTAAATGTGGAGGGAAAAACTGGTGAACCCTGAGAAAAATCCACGCGACCACGGGGAGAAAGACACTCAAACTCACAATATACAGCAGGCGGCAGGGATGGAATCAAACCCAAAGTCTCCTGTACACCAGGCAAGGTAGTTAACATCTCCTAGCCACCGTGATGATGATGATGAGAGAGAGACACGCAAACTCCAAATATGCAGCAGGGGTCAGGGATGGGATCGAACCCAAACGCCCCTGTATACTCGGCGAAGTAGTTAACATCTCCTAGCCACCACGGCGCCCCAATAATTGTGTTGACAAACGTGTTGGGTGTCCAGCAATAGTTCGGTTATCTGCCTGCTAAATATTCAACTCATTTCGATCGACAATCGTCAGCGGAATGATGTTTGCAGTCACAGTGCATGCCCGATGATTTGTACAACATTTACATTCCTCGACCATCATTGTTTCCACGTCATTTTGTTGCAAGTAGCGCAGCCGCTTTGAATGTCACGCTCGCCAGCTCACAGAAACCACTCCGTGCCAATTTCGGTACCGCTTTGGAGACATTTGGACTTCGCAGCCAGACCCCCCTTGCTACGTCGAGGCGTTGTGTCTGAGCGCGCTACAAGTTGTACGGCTGTCAGGCCATGACGGCAGACCTCCTGAGAATGTCGGTGGTGTAAAAGAGACTTGCATCAGAAGAATGGCGCTAACAAGACAAAAAAAGACACACCTGCTGCTTCTGTTGGTCGGTAGGCGGAAGAGTCGACGGGTAGGGGGCCGTCCATAAATGACGTCATGCGACTTTGGCCGATTTTTGACCCCCCCCCCCCTTAAAATATAAAACATTCTTCAAATCGCTTTAAACTATTGTCATTGTAGTGCGTATTAAATGTGGCGCTGCACTCTGCACAGCGTGTTGTCTATATTTATTTCAAGTTGCGCATTTTGATGTGACGTCACATTTCTCACCCCCCCCCCCCTCATCACACATCGTCACAAATGTCTGACCCCCCCCAGGTGCGTGGACCGCCCCTAGGGTGCTCGCCACTGGCGATTATTCGAAACCAGTCCTGGGCCTCCCCAAGGTTCTCTGGGTTTTACCTCCACATTTAGAATCAACGTGCGTTGGCTGCTTTAAGTTCCCACATGATAAGCCACTTCGTTGAGCTATCATTTGTGGCCAGGGCGCTTCTGAAACAGAGCCATACAGATCAGTTGGCCTTACCTGGTGAATGAAACATGGACTGATGCCTTTTGCGCTGGTTCGGAAGTTAAAGAGGCGTGTTACAGAGTTAATGGGAACACGCGGACGGAGTGATGTGATTTAATTCCCTCTGCTGGAGTGCTCAAGCATAGCAGCCTGGTTGGGGGGTATTCACATGTATTGCACTGGCACACAGACGTATACACATGTGCAAAGACAAAGTTCCCCCGTATGGCCTTAACAGAATGTTGGGAAAAGTGATGTTAGCGAGTAACACCTATGAAGGCCGGCACGGCACACGAGGGGGTGGGTGGCCAGCAACACGCCCGACCGCCTTTGTCTCTCCAGTGGCGATGCTTTTTACACACCGCACCAGGCACTGATTTGAGTCTGAGTCGACCTAGGGGAGTCCCAGATCATTGTCACTGGTGTCGGCCGCAAGTGGGATTCGAACTCGGGTCGCCCAGTGCGTATACACAGACATACAGACATACATACAGACATACAGACATACATACAGACATACAGACATACAGACATTCAGACATACAGACATACATACAGACATACAGACATACAGACATACATACAGACATACATACATACAGACAGACATACATACAGACATACAGACATACAGACATACATACAGACATACAGACATACAGACATTCAGACATACAGACATACATACAGACATACAGACATACAGACATACAGACATTCAGACATACAGACATACATACAGACATACAGACATACAGACATACATACAAACATACAGACATACAGACATTCAGACATACAGACATACATACAGACATACATACAGACATACAGACATACAGACATTCAGACATACAGACATACAGACATACAGACATACATACAGACATACATACAGACATACATACAGACATACAGACATACATACAGTCATACATACAGACATACAGACATACATACAGACATACAGACATACATACAGACATACAGACATACAGACATACATACAGTCATACATACAGACATACAGACATACATACAGACATACAGACATACAGACATACAGACATACATACAGACATACAGACATACAGACATACATACAGACATACATACATACAGACGTACAGATATACATGAATACAGACACACATACAGACATACAGACATACATATATACAGACATACATACAGACATACATACAGACATACATACATACATGCACTTATACATATGTACCAACAAAAAAATGGCGTTCGTTACTAAGTGGCAGAGACGTCACCACGGCGCTTGTACCAGGCTAGGTGCACGTTGAGGCCATTTAAAGTTTCGAAGGCTCATTGGCAGGAGATCACGGGACAGACCCAGGTGCTGTGTGTTGACTGACTGAGACGACTAGCAGATGCACACTACCTGTTCTCCCCACTATGCCATCTCTTTGTGTTGTATCTGCCCGGCTATCTGCTCGTTGTTGTGAGCATCGCTCCTCTGCCCTCCGTTGTTGTTGGAGGGCGACTGCCTCTAATTGCCCAGCAGCGTCCTTCACGAGCCTCCTCCACAGAGGCCGATCTTGCGAGTCAAGCCAGCTCAGCACCTTTCTGTAGCGCATTATGTGCCCACAGAGACATACAGAGCAGACGTACATGAAGACGCGCGCTTAGACGATGCACGCACACCCACTGGCAGACATGAGGAGGGCGTCAGTGTGACGAGCATACGGTCTCGTTTTGACCATCCCGTTTTGTATTGGTGGCATTTAAACAAGTTAGTTTGGCCGCTTTGGCGGTTACCAGCGTCCACTGGTCACGGTTGTTATCCGTGTCATCCGTAAAAGTTGCGTCTTCTACATTCGCTTTCATGCAACGTTCGTCGAAAATTGGCATATCGCTTCCATAAACAGCATTCCGAGTGATTTGTCTTCGGAGCTAACAGCATAGCAGGAGCTAAATAAAGACCACTCGGTATACAAGTGAATGCATCTCTGTTGTTTGTGGATTTATTTTTATTATTATGATTATTTAGTCAAAGGAACTTGACACGCCACGTAACCGTGACACGCGCTGGTTTATTCCGGAATTCTGGACCTCAGAATTGCAAGAATTCCTCTGCTTTAGCCTCCACGCCGTGACTGCTGCCATATTCATTTATGATTTTTCATCACACTTTTGTTTGAGTTATTTCGTTTAATATTTGCATGCATGTGGTTTTTTTCTCATCCTTCTTTCCCCTCCACCCCCCCCCAACCATTTTGAAGACTTTTTTTTTCCTTTTGAAATCTCTTTGCCCCAAATCGGACGCTCTTCGTGCGTTCCTATTATCTTGGCAGCCCGAATGGCAGCCGAGAAACATCAACACTCCCCGTTGCCGTCGCCCTGCACCATCGTCATCATCAGCCATGATCTACCCACTGCTCGATGAAGCTGTCAGCACCTCTCCCGTTCATGCGGTTCAGGAATCCATCAGTCCTCCCTGCGCTGAAGCTGATCTCATCGCGGCGTCTCTGCAGTGGGCGTCCTCTGTGGTGATCTCCGTGGTTCAGTGTCGACAAGAGGTCACCACCCCCCTGTAGCCACGCGTCCCGCTCTTACGAGGCGATGTCTCATGATGTCTCTGACTTGCATACGTCCTCTGAATCGTGAGTTATTCTTTGTCTCTCAGTGTAAGTCACAGCATGCGCCTATTCACGCTTTATTTGCACAATGTCCAAGTTATGACCCTGACTTGATATTAGCTGATCCAGTCTGGCCGGATTCACCAAAAAACTACTATAATAATATAATCCGAAATTCAGTCGAAACATCTGAAAACGTTTGATCCAAAACTCATCGCTGATGTGGACTGATACAAAACTGTCTCAAGGTATGACTATAAAAAAAACCGATGTATTACTCGCACATATTTCACGAATCGGACGCAGTGTTCAATCGCGATCTTCAAGGCGCAGATCCAGAGCGCAACGTTCTTCATGCACCAGCCTGGAGAGGTGAGAGCTTTGGCAGGTGAGATCTGGATGAAGCTGATTAGCTATGAAGCTCTTTTCCCCCCACACAGATGTCCAGTATGGGCGGGTCAGCAAGTTACAACAACAACAACAGCGGCTCCCTCTCTCTCGCTCCCTGCACACAGCGCGCGTGCCACAAACGAGCGGCAATCACACATCCCATTAGCCGCGCTCTGCAGCAGCGGCGGCAGCAGCGAACTCTGTCGGCTCGTTGCGGGAGGAGAGAGAGGAGGAGGAGGAGGGGGGGGGGCTCCAAACCTGTGTCCCCGGGGGGGGGGGGGGGGGGCCTTGTTTTGCCCGATATTTAATGGGTTCCATACAGAGGCGCACGCATCGGCACACAAGGGCAGTTTTGTCCGCCGCAAGGGCATGAATATTAAACCGTTTGAATGCGCTTATTCGATCTGCCACGTGAATAATTCCTAATGCCCCCTCCCTACAATTTTCAAAAGAAAGGGCTAAGAGTGGGTGGGCTGATTATTACATTATAAAGTAATTCATGGTTTTATTATTGTTAGGCCGCGCGTCACGGTGTGTAATGCCATCCGCGGCACGCATTGGCCGTGTGTATTCTTGAATTGCGGCGAAAAGGCAAACGCTTTTTAAAATCTGGCTTCAAACAATGCTAATGATTAAATGCACCGTTCATATTAAAGTAATAAAGTGATTTCGGTTACTTATACATTTAAACTGCATGTGGCATCTGCAACGATAGGCCTACATGTGCTCGTGTAAACATATCTAGACGCCACTTCATAGGCAAGCCTAAATATTACATTCCACATACACCCGTTTTATTTTACGCATAAATACATACTGTAATCGCTCTTCGCCAGTAGCTGGTGCCTTTTCACGAGAAACTTTTTTTTGCCAATAGTTTTTGCCTTTTGTACTTCACGGTATACGTGAACACGAGATGAAATTTCAAAAGTAGACGCATCGGTTTAATTAACCGCATAAAGGATGCTTGTTACCGTCGAAGCTTTTGAAGAAAATGCGCAATTAAATAAAATAAAAAGGCACGAATTAAAGGGCAGAGTAGCGAAATCAGCCCTCGTTAATGTCTGAGGATAAATCTAATAACAGGCCACACACACACACATATGAGATTTTGTTTCCAAATGTGCCATTTTTGTACTGTTAATAATGCATGCATTCAACAAGCAATGGATTATTACACTCTCACCAAGAAAAACTAAATGCGCTCTTGCCTGTTGCCACGATTACTCGTTGGTGCCTGGGCACACGGCACACTCACCTGTATGTGCGCGCGTCTGTTGCCATTGTAGATTATACACAGGTCAGATAGTCCGACAAGCAACGTCCTACGATGCAGCGTGCTTCTATCTCCCGTGGGTTTTTATCACCGCGCCGTGAGTTCTCCAGACCCCTGCCGCCACTCGCATGACCGCGGCGGTGTCCTCAGTGGGGAATGGAGCTCGTTGCGAATTCTCCCGATCATAGGGCCCACCTTCGACCCTGCATTCTAAAGCGAGGAGGTCTGGGTGATGCACGTGTCTTATAATGAATCCGGAGGATACGTCGCCTTGCGTAAGACGTCTTGTCATCGTGAACACGGTTCTCCGTGGCAGTAAAGTGCCACCCAGAGGACTCAAGACCACCAGCAGCAGCAGCAGCAGCCATCTCGACGACATCTCTTCCCAGTTTAAAGCGGCACCTTGATAGCCGTGCACTCTCCACGACGGCGCCGTTTTCCTCTCCAATGCACAGAAACACGCCTTCTTTAACATCAGCCCACAGTTGTGGGTGCGTCTTACTATCCAGCCCGTCTTATGGAGCAGAGTGTGGTGCTTGGCACCAAGCAGGTGCCTTCCCCACCACCCCATGGCTGACAGGAGGCCACGTGGATGCCGGAATTGAATGTGGCTGCTGCTCTGAGTGTCGCACGCTCGGGGCATAAACATCGCCGACTCCCACAGCACCGCGACCAACATCTTGACGGAGCGAGCGAGACGAAAGCTTTATTACAATATACAGGAGGTGGTCAAATGTTCACACACCACGGAGACACACGCACGCCACTTGTGGTGAAACACGCCGGTGAATATTCATCGGTGATGCCCGCACTGTCAGTGACACTGGTTGGCTTCCTTGATGGCTTTGTCTCGCCAGTGCCCAGAACAAGGAAAAGCACGAGACGGTAATTGCAGGGCTGCACCTTTATCGTCTTTACATTTTAATAGATTGTTTATTTTTTATGTTTATTGTGTTTATTATGTTTGTTATGTAAATTATGTGTATTATGTTAATTCTGTTTATTATAATACAGTAAAACCTTGGATTGCGAGTAACTTGGTCTGCGAGTGTTTTGCAAGACGAGAAAATTTTTAAGTAAATATTAATTTGATAAACGAGCGAGGTCTTGCAATACGAGTAGCGCGTATATACGCTTTGTCTGCCGAGCGTCACGTGATCACAACTGATATACGAGTGCTTTGATATACGAGTGCTTTGGATTACAAACACGTTTCCGGAACGAATTATGCTCGCAATCCAAGGTTTTACTGGTTATCGTTTTTTTACCCTTTTATCTGGCAACAAAACTGATACCTTTTTTTTTTACAAGAGATCATGTTTGCATTAACCACAATGCCTGCGGTCAAAATGCAAACAAAAAACAACTCTGATAATATATGCATTTCGATTTAAAGCTTTCGTGACTGCAGGGATTCATCTTCTTGGTTCTTTCGGTAAAGTCACGTAGAAGGGAAGTAATAAAATAATAATGTTTTATTTTTATTATTTTATTACTTCCCTTCTACGTGACTTTACCGAAAGAACCAAGAAGATGAATATATGCATTGTCCTTGGAAAAAAAAGGTATCAGTTTTGTTGCCAGATCAAAGGGTAAAAACCTGTATTATATTTTGCTATTGGCAAAGGAGGTCTCATGATCTGTTTATTATGTTTGTTTATTATGTTCATTATGTTTAAATGTCTATGATGTGTAGTATGTGTATTATGTTCATTGTGTTCATTCTGTTTATTGTGTTTGTATCAGTGTATTCCATTGTCATTGATAATTATTCGCCAGTTTGAATTCCTGCTGGGGCTATAGACGATATTATTACAGTCTATTAAAACTGCATCGTTTAAATTTAAACTATTTTACCGCAATGTAACGTATCGCGTTCAAAGGTCGCCGGTAATGGTGTGGTTTATCTTGAAAGTGGGCTGACTGTACTCTTAACACGGCTCAAGTGATGCACATACACACACAACTTGAGCCATGTAAATAATACACACATACACACATACACACATACACACATACACACATAAAGATCCCCCGTATAGCCTTAACAGACTGTAGGGGCAAGTGCTGTTAGCGAGCACCTATGAAGGCCGGAACGGTACACGAGGGGGTGGGTGGCCAGCACCACGCCCGGCCGCCTTTGTCTCCCTAGTGGAAATGTTTACACACCGCACCAGGTACTCATTTGAGGCTGAGTCGACCTAGGGGAGGCCCAGGACCGGTTCAGATAATCTTCTCTAGTGTTGGCGGTGAGCAAGAATCGAACTCGTGTCGCCGGGTTCATAGCACAGCGCACTAACCGCTACACCACCGCTCCCCGTTCACACATGCACATACACACATACACACACATACATACACACACATACACACACATACACACACACACGCGGAAACAGAGATGACCCCGAGCACCGAAAAGGCCCTAATAGCACAAGAGGGGGTGGCCAACACGACTCCCGGCCGCCTTTGTCTCCCCACACCGCACCAGATCCTCATTTGAGGCTGAGTCGACCTAGGGAAGGCCCAGGACCGCTTAAAATAATCGTCACTGGTAGTGACCGGGTGAGCGGGTTCATAGCCCAGCGCGCTAACCGCTGGGCCACGTTGTCTGTGTGTCACATTCACAAAGACGCGCAACACGCGCTGCCTACAACGTTACAAACGAATCAGAAGCACTCCGAGAAAAGCAGCGGAGCTGCTGCTGCTGCTGCCGCTGCTGCTGCAGCTTTGCAGGTCCTCGCCCCTGTGGGACGCGGCTCTCTCGCAATGATCCTTGATGATATTTTTCCTAATTGTGCAAAAAAAATAAACACTCCACTTCCCCCGACAGTCGCCCCCTCGCTTGTAGGCGCCCTCTAAGCCGCGCGTGTGTGTGTGTGTGCGTGTATGTGTGCGTGTGTGTGTGCGTGTGTGCGTGTGTGTGTGTGTATGTGCGTGTGTGTGCGTGTGTGTGTGCGCGTGTGTGTGTGTATGTGTGTATGTGCGTGCGTGTGTGCGCGTGCGTGTGTGTGTATGTGCGTGTGTGCGTGCCTGTGTGCGCGTGTGTGCGTGTATGTGCGCGTGTGTGTGCGTGTGTGTTCGTGTGTGCGTGTGTGTGTGTGCATGTATGTGGGCGTGCGTGTGCGCGTGTGTGTGCTTTATGCGTTTCGCTCTCCCTCTGCGAGCGGTGCTAAACGTCTGGGATATGAAAGGTATCACAAGCACAACAGAAGCGAATTCTTTTTTCTTCGTTCCACTCCAGACCAGCTCGCCGTGCCGTGGTGTCCCGGTGGCCCCCGGGCTTGTCTGGCTCCGCTCGAGGCTGGGTCAGGAGGGGGGGGGGGGTCGACAACCTGCGGCTCGGAGTCGCACGCGGCGCTCGGAGGAGCTGCTTCGTGACGTTGCCCATTCAGGCTCACGGGAGTCACGTGTTCACGGTGCATTGCGGCTCTTGAAATATCGAGGGCTTTTTTTGTTACCGAATTTGAAAAAAAATGTCTCTTCTTGTTAGTTTGATTGTCGACCCTTGGGCTACATGTTCCAAAGTGAAATTTCCATATCTCGAGTCACAACTCTGTTTTTTATATATGCATCGTTTCTTGTCTGCCCGTGAATTAAATTACCTCTGTGCAACATTTCGACGTGAGATGTTACGAATCAGAATATGCATCTATTACTGGAGGAATCCGATGAGCTATTAAGGGCCCTCTCACAGACGTCCAGTCTGGGCGGGTTCAGAACCTTACACCAACAAACGATGCAACGCACACGATTGGAGTGGGAAGTATGTGTTTGGCGTGGACAAGTGGCAAGGATGGAGGGATGGAGGCCGAGGCATGGCCGACGAAGGATCTGCACTGCCAACGTGGACGGGGTAAACAGCAGGGGTGGGCACGGTGAGGTTGGATCGCCAACATCGCAAGAAAGAGCTCAGAAAGACGAGGGGCTGCAGGCAGCGATCGCGGTGCGGTCCCGGAGCGCAACACTCTCCACACCTAAATGTGACCAGATAGCAACGTGTGTATGTATGCTGAACTTCTTTCGCATCGCACGGAGCCAATCGTAGAGACACAAAGCTATACATCGAGACCCATAGACACGCGTTAATGGGAAGCCACAGGAGTGCGATTGTGGCTATGAAACCGACACTCCAGGCCACTTTATAAACTGGTTAGTGCCGGTTGAGACGACTTTCTTTCCGAGTTGCTCATTGCTCATTCCCACCAAGTGCACTCGGTATCAATGTGAGGCCAATAAAGGCCATAAAGTAGGAGAAATTCGTATGCGGTGTACCATTGTACATCGGGAGGTAACTATATTTCAAGAATCACATTTCCAGCGAGATTTGTTTTTATTGAATATTTGTCATTGAGCCACGCACACATCGCCAGGTTGTATTTATAAAGCGTCTAATGATCCCCGCGATCGAGTTAAACATACCTCTAATCCAGGGCCAGCGTCAATGGAGCGACCCTTCCTGTGTAATCACAACACAGATGCCCCCCCCCCACACACACATCGCAGTCACGCTATTCCAACCGTTGCCCGCTAACTCGAGACTTACGCGGCCTTTAATCTATACATTTCGAAACGTAATACATTGTTTAAAAATTGGCCAATTAGCCTAAATAACGTGCACCTGTCTACAGAGTTGTCCGTCTCTAGCCCGGCCGGAGAGACCGTGAGTGTGCGCTCTGCTTGCCATTATTTCGCGGTGGGGGGGTGCGGCAGGGGCTCTGTGGTGGCCCTGCGCATGGCGCGTTCGACTCACGTGGAGGAGTCTCCGCTGTGCCGCCTTCCGTCTTCGGCTCATGGTCGGAGGTCGACTCAGACAAAGGAGCCTGCTTCGTGGTTGACGACGAGTCACCACTTTGTAGGGCGCCCGCAGTCTCCATCGTGGGTAGGCAATGAATAATGAAGCAATAAAAAACATCCCAGCCGTTCTCAAATTCGCCAATGAAAACTCCTCCGTTGTTGTATTTTTTTGTACCATACTTCATACCGCGCTGATCGTATGTCTGTATGTTGGACTTCTTTCGCACCGTACGTAACCAACCTTGCTCATCAAGGGGAAGGACAACAAACTCAACGCGACAAGCGATGGGGGGGGGACGAGCAATCGCCACCGATGCTCGCCGCGGTTGGGATTCAAACTTCGATCGCCGGGTTCAGAGCGCACGACGCTCGCCGCTGCGCTAACGACCCTCCCTCTCTCTCTCTCTCCCTCTCTCTCCCTCTCTCTCTCTGTCTCTCTCTCTGTCTCTCTCTCTGTCTCTCTGTCTCTCTCTCTGTCTCTCTCTCTCCAACTCGTTCCGACAAGAATCCGCGACTTGTACCCACCGAGTCGATAGCTCAGCGCTTCGCCGACGGTCTCGTGGACGGGGAACGACGAACGTCGCAGCGTGTCTCACCGAGTGGATGCCCACAGAGTAAACCTCCGCAGCAGAATCTCCCCACGTGTGAAATCCGCCAGATGCCCCTGGCCCACCGGCAGGGCATGTCACGTGTGCAGTGGGGGAGCGGTAGCGTAGTGGCCAGCGCGCTACGAACCCGGCCACACGGGTTCGATTCCCGCTCACGACTACCACCATGGAAGGTTATCTGAAACGGTCCTGGACCTCCCCTAGGTCGACTCAGCCTCAAATGAGTAGCTGGTGCGGTGTGTAAACATCGTCACTGGGGAGACAAAGGCGGTCGGGCGTAGTGCTGGCCACCCACCCCCTCGTGTGCCGTGCCGGCCTTAATAGGTGCTCGCTAACAGCACTTGCCCCTACAGTCTGATAATGCTACACGGTGGACCTCTGTGTTTGTTGTGGAAGTTGTGTGTACGTATTCGGCTCCAGACACGGTGAGTTCCAGCATAACTCTACACCTCCACTGTCCACATATGTTATGCCATGCTCCTCATTTTTACGTCATTAACGTAATTATTAAATAATGTATAGTATTACTCGGCGAGACATGTAATGCGTATGTAAATGTATACTATTCATGGCACACACAAAAAATACATTTAATTTAAAGGAGGAAATACCCGTTCCTTGCGCAGGCCAGAGGCCACCTGACAGTGTTCAAGATAGTCGACGTGGCAGCGTCACAGTCTAGGAATGGGCCAGAAAACCCACTCGAACCTTCCGCGTTTGTGCCGCAAATTAAGTGGCCTGCGAAGCAGCAATAGGCGAATGTATATTGCATACATATATAGCCACACTCAAAATAGGCGAGGATTTGGTAAATGTTCCTTCTTTATTGCAAGGCCATTGCCCGAAACGTCGTCTATTATTATTAATGCAATGCTATTGACGAATGTGCGGAGTTTTTGTTAATGCCGTGCAAGCGACGGCTCCACGTCTTGCAGTGTCAGTAGATGTATCACGTTGTCCTGAGCGTAACGGGAGCCGTGCAGAGGCGTTAAAGTAAAAAATCGCTTTCTCTGTCTCCCTATGATGTCACTGAGGCTTCTACAACGTCATCGTCCTGGAGAGTTTGTGAGTGTCGTGATCGGAACGTGCTGAGATCAGCAACCCACGCGCTCATGGGTTGTTGATCCTTGCCACGTGCCCGGCATCGATACAGTTACAACCAATTTCTGGAGATAAAAAAACGTACAAATATTCTTCTTCTCGTCATAGGAATGTGGAATTTCCACGACTAATTATTGGCCACCAACGGAGGCGAGTACCAGGCAGGGCCGCGTGAGCGTGCGTATCAATTACCACCTTGACTGAGCGAAGGCACCACGAGGTACGACCCCGCATCGGTAAATTTGGGGCGGCTTTGAATACAACGACCTCGTGACACAGACAGATGTACTCAACACAAAGTATTTATTAGTTTGGACTTTTGTTTTCAATTAAGCATAAATTACAATTACGGTACAGTATATACACACACATGGCGACGCCGCGCGTCCATGCGAGACGCATGCGCGAGTGTGAGTGAGCGTGTGTGCACTTGCCCCAGAAAGTCCGTTAAGACTATACGGGGGATCTTTGTCTTTGTGTGTAACAGTCAGGGCAATGATGAAAACGAAACCAGACGGAACAGAACAGGGATGTGCGTGTGCGCGTCGTGCGACTCAACTTCAAATGAGTACCTGGTGCAGTGTGTAAACATCGGCACTGGCGTGGAGGGAGGCAAAGGCGGCCAGGCGTAGTCCTGGCCGCATCACTCGCTCGTTGGCGCCCTGCCGGCCTTCGTGTATGTGTATGTATGTTGAACTTCTTTCGCACCGTACGTAGCCAACCGCGCTAATCGGCTGGCTAACAGCAGATGTCCCAACAGTCTGTGTAGGCTATATGATGGGTGTTGCCCGGGCGGCATTCCGATTGATTGCAAGGCTGACTGCGCAGGCCCCTCTACGCATCACATCACACGGGCACAAACGCCGGCCGGCGTTGTGCAATGACACGGGTGTCACGACGGCGGTGCTGGTAGAGGAGTAGTGCACGGGTGGTGATGGTGGTTGGTGGTGGTTGGTGGGGGTCTTCATCTCTCGGTTGTCCTCGTGTCTGGACAGGGCGGGGAGAGCTCCGCGTCGGGGTCGCGCGAGATGACGCCGCCGCCGGCGCGCGACTGCTCGGCCTTGGCCTCCGGCGTGGCCGCGTGCTTCTGTCGCCGCCACTTGGCCCTCCTGTTCTTGAACCAAACCTGCGCGGGAGAGACGGCAGACGCGAGTCATGGACCCGTGGAGTAAAACCCCCACGGTGGCCTGCGCTCCTTCAGCGGACGACGAGGAGGACGCGACAATTGCACGAACGAATTCTCCTCTCTCTTGCAATCTATCCTGAAGCCCTCTCGTCGTGGAGAGCGCACGCCTCGACATTTGGCATCGAGCGCCCGAACGCGTTGCCACGAGCAAGAGTAGACTGACAGTTCGCGTGGACAGGCAGCACGGGAGTTTCACGACATGTGCGTGCCATCCACCAACGCTCGCCGCTGCCCCCACCGTGCTGGATTAGAGCCACGTGCATAGCCACCATCGCCCGACTGGGTTAATAAAGGACCGCGAGTTGGCAGTGCACGCACACGCCGCATATAAAACATCACAGGTCAGCAATTCATCTTGAAATAGTGAGTAGAAACCGTGCCACAGAGCCACGCAGCACGCTCGCCCTCTGTGGGCCTCACGCAGAATTGCCGAGATGCCACATTCTGTGCCGGATTATCCTCGTAGCAAAAGTAGCTCTGTACATATGTAGTAGCTACTACATATGTAGTACTACTGCTACTACATATGTAGTAGCTACTACATATGTAGTACTACTGCTACTACATATGTAGTAGCTACATTATGTAGTACTACATATGTAGTAGCTACGGGTCCCGCACTTTCAAGGGCCCCGCGCTAAATGCTTTCAAGCTATCAATTCGGTTCAGTGATTCTGCACTTGCTCTATTACTATAGTACTATACCGCCTTCAACTTTTATGAACGACTTGGTGTTTAAGGTTAGCGATTTGTCGTATTATACGGGCTGCATAGCAAATGAAAAAATACAATTACTTTACTATGCAAGTAAAAAAATCTGTGTTTTAATATGAGTTTTTATTTATTATTTAGGGCCCCTTGATAACGTGTGCTACAGGCCCCGCACGGAAATTAGTCCGACACTGGCCACGGCTGTGCCGGTTCCCCCTGAACGTGCTGTGGGCATTATAGAGGCATGAGCTGTCACGTGTGTGCGTGATCACGCGTGTGCTCGAGCGCTTCGGGCTGTCAAACCTCCCGAGCAGAAACACGCATGGCACGGTTGTTGTTGTTGTTGCTACAATGACGCACTTCCCTCCAGCAGGCCCACTCCACTGCTGCCGTACACCGCCGCTCGCCTTACTCGCTCTGTGTTTCCCAGAGACACATGGCGCTTGCATGCGGGGCCAGCAAACACCACGGATAAAGTCATTCCCGAAGTATGTTTGTTTATTATTATTATAATGATTGTTTAATACATAGGCTTTCGCGACCAATATCATGCATAGTATAGGGTTTTTTGGTTTTGATCGCGTAAATATATAAATGTGTCTTTAAACCGGCCACCACCCGACAGCCAATTAGTAAGGTTTGTCACGTAAACAGAACATGCCAAACGAAACGACATGTCTCCGACCGCGTTCGTGAACACAAGGCAGATCTGAAACACGGTAGGACCAATACCAGTGCCGTTGCTGATCATTGTGTAACGCTGTGGGCTCACACAGAACTGATTTTCCCAAGACGTAGGTGCTCTGCAAACCTACCGGCTACCTTCAGAGATGTATTCATGAAACCATCCAGATATATTAACACAGACACAACTTCAACCGAGAGGATGAGTACAAACTGAGCAATCATTGGAAGTACGTTATTAACCAGGTAAAGTCTTAACTGACTGTGATGTTTCCATCCTACTTGCCTATGTCCGCTGTTATTTCCGACTCTCTGTATCTCTCTCCATCATGCTCGGCGCGGTAAACACGACTCGTGCAAAGTAACCCGCATCCTGGTGAGTGGCATCCTCGTGGGAGGAGGCATGGGGGCAGCGGCGTCATCATGAGCCTGACGACGCCGTACCCGTGGCTACACCACGGAAAGGGAGCTCGAGTCCAGGGTGGTGTGTACGGAGCAAAGCGATAGGAACGGAATAGGGAAGAGAGAAGAAGAGGAATGGAAAATAAGAGCAAATTATTGAACAGGAACGGAGAATTTGGAGCAAAGGGTCAGGAAATATGCGGATAGGGAGGCAGAGGCTGCCTACTTCAGCAGTTAATGTTATACAGTATACATATATCCCTACGGTGTATATACTGTGCACACAAAGACTTAGACTCGATCTCAGACTTGTGCTCAATCTCGACACATCGCGACACACGCATAGACTGTGGATATGTACGAAATAAACACGCGAGCACATACTTGTTGTCATTCACGCAAAGTGCACAGTGTCGCTGTATTTGAATTACGGCACGTTCCTGAACACAGCCCCCACCTCCCCCAACAAACGCCAAGCGGCCAGCAACAAACGGCACTTTTGTTTGTTTCATTGTTCTACGTTGGAATAGTCAAAGAGGGCACGATGAGCGAGTTCTCGACGGAACCGCGCCGCCCCATCCCTAAAGAGGAGCCACACGCGTCTGCCGTGGTCGTGCGACCGCGACGCAGGCTCTGGCAAAGGGCACGAGGTTCCGGGGGGGGGTGGGGAGGTCTGCACCGTCAGTTCCTTGCGATCGCGGCTACGTTACACACACACACAGTAAGTGAGAGTCGCAGGGTCTCCCTGCTCACGCGAGCGTGGGGCAGCGTTGCTTCGTGTCTCCTTTGCGCGTCCCCGAGTCGGGGGGGGGGTTCATGCCGCACCACGGCCGCTATTGACGTCCCGCAATTCTATACCGATTTATCCTCCCCCCCCCCTCCATCTCCCGCCCACGTAGTGATGATGGGCTGTGTAGTCTCCCGGACTAGGCATTCTACTCACAGGGTTTTGACCGTGAGTCGAGAGCCTCCCTCTAATCAAAGCGCCACCACCCACCCCACGAATTCTGATTGAAAAACAGGTAAAGGAGCAGCCCTGCAATTTCTTACTCAGGCCACTGCTGGCGGAAGGGCCTCCGCTACAGGGAGCTCACGAGGGCCCCTCTAGACAGGGTATTTGGTCTACTCGTCCACGCTCGCCAACCATCTTTGAAGAGGTGGAGTACCCACACTTTACCCCACCGCACGCGGCCGGCCGATCGACTGAGCGTGCAGTGCGCGTGTGGACATCGCTGCTGCTGCTGCGTCCGGCGAAGCGGGTTTCAAGAGTCTTGCACTTTTTCCGTGTTTTGGTGCCGCGCCCGTAGATCGAACCGGCGTCTCTCACTCAAAGATGTACGGCAGCGACAAACCCTCGAGTCGCTTCACGTGGCACACGAGATCCCTGGATGAGTAGCGGCTTATAAATGTAAATAATAATTATTATTTTACATTAATAACTATTGACAACATTCCCGTGAGCGCGCCCGCTCTGCTCGCCGTCTCTCACTCGGGGCCGTCTCCCCGCTTCGCGTTTCGCTGTCAGGGAACCCGGTCAATCAGGGCGGACGCGTCACTAGCGCGGGTGGCTACGTACGGTGCGAAAGAAGTTCAACATCAGGTAGATGCGTCATGCAGGAACATCGCTCAGCTCGAATATATTTACGTAAGGCAATATAGACAGAACGGATTGTTAAAGTGATGTAATGCTTACCAAAGTAAAAAATGTGTGTATACGTATGCGCTGTTAGTTTAGACATTAAATTACATTGACAAAAGCATTACAGTAAATGTAATCCCAACTTCATAGCGGATAAATAAATATGTTATTGCGTACATATTTTTCAGTAAGTAAACATTTACTCGCATATATATGTGGATATATTTAGTTGAGGAAGCAAATATTTACAGTATCTATTATCCTAAACGTGAATGTGATTTTTCTCAAAACTGCAATCGATTACGTTTTATTGTTGTCGATTTTTAACAAAATATATTAAGGGTCCAAGATAAAGGTGCAGCCCTGCAATTGCTTGCTCACACCTTTGATGGCAGAAGCCGCCTCGACCAGAGAGAGCTCTGGATAGCCCTTACACGGAGGGGTTCAGAGTTGGAAACAGAAATTCGCATCCACTCTAGGTAGCGTATCATAATCAGAACATGCATTTGTAGAGGCAGAATCCGGTGAGCTATAAAGCTCTTGTTCACAGATGTCCAGTGGGTGCGAGTCAGAACCTCGGCGTGTGACTTGTGACCCGCTGCCAACGCAGCAGAGTCGCCGAACGTTGGAGCGATGATGACGATGATGATCAAATTGCGGTCGCAATGTCTAAGAAGCGATGGCGAATCGTGACCCAGACCCTGGGAGGAGGTTTACAGCAGCCGTCTAAAGGCAGCGGGCGGCAGTGCTGGGTTTGACGGCGAAAGGTGAAGGCGTTTGGTTGTTTAAACTTTACAGAATGCAGGGAACGGAGAGAAAACGCGCGGCTCTTACTTATCTCGTAGATTAAGATCTGTCCTGCCCGGGTAGTCCGACACGAAATTAAAGCCTCATTCGTGAATAATCAAATCAGTCAGGGGCACTCTGGTGACGTCAACGCATGGACACGTGCGTTCTTATGAATGCAGCTTCGCTACACTGAAGTTGCCGTTTTATAAATGTGGGTTTCTATTTAATCAATATTTGAGCTCGTGTCGGACAGCCTGGGGAGAAGACACCGCGTGGTATGTGTATCTAAGACGAGAGCTTCCTTCAGTTCCTGAAGGAGATTCCAGCCTGTGGGGTGAAACGTCGGTCATCGTGTCGAACGACAGACGGTACGTATGTGTATTACTGTATGTTGAACTTCTTTCGCACCGTACGTAGCCAACCGTGCTCATCGTGTGTGTGGCCGGGTTTCTAGAACGTTGTCCCACCGGACACAGTTGCGGCGTGCGTCTTATAATCCGGAACACGCTGTTATTGCGATGGCTGCGACGATTTCAATTCGTGCACGGATGCTCGGCAATGTTTAATAACCTTCCTGATCGCACTCCCAGCTGAACCACCCCACCAAGCACGTGGTGCGGAACGTCGGACAAAATGCCGAACAGCGTGTGCGGTCCAAGCAGCACACACATCGGAGAACTAACTTGGTATGGAGATACCATGTCCCTCAACTCGTTCATAAATCATGATTGCAGTTTAAATTAGTTTGCCAGCTGTGTGTGTGTGTGTATATATATCCAGTATATATATGTGTATATATATCTAGTATATATGTGTGTGTGTATTGCTGGGTGGGGAGCGGTAGCGTAGTGGTTAGCGCTACGCTGCGCTACGAACCCGGTGACCCAAGTTGGATTCCCGCTCACGGCCAACGGCAGTGACGATTATCTGAACCGGTCATCCCCTAGGTCGACTCAGCCTCAAATGAGCACCCGGTGTGGTGCTGCCCCCCCCCCCCCATGCCGTGTCGGCATTCACACTCGCTAACAGCCCTTGCTCCACAAGTCTGTTGAGGGCTACACGGACACTTGCCCTGATGTGTCTACACACGACTGCTTGACACGCTGTGTCCACACCGGCAAGAGAGAAAGACCCGCGGACACATCTTGAACAAACGGCATCATTGTGATGGCTGGTATTAAGATATACGGGCCGATCCATTTACAGATACCCCGCTAATATACTATGGATCCATTACAAATTAAACAAATCACACCAGCTATTTCAAAGCCTCTCCGCGTCTCCCACAAATCTCAACGCACGCATCAACTATTTAGCTCTCTACCCTGTCATTTGCGGAGCCATCGCTCTCACGCCATTCAATCACGAGAATTCGCGTAAGAGGGCGATTACAAAGCAGTGGGGTAGCGATACATGAATCACGGATCCATCATATAAAGTTATAAACAAACGGTTGTTAACACAGGCCAGAACGTGGTTGTATTTACTGTGATGTTGAGGTGCAGCATCGATGATAATAATACCGGGGCGATAGGCGTTGTTAGCGAGCACCTATTAACAACGCCTTGCCCAGCTTCGTCTCCACCGCACGGGCGGTGACGCAGCGCAGCTCGGCACGGGACTCGTTTCAGGCTGAGCTGACTTAGGGGAAGGTCCACGACGTAACAGTTTCAGGTAGAGACCTGTCCCGTCGTGGCCCTTCATGGCCGGGAATTGAAACCCGGAGCGCAATGTGCCTCTCAGTACAAATACAAAGAATCCCCGTATAGCCTTAACAGACTGTTGGGGCAAGTGCTGTTAGCGAGTAGCACCTATGAAGGCCGGCACGGTACGCATAGGAGTGGGTGGCCAGCGCCACGCCCGGCCGCCTTTGTCTCCCAAGTGGCGATGTTTACACACCGCACCAAGTACTCATTCGAGGTTGAGTCGACCTAGGGGAGGCCCAGGACCGGTTCAGATAATCGTCACTGGTGGTGGCCGTGAGCTGGAATCGAACGCGGGTCGCCAGGTTCGTAGTGCAGCGCGCTAGCCGCTACATCACCGCAGTACACACACACATACACACGTACACATACACACACATACACACATACACACACACATACACACGTACACACACATACACACACACGTACACACACGTGCACACACATACATACATACACACACACACGTACACACACATACATACACACATACACAGACATACACACGTACACACACATACACACACACGTACACACACGTGCACACACATACATACATACACACACATATACACACACGTACACACACATACATACACAGACATACACACGTACACATACACACGTACACACACGCACGGCGCATTCTCAGGATTATACAACTCTCCGGATAGTAAGACGCACCCCAAGCGTGTGCACGGCGTCAGCGAAGGTTCACAAATCTGACCACACACACACCTGCCGGATTATAAGACCCACAACAGAACTTAGCTTTAAATGCAGTGATTATCGGTCTGTGCGTTGAGATTTGTAGTTTTGCTATAATCCGGAGAATACGGCAGCACACACACGCACAACACACATAACACACACACCCACACAACACACACACACCCACACAACACACACACAACACACACACACAACACACCCACACAACACACACACACATAACACACACACAACACACACACATAACACACCCACCCACACAACACACACCCACACCCACACAACACACCCACATAACACACACACACAACACACACACACACACCCACACAACACACCCAAACAACACACCCACAATACACACACACCCACGCAACACACACACACAACACACACCCACACATACACACACAACACCCACACAACACACACACAACACACCCACACAACACCCACAACACACCCACTCACAACACACAACACACCCACACAACACACACACACAACACACCCACATAACACCCACAACACACCCACTCACAACACACACACACACCCACACAACACATCCACACAACACCCACAACACACCCACTCACAACACACTCAACACACACAACACACACACACAACACACACACAACACACACACACACAACACCCATCCACACAACACACACATCCCCACATACAACCACACAACATCCATTCACACAACACACACACACAACACACCCACACAACACACCCACAACACACACACAACACACACACACAACAGACACACAACACACACACAACACACACCCACACAACACACACACACAACACACACACACCCATACAACACCCACACACCCACACAACACACCCACACACAACACACCCACCCACACAACACACACCCACACAACACACACCCACACAACACACACCCACAACACACAACGAAGTGGCACGTTTTGTTTACGCGACAAACCTGAGCGAGTGTCTGTGTCGAGTGGTGGTGGGCTGACGACACAATTATATTATTGTGATCTGACCCTAAAAAAGGAGCTTTGTGATGGTGAGCAGCAGCAGTCCCCGTGCAGTCGCTCAAAGAAATCTCGCCGCTCTCGGTCCATTCCGCACCAACGTGCCATCTAGATGTGTATGTACACATGTACGTATGTTGAACTTCTTTTGCACCGTATGTAACCAACCGTGCTACAAAGCACAGCAGCCGCATCTTCCACACGAACCGACCGAAAGTCTGACGTGGGGATGAAATTCGATCTCGCAGTTTGCGACTCTGAGTGCCATGTGTGTATATATATGTGTATATATGTGTGTGTGTATATATGTGCGTGTGTGTATATATGTATGTATATGTATGTGTGTGTATATATGTGTGTGTGTATATGTGTGTGTATATATGTGTGTGGGGAGCGGTAGTGTAGCGGTTAGCGCGCTGCGCTATGAACCTGGCGACCCGGGTTCGATTCCCGCTCACGGCTAACACCAGTGACGATTATCTGAACCGGTCCTGGGCCTCCCCTAGGTCGACTCAGCCTTAAATGAGTACCTGGTGCGGTGTGTAAACATCGCCACTGGGGAGACAAAGGCGGTCGGGCGTGGTGCTGGCCACCCACCCCCTCGTGTACCGTTCCGGCCTTCATAGGTGCTCGCTAACAGCACTTGCCCCTACAGTCTGTTAAGGCTATATGGGGGATCTTTGTCTTTGTATATATGTGTGGGGAGCGGTAATGTAGCGGTAATGTAGCGGTTAGCGCGCTGCGCTATGAACCTGGCGTCCCGGGTTCGATTCCTGCTCACGGCCAACATCAGTGACGATTATCTGAACCGGTACCTGGGCCTCCCCTAGGTCGGCTCAGCCTCAAATGAGTACCCGGTGCGATGTGAAAACATCGCCACTGGGGAGACAAAAGCGGCCGGGCATGGTGTTGGCCACCCACCCCCTCGTGTGCCGTGCCGGCCTTTAGAGGTGCTCGCTAACAGCACTTGCCCCGACAGTCTGTTAATGATATATGGGGAATCTTTGTCTTTGTGTATATATAAATGTAATCAGCCGTGATCAACCCACTAATTTGTGTATATAGCGTAAATCCAGATTGTATTGTGATCGTGTTGTATCATGCATCTACCGATACGATGTTCTACACACGCATGTAAGGTACAGATCAGCAACCCGCCACCATCACAATTCACAATTCACAGTGACGGGACATGGCATATAAGGCAGACGTGTTCCTACCCTATGTTTGATTCTGGATGATGTAAATTGTATTGTAATGTACAACGACTCTATTCTCCGACGAAGGGTTATCGCCCGAAACGTCAGCATGAGTTGTATCCGGGCGCAGCATCCCACCAGAGTTCATTTATTATTAGTTTAACGTATAATTTGCTTGTGTTGTGAGAGAGTTGTACTGTATGTTATATTAGTTCCAGCTATGTGTATGCTGTATATTAGTTACAGCTGTGTGCATGCTGTATGTAAGTCGCTTTCCGTTCCCGCTCCTCGTCACCCCATGTTTGTCATTGCTCCCACGGGCCTCTCTCCTATCCGTACCTCCGATTAGCACGGTTCGCTACGTACGGCGCGAAAGAAGTTCAACATATAAATATAAATATACATCCGTACGGCCTGGACTGCCTCTCAGTGTAGTCATTATACTGCTGCGTCATTGTTCAGCGCTTTGTGAATTGTTTTGAAAGTCGCGATATAAAACTGACTTGTTGTTGTTGTTATAATCACCGAGCTATGATGATCCCAACGACACGGGTTTAATCACCAGACACACACTCACACTTACACGCGACTGCTTCTGAGCAAGTGTTCTCAGAACCCCGTCTGGAATCGGAGGTCAACGCCAGCCACTGTGGAAGAGGATCGAGCGGGCTTCTGGCCGTGCCCGGCACGCGAGCTGCCACATTGCCCCTCTCACCACACGATCGCAGCAACTTTGCAACAAGGGCGTGCATTTGCCATTTTCACTTTTGACAACACGGCGATTAGCGAACATTCGTTCGCAATGCCTTCCACCGCGCGTTCTAAACAACTGTGAATTATGTGATGTGAAGAAGGGCTATTGCCCGAAACGTCGCCTATGATATATTTCGTTTAAGGCCACAGCGTTGAGTCTGTTTTTGTTCAACACAACTGAATCGCCCGTGCGTGTGGGCCCCGATAAAGCAATTAGAAGGTGGCCTGAGCCTTCCACAGCTGTGATGATGGTGGTGGTGGTGTGAGGGGCAGCACCACCCCCCCACTTTACCCCCATCCCCCTCCAGCCCCCCCCCATCCCCCCCCCCTCACCTCGACGCGCTCCTCCCGCAGGTGGACCCGGCGCGCCAGCTGCTCGCGCATGCTCACGTCCGGGTACTGGTTCTGCTCGAAGAGCTCCTCCAGCGCGCCCAGCTGCTCGTCCGTGAAGATGGTGCGGTGCCTCCGCTTGCGCTTGTGCAGCTGGTGCAGCATGTGCATCTCGAGGCGAGCCGCCGCCTCCCCGGGCAGGTAGGGCCAGAGAGCTGGCAGCCCCGCGGGCCCGTACAGAGCCGAGCTCCCGAAACCTGCGGTAAGACATTGGCGTGCGTGCGTTGGAGCAGAGCGCGGCTGCATTTTCTCGCGATCGATATTTTGCGGAACGCTGCCCGAGGCTGACTTTAAAACGGGCGAAGGGATTCCCTGCTGCTCACGTGAGGCCCCTGAGGTTGTCGGTGGCTAGGAGATGTTCACTACCTCGCCTGGTATGCAGGAGGTCGTGGGTTCGATCCCGACCCTGACGCCTGCTGCTGCTGTGTATTTGGAGTTTGCGTGTTTCTATCTCCCCGTGGTCGCGTGGATTTTTCTCTGGGTCCTCTGGTTTTTTCCCCCTCCACATGTAGAAACACGCGTTTAGAGTATTTGGTTGCTATACATTTCCACGTGATTAGCCACTTTGTTGAGCGATAATTTGTGGCCAGATCGCTTGTGAAAAAGAGCTGTATAGCTCAGTGGGCCTTTCCTGGTAAAAAAGAAAAGTTTCGTTCGGTTGAATAGTTTTCCGTTTACAGCCCTAAACCAGTGGTGGAAATCCCACATTCTTATTACGTAAGATAACCGCTGTTGATTCTCTCACAAAGTTATACTTGTTTTATCGACCCCCCGAAGCGACGATGTACTGGGTGAAAGCGCAATCACAGCACTAGTCTGGCAACCCTCCGATCACGATCAGCTCGCTCTGCCTCCTGAGCCACACGGCTCGGAGTAGGAACTCCCCGAGTAAGGGGCTACCACTCGAGTCGAAGACTAATTTGTGTTCCTATAATCCTATTGATACATGGACTCACCGTTTCGTGCGTCCTTATTAAAGACAGTTTTTTTTTCTCAGAGCAAGGAAGTTAAATGTATAAGTAGTGTCCTTAAGGACATCTGATAACCGTACGCGCTCTTCACGCACGTGTTAAGCACACGGCCGCACACACACCGCAAAGACAAAGATCCCCCGCGTAGCCTTTTCACAGACTGCTGGGGCAAGTGCTGTTAGCGAGCACATTTGAGTGCCATCCCCTGTCAAGATGTCCATTCTCTACCCCGGGTAGCGGTGCCTCCGTGCCGTCACGGCGAGCACTCCGGACTTGCAGGACGGAGGTCACGGGCGAGGCAGCAACCCAGGTGAGGCCCGACACCACCTTCATATGGCCAGAGTATCCAGAGAAAAGCCATGCCTGCAAGAGGGTAATATTCGAAACGTCGCTGATTCAGCGAATGGACCAAATCTACTTGCAGCGAGCTCACGGTTGCGCTGCCATCTGTTGGCTGCGACCAGAAATTCACCGCAGCAGTGACACGCAGACGCCGGTGGCCAGAGCCGTCCCCAGGTTTTGGCGAAACGGCGCGACCAGCACGGGCCCCGCGCTTGGAGGGTGTTGGGGGGGGGCCGCACTTCGACGTGACGGTGTCAGACGTGATACTTCCTGGGGAGTTTGAAGGCACTTGGGGCTCCACAGTGGGATGCGCAGTACCGAATTATCCTCGTAGCAAGGTATCTACATATGTAGTAACTACGGGCCCCGCGATTTAAAGTGCCCCGCGCTAAATGCTTTCAAGCTATCAATTCCGGTTCAGTGATTCTGTACTTGCTCTATTACTATAGTACTATACTGCCTTCAACTTTTACGAACGACTGGGTGTTTAAGGTTAGCGATTTGTCGTATTATCTGGCTGTATAGCAAATGAAAAAATACAATTACTTTACTATGCAAGTATATTTTATATATATATTTACGTTTTTTTTGTATTTAGGGCCCCTTATAACATATGCTACAGGCCCCGCACTCGCTTAATCCGGCACTGGGGACGTGCCCCGGTGCACCGCCCCTCCCCTATGGACGGGCCTGCCGATGACAACCTCTGCTTGTGCACGGCGTTGAACACATCCAGAGCTCTCTCCCGGCTGCTGCAGCCATGCTCAGCGTCTTCTTGAGACCTCACGAGTTCAGGCGCATTCTGGGTGATCTGGTCACGAGGCGCCAACACTCACCCCAGCCTCTCACGCCGCCGCGCGGCAATCTCCAGCGCCACACCAGACCCGGGGCCTCGTTGAGCCAGAGGGCTTTAGGGGCTGCACCCTGGGCCTCGGATTGTGAGTGCCCCCCCCCCCCCAACATATATTTCAATAAACAGCTTCATAATGGATGACATGCAACACTCTCGCTCTGCGATAAACCCCACAGCGTAATGTAATCGTTAAAGTCACCACATCGCGGAGTGCATGGCTAAGCGGTTATGTTGCCGAATGTAAACTACTTTGGTTCGTCTTATTGGTTCTTTCGGTAAAGTCACGTAGAAGGGAAGTAATAAAATAATAAAAATGAAACATTATAAAATAATTCTCACGACGCTCCAAGCGTGGTGGTGTTTCATTCAGACGCTGTCTGCCCGACAGACCTGGTCTTCACCTGATGACGGCTGTTTGCGTTGTGGCCGAAACGTCGTGAGAATTATTTTATTATATTTTATTTTTATTATTTTATTATTTCCCTTCTACGTGACTTTACCGAAAGAACCAAGAAGATGAAACCCTGCAGTCACGAAAGCTTTAAATCGAAATTTATACTTTGGTTCGTGATAACGTTGAGTTGGCTTTACAATTAGTGCTTCACATTTACAGAAGAAGAAAAAACTCGAACTGAAATAGCCGAAGTGAGTAACTCTGGGCGTGCGTGGTGGTGGTGGTGGTGGTCGTGAAAGGTCGAGGTGAGGAATGGAATAAAGAGAGAGGAGCCCCCTAATATGACAGCCCCGGGCCCCCCGAAACATCAATCCAGTCCCCCTCCCCGTTACCATTTCTTATTCGCAGTAAAACATGTGCGTGTCCTCTACACAGGCGTGTATCACTACACACAATGGCAGCGCAGTTCACAGACAACACTCTCGCATGTACATGTTGATTTGTATTTAACTTGTAAAACAAAATAACCTCTTCACTTGTACCAGTGCACCAGAAAATGGAGCGTGCGTGACTGAGTAGACTTGTACACGACTCGGCAACCCTAAACCTCATTCGTACACACACCGTGGCAGCAGCAGATGTGGATACTCGATGATGTTGATGATGATGCAAAAATGGAAAATTAAACGCTGTCTGGCTCAATCAAAGCTCAACGTAACATTAGAAGCGTTGCTCTAAATCAACATGAGCCATAGCAAGAAGAATTGCACGTCTCCATAAAACAAACCCTGGTATCAGTGTCATGGAACCTTACGAAGTATTTGTTCGGGCAGTGGTGGCGGTGGTGGCGGTGTGTTGCCAATCAGCACGACTGCAGACGCATTCACCGCGAACGTGGACCTTGAATATCTCGCGACATTATCCGCGGAAAGTCGGCCACGTGTGCCGACGTCACGGTCCAAATCTGCTCAAATTTGGAAAATTGCTCGCAAATTACTTAATTGGAGTAGCCAATAGCGACATCAGCCCCTACCCACAGACGAACTCCCCACTCGCAGGCCCCTATAGCGCCGTGTCCCTCACGCACCGCGCAGGAAGGGCTGTCAGCAGGTTTATTCGTGTCGTACACCCTCCTCCACCCGACACAGCCCAGCAGCGTGGACTACACGCATGTTTATTTTACAACATAATTGCTATTATTACGTTTTTTTTTTACAAATCTGCAATTGTGGAATGCTTTGATGTTGTCTGCCTTCCGAAAAGCTCCTTGGAATAGAGCTCCTTAGCTCTATTGGCTTTACCCAGTGGTAAAAACACTTGTGATTCTATTTCGATTTAAAGCTTTCGTGACTGCAGGGATTCATCTTCTTGGTTCTTTCGGTATAGTCACGTAGAAGGGAAATAATAAAATAATAAAAATTAAACATAATAAAATACAATTCTCACGACGTTTCGGCCACAACCCAAGATTCATTATTATGAATTATAACACTGGTCGCGAAAGTATGAACGCGTTAAATTTAGAGAGATAATAAGAGATATTCTTGGTTCTTTCGGTAAAGTCACTGAGAAGGGAAATAATAAAGTAATAAAATACAAAACTATAAAAATTCTCATGACGTTTCGACTGCAATACAATCATCATCAGGTGTGAAATCCACACCTGATGATGATTGCTTGTGTTGCAGTCTAAACGCCGTGAGAATTTTTGTTTTATATTGTATTATTTTATTATTTCCCTTCTACGTGACTTTACCGAAAGAATCAAGAATATGAATCCCTGCAGTCACTAAAGTTTTAAATCAAAAGATAATAAGTGAGTTTGTCATTGTAATTATTGGGGCATTTCTGCGCCCGATAAATGCAAATGTCTCATTGCTCAGTGCACGTGACATCAGGCCGTGACTGACTCCTCTACACATCACGTGACTCCTCTACACAGCACGTGACCCCTCTACGCATCACGTGACTCTACACATCACGTGACGACACAGCACGTGACGACACAGGCCGTGACTCTACAGAGGCCCTCTTGAAACACGACTTCACTGCGTGCAATAAAATCCATGTTGTCGTTAGCGGGTTATTTGACACGGTAGAATTACTTTAGGCAATGAAATGTAAGCTAATAAATCTGCTCATCAGGTTTTTTTGTTAACTCCGCAGTGAGTGGGAGGAGGGGGCGGCAGCGGCGCAGAGGTTGGTTGTTAGCGCGCTGCGCTCAAAGCTTGACGACCCGGGTTCAATCCCCGGTCAGGGGTGATGGTAACACCCGTGGCGGGTGATATCCAAACAGCCAGCCCTTCACCAACTCGCACGGACCCGCGTGGTGAAGTATGGTCAAACAACCCCCACGACCGACACGGTGTCGGGAGACCTGATGCGCACCTGCGATGAGCACGTTGGATACGCACGGTGCGAAATAAGATCAACGTACTTCCAATTGTGGGCTGGTGAAAGGGATATGAATGATCGTGATTCATATAATCATCGTGAAATTACAGCCCAGTGCCGTAAAAAATCGTACGGTTCAAACTGAAGATACAATGTTAACCGCAACAGAAAATTCATAGCGCTTACTTTATATCAGTTGGCACAAGTTTCGATGTTTAATATCAACGGTTTAATGCAGAGTTCTAATTCAGCAAAAAAACCCCTGCACCAACACAGGGTGCCGTGGTAAACGCCGGTCAACAACAATAACGGAATGACAGCCAAGGGACGGAACGCGTTGGGGGCGGGGGGGGGGCATGAAATCAGCTCGTGTGGAAGTGCTCGGTGAGTAATGACGTCGCAAGAAGGCGAGAGCTGCATCCAGCAGTGGATCGATCGTGGCTGATGATAAAATAAATCATCAGACTTAACGCCTCCCTTACGTATTCGTCTCCGCAGTAAAATCTTTGTTTTTATTCCATCAGCCACACAGCCGTTGGTGAGCGCATATTATCAGCAACGTGGGTTTAATACAAACCTTGTCTCATCAGCAGGGTCAGGCAAAACCATTTCTGCTATAAACAGATCCTCCCTTAACGCAAAACTATATATTACACACGATATCCGTATTGCAGGAATATATATTGAGTTGCTAATTAAATTCTCCACAACGAAGTTCAATGTGCATGATGTGCCTTGGCCGATGACCATGACGATGAGAGGCGTTAGCGATCCCGTGTGCAGGAGGCCCACGCGGCACACGGGGAGGGGGTGCGACACAGCGGGAACAGCGGAGCACGCAGCTGGTCGACCCCTCGTGCGGGACACTGGGGACACTCGTGACCCACCCCGTGACCCACCCCGTGACCCACCACGTGACCCACCACGTGTATCCCCCCCAGTGCTCGTGTCGGGCAGCCCAAGCCAGCGCCCTGGGTCTGGGATCACGTGGGACCCGGCCCTGCCCGGCGACGCGCACCCGCACTGCGTGTACGCCGCTCAACTCCTTTCGTTCCTGCCTCCAGCCAGCCAGCAAAACTTGTTTTTATGAAATAACTTCGCATACTGTTTGGTGATGCTGCTACATTAGCACTGGCGCACAAGGACAAATCACAGAATGACGAACTCAACACGTGCGTCAATAACAACACCGTGGACTCCGAATTAAACATCTGTAACAAGTCACACTTTGAGCGATGGCCCTTCTTCATAGCGCATCGATATGTAAAAGGAAGCGTCACTTTTTAATATATTTTTTAATAGATTTCGTTCGTTTATTTGAGTGTTTAACCGCAGCTGTCGATGTGTATACCGCCTCGTCTGTATGCCCCTCGTATCGAGCAATGCAGCGAGATGTTCGCGCTTCCAGCGTGCGGAGCGCACCGCTTTCAGTCGACACGGCAGCGACATTCAGTGAGGCAATCGCCGTAGCTAAACGTAAAATAGGAAATGCAATTTATTATTATTATTATTATTGCTGGTTATACATTCAATTGTAAATGTCAGTTCCTCTCACGCGTGTCACGCCGCCTGATGTTACGTTGCATTGCTCGCTATATTTTATGTTGTACGTGTGTCTAGTGATGTATGAGCCGCGTTTATACAATTGTCTCTGCCTATGTTCTATGGAGTTCCCTGTGAACCCCTCGTCCCTTGCCATGGGACGTGCTCGCTATCGCCGTGTCGGCCGTTCCTGGCCCTGTCGCCGTTAAAGACGAACGTGTTTGCTCAGTCGACTTAAGCCGAAACAAACTGACTTGACATGTGTATGGAGGATTCGGGGAATAACGTTGTCACGCAACATGCATTTCGCCTTATTCTGTCCTCATACTTCGTATAAACCCCCCTTTGAAATGATGTGGGGAATGCAGGATACACAGCGATCGTGCACGAGAGATCCACGGATCGGCGTCCTCGGTCGTTGAGGTCCAAACGCCGATGATCCCGACTCCGAGAAAGCCCGAAGAGCGTTCGGGAATGTACGGAGGAACAAAATTGAACCCGGGACGCAGGTTAATAATAATTGTTGTTGTTGTGTCAGAGTGGGAATGTACTGTACGTTGAACTTCTTTCGCACCGTACGTGGTCAACCGTGCTATCGTGGGAGGCGCGGGGGAAAGGACAACAAACTAAACACACACAATGGGCAGAGCGCGCAAGGCGAAGACCTTTAACACGAGATAGCGCGACCCCGAGGAGCTAGGAGTTACAAATACAAAAAAACTTGGGAGAGAAAAAAAAACCTTCAAAGCAACACTTTCCAATTCTGCCCCCACCGCCCCCCCCCCAAATAAATGACGACCCAGAGGTCGCTTTGGTCTCCGTTGCGTTGAGTGGCAGCCCTCGTCAGCACCCCCCCCCCCCCAACTGACCCTCCCCCCCACCCCGCCCCTGTGGAAGCTGCTACGAGATCGACTCCTGCGAGTTCCAACTCGACTGCGAATCCCGGTCTCAAACGCGCGCGCAAATAAAATCGAACACTTATCATTGTTTTGTTAATACAAAAATTGCGAACCCCACCATCATCAGGGTGATGGCTATTGGGGGACTCCTTAGCGAGTGTGACGCTAGAGCCAGTGGAGAGTGCGCGGAGGCTGCTGTTGGAGTTACGCAGTTGAAAGTTGTTTATTTCTCTTCGACGGACGGCACGACGCACACAAAGATCCCCCGTGTCGCCTTAACAGTCTGATGGGGCAAGTGCTGTTAGCGAGTAGCACCTGTGAAGGCCGGAACGTCACAGCAGGGGGTGGGTTGCCAGCACCACGCCCGACCGCCTTTGTCTCCCTAGTGGCGATGTTTACACACCGCACCAGGTACTCATTTGAGGCTAAGTCGAGCTAGGCGAGGCCCAGGACCGGTTCTAATAATCGTCACCGGTGTTGGCCGTGAGCGGGAATCGAACCCGGGTAGCCGGGTTTGTATTGCAGTGCGCTAACCGCTACACGACCGCAAAGATAAAGACCACCCGTATAGCCTCAACACTCACACAGACGCACACACGCGCACACGCACACACGCACACACACGCACACACACGCACACACGCGCACACGCACGTGCACACACACGTGCACACGCACAATCACCTTTGCGGTCACTCGTGCGGGAGGGAGATTCGAGAGAGAAAAACGTAAACCAACTTTTTCCGAACCCAGGCACCAAAGTTGTGGAACAGTTTCCCCGGAAATCTCATCACTGCACCCACAATTGCCCAATTTAAGATGAAATCAAAGGCACATAAGTTTATGATTTTGTATGCGTATCGTCTGAATAGCTCAAACTAAGTGCGCAATAATGGGAATATGGTCTCGTGCACAGCTCACCTTTAACATCGTGCGTCTTCCCGTGTGTTGTCTAGATTGCCTGTACCGTGTTGTTCTTAAACACTGCATTTTGTCTGCAATCACTTCCTTACTCTGTAATCATCTTAAATTCACGTTATTTTTGCGCCCCACGATGTACTGCATGGGAGACAACGTATGATGCATGATGGTGGTGGTGATGATGATGATGTTTGATGGGGATGAAAATTTAGATGCTTCTCTCAGCACGTTCGAGCCCTTTGAGAGAGAGCGAGAGTAGTGGCAATGAATGCCCGTGATGCGGCGTTTGGAAGGCAAGGGTTGGTGGAACACGCAGAGATTTAGGAAAATCCCAAACCCGCTTTGCTGCGAGGTGGCCAAACGTGAGTCCAGCCAGTGACGCGATTTGCAAAGTAATTGACCGAACATTGCAGTGCAGGAGGCCTACGTCTATAAACATTTGCATATACACACCTCAACATACAGTATACATATATATACATACACGGTCTATACCGTGAATTCTTCCTAGGTAGATTGATAACATGACGCAATTATTACCCACACGACCATATGAAAGGGAGTACTATTCCTAATTTTACAACGTCGCACTGGAGAAAGGATAACACCTCACTCAGGCCCGTACACAAAACATTAAACTCTGACAACCATGCTTTGCTTCTGTGCGAATAATGCAAAGACTACTCGCTCTGAGCAGCACTGGAATATCTCAACACAATCCACGGCGAGAGTGGCCACTTGAACTCCGTTGTGAGCGGCGCGATTTTCTTATCATTATTCTCGTGACTTATTATCGCCGGCAGTCACTGGTATCGAACCTGAACTTTCTGAACTCGCTGGCTCAGTGGGCGGTCGCCAGGCGCTCGTGAGCTATCGCCTCGCTCGGCCCCCGTGTCCATCACGAGGGTGATGCATCACCACCTCACTCAAGCGCCGCTCCGGGACAATGATGTTCACACGCCGCGTCCGCAGCGCCGGATATCGTTCTCATAAAGCTGCTCATAGGACTGTCGAGACACAGGGTAGAGGAGTAAATGATTATTATTATTAGTGATAGGCGTATTTTGTAATCTAGTGGTAGTGCCTTATGTCGACATCACGACTTCAAGCCAGCTGAGCAGCGTCCCGGAAAATATCGAGTCGAAAATTTAGATCTGGTTACATTGCTAACGTTAGGCTTAAGTAAACATGCAGGGATTTTTAATGTGTGTATATATATAGCATGCACATATTCATAATTGTAGAGCCACGAATGTTGACTTTTATTATACTTTACATGTTAATGAGCATCGAAGTTCAATTGATATCGCCGCTTGCCAATATGAACGGCTCCACAATCCACTGGTGAAACACTCTCATTAGCAACACTCATCCATCCCTTGCCATGCGAAGGTCTTGTTAATAATAGCAGATGACAATAGTTATTCAATATCCTGTGCGCGGTAAGTAGACGCCTGATTTTATATGGCCTGCCGTACACAATTTGCCGAATGCGTAAGTTATGTCATTTATAATACACGTGCGTGTTTGCTTAATGTCAGGTTGTCAAGAATAACCCAAGGCAAGGCACTCGTGCGAGAGACAGGATGTCCACTGAGGAGATGGAGCGATGAAATGGGATGGCGTGCAGGTGCTGGGTGCATGGCTGTGGGGAGGCCTTCATCCAGCAGTGGATCAACCCTGTCGATCTTGTTGACAACTGTCGGTGTCATTCTGTATGGTTCACAGCGCGTGCATGGCCGATTGTAGCTGCATCGTCACCGCTGATGTTAACCGTGGCCGGGAATCGAACTCATGTGTGTCCGGGTTCAAAGCGCAGTGCGTGTTCCACTGCTCAGCCGCCCCACACCTTGACAGTGAATACCGGAGTGTGAGACGCTCCGGAAAGAAAGACGCACCCCCAAATCCGTGGCCGGTATCAGCAAAATGATACAAATCTGCTCACACACACAGACACAATAGCTTACCGCATTATTATGAGACGCACTCCCAACTTTAGCTTTCTCAAAATGCACGGGAAATAAAAGTGCGTCATGAAGGCTGCAGAATACGGCAATCTTGCTTATCTTGCAAATTGCGCCGAGTCTCGCGCGCAACTTTAAAGAGTTGTTGTCATGTCGTGTGTGAACGAACACACGTGGCCGGCTACTCACACACTGCGTGCGTTAGGGCCCGTCAAAGGTAGAGTCTGAGATGTTTCTCGAATCATTCACCACGCAGGTGTGCACCACGGCGTGCAGTTGTACTAACAAACAAACACAACACATGACGTGACATGCGTGCAAACGAAATTATATCGTGGCCCGTGATGATGGAGAATGTTGTGATGCGCGGTAAGTATTTAAACTGCTATGAAAAAAGCAAAGCTGTTACCCTTTACATTTGGTGCTTGAACGTCTTAACGCCTGTTTTATTTCCATAATAAAGGGTAAACCCTATTCTTATTTTTGCATACTTTGATATTGGCCAAAATGCCCCGTTGTGTGTTAAAACTGCAGTCGACACGGAGACACTTTCACGGGTACCGTCATCCGGTGATTATTATCCACGAGGCAAGCAGACTCAGCAGCCTCCAAATGTTTGACACCGTCAAACGGGGGCTAATTCATAGCACGCTGTGCTCTCATTTCGCTGGCCTATCATGCTGTTGTTGTTATCATATGGTAACATTATATAACATTCCAAGCGGTCTTACGAAGCCATAAATAATCACGGCGAGAAGTGCACTGTCTAACATTCACAAGGCACATTGGCCACACCACAATACAGCGAGGGGAGTTCGTTATTTTGTGGTGCATGCACGTGGCCGTCACTCCACACTTGATGTGTATATGTTGACGTGTATTCTAAATATATGTGTATGTATATACACGCTATTATTATGCCATGGTGCTATACGTAAGGTGGCGATACTGCGTTGGCAATGGTGCACCACCGCGACCAACAATACATCACATACTCGTCGGTAACACTGCGGCCATAAAATAAACAAATAGTCAACGTTTCAGGCAATGACCCTTCCTTCTACACAGCGGTGATATCTGCCTGATCAGAAAAAGGCAAGCGATCTCGCTCCTGTGACGTGATATGTATAATAGGTGGTTGTCCACCGCCGTGGACTGTGAACGCGACTCAACAGCAGCACGACCGAGTGTGAAGTGGAAGGCGACGGCCACGTACAGCTCTTGCCATGGCCTCAAATGTCGCTGACTTTGTATCTGTACCGTTTATGTAATTTCCTTTTTAAAGCACCGCTGAGTTCGTGGCGACTTCGTTGAGTTCGTGGCGAGTTCGTGCGTCGGCAGTCCGAGCGCACGCAATGCGCATCGACTGACTGCCCGAAGCCTTCACGCGGCTCGAACGCCCGCGAATGAATCGCGAGGCGAGCGACGGGAGGAGAAGCGAAGGCGGCACAGTCGCTCTGCGAAGCGATACGGGGGGCGATCCATTTGTAGATACCCCACTAAAATTGCAGGTGACATCGTTTCGTTTTCAAGCTTCGTACACTTCTCCCACCACCAATCTCAATGCTATACACGTATTGATCAATCCTTTGTACACTCTCCTCTCTGCCAAGGTTATTATCATTACCGAGCCTGCATCCCGCGTTGAGACTAAAGAGTATGTATTAATGGGTGGGGTATCTATACATGGATCGCCCTGTATTGTGCCACTGGATCCTATATACGGCTGTATCAGGTGAGCAGTGGAGGAGATGTCTGTACCATACAGGCAATCGCGTCCTACTACTGTTGTAGAGCATTGTATTACTTACTCTTTGGTTCTTTCGGTAACGTGACGTAGGTATAAAATAAAACAAAATAAATGTAATCGCGCCGTTTCGTCCGTCATCAGGTGGGACAACCACAGCAAGAAACACCAATAGCTGAAGTGGGCAAAAGGGCTGCTGTAACAAGAGGCTATCGAGATGATTGTATTACTTCACAGAAATAAGGGCCCCGTTGTTTATCTGTATATAGAACAATATGTGTGCAGTGTGTTGTGCAACGAATGTAGTTAAATGATACTATAGTGCACATATAAAACCATAACGACTCTAGTTTTGGGGCAGTGAAATTGAATAATAGTAAATTACTCTATTAACGTATTCTTGGTTCTTTCGGTAAAGTCACGTAGAAGGTAAATAATAAAATAATAAAAATAAAACTATAAAATTCTCACGACGTTTCGGCCACAACACAAGCAGCCGTCCTCAGGTGAAAAACAGAGCTGTCGGAAAGACAGCGTGCTAATGAACACTGCTAAGCTTGGCAGCGTATTTTAAGCTGGGTGGGAGGAGGAGACGTTATTTGGATGTTCTAGTCGGTGGGATTTCAAAATGTTTAAATATTAAAAGTTGTAACCATGTGTGGTTCGGAACAACGTGTGTTATCGCTAACTTTGGGGAGCGGTGGCACAGCGGTGAGGCCATTAGGAACCCGGTCACCGCAGTCGTCACATTTCCCACCCACGGCAAACATCAGTCGCGAGTGGCACGTGAACGAGAAATCGTTCCGCCGTTTCAAAATAAAGCGGCACTGACCGTGAGCGGGTGAAGTATGGCCGAACAAAAGTGTCATTCCCCCCGCACGGTGTGGTGTGGGTGAGGCCTTCGCCCAGCGAATCGAGCGACGCGAGGCCGCGTGTTACAATCGCCGTCAACACGCGCGCCGACCGAGTTGCTGAGGCCGAGCTCGCTCTCAAGTTGCGTGGAACGCGCCACTCGGCAGCTCCGTGTGTGAGTCGCGCGCTCCGTTCGAACGTGGCCGACGGAGAGGGGACCGTGGTGCCTCGCTACGTCGTTACGACGTTACCGTCGTCACGCGTTACATCGTTACATCGTCACACGAGGCGGCAGGGAACGGGTCGCGTGACTTTGTTTAAAGGGGAAGGGAGGCAGGTGGAGGGATGCACAACGCTAGGACGGGGAGGGGGGGAATAGACGACAGTTGTGGCTTTAAAGAAACTTTAAACGAACTTTAAACAATTACGAAAGGTTCCGCGGTAACGCAGAGATCCGCCGTTGTCTCTCGCGCTAAAGTCGCCTGCGTCTCCCACCCGCTGCTGCTGCCGCTGCCGCGTGTGCACGGATGGCGAGAGGCTGCGTCTCATCATCACCAGCCAGCCATGGCCACTCTACTGCTGGATGAAGGCCTCCCTAATCTGCCGCCACTTCTCGAACTAATTCCCGTCGCTCCATCTCCGCGCGCTCTACGGACTCGCGGAATCAAACAGGGGGGGGGGCGGAGGGGGTGGGGGGCCACAGCGCGGCACGCGCGACCTACCTGCGGGCACGGCGTAGGGACACTTGGCGCACGACGAGGGCGGGAACGGAGGGCCGCAGCAGGCGTGCGGGGAAGCCGGCAACTCGCCGCTCAGCGGCCCGTAGAGGTAACCAAATCCTAGGGGGGCAGGCCCCCCACTGGAGCTGTAGCCTGGGGGCGAGCCCGCGGGCGCGCACGCGTAGAGCCCCCCGTAATCCAGCAGCTCCTTGCGAGGAGCCGCCGCCGCTGGGGCCTGCTGCTGTTGCTGCTGCTGCTGGTGGTGGTGGTGGTGCATCACGCGTTGAAAGCCCGAGGAAGCAGGGAGAGACCCGGCTCCAGTCGTCATGACGCCGCCACCGCCGTGGCCGCTACCGCTGGGCTTGCGGGCCAGTATGCTGTCGATGCTGAACACATGCACGGACATCTCTGCTGCTGCTGCTCCTGCTGCTGCTGCTCCTGCTGCTGCTGCTGCTCCTGCGCCTGCTGCTGCGTGCACGGAGCGAGAAGGTGCGCGACGAGAGGTTTGTGTTGTGGCTGTTGTCGTTGGGAATGTTTGTGGCGGAGTTTGTCGAGAGATGGAGGGGGGAGAGGCTGCGGGGCACGAGGAGGGCCCCTCACTCAGTCCACTCCACTCCGCCCGTGCTCCCGACTCGCGCCTCCTTCACTCGCTCACCCAGGGGCGGCACGCGGCACGGCCTTCGTAGTCGTCGTCTTCTTCAATGTGAAGGCAGCGGTGACGCCAGAGTTGGACTATGATGACGATGATGATAATAACATCATCATCGTGGTGCGCTCTAGGGAAGTTCTATATCGCAGGCTGGCCCAGCTGAGCTAAGCGAGGAGGAGCCGAGCGCTGTGAGCGCTGGAGGGAGTCGCGTGCGGGTGAAATAACGCGCAGGCTCCGACGTGCAGCATCGGGCAGCGGAGGCAGACGCGGTGGGGGGGAGGAGGGAGGGGGGGGCAGCTGGAGGGAGGGGGGGCAGCGCTAACGCCGTCTCCGCGTCACGCACCGGGGCCCGCGCCGTGATGTAAAAACTTGAGCAAAGCGGATTGTCTCACACACACACTCACACACACACACGCACAGACAAAGATCCCCCGTGTAGCCTTAACAGACTGTCGGGGCAAGTGCTGTTAGCGAGTGGCACCTATGAAGGCCGGCACGGCACACGAGGGGATGGGTGGGCAGCACCACGCCAGGCCGCCTTTGTCTCCCCTGTGGCGATGTTTTTACGCACATCACCAGGTACTCATTTGAAGCTGAGTCGACCTAGGGGAGACCCAGGATCGGTTCAGATAATCGTCACTGATGTTGGTGGCCTACAAAGACACTTTCACACACAAGCTAACTCGCACACACACTCACACACACTCACACACTCTCACACACACGCTTACTCACACACACTCACACGCAAACATTCACACACACACTCACATACAACTCACACACACTCACACACATTCACACATACACTCTCACACACACTCACACACTCTCACACACACTCACACACACTCACACACACACATACTCTCGCACACTCACACACACTCACACACTCACACACACTCACACACACACTCACACACACTCACACACTCTCTCACACACACACTGTCACACACGCACACTCTCACACAGACACCCTCACACACACACTCTTACACACTCTCACCCACACACTGACACACACTCACACACACACTCTCACACACACACACTCACACACACACACTCACACACTCTCACACACACTCTCACACACATACTCACACACACTCTCACACACACACTCTCACACACACACTCTCACACACACACACTCTCACACAGACACTCTCACACACACACACTCTCACACACACACTCTCACACACACACACTTTCACACACACACACTCACACACACACTCACACACACACACACTCACACACTCACACACACACACTCTCACACACACACTCTCACACACACACTCACACACACACTCTCACACACACACTCTCACACACACACACTCGCACGCACACTCTCACACACACACTCACACACACACTCACACACACACACACTCTCACACACTCACACACACGCATTCGCTAAACCCCCCTGCAAAATCTCCCGAGCGCCAACAGAGAAAACAACCGCGAGGGCGGTGGGCTCCTCGTCCAGCGGCTGATCTGTGTATTGTGGACATAATGAAATTACGCTAATCCTTTCTATTAGCAGGAGCTTAGGTGGTCCTACACGTCTTCCTTAATCTCTGAGCTATCTGGTCAATTTACAACCAAATCCGACTCCATGCCCTATTGTTGTTGCGCGGACGCTTCTGCTGCCGAATCTAACGATTGCAAAGCCGATTTGATGAATAACGCGGCGATGATGATTCGCGGAGTTCCGTTACTGTCCGCGTGTTCGCGGCGCGGTGATCGCCGCTTCAATCGTTAAACTATTCCCTCGGATTAGAAGACGCTCCGGAAAATAAGACGCTAGCCCCCCCCCCACCCCCCCCCTCTAAATAAATGTTGTGCCCGGTGTCAATAAAGTCATGCAAATCTGGTCACACACACACAGAGTGGATTATAAGACGCGCCTCTATGCTTAAAAGTACAGGAGGGGAGAGCGCGTCTTATAATCCGGGGAATACGTTCTTCACTTGTAGATAAAAGATCGTTACTGTGTAAGGGTTAAATCAGCGAGGGACACTCTGTGTGTGTCTCCAAAACAAACGTTGTGCTTATTGCGATTGTCTCTTGGGAAGAGAGAACGGCCGTATAAATAAATAATAAACACTGCGCTGGCGACGGCGTAACACAAAGGGAACATCACGAAACACAATCTCCAGAGGGGGGGGGGGGCAGATGGGGGGCAACAGAGCTGCCACGGCCCCGTGCTAATGAACAACCGATGACGGTGAGTATGATGGTGATGACGATGATGTCTGCATGCATACATACATCTAACACAAAGAAGACCCGCACGGCACACAAGGGGATGGTGGGTGGTCAGCACCACGCCCGATCGCCTTCGTCTCCCCAGGGCTGATGTTTACACACCGCACCAGATAATCATTTATGGCTGAGTCGACCTAGGGGAGGACCCTGGACCGGTTGTCAGCGGGAATCGAACTCGGGTCCACGGTTTCGTGGCAAGCAGTCCTTTCAGCAGTGCGCTAACCACTCCGCCACCACTCCACCACCGGTATAGTGTGTACCGTGTATATATATATACACACATGCACACGTGGGTAGACGCAGCGGGAGCGGTGGCACGATGGTTCACGGACTGCCTCCATGAACCCGGCGACAAGTTCGACTGCAGGCGACGGCTAACATCACTTCACCAGCACCGACCGGCGTGGTGAAGTATGGTCAAATAACCCACGCGCCTTTGGTGCCTTCGTCCAGCAGTGGAGTGACAGGGACAAAGGAGGGGGGGGGGGTGTGATTATTAAATAATTATTATTTAGTTAACGAATTCAATCCGATCTGCCCGGGGTTTAACAGGTGATTTTGCGCCCGGGATTATGCAGCCGGGTACGAACTGTGACTTGTTTTGTCCGGATCTCGTTAATTCACGGCGAGGCTGTTTGTGAGAAAGCTTTCTGTAATCCTGGCAATTATATCCCTGGCCAGGCCCATCCTGCGCATCGCAGCCGCATTATCTGCAAATTGTGGGTCCCGTCGCGCTGCTGTGTAAATCCGTCATACGCAGCCTTTAGACCTCCTCTCGCATCGACTCGGTGGGCTGCGGTCTTCCTCGCTATGGCAGCGTGCGTGCACATGTACGCGTGGGTGTCAGGATCCTACGGCATGCGATGGACCACAGCGGGAATTCCCTTCTTATAAGGACACAAATTAACACCTTCGTGGTGGTGGTGGTGGTGTAACGGCTCGCGCACTGCACTTAGCGGTGGCCGCGGTGCGATTTCCCGGCTCGGCAAGCTGACACAGTTGGTGCACGTCTCTTAAATCCCCTGTCCGCAGCTGTCCGAACAGCAGTGTGAATGAATTGGCCACAGTTTAGTTGATCGGCAGATCGCTTGTGGTGGGGTAAAGTGTGGGCACTTCCACCTCTTCCGATAGACATTGGGCCAGGGTGAACCAAATTCTCCCAGAGACCCCTTCTGCCAGCAGTGGCGTGAGCGGGCAATTGCAGGGCTGCACCTTTGCCTTTTAATAAACAAAAACGATCATTTGTCAATCAGCTGCGTGATGAAGGCGCCCCATGCAATGTCAGTCGTGGGGGGTTATTTGACCATACTTCACCACTCTGGTCAGTGCGGGTCGGTGAAGGGAACGACGGCACCAGGATCAGGTCAGATGTCACTGTAGCCTTTGATGTTACCTGTGGCTGGACTCATGGCATCGGGCTCATAGCGCAGTGCGCCAACTCTTGCCCTATTATTTTTCGGAACTCAATTATGTATATACATACAATACCACACGGCAAGGGACATGCAAGTTGCTGCGTGCTGTACCGTATCTATGTAAATACCTGCGTTGAGATCGCACTTTTCAATTAGTATGCTTGGCTAGGTGCGGTGCGAAAGAAGTTCAACATACATACATAACAACTTTGTGTAACAATGGGCAAAATATATTCTTAAAAGAGCCGTTGCTCGCAATGTTAGTCATAACATAAATACTGTTCTTACGATTCAGTTTGATGAAGGCCAAACAGACATGTGTACAGTATAAGATGTACAGCAACAAATCCACAACAAACGAATGTAGGATAACTGCGTGAGTACTTTCAATTGATATGAGGGAGCGGTGGTGCAGTGATTACCACACTGCGCTATAAACCCGGCGACGTAAATGTGATTCTCGACCGGGGTCGCCAACAACTCATCCCGTCTGCCTCTGTCTCCTCGTGCGATGCGCATGGCACCGTGGGCGAGACGCGGGCTAAACGAAGCCACCGATTGTATCCATGGGCAGAAACTGAACTCGCGACGCCGTTGACGCCCGCCACCGTTCCATCGGCACGGCAACGAGCAGCGTAGCGGGGCCTTGCCTCTGTGAGGTCGGCCGCTTGCCGTGCGGCATTGACTCGAGCGAGCCTGACGCTCCTGCTGCTGCTGCTGCTGACGAGACGCTGTGTGGCGACACCGGCCCAGAGGCGTTGCTCGTCTTGAATCATTGTTGTTGAAATCACGCACTCCCTGAAGGCCGTGTGGCCGATGGGTCGTGCCATAAACCGCCTTTATTTATTCTCGATGTGGAGAGACGGGTTACACGCGAACGAGGAGGCGTGCTGTCTGACTTTATACCTTATCGTGGTTTATGCATATATCACGAAAAGTAGGCAAGTGTCGTTCACAGCGACCTATTTGGGAGGCTTAGGGGTTTAACGCAGCTCACTCGTGCGTTGCAGAAGCTGTAGGCGACAAAGACGATCATCAGGGGCGGCGATCTCCGGGTGAGGCTCACGGGGAATGCGGCCCCGCACGACACGCGGAGGAGTCGCGTCGTCAGCACCACGCCCGGCCGCCTTTGTCTCCCCAATGTTGACATAGCAACCTCGAGCTGCTCGTTTCATACAGGGGGTCGAACCGAGGTGGCTGGTGATGTCCGTGTGACCGGCGCACGAGGAGGTGGCGCGATTAGCGCCACGCCCCGGCCGCTTTCATGTCCCCCAGCGCTCATGCTTCTTACACACCGCGCCGTGCGATAATGTATTCAAGGCTAAGTCGACCTAGGCGATGCACAGGCCTGATGGAAGATAACACTATGGAACAAAATTTTTGTTCCATAGTGTTGTAAGTGTTATTTCATAATTTCTTATGCCTAAAAATATTGAAAATGGCTATTATTCCCCACAAACTTTGCTTTTGTGACCAGGACAGTGATATTTTGAAATTTATCTATTTTTAATGAGAAAACTGGCGAATTTGTGTCTTTTCGTTCATTAAAGTCAGAAAACAACAACATATGTATCCACTTAGGCAGCTGGAACTATACTGACCTGGTGGGCTTAAGGCCCCTGTATTTATACTACAATTTATATTACTGGAAAGTTCTAGAATATTCTAGAAATTACTCCAAGTTTACTCAGCACTGAATCTATCTGGAATTCTCATTTAAAATAGGTAAATTTCAAAATACCACTGTCCTGGTCACAAAAGCAAAGTTTGTGGGGAATGATAGCCATTTTCTGTACTTTTGAGGCATACGCAATTATGAAATAACACTTACTACCCAGGAACAAATAAAACGAATTTGTTACACAGTGTGATCTCCACTGGTGTTCGGTGTTGTCGGGAATCGAATTCACGTCCCCGGGTTTGTAGCGCAGTGTGCTAACTACTGCGCCACCGCTCTACCCAAACTCGCGTTCTCCCTCCCTCTCTCTCTCCCTCCCCCATCGACATAAACGCATGCGTTTAACGCTTAACCACAACCTTTCTTTAGCCTCGACCCTGGGCCACTTCTCTGTGGCCACGCGAGGCAGGGGTGTAAGGCGCTGTGTGCGGTGCGGATCTCTCTCGTGCTGGGCTCTCCCTGTGTGTGTGTGTCCGTGCTGAGCTATGTGTGTGTGTGTCCGTGCTGAGCTGTGTGTGTGTGTCCGTGCTGGGCTCTCCCTGTGTGTGTGTGTCCGTGCTGGGCTCTCCCTGTGTGTGTGTGTGTGTCCGTGCTGGGCTGTGTGTGTGTGTGTGTGTCCGTGCTGGGCTGTGTGTGTGTGTCCGTGCTGAGCTGTGTGTGTGTGTCCGTGCTGGGCTGTGTGTGTGTGTGTCCGTGCTGAGCTGTGTGTGTGTGTGTCCGTGCTGGGTTGTGTGTGTGTGTCCGTGCTGAGCTGTGTGTGTGTGTGTCCGTGCTGGGCTGTGTGTGTGTGTGTCTGTGCTGAGCTGTGTGTGTGTGTGTCCGTGCTGGGATCTCCTTGTGTGTGTGTGTCCGTGCTGGGATCTCCCTGTGTGTGTGTCCGTGCTGCGCTGTGTGTGTCCGTGCTGAGCTGTGTGTATGTGTGTCCGTGCTGGGCTTTCCCTGTGTGTGTGTCCGTGCTGGGCTGTGTGTGTGTCCGTGCTGGGCTCTCCTTGTGTGTGTGTGTCCGTGCTGGGCTGTGTGTGTGTCCGTGCTGGGCTGTGTGTGTGTGTGGGTCCGTGCTGGGCTCTCTTTGTGTGTGTGTGTGGGTCCGTGCTGGGCTCTCTTTGTGTGTGTGTGTCCGTGCTGGGCTGTGTGTGTGTGTCCGTGCTGGGCTGTGTGTGTGTCCGTGCTAGGCTCTCCCTGTGTGTGTGTGTCCGTACTGGACTCTCCCTGTGTGTGTGTGTGCTGGGGCTGTGTGTGTGTCCGTGCTGGGCTGTGTGTGTGTGTCCGTGCTGGGCTGTGTGTGTGTGTCCGTGCTGGGTTCTCCCTGTGTGTGTGTGTTCGTGCTGAGCTGTGTGTGTGTCCGTGCTGAGCTGTGTGTGTGTGTCCGTGCTGGGCTCTCCCTGTGTGTGTGTGTCCGTGCTGGGCTCTCCCTGTGTGTGTGTCCGTGCTGGGCTCTCCGTGTGTGTGTGTGTGTCAGTGCTGAGCTGTGTGTGTGTGTGTCCGTGCTGGGCTGTGTGTGTGTGTGTCCGTGCTGGGGATGTGTGTGTGTGTGTCCGTGCTAGGCTCTCCCTGTGTGTGTGTCCGTGCTGGGCTGTGTGTGTGTCCGTGCTGGGATCTCCCTGTGTGTGTGTGTCCGTGCTGAGCTGTGTGTGTGTGTGTCCGTGCTGAGCTGTGTGTGTGTGTGTGTCCTTGCTGAGCTGTGTGTGTGTGTGTCCGTGCTGAGCTGTGTGTGTGTGTGTCCGAGCTGGGATCTCCCTGTGTGTGTGTCCGTGCTGAGCTGTGTGTGTGTGTGTCCGTGCTGGGATCTCCCTGTGTGTGTGTCCGTGCTGAGCTGTGTGTGTGTGTCCGTGCTGGGCTCTCCCTGTGTGTGTGTGTGCTGGGATCTCCCTGTGTGTGTGTCCGTGCTGAGCTGTGTGTGTGTGTGTTCGTGCTGGGATCTCCCTGTGTGTGTGTCCGTGCTGGGCTGTGTGTGTGTGTGTCCGTGCTGGGCTCTCCCTGTGTGTGTGTGTGCTGGTATCTCCCTGTGTGTGTCCGTGCTGAGCTGTGTGTGTGTGTTCGTGCTGGGATCTCCCTGTGTGTGTGTCCGTGTTGAGCTGTGTGTGTGTGTGCTGGGATCTCCCGCAGAGCGCAAGATTGGGACAAACACCTCCACCGACGCCAGCTTCGCCCACCTGGCCCCGGGGGCACGGCTCTGCGGGGGGCGGTGGTGGCGGTGCCCCGGGGGCATGGCTCTCTCTCCCCGGGTAGTAATTAGCCGCTAATGGGCGAGAACTCCCCCCAACAATGGAGCGTGCGGGCTGGGTGACGTCCCCGACGACTCCGAGTGTCTGCACAACGGCGCTGGCGAGGGCCACACGTGGCGGCGCAGGACGACTGCTTCGAGGAAAATGAGATTCCTACCGTGGCCTGCAATTTTAATTATAAATAAATACCAAAACAACACGTCACCTAATCGTTTGATGAATCGAAGGATTAACACGAATAGATGAGCAATATAAGCGGCACGGTCACATTTCGCACTTAAACATCAACAAGTATTGTACGGAGTTTGCCTGGATGCATTGCCACAGACCCCACACAGAGACGGCATTCATCGGAAATCGCCATGAGATGCCACACCGTGACCACAACACTCACCACACCACAACACTCACCGTGACTTCAAACAACACAGGCTGTCGAGTTACGGTGGATGTCTATTTCAACGTGTGTGTGTATGTGTGTATAGGTGCTCGCTAACAGCACTTGCCCCTACAGTCTGTAAAGGCTATACGGGGGATCTTTATCTTTATGTGTGTATGTCGGTTGGAAACATTTAGGCTGGCCTGCCTACGATCCATCCTGGGTTTAACCGGCTGGATTGTGTGAGGAGCTCACAAATCCTTGAAAGATCTGGGCAAAGTCCCATCGGTGAGCTCCTCCGGCAGGCAAGGCTGCGTTGGCTGGGTCATGTAGCCCGCATGCCCAGCTACCGCATGCCTAAACAGCTTTTGTTCGGCCGGATCGAGGGGGCTATAAGGGCGCGGCACGGGCTAGAGAAGAGATGGAGTGATGTGGTACAGGAGGACGTGGAGCTGAGTGGACTTGCCGATGACTGGTACCAGCGGTGTCAAGATCGGCTTCTGTGGTGGAAGCTCGTGAAGGACGCTACTGGGCAGTTGGAGGCAGTCGCCCTCCAACAACAGCGGAGGGCGGAGGAGCGACGCTCACAACAACGAGCGGAGCGCCGGGTGGCTAAAGCACAGCAAGTTGGTACAGTAGGGGGCACAGGTTGTGCATCAGCCAGTCATCTCAGTCATCTCGGTCATCTCAGTCAGTCGACCCGTGGCACCTGGGTCTGCCCCGTGACCTCCTGCCAGCGGGCGTTCGACACTTCACATGGCCTCAAGGTGCACATGGCCTGGCACAAGCGTCGTGGTGACGTCACCGCCACTTAGTGGCGAATGACAATTGTTGTTGTTGTTGTTGTATTTGTGTGTGTATGTGTGTGTGTATGTATGTGTGTATGTATGAAGGTTTGATGTCTTTCCCCCGCACCTCCGATGAACGCGGTTGGCTAAGTACGGTGCCAAAGAAGTTCAACATACTGTACACACAAGGTTTTGAGGAATAGCCAGTGTTTAGCAGGTTAGACCTCACGTCTGCAGCTGTCGACTTGGCTTCTACATTCATCAGCTTCGTTTTTTGTGATGCGAATCGCACCATAACTTGGCGTTCCATTTGAGTCGCTATACATTACAGCTACACTCGGTTCGTTATACGACGGGGTGATCCATTTCGAGATACCCTATTGATTGTTAACGACCTTTTAACGTCTTTGCTACACAGCTGATGAATACCATGTACGTGATGGATGCTTAAGATTGGTGGGAGACACGTACCGGATTTTAAATTAACTGTTGTGTTTTCCATCATTTCCTCCTCTTATCTAAGTGGGGTATCTGCAAACGGTTCAGCCTGTGCTTTTACATTTGTGTCTTCTGCATATATGCAACGCTTTTTACAGGTGTTTAAAAAAGATCGACCCGATTTTAAATCGCTATATCTCTGCAACCACGAACCGCCCATGAATGAAACTCTTACCACTTGAAAGGGCGGGGCATAGAGAGGGGGCGGGGCATAGAGAGGGCGGGGCATAGAGAGGGCGGGGCATAGAGAGGGCGGGGCATAGAGAGGGCGGGGCATAGAGTTTCAAATGATGACCGCGAGATGCCTCTTCCAGCGCACAAACAGCACCTAGCCTCAGTCATTCGCAAGACGGCGACCCCGCCAACACACAAGGAGTTTTGCGTTCTGCAGTTTAGCAAGACTGAATCCGTAATCGCGGTGCAGCGTGGGTTTCAACGGCGTTTTGGCATTGATATGCCAATGTCACAGAGCATGGTGGCACAAAAGACCGTGTTTTTGTGCCACCATTAGCGACTAATCTGGATGACCTCAAAAACAGAATCACGGCAGCGGTGACTTCATTGGAAGAGAGGCGTTTGGGACGAATTCAACTATCTTCTCGATGTTGCCCGTACAGCAGGTGGAGGGCACATAGAGCATTTCTAAAATGTTGATTTGAAGCTTTCGTGACTGCAGGAATCCATACTCTTTGGTTCTTTCAGTAAAGTCACGTGGGTAGAAAATGCTTTTCCCACCTGATGACGGACGTTTGTGTTGCGCCAGAAACGTCGTGATTTATTTCACTTGATAATTCATGAAAACGTTTGCAACTTTTTGTGTAACTGTAACATGTTGCCATCGTGAAATATACTGCTGTGAAATTGGGTCCTTCTTTGTGAAACACCCTGTATCATGTTTTATTCCACATCCTTCATTGCAACACGCTGACATTCTTGACGGCATTACCAAGGGGGGGGGGGGGGCATCGACGGTGGTGCCAGGCCCACTGGACTCCCCCGAGCAGGAGTGGTGGGGCGAGGGGGAGTCCCTGCGGGCTGGGTGGCCACCAGCTCAATGCTCTAAGGTTTAGGGACGTACCTCATGTGCGTGGTGGTGTTCTTCTTCCCTGTCTCTGGGCTCAGAGCTCACGTGCTGCTGCGCTCTGTGTGTGTGTGCAACTCTTAACGCGAGTCAAATTCTTTGGCGATGCCTGCTGCTGCTGCTGCTGCGTTGACAGTGGTGCACAAAGTACAAAAACAACAACGAGACTCACAACATTCCTCAATAAATATGTGTGTTATGCAGAAGGGTCATTGCCCGAAACGTCGCACATTATTTATATGTATTTATTTTCAAGGCAGTGTTGTCGAGGAACGTGTTGAGTTGATATCTCAGCATCCAGGATCGCGTGGGACTGAACAGGAGTTCGGCTGTGCAAGAACGATCGGCCTTGTAACACGAGGAGGCCTGGCAACACACATCACCTCCACTGCACACACGCAGTCACATTCGCCCACATTGTTCGGGTTAATTACGGAAAGCAATAACATCACCGAGGCCCGGTAATTCTACATTTAATTTCACTTTTAGTGAAAGAGCACGCGTGGCGCTTGGAGGACACATCACAGCAGAGCCCGCTTGTACAGATCTGCTTTTATGCAGCCTAAGGCTTTGTGGAGGCTTTCAAATAGAAAGTTGTTTTATCCATAATGAACCTTGCATTCTCAGTTATATTAATAAGTATATGCTGATCACCCCTATACACGTATGTTTACGCACAACGCCCGTCTAAAATGTCTTCACATCAAGGGGCACGGAGGGAGGCATTGCAAAGGAGTTCGGCGTTTGCAGGATCTGGGGAGGGATTGGAAGACGAGAGGATGGATGTCGAGAACCGTGATGCAGCACGCGCGGAGTGACTCACACAGCGTCACGGAGTGATTCACACAGCGTCACGGAGTGACTCACACAGCGTCCAGGAGTGATTCACACAGCGTCACGGAGTGACTCACACAGCGTCACGGAGTGACTCACACAGCGTCACGGAGTGACTCACACAGCGTCACGGAGTGATTCACACAGCGTCACGGAGTGATTCACACAGCGTCACGGAGTAACTCACACAGCGTCACGGAGTGATTCACACAGCGTCACGGAGTGACTCACACAGCGTCACGGAGTGATTCACACAGCGTCACGGAGTGACTCACACAGCGTCCAGGAGTGATTCACACAGCGTCACGGAGTGACTCACACAGCGTCACGGAGTGACTCACACAGCGTCACGGAGTGACTCACACAGCGTCACGGAGTGATTCACACAGCGTCACGGAGTGATTCACACAGCGTCACGGAGTAACTCACACAGCGTCACGGAGTGATTCACACAGCGTCACGGAGTGACTCACACAGCGTCACGGAGTGATTCACACAGCGTCACGGAGTGACTCACACAGCGTCCAGGAGTGATTCACACAGCGTCACGGAGTGACTCACACAGCGTCACGGAGTGACTCACACAGCGTCACGGAGTGACTCACACAGCGTCACGGAGTGATTCACACAGCGTCACGGAGTGATTCACACAGCGTCACGGAGTAACTCACACAGCGTCACGGAGTGATTCACACAGCGTCACGGAGTGACTCACACAGCGTCACGGAGTGATTCACACAGCGTCACGGAGTGACTCACACAGCGTCCAGGAGTGATTCACACAGCGTCACGGAGTGATTCACACAGCGTCACGGAGTGATTCACACAGCGTAACGGAGTGACTCACACAGCGTCACGGAGTTACTCACACAGCGTCACGGAGTGATTCACACAGCGTCACGGAGTGATTCACACAGCGTCACGGAGTGACTCACACAGCGTCACGGAGTGATTCACACAGCGTCACGGAGTGACTCACACAGCGTCACGGAGTGATTCACACAGCGTCACGGAGTGACTCACACAGCGTCCAGGAGTGGCTGACAGCGTCCCGGAGTGATGCATGTCGTTCAGGGTAATTTGGGTAAACAGCGAAAGCACCGCCCGGTCATTGTACGTTGAGCGAAACAGCAGCGCGCGACTGATCCGTAGTGACAGCTCACGACAGAGGACGCGTGCGCCAGTCCGCTGTGAAACAGCAGGATCACATTCTTCTACTGAACGCACGCAGTTTTGACGGACGATACCGCGTTTCGAGTGGTGCACAATTAACAAAAACAACAATAGAAGAACTCAACACATTCGTCAACAACAACTAAACTATGAAACTAACTTTTATTATGTTACCAAGTAACGCCCACTGAGCTACGCAGCTATTAAAAGTCGATGTAAAGCTTTCGTGACTGCAGGGATTCATCTTCTTGGTTCTTTCGGTAAAGTCACGTAGAAGGGAAGTAATAAAATAAGACACTGTCGCCTCGACAGACCTGGTTTTCACCTGAGGACGGCTGCTTGCGTTGGGGCCGAAACGTCGTGAGAATTATTTTATTTTATTATGTTTTTTGTATTACTTCCCTTCGACGTGACTTTACCGAAAGAACCAAGAAGATACGCAGCTCTTGTTTAGAAGCTCCCTGGCTGTCACAAATGGCAGCTCGACGTCGTGGCTTATCGTCATCACGTGGAAATGTAGATTCTTAATGTGGAGGGGAAACCCGGAGGACCTGGAGAAAATCTACACGACCACGGGGAGAGAGACACGCAAACTCCAAATACACAGCAGCAGGCGTCAAGGTCGGGATCGAACCCACGATCTCCTGTACACCAGGCGAGGTAGCTAACATCTCCTTGGCACCGTGATGATGAGAGAGAGACACGCAAATTCCAAATATACAGCAGCAGGCGTCAGGGTCGGGATCGAACCCACGATCTCCTGTATACCAGGCGAGGTAGTTAACATCTCGCCACCGTGGCGGTGACGTCACCACGACGCTTGTGCCAGGCCATGTGCACCTTGAGGCCACGTGAAGTGTCGAACGCCCGCTGGCAGGAGGTCACGGGGCAAACCCAGGTGCCAGGGGTCGACTGACTGAGATGACCGCGATGACTGGCTGATGCACCACCTGTGCCCCCTACTGTGCCAACTTGCTGTGCTTTAGCAACCCGGCCTTCCGCTCGTTGTTGTGAGCGTCGCTCCTCCGCCCTCCGTTGTTGTTGGAGGGCAACTGCCTCCAACTGCCCAGTAGCGTCCTTCACGAGCCTCCTCCACTGAGGCCGATCTTGACACCGCTGGTACCAGTCATCGGCAAGTCCACTCAGCTCCACGTCCTCCTGTACCACATCACTCCATCTCTTCTCTAGCCCGTGCCGCGCCCGTTTAGCCCCCTCGATCCGGCCGAACAAAAGCTGTTCAGGCATGCGCTGGCTGGGCATGCGGGCTACATGACAAACTTGTATATTTATGTACATACACACACATATACACACATATACACACACATACACATGTTTGACTCCTCTTCGGAGCGGTCTTATCGAAGAATGTGTTGAGTTTTTGTGTTTTTTACTGGAATGATATTGATGCAAATTTCTCTTGATGCATATTTCTCCATAGCTGCGGCTGACTACTCAAGATAACGGAGGAAATCTATTCCAGGGAAGATGGACGTCAACCTCCGAATGTTGTCCACGTGTGATGAGTCAAGCGAACATAACGCACGTGTTGACATGTTCACACACGCGTTGACATGTTCACACACGCGTTGACATGTTCACACACGCGTTGACATGTTCACACACGCGTTGACATGTTCACACACGTGTGCATGCGGGCTGTGTCGAGTGGTGCTCAGTGCAGTGCGCGCCTCGACGTACAGCGACCCGACTCTGATTTGTGCTTCCGGCTAACATCAGTGAACCGGTCCCCTAGGTCGACTCAGCCTTAAACGAGTCAGCCCTTGGGTGCGGTGTATATACATCGGCTTTGAGGAGACAAAGGCGGCCGGGCATGCCACACCACCCTCATCGTGAGCCGTGCCGGCCGTCCCAGGGTGCTCGCCAGAGCCCCAACCGTCTGTGTAAGTGTGTAAGTGTGTAAGTGTGTAAGTGTGTAAGTGTGTAAGTGTGTAAGTGTGTGAGTGTGTGACGACCTGCGGGACACACACACACGTCTTTGTTACTCGGGCGACCAGAACGTTCTGAGAAATTGCATTTAAAATATTCGCAGAAACAGTCTTAATTCTCGAAGAAGAAGAAGAGGAAAACAACCATCATGCGTTTCTTTTATACTCTGCGATGCGTGCGTAAAATGAAGAGTTAACAATCAGAAGGTTAACGTTTAGGGTACTTTATATGATATCGCTCTCGATAATGTGCGACCGCTCCCCATTCATTCATCGACGCGTACAGTCCACACATAGAGCAATGTGTGAGTGTGCACACACTCGGTCTAGTGCAGGGGTCGGCAACCAAAATAACAAGAAGAGCCATTTCTTTCCAATTCGGTACAAAATTCTGTATTTCAAGAGCCGCAATGCATCTGAGTACATACTGTACTCACGTACATATCGTCAAGAAGCAGCCCGTAAAGAGCCGCATGCGGCTCCGGAGCCGTAGGTTGCCGACCCCTGGTCTAGTGCTAAGGCGCACGCCTCCTCGTGCAGTTATTTAAACACTTAACAATTTCGTCCGTCATATATATATAACTTGTTGTCTAAGCAGTTCACTACAAGGGAGCCTTGGGGAACAGAGCAAGTGAGGCGCTTCTGCCGAGGAGCCCGAGTTCAATCCCGGGTATCAGCTGCCCGTGAACCAACCAGCTTCTCCGACGGTGGCGAGTGGACGATGATGACGATGTTGATGGTCGTCTCAGCCGAGTCGCAATTGGCGACACGGACAACTGAAATACACAGCGCGTTCAATTTGGGTGTAAACTTTTTGTTTTTTGCAAAATAATACAACTCAGAAATGAAACATGTTGGGTTGATTGATTGACATGCTGCACTTTCTTTCAGGGTGTATAAATAACACAAAGTGTCGATTTAAAGCTTTCGTGACTGCAGGGATTCATCTTCTTGGTTCTTTCGGTAAAGTCACGTAGAAGGGAAATAATAAAATAATAAAAATAAAACATAATAAAATACAATTCTCACGACGTTTCGGCCACAACGCAAGCAGCTGTCCTCAGGTGAAGAACAGGGCTGTCGGAAAGACAGCTGCTTGCGTTGTGGCCGAAACGTCGTGAGAATTGTATTTTATTATGTTTTATTTTTATTGTTTTATTTCCCTTCTACGTGACTTTACCGAAAGAACCAAGAAGATGAACACAAAGTGTGTTCCCTGGTGAGATGCACGGATAAAGCAGGCACATTAAGTGACCTCAGATGTAGTTCTGTGATGCCTCGTTACCGAACGTCGATAGCACAAGTGGGATCGATTTGAAGGCGGGAGCTTACTTGACACGCGTTGTGTTTAAACGCAGAGTATATGCTGCAGGATATTCTTATCCCTCTATTACACAACTTTTTTTCTTTTTCGTTTTTTTTCGGTAAAGTCACGTAGGTAAAAAAATCGAATAAAATAAATGAAAACAACTAAATAAAATCACGACGTTTCGGGCACAACACAAGCGTCCTTCTTCAGGTGGGGACAACGTAGCGAAAACACAACCGCTTAAGTGTGTCCAAGAGATGGCTGTGACGAGGCATAATATCGTCACGGGGGATGGAGGGAGGGGAGGGGGCCACGGTGAGTGTGTGGGCGGGCTGTGGACTGGGAGGCTACGATGCGAGGAACGGGGTGGGCGCAACGTACGGAGTTCAAGCTGAAGCTTTGTGATTACACTCTCGCGTGTGGCAACGTGTCCAGCAAGCTCAATGCCAATGTGGAGGTGTTCTCACCGCGAGAGGGCTTCAGGAGAGAGAGAGTTCGTGTAGATTTCTTATTCCTCCTCCTTTGAAGGAACCTATACCTCAGTTGGTTGACTGTGGTCCTGAATTGCGTGACCACAATCGCACTACTGCGGCTTGTAATACAATGTTCCCTTTATGAATGAGGTGTGCGCATCGGTTCTGATGACGTTCTGATGATGTCCCGATGCAAGTTCATGGTCACACCACCCGTGTCTTTGAGGAGGAATGTCGAAGCCAGTCGGTGTGCGATGATGTGTGGGTCTCGAATGAGGGCATAATTCTGGACTTCCACGTTCTCCCTTTCTGTACTCTTCCCAATTAGTGTTCAACGTTGTGTCGCGTGTTGTTCGGCATGATGTCCGACGTTTCGCTCCACGTGCTGGGAGCTATTTCAGGAACCGAATAATTGTCAGCAGGCTGTCAGATGCTGATGAAGCTCTCGGCACGTTGAACGAATACAGCACGACCGTTCAAACCTACGCGACAATGTTTTCAAATAAACTTTACCCGCGGAACGATGTCTGGAATCGCAGAGTAACTTAAAGCTATCGCGGGCGTGCAAGACGACGGACCGATCAATAATGGGCTGCAGCTGCAGCTGCACCCGAACGGAATCAGTTAAATAAACACTGCCCAACACTCAAATTCCTTCCTGCGTGCAGCAGTGGATTTTGAAAGATGGACATATACGTTGGAGGAAGAAAGAAAGAAACAACACACCGCACCATTAAACATGTTTTACATAAACTGCAGCCAGTTAAAATTACACGAGAACTTCGTTACGCAATTGCATGATTTGAAAAATTAGCATGCGTTTTGAACCGCTTAATTACCGCTCAGCAGCTGCGCGAGTTCCACATTCTCCCCATTCGCCTGCCCCGTGTGCGGTGTGCGGTTCCAGATTAATAGCCACCGCCTGTCCCCACCCCGTGTCTCCACCCCGTGTCCCCACCTCGTGTCTCCACCCCGTGTCCCCACCTCGTGTCCCCACCTCGTGTCTCCACCCCGTGTCCCAACCCCATGTCCCAACCCCATGTCCCCACCGGGTGTCCCCACCGGGTGTCCCCACCGGGTGTCCCCACCGCCTGTCCCCACCCCGTGTCTCCTCCCCGTGTCTCCACCCCGCGTCTCCACGCTCCACCGTGCAGAACGCCGCCACCGCTGCTGCCGTGAAGACGTGCTCGGGCGACCTGGCCCGTAAGCTGTCTTCATCATCGCCGTCGTTGTTGTTGTTATTTCAGTTTTATGATTGTTGTTTTTATTATGTTTATTATTCACGCGCTATTGTTTACAGTGGCGGCGCAGTGCCCGTTCCACGCGCTCCACTTGTGAGTGGCGTAGCCGAGTTCATTTCCCGGTCGTGTGTGTGTGAGTGTGTGATTGTGTGAGAGTGTGGGTTAGTGTGTGAGTGTGTGCGAGAGTGTGAGAGTGAGTGTGTGGGTGAGTGTGTGTGTGGGTGAGAGTGTGTGTGTGTGTGAGTGTGTGATTGTGAGAGTGTGTGTGTGAGTGGGTGTGTGTGTGAGAATGTGTGTGTGAGTGTTTGTGAGTGTGTGTGTGAGTTTATGAGTGTATGTGAGTGTGTGCGAGTTGGTGAGTGTGTGTGAGTGGGTGAGTGTGTGTGAGTTGGTGAGTGTGTGAGTGTGTGTGAGTGGGTGAGTGTGTGTGAAGAGCGGTAGTGTAGCGGTTAGCGCGCTGAGCTATGAACACGGGTTCGATTCCCGCTCACGGCCAACACCAGTGACGATTATCTGAACCGGTCCTGGGCCTTCCTTAGGTCGACTCAGCCTCAAATGAGTACCCGGTGCGGTGTGTAAACATCGCCACTGGGGAGACAAAGGCGGTCGGGCGTGGTAAGGCCACCCCCACCCCCTCGTGTAACGTTCTGGCCTTCATAGGTGCTCGCTAACAGCACTTGCCCCTACAGTCTAAGGCTATACGGGGGATCTTTATCTGTGCGAGTGAGTGTGAGTGATATCTGAAGCGCTCCTGCAACCTCCCCACTCCCGACTGACACAAAATCAATCTCTACGATCGACACGGCAGGGGCAGGCATTGATTCATCAGTGGATTGTAAACGAGACTGTGTACATTGTAATGATCGGATATTTATTGTACCGTACATTCGACTTGTATACGTTTTATACCGAGACTTGTACTCGGGACGGAGGGATACAAACCGGTTTGGAATCGGCCAAACGCGATCTGAAAAAAAAACCCGTTCAATGGCACGAATCACTTCCCTCTTGTAAAGAAGCCGCAGCAGACATCGGTGCGGGGAATGTTCCCTGGCTGGGCACGAAGGCGGCCAGGGGCTTCAGATGAACCCCACGCAGCGGTGCCACATCACTCGCACCACGCTCTCAAGCACAAATACGTGTAAACATGCAGTGGTTATACACACACACACATGCATCATAGGTTCACGTTAGCAACACGTGAGATTAACTTGAATCCCTATGTCCATACACTTCTGGGTGAAGGTCTCCCCTACGCCATGTCGGTCGTGGGTAATGATGCGGGTTGGTGAGAGGAGGGGGGGGGAGGGGGGGGGAGTAGGGGGGAGGGGGGGGAGTAGGGGGGGAGTGGGAGCAGGGCCGGTTCGGATGTCACTCGCCACTGACGATCGCCGTGGCCGGGAATTGAACTCACGCGGCCGGCCGGGTTCACAGCGAAGTGCGCTAACCACGGCGCCACCGCTCCGCCACGGATCCTTCGCAGCTCACGCACCTCCCGATGCGCGCGGTTGGCAACGTACGGTGCGAAAGAAGTTCAACATACATTCATACATGTTATTCTCACATGTCAAAAACACACGTGCGAGTCTAATTATGCATACATATAGATACATACGTAAGCCTGCACATATATGTGTTTAATATGTAATGTTAGTATGAGTGTTTATTTCTTGTATGTGTATATATGTGTCCTTTTTGTAACCGGGCGATGTATTTAAATCTAATAGCTGCACTTATATGTAACTGATAAATGGCAAGAGTCTGTCTCACCACCAAGAATATTAAATAAAATACATTCCAGTAAACAGGATAAAACAGCAATCGAGATCAAATGGCAAATGTAACTGCTGATCTGTTTTTTTTCCAGCATAATATTTTATAAAGTCGAACAAACGTGAGACGGGTTTCGACTTTACGAGGCTCATCAGCCGAGTCTTGGCCTTTTCTAAATTTAAAAGTCATCCAAAAATCACAGAGGGGTCCGTTCACCACAATCGACCTATGAAGCAAAATAATATTATTGCATTGCTACGCATTCAATCGGTGGAGCGGTGGCGCAGTGGTTAGCGCACTGCAGTACGAAGCGGGCGACCTAAATTAAATTCATGGCCACGGCTAACACCAGTGGCGACTAATAGCTGAACTGGCCCTACGCTTCCCCCTGCATTTACACATCGCTGCATGATATTCTAATTGTGCACGCGAGGGTGGCGTCTTTTAAATGGAAAATTAAAGACAAAACACACAATACAGAGCGAATTTGGCCATGCAAACCAAACTATGAACCACGTAATAAACCCATAGACACACAGAGACGCATAGAGACCCATAGAGACACACCGAGACCCATAGAGACACAGAGATGCAGAGAGACCCATAGAGACCCATAGAGACACACATACATGCATAGAGACACACAGAGATACACAAAGACCCATAGAGACACACAGATACATAGAGACCCATAGAGACACACATATATACACAGAGACCCATAGAGACTCACAGAGATGTGTCGAGACCCATAGAGACACAGTGACGAGCCTCAGGAGTGCGATTGTGGCCATGTCACCCAAACTATGGACCACACAGTAAACCCACTGTGGTCTGCGATCCTTCAAAGGGAGAGGAGGAAGAGCAGAAAGACACGAACTCTCTCCTGAAGCCCTCTCGCCGTAGCCAGCAGACATCGACATTGGCATCGAGCTCGCGAACTTATTGCTGCGATGCAACAACAACAATAATCCCGTCTTGTCAATTGATACCTATCATGAATGCGTGTAGGCCAGGGGTCGGCAACCTACGGCTCCGGAGCCGCATGCGGCTCTTTACGGGCTGCTTCTTGACGATATGTACGTATGTACAGTATGTACTCAGATGCATTGCGGCTCTTGAAATACAGAATTTTGTACCGAATTGGAAAGAAATGGCTCTTCTTGTTATTTTGGTTGCCGACCCCTGGTGTAGGCCTAACTTATCATGCAGTTGGTGTGGTGCTACTGTTTAGCGTACACCCTACAGGACACACGTGGGTGCACGTGGGTCCTCACACAGCGCGTGCAGCGCCGCATCGCGCGGCGCTTTCAGATGCGCTTCAGCGGCTATCTGGAACGCTCTTCCCCTTCCGATATTAGGAAAACTCATTTCTTTAGAACTGCTTTTTGTGTTTAGTTTGTTGTCCTTCCCCCGCACCTCCGATTCGCACGGATGGCTACGTACGGTACGAACGAAGTTCAGCACTCTGCATTCACACACAGAATTCCTTCGAGCATAGACACGCCAACAACATTGCACTGACCACGGTGGTGAAGTATGGTCAAATAACCCCCCACGCCCAACCCGCGCGATGACTGACGACATAGCATGGGGAGAACTTATCCTGCTGTGGATTGTAGCGGTTATACCGCAACGATGCTAACCGTGTTCTCTATGCACGGATTGTAAGACGCGCGGAACAGTAAGATGGATCGCAAACTCGTGCCCGGTGTCAATTAACTTACACACATCTGGTGACACACACCGAGAGGAGGAGTACACAAACTCAACACATTCATCAGAAAACGCAGCCATGAAGGTAATATAATATAATAGGCGACGTTTCGAACAAAGGCCCTCATACATTGCCCGACGCGTATATTGTATATATTATGTTACTTTCAGGGCAATGAAGTTGACGAATCAAACATATAGTCGGCAATTCTTCTGGCAATGAAGGGTCATTACTCGAAACGTCGCCTGTGTGTGTACATTGTTCTCTTCGGGCAGTGCGGTGGACGTGGAGTTGCTGTGTGCTTGAGCGCCACTCTCAAGGCAGCAGCAGCAGCACAACTTGACGGATTGAACATTCCAGGTGGGAAAAGTGCGTCTCGTCATCCACAGAATGCGGCATCTTACAAACACTCAACATCTCCATCAGTGGCACTGTGTGGCATGAGAAGGGAGAGGATTTACACAACAGGCCACGGCTCGTTCGTAGCACGTAAGAGACTCACTTATAAACACTGCTGTGCCTTCATCAGCAGCAGAATCTGTATTTATACTGGAGGAATCCGATGAGCTGTGAAGCTCTCTTTCACAGACGTCCAGTACCTGGCGGGAGTGTCGCGGTCACACACCGACACACACCGACACACACACACACCGACACACATACACACACACCGACATACACACACCGACACAACAACAACCGCCATTCGCCACTAAGTGGCGGTGACGTCACCACGACGCTTGTGCCAGGCCATGTGCACCTTGAGGCCACGTGAAGTGTCGAACGCCCGCTGGCAGGTCACGGGCAGACCCAGGTGCCACGGGTCGACTGACTGAGATGACCGAGATGACCGAGATGAGTGGCTGATGCACCACCTGTGCCCCCTACTGTGCCAACTTGCTGTGCTTTAGCCACCCGGCGCTCCGCGTTTAGCCTTAACAGACTGTAGGGGTAAGTGCTGTTCGCGAGCACCTATAAAGGCCGGCAAGGCACACGAGGGGGTGGGTGGCCAACACACGCCCGTCCGCCTTTGTCTCCCTCGCGGCGATGTTTACACATCGCACCAGCTACTCATTTGAGGCTGAATCGACACACACACACACCGACACACACACCGATACAAACACCGACCGTGTTCCGTGCCCGTGGCAATCGAGCGGCAGGCGGAGTGAGGCGGACCACGTGGCCATCAATGCCGCCACGCGTCACAAAGGGGGCAGCAGCTGAATGGGGTTCTTTCTTTTCACAACGTTTCGGGGCCCCGCGCACAGGAGGCAATCGACGTTCAAAAACGATGCGTGCGAGGCTGGGTTCTTTAACAACAACAAAAAATGTTGCACGATGTCAAATAACGCATCTGTCCCGCCAGACCGCGCCGCTGCACGATATCGCATCGTAATGCGCGCACAGAGAGCTGCGAGACCCTTGGACAGAGAGGGGAGCGACGGGAGAGAGGGGGTAGAGGGGAGTTTTCGCGGCGCTCCGCAAGTCCCCCAATTGGTATTCAGTCCGACGGACGCCCCCTGGAGCCTGCAAACAATTAGAGAGGAGGGAGATCGGCCAGAATGTATAATGTGTATAATTTTTCGCATGAAACATCTGTATCGCATACGCCGTGTGTGTGTGTGCTGTGGGATTTGATTTATGTATAAAGGATGGTCTTGAGAAGGGGTCTCCCCACCCCCACCTCCCCGCAATTCCCGCCGCTCTAGGGGAATATTAATGGGAGCGTCCGTTCCATGCGCTCGTTCATTCACTTGGCTCCGGCGCGTTGACGCAGTGGACGCGTTAATGCGCGCGCGCTCGTTCCGTGTGACGAGCGCGGTACGATCCGCTACGACTTGCCTTGCTGCGGTCTAAATGTCGACGTCGCACCGACACGCGCGCGCACCTACACCAATGACCTGAGCGCGACTTCTCTAAGCGTAGTGTTTTTCAACTCGGTTTCCCCAAAGAAGCATCCGGCACGTGGCGCGAAACGTCGGACATCGTGCCGAACAACACGCGGTGTAACAGGAAAACACATCGGAGAGCCTTGCCGCACAGCCGCGATCACCTACACAGCGGTAGTGTTCCGGGTTGTGTTGGGAAACAGAACAAAGCATTAGCCGCAATTTGATGGGGTCTGTTAAGGCTATACGGGGGATCTTTGTCTTTGTGTATGAGACGAGATTGGCATTACTTTACTGACACAATGTTTGTGGGTGCATCCAAATTCCGGAGCGTTTTATAATTCCGGAGAATGCAATAACAGCAGTGATGGTATTCGCCACGGGCTAATTGTTTTGTTTCATGGGCAAGACTCGGGTCGGGGTGGCAGCCGAGGATGTGGCGATGGAGTCGGCGGGCACGCAGGTGCTGGGCGGACTGCTACGTCGTGGCAGGATGGCGAGAGACGGCGGGCGGCGACTTGGAGAGACATGGGGAGACCTCCATCCAGCAGTGGATTGGCCATGCGGTAAACATGAATTGAGAAGTGTTGTTGGATATTTAAAATATATCACCTCTCCGTATGCGTCATTTTCTAAATTATTCCTCGAATGACTGATGCGCGATTATCGTATGAACGAAGCATAGGCGAGCGTACACATCTTGCCCAACACCATATCCCTCGTAGAGTCTTAACCGACTGTTGGGGCAAGTGCTGTCAGCGAGCGCTTGTGAATGTCGGCACGGCACACGAGGGAGTCCGTGTCCATCAACACGCGCGGCCCCCATTGCCGATGCTTTTACACGCCGCACCAGGTATTCATTTCAGGCTGAATTGACCTAGGGGAGGCTCAGAACCGGTTCATTCGCCACTGGTGTTGGCCGGGAGCGGGATTCGAACTCGGGTGGCCGGGTTCGTAGCGCAGCGCGCTAACCACTACACTACCGCCCCCACACCCTTTCCCAGTTGCAGGTGACACATGCAGGTAATTAAAGGATAATTAGAATGTGGAGGCGATATGTAATAAAGCACCATTGCTGGTCTCTCGCCAGATCGATTCTCATGACAGGCTTGCCTGAGCTCATTAATGGTTCCGCCTGATGGAAGAAGCTTTGATTAAGTTCCCGAATCACCTGCACGCGCGACTTGAGACGGAATACCTCCTCCACCTTCAAAGCCAGAGTCGTCTCCACTCTCAACGAGCCGCTGTCCATATGGGGGGGGGGGAGGTGAAATCTGGACGTCGCCACACGTTACAGCAGCACACGTGGAAATCCAAGTTATAAACTAAACAAATTCTATGTTTTTTAAATCTTACCAGCTAAGGTCCCACTGAGCTACACAGCTCGTTTTCAGAGGTGACCTGGCCACAAAGGACAGCTCAACAAAGTGTCTCAATGTGGAGGCAGAAAAAAACGGAAAACCCGGAGAAAAATCCACCCGACCACGGGAAGAGAGAGGGACACGCAAACTCCAAATATACAGCAGGCGTCAGGGTCGGGATCGAACCCACGACTTCCCGTGTACCAGGTGAGATGGTTAACATCTCGCCACCGCGCCTGTCTATCACACGACCGAATGTGTATCGAGTCACCAATGGCGTGCCGGCGCTACAGCTAAAAGGTAAGCCTGAGTATAACGCGTAAAGAACCCCCGTAGGCCGAGTGTGTAGGATACGTTAATTGGCTTTACGATGCCAGCCCACGGATGTGGAATGATTAACGTCCTGCTGTCGACAGAGGCAGCGCTAAGGAGAAGTCTGGGGTTGATTCCGTTCACGAGGGGAGCGGCGATAAAGAGACGACGTTTGGGGATGTCACGCAATGCCCCCGATCCACATCACGGCGACATCACGGCGATACATATTCGTGGTTCTTTCGGTAAAGTCACGTAGGTAGAATATACAAATACATCGCCTGATGAAGACCGCTTGTGTTGCGATCGAAACGTCGTGGTTTTTTGCTTTTATTTGTAATTTAATATCTACGTGACTTTGCCGAAAGAACCAAGAATATTAATTCCTGCAGCCACGACATTTTTTATTCAAAATGTAATCACGGCGACACACTCCGCTGCACCTGCCTTGGTTATCTGGCTTCACCTCAATGTGACATTGTAGCCGTCGCTCTGCACCTACATCAGCAGCCATATGAGAGAAGATTTGGGGATGTGGTGCGGGGGGAGAGGCTGTGGTGATCAGGGGGAGGTCACTAGGTTCTGACTGTAGCGAGATTGACGCGACGAGCATCATCATCATCATCATCGACCTGCGCTGGGCTGGCGCGAGTGGCCTCGACGTCTAGTTGTGGGACTCGGGAGAGCGCGGCCCAGAGGGGTGGGGGCCGTGGGGGCCCAGAGGGGTGGGGGCCCCGAGGGGTGGGGGCCCAGAGGGGTGGGGGCCCAGAGGGGTGGGGGCCCCGAGGGGTGGGGGCCCCGAGGGGTGGGGGCCCAGAGGGGTGGGGGCCGTGGGGGCCCCGAGGGGTGGGGGCCCAGAGGGGTGGGGGCCGTGGGGGCCCCGAGGGGTGGGGGCCCAGAGGGGTGGGGGCCGTGGGGGCCCCGAGGGGTGGGGGCCCAGAGGGGTGGGGGCCGTGGGGGCCCCGAGGGGTGGGGGCCCAGAGGGGTGGGGGCCGTGGGGGCCCCGAGGGGTGGGGGCCCAGAGGGGTGGGGGCCGTACGACTTGCGAGGCTGCAGGAGGTGGTGGTGGTTAATCGGCGAGGATCGTGAGAGCGGCAAAGCACTGCGGCTGTAGGTGTCGCGGCCAGAGCACAACATCAGGATATTTATTTATATTGGAGGAATCCGATAAGCTATGAAGCTCTTTTCACAGATGTCCAGTAGACATCGCCCGTGTACACGACGGACCGATATGTGTGTAGCTCCCTGTATTGTTACATTCTGTAGCCAGTCCATTGATAACATTGACTTCTGGAAACGTGGGGTTTGAAAAAAGGTCACCCCTCGTCTCTCTTGCATCGAAGAGGAGAGTCTGTGGACCTTCCCTTCCCGGTCGGTGCGTGGTTGAGTCAAGGTGGGCCACCACCCCACTCAGCACGGGACGTGGATGCTGGCGCCCACGTGAATGCTTGACCGCGTGCATCAAAGCGCTTTGACTCGACGATGATGCGGGATGTCTCTGGTGGGGCCTTCTGTCCTTCGGGTAGCCATGTACACAGGGTGGTCCAGATGTCTTGTGACCTGCCAAATAATTAATTAACCCCTTATTTTTTTGTGCCTTTGCATATTCATTTCTGTTTCAAATAAACATTACTTCGAAAAAATATATTACGTTTTAGAAATTTTAAATGGGGGGAGGGGGGGGTCACAAGACATCTGGACCACCCTGTAACACCAGTACCAGGACTGCGCCAGAAGATGATTGCAAACGGGAGTGGCGCCGTCGCGTTCTCCGCATTAGAAGCCGCACCACGAACCATTTACACGGGGCTCCGATTATTCAGAACGAGGCGTCCCCATCCCAAATCATCGTCATCGTCACGATCATCGGAACGGCTTCAGTCGCAATCGACTCTCTCGACTCGCTCGATTGCTCCGCCCTTGCGCCGATCGCGAGCCGCAACACGTGGAGCCGAGCTCGCTCCGCCGGCTCCACGCGTTCTCTCACCCCCCCTCGTCTCGCCCCATCCCTCTCACAGTAACACCTCACGGTAACACACCTCACCCCTCTCACGGTAACACCCCCGGGGTGACATGGAGGTGCAGGGAGACGAGGCGCCGCTGCTGCTGCTGCTCGAGCTGCTGCGCTCGGGGCTGCCCTGCCGCGGGTGTCGCCGCCACGCAACTCGCGAGACGCGAGAGGCGGCGGCGGCCCGCGATGAGTGTAGGCCGCCGGCACCACCACCGTCAGCAGCATCATCATCAGCACCACCACTCCTATCATCAGCAGCAGCACCATCATCAGTAGCACCACCACTCTCATCATCAGCAGCAGCACCACCATCATCAGCAGCAGCAACATCATCAGCAGCACCACCATCAGCACCACAATCAGCAGCACCACTATCATCATCAGCACCTTCAGCAGCACCATCATCAGCAGCACCACCACTGTCATCAGCGACAACAGGAGCAGCAGCAGCAATGACAGCGGCAAAGGCTCAAGCATCAGCATCACCATCAAGGCCGTGTTACTGCGAGTTCGTAGACAAAGTCAAAGCGTGCGCGAGGTGAGTGGCGCTCTCTGGCTGGGGCTGGCGAAGGCGAAGGGCGGATTATCATTTACATCGCAGAGGATCGGGGGGGAGGGTGGGGTGGAGGCTTTAATCCAGCAGTGGATTGACCAAGGCTGCTGCTGCTGCTGGCAGTGATGTACAGCAGTCGTGGCAGGAGGCGTCACGCGTGTTTGTGTTGCTCTCACGCTGCCGCTGTTTCTCGCCACCAAATGGTACCGCGGTGACAACAATCCGCGATTCATCCCGAAATCCGCGATTCATCCCGAAATCCGCGACTCGCCGCCGATTTCTGCTGCGGGGCTGGAGGCGAGCCGCGTGCCCCGCGGTGTCCCGTTGGTAGCGCAGGTCGGGGGTCCGCGGCAAAGTGCCCCGCTTGTCTCGTTGGTAGCGCGAGTCGGGGGTCCGCGGCAAAGCGCGCCGCGGTGTCCTGTTGGTAGCGCGAGTCGGGGGTCCGCGGCAAAGCGCCCCGCTTGCTCCGCGGTGTCCCGTTGGTAGCGCAAGTCGGGGGTCCGCGGCAAAGTGCGCCGCGTGTCCCGGGATGTCCCGTTGGTAGCGCGAGTCGGGGGTCCGCGGCAAAGTGTCCCGCGGTGTCCCGTTGGTAGCTCGGGTCGGGGGTCCGCGGCAAAGCTCGCCGCGTACTCCGCGGTGTCCCCCCGTGAGGAGTGATGATGTCACTGTTTCCGGTCTCCCCCCTTTGTTGTTGTCCAGTTTCTGTGCCCCGTGTCAGAGTTGTCAATCAACAATAATAGTTGGTACCCTCACGTGATGCCTTGGAAAAGGTGTCTATTTGAACATCTTAACACCTCATGTTTTATTATCAGAAAGGCTAAAACCTATTATTTTTTTCATCAAAATATGTATATTCGACGAATCCGATAAGGTGCCGTCCATAAATGACGTCACACACCTAGGGGGGGAGGGGGGTCAGACATTTGTGACCATGTGTGACGAGGGGGGGAGGGGGGTTTGAGAAATGTGACGTTACATCAAAATGCGCAACTTTAAATACATTTAAATAATATAATTGTTATAACAACACTAATTTTGATTAATTTTCATTATTAACTATTTGACTATTTTAATTGACTAAGGTCACCTTTTATTTATTCCATGAAGGAGCACTTTGCTTCTCCATGGGAGAATGGAGAAGCATACATTTTGTAACGTTTTTTGAATGATTGTTATTAAACATTTTTATTTTAATAATTCTACCAGGGCTTTTCATTTTGTGGAATGAATATATGATTGTTATAATTGTACTCTCCATTTTGCTTCGTTCTACTGCAAAGTTTAAAGTATTTTTTATAGTTATAATTACTTTTAATATTTTATAATTATAAGAGAATTTCAATATAATATTCTGAACATCTGCAGTTTTAGTTAGACGTTGAATATTTTAAAGTGAATTTTATGCAAAATTTCAGCTTTCCAACGCCTTTTTAATACGTGGTTTCTCCTACAACATCAGAGTGCAGCGCCACATTAAATACGCACTACAATGACCATAGTATAAAGTGATTTGAAGCATGTTTTATTTTCAAAATGGAAATATGATTTGGGGGGGCGGGAAGAGCTTTGTGACGTCATATTTGAGGGGGGTCTGACTTTCTGTGACGCCGTGTGACGAGGGGGGAGGGGGGTAAAAAATCGGCCAAAATCGCGTGACGTCATTTATGGACGACCCCTTAGCCGTGAAGCTCTTTTTCATAATAAAGTTTTTTTTTATTACCAGCGAAACATCGCACTACTCAAATTGTAAATGATGTCGATTTACTCTCCAACACAGCGGTGGGCTGAAGTAGTAACTAATTGGCGTTTTATTTACGTGACAAATCCCTTACTAATTGGCGGTGTCGGGTGGTGGAGGGTTACGACACAATTATACTTACGCGATCTAACCCAAAAACCTTTATTATTAATCATATTGGTCGCGGAAGCCTACTACATGTTAAACTTAAGCTCTTCTTCACAGATGTCCAGTAGATCAAACGCCTCTCCAAGCCGGACCCATTCAAGGGAATGGATACCCATTCTATCTCCTCCTCCTCCTCGTGTCCGTCTCACCACAGACAAACATCAACAAACGATGTCTCACACAGTCCGTCGATCCCACGGCTTATTTGAGGTGTCCACAATTTCAGCAGTATTGATTCGAGACCAGCAGAGCTCTAGGGCCCTTTGGGAGAACCTTTCCTCTTACGGGGAATGTCCGGAATACATGTGCAGCTACGTTAGGAAGCCACTGGATCTATGCACTTTAAAATCTAGATTGAAAACTCGATTAACACTGCTTTTTGTGATCAGTTTTTTGTCCTTCCCCCCGCACCTCCGATTAGCGCGGTTGGCTACGTACGCTACGAAAGAAGTTCAGCATACATTTAGGGAATCAATATGCATTTATTGAAGGTGAATAACATTTAATCGTATTTAAGACTCCATTTAATTAACAACAACTTAACCTTTATACTTACATTTTAGTGTATATTTGTTTTCGAGTTATGTCACCAGGTAGTTTTATGCCCAAATTATTGCCATTAACCCTCCACCACCCGACAAGCTTTACAACAATATTATTTATACGGGCCAATGTATTGATCAACGCTGATCAATAAAACTCGTCGCTGGTGCCTTAAGTCATTTCACGACCAAATTTAACATGAACGTAGGATGCTGACGTTTCGCCCCAACTAACGTAAGCTTCATCAGGCAATGAACTCGGAAATTGATTTGCGACTTGATTGCCTACGTCACAATAAGAATAATAACAGCTCCCCGAACTTCATACAACAGATAAGTGACTTGATTTAGAATTGCTAGCGCATACTCTATCTTGACATGAATTGTGTTTATAAAAAAAAGATGGGTAATAGCGCCTTGTCTTCATAAGTGTCGGCTCTAATATAATGCACAAGATTAGCGTAGAGCTTTACGCCTTATCATTATCCACTGCTGAATGAAGGTCTCTCTCCAAGTCTTCACCATCTCTCACCGCCCTGCACCGCTGCCCGAATTATTATTATGTGGGGGGGGGGGGGGGGGTTGAAAGGCAAATCTCAATTTGTAAATTCGTGCAGAAAATTCCCGGCAGATTTGGACACCCAATTGGCATTGGCGTTTCACGGGCGCTTAGTGGCGAGTGCTCTTAACCGCGCGGCTCTATCCCAGCCCCCCGTGATTAATCAACGTGAACTTCTTCCATGTCGAGAGGCGTTGGCGGCGGGCTTCTGAAGAGGCTGATTGAAGCGGACTGCGCTATGACTCGCGCCGCCGCCGCTGCTGCCGCCACGGGAGGGAACTCCGCATCTGCCGCTGTTGCCAGAGAGCGTCAGGGTCGCCGCAATTGGAGCCGGCACCGCGGAACGTACCGGCGAAAGTGTCCACTCGCCCCGCACCGCCGCCGTTTTGCCGCGGCTATATTAGCGAAAATTACAAACATCTGCCACCTGACAGGTTTCATCGGCGCGCCGTGCCCCCAGAGCAGTGGGATGACGATGCGGCGCCCGGCCCGGCACGCGAGCGCCTGGGATTGCGAGACGGACGGTGCCGTCAGCAGCGGCACTCGACTCCTGACGATGCCTCGTCGTGGCGGCGATGTTTGTCCGCGCGGCTACCGCCTGGCGATCGACTTCGATTCGGGGCCGGGGGGGGTGATGTGGTCCGACTGAAGTTTGATGCCTCCCGCTCCTCGCGGCGGTTTTAGTTTAGCGACCTCCCCCCCCACCATCCGCTGCTGCTGCTGCTTCGCGGAAAATCTGAGCGCGCTAACGAATCACCGCACACGCGTGAAGAGAGTAAACGGCTCGACATAGTTGTGCACTGCTAAGCGAATTCCAGAGGCCGTCTTCCACGGCTCAGCTGCCATCAGTTGCACGCAACTTGGTTGCTGACAGTACCAAAGGAGACGGACACAGCGGTTACCAGAAGCACGACGATGCTCGCGCGAGCGATCTCCACACGTGGGAACCTTGATGCGCAACTGCCCGCTCAGATGCGGACAAAGCAGTTGCAGACGATAATCGATTCAGTGGTGCGATTTCGAGAGCGATCTTGTTCTGCAACTGATAAGATCGCGTTACACCGTTGTTAGTAAGTATTATTATTGTTTTGTTATTTTGCTCAGGAAAGCCTCGCTGAGTCTCAACACTCTTTTTCAGTTGGCTCCTGCTAAGTTTTTTTTTTTGTTCCAGGAAGGGGCGATTTTGCCACGTGTAATCCGATTTGAGAAATGTGCTGTTTGTTCAGTACCAGTTACATTGTATCTGCGTTTTGTTCTTTTACTTTGGGAGGAAACCGGAGAACCCCGAGGAAAGCCACGCAGAACAGGGGGAGAGGACAGACACAAACACTCCACGCAGACAGGCGCCAGAGTCGGGAATCGAACCCACGTCCTTGCTGTGGTGCGCGAGTGCGACCACTGTGCCACACACCCTGCCCCCCTCCCTGGGGGTTGCTGTCACAGTCGTGGGGGAGCTCGCTGGCGGGCTGTGCCGTGGGGGCTCTGGCCGCGGGTGAACGTGGAAGGGGCCAAGCGGTGGGGCTCGCGCTCCTTGACGAGGAGCAGCTAAGATGACCGCAAGCTGCGTGCGACGGAATTCCTCGTAGCGTTGGTTACTCGAGATTGTGTCGGCGGATAACAATAAAAAAATACTTGAGCTTTTAAAATGTGTGTTTTGCATCTGCTACGTTATTATACGCGTTGGTGTTCCTAGGTAATGTTTAGAAAAATATTTGCACGAGCCTAACGATTACCTGAGTGAAAATATATGCCCGCTGTGTTTGATTCCTGGTCATGCCCTCTGTTGGCTATTGGCTCCAGACGAGAGCTGTGGCGCTTTTATCTCTACGCGATTCGTAGAGCAGCCCTGCAGAACTTGCGGCACCTGCTGAAGTGGTCGAGCCTGGCCGTGGAGCGGCAGCCGAAGGAGGGAGCGTGTGCGGGGATACGTTCAGCACTGAGATTGAGCGGCGAAATCACCGCGGGCGCGAAATGGATTGATACAGTGCAGGACCGAGATAGATGGGAAGGCCTTCATCCAGCAGTCGATTGGCTGTCTGATGGCGATGACGATGATGGCGATGAGGTGGAGCTTGTGATTATTAAAGTGGCCAGTTTTACCGGTGGCTTCACGGTGTCCCGCGGTGATAACAAAACCTGGCCCAGCATGGTCGACGTGCTTACAGCTTCGTCTCCTTGCTCTCCGTGACCGTTATTAGCAAAACCAAAAACAAGTTAATTGCCGGAGTGCAACCAAACACGTGGAGGAATGCATTGTTGTGAAACTCTAGCACAGGCAACGTCAAATATCTGTTCAACGTTCAATAGACGATGCATTTTTGCACCCGAGCATTGTGTGTGCACCTGCTTGCGGTTGCACATGTTTACAATTATATTTAGCAAATGCTAGGCTATGCAGTTACACGGTGAATTTGTTGTGATCATGCATACTTTATTTCTTATTTTGCACATGCATACTTTATTGAAGGCGGGAATAGATTGTTCACGTAACCAGACTGTCTATGGCACGGAGTATCGCTTCCGTTTTAGCACCAGGGATGCTGCTGCTGCATCCCTTTGTTTGTTGGCTCGGTACAATGCGAAAGAAGTTCAACATGCATACATACAAATGGCTAGCACACTGGCCTTGCAATCCGGAGGCCCCAGTTCAATCACATCTCCTGGCGCGGCAGATGAAACGGTCAAAACGTCAATTTACGGACATGTCGTGGGAGGCTTTCATCCAGCAGTGGATTGACAATGGGCTGTACATTATATTGTTTAATATGTTTATATTAGTGTTTTGGGATCTGAATCATTCCGTGTATGTGGTCACTGGTGGGGGCAACTTTGCTAAATCCATCCTCTTCACACGTTTTGGGATTTCTCTCCAAATGCCATAATTCGTTTTCCTACGACGTTCATGGAAAGCGCGCAGTCTCTGTGTGCGCGATAACACGCTAATCGTTCTTTAATTGTTCGAGTCGGTCTTGTCTTCCTTTTTGAACAGAAGAATAATTGAGGGATCATTCCACAATGGAGGAAATTCATTTCTGTGTAAACACTTAGTAAATAGGTCAGCTAATTGGTTTCCACAGCTGGTCCCACTTCTTTGATGATGTCTATAGTTATTTCATCTGGTCTGGGGGGGTCTCTTTGTTTTTATACTGCAAAGGGCATCGCTGGCCTCTGGAATATCATCTGCCTTATCTGAAAAAGTATCTGTCGCCCGTGAGTTTGTATTTTTTTCTCTAAGAGATCTGTGCAAAATGCCTCTACTTGCTTTATGATTTTGGCTCGTACATTGCATGTTTCATCTTGCTGGTGCAGAGCTAACAATCGGCGACTGACTGATCGTCAGCGTCCTTTTTGCTGCAGAGTCGTGGTGTCCGTTTCTCTTCATAATGGGATTACAGAGGATCTCCCTTCGCCTATCTATCGGCTGTCGTTTCAACTTAACGCAAGTGTGCACGCGTGCCTCCGTGCAGCAGCAGCGGATTTATCGATCGTGGCCTTTGATGATGATGACACGATAGTGTAACTTGGTTTTACACGAGGCGTAAATGCCGTTGCATGTTTGTAAAGGGAAGTGTGCTCGAGCAGGGTGTTACGTACTTGGATGCATGGCAGGCAGGTTGGAAACTACCCCAGCAAGCGTTGGCCAAGCGGCATCCTCCTGGATTTGAGTGAGAAGACTACAGAGGGCAGCAGTTTGTCGTGCTCTGCGTGTGCAGCGCTCTGCGTGCTGACCCGTGGCTCCGACAGACGCAGGATATTGACTATGATGGTGGGATGTGTCGGCCGGCGGGTGGGTGGGTGAATTGGACAGGTTAGCGGCAGTGACGGAGGAAGAGAGAAACGTAAAAGCACAAGAAGTGGACAAAAAGCAGAGTGAACTCCAGCGCAACGTTTATGTTTTGTTAAGTATCCCAAATGCACCTTCATAATGCCGCCTCGAGATGAACAGCACAGAAAGCACGGTATAAACAACACGTGGTGATGGTGGTGATGGTGGTGGTGATGGTGGTGGTGATGGTAATGTTGGTGAGGCTCTCTCTGCGCTTGGCATGGAGCGGCCGCGCTGCGGTCCACGCATCGTGCGATAAATTCGGCCACCTGAGTTTGATTCGCGGCCACGGCTCTAACTCCGGTGTCGAGTGACTTCTGAACCGCTTCTCGGCACCCGCCGGCCCCACCCCGCTCACGGGCCCCTGACCGGCGCGGTGCAGTACGGTCAAACAACCCCCCACGACCTACGCGGCGTGGGGAGGCCGTCGTCCAGCAGCGGATTGGCAACGGGGCGGTAACTGATCCGTGGCTACGATCCGACTGAAGTTGACTCGTCTGCAAAAACCCCCCATCAAATGCCTCGCCACCAAACCCCCCGCCGCCGGCCACGGCTATCGGGGGCCCTGGGCGGCCCGACCCGGCGCGTGGTTGGCTGCTGCGCGGTTTACCCGGGCGGGCGTTGCTTTGCGGTTGGCTGGCCCCTGGCTTGGCTCCAGCCTCACCCCCCCCCCCCCCCACCTCCATCAGGACCCCCAAACTGCCTTCTTGTCGGCCAACAGGAAAGGCCAGAGGCTCGGCTCGAGTTTGTTCCTCGGCCAACCTCCTTGAGTCCCCCCGTTCCCCTGCCCAACCCCCCCAACCCCAGGCCGGCCCCCGCAAACACCGCCCCTGCCCCCTTCCCTTTTGTCCCCCCCCCCCCGGCCCTCCCGCCCCCCACCCTGAACACCCCCCCCCCTCTTGAGCCCAATGCAACGGTGACACCTGGAAGAGATTTGGAGGGAGCAATGGCTGCCTGGGTTTGCGCAAAGATTTGCTTACTCCTAATTATGTGACCTGAAAACAGAGCATTAAGAGCTAATAGGAGACATGAGTTCCTGCACAATGTAAATTGGATTTGGTTTAACAGTTTGGGGGAGGGCTGAATGACAGACACAGAAGAAGTTTTTTCTTTTTAACTCTATAGGCAGCACGTGTGTTTTTTTTTCTTTCTGCAGAGTAAGTATCTTAACATATCACGTGGAATTGCTGGTTCTGGACTATAACGAGACGGAGCTCCAAACAACGCCGCACTTGATGTTAAATGAAGTTAACGTCTTAAGTGCAAAACGAAAACAGAGGCCACAAAAAAACCCCAAGTTGATGTTTGGCGTAGATCATCGTTCGGACCAGTGGTGCTTCTTCAAGTCCAACTGGCCCCTCGGTCTCGCTATCTCGGTGTTTGACTTTCACGTTGACCGATCGTCCCTGATTCTGGACGTCGACTTCACAATGTGCTTTGCGAATGCTTCTGCCGATTGGATGACATGCAGCTCTGAGCCAGAGTTGGGCCCTGAGGACTCGAGGTTGATTATGAGCTCAAGGGTCTGTGTGTGTGTTTTGAGACAATGTTTATTTACAGCAACGCAAAGCCTTGTCAGATCAACTTGTCTGGACAGAGGAGAGATTTAATGAGACATTTTAAAAACAGTTTTAGGTTTTTCATTCAATTGCAGTGGCACCTGCCCATTGCGTTTGCACGTCAATAAAATAAATTAATCGCATCTGTGTACAGTGATACCTCGGTTCACGAACGCTTCTGTTCACGAACAACTCGGTTCACAAACAGAAAAGTTCATAAAAATCTGCTCCGCTTCACGAACTCCGCTCCGGTTCACGAACAGGAGTCGCGGCCATTTTAATGCTATTTCCAGGCTGTCACGTGGTCGTGACTTTTTGTAGGAAGATCGTGGAGAGAAGAAGAGACACAGAAATAAGTACTGTGAAGTACTGTGAAGACACTTTCAGTGACTTTTTGCTTTTTGGTGTGCTTTTTAGCACATACAGTACTGTACTGTACTACTGTACTGTACAATACTATACTGTCTGTATTGTACAGTTCACCCGTTTGAGTGCTTTCTGAAGTAATCTCAAGCAAGGTTAGTGTTCTCTCTTTATACATTACTATACTGTGCAGTACTAATGTGTATTGTAATTTGTTTCATATTTTTGTGCTTCAAAAACCAAAAAAAAAGGTCAGAACGGATTAACCGGATTTACATTGAACCCTGTGGGGAAATGTGCCTCGGTTCACGACCAATTCGGTTCGCGACCAGAGTCAGTTCACGAATTAAGTTCGTGAACCGAGGTATCACTGTATATCTTTAAAGAGAAAGATGCTGCCACAGCAGTGTAACGGCGAGCGTACATTGGACTTGCAGCGACCCAGAGGTCGCCGGTTCAACCTCCCAGTGTGGCACGGCAGTGGCGTGGAGTGTGGGGAGCTCCCACCTCTTGCATGAAGTCAGGCCGTCGTGGAATAGTAGGCCAAATACCCTCCAGAAGGGCTCGTGATAACCGAGCTTTTATAAGAGTATGTACCTACGAGAGCTCCCTCAAGTGGAAGCTCTTCCGCTGGCGGCGGCAAGAGCAAGACATTCCGGAGTTGCCCCTGTTTTTGCCACCTTTCACGTGGGTTCAGTTTGGGGCCACAGTCGGAGACTTCTGGTGCACAAAGGAACTGTGGGAGGCCGTGCGCTCCACGCGTCACCGCCGCCCTGCGGGTTTGTGTTTGGACGCAGCCCACTTTCGAGCAATATAATTTCGCATTTTCATGTTTGGGTCAAGGCTCATGTGTTTTTTGAGTTGGGATTGGGAAATCTCATGTTTTGTGATTGCCCAAACAATGCAAATGTGTTGCAAGAACTTGCGTGAACATTTAGTTTAGTTTGCGTAGCTACGTGTTTTGTTGCCAACGGATAAGGATACATTATACCGTATTCTAAAAGATTATAAGATGCACTTTTTCTCCAGTGTTTTAAAAGAAAACGTTTGGGGGGTGATAATCCGGATAAAAAGTCGTAATTTTAAGCAAAGTTTGGGATGCGTTGCACCTCCTTTTCCAGAGTGTGGTGTAATCCAGAGAATGTGCTAATCGGAAATTGTTTTTGAATCTTTTTGAATGGGTTAAGGGAAGTTGGGAGATGCATTTATCTTGTTAGCTATGATATGCTGATTAAGTGGTCATGGATAATAGCAGCTTTTACAGATCAATGGATTAAAAGTCCAATTGGCACAATAGTTGCTTAATGCAACTATCCCCTCTTTTTGAGCATGGATACGAAACTATACAAGGGGTAATTGAGAAGCTCTGAGAATGTGATATCAACACTATCAACACTCACTCCACTTATTATTCAATATGCTCCTTTCTGACATTTCAATTGAGATCGCTGTGTTATAAAACAGACACTTCTGTTTCCGCCTATGCATACTCAGTGTGTATTTTTTTAAATGAAATATAAGACTTTTAAGGCAAGTAAATACTTTATATTTTGTAAAAGGCCATGCAGTTGCAACACGAGTCATGTGCGCACACTAAATGTTTACGAACACGTTTTATTCGATAAACATACTCGGGGTATTAATCACGTGCTTGCTGAAAGGTCGTTTATGCCAATATTCGGTGGGGATTTTATTCCCCAAACTACCAATATTTTTTGGCAAATCGTTTTTTTTTGCTCAGAAATTGATGTAAAAGCAGTTGCCACCCATCGCATGAATCGGACCTTGTATCAAATGTCACAATACAGCGCCGAAGCGCGTTTGCTTTTCAGTGAGTAACCAAAAAAAACTTTAATATATATTTTTTGTTAAACTCTAAAATGAATAAAATAAAAACTCGCGCGGTTTTAAGATGTGCGCCCATTGTATGAAAATTGCGCAGAGCAACAAAGTCGGCAGTGAAACGTTTAATGCCCCCGAGAGGGCCCGGGTCAGCCGCAGGTACCGGCGCTGATGCCTGCCGCCGCGCGCGACTTCATAATCGCTGGAACTCGGCGGCTGCGTGAGCCGCGCGCCTCCGTAGCCCGGGACTCCCGTCCCAGCCGGGGCCCCGGCGGCCTGCGCTCTGAGACAATGCCGCGTTGTTCTGCCCCAAATAACTCCCACATGTTACAAATACCTTAATGATGCAATTATTTGCATGGCATCAGTCCTTCATTAAGATTCGTGCTTTGGGCTCCAGAAAGCATGGCGCGCAGCAGCAGCGCAGGTCGCTTTGCAGATTGTCTCCCTGGCTGCCCGCACAGCCCCGCTCGCGGAGCCAGCCCAGGCTGCTGCTGCTGCTCCTCCAACCCTCGCTGCTCACCCCCCCCCCCCGCCGCTGCTCGCCACCCCCCGCCACCCCCAGGCCACCCCAGCCCCTCCTACGTGCCTCCACTACCCTCGGCACGCAATTAGTAAATCATTTTAATTCCCCCCCCCCCTCCTTTTTTTCAGAAATGAGTCGGTGGTTACCAAATTAAAAAAATTACTTTGGAGTTAGGATGCAGTGCGCGCAATTGGGAGTGCTGCGTTGTTTCAGCTGGGTCCCCGTGTGTGCTTGTGCGCGCGTGTGTGCGTGCGTGCGTGCGCGTGTGTGCATCTCACACACGGGGCGCGCCGCTTGTTGTTGTCTGACGATCAGCCTCCCGTTGCCAGAGGTCTGACCTCCTCGCTGTTTAACGTCCCACGATGGGGGTCACCGGTCACGTTTTTGGAAATGCGGATGGGCGGGCTGATTTTTCTTTCTGCTCCGTATATCGTTCTTTCTTCAAGAGAGCCGCTGCCGCCGCTGCATTGCATTCGGTGATCAAAACAGCAACAACAACAAAAACATCACGAAACGCTTGGAAAAACACGATCATTTAAAACGATACGATTTTTTTTTTACCCAACCGGAAAAAAAATCGGGTTTTATTTCGGCAGGTTCGCATCTAGGCACGGCTTTCTGGACTGCCTGACAATAGCTTTGGAAAGAAAAAAAGCTTTTAAAGTAACTTTGAGGAGCTCCACAGTAGAGTGTTCGAGCAACATTAAAAATGTATGCCGTGTATTATGATTAATCCCTGCCACAAACCGTGCTTTCAGGACGTCGCATTGACGGGTTAAGAAAAATAAGTTGGCTTGAGCAGGGCACGTCACGAAGAAGTGACGATGGCCGGTGGTCGAGACGAACAACGGAGTGGCAGCACGAGGGGTGGAGTGTGCGCCAGGGGACGTCGAAAGAGATGGAGTTGCTGTGGGGTGCATTGTGGCATCGGGGCACCGTGAGGGATCGCCAAAGCTCGTGGAGGTCTTCATCCAGTGGCGATTGGCCGTGGGTGATTTATGATTTCATCAGGTAATAACAATACGATTTGTGGTCGTGTTATTAACATTATTTTTGTAAGTATTGAGTACCGAGCGATTTGGTTAATTGTAATAATTTGTCACTATTTGGGATTGCGATTCAATTGAGGAATCGTTGACAGTTTATTGTATCGTTTCTCATTGTCTCTTGTTCGTGAATTTGTCCTCTCTTTATTAGCCTCATTGAAAGTTTATCTTAAGCTAATAATTTTCATATGATTTGCGTAATATTTACATAATACATGTTCACACCTACGATGCAATGCATCAGTCGCTAACGTCAGAACGATGAAAAGTTGCTTTGATTCATAACTGGTACTACTTCACGTTCACAAACAATGTTTTGTCATGAGCTACCTCTGTCTTATGGTAAGGATATTAACGTACAACCCTTTGTCACTAGCACCCGTGATGAATACCTGCCTACACCTCGTTGTGTCTCTTGAAGGACGGGATTCTCTGTTTAATAGGGGCGGTGCAAAAGCCAGTAAACCATGCACTGTTCCAAGGTGATGTGCTGCCATGGTATGTCTATATTAAGGCCATACTGGATCCCAAACCAAGTGGAATATTTTAATCACTCTGCCCTTGATTAACGGTAATATCGTCTCAAATCCTATGAGCCCAAATGCAGCTGCATGCTCAGGCTGTCTGCTATTAATCCTCTGACAATAAACTTTACTTCGGCCTCGTTCCAGGCTAAGGGATCCTTGCTAGCAGCAAAGAGGTGGAGCAGACTGCCGTGGTCTCCCCGCAATGCAGAATGCCTCTGGCTTGATGTATCACCGAGTCTTGCGCCACGGCAGATGCTAATTATTACAAACTTTGTGGATTTCATTGCAGCAGAAACGGCTGGTTTGACGAAATATTAATCTCATCGAAACTCCGTTGTGGCGTTTGCATATTTTTAATAAAATGTCATTTCCAATTATGCTATCAGCGTCATGTCATGAGACCAAAAATAAAATTGAAATCGCAGAGCGGTTCGCCGCATTTGGCACAGAATGGGCCCCAGAAAAGATTTTTCGCTGCACTTCAGAAAAAAACCTTTCCATTGGACTCTCTCTTCTTTATGCAGTCGGGCGGCGCACTTTCCCACGAACTCCGCTATGAGATTGGTGCACGAGGCAAAGCGATATTTATAATTCTGAGTGCTGGGATTTAGACAAATTGAGTAGAAAACCGAACAATACATTGGCATGTTTCATGCAGTTATTGGTGATACTTCTGAGACTATCAACGTGCTATCCAGGTTTTTGATCACCCAAAATTCAAACTCCATCCTCATCATAAAGAGATGGTCAACGTGAGTAGGAGGCTTCTAAAAGTAAAATGTGATTCATTTCGATTTAAAGCTTTCGTGACTGCAGGGATTCATCTTCTTGATTCTTTGACTTTTTTTTGGTGACTTTTCCGAAAGAACCAAGAAGATGTGATTCATTGTTTTTTTCCCCCTGAAAGTAAAACACATTCTAGGGTGCAGTGAGGTTGACGTCACAAGTCTAAAGTATTTCTACACGATATAAACTATTATAGTGCATGCACAGAAAATTATGGCGTTTGTATAGCGATTAGGTGAGGCCTAGATCTGAGGACTTGTTTGATAGGCCTGCATGAAAGCCCCTCTTGGTCAGCCAACGTAACAGACTCCACTTAGTTTATTAAACTTTGCCTCAAGGATTTTAGGGAAGGTCACGATGTCTCAGGCTGGCCATTCTGCAACACGATACTTTGCTCTGCTGCTGTTCTAGGGAATTCTCTCTCTCCGAGTGAGTGAACTTTGTTTGGTTTGTTATGCCTCTTGCTGTATTACAGTGAGATTAGGATCGCCATGATTGCATTATCTTGCCAGGTTTAAAATGCCATTACATCTCGAAGTTGATTCTAAACGGTTGAACATGTGGACCAAAGGCCCACAGATTTATAAACACAACAACATACAACTAAAAATACTATCATTACAAAATAAATATTTCGTATATATCGTAAAGAGCACACCACATTCGTACAATAATATAGCAGACGTTAACTCCACTGATTGTGGAAGCGTCTCTCCCCTGGGGAAACGAATGCTGTACCCCTTTAGTCCGCTGTACATGCAACTGGGCCATGCCGAGGCAGCCCTGCACGGCTCAGGGGGCGCCCGGCTCGTTTAGACACTGCAGGACCCGGAGCTGCTGTGCCACTCACGTCGCACGCGTCGTACGCGTCGTGGACGCACGTGCACGGCGTGGTGCCTGCGCGTCCTCACTTTGCGCCGAGTGAAGCCGTGGCGAGCGAACGCCGCCGGTGGCCCCGCTTGGGCCCTCCAATCCAGATTAGGACGCCTCGCGAGGCCGGCGTATTCCAGCTCGGCACGAGAGCTCGCCGGTGGAAAACCACACGCACTGCGAGGCGCCCCCCGCGCTTGCTCGGCTCGCTTGTGCCAGCGGTCATGGAGGTGTTAAAGTAAAGTTGCGCTATTTAGTTTTAGTAGCTGAGTTTATTTATTTTGTTGTGGCTGACGATCGTGGCTGCCCTGCTCGCCCCCCCCCCCCCGTGCCCCCCCCCCCTCTCCCTAGAGGACCTCCTGGTCGTGCCGGGGAGCGGCTGCTCGACGACGCCTACCGCCTGCTGCCGCGCTCGCTGCCGTGGCCCGACCACACCGCGCTGGCCGCGGCGCGTGCTCTCATTCACCTGCAGCGGACGCACGCCGGCCACAACCTCAAGCTCTTCCGCAAGCTCGAGCAGGTCGGTGGGCCGGGAGAACGCTCGTGCGGCGCCGCTCAACGCGAAGGGAAACCGCCGGTCTCCACTCGTCAAAAGGATTAGTTCCTGAAACGAAACCGACAAATTAAAATGTCGCAGGCATGAGGTATGTATGCTGTCAGCGGGGGACCTGCAGCGGAAGGACAGCATTCTCGCGGTTAGCACACCGGATTTGCAATCCAGAGGTCGTCGCTCCGATTTGATCTCCCGGCACGGCAGTTGAAACAACGGTGGAAGGTTTCAACATTTCCACCCTCCCCACTATCTCTTTGGACTTAGCGGTGTAACGGGGTCGCAGCACAGCTAGCCCATTGGTAGGGCACGTGTGGTGGCGTGTAGTGTGTGTACTCCCACTTCTTCCAAGACATCTGACTAGCGTGGAAGAGTAGGCCAAAACACTCTCTAGAGCCTTCTCCTTTGGGGAGACCCTTCCGCTAGTGTGGCCTAAGCAAGCAATTGAAGGGCTGCACCTTTGCCTATTTCCACGTGTTCACCCTTGTACAGTACGTAAAAACAACAGCATTAAAACGTCACAACATATAAACCACACCTTTGAGTAGATTTTGGAATGAAACAAGATAACACTCGCTGAAGTGTAGAGACACTTTATCTTGTTTTAATTATTGTGCTTAAATATACCTGAATGTAGACCATCGTTGTTAACTCTCTGGCGGCTACTCAACAAGTCATGCATTGCACATTCATGTCCTGGATCAGTGGCAAATGTTTGCCTGTGTGAGGGGAGTTCATGTAAATATGACCTTTCAACCGGCGAACCGAGCAGGACAAGTCAAGATCGTCTTCGGCGCTTGCTGAAGCAAAACCTGCTTTGGTGCTCCCAAAGTACGAAAGCACAGCGGTGGTCGCAGTGGGAACACCCGCGCCTCACGGCAATACGGGCCTGGGTTCGATTCCCAACTCGGGTGCCGTTTTGTGAAGAGTTATGGGTATTCTCTCCCCCTGTTCTGCATGGGTTTAAAACCACTGAACCGGCTATTTTGGTCAAACATCGCAACGCTGAAACATGACTTGCAAGTCACTCATGGGGTTACACAGCAGCCTCCCCCCCTCCTCCTACTGCACAAGCTTGGCAGGACCCTCCTAAGAAAGAGTTTTGAGAGCCAGTGAGGCTTCCCTGGGTGATAAGGCGTCGTCGTCGTAATAATACGAGTGCAGTTTGTAAACTCGCATACCCAGTGTGTCCGCGAAATAGCAGGCTCGCCATGGTGATTCGGGGTGCGATGTTACGTCACTTTCCTTCGCAATGCCCCCCTGCTATGTCCACAAACAACACATTGAGCCCACGTACAGCGCGTAGTTTGCTCACCAATTCCGTAGAGTTCCGCTCCACCGCTCTGTGTGGCACAGCACTAGAATGGGACTCCACTGGCCCCGTGGCCCGCGCAGCGTGGAGACTCCGCTGGCAGCGAGGAGACGCTGCTGGCAGCGAGGCGTCGTGCCGCTCCGTTCTTTGGGCCTAAGGAGAGTTCAGTTTTCGTGATGAAGAAAAAAAAAAATCCCAAAATATTTATTTTAGATATTTTGTTGCAAAAACATCGACGGCACGTGGGACATCACAACTGTCAGCCGATATTGTCTTGCATTAATCTTTCTTTCCCCTTCCTAATGTATTCTTTAGATTGACAAGAATAAGGACGTGAGCAGTCATACATTCTGCATATACACAAAGACAAATATCCCCCCCCTTGTAGCCTCAACAGATTATTGGAGCAGGTACTGCTAGCGAGCGCCTCTGAAGGCCGGCACGGCACAAGAGCGGGTGGGTAGCCGGCACCACGTCCGGCCGCCTTTGTCTCTCCGCTCTTGATGTTTACACACCGCAACAGGTACTCTTGGAGGCTGAGTCGACCTCGGAAAAGTCCAGCACCGGTTCAAATAATCATCGTTGTTGTTGCTTGCGAGCGGGATTCGAACTCGGGTCGCCGGGTTCGTAGCGCAGCGCGCTAACCGCTGCACCACCGCTCCCCGTAGTCTACACAGTACACACATACACAATTTGTGCACGAACACACAGAGGACCGTGACTAAGGAATTGTATCGGATTGCTGTGATTCTTTGTCATTGGCCATGGCTCACCGAGCCAGATGTAGACACCTCTGGGGTTCTTGTTGTAATTTCCCGGGGCTCGCAGAGACGTTGTGTCAAGGGCAGCACAGTTGTGGCTAACCTCTCGGTTCTTATTAAAACAATTCACGTCTAATCTCTTCACTTACTTCAAAAATTGATCACCAGGGTACCTGCAGGGTATTTCCGAATTTTGGCGGTCTTAGTGGAGTTGTTATTTAAAATACAGATTTTAAGCCGTAATTACGCTTAGCAGTAGAAAGCGTTTCCTCTTCACCAATGTTGCTCGTGCTAATTAGACGCCATACTTTTGAATTGAAAGCAGAGCTAATGTGTACACTTGAAACAAAACAAAACAATTCCCGTGAAATTATCAGGGGAAATAGATCTTCAAGTGCTCTTGCTATTTATTTTTCGAACCCCGGCAAAGTTTATTGAACTATATATTTCACGTGTAAATATATTTACATTTAAACCAAGATCATTGGTTTCTACAGACCCCCGCGTAAACGTGCGGCTACAGCAGGCGAGTGAATGTTGAGAGCTAAACGGTTTTATTTCCTGCCGTCTGGTCCCCGCAGATTCTGTGCAAGCTGGGGGAGAGCAACGGCCGTGGCGGTCGGATCCTCGAGGCGCTGAGGCAGCGGCTCGGCTCTCTGCTGGCAACGGGCGAGGTAACCGCATGCACCGAAACTCAACTGCTTTTTATTTCACCAGGTGAGGCCCACGGAGCTACGGAGCTCTTTCTCAGACGCGACCTGGCCACAAATGATAGCCCAATGAGGTGGCTTATCACGTGGAATTTTATAGCGGCCAAAATACTCTAAAACGCGTGTTTCTGAAAGTGGAAAAAAAGGACCCGGAGAAAAATCCACGCGGCCACGGGGAGAACACGCAAACTCCAAATACACAGCAGCAGGCGTCAGGGTCAGGATCGAACCCACGACCTCCTGTATACCAGGCGAGGTAGTCAACATCTCGCCATTGTGGCTCCGCCACTATTCCCCTCGCCCCCCCCACCTGCTCACCGGCAACCGGCTAAACGGGATCATCGGTGTAACACGTAGAAGAGACTCCAACTCGTCGGCGTTGCGTGAGGAGCTGTCCGTGCCGTGGGGGCTGTGGGGCTACCTGCCTTGCGTAACGACGCCGGAGCTGGGTGTCCAGTCCAGCAATAGACTTCGCTGCACCGTCCTCAGCTGACAACATCGCCCCGTAGTGACCTACAGCGCCTGTTCTTATTCATGAGGGTCGTTTCCTTGCGCTATGCAGGCTGCAGCCTGATGAGCTTCTGAAGTCTGACGAGGCGAGGTGCGGAACCGGGTAGCCAACGTCGTAATGATGCACGTGTTGATTTCATCAAATAGCCACCAGAGGACAACCGTCATGCAAAGATGGCCAACGTTGTATGCACATGCAAGGCATACTTCTGCATTCGCCTGCTGCGAATAGTGTAAAATAATTGTTATCGTGCCTATCTAAATAAGCAATATGCAATTGTAGAATGATAGTTTGCGGCAGCATTCGATTGTACTATGCATGTGTAATGTGTGCAGCTTACATTGCAAGCAGGTTTGATGTGTTGACTGAATGTTCTGTTGGGCTTTTTCTTTATCTTGCGTAGTTGTGCCGGGCGTCGTTCTTTTACCACAGTGGTGTACAGTACTGACAATTATACACTCATATAATGAGCCAAGAATGTGTGTGTCCCGCACGTGACGTCACTCCACGTGAGGCCCAACCCCCCTCATTAATATTCATGAGTGGGTGGATTTCTACACTAACGCAGAGGAAGGTCGAGCTGAATTAAATAATTTATTAGGCAAAGTCGCTTCAAATATGACGTTTTTAAAAAAAAAGTGACGGTGAAAAATATACGCAGCACAGTGCTACATCCGTACGTGACGTCACTGCAAAAGAGCCCCCCCTCATTAATATTCATGCCCACGTGGAAATTTATACTAACGAACAAGAAGGCCGTGCACTCCACATGAACCATTAACGGGTGACGTCACTCCACATGGGGCAACCCCACCCCCCTCATCAATAATCATGAGCTGAACTATTCTTCTATTGAATATTTCAGATTTACCGCAATATACACCCGTCCTGGGACGGGCAGAAAAGCCAGTGAAGTATAAAAGTATGCGAGTACAGTTTCCCAGCACTGTAACGCTGCCGTGTGCTACAAATGGAGCGGCGCGCTCTGGCCCAGATGCATTGCGATGATGGATCTTAGAAGCACGTGTCGAGGGTGAATCCCTCATCGTCGCTGAGGAGTTGTACCAGTGTTGTGCACCTGGAGCTTGAGCTGTCGGATAACCACGCCGGGTCCCCGGCTTGATGCAGCCGAGCTTTCTCTTTAACGAGTCGGATTTCAGTTTTGACGTTCCGTTCTTCTAGTTCCTGCGAAGGCCTCTTCTGGGGATGACCTCAAAACAAAGAGGCGGCCATACCCAAACTTCTAATGGCGATATGGGGGTCTTTGTATTTGTTTGTCTTGAATGCAGGCAAGGCTGATGAGTCGAATGCCTTCTATGACCTGTCCCAGGTGCTGGTTAAAATGGTCCCTCGGGATAGAGCCATCTCGTTGGGTGATCAAAGTTAGGATTTAGCTAAATCCAAAGTGGGTTTAGAGGTTGATTGTATATGAAGTGTTGTTTCATTGTTATCGGTACACTATGTGAAGTCAATAAGTGCTGTCCGTACATTATGCTACATGTACAGTATTGTGTTTTTTAAACCTTGGCTGCGTTGGGCAACTCTGCTGCGTGAGGTGCGACGCCGTTGACGACGACGTTGACGACGAGGGGACAAACGGCGCCGCCGTGGTCCTTTGCATGACCCCGTGCAGCGGCGGGAGAATCTCGTGTGCAGTTCAACTACAAAGTGCAGCCCGGCCACGCTGCTTTTCGCGGACCGCTCTGGGGAAACGACTTCTGCCGCCGCCGCCGGAGGGCTTTGTGTTTATAAACCCCGCCGAGCCAGGCGTCCGCCTTCTCCCGGCCCCGCCGAGGATCCCCCGTTCGGCTAAGTCATCCCGCGAGGCCGTGCGCGCAGGTGCGCGGCATATGGCTGTCGGTGCCGGTCTCGTGTCGTCTCTCTCGGCAGGTTTGCGTTTAGTCGGCTGCGGAAGCGGTGGGGAAACCCCCCCCCCCGCCCCCTGAAATCAAAGCGTTGACTCTGGTGCGGCTCTGATTGCGGTGTCCATCGCGTGTCTCTCCGCCGATGTGTTGCATCGCGATCCTTCTTCTTGGCCGGTCAGCCGCTGAGAGCTGCGCAGGCTGTCAGCGCTGTCAAGGGTTCAGCAACACCGTCTCTTGTGGGATGTTTAATTACAAGTCGACAAGAGCACGTTCACAACGTGTGTCGCTATGGTGTATTGTATAAGAGGCAGCTTTGAATAGGCATTGCTTCACTGTGATATGCAATTGCTTCACTGTGATATGCAACGTCCTGAAACTGTCACCATTATGAAGGTCATCACGGTCCTTAAAGGTGGCGGGAAAGTGTTGTGGTTGTGGAGAACGAGCACTAGATGTGAGTTCCGAAAATCTCCGTTGCTCATTTTATTTTTGCCCGATAACCGTCGGCAATGTCGGTTCCCGGTGAGGCTCAAGAAAATATTTTTTTTGCTTTATGATTTTAGCATGCAGATCTGGACCTTCTTTCTAGTTTGACAATATTGCAGCTACTAGATTGGCTTGCTGTGCATATGCACTCTGGTGGGCCTGGACGGTATTGCACTTTTTTCATATATTTGTGCAAATTTAAAAAACTTCCAAACTGTTACACATTTGAAGGAAACGTAAAAAATATCAGAAATCAGTATTCTTCACAATTACTATTTGCTTGCAGCAGTAGAAGGTTGATAACAAAAACACTTTTGTTATCAACCTTCTACTTTAACTTGGATAAAAGGGGAAACGGTAAAGGTGCAGCCCTGCAATGTCTTCCTCACATCACTGCTGGTAGAAGGCCCTTTCACGAGAGCGAGCGCGAGAGAGCCACTGTCGTGGGTATTTGGCCCACTAGTCAATCCTGGCGAGATATCTCGGAGGAGGAGGTGGAAGTGCCAACACTTGCGACCCGCCAATCCGCTCGCCGTGGTTTACCCAAGCATGCCGCCGCACGGACCAGAGGTGTGCGGTGATTTAAGTAACTTGGCACATTTTGAACCGCCGCCCGGGAAACTGAAGCGGCGACCTCGAGGTCGACGGGACGCTCTCCTGCGGCATCCCGCGCGGCGGTTTGCGCCACTGCCAACGGACGAGCCCTGCGAGAGCGTCTGTGTTGCTGTGACAGTGAGATCTTCACGGGTGATTTACGTCCCGAATTGGATCTTGTGACCTGGGCATATGTCATCACTGGTTGATTTTGGTAAAGTGAGCGCGGGAAGGGGGCGGGGGGGGGAATAGACACAAGTGGGGGGAGAAAAGGTGCCCTGACCCTATAATTACCCCAAATGTCAAGGCCTACATTTAACTCCTGGTTTCAAAAGCGGTTTAATTGAGTGTTGTGCTGGAGCAAGAGCCGTAGGGCCATGGCGAGATGGGAGCATGTCGGAGTAAACCGAAGCCCTGCCACCTCGGTGCACTCCACATTTCCATCTGTTTCATAATTTATCAAATCATATTAGTGGCTAACATGAGTGTAACTCTTTCAGCAGGCACAGTGCTTATCTGATCTATATTTCAATTGAAACGTTAAAATTATTCAACGTTAAACAGTTTGGCTTTTAAACTTTTTTTTATTAACTTTTAACTTTTTTAGTGTTCCGTAGGCTTTTTCTTTCTCACAGTTCAAAGTCTTTTTTGCCACTAAATTATTTCTGGGATTTCCAATGGATACCTAGGAATTTCTCAGAGTTTAACACGTTTAATGGAATTTAAAAGAGTAATATTGAAAGATTTGTTGCTTGCTCATTTTAGCCACTTGTAAATCAGCGATGTTGAAATTCCTCATTCTTTCTGAGGCACCAAATCCGAATATGTCGTCTCCAATACTTTACAACTGCCCCTTCGTTCTTAATATGGGCCATCGCCTCATATTCGTTCACCAGCTACAGTACATTTTTTTTACGTATCGAGTACAGTGGTGTTAGTAACAGGAGACGCAAGCCCTGCTTGGCTGATGCTTGTTCACCACTGCGAAATGAGTCCCTCATGTTTCTGCTTATAACCCCAATTCACCCCACACTGTTGTCTGGCGGGCTGTCATGCAGAGGTCATGTCACTTTCGAACCAAAGTTTATATTAAAGTTGTCGTAACTTAGCAAACAATGCCCCGCTGCAAATCAGCGGGTGAGGAAAGCGAGCGGTGCTCCACCGTTGGTCAGCTGGCGAGGCACTCTGCTGCACCGCGTAGCCGTGAAAGTGGCGCTTGCTGGTTTACAAGAGAGTTGTTGTTTTTTTGTATAAAAACCACACTGGCAGATATCGTCCTTTGACTTTGAGATTTCAACAGGCCATGCACATTGTTGCGACCAGTTTCAATATTTACTCTACTCGGTTGAATTCTCATGAGTAAAGGATTCTTAACAACAGAGAGAAACACGGTGTTCATAGGGTGCTGTCCTATGAACCTGGCGACCCGACTTCGATTCCCAGCCACGGCTAACAGCAGCTTATATCACGCGAGGTCTTCCCCCCCCAACCCCGTTCAGGAACCTGCACTGACCAGCATGGTGAAGTATGGTCTAAAAAAACCCCATGGCGTGAAGAAGGCCTCCGTCCAGTCGAATTGAGAATGGCTGCAATAAAAGATGTCTTGCGAGAGTGGGAACTCGGGCAGTGTCGCTCGGCACATGTCTGTGACAAACAAGAAACAAGAAACAGTTGAAGGAGGGAAGGAAATAAAAAAAATGTATACATCAAAAAAAAAATCAAGAAAAATTTATATTGCCTTCAAATCTTTCACATTGTGAGTGGAAGAGGCAAAAACACAACTCTTTATAAACGGCCAAAACAGAGGAAATGAATGTAACAAAATAAATAAAATAACCCGGCGGGAGAAACGGAATCGTGGCTGGGGCTGCTGGCTTGCCGCGTCCGGTCAGCGCCGGCGCTCGGCTAAGGGCTGGGGGGGGGGCTCGCGTTACGCCGACAGACTGACAGCGCAATTATGGCGCGTGACCCCAGCAAGCACCCTTGGTTCCAGAGACTCCACTCAATGTATCCCCTTTCGTGTAGATTGGAGACAAGTGGGAGCCGGGCTGTGGGGCCGTGGGGTTGGTTGGGTTTGCGTTGGGCGCTGGGGAGGGACTGGAGCTGCCGATGGCCGTGGGCTAGGTTCTTTAAACTTGACCGTTTCACCTTTGTCCTGTTGCCTTGCAGATCTTCGGGTTTTTGCGTATCGGAGGCTAAAACTAAACCGCCTAAGTATGCTGATCTGCAGTTAAACGGACGGGAGGGTGGGTGGGTATTGCAACTCACAGAGACGTTCTTTCATGCGGTTGGGCCCTCTCGGCGTTTTTATGTCATCTTGTTGAAGACGACGGTTATGGTAAAGTGTTTGTGTGTGTGTGTATATATAAATACTGTATTTATCAAATGTGTATTCGAATGGAAGGTTAAACGTTTTCATGCAAGTTAGTTTCAAAAAGGCTTAGGATGGACATGGGGTCCGTTACACGAAATCCGAAGTGTCATGCTGAAGTAATATTTTGTAAACGCGAGTAGACTAATGGGCGCGAGTGATGGATTAATATGAGAAATGTTAACGTTATTACCCGCGCATTGCCTCGCACATGTCAGTGGATTATAAATGGAACAAACGTGGCCTTTTCATGTTGAACTCTCGCAAACATTTCAGAAGTTTTACTCTGCGATGCCGTTGAAATTTTTATTATTATTTTACATTGTGGTTAAAAAAAAGGAGGTGGAATGATTTGACTGAATTATGTTGGTTCGGGTTTTGAACTGAAAAAGAAAGATCCTTGTGACGAAAACTTTGGAAAATTCACGCTTCTTTCATCATCGTCGTCAGCGTCGCCGTCTCGCCACTCTTTGTAGGTTCGGCGCGCACGCGTGTGAGTGATGTTACACTTTCATTTCTTCAAACTGTGATGGAAAACGTTTGTCTCTTAAGAGTAGCACATCAAAAGCGGTTGCTTCCAGGAAAGCCTTGATCCACTGCAAGCAGAATAAAAGTAATAACCTCGTTGCATTTATTGTCAAGGTGGAACCAAATCAAAGCCGCCAGAAATGACCGAGCAAGTTGTTGTGGGTGTGTCCATCCAGTTCGTTGTTAATACTCGTACCTCGGTGCAATCGGATAAAATCCCACAGCGTCTTTAGCTCAGAACAGTTTACAGTTGGACAATTGTGAAAGCATCTGTATATATTTAAAGATATAAATAAATACACATTTTGTATATCCAGCAGTGGATTGATCATGGCTGTGAGGATGATGATGATGATCATGATGATATTATAACCAGCTGGACGATGGTCTGGTTGAAAATTCAAATCGTCAAAAATGTAAATCCCAATCAGAAGTGGTTTCAGTGTTGTATCCCTTCGAGGTCGGTAAAATAGTACTACATTGTCAGAAGTTGTTGTACTGCTGTGGAGTGAATGATCCCCACCATAGCAATGTGTAATTTCCACAACTGGCTCACGAGCGTTATCCAGTAAACATGCTGTTCTTGAGCCAACGTTGGTTGACTTTGGGCCAACTTCCACCGTCAACTGTTTACTGGGTCGGTGGCGAAGATTGATGTCGTCCCATGCTTGTGTGACTTTGATCAACCATAACCAAATAAATTAATTTTTGAACCACGGCGGCTTCACGCCCGACGTACCTCGTCACCGCACGCGTGCCGGCGTGGTCCACCCTTGACTGGATACTACCGGGAGGACAGCCAACGTGTCGACCGAGGTCGTGAGATAATCCGAGCCTTGCAGATTACGCGATGAATATAAATTGTGTTTGTGTGCCGTATATTCCACTGCTACACAAATGCACGTTTTGCAAGTTTGGTAACGCGACCTTTTCCCTAATTGCCGTTGCTGCTTTGTGGCCCGGGCTGATTTAAAGATTTCTTATCAGGCCACAGGATTTAGTCTCTAAAGCATTTTTGTTCCTTAATTGTTAAAAACAAAAGCCCTCGCCCATACACTTGTAACAAGAACTGAGACCGGCGAGGAATGGGGTTTTGCGTTGGAACGTGCAACTCGATTCCTGGGCACTTACATTTTTTTTTACTGTTGTTTAATTTTCTCCTTAGTCTTGATGGGACGAGAAGTCGGCGACTTTTTACCTCACCACAACCCCGGCAACCTTACCTCCACCTCGCTCCTAACCCCCCACCACCACCCACCCACCCACCGCCCCCGGCCACACCACCACCACCACTCGAGCTCTCTGTGCTCCCCGACCTCTCCCCACGATTCGGTTGATTAAAATGTTAACGAAAGCATAAACGGCTCTGACAAAATGACGGGTGGCGCATTAAACGGCGTATCTAAATACGAAGTAAATGCTGGAAAACTCATTTCTTAGCTTCGCTGTATCGGGTTTAAAGGGGGCCTCTCCTTCTGTCGCCAATGCATTTTATTCCGTCCCCCCCCCCCCCCCCTTTTCATGGTCTGCTAATGCAAGCGGAATACACATTTTTTTGATCTATTGTGCTCAACTGTACGCATTTCATAGTTATTTAAATTGAAAGTAAGACGTGCGTTTTTTTTCTTAACATTTTTACAAATGCTGCTGAAAACTTAATATTCATTCCCAGAGAAAGTAATTGCTCTTATTTGTGCCAACATAATGTTTATTCACAAACTCTAAAAGGGTTATAGAATTGTCAAAGCTAACTAAGACGCATTTTTTTTACCCAGCGTACACTCTGCTTCTCAAAACTTTATATGTTACCCGCTTTTTTTCTATTTTCCCGGGACATTGCATATTCAGGATTGGGTTTTTTTCTTATTCTTGAAAATAAACCCAAAGTGTGCATTGCTTTCGTACTTTCCAAAGCGTCTTACGACCCGGAGAATACGGTAAATGGAACGCAGAACACAATTCGCGACAACTTATTCTGGGTTTAAAATTCAGAGACAACGCTTTTTCCCCTGCATGTCTGCCGCACGCATGTGTGTGTGTGTGGCTCTCTAAACGAGTGGTCACCTGATTTTTTTTATTTGTGTTGATTGTTAAAGTAACCCTCTTCCCAACCGTGAATACACACCGCCACTTTGCGGTTAACTTGGGCACACTCGTTAGTGATCGTAAAGACGGCCACATATACATACGTGCTGTCTGAAATAAAAATTTTGAAAGTGGTACAATCTCATGGCTGATTAATTGCCTATTAATTTGTTAATAATGTAATAAAATCAAACTGTGTTTTACACGTGTGTTTGATTAATTTGAGACAACGTGCCCCTTGCAAAGCTTTCGTTGCGCAGGAAGCAGATGTCTGCTGCCTGCTGTGCAGTTGGATTTAAAATGTTTATAGTAGTTACAACACTGAAAAATGCGGTATCATTGATTTACTCACGTGATAATAATGTGCTCCGTAAATGAGAAAATTAAACACTTCGTTTTTCACTGCCAACACAGTACATTTATTCATTCGCTGCCATTCACATGTGTGACATCGTGGAAGACAAATTGGGCAGTTTTTAATGCTGTTCAAAATAAATGTCGCCTTTATAAATTTGTGAAACCTCAAATTTTTTAAATACAAATATTAATTACATTTCTGTGTAAAGTTTGCAATTAATTAACTGGACACGTTAGCAGAGCATGTTTGAGAAGCACCGGCTAAAACACGGTGAGCCGTTCCGGACTTGACTGTTAAAACCAAACAAAAACCCGGATAATTTTTCTCTTTGCACGTTTTCTTCGGACTGCCTCGTGCAGTGAATGGGTGCTGTGTGTGAAGCCCTGTGTTGCCTGTGGTGGTGGTGGTGGGGTGAAGTGTGGGAACTGCACCTCCATTCCATTTGGCCAGAGCCGTTGTCGTACTCCAGGGAGCTGTGGCTTCACCCAAGGCCCCCCCACCTCCACCAGCAATCAAATTAATTGTTGAAATTTAGCGCCATAATTCGATTTAAGAATTAATTCCTTTTTTTATACGCTTTTATTTAACTCACTCTGTTGTTGTTGTATCTTCAAATATTGTAACTCGATTTTAACCCACTTCCCAATGTGGTATCGACTGCAAACTTGGTATACTTATGTCATACTGATGACAATACCATATTCTATCATAAAATATATATATATATATTTTTAAACATTATTCTTTATATGTTATATGTTTCGGCTTGGGTATAATTGGAGTCGTACATTTCATAAAAGCGTGTTTTAAAAAAAGTTTTAAAAATCTATTATTTTGTACGGACGCTGCCCATGGTGTGCTGAGTAGTGGTCAGCACGCTGGACTTGCGACCCAGAGGTCACCCCCCCCCCCCCTCTGTCCACACCATAGTTGGTCAATTGGCAGCTCGCTTGTGGTAAAGTGTGCGCATTGCTGCCTATTCCCAGACGCCCGGCCAGTGTGGGAGAGTAGGCCAACTGCCCTCTCTTGGGGCCCCTCTAGTGGAGGCCCTTCCACCAGCAGTGGCGTGCGTGAAGAATTGCAGGGCTGCACCTTTACATTTTTACAATGTGTATTGTTTCTTATTTACTACACCTCATCTTATTTGCTCCATTAGCCAAAATATAACAGCATATAATTTGCATATACTTGACACAGATAAAACATCAATTCCCACACGCGACAGGATGCACGTATCATGAAGCGTACTAATCGGTATAAATTCATTATTAAAAGCAAATATAAACACAAATCTAGGTTGAGTCTCCACGTGCCAATACACTCCACATGTTGTTAAGCCCTTACCTTCCTAGACCAATATTATCTATCAGCATTTCTTCAAGCAAGCAAATCTGTGGACCAGTTGTAACCTGGCTCTCATCAGTGGAGTCGGGAATTCGTTAGTGGCAAGGGCATTCTCAGTGGGCTCCATCGTAGGGATGTCCCTCCACTTTAATTTTAGGAGCGTTTTAACTCTTTGCTGCAGGACTACTTTTACACATTACCTCAACACAATGGAGCTTATACATTTAAATTATATTCGTACTTGGTCATGGCTATGACTCGGATCACGTGGGTTGCGCCGTAGCCTGCCACACTTCCCCTCGCTGCGTTCCTGAATATATATTTGGGCGGTGATGTAATTGCCTTTGAATGCAATTAAGTTGTTATGTTAAAACACTGATTTTTTAATTGCAACTTTGCATGACATTACATGGATCACTTTTCGCGGGTCTGTACATTATGGGAAAATAAAGTGCCTAATAATTTTTTTTTACTTGCTGCCCCTGAAAAAAAAGGATGTCACTGCCACAGTGCATTATGGAGAAATGTTCAGAACGAGCAAAGAGAAGTGGCCCAGCGACTGGTGCCTGTTTGCAAGTGTAATCTTGGGTATCGCATGTCTTCCGAATACCGCTATCCCACACACGTAGGTCGGGAGGTCACGACACCAGGGCTGTAAGCCAACCTATTTAACTGGGACACAGGCGAATGGGAGCTGCCACAGCAGCGTAACGGTTAGGACACCAGACGTGGCATGCTCGAATTAAACGCGTACGCTACGACTGCGGCGGCGAAGCTTGAACACTGGGCACGGTTTGATAATTGTGGGCACTCCCGCCTCTGGCCAGTGTGGAATAGTAGACCGAATTCCCTCTAGAGCTTCCTTTAGTGGAGGACATCCCGCCAGCAGTCGTGTGAGCGAGCAATTGCAGGGCTGCACCTTTACCTCCGATTCATTGCCTCCGTTGCAGTTGAGACATAGATATGCGTCGTTCTTGTTACGTAAGGACAATGAAACAACGTTGCCGAGCCCATTGTAATTTTAAGGCCACTTGGGTAAGATTTTGTTTCCTTTCAAGTTTTAACAAGAATTTACAATATGACGCCGTGTCGTTTGGCGATATCTTTCTCATTTATGAGTAAACAGTTGTGAATGCGGCGCTGACGGATGATTCTTTAGATGGAGACGGGTTGAAAAGAAGTTTGTAAATTCAAAACATACGTTTGCTCTTTCTGAGAGATGGTTGTAACCAGCATTCCTTTCTGGAACAGGGCCCTGTTTCCCCGTCTTTACGCGGCGAAGTCACGCAGAACCTTTGCTTTGACCTGGATTTAAACGAAGCCGCGTCACTTTGCCGCACCACCTGTCTGGCTTCTCGTCAATATCAATGCGAACGTTCTATGAGCGATTCTACTCCTTAAGGTCTATGCCAAATGGCCAACAACACCCAGTGAAAATAACGTCTGTCACATTTTATCTGGCTCGGCAAGGTCTTGCCGGGAAAAACCTCGATTGTCGATGCTTTGGTGTTATGGACCAGTCCAGTCTATTCTGGATGAGTTTCAAGTAAACGTTTTGTCGATATCAGATGGTGGATATTTAGGTGCCAATTTCTGATCAAAGTTTGTATTTTCAAATTGCTTATTCCTTACCGTTACATTTTGCTGTAACGGGAAACTCGGATTCCTGTCTGCGTTATTGGCTACCGCCATCTTCCATCAGCGTCGTCAGATTTGATCTATCCACTGCTGGACGAATGCCATCCCCTCAGTCTCGTGTTGCAACATTCCCCCTTTGCAACACGAGAAGAAAGACACGTCTCAGCTATTCATTGTCTAAGGGAACCAATTTTTTTAAAGCACTTCGTAGTTTTACGAGGTGACGCATGTATACGAATATTGATTTTCATATTTTTTTATTAAATGAATGGATAAATGTTTGCGTTGAACAATACGTGCATATGCAGTCCACGTGTCTAACGCTGCACCCCGCTGTTGTTTGTTTCAGACGATGTCGCAGGAAGAGCTGCAGGCAGGTGTGTGCCTCGATCAAGTTGTGTTGTGTGGTTCTTTTTTTACAACAGTTCAGAAAGAATTGTGAAGTCTCCTTTATAATTTTAACTCAAACGTGATCACACGAACGTAGGGCCTGTGGACAGCTTCGTGTTACCCCGTTTTGTGTTTAGTTTGTTGTCCTTCCCCCGCACCTCCGATTAGCACGGTTGGCTACGTGCGGTGCGAAAGAAGTTCAACGTACACACACACACACCCTGACAGCTAGAGTGGTGGGTGGGGAGGGCCGGCTCAGGTTCTGGCAATTCTGCTCCGGCCATGCACGCAGCCAGAGTTGACGGGCAGAGGAGTTAATCTCGTCGTCAAAAATACAACCATGGCTGTACTGAACAATTTGCCTGTGGACCGACTCGATTATTCCAAGGTGACAGGCAAATGTGAACATGGCCACTGACCGAGCGCTGTTCTGTGGCCCAGTGTCTGCGTACCTGGAGGAGGGAGTGTTGGTGCGAGGTCTCTGGAGGGAGAGTCTGGAGGTCGTCATCGCTAAAGTGGCCCGGAGCTTCACGTTGGTGCTCGAAGACAGCGGGGCCCGGGACAGCCCCTGGTGCTACTTTGTCATCAAGGTAAGCCGATGATTTTATTCAACATAGTTTCAAACTCGTGTGCGAGTTCAACCCAAGGTGACAGAAGTTGCGGAATTAATAATGAAAACACATAACAGGGTTATTATTTGTTTCTTTCGGTTAAGTCACGTCTAAAGATAAAATAATAAATTAAATTAAATAATAGAATACGACGTTTCGATTGCAACACAAGCAATCATCATCAGGTATAATGAAATAGCGACATAAAATCTAACCAGAAAACTATAGACAGACATATTAGCAGACAGATATCACCAAGATACATAGCGAGAGCAACACAGGTAACAGAGAGGGGTGATCGTCTCTGTGTGGTGGCCTTAAATAGACAGAGGGGGGGGCGGAGGCAGAGAGAGGGAGGAGGGTTAGAGAACAAATTAGCATATCAATGAGTGGTCAACAGACGTGGTGCTGCGAATGCGATGGCACGGCAAGCAAGCCTGAAAATCAGGAGAAGGACACACTAAAATTAAATAACCTAGTAAAATATCGAAATGTAATGTAATACAACACAGAGGGTCGGTCAACACACAATTAACGCATAGCCTGGTTGATTACGTATTTCAAAGATTGCTAAGTTAGAATTTAAGTGTGAACAATCTAAAGAGAGGACACAGGCAGAGAAAACAAGTCGCCAGAGAGAGAGAAAAAAGATAAGCTTAAAACTTCCCCGTAGAAGTGGTTCAATCTTAATTTTAGAACTTTCGTGACTGCAGGAATTATTATTTGTTTCTTTCGGTTAAGTCACGTCTAAAGATAAAATAATAAATTAAATTAAATAATAGAATACGACGTTTCGATTGCAACACAAGCAATCACCATCAGGTATAATGAAATAGCGACATAAAATCTAACCAGAAAACTATAGACAGACATATTAGCAGACAGATATCACCAAGATACATAGCGAGAGAAACACAGGTAACAGAGAGGGGTGATCGTCTCTGTGTGGTGGCCTTAAATAGACAGAGGGGGGGGCGGAGGCAGAGAGAGGGAGGAGGGTTAGAGAAAAAATTAGCATATCAATGAGTGGTCAACAGACGTGGTGCTGCGAATGCGATGGCACGGCAAGCAAGCCTGAAAATCAGGAGAAGGACACACTAAAATTAAATAACCTAGTAAAATATCGAAATGTAATGTAATACAACACAGAGGGTCGGTCAACACACAATTAACGCATAGCCTGGTTGATTACGTATTTCAAAGATTGCTAAGTTAAATTCTAACTGATGATTGCTTGTGTTGCAATCGAAACGTCGTATTCTATTATTTAATTTAATTTACTATTTTATCTTTAGACGTGACTTAACCGAAAGAAACAAATAATAATTCCTGCAGTCACGAAAGTTCTAAAATTAAGATTGAACCACTTCTACGGGGAAGTTTTAAGCTTATCTTTTTTCTCTCTCTCTGGCGACTTGTTTTCTCTGCCTGTGTCCTCTCTTTAGATTGTTCACACTTAAATTCTAACTTAGCAATCTTTGAAATACGTAATCAACCAGGCTATGCGTTAATTGTGTGTTGACCGACCCTCTGTGTTGTATTACATTACATTTCGATATTTTACTAGGTTATTTAATTTTAGTGTGTCCTTCTCCTGATTTTCAGGCTTGCTTGCCGTGCCATCGCATTCGCAGCACCACGTCTGTTGACCACTCATTGATATGCTAATTTTTTCTCTAACCCTCCTCCCTCTCTCTGCCTCCGCCCCCCCTCTGTCTATTTAAGGCCACCACACAGAGACGATCACCCCTCTCTGTTACCTGTGTTGCTCTCGCTATGTATCTTGGTGATATCTGTCTGCTAATATGTCTGTCTATAGTTTTCTGGTTAGATTTTATGTCGCTATTTCATTATACCTGATGATGATTGCTTGTGTTGCAATCGAAACGTCGTATTCTATTATTTAATTTAATTTATTATTTTATCTTTAGACGTGACTTAACCGAAAGAAACAAATAATAATTCCTGCAGTCACGAAAGTTCTAAAATTAAGACATAACAGGGTCTTTTTTAGAAGTTCCACTCCTGCTGCAAGCTGGGTTTTTGATTCTGTATTCTCCAGAATCAAACTCGGGTCGCCAGGTTCGATGCGCAGTACGCTGACCGCTGCACGCACCACTGCTCCATAGCTCTTACGAATACATTTCTCTCTCCTATCTCCCGTTATGTTCAGTATGCCTGTGGCCTGCTGCCTCCACTCTGTTCGGCAGTCCGGCCCTTAACACAGAATGCTTGGGACACCCCTGCGTATATAAATGATAGGCCAGTGGAAAATATATCGCTTTCCTGTGGTGAGAAGTCTAATGCAGTTGAGCACAGCTGCTCCGAGTTGGCATGAGGTGTTCATTATGCATGTTACATGCGTGCCATTGTGGTGCAATTATGAGCTTTTTGTATGAGACTCGCATTCCTCTAACTCCCACATTTAATGAAGCGCACCGTAATACAATTACTCGATTTTCATGTAGCACCAAGAGTAAATCAAATTTTCAATTGATTGAGTTTCAAATATGGTTTTATTGCTGCAATTTTTTTTTATTAACGGTGTTCAGCGAATGTTACGTTGAGTAAGCGGACGTGATTGGCTCGGCAGCCTCCACTTGTGCTGCCCTGCCGTGCGTTCCGATATTAAACGTAGAGAGACCTCAGATTTTAACTGCAGTTGTTTATGAGTTCTGTGAAATTCAGCTTGACTTTTGTTTACTTGGCTCTCTTCAACTCAAACACGAGCTCAACATCATTTTTGTACCCGGATTAAGCGGCAGTCTTTTTTTGGGGGGTAAAAAAGATTATCTGTTTCCGATGTTTGAGAAGCTTGCCCGGGCATTGATGCTGCAGCCTACCACTGTCAGGTTCGCGGTTATCCGTTAACCAAACAAAAACACATGTGCCGTGCCGTGCTCCGGCCTGCGCCTCCGCCACACCCGCACACGTGACCGCGTCTCTCCCAACCCTCCTCGGATCCCTCCACTGGCTCCCCACACGATCGACTTCAAGATCAGCTTCACCATTTGTAACATCCCACCTACACGGACTTACCCCTGCCTACAACTTCCCCTCAGCCCAAATTTCTTCTTTCAAACTCAACCCCCGCCCCCCAGTTCCAGATTATCTTTGTACATTTCAGTAATATTCTTTAGGTCTTGCGGTAAAGCCACGTAGATAGAAAAATATAAAAAAAATATGACGATGTTTCGATCGCAACACAAGCAATCGTCCTCTCTCACCTGAAGACGATTGGTTGTGTTGCGATCGAAACGTCGTGATATTTGTATTATTTTTCTATCTACGTGGCTTTACCGAAAGACCCATAGAATATGTATTCCTGCAGTCACGAAAGCTTTAAGTCATCATTTCAGTAATGTGATGAAGAATGGAGTTTGAAGATATTGGGTTTAAATAATTGTTAACCAGCATTTTATTTATTTCACGTTTGAAGGGGCGGTGGCATTGTCCAGTGGGAGAGTATTTGCCGTGTATTCCAGAGCTTCGTGGTTTGACACAAGCGGCTGTCCTGGTTAATACTGCGGGTGTATTCACCAAAACAAGATAGCGTCGTCTGTTTCATGGTGGGGCGCCACGGTGGCGAGATGTTAACTTCCTCGCCTGGTATGCAGGAGGTCGTGGGTTCGAACCCAACCCTGACGCGTGTATATGTGGTGTTTGCACGTTCTCCCCGTGGTCGTATGGATTTTTCTCCTTGTCCTCCGGTTTTTCCCTCCACATTTAGAAGCATGCTTTTAGAGTATTTGGCTGCGATACCTGTCCACGTGATAAGCCACTTGGTTGAGCTATCATTTGTGGCCAGGTCGCTTCTGAAAAAGAGCTGTATAGCTCAGTGGGCCTTACCTTGTAAAACAAATTAATTAGTTTTTAGTTCAAAGCGAATGTTGAAAATCCCACGCTGTTATTTAGAAAAGGGTAGGCCATGTGTGCCGGCCTCACGGTCAAAATAAAAAAATTACTTGCAATTTGCCTATTTGGATAAAGCCACATAGCAATATCTTCCCCGACTGTGAAACTACTGCAGGCTGCAATCGTCCATGAAATGTAATGCCTTAGCGATCGCCTTAATTCCTAACATGAAATTCTGATTCTTGGAGAAACACAATGGGTAGAGTTTGTAAACGGATGATATAGAGATGCCTGCCAATGTTGTGTCCGTGCGAGTGAGATCCGTGTTGTGCTCCCCGGTTGCCACAGGTGTGCCTGCAGATCTTCCAGCTGTTGGTCTCCGATTTGAGAAGTATCCTGGAGTCGCGAGAGAGGGTTGCTATCCACCACAACCTAACAGTCATCCTCCAGTCTCTACTCCAAGTCGTTTCTGGCCTGGTGAGACATTCATCGAGACATTCAAGTCTTGTGTATCAGCGTATCCGCTGGACTGTGTATTTTCAATATCGTTGAGATGTATTATATGCGTCATGTGTGTATTTTGTTTTCGTTTAATTGTGAGTATAGCGTTTACACTGTGATGCTTGTGTGGAATACAAGAGCCATGTTTGTGTGTGTGTGTGTGATAGTTCCCCGAATTAGTCTGCCGGGGGTTATTCCCGCCTTGATTTTTACGACTTGGCTTTGCTATACGTTACGATCAGCCCCACGCAAACACTGTGGTTGTTATTGTTGTTACATATTTCTGCACGTGAGCACAATGTCTTCAGGAAAACGCACTTAAGCTGACATTTAAAGGTGTCATTTTTCTGCCCGTGACTTCAAATGTTACGCAACGTGCCGTGATAGAGCACTGCAACTTTATTGCTGCTGTTTCGCAATACAGTTGCACATTACCCACAAATGGAAAACGATCGTGGGTAAAGCCACCTACGATCTTGGCACGGCAATGTCGAGTGAAAATCACGGCCTAGTGCGGGGAGTAAAACAATAAATCATGGAAATGCCAAGGAACATGGTGGGATGGTGCCCAACCAACTAAACCGCGTTTTGTGTGTTTAGTTTGTTGTCCTTCCCCCGCACCTCCGATTCGCACGGTTGGCTACGTCTGGTGCCAAAGTAGTTCTGCATACATACGTACATCAAAGTCAAACAAATAAATCAAAGCAAATGTAATTGCTTTGACATCTGAATACATTTGGATGGAATCCATTGCAACAAATGTGGATTCATTAATTCACGATGTTTTCATCGATTTTGGTGTGAAATGGGGGAAGCCCATGGCCTCTCACCCGCTCCGTTTAGATGACAGCGGTATCGGTGGCGGCAGGGGTCGTCATCACCACGGCCGCGATCGCCGGTCCCTGCTGCTGCTGCCTCCGCTGTGGAGCAGAGCGGTGACGAGCATCGTCGGTGATGGAACTGAGATGCCGGAAGGATTGCGCTCTCCCGGCCTTTAGTCCTCATTCGTATTGATCACAGGACAGTCGTATGGAGGTTTTAAATACTGTGCCTCAAGTTTAGAATGCATATTGAATGTATTAGTTTTGCCGGGCAGGGCCTTGTAATGATGGCACTAAGCCAAGGGAAGCTTTTGGAGAGAGGTTAACTGGTGAAGTCACCGGTAATGTGATTGCTATTCCCCATTGTTCATGATATATGTCTACAATATGTTGCATAGAATCTGTAAATGATAATAAAAGCCCATCATTCCAGAAAAATAGTTCAGGCTAATTAAAAAACAATGCACAAAACGTGCACAAACACCACTTGTCATCTATAATAGAGGTTTTTTGGGTTAGATCGCGTAAGTATATAAAAGTGTCGTTAAACCCGCCACCACCCGACACAGCCAACTAGTAAGGTTTGTCACGTAAACAGAACGTGCCAATTCGTCACTAGTACAGCACAGCGGTGTGTTGGAGAGCCAAGCCACAACATTTACAATCTGAGTACGACGTTTCGCCAGTAATTACAACTAGCTTCATCAGTCTAACGAAACAGGAGGACTTCTCCACCAATCTGGCTGTCGCCTGATGAAGCTAGTTGTAATTACTGTCGAAACGTCGTACTCAGATTGTAAATGTTGTAAACTTTCTCTCCAACACACCGGTGTGCTGTACTAGTGACTAATTGACACGTTCTGTTTACGTGACAACCCTTACTAGTTGGCTGTGTCGGGTGGTGGCGGGTTTTAGCGACACATTTATATATTTACCCGATCTAACCCACAAAACCTCTATTATGGATGATATTGGTCGCGAAAGCCTGCGTCTTAAACCGCTTGTCATTTGTGCATGATGCTTAAATCATCAGCAGATCCTGAAGAAGTGCATTGTGGTCTTCGTGTCTTCGGTGACCATCAAATTTAATTTGAGCAACGTGTGTGCATCTGTCAGTCTGCTGCCTATCAGTCGTCACATTTTCTCAAGTAAATTTTGATGATGACCAAAGCAAGACAGACCACAATGCACTTCTTCAGGAACTGTTGATGGTTTTTTTTTTTGGCATAATGGACCAAGGCAGAGTGCTGTTTACACGCTTTTGAACGCATTCATTTGGATCGTTAACGTCACACATTGTGGCACGGGAAAAGGATCCCCGGATGATTGGTTTGGCGTGTAAAGCAGATGATGACCAGTGCTAAGCACACAGTGTGTGTGTGTAATGTTAGCACCGAGTAAACAAATCTCTGGTCTAAGTTGACATCAGTTCCTAGCTGCCGGATTCTCCAATCTCAACATTCTCCCCGTGCGGAACTTCAACACAACATGCATCGTCGTTTAAAAAGTGTCTTGAGGTTCTGTTTTTATTTTAATTGGCAAAGGCTTGGGCATTAAATTGACACCGAGGAAGATGAACACACCTTAAGTTGACGTTTGGGCAAATTGAAAAGTGTTATAGAAGTGGGTTTCAGCTTCCAAGGGTGGGACTTTAAACCGTTTGGTGGGACCATCCTGAAAATGGTCCCCATATTCAGTGGGACTCTCCTGGGAATACAAGAGTTGTCGTAGTCGTAATAATGCTGACATATGTAGAACTGTAAAATACTACTTTCTCACTGGGATTTCGTGTCTGTACTATATACTTAGTTATTTTTTTTTAAAGCTCGATAGAACGTGCTTGTAAAAGAACGTGGCAAGTGGTGGTTATCATGTTCTCCCAGAGGGGCGAGGGGGCGGGGGGGGGGCAGGAAAAAAAAGTTCAATTTGCCGTGGGCCTCACACCCAAGAGGGCCCCAGAGTGGCAGGCCCCGTATTATTTTTTCCACTCGCGCGTAAGCGGCCCCACGTGGCATTATGCCGCGGGCCCTCCACGCCCCCCGGGGCCTTCCAGAAGCCTCTGGGCAGCGCTGTGGTTATGAAATCGGGAAACACGGCGGTGGGCATTGCCTACAGAGGACGCCATGAGAGGACCGAGCATGCTTGGCCTCTCTGCAGACTTCGTTTCTGTTCTAGAAGCATTTCGTCACCAAACCGTCGTCGTGCTTGAACTATTCGTCTCGTGCGGTGATGGGATTGGTTGTTTGCTAATTAAGCAATACAAGCGCAATAGATGCCATTAAGGCAATGATGTCCTTTATTACATAACCTCATGCGTCGTTTTCATTAAAACGTTTTATACGTGAATCAACTCTGTATTATTGCTCTCATTGCTTAATGTCAACGGTGGCTGCGAAATATTATGTGATTTTTTTTTTAAATGAAGTTGTGCTGTTCCCTGTGCCTACAGAGCCAGGCTTTAAATCCCTCATTGTGCAGTGAACCATAAATGTGAACAGATGTCCTTTCGCGCGTTGCAGATTCCACATCCCGAGTATTGCGCGGTAATTTCTAGCATCGCGAGTAATACATTAAAAGTGAAGGTCAGGAGGTCATCACGGTCAATACCATTGATGCCACCGCAATGCGATGGCAATGTGGCTTTATATAGCATCCAAATAAAATCGCATCTCAAGGCCGCTGTACATAAACGGTGGGAATATTTATTCTGTACAGACGGTCAAAGGAAAAAATGGGAGGTCTTGAGTCTGGACTTGAACGGAGGGGGCGGCAGTGGGCAGCACTGATGCCTGGGGGAAGAAAGTTCCACACGATGGGGGCAGCAGGAGAAAGCAAGGGACCTCAAAGTTGACACACGACCTTTGAGGCTCTGTCTTAGAGTATCCCTCCACCTGCGTTGAGGTCTCCACTTGGGAGATGGGCTACATCGCGAGTGGAGTCTCCCGTCGGTGGCTGATAAAAGAGGATGTCTCGTCAAGGGTCGCCGCACTCGTCGCGTAGTACAACCGCTAACGGCAGGTGCCGCCTCCAGCGCACCGGTGACTCCCGCATACATGGGGAGAGAAACAGCGACCGCCTGTGTTGTACCAACCGACCACAGAGCGACACGAGAGCCACTTCACCTTTTACTTTTGTGCGCTTTTTTGCTTCGTATCGCTGAAACCTGCACCTCCGATTAACGCGGTTTGGCTACGCACGGCTCGAAAGAAGTTCGGCAGCATGCACACACACACGCACAACGAAACGCGCTGCCCTCCGTTGCGCCAAACGGCGCAATCGTTGTGAAAGCGCGCGACCGCAACGAGGTGTGCGCGAGAACAAACGCGGACACTCGCGCGCGCAACCCTCGTTCCCGCAGGGCGCGGAGAGGCGCGCGCGCGCGTGCCTGGGTCTGCGCGCGTGCCTGGGTCTGCGCGCGTGCACGCGAACCGTTGCCTGCACGCCGAGCCGCCGGTGCCGATTAATGAGTAGCAGGTGCCCGGCCACGGCGGCAGCGGCAGCGGGGGTCGCGGTGACCAAATCCATTAGCGTCAGCAACATTTCCAAGGCTTACGGATCACGCACCACAATTAGCGCTCGTTACACGTGACTGGTCTGGGAAGTGACTAAACTGCATCTAAAATAGTTAATTAGCCCTGTAAAATTAAAGTCTGGGGCTCCACAATAATAGCCCCATTTTTTTGTTTTAGTTTTTGAATATCTCAATGTTACCCGTGTGAATGACGAAGGCTGGGAAATGCCTCTGAAAAAAAAAAAGGAATTGATTAAGTTGCTGGCGCAGACGTAAGGTTGAGTGAGGGGGTTGGAACCAGCTTGCCAAGGGGTTTACTATAACGAGGAATGATTTATTTCAATTTTTCACACAGGCGTCTAATGAGAGGGCCCTAACGTTTGATGCCAAGTGTTGTGGCTAATCCACGCCTCAAATACACATTTTTATGAAACTTGTTGAAATAAAAATAAATTTTAACTCTGCGGTCTGACATTTGAGCCTTGCCAGTGCCATATTGGCAGGAAGGGGTAGGCCTTGTGAGCTCACGAAGCAGGAGGGGAGGAGGCAAGTAGAACGGAGATGAATATGGTGCAACACTGTTGCAGTCATTCCAGTAATTCTGGGGCATCAGTCGACAACAACCATTTTAGACGGATGGATTATTGGCGAGAGATAGTTAAAATGCGAATATATTTAGCAATGCCGTGAGCTTTTTAACATCATACTTGGTCGAACATTCTTCACCATCGCTGGCCGTCCGACAGTACAAGCTGGCTTCTCATCGATGGAAATTGCCCACAGATGCGTTCCCAGACTTCCGTGCCTCTCCCTTGCCTTGCCTCACTTCGCTGAAAACATTTTAATGAGGGCGGCCTTTTTTAGGGAGGGTAGGCAAGGGGTGGGGGCGTGTGGAGGGGCTGGCTGGCTCTGTGAAGGTGGTGGTGGGGAGGTTGGCGCTACAATGGGAACAGGAGGGACAATAAATAAATAAGCTTCCAACAACATCGCTTTCCATAGGAACAGATGTGGCGTGCACACTAGAAGGCACAATTCAATTTTTTGTTTCGTGGTATTTTTGATCGCTTGGTCTTAAAATAAAAATATAAAATAGTTTTCACGTGCCCTTTGGGATTTACGTGTTTGTTACAGAATAAGTTGATTACTCTGGCCGGGTAAATGAATATACCGTTGTGCTGCCCCAGTGTATTTTGGGGTTTTACCGCGCGCGGTTTGGCACGATGTCCGCCGTTCCGCTCCGCGTGTTACGGGCACGAGGACCGAAACGTCGGACACAGGCGCGGGAGCGCGACAGCGCCGTTGTTGCAGCGTGGCACGGCTTCTCTAGAACGCGGGAGCCGGTCCACCACGGGTTATGCTGTGTTCTGTTCGGCTGCTCACGTGACGGAGTGTACGTTAAAATGTCTACGGTGAGGCCCCACTGTGGATTCCATTCAAGACCGGCGCGCGATATTTTTCGTTTTTCATTTTGAGAAGGCCTTGCCCAAATTTTGACATTTCCCAGGAAAAAGTCACATTTGTGATGTATACATTAACAGTTAGGAAGTAAAAATGTAATTGAGTATTTTTTAACCAAGCAAACATAAAATGTATTCATCCTTATAATAAGTGCACAGACTGGGTGGATTTACAGTTGAATGAGTCAGTGTGTCTTAATTTCATGGTTGAAAGTAGTTGTGTTCAGAACTTGGCTCATGGTTAGATTGCTACTTTATTTTAATATGCGGTGAACCACTTCCGGCACTTTTATTTCAATTAAGCCAATTCTGTACTTTTGTAGCTACTGAGGAAAGCTTGTGTTGACTGATTAGAAAGGCTCAGTTGTAAGGGTGGCTTTATAGGCCGAATTAACAACCATAGGAGGCCTGATAGTGTGTACAAAGGCACAGCAATGAAGAGGAGTGTGCTTGTATTTATCTAATTGTGTATCATATAGGCATGCTGCCACGGTGTAATGGTTAGCACACTTGACTTGTCATTTCGAGGTCACGGGTTCGAATTGGTCTCTCGGCACGCCAGTTGAAGCGGTGGTCAATTGTGGCGGGGTCAAGTGTGGGGGGGGATTCCTGCCTGCTTCCACGCTGTCTGGCCAGCGTGGAAGAGGAGGCCAAATACTCTCTTTGACAGGCCCTCTCGTGCTTGCCCTGGTGGAGTTCCTTTCGCCAGCAGTGGCTTTAGCAAGCAATTACATCACTTAACCTTCACTTATTACGTCATATTTATTTCATAAAACCATTAAGCTGAAACGTTCAGTATGTATTTCCTTCTCGGAAATAAATATAATAATAACGTGCAATGCTTTGTCAATCCACTGCTGGATGAAAGCCTTACCACACCGTGTAAGTTGTTGTGGTTGTTTGTCCGTATGTCGGCATGCTAGTCAATGCGCGTTGATGAAGGAGGGGAGATATTGAGGGCCGAACGAGATATCAGCTGCCACTGATGTCAGCTTTAGCTGCGAATCGAACTCGGTGTGCTAACCACTGTGCCACCACTCCCCATGTAGCACGAATATGAAATATTGCGCTGGGATTTGAACCTTAGATCCTTGTCGTTTAACGCATTTTTCTTAGGTTTTTTCGGTAAAGTCACGTAGAAAGTAAAATAAAATAAAAACAAAAATCACGACGTTTCGGAGGCAACACAAGTCTCCGTCATCAGGTGGGACCGTCACAGCCAGATTAGCTGTATCAAGTGAGGCAATGATTCAAGATGTAATCCCTTAAAAGCGGGTTGAGGGGGGAGGGAGAGGGAGGGGGGAGCTCATCAGACTATGGTAGCCAATGAAAGGAATGTATCGGGAGGGAGGGGGGGCGAGAGCCAAAAGGGTGGGCGATGGACGCATTGCTTGTAACCCAGTACGCTACAGCATCACTGGCCTGAAGTACTGATTAACGTACATATATAGTAAAACACAAGGGTTATACGCTTTCTCAACACTAAGGGCGTTTTTACAGTACTGTATTGTGTGAAAGGTTTTGTCATCATAATCAGCCGATGGATTCGTGTTTTGCTACCCAGCATTGGGATCCGCAAACCGTGTAGCGGACTCGGGCGGCTTGCAATGATCACGTCTAATAGAGCGTGACGCCCGCATGTCCCTCCAGACCTGAACCATGCAAGTGCGCTGTCCATGTTTACGTTCTTGAACGCGAATTCACCGTGAACATCACCACGCGCTTGCGACGTGGCGCAGTGCGATGTGGGAAAGCCTTGACACGGGCAAACGCGTTCTCCCTGTTGTGAAATAGTGAATTTAACACGCTCATTACCCAGTTTATAAATAGACACGGCCGCTAGCGTGCTGCCTGGGGTCCGTGTCGCAGGCGGAAGTCTGCAGCTGAGACGATTGGTGAATTAAGTCGATTATTTGACTTAAAATTACAATCGACCACTTCCTTTGTGGTCAATTACCCGCCAGCCACCCCCCCACATCCTGACTCCTGAATGCGGGAGACCCCCTGCAAGCCGCACCTAGCGTGACATGGCTGATGATGCCGATGACATCATTATTTTCCCGTCCAGTGGCACACTTGGGAACAGAGGTGAGATTCCCTCCCCCCTTCCCCAACTGCTGTAGCGTAAATCCGATTAGTTGAGTTATCGAACCGATAATCGGCAGAGTAATCGACCAATTGGGTAGCCCAGCTCGACCAAAGTCTGCTGGTCTCCTGGAACGGAACTTTGAGGCGCTCAAGGCGGCCCTGCTCGCTCTCACCTGGTGCACGTCGCGTCTGCTGCGCGTGCCTCCTCCAGGTGACGGGCAAAGACGGCCGACTCCTCGCAGCCAACGCCCTGGCCTTGAGCGTCAACCTCCTGGAGGAGCCTACGCAGGCGGCGGCCGCAGCGAGGGACACGCTCCGTCTGACAGGTGGAACGCGCACGACGACACTCGCTCACCGACTTTGGTTTGCATTTGTACCTGCGTATGTTGTGAGTATGTTGTGCGTATGTTGTGCGTATGTATGTTGAACTTATTTTGCACCGTACGTAGCCGACCGTGGTAATCGGAGGTGTGGCGGAAGGACAACAAAAGTTAAACACAAAAATCTAGAGTTTTCAATCTAGATTTAAAAGTGCATAGCTCCAATGGCTTATTAATATCGGAAGGGCGAAGAAGCACGTCCTAAAACCCGCGATGCAGTGACCGTCTTTATTCGATGGTTAGCCACAATTTGCTGCGAGGATGACCGGAGTTTGCGTGATGGTTTGTGTTCCTTGACGAGATCGGCAGAAATTGTACTCTTCAAAAAAGTAACAGTAGCAGTTAGCTTGTTAAATTACTTTGGATAATCCTCAACCCACATTGATTGAATTCAGTACATTCATTGCGAACGTATCGAATATGAATATCCATTTGCGAGTGAGTAGGTGAGTGTTGTAAATTCTAATTAAGATCCGGAAAAGCTCGAAAGCTAAAATGTGTTACAAATAGAGTCGGGTCTATGCTTGTACCAAGCAAAGTCTTAAAACTTAATAATATATAAAATAATAAATACAATAAAAATTTGTGCCCCATCGTTGGGGAGTAAAAATGTTGATCATTTTTATTTTTAAATCTTGGCCTGTGAAGCTTTGAATGTGGATGTTTTAATTAGCACTGCATAAAAAAACACATCAGATAATTAAAATCCAGCCAAATTTGATGCTCCCAAAATTGCAACCCGAATGGAGAGGGAGCTGAACATTGGCACGAGCAGAGATGTCTGTGGTCATAGCTAGAACCGTCTAAAATTTTACATTTTCGAGTTTAGGTCTCCCAATTGCAGGGAAAAAGGTTGTAATCTATTTTTATTATGAACTTATGTCAATGCAAGTTTTGTCTTTGGGGGTTTAAAAAAAAACATGAAATACAAAATGTAACATCAGACATCACCATGGAACATTCTCGTGTACATTTCAGAAGATTGTGCCATGAAAGCCGATCAAAGGGCAAATCCCACTCTCAGTGACTAATGCTGTACAAACATTATACGAATATTGCACTAGGGCTTACGACTTGCGATGTCAGTCTTCGCGGCTTTGCTCCTTTATTGTTAACTGACAAACACACACATCTATATTATGACGTGACTCTATTTGGGGTTGGAGTGCTATGAAGAAGGTCCATTGCCTGAAACGTCGCCCGTCACCTTTCATTGCAAGGCCGTGTTGTTGACGAATGTGTTCACTTTGGTCTCGTTACGGGTTGCAGTGCTCACTGACCAATCGGAGAGAGTCTGCTTTTGTAAATTGTATCGAGGAACGCTTCACGACTGCTGCTTTTGCTGCAAGCTCGAGTGATGATGCCCCTCGAGTTGATGCCCCTTGTGCCATGGTGGCTACTGGCTGCCCATCACCAGCCGACGCTCACCACGCGATTGGCACGTCACCGCATGGGACTGTGCCACGCAAAATGGAGATTTTTTAAAATCTGTTCTTTGATTCGAAGAACAGAACAGTCTAATTTATGAAAAACAGAGACCCTTCCAAAAGTGTATAGCAAATAAAACGTAGTCACATTTTTTTATGATAAAAACCAGGAATATTTGGCATGTGTTTTGCATCACCGACTCTCAACGATGCTCATCTTCTTTCGAGTGAGGAATTGACTATTACCGTAATGTGTACCACACTGTCCATGTGCCACACATTGCCCTGCGAAAGTTTGGCCGGTGTCTGTTGTGTAACATAATGCCCCACGGTGTCCGGTCTCGGCTAGGGACTTGATAATGCATATTCATTTTGAAAGTTAGAACCTGCACGTTTTTCCAATGAGATGGTGCATGATGCCAGATCCATGTCCTAAAGGGCAGCAAATTGACGGATTGTTTCCCTCCATGTTCAGCAGGAACAGGTGTACTGCAGATTGGGCTGTTCCGGCTGCGTGCATCAGACTTGCAGTGGGATGATTTTTCGTGCCTCGCCGTCTGCAGGGGTCTCATTACCTGCACCAGGAAGGATGTTCTGCTGTCTTCTGTCGATGCTCAGGTGCTAACTTATTGAAAATCTCACCGGCGTTGTCGTCACCATCGAGCGCGTCTCTCGTGCCGCGACGAGCGCGATGATGCACTGCGGCCCTGCGGCAGGGCGGGCGGGCGGACCCGAGGGAGCGCTTGTTCGCTGGCTGTCGCCGGTCACTTGCGATGTCCGCATCCGCAAATATTGGATTTGTGTGCCGTGACATTGGCTCATGACACACAGCCCTCATGGATTAGCTCGGTTGGCTACCTACGGTGAGAAAGAAGTTCAACATACATACGTGGCTTGTGAAACAGGGCTCTTATTATGAAACACACAGGGTGTCCTCAAAAGTGTCGTCCATTATTAAAGGTTCGTAATTAGGCAGCAGTTTGAACTGCGTGGTTGAAATCTTGGCAACAATATTTGTATGTCCGGTTAACTCTCGATTCATCTGGATTGCCGATTAAACCATGCTCGCTTGGTTGTATAATTAGCTGCTCCTCACTCGTCGAACACTAAATGCACGAGATTAATATTCTGGCAGGGATAAAACATGCGAAATAAGATCTTCATGCTGCCAGGCGTATCGAAGTAGCGCATGCTGCTGCCCAATTATTATTTTTCATTAATCGTGGAAGGATATCTTTACGGACACCCTCTATGGCATATCGATCTTAGATGCCTTGAGGCGTGTGCGGGTTGGGTGACTGGAGACCCTGCCCGCTGGCAACGTGGCTCACGGGAGATCATGGCAGTCACCAGCCGGCCGAGACTCCCGTTGAGATGTTTCGTGTTAGTCGTGTCTGATCTGTGAAAAGACGTCGTGTCTCCTCCTGAGACACGACGTTCTTCATTATGCGCAGGTGAACCTCGTGCATTGACGCTAATGCAGGGGGACTTCTTCGTAAATATAAAAATATTAGGGTTTTTTTTTCTCCCCCCCCGAATATTTTAAGGCTTATCCTGTGTCGTTGCAAAATGCAATTGGTGCCAGCATGCAGCCACGTCAAGCCTGCAACTGATAAATGCTTGACGCTGTCAATGTGTGTTTTGGAAATTATTGAAACCAAAACTAACATGCATGTTGCAAATCGATGGGGGCACATTTCTTGCTGACCTTTTTATATTAAGAGCAAAGTAACATTACTCCAGAGATAGCCAACGTGGATAGTTATATTGTGTAATATCTGATCTGTGAAAAGATGAACTTTGGCTGTGTTGAAAACACTTAATCAGAATCTCATTCTGTCTCCACATGTACAGAAAACCAATATTTAGTTCATCGGCCTGTCGGCTCTGTCGACCAATATTATCCTGCAGCATTTGTTCAAGTAAGCAATCTGGACTGGTTTTGACGTTCTGGCTCTTATCAGCAGTGAGTTTGTGAAACATATGTTGCTGGAGTGCCCTTGCCAATAACCCAGAAGCATTTGTTTACCAAGCATGGTGCAGCTGATGAGACCCAGCATGGCAAAACTAATCCAGAGTTTGCTTGCTTTAAACAAACGCCGCCGGATAATATCCATCGCCCTGTTTGTAAATAAAACCACGGAGTAAAAATACATTGTTTGAATATGAAATCACCTCCATCATGGAGGAATTCCAGCCATTCTCAGTCCACAATTAGACGAAGGCCTTCTCTCACGCCATGACAGCATTGTTTATTTAACCATCTTTAACTACGCCACCGGTAGTGCTGGTTGTTATCACCTGTCGTTGATGTTAGCTGTGACCGGGGATCGAACTCGGCTCGCTGGGTCTATCGCTCAGCCACCACTCCTATCCGTAGAGTACTATCGATAATAAAGTAATCAATAGATTCGCCTGTCTCGCTACATGAATACGTTTCTTTGAGGTCAATCAGCATGTTGGCTTTCTGGACCACGTGTTTTCTTGCAGCATTTGTTTAAGCGGGCAAACTCTGGACAAGGGTCGACTTTCCATGATGGCGCATCATTGCGCCGGACGTTCCCCCAGGGTGCTGTTGGACTTTTGTCTGCGACGTCTGCCAATCCAGTAGCTTTTGTTGAAGGGGCCTGGGCCACAGGTTTCCTGCTTCAACATTTGCTGCTTTATGTCAGTGGAGCCGGTAGGTGCTGTCTCAAGCCGCTTGGCCGCTGTCACCTCTGCGCTGAACATGATCGTCGTGTGTCGCGCGCCAGGGTTGCCTGCTGCTCGACTCGATCTTCCCAGCTCTGTGCAGACTCTGTGGGCAGCGACAGGAGGCCCAGTACCACGCGTTCCAGGGTACGTCAGTCCATTCAGAGGGCACATTCAGAGGACACCTCAAAAACACTCCACCGCGTTCATCACGAAACACCCGCTCGGGGTGAATCGTGATCAATTCCTAGAAACCACGTAACGGCAGAAATGTTTAATTGTTATCGATGATTTTGGTTAACACTGAGCACGGATTGTTCACGATAACACCACACGTCAACAAATGGGGTAAGCTTGCAAAGATATACGGACAAAACAAATCTTCGTAATGCTAAATTGTCAAAATACAAGAGACACATTTGGGAATCTTGATTCCAGTGAAATGCAGCTTTCCATTAATCAACAAGAACCGCCATGCCCAATAATACTTAGCAATGCAAGACGAAAGCACGGAGACCACGGCCAGAGAATGAAAGCTCCGGCAGCCTCGGTGGGTTTAAAATGTACTCATTTCTCATGAATGTCAAATGTTCTCAAAAAGTCAGGGATGAGAAACGTCCAGCCTGAGAGGAGACCCCCGCATAGCGGCTGAATTCTCTCCGATCTTGACTGCGTTTTTTTAAAAACAAGAATGAGAGAGCTAAATAAAAAAAATCCTCATGTTCCTGGGAATTTCCTGACTCTAAACCGCGTTGTGCTGAGCTCATCAAAAAAAAAAAGCGATCTTTGATCCGTGGGACTTTGACATTTGAAATAAAATAGCAACGAGCTATGTCTGAAAAGAATGTGGATGTCCTTTGCTTCGGCGCTCGCCGATGGGGCGAGTGATAACCGTGCTCTTGCTTGGTCACTGACAGCTTTCACCGTGTGCTTGCTGGAAGCACCTCTGGTCACTGATGGCTATCGAGAGCCTGGAAGTTTGTTTCTTTTTTTTTACCCCATGCCTTTTTGCCCTTGTTAAATGCCTCGATGTCAATATTATTACATGATGGTATCGTCGTCAGCTGTGATCAATCCACTGCTGGATGAAGGCCTCCCCAAGCCATCCTAAATCTGTTTACATGAAAGGACATTTTTTTAACCACTAAAATTTTACTTCAATTGAAAAACTATTGCACTAAATAGGAACAACAATGGTTAGGCCCCTTGGCACCGAACATTGAAGCAGACACTTTATCTCTGTCTACCAACTTTAGCCGTGTCTACCAACTTTAGCCATGTCTACCAGCTTGAGGAGCGGGGTATGGTGACGGTGCTGTGCACATGGAGATGGGGAGTCATCTCTCACGTGCCACGAATTTGTATCCAGCAAGCCGCTAAGTGGCGAGCGCTCTGCACAGCCAATTCAAGTCGACGTGTTTAATGTTTTTTCTTTTTCCATCTTTAGCAGCTTTTTTTTCCTTGGCGGTGTTTCACGCTTGATGCTAATGCTCCGTGTCAGGTTTTTATTGATGCGGGGGTTTCCATTTCTTGTCTTTTGCAGATGTGGCACAGTCTAATGATGTACATTCTGAAGCATTTGTGTGTTATAATCTTCGGTCAGAATTCATTAGCATAGCTCTGCCTTAGCCTCAGAATTTTACAGCTTGTTTTATTGTTAACATTTTAATGACTCTATTAATCTGGGTTTAGAGCAACGTACAAAACATTGAAATGGACTTTCCAAATCAAAACCAGGCTCAATGAACCAACGACAATAGGCTCATGTTGCAAGGCGCCCCTCTCTTGCCATTACGTACACGCGTGTCACCTGACGGCAGGCACTTCATTAACGCTTTAACAAGTGGCCGAACAGCAATTGCCGTGCGCGCTACGCGCTCCGTTCTGCGTGCGTGTGTGCGGTGCCGGGCCCCGGCAGTGCTGTGGCTGTGGATGCGGTGCGTGCGGAACAACCGGCGCGACCTGGCCGACCTCGTGCCCGGGCGTCGCGTCTTCCCCGACGGCGGCCCGCGGCTCGACAGCGTCCTGCTGCTCCTGCGCTGCAACTGGGAGAGCCCGGTGAGCCCTCGCTCGTCGTCCGTCTCCGCTCCGCTCCGCCCCCGCCCTCCCCCCCACGTGTCGCTCGGACGCGTTTAGAACGCAGCAAGCTGCCCTTGGCACGCCGGACTCGCCGTACAGAGGTCGACCGGTCCGATCTCCCGGCGCGGCGGTCGAAACAAGGGGGGTGTTGACCTTCCCCCGCACCTCCAATTAGCACGGTTGGCTACGTACGGTGCGAAAGACGTTCAACGTGCACACTTACAAATCCCCACCCAGCAGTGTCCAGTGGGTGCGCGGCAGTCAGCGGTCAGTCGATGGATCAGGTCAAATTGTGCCACTCCCCCCAACGCGAGACGTGAGGTGAGCCAGCCGTTCCTTTACATCGGTGGTTCTCAACCGGCGGGGTTAAAGGCTGCAGCACGGATAGCGTGCAGGAGAAATTTTGAATGCGTGTGCGCGTGCTAAGTCGGCACACACGCTGCGGTAACAACGCATTAATGCGCAATGTGAAACAAATGACTTACGAACTCCATGTCGACCAGAGGTGTGGACACGAGATTTACGGACTGTGTGTGTTTTGGGGCACAAGTGGTCTTATGCTTGGGGCCACCAAACCAACGGAGAGACAGCAATGTCACCCACTTATCTCTCACGTAATTTTGTTAAAGTTTAGTCATCACTTTGCACATTTGATCTCTTGAACAGCGCGCTGCACCACCAACTCTTAAGTCTCTGTTGTAAACACTTAGGGAGATTAGGAGCAGTTGACAATCGTCGGGAATTTGTAAACCCTCAGGGGGTTTGTAGATATCGAACACAATCGCAGGCCCTCTTGTCTCTGCGTAAACTCGGGAGCCGTGAGGAGGGAGGAGGGGATGGAAGAGTTCCCATCTTATGTGCAGCACATTGGCCTGGCAATTGTGAATGTTCCGTGATGCATTACAGATTACAGCATCTGACCTCGATAATTGGATTGCAGTTAAGTTCCCTAACTGCTCACTGTCAAGTCGCACTGCCGCTGGATTAAAGTAGATTCCGTTTGTTTCATGTTGACACAAGTACTTTTATTTGTATACAACTTACACTATGTATGTGTGTGTGTATATATATTGCCTTGCCTTTATTGTGTATTTATGAATGTTGAAAGGCGTATTGTAATGCAGTTGATCGGTGTATTCACGTTGGGAGGTTTTTCACGTAAAATAAACTCTGATTTTAAAGTGGGGCAGTGTGAGGTAAACATTCTGGTAGACCGAGTCCTCAACATGAGCGGAGGAATCGATGAGTGAAGTTCACAGGAACAGTAACCATGGCGGTGGTAGCAGTTGCGATAGAAGGGGGCGACTGAACCGCCGGCGTGCGAGTTACCGGAGAGAATCGCCGAGTACCGGATCATCCACGCGCCTGGGTGGTGCCCCAGGTGGAGGGCGTGGTGGAGAGCGTGTATGGGTGCATGCAGCTGCTGCTGGAGCTGTACGCTCGCGAGAATCAGGAGGACATTGGCTGCTGCGTGGAGCGGCCGCTCTTTGGGCTGCTGCTCAGGCAGGCGCTGGGCCTGCCGTGGGAGTCGCGGGGGAGGCCTGCCCTCCTCAGGGCCCTGCTGCCGCACGTCGGGGCACGCACGGTGAGCGGCTCGCACGGTGACCAGCAGCGCCACTACAATGTCGAATGTACGGTGGGTGATTTGAGAGGGCGAGACACAAAGCCACCTTATTTTGTACTGCCATGTCCCTGGCCAAAATCCCAAAGGGTTCGAGAGTTTCAGGAATTTCTTACGAGCCATCGACCCTCGCCACTCAAGCGCTGGATCACAGGTTCTGCCACCGTGCCAAATATATTTTTTTAGCGAGGTTCATTCCAATGGGTTTTAACGCACTTACGTGAGAAATGCATGCACACAAGAATGCGATCTTAACGCCCGTAAATATACACGTGGCCTGCGTTGTTGTAGCCCTGGCGGCATTGCGCCGTACATAACGGGCAACTAACTGGGTGGGGATTGTGAATATTTTTTGTTTCCTCTACGCGACTTGTTGCTGGCCGCAGATTTTGGAAGCGGATGCAGATCTTCCCCAGCAGATGTTGTCCTGCCTCTCCACTAACTACCTGGCTCCCTTGGCTGCCGAGCTCTACAAGGAGCTGCTGAAGAGTCAGAGGGATGCGTGGGAGAGCGATCTGTCGCTCAGTCCCTGTGCCACTCGGCCGGTCGACCTCCCAGAACGCAAGCAGCAAGCGGACACCTCGAAACCCCGCGGCCAGCCTGGCCCGGACCGCTTCGCCGTCGGGGTTTCAACGAAGTCCGCACGGCCGGAGGGCTTGGGCGCCGCCAAGCAATCGGACGGGGGGAGGGGAGACGGGGGGAGGGGAGACAGGGGGTCGGCACGCGGAGACGCTGGCCGTGGAGAGGCGCGCCAGGATATTCTAATGCCGGAGCTCCACACCAAAGAGTCGAGGCTGGCAGAGATGTGGGCTGGACGGTGGCTCAAGATGCTGCACTCTGCCCTGACGTCGGGCGTCTCCTTGCTTCTATACAACGTGTCCAGCTACCTCCTGCCGTGCACCCTCAAGGTTGGCTCTACCGGATATAACATTAACGGTGTCAATTACGACACACCATCGTAGGTTTTTATTATTATTACTATACTGGCACACGGGAGGAAAGCAGTTTAATTAACTCGCTACATTATTCTGGATGTAATCCTGGATTCCAGGCTGTGGTCTGGAGAGTGGGCGCCACGGTGGTGAGATGTTAACTCCCTCGCCTGGTATGCAGAAGGTCGTGGGTTCGATCCCGACCATGATGCTTGCTGTATATTTGGAGTTTGCGTGTCTCTCTCCCCGTGGTCATGTGGATTTTTCTCCGGGTCCTCCAGTTTTTCCCCCTCCACATTTAGAATCAACATCACGCGTTTAGATTATTTGGCTTCCATAAATGTCCACGTGATGATGATAAGCCACTTCGTTGAGCTATCAGGACGCTTCTGAAAAAGAGCTATGGAGCTCAGTGGGCCTTACCTGGTAAAATAAAAAAAATTGTTTAAATAGTTCAGTTGAGAATGAACTATCGGTGGTGAGTCTTCACCGTCTGGCTGGAGCCTCCTGAGCTGTCGACTCGGGTGGCTTGGAAAGGGAGAATCAAACTCCTCTTCGAGACCCGACCCAGCGTCCCGTGGACACTCCTCCTCTGGTTTGAATAACTACCATTAACCTGAACAATAATAATAACCTACGATCCTTTGTCAGTCCCGCTGGATGATGGTCTTCAACATGCAATGTCAGTCGCAGGGTTTGTTTCAACATACTTCACCCCACTGGTCAGTGCAAATTAGTCAAGGAGAGCCACCCAGGCCCAGTTCAGATCTCACTCGCCACTGATATTAGCCACGGCCGGGGATCAAACTCTGGTCGTGGGTTTAGAGTGCAGTACACGAAGCACCGTGTCCCATTGTCTTTATTTTAATTTGTATGGATTCAAGAGCAAGTTTTGGGAATGTACGTTTCTTAGCGCAGTACAAAAACCCATTCCAAACAAACCCTAATTTCCCTACAATGTGCGTTTGTATTTGATGTGCTCGTTGATGTGGACCAGGTTTTCCCAGAGACGTTTGCTTTGATGAACGACCACTTTAGTGGCCCCAATGATCTCCTGCCCTGGATAAATCTGGTAAGTCGGAGACACCTGTCATCACGAAACGAACTCAATTCATTCTCGGCTTTGCTTGATAAATATATGTTGTGGCTATTTCACGTGTGGCTAGCGGTAGTTTAATTTATCACGCTTTCTATTTTAACACAATCCACGGGGCCCAGAACGCCAGCGACATACAGTGCTGCTCGCAGGTACAATGGATGAGAGCAAATTGTCTCCTTCACCCGCGCGAGGTTCTGAGCACTCGGGGGGGGGGGGGGGGGGGGGGGGGGTAATTGCCGTCGTCGTCTTTCCCCGAGCAGCAGCGGGAGGGAAGAAGTAGAGAGAGAGGAGCGGTGACCTGTGGCGTGGACTCACCTGCGCACGTGACGGACCAACTGAGTGAGACTCCTTGCCGCCGCCCCCTCCAGGTGAGCGTCGCCAGGTCCGTGCTGAATCCCGGACCCGAGGGACGCTGGGCGGTGTCGGCCCAGATCCGCCGGGGCCTGCGCCACCGGGACGAGGGCGTGCGCGCCGCGGCGCTGGCCTTCGTGTGCGGCGTGGGGCCGTGGCACCGGCACCCGGCGGGCCCCGCCGAGACGGCGCTCCTGCGCGAGTTCGTGCCGCTCAACCTGCCCGTCGGCTCGTCCGCCTTCCGCCAGCAGCTGCAGGGCGGCGTGCGGCGCGCGCTGAGCGACCTGCGCGACGCCGCGCTGGTGGCGCTGCGGCGGGAGAGGCGGCTTCGGGGCGCCGACGGCGCCGGCGCAAGCGACGAGCGCGCTGGCGCTCGCTCGCCGGGCGTCCTCGACCGCACCGTCGGTCAGTGCCATTTGCTCGACGACGATCGGTGATTGCATCGCGCTCGTCAGTACTGCGTTCCGAGCTCGTGCTTACATTGATTGTAAATTGAAAGTAATTTTCTCCTTACTAGTGAGCAAGGTTAATGGTAAAACGTGGCGCAAAGGTAAGAGTTTGAAACTGCGAAGGCGCGGGTAAGGGTTCAGGGGCGGGGGCGGGGGGGGTGCGGTGGTTCGCGCGTTGAGCTCCGAACCCGAAGCCTCGAGTTAGATTCCAGCTCACAGCCAATATCAATGGCGGTTATCTGGAAGAGTCGGCTAAAATGCCCTCGAGCTGGACTCTCTCGAGCTCCCTCTAGTGGAGGCCCTTGCACCAGCAGTGGCTCGAGCAGGCACTTGCAGGGCTGCACCACAACGTCTGGACGCTGTGTTTTCTCCTGGCCATCGAAGAGTGACTGTAGACAACCTGAGCCCAACATCCACGCTACCGCTCTGTGTTGAAGGCGTTTTGAACGTTCACCGTTTTGTCGTCGTCAGAATTCGTCGACTGGCTGCTGGACCTGTGCCTCAATTCCCTCTTCCCTGGCGCAAGCTTCCAGCGCAAGAAGATGTGTCTGCTGCTCCTGTCAACTCTCCTGGAGACCTTCTCGGTTGTACCGCAGCCCGAGAAGAAGAAAGGCAAACCCCCAGGTCAGGACGCCTGCTTTTGCTTCGTAAATCGGCTGAGCGTCCATCGGGAGTAGCTGAGGTACAGGCCCGTTGAGACGCGTGACGCGTGGCCTCTTCTGGAGGGGCCACCTGGGCGATGTCAGACAACTGACCACGCTCGTCTATAACGCTGCACAATGGGCGGTGTTGAGGAGGTGACGCTTCTTGGCAGCACCATGAAGAAGGGCCATTGCCCAAAACGTTGCCAATTATATATTCTTTCCTTTTGAAGCCACAGTGTTATTGATGAATGTGTTTAGCTGTTTGCTATTTGTGCTTGTGCACTACAGCCAAACGCCACATCACCAAATAATTGGGTTATATCAAGTCATTTGAAGTATGTGCATACATATATATAATATGTAAGTTACATTTATTTATAATTTAGTACAAATCCGAATGTAGCAAATAGAAATAAGTAATTTTTTAAAATATATATTTTTAAACACGCTTTAATGAAATGTACCCTACTCGTAATGGCAGAACTCCACGACTCCAGGCTTGCCATAACGTAAGGGACCCTGGTGATTTACAGCCAATGTCAGTTGAGTGTGGACAATTAGACCCAAGCCGAAACATAACATATAAAAATGAATGTTTAAAAATACTTTATTAATTTTGATAGAATATTGTATTGTCATCAGTATGACACAAGTATATCAAGTTTGCAGTGGATACCACATTGGGAAGTGGGTTAAAATTGAGTTACAAGATTTGAGGGTACGAAAACAACAACAGACAGAGTGAGTTCATAGAAAGCGTGTAATAATAAAAAGGAAAATTGCCCTTCGTCGTTGCGAATGTACCTATGGAAAGGAGTCGACAGGTACATGGCCGCATGCAACCGCTCCGCCAGCGTTGCGACGGTCCGTGCGTTTGTTTTGGTGTCGGTGTCGAGGTTAAAGCCCTGCCGGCCTGCACGGCAGCGCCGCGTCTCCGCCGGGGAAGTGTTCTTAGAAGGGCTTTACGTGAAAACGTGGACTATAAAAGACGCTCTTTTTTTGTGTAACTCTTTATTTTTTAAGCATTTAACGTCTTAAAATATCAAGTTCCCAAGCTTCCCCGTGCAAATCCTCGCGTCTTGTTTGTTTGCCTTGGCAGAGGACGTTAAGGAGCTCGTGTCGTGGGCGCGTCACCGCGGGCGGTGGGACTTCTGCTCGCAGCGCAGCGTCTCGGTGCTCTGCGTGTGCCTGCAGGACGGCACCAACGAGGTAGCGGCACAGCGCCACAGCTCGCAGCGGTGCCGCCCTCCTGCCGTTCTCGCCGTTTGCCGTGACGTTGACAACCGTAGGCGCTCACGCACGCGGCAGCCATCGCCGCGTGTTTGTAGTCAAAATAAAAACAAGAGTGTGGTGATGGTGATTGTGATGGTATTGTGATGGTGATGGTGATTGTGATGGTGATTGTGATGGTGATTGTGATGGTGATGGTGATTGTGATTGGGATGGTGATGGTGATGGTGATTGTGATGGTGATTGTGATGGTGATTGTGATGGTGATGGTGATTGTGATTGGGATGGTGATGGTGATGGTGATTGTGATGGTGATTGTGATGGTGATGGTGATTGTGATTGGGATGGTGATGGTGATGGTGATTGTGATGGTGATTGTGATTGTGATGGTGATTGTGATGGTGATTGTGATTGTGATGGTGATTGTGTCGCCCTTTACCGTTCCGCTGCGGAATGGAGTCCTCCCCGTGCCGTTTTGGTCGTGGAGGTGATTGAACCATATTTAACCACGCCGATGAATGTGGATGGTTTTAGGGGGAAAGCGGCCTATGACCGGTTCAGGTATCGCTCGCCGCCGATGTTTGCCGTGGCTGGGAATTAAACGTAAGGTTGCCTGGTTGATACCGGAGTGCGCTAACAACTCCACAAACCGCTCCGCCACTTGGTTCGTAATGTGACAGCGATGAACGGGTTTCGTTTGAGCAAAACGTACCAAAATAAACCAAAAAAAAAAGGTAATTGACCAACAAATGTCAGGTCCTGTTCGAGGAGAACACGACCACCCTGGAGATGGAGCGGTGACAGAGGTGCCCCTGCTGGAGTGAGATGGATTGTTGTCTCGCGGGACCGTCGGAGATGGTGACGACAAATGGGAGGCCTTCATCCAGCAGTGGATAGAGAATGGTTTATGAGGACGATTGCCTTGCTACAATAGTTGTCTGTATCGTCTCATTGATTCATCGTAAGTGCCACATTCCGGGGTGTGCTGAACACAGCGTGCCCTCGACATGCTGGGTACATGTACGTTTGAGGTTCCCTGGGTATATTCCTGTTCTTATCAAAGCCCCGTTTTTTGCATGAAGACCAATGTTAGCCCATCGACAGCTGCGATATGACTTCATAGCCCATCAAAACACCCTGTTGCAGTGAAGTAACCAGAACCTGGTCTGGAACGCAAAACCCAATGCCACCGTAGTTACTGTACCGTATTATTGCGCTAACCCGGGACTACGTGGCGTGCAGAGATTCGGTCAACTACAAGTCAGCGTTTCTTTGCTCTTCCACTTTGATCTTCGGGCGTGTCATTTTCAACTTCTATATAAAAAAATTGTGTTCGTCCGACAAGAAACCACGGTTACACGCGGGACCCGGTGTGTCTGCCCGCGGAGTTGCGACGCAGCTCTGCTCCCTGGGTTCCTTCACTCGAGCCACAGTTTAAGCGAGCTTGGTGGGGGGGGGGGGGGCCCGTTAATTCAGCAGCAGCGACGGCGCTCACTCGAACAGATGTGGACCAATATTCCAGTTGTCGGAAAGATTAGAATCAAATAATTATCTCCAACGCATGTTTGAGCTCAAGTTCGGAAGAAAGTTGACATGGGACAAGGGAGTGCGTGGTTTGAAGGGTTCTTGACATTAGAGAGCCGTTCAATATATTAATATAAAATATATTATCCGTAATTGATTTGATTGATGTCAGCCTCTGCAGAGTATAGCATCTGAGTGCTTGAAGAAGACTAAAAGCTAACGTGTATTTTTGTTTTTAATATATATATTTTATTTAGTTTCTGCTTACAAATGTAATAGGTTTAGTTATTTTTTGTCATTCATGGGAAAATGTTCCGTTCCTGCAGTCCCGCACGCCACACGAACGCTGCCACAGCTCTCAGCTCGTAAACCCCTAGAGGGGCAGCCCTGAAACAGCCCGCTCATGTCACTGCTGGTGGATGGGCCTCCACTAGAGCGAGCTCGAGGAGAGCCCCTCGAGAGAGGGTATTTGGCCTACTCTTGCTCGCTGGCGGGAGGACCCACAGTTTATCCCGTCACACGAGACCTGGCGATCGACTAAATGTGGACAAAAAACTTTCGTGACTGCAGGAATTCATATTCTTTGGGTCTCTTGGTAAAGTCACGTAGAACAACAAAAAACAACCAAAGACTACGACTAAATGTGGTGAACCCGTTTATGCTGCTGGATGGACAGAGGCAGTGGGATTGAAGAAAGTAACACAAATGTAAACACAAGTTTTAAATCCACCTTAAATAAAAAAAATCCACCAGTATTGGAGATATAAAGCAGTGGGATAATATCCTCTACAGGAGACCGAGCAAGCTGTACATCTTAGTTCCAAGCAATGAGTTAACCCCAAGCGGCACATGGCTTTCATGTGCACCAAATTTAATTAACAAGACGGGGTTTGTTCTGACTTTGACTGGACCCAGTCGTGAGGTTACAACATTGTCGTCATTTATCGACGAGAACGGACGACCGACTCTGACCATAAAGGGAAGCTGAGAGACGTTCATTGCACGGGAAAAGTTCTGGTGCATCGTAACGTACGTGCGGTTAATAATGAGGAGGGCCTCTTCTGAGACATCTGTCCGGCTTGGAAGAGCAGGCCAAAGCCCTCGAGAGCAGCGAGCGGTCCCCAACCTTTTTGGCACCAGGGACCGGTTTCGTGGAAGACAATTTTTTCACGAACCGGGTGTGAGTGGGTGGGGGGTCATCATTGGGTCTTTCCCCCTTTACAAAGAAGCTCTCCAGCGACGTTTGTTTTTTACTCATTTTGGCGGCTAGGGTTAGCTGGTGGGCTTACCAACACTGTGTGACTGAGACGAGTGAGCAGTGCGGGAAGTGGTGAATAATAAAACAATGGGGGCGGGTTCCACGCGTGGACTCACCGCTCTCACCTGGTGCTGCTGCTGTGCGGCCCGGATCCTAACAGGCCACGGACCGGTAGCGGTCCGTGGCCCGAGGGTTGGGGACCCCCCTGCTCTAGAGGATCCCCCTAGAGCTCCCTCTAGCGGGGAGGCACTGACGCCAGCAGTCGTGCGAGCAAAAATATCGCAGTGCCGCATCAACGAATATTTATTTATTTTACGTGCCAGTATTGTTCTCAATCAAGTGGGCACCGCTGAGCGCATTGGAGCGGAGTGGGAACGGTACCCAGGGGCACGGAACACCGGGAATGACAAAAGAAGCCCGTCACAACCCTCGGCGACTAATTGTGATGAATTGCATCCCCCACCCCTCGCTCCTGGTCTCTCTGTGCTGGCCGTGTGGCTGCGTGGAGGTGCGTGAGCTCGCCGCTGAGTTGCTCCAGGGCTTCTTCCCGGCGGAGGCGTTGCTGCCGTGGCGCGACGTCCTCTCGTCCCAAGCCGCCACTCTCCTACGCAGCCCCAAGGCCCCGGAGGCCGAGGCCGGGGCCCTGCTGCTCAAGCTCGTCTACCACAAGTGAGCCTCGTGACGCGCGTGCGCGCGCCCGGCCATCGTGGCCCGACCGGCGTTTCGTGCGCCCCGGGTATCCGCGCGACTCTGACCGCCGCGAGGCTCGTCGCGAAGGTGCCGCGTGGACGATCGCGCTCGTCCGCAGCAGGGGGCGATGTGGCCACGTGACTTTTGGCGATTTGCGAGTTTTTTAGTTTTTAATGCGACAACATTTTTTTACCGTGATGCCCCGGCACGCGCGATGGCCTCTTCCTCCCGTCGAATGACATCACGGGATTCTTGACGTCCACTGCAGAGAAGACGATGCAAATTATTTGGTTAGTACACCAATGACATTGACCGGGGTGGCCGCTGGGGTCCAACCACAAACCTTCGCAACGCGTGGTAAATGCGCTCCCGCTCGGCCGTATCACGTGGCCTTTGCCTCTGCATACACGTCTGGTTCAAAGTCTTTAGAATCAGAATCTTGTGTCTGTTCGTTATTGTCTGGTCATGCGTTTACCTGTCTCCCTGTCTTTCTCTGCTCTGTCTCTGTGCTGCTGGCTCTCCGTCCATCGACACACGAGTGTCTACGAGAGCGGTCTGTCTGCTACGCTTCAATTGGGTTGTCTATCTGATGTCGCTATTTTGGGTCCTGTCTGTTTAACTTTTCCCTCCTGTGTTGTCACTGTGCGTGATACGTGACTGAGTTAGACGGAAGACAGACAGATGAGGTGAGAGCCCAGTGCGTGTGCAAGTTCCTCTTGCAAGGGACACCCCGGGTCTACGTTTATCGATCTCCCACAGAGCACGCTAATTATATTTGTTCCTCTGTACCGCAGAAGGCTCAGCAACTCGAAGGCCTAAAAAAAGTAACCTTGGTCTCAAATGAAAGCTGTGCAGTATTTATTGGGAACATGAAATTTAATAAACGTGTGGCCTTGAGATGGAAAACTAAATAACGAATAAATGTGGGCCAGAATCTCGAGCTGGCACCACTGAGAGGCCTGGGTTTGAATCTGGGCAGCCACCTCGAGTTAAACTGCGCTCTCCAGCCTAGTGGAATGATGGGCTAAGCTTCAGTTACCGATTACTGAACAATAACACTCATCCATATTACATTCCATCTGAGATTTTTTTTCATGGCTTTTTGCATGTTATGCAGCAATCATTTCTCTCTGCAGCAGGCTGGGTGGGAAAGCGCTGCCCTTTCAGAGGATAAGAGGCCACTTGAGAATTCAGAAACAGTTCTGTGATATCTCCTTCTGTGGACCGTTCTCTGCTCTGCGAGAATTCCCCGGGGCTCTGTGTCTCATGCCATGACGTCGACGGTACGCTCCGGAGAACGTTGGGGAAATAACTACAAACGTTTTTGTTGCCTTTGTAGTTTTTTTTTGTGAAAACTTAACTTGAACGGGCCTATTCATATCTCGGGGCTGCATAAAGGGCAGTGTTGTCACAGCGCGTAACTAATTGTTTAATGGAAACAAGGTGCGAGATTTGTCCAAAATTAAGTTTAAATTGGCGCAAATAGTCACGGAGCGTACGCTGCCATTACATTGGAGAGGCGGCGGAAAGGTTACGAGCGGAAGTGGTGTGAAAGACGCGTTCCTGATGGGCCAAATTGTTACCAAACTATTGCCAACAACGAGTTGGCTCATTAGCACCGTGGCCAGAGCTGAGACGCTCCACGTCCAGGAGGCGGCTACGGTCGTTGAGACCAAGAATTAGAGTCGGGACCGCTCCAGGTACTACTCGCAACTACAATGTGAGCCATTGCCTGGGATCGATCTCAGCTTGCCATTTTCAATAGCACAAGTATTATGCGGCATAACTAAATAGCAGCATTGGTAAATAAGTGTCGTTGTCTTAATAATTGTACACAAAGTTCAGCATTGCGGCTGTTTGGATGCCTTTGCTCTTCTGTTGCGTTGCAGAACTGGTAGAAATGTTTTACCAGTTCTAAAGCTTTGCCTTCGCCTTGATTTGCTTCTCATTAATTGTTTTATAATTTAAAGGGTAGCATTGTCACCTCTTTACATGACACGTGCAAACGTAAGCCCCACCACAGGGGGTGCAGCCCTTCACAGCAGCTGCAGAGTCCGCGCCGTGGCGACCTCCTAGGGTTTATTTCGGTTCCCGAAGGAGCTCTCTGCGTGCGGAGCGAAACGTCGGACATCGTGCCGATCGACGTGCGGCGCAACCGGACAACACATCTGAGCGCTGTCTTCATAGCGAGTTTGAAAGCTCGGGGGGCACTTGGAGTAAAACTCCGCACTTCATTCGCCTCCGTCTCAGGGGGCGCTTTCAATCTGGCGCAAGGCTTACGCACAATCCCACCCTGTCCGTAAGCTGCTCGCTCTTTATGTGCTGGATTAGGCTCTGCATCTGTCCTCAGCTGGCCGCCTGAATAGGACAATGGTGTTAACTTCAGCCGATCGAAAGGCAGCAGCCACATAATCCTGTTATAATCCGGCTTCTCCCCTGTGATGGGGCTAATGGTCAACCATTAGCCTCCCGCGGATAATCCCTGACTCTGCCCTCACCTGTCGGAGCGAGGTCCGGGGCGAGAGAGCCGCAGAGCGGAGACGCGCGGGGGAATCGTCGAGCTTCGTTCCGCGCGTCGTGGGACGTTGTGGGGGTAGGGGGAGGTGGGGGGGGCGGGGCTGCCGGCACGCGAGGCTCCCGCAGCTGCGGGTGGCCCGTGAGGTGTCGGCGACACTTCGCCTGCCGTCCCCGGCGCAGCGGGCTGCGTGCGTGGCCGTGCGTGTCGGCGGGAGCCGTCGTGCGGCGGTCAGCGCGCCGCGCTACGAACCCGGCAAAGACCCGTGTTGGATTCCCGCTCATGGCCGACACCGGTGACGATTACCTGAACCGGTCCTGGGCCCCCCCTAGGTCAATTCAGCCTCAAATGATTGCCCGGTGTGTTAACGTCGCCACTCGGGAGACAAAGGCGACCCGGGCGTGGTGCTGGCCACCCACCCCCTCGTGTGCCATGTCGGCCTTCGTAGGTGCTCGCTAACAGCACTTGCCCCAACAGTCTGTTAAGGCTATGGGGGGGGGATCTTTGTCTTTGTCGTGGAGGCTGCGTTAGTTTATGCGTAGCAGAGCTTAGCTCGTCAACAGAGGAAGAGCTGGGCAAGGGGAGAGTATTCACGAAGGCTGTTAATGATGTTTGTAAAACAAAAAACACTCCAGATCCATTAATGACTGTGAATACACTGAGTGATTAATGTGGTTTTTGACTTTAAGCTGGTGTTAGGGTTTTGCAGCTTTACTTTTTCAATTAAATTTTAAATCCTTTTTTTGAAGGATTACTGATGTGTCATTTGGGTTTTAAATAGTCTTTTTATGCATATAAATTAATAAAATAGCAACCGTTCTTGTTATTATTTCCAGTCCTTTATCCATTCACTGCTGGATCAAGGCCTCCTCAGACCATATACGTCATGGGGCCTGTTTGACCATACTTCACCATGCTAGTCACTGCGGGTTGGGATGATGCCTGAGCCCAGGACTGGTCGCCACTGATGTTACCCATGGCCAGGAATAAAACTGAGGTCACCCAGGTTCACAAGCGAAGTGTTCCGGCCACTGCGCCGTCACTGTTCACGTCACCGGATTCTCCCGATTCGAAGGCATTCCGGAAGGAAAGGGGCAACCCCAAAGAAATCGTGCCGAGCGCTCAGAAAGTTACACAACTCTGGTCACGCGCACACGCACGCACACGCCGGATTATACAACGCACCCCCTAACTTTTGCTCTAAAGCACAGGGAAATAAGTGCGTCTTATAATCCGGAGAAAACGATAGTCGGGAAAACGAGTGGTCATTAGAGGGATTACACCGGGTCTTGGCCATTTTTGTGAGTTGGTGCTAGTAAGTGTTGAGCTGGCCATCACTTTTACTAACGTTTCATTATAATTAAAGGAAGCATATTTATTTCAAACAGTTACAAATGGGATCAATTTTAGAGAAGAAAAAACAAAAAAACACAATGCAGAAAGTACGCACTGCCATCTTGGTCAATGAGTGGAGCCCGGTTACATTGACCAGATGGACCATGAGCTGATTTATTAAACGGCTTAAAATAAAAAAATAAAATAGAAACCCTCGAGCACAAACACCAGCAGGCTACCGGTCCCTGGCGAGGCAGTCGGCGTGAGCATTGCTCAGCACTCGCAGGGCCCAGCACACGTCCAGTAAACAAATTGGCTGCAGGGCCACGGTGAATGCGGCCGTGTGTTCAAGCGCGCTCATTAATATTCGCTGCAAGAAGCACGGAAATTGGCTTAAAACAAACGGCCCCTTGGATAGCGGCTTAAAATAAGCCAGGGCAAATACCTGGGGGTGCTTTGGAAATAAATTCATTCACATTTTTTACTTTAAAATGTGATATTTTTTTTGCCAAACATATGGGGTGAGTGAATATGGCTGTTCCTTCATCCCTTTTGTTTTTATGGTGTTGGAAGTTACGTAATAACAATTACACGGTGAAACATGTGCGAGCGTACCAGAGCCTTGTATGGCCTTCCGTTTTAAGGTTGTGTTTGCGCTCGAATGTAGACAAGCACCATTATAGCTGTGGCACAACACCACGGGGAGGCGAGTCAAGGATGCAATGCATTGGAAAGGGGAAGAGTAATGGGAGAGGGAAGAGAGAAGAAGAATGGGAAATAGGAGCAAGAGGATGACGGAGGGACGGAGGAAGGGAAGCAAAGCGGCAGGTAAGTTGAGGATAGTGAGGATGAGGCTACATCAGGGCCTCGGCGCTGCTGTGTCTGTTCTCACAGCGACGTGTCCTCCCCAAGCCCTCTAACTCTGACCAATGTTAAACACGTGCACCTGAGATGCATCGTATAGACTGTTGAGTCACTACAGATCGTTGAGCCACAACGAGCGATATGATATTGTGAGAGATGGGTGGGGGTCTTGAGGAGGCCTTCATCAAGCAGTGGGGTGACAATGTCTGATGATAATGATGATGATGTTGATGTTGATAATGCTGATGATAATGATGTTGATGATGACGATGATAATGATGATGTTGATGACGATGATAATGTTGATGATGTTGATGATGACGATGATAATGTTGATGATGATGTTGATGACGATGATAATGTTGATGATGTTGATGATGACGATGATAATGTTGATGATGTTGATGACGAAGATGATGTTGATGATGTTGATGATGATGATGATAATGTTGATGATGTTGTTGATGACGATGATACTACAGTGGCCGCGTGCTGGGCCCCCCACCATTGTCGTTGCGTCGCCGCAGGCTCGTGGTGAACTCGGCGACGTCGCGAGCCCAAGGGGCCGACTCCTGCCAGGACGCTGCGGCGGAGTTCGTGTCGGAGGTTGTGGCGACGCTGCGGATGCAGTTCGAGTGCGCCCAGACGAGCATCCTCGAAGCCTCCATGACCATGCCCATGCACGGTAGGTAGTGCACGAGGAGGCACCGTTGACGTCAAGCTCCGGTCATCCTCACAGCAGCAGCTGTTGGCTGGCCTTCGAACAAAGACGGTCACGGCATCGCGCGCTTTCAGATGCGCTTCTGCGGCCGTCTGGAAAGCTCTTCCTTCCGAGATTAGGAAGCCACTGGAGTTATGCCCTTTTAAATATAGATTGTAAACGCATTCCTTTAAAACTACTTTTCGTGTTTAGCTTGTTGTCCTTCCCCCGCACCTCCGATTAGCGGTGCGACATAAGTTAAACATACACACATACACATGCAAGCGGTAGAGGTGCAGCCCCGAAATGGCCTGCTCACGCCACTGCTGATGAAAGGGCCTCGGCTGCGGTGAGCACTGGAGTGAGACGTGGTAATGTACTTGTAGAACCGGGTGTTTTGGCCTACTCCAGCACGCTGGGACGATGTTTTGGAAGAGGTGGGAGTTCCCACACTTGACTCCACCGCACGCGACCGACCGACCGACTCACTGCGAGCATAAACATTTTCACGTTCTGTCTACAAATTTCATGAAAGTGACATTCGTGAGTGGAAGCGTTTTTTGACTAATGTTGGGATAAGTGTGGTTCCTGACTGGATGTCAGAGACCGTAACATCACCACGCTGGCAGATGTTGTTCTTCTTCTCTAAGACGTCATCGTTATCATCATTGTCGTCACTGTCAGGACTCTGTTACACAGTTCCCATGTTTACTCATAAAGTGTATACAAAAATACACTCAACCTTATAAGGCTGTATGAGCCACTTATAAATATACGAGCACCGATGGGCTTGTAAGATGTTCCAGATTTTACCAATTTTACGCTGCCTAAATAGATTTGTTCACAAGAAATTGAAATGAAAATAATTTGCAGTCCTTTGTCACTGTTGTGTGAAGGCTCCGTGCAGCATGTTGGTCCAAGGGGCTTGTTTGACCATACTTCACCACGCTTGTCAGCACAGGCCGGTGTGCGGGGTGGGAGGGGACCACGACCAGTTCGTATATAATCGCTCACCACCGACGCAGTGTGGAATATCGTAGTAGCAAAACTAGCTACATATGTTGCTACGGGCCCTGCACTGAATGCTTTCAAGCTATTAATTCCGGTTCAGTGTTTCTGCACTTGCTCTATTACTATAGTACTATACCGCCTTCAACTTTTATGAACGACTGGGTGTTTAAGGTTAGTAATTTGTCATATTATCCGGCAATACAATTACTTTACTATGCAAGTTAAACATTAGAGTTTTTTTTTTATATTTAGAGCCCCTTTATAACAGATGCTACAGGCCCCGCACTAACTTAACCCGGCACTGCACCGACGTTAGCCCGAGGTCGGGAATCGAACTCGGCTCGCGAGGTCCGCAGTGCAGAACTGACGCTTGGTGACGGATTCCGTCGCTCCGCATGGCAGTGGCTCGCCGGCGAGGCGGCCGCCCGCTCGTTGGCACTGGCGGCGCTCGACCTCCGCCCAGAGCGCCAACCAGCCGTGTAAAACGTTAACTTTTTTTCACCGAGCGCGCAATAATGTTTGAGCGTAAGCAAATGTGAAGAAGAAAAAAAGCCGTGGCTATTTTCTTGACTTGGAATATATATTTTTGGGGTAGTAAATTCACGTAACCCTTTTTTGTTTTCCATAAGCATGGCATTCAGGTGCTTTCACAAGTGCACGGCGAGCCCACTTCCACACTGGTTAGGACAAAATGAAACATGTGAGTGTGAGCTGTTAGAAATGTACCCGACAGGCATTTCAGCGGCACTGACGATCCGCAATGTCACCGTGTGAAGGCAAAGTCGACATTTGGCCGCCCGCCGGGCGAACGGGCTAGGCTGTGTAGGCCGGGATTCGTAACCGATTTTCCTGCCAAAAAACCCTTTAGCTTGGTGTGAGAAAACTTGGCGGTGTCGTGCATGTACACGAATGTATTAAGTTCTACCACGATTGATTTTTGTGGTTAAAAACATCTAAGTGTGAAAAATTACAATATTTTTTCTCCCCCCCCACGTTTTCCTTTCAAGTGAACAGAATGGGCCTCATTGTGCCTGCCAAACGTGCCGGTTATTTCGGATGGGTTGCGCTAGTCTCCTGCTCAAAGAATGTTGTATTCAATTATTTACAAGTCATAAACCATTATAAATTTGCTGTGCCCCTTGTATGGTTACTGTGGCTAAAAGCGGCAATAGCGGCAGAATGGCCCTGATTTCCACAGCGTTCCTTACGATCCCAGAGTAGACCATCAGGTGGTGGGGGGTGGGGGGGGGTCCTCTGGAGGAAATGTGCTGCTCATGGTTACAGCCCCACGCGAGAGCCGCCCCTGCCTTTGGGCAAAATTATCTGGAATGCGATACTGGCGATTAGGCCTAATTACCTGGCATTTTGGACCCTCCTGCTGTAATTGTGCATTAATTGGATCCACGGATTGGGCCCCTCCTCTTCCTTTTCCTGTCGGCACTGGCACGAGGCCTCCCAGCTGGCGACCCGTCATAGCCCCTCCGCGGAGCGGGTGTCGGGAGCCGTTACGTGCGGGGGTGTGTGACGCCAGGGCGTGTGACGTGAGGGTGTGACGTGAGGTGTGTGACATGAGGGTGTGTGACGTGAGGCTGTGTGATGCCAGGGCGTGTGACGTGAGGTGTGTGACGTGACGCCGTGTGATGTGAGGCTGTGTGACGCCAGGGCGTGTGACATGAGGGTGTGACGTGAGGGTGTGTGACGTGAGGCTGTGTGACGCCAGGGCGTTGTGATGTGAGGGTGTGATGTGAGGCTGTGTGACGTGAGGGTGTGTGACGTCAGGCTGTGTGACGTGATGCCGTGTGATGTGAGACTGTGTGACGTGAGGGTGTGACGTGAGGCTGTGTGACGTGAGGGTGTGTGACGTGAGGGTGTGACGTGACGCTGTGTGACGTGAGGGTGTGACGTGAGGTGTGTGACGTGAGGGTGTGACGTGAGGTGTGTGACGTGAGGTGTGTGACGTGAGGATGTGTGACGTGAGGTGTGTGACGTGAGGTGTGTGACGTGTGTGTGTGACGTGAGGATGTGTGACGTGAGGTGTGTGACGTGAGGTGTGTGACGTGTGTGTGTGACGTGAGGGTGTGTGACGTGAGGTGTGTGACGTGAGGGTGTGACGTGAGGGTGTGACGTGAGGTGTGTGACGTGAGGGTGTGTGACGTGAGGTGTGTGACGTGAGGGTGTGACGTGAGGGTGTGTGACGTGAGGTGTGTGACGTGAGGTGTGTGACGTGAGGTGTGTGACGTGTGTGTGTGACGTGAGGGTGTGACGTGAGGTGTGTGACGTGAGGCTGTGTGACGTGAGGTGTGTGACGTGTGTGTTTGACGTGAGGGTGTGTGACGTGTGTGTGTGACGTGAGGGGGTGTGACGTGAGGTGTGTGACGTGAGGTGTGTGACGTGAGGTGTGTGACGTGAGGGTGTGACGTGAGGGTGTGTGACGTGAGGGTGTGTGACGTGAGGTGTGTGACGTGAGGGTGTGTGACGTGAGGGTGTGTGACGTGAGGTGTGTGACGTGAGGCTGTGTGACGTGAGGTGTGTGACGTGAGGGTGTGACGTGAGGTGTGTGACGTGAGGCTGTGTGACGTGAGGTGTGTGACGTGAGGTGTGTGACGTGAGGCTGTGTGACGTGAGGTGTGTGACGTGAGGGTGTGACGTGAGGTGTGTGACGTGAGGCTGTGTGACGTGAGGTGTGTGACGTGAGGGTGTGACGTGAGGTGTGTGACGTGAGGGTGTGTGACGTGAGGTGTGTGACGTGAGGGTGTGTGACGTGAGGCTGTGTGACGTGAGGTGTGTGACGTGAGGGTGTGACGTGAGGTGTGTGACGTGAGGCTGTGTGACGTGAGGTGTGTGACGTGAGGGTGTGACGTGAGGTGTGTGACGTGAGGCTGTGTGACGTGAGGGTGTTATGTGAGGGTGTGTGACGTGAGGGTGTGTGACGTGCGGTGTGTGACGTGAGGGTGTGACGTGAGGTGTGTGACGTGAGGCTGTGTGACGTGAGGTGTGTGACGTGAGGTGTGTGACGTGAGGGTGTGACGTGAGGCTGTGACGTGAGGTGTGTGACGTGAGGGTGTGACGTGAGGTGTGTGACGTGAGGTGTGTGACGTGAGGTGTGTGACGTGAGGGTGTGACGTGAGGCTGTGACGTGAGGTGTGTGACGTGAGGGTGTGACGTGAGGTGTGTGACGTGAGGTGTGTGACGTGAGGCTGTGTGACGTGAGGTGTGTGACGTGAGGGTGTGACGTGAGGTGTGTGACGTGAGGGTGTGACGTGAGGTGTGTGACGTGAGGTGTGTGACGTGAGGTGTGTGACGTGAGGCTGTGACGTGAGGTGTGTGACGTGAGGGTGTGACGTGAGGTGTGTGACGTGAGGGTGTGACGTGAGGTGTGTGACGTGAGGGTGTGACGTGAGGTGTGTGACGTGAGGCTGTGACGTGAGGTGTGTGACGTGAGGGTGTGACGTGAGGTGTGTGACGTGAGGGTGTGACGTGAGGTGTGTGACGTGAGGGTGTGTGACGTGAGGGTGTGTGACGTGAGGTGTGTGACGTGAGGCTGTGTGACGTGAGGTGTGTGACGTGAGGGTGTGACGTGAGGTGTGTGACGTGAGGGTATGACGTGAGGTGTGTGACGTGAGGCTGTGACGTGAGGTGTGTGACGTGAGGGTGTGACGTGAGGCTGTGACGTGAGGTGTGTGACGTGAGGGTGTGACGTGAGGTGTGTGACGTGAGGTGTGTGACGTGAGGCTGTGTGACGTGAGGGTGTGTGACGTGAGGTGTGTGACGTGAAGGTGTGTGACGTGAGGTGTGTGACGTGAGGTGTGTGACGTGAGGTGTGTGACGTGAGGGTGTGACGTGAGGTGTGTTACGTGAGGCTGTGTGACGTGAGGTGTGTGACGTGAGGTGTGTGACGTGAGGTGTGTGACGTGAGGTGTGTGACGTGAGGTGTGTGACGTGAGGTGTGTGACGTAAGGGTGTGACGCAAGGCGTGTGACGAGGGAGGCGTCACTACCATCGCATCAAGGGTTTGCCATCCAAATGCGGTCGCGATGAACGTCGGATGTTTATCTGCAGTCGGGGGACGTAATCGATGCCGGGGGGTTGTTTTTGTTTTTAGCGCAGAAGAGATGTTGTAGAAAACGGCAAAGGAAAGAAAAAAAGACAAAACATATCCAGTTAAAAGGCTCTCTTGAGTTGAGTAATTTCACTAAACTACCCGCAAAGACAGAATTGTGTTCAACAAAGTGGTTTCCATGGATATATTAACTCACGGGTGAGGTTGAGAGTATATTGGTATAAAAATAACGTTGCCAAATTTTAAGTCAGCGTAGGCTTTGGTGAAATGTTTTTTATATTATGTTTCTCATGGTCACGGCATGAAATCGTCTCTAATGTCCAACTAAATGTGCTGCCGAAGTCTTTTAAAGTTTATTTTGAACCCCGGGGGTAGGGTGACGGTGTCATGAGTTCAATTCCCTACCGCATCTAACGTGAGTGAAAAATTACATCTCATATCTATATTTTCGCACCGGTGACCAGTGTGGTGAAGTTTGGTTGAACAGCCCCCATGACTTACTCGGCATGGGGTAGGCTTTAATCCAGCAGTGGATCTTGACAAAGGGTTGTACACTTTTTACATGTATCTTGCAAACAATAAAAACCAGTCCCGTCGTGGTGTCAAGGTTATGCACAAGTGATTGCTGCCGATCCTAGGCCAGAACTGGGCCATTCCTGGGCCAGCAGAGCCTTGCTCCCGGTGCTCATGGGAATGACGAGTAAGGCAACCGATGTCGCTCTGACAGGACCAGGAGAATCGTCCCAAGTTCTTCTCTCGAGTTGACTTTGGAGTCGACCTGCTGACTGGCAAATTATTGTGGCACCCGCTCGTGTCGCTGGATGGACAGAGGCGGGGGAGGGGGGTGTACTTAATGAAACGCTCCCCATTGTTTCAACTGCCGCGCCGGGGGATCGAACCGGCCGGCCTATTGATTTGCCGCGGCGAGTGCCCGGAGCGTCATTGCATCGCGGCAGCGGCGCTCGATGGGCGAGGACGTTGGATCAAATGAGCGGTGCGGGATTCGCGAATGGCAACCGGGAGAGCCGTTTCGCAACCTCTACTGCCGGTGGACTTTCATCGGCAATCGAGCGGTGGCTGTGTGGAGTTGATGTTGAAATTTGGTCTGCTTCCAGTGCAGGGCAGAAAAAATTACAATCATCCAAAATATTGGTATTGGGCTTCCCAAAATTCGTTTTGGCCATTCGCTCACGCACTATGTTGCCGGCACCCTGGAACGTTGCCGGCACCCTGGAACGTTGCGGGCCAAATTTGTCTTCACGTTGTGACGCTTTAGAGAAAATCTCGCTTTTCGTTGGAAATCTTGGTCCGCATCACGGAGCAGCCGTTCTCTCACCGTGTTGTTTTTCTAGGCGTGTAACAGCTGCGTTTCCAGTGTTCGGTGGCTGATTTTGGCTGGAGTCGTGGCAATAACTGAAAATATCAGTGCCTTGATGTAGCTGCGTTCGCTCATTGTGGAAAAAAAGCAATGTAATTGCAGGCTGTTTACCATCTTGAGACGCGTTGAAATGTGATGTGATTAGTTTTTTAGCGCACATCAAGAAGGCAAGACAAACGCCTTTACGTGGCACCATGAGGTTCATGTTTTCCTTCCATTTAGGAAACACGTTTTCTTTGTTGTTCTGCATTTGTGAAACGTTCTGCCTCTGTAAATCCAAAACGTTCGTGACAAGAATGGCACAAAATAAAAGCACTGATGAAAACCACATTGTAATAAGTAATGTTTTGGAATGTCGGAGCCCGTAATGAATAAATGCGGTATACGGGGAAGGCTTTAGACTCGGGCCCTGTGCGTTGAGACCTACGTGTTTAAACTTCACGAAGCCACGTTATTATTTCCATAATAGAGGGGTTGTTTTGGGTTAGGTCGCGTAAATATAAATACATCGTTAAACCCGCCACCACCCGACACAGCCAACGAGTAAGGTTTGTCACGTAAACAGAACGTGCCAATTCGTCACTAGTACAGCACACCGGTGTGTTGGAGAGCCAAGCCACAACATTTACAATCTGAGTACGACGTTTCGCCAGTAATTACAGCTAGCTTCATCAGGCGGACAGCAGCCAGATTTGTGTAGAAATCTTCCTGTTTCGTTCCTTAAATAGAGGGGTAGATGTGATGACATCACTTGTGAGCCCTTCACGTGCGAAGGGGGGGGGATTATTGAATGCATATCAATGACAATGGGTATCCATTGCCGGTTAGGTTATTTGTACGGTAATCGACAAACATTATGCATTCACATTGTTAACCACTCATATTTACTCGATCTAACCCAAAAAACGTATATTTGGATGATATTGGTCATGACAGCCTATGTGTTAAACACTGTTATTATTTGTCTCATACTTATTTGTACGATGCCTTTCTTTTGTATTTTGTAACATGCATAACTCAAGAGTGGTGAAACAGATTATTGGGAGCAGGGGTGTAGTGGTTATTAGCAATACTGCGCTCTAAACTTAGTAACCTGAGTTTGATTCCAGAGGACAGCTCCTCTCCTCCCCCGCCCAATCAATTACACCAACCCGCATTGACCAGCGTGGTGAAGTATGGTCAAATAACACTCATGGCTATCACGATATGGGGAAGCTTTCATTCAGCTGCAGTGAATTGATAAGGAGATTTAAATTAATAATTGTTATTATTTTTAAAAGAGGCATATTACTAAACTTCAAATCTAGAATTGCCGAGGATTTTTTACACATTACGATCTACTTCATAAATACACATGGGAGATCAAAAAAATAATACATATTATTCTTAAAAATAAATTTGGTTAATTATTAGTAATATCACGTGATTAATTTATTAGTTTTCATTTTAATTTATTTAATTTTTTACCTACGTGACTTTACCGAAAAAACCTAAGAGTATGAATCCTCGGCAAACCAGGAATAATACAAAATGTTCAATTGTTGCTGCAGAATTCCCTTGTGTTTAATGCTGTACCCTGTGTAGTGTTTTACAGACGGACTCTTCAACGTCTTTTGTAGCACACACTTTTATTAACACGGTCCCTATGCACTGAGGGATATACGGTCCCCTCACCCGTTACACTCAGAACGTACAAGCCCCCGTACCCTACAGGCTACTCAATATCCCGCTCTTTCAGTGTCCTCTGACTGGACCTAGGGAGATGTCTCCCGACCACTGGTTACACTGAACCCTAGCCCTGATAAGGGCTGGAGGGCTTGGTCCAGGGTCCTAAGCTTCTTCCGCTGCCTTGGGTCTTCGTGTGGTTCAACTCCCCGAGAGCTCTGAGCGCTCTGGCTTTATACTTGCTCGTGGCCGGGTTGTCCAATCCCCGGCCACCTTGTGGAACCCTGTGATTGGTCGTTCCCAATATGCTTTTCGATCCCAATTCACCCTATCTGACCCTGACCGTTTGGTCGCGCGGGAAAACCTTGTTTACGGTCAGCTCTCACAGCTTGTGAGACCCTGACCGTTAGTTTTAGCGGGAATACCTTGTTAACGATTTGCTCTCCGAGTTTGTGAATATCGAGTGGGTAACTCTACTACACCTGTACTTTGATGCTTAATGTTGTACCCTGTACTTTTCTGTGGGTTTAGGACACAAGGCCATTTTATAAAACATTGCCTTTTACATATGTTATCAGCTGAAGATTGGTAACATGTGTAAAACTTTTATTGATGGTGTTATTTGTGAGTTTCGCTATTTGCGGTGAATCATACCTTGCAAAGACTAATGTTGAAATGATTCCCGTGGGGGGGGAGAAGTTAATGATCTAGCCACTAATTGATTATCTGGGCAAATTTTTGTTGTGAGCCCTCCACCACGGGACATAGCCAAACAATTCAGAGTGTCGCTTGTGCAACAATTGAACGTGGCTATTGTTATTGTTTCAGCCTGAAGAACAATACTCACAACCAACTTCACCATTTAGAAACGAGGTTTCGCTTGAAACTGCATCGGGCAGCTTCAGGTCAGAGACCAAGTGGTCAGAATAACCGTTGTCTCCCGTGTGTCACGACACCACAGGAACCGTAGAAGTGGACATCCATCTCAACGACGGCCCAACTCTTCTGTCTTGCAGGAGCGATCATGGCGCTGCGTCGGTGTCTCACCGAGGTCCCGGAATCTCTCGTGCTCTTTGGAAGCTCCCAGAATTCCGCGGCGCAGCGCGGCCTCATCCCCAGCCTGGTCGCCATGGCCGCCGCCATCTCGCGCTTCATCCTGCGAGTGCTGTACGGGGCACCGCACGGGGGCAGCACCGACCTCGGCACCGGTGAGGAGCTGCGGCGGGGTCGTTCCGCTCCGCTCTGCGGTTCCCTCGGGAGTTACCCCAATAACCAGGTTACCCCGATAACCGAGTTACCCCGATAACCAGGTTACCCCGGTAACAAGTTTATACCGATAACTGATTTGCACCGATACCAATTTACGATAACCGCATTCAATTGATAACCGATTTACACTGAAATCTGATTTACACCGATAATATAATCGATTTCTAACGATTACCAATTTAAACTGATAACCGGTTACCGGTGTAACTTGGTTAATGCGATAACCGATTTACGCCGATAACTGATTCGTCTTCTCTGCGGTGCGTCTCAAGCGTGCGTCTCCCGATGCTGCCCTTAGAGCGCTGCGGAGCGTCCAGTTCCAGCTTCTCCGCCAATGTCCACGTTTGGGATCCGCGTCACAGCGGGGACTGTTGCAGCGGTGCGTGACGCACGTGCGTCTCTCGCTTGTCATTGTCGGGTTCAGTTTTCCCAAAAGCCTCTTGAGTTCGTCATTTTGATCCCGACCCACCTTCTGATTGTGTCATTAAGTTGTACGTAAGTTTAGTTTTTGTCCTATGTGTCTCGAGTCCAACTTTGCAGCCTTCTCTTTATTCGAGAAACAAAGGGGGGACACGTGGATTAGAGAACATAGCGCAGGTTCGTAGAAAGTGGGCTCGGACAGGAGACATCGCCAGAAGGGATGATGGCCGGAATAACTGCTGCTGAACTATTTGAACCTGAACCGAGACTTGCCCAGCATCATCCCCCCTTCACAACCCACATTGACCAGTCTGGCGAAGTATGGTCAAACAACGCCCATGACCGACACGGCGTGGGGGGGCTTTTATCCAGTACACGGATACTATGAATGTGCGCTTTCACACAAAACACAACAAAGACTCCCCTATCGGCGTATACCGTTTGAACAAATACACACAGATATTAATGCCAATACCGTGCACAAGGAGGTGATGTGGCCAACATTACGCCCAGCCATCTTTGTCTCTCCAGAGTTGGATGTTTCCACCGCTCACCCACGTGCTCATTTCATGGCTGATTTGACCGCCTTTGGTGTGAGCCATGGCCAGGAATTCAACTCGAGGCTCCGTGGTCGTGAGCACACCCACGGTGCCGAGGAGAAGCGGGATGACGCCTCGGAGACTGAAAAGGCATTCGGTGGAACGTTTTGTCCGCAGCAGCAGCAGCTTGTGTGCCTGCTTTAGAACACTGCCTCATGTTTCCAATAAACGTAGCCCCCTGCATTCCTCACCTCTTGAGCAATAATCGGAATTGATGTTAGAAAGCACTACCCCAACAGCAGTGTAATATATATATGGAAATGGCATTTTTATTTGCAACAACACGTCAAGGATGTTATAAATAGGAGTGCTAAATCGTTGCGTTGGTTCCGCTGTGGTGACGACTGAACGGGTTCACGGAGAGCGGTGCTACACTGGCCACCTCCTCGCAACGGCGATCTCAGCTTTCAGCGTGACGGTTGTTGTTGTTGTTGTCGACCATCTTCTTCTAAAACAAATATTGTGGGCGGAGACCGCGACGGTTGTGTCAAAGTACGTCTTGACAGTTGTTGTCGTCGTGTCGCGTGAACGTCGCTCGGACTCGGGGCTCTCACCGTGAGGTTCCGCGTCCGCCGTGTAAGTCAGTCGGCGATGGTACAGCGAGGTTAAGTCACTCGGCGATGGTACAGCGAGGTTAAGTCAGTCGAGGCAGGTCGTGTGTGGCAGGGTAAAGTGTGGGTACTCCCACCACGGGTGGTCAGCGTGGAAGAGTAGACCAAATACCCTCTAGAGCTCCCCTGTAGTGGGGCACGGCCTTATGTTTTATTAAATCTTAAATGTGGCGTGATTTTCGGTCTGAAATCACTGCACAAAGGATACGTATCACATAGCGGTTGTTTAAAAGACTCACGTTGTACGAGAGCGGACACTGCTTGTCTGCTGCACAGGTAGACGAACATTTGTTGATGGTTGTGAAGGCCGCTGGACAATATTGCCATTTGATGTTCCAAACGGATATTTTTGTTGCCTTCGGCCGGGTGGAGGAGTCACTTCCCGCTGTCTCTTGCCAATCAGAGCACAATTGCGGTGCAATTCGGATGTCAACCGATTTGCATACATTTTTGAGCATTTAAAATTTAAAGTTAAAGCACGCTGAGACCTCGTAAGAACGTCGGTTGTTGAAGCACATGTTACCGTTCAAAAAAGTCCTCGTTGTTGCCACGTTGTGTATGACATTGAACCTGCCGAAGAAAGCAAAAAACAAACAAAGCGGTGTGGAATTCTCACGAGGAGGTCGCGCAAGGTAACGGCTTACGGGTTAAAGCCACACATCCTGTGTCACCCTTTGTAACCGGAGCACTTTCAATCGTGGTATTTGTGTAAATGCAAGTAGGGTGGCTGAGCTCGACAATACCCACGACAACAACGGCCTAAGACGTGTTATCCATTTACTTTAATAAATAACACGCTTGGAACCACGGCAGAGCGATCGCATGTGGGCAGCATCAATCACGCAGCACGGTGGCCTTCCCGCAGTTGATGTCATCGGTGAAGGTTTTTCTTTAACAGTTTTTTCTTTGCTTATCTCTACGCGCCCTCGCCCACGCAGCAGTGTCCATGAGGTCACCACAGTCAGCCGATTAGTAAGTTGCGTGTGACGGGGTAAAGTGTGGGTGCCCTCGCCTCTTACAGGATGTCCGGCCTGCATGGAAGAGTAGGCCAAAGTCACCCTCGGGGAGGAGTTGCCTCGAGAGCTCTCTCTGGGGTGGATTATGGTATTTGAGTTGAAATGCACATCGCAGATTTGATTCATACAGCGGCGTCTAAACGCGACCACATCTCAAGGTTCTCTGCAGGAACGGTGGTCAAAAAATATGTGCCCGCATTTCTAAGAAGTACAAATCATGTGAGAACACTAATCTTATTACGAGCGAGAAGCGGCCTATGGGTTCCGTTTCATGTGAAATGCGCAACAGATGCACAACAAGAAACATTTGTGGGCAAATTTTTAAATTGGTTGCTTCTTTGTACTAAGCAGCAGATTCCAAAGCTGTGAGGCACATCTTCTCTGTGCACATTCAATGCGACATGCATTAACCTGGAAAAAGAATACGTATAAATCTCTACGTATATGTATGTCACCATATTCCGTTATACTGTGCTTGAAGAGAACGAATAGGACCGTTTAGCCGTGGCGTTCCACGGGGAGGGGAGTGGGGCAGCAGGAGCGGGAAAGGGCAGGGAAGCCGGGATGGAGGTCCCCAAGTGGACGGACGGGGAGGCCGCTGCTCGCGACACGCGGGGGCCCCCCAGATGCCTGCGTGATGCCATTCCACTGGGCCTGACTTGTCTGAAAAGTCCAACGTTTCCTGCAAAATATTACAGAGCCGTGGCGCGTCACGGCTACAGCGTGGAACAGGACCCCTCAGACAGCGCTGTGGCCGTGTGCGTGGCGCGTGTAGCTCGCTCCTCCGCTGCCCACGCTTGGTTCGTGGCCACGCGCGGTGCCATCGGGAAGTGGTGTTTGAACGTCGGTCTACCACCCGGCCTGTAGTGAATACCTGTTACAGTGAATACCTGGTACAGTGAATACCTGGTACAGTGCCTGAACATCGGCGGTGGGGGGGACACAAAGGCAGGATGTGAATCCGGCCGCACGACTCGCTGGTGCCGTGCGCCGTGTTTGTGCGCGTGAGCTGAAGTGCGTGGCTGTGCGCGCCGCGGCCTGTGAGTCTGTGTGCGTGTTCACAACGGAGCGGGGGAGCGGGAGCGTCGTGCTCGGCACGTGGCGAACATCGGTGGTGAATTTAGGAACTGGTTCTGGGCCTCCCCTATGTCCACTCGGCCTAAATTAGTACCTGGCGTGTAAATGTCAGCACTTGGGAGACAACCGGGCGTGGCTCTGACCACGAGTGCCGTACCGGCCTTTATAGGTGCTCGCTAACAGCACTACTTTTCCCAATAGTCTGTTTGGCTTATTTGAGACCATCTTGCTTTATATTTGTCCATGATACAGAGTACACACACACACATAATTGTGTCGGTTTATGCTGTCTTCATAATCTGTGTCCATGCATATTCAACTGTTGCAGCCAGAGGCGAATGTGGTGCCGGATCCCATCGGTTTTGGTGCGATCAGGTGCGCAGGATGAAACTCGGTTGAACACAATTCTCCCTGTCACAAGAGAGACCTTGGAGATATTGGCTTTCTAGGCTCAGTTGCTAGATTTCACTATTTATATTTTGAGGTCATTTTTTGTTTGTGATGTACTATATGTGTGTGCTGTGTTATATGCATATTCTATTTATTTTTGTGCTGGTTTTGGCTCGATAATATACACAATGTTAGCCGTGGCCTGGAGTTGAACCCAGGTAGCCAGGTTTGTAGTGCAGCGCACCACCACTCCCCGATGTGAGCCGGGGTAAATAGTCAATTCTCATCAGTATCTAAAGTAATATGTTGGTGTTTTCATATTGCTCCTAAGAGATAAAGGTCAATCTTGAAAATGCTGACTGCGTAAACTGTGTCTGGATCTGTGACTTTTTTTCGGTTACCACGTTCGTAAAACTATACCGTGCTCATGAAAAACATTTCACAGTCCACTCGATGCAAAGTTACGCACTCCTCACGCGCATGTCGTGCCTGTAACCCGCACTCTAGATCCACAAAGAGTCCCGTAGACACTTCGCTCAGTCTTGGTGAAGGTTCGGACCGCGCGCGGGATCAGATTGTCGCCGTGTTGGTGTTTATTATACGACACTTTTCGAAACCCAAATCGAATTTTACAGCTAGTCAATCACGAGCAACTGGTTTCCTGGAGCGTTTTTTGTGAGAATGTGGGTGGTATTGTCCGCGCATCGCCGAAGTAAGACGGCCTTTTGTCGTGGCCACCCCTGTCGTGAGACGCAATTGCACGGTAAATGCGTCTGTAAAAATTCGTATTGTGTCGGCAAACAGAGCAAAATAGATTTTTTTTTCTCTCTCTCATCCAGAGCATTAAGATTAACACAGTTCCTTTTGCTCTCTGGGTTAATCCGGCCAGTGTTGATACACGGTGCTCTTAGCTTATGCCAGTCTGTCGTCTTGACCGCCTGATTTCACAGACAAAATCCATCGTTATTACACCTAACGTTTTTTAAGAGGATTAAGGTATTAGCTGCTTTAGAAAAGCCGTCTAATCTTCCATTCAGTGGAGAGAAAGAGAAAAAATAGACTATTTGTTCTTTTTCATTTTTCAATTGCCCTCACGGATCAAAAGGAGGATGCTTTAAAACCTGGTGCTTTCACTCCACATAATGGCCCAGGCAATGCGTGGAGCCTCAAGCCCAAACGCACATTGTGGCTCCGTAACTCACACATTCACATGTAGGACAATATTTGCGTGCGCAGCGGTGATCCGATGTGGTACAGTTGGGTCTTTGTGGCCGGTAAACAAGGCGAGGGAACATCCATTCCCGGCTGTTGACCGCCGCCGTCCGTGGTGGTGGCTGGCGAAGCGAAACAGTCGTCTTTCTCAAAAAACGACACGAAAACAAAATTGTCAACAACAACAACAACACCTCCGTCAATAACACCGTGGCCTCGGAAGGCAAGGTGTATCGTAGGTGACGTTCCGGGCAATGGCCCTTCTTCACAGCACCGAGACGCAAACGTAGTGTCTCTGTAATAATTGGTGCTTTATAAATGTGGACGTATCGCGATAGGCGAGGGTATGAATTCGTAGAACCTTTAAAACAGTCTGCATCAGCAGCAGGCCATGCTTTCCCACCTGATGACGGACGCTTGTGTTGCGCCCGAAACGTCGTGATTTAATTTAGTTGTTTTCATTTATTTATTTTTATTTTTTACCTACGTGACTTTACCCAAAAAACCAAAGAGTATGAATTCGTACAAGTTTGCGTGCCTCCCAAATGGTCATCGTGGCCACATCTAGCGACGCATCCAAACTCCATGCCTTGCTCTTCACCTGGTTTTTCGAGAGCTCGTAAGGATGGGTTTAAAGCGGTGAATGAAGCTGATGACAACCCCCGATATCTCGCACAGATGAGGATTGGGTCACAAAAGCGTAGGCTTCGGTCAGAGTCCCACGATGAATGTCAGTTGCTCTCCGGTTCCGAGAAGCTGTGACAGAGTGGCTGTCTCACAGCTAGGAAGGTTGCGCGTTGGTCGGGTTCAGGGGTCAATTCGAGTTCCACTTTGCGCAGAGTCAGCTCTCATTGTGTTGTAGATTCATCCCGGCCGTAGAAATGTCCACCACCGGTTTATGACGAGTTGAGGACTTTCTGACGCTTGTTTGAGTTGAGGGATGTACTCAGTACAGGGATGTGAGTATGTACGTTGAACTTCTTTCGCACCATACGCAGCCAACCTTGCGAATCGGAGGTGCAGGATGTACGTTGCTTACATTTTGTTAAGCAGACTCGCATAATTATGCCAGTCGTTTTGTGCAAGAGTTGAAAACTGAAAACACGAGCTGAGATATGTATATATGAGTTGAATTCAGATTTTTTTTTTTTTGCTGAAGATGAGAGAAATTTTCATTTCGGCCTCTGTGGAGGAGGCTGTGAACGACTCCAATGGGTGGCTGGCTAACGGCAGTGAGCAGCAGAGTACCACGTGACTCACACAGAGTCAGGTGGCACCATGGGGAGCAGAGGTTGTGTATCTACCAGTACCTTTAACACTTGAATGTAATAATCGAATGTGTCATTTACATATTCTAACTGACATGTTACTAAGACGTTTTCAATTCGTGTGGTCACTGCAGCGGTTTAATTTGAGATGATCTCTCTTGTTGCGAGCGGGCGTTGGGTGGGTCCGCGGCTCTCAATTGCAGCATCTCGAAACTTGTGAACTCCGCCAAAGTTGTAAAGTCAGATCCTTCAAACGTGACATGGAGGAACGCGCGGGACACAGACGACCGGCCACAGGGGAGATCGATTTCCCGCGATCGCTGCGATTGCACGGCGCGCGAAGCACCCCAGACTCTCCCGACAGCGCCCTGCCGCCTCTACCCCTCTACGCCTCTCCACCAGCGTCCGCTCAAAGTCACGTGTCAAGCAGCCTCCCACTTCTGCTCACCTCTGTTGGTTTAGCATCTTTCAGCTTTCATTTTGAGCTGAACGAGTAGAGCCGCGGTGATTGATGGATTTAAATGCCATTTAATGTTATTTTTGTGGTGAAATGGACATTTTCTGACTTACTGCTGTAAACAGGAGATGAGTGGGAAGGAGTTTGAAACCTGCCAGTTCAGATTAGTTGAAAACTCGCGTGCTGCGCTAAACACCACTTTCATTTCACCGGTCCAGACAGTGGCCATGGGATTAGATCTTGGATTGTTCAAGAATAAAACAATGGCAAGATTTCTGTCTGTCACCAAATTAAAATTAGTTTTAATCTATAATGTTGTATGAAAACCATCTCACGAGCCCTCCCGTACCAAAGACAGATAACTGCGTGATTTAACTCTGCGTCGTTGGCTAAACTATATCACGAAAAGATGGGGGCTGAAAATAATATCTGTGGCCCCACCAGAATTTGAGTTAAATTCCACCGGAAAAGTGGCGTAATTTTCCCGTGGATTTGAGAGGTCGTTGAATGTGTGCGGGATCCGCCACTGGGTGGCCTCCGTCACCGTCGTCAGATCGTGCCACTTGGAATGCGCCCAAGCCACCGCACGGCCCTAACGCCGTTCCCGCGGCTACGATGTCTCACACGACGACAACGGCGGAGGTGGCGGTGGGGATGTTTCGTTGTTATAAGGTGGACGCCCACCCGCCCGCCCGCCTACCCCGTTGGTGTGAGCGCATCGGTTTTGAAAAGATTACTCTGAAAACATGGTCGGGTTTCCAAACTGCACCTTCCAGCAAAGCAAAAGAGTTAATCTTCTTAACTTTGGAAAAAAAAAGAGAGTCTGCTATTCACGAACTTAACTTGCAAAAGACAAATAATTGCCCAACATTTTTAGAGCGTTTTGCCGTGTAAGTTGTGCCATCTGAAAGAAGTGTATGTGGATTAGACGCAGTCGGGTTTGTGTAATGTTTTCCTTGGTGTTACTATCGATGTGAGTGCACTTCAACAACACTGCTTGCCGCTTTAGTCAATCCACTGCCGGATGTGGGCCTCTACGTGTGAGGATTAGTTTGACCATACTTCACCTTGCTGGTCAGTGCAGGTTCTGTGAAGAAAGGAATGATCCATCGAGTTGTTGGGTGAGTCCGATTCTTCCCTTCACCGTGTCGTCCTCGGTCCCACTGCAGCAAAGCCGTCGTACGCGTCGGCGTTTCTCTCGCGCTCGGGATCCCCGCGCGGTGCAGCTCTCCCGTGATTACCCACAAGCGGCATCACATTCAGTGCTGGAGACTTGGTCATGATGACAAGGCGGAGCATTGAGGGGGGGGGGGGGTGTGCCGAGCACTGCAGTGTTGAGAAGCGCTGGCCTAGTTCACGGAGTTGAACTCTTTATAACCCCCCCCCTCCCCCCAGTGCAGTGAAGGGTTCCAGAACTGTGGCCTGCAGGCCACACCCGGTGGTCTGCAAGTCCGTGGAAAGTGTGAACATCGTGGACAATGTGTCACGCGGTGGTCCTCATTGAGGACATTCATCCATTCCTTTCTGACCGAGTTTCCGTAGGAATTTTGGGAAGCAGTAGAATGAGCATCTCTGCAGAGGTTGCTCTCAGCATGTTAGAGGAAGCTTGCCACATCCACGACATGGGGAGCATCAACTGTGATGTTTTGGGCACGTGGCTCAATTCTTATTGGTTGACCCCGCCTTGCAAGTTTCTCGGTGCTGCATCGTACGTACGTCACTGTTTGTCTCGGCAGATGCAGTTCCCTCCTTTGCAGAGATTGGACGGGCCGTGGAGCGCGTGGTGGCCGAGGGAAAGGGCATGGACAGTGAGGGGCGGGCGTGGGACGACGTTCTCATCTCGCACGAGCACAGCCACATCCTCTCCTGCTGCTGGCTCACGCTCAAGGTCCCCCCCCCGCCTCCCCCGCCCGTTCTTTGTCGTTGCTCGTGCCTCTGTCGGGGGAACCACGAGCCGTGTTGTTTATGCGCCAGTCTGGCACTGATCGACACAACATCAAGTTCGGTTGCTGTTAAGGACTTGCAGCCGACAAAACCGTCCACGTTGATCAAACCTGGTGATGTAGAAATGGGGATAATTAAGAAGCCTTTTCGGCCACGGTGATTGCATCACGTGCCGCGTGCATGCATTGCTCCCTCTCCCCGTGTGACGTCAATACGTGCGACATCGCGAGATGCCAACAGTACGCACGACGTCGTCAAACGACGCCGCACGCCGCTCAGCCACGAGAGCGGGTCGGGCGCGGATGCCCCAGGTAACTCTGATCCGCGCGCGTGCCCACGCCCGATTTCCCCGAACAACCCCGCGTAGGAAATTGGCCACCTGATGGTCGGCCTCGGCGAGAACGTGCTGCTGCTGTCGGCGCGGGATCAGAGGGCGGCCGGAGCCGGGACGCCGTTTTTCGCTCTCGTGCAGACCATCACGGACGTGCTGAAGCTCATCCTCACCTGCTGCAGACACAAGGTGCCAGCGTCCGTGCACGTGATAACTCGGCGTCTTGCTGGGAGAATGTGTCGTCTAGGCCACACTGGGTTTGTGCATCACGGTTTTCTTGCGTTATGGGCTCACTGAGCAGTCCCGTTGTGATGATGTTTAAGTGTGTGTGTGTGTGCGTCTTGTGTGTGGAGAAGAGAGGTGAAATCTTGAATGTGTCCTGTCGTTCACACGCAGTGATCCGACTGTACAGATTCTCTAGGCTGTGCTCTGTAGCTCTGCGACGCGTTTGTGGGTTCTGCTGCACGTCGTTCGGCACGATGTCCACACGCTGGGAGATTCGTCTTCAATTCATTTCCTAAAGAAGCTCCTGGCACGTGGAGCGAAACGTCGGACAACGCGCGGTACAACCCGAAAACACATTGAAGAGTGACTCTTAACACCCGTGGCTTCTTCACCTTCCCAGAGGATGCCCTGATTGGTGGATCCAGTATCACTGCGGACTAAGGGCTTTGAGATAGTTCTTCGGCCATGGTGACTGTTAGACCAATAGAGATTTAATGGACTAGTAATACAATTAAACCATTCAACAATTGTGATAATGTTAAATTGGTGTTGGCCAAACTCCCAAGGTTTACATCTGCTAATCTCACATAATTGCCTATGTTCAAACACATCTACCTGTCAGCTGGACAGTTGCTTTATGAGTGTGCAAATCGAGAGATTTCTCTTCTTGCCATGTAATTGTGGCTTCTCTTTGTAATCGTTGTCACGGCTCTGTTGGTCGATGCATGTCTCTTGCCTTTATACCGCCAGGGGACAAATGATCAATAGCGGTTCTCTCAATGTGCAGTTGTGCAAGGGCACTGCCATCACTGGTGATGTGAGACATCCGCCATCTGGTGGCAAAATCTGGAAAATACATCTTGTGCATGAGCATCGGGATCTTACCCAATTTAGGACACAATTCTTAATTAAAATTGCACCGAAAGAGGTTACATACATATTCCGTCTGATTTACTCTATTGAAACACCCTCCGTATAACAAAGTTACTGGAAAAGTGCTTTCTAAGTAAACATTACATTGGGATGTATAGATGGTAATCGGTGGCGCTCATTAGCACGCACATGAGTGGCGACGCGCCCCGTTTGACCACAGCCTCACACACCCCATTCCACTGGCACATCCGAGCCAGCACGGAGGCCATCACGGCATGGGTGGTTTTCCATTACTCTTTTGCCGTGCCAGGCAGTGTGTGTGAGCGCATCATAGTAGTTTGTGTGCGCGCGTGCAAGTGTGTGTGTGTGTGTTTCACCGCGTCATCAACACGCAACTCGACTCGTGTGCAGGGTGCTATAGACGGCTGCAGCCTGGGCTGTGTGTGTGTGCAGGGTGCTATAGACGGCTGCAGCCTGTGCTGTGTGTGTGTGCAGGGTGCTACAGACGGGTGCTGTGTGTGTGTGCAGGGTGCTATAGACGGCTGCAGCCTGGGCTGTGTGTGTGTGTGCAGGGTGCTATAGACGGGTGCTGCCTGTGCTGTGTGTGTGTGCAGGGTGCTATAGACGGCTGCAGCCTGGGCTTTGTGAAGCTGTGCGGAGCCCTCAGCAGCCACCCCAGCCCGGCCTTGCAGAACATTCCCTCCATCCTCTTGGAAGAGGTGAGACTCCATCTGTCACCAAATCTTCCGGTAGCGAGTCACAGAGTCTCATATTATTACATCTGAAATGTCTAAGTGAGATTTCCCGCTCAAATAATCATCAATACGGTTTCCGGTCCTGGGAATTCAACGTTCCAATGGCAGGGGCCAAGGCCATCCGCAGGACGACTGACGTGCAAGCATTTCTCAGCAGGGCCGGCTCTCCCTCCCTCTCTCTCTCGCGCGCATTCCGCCGCCCTCGCGCACCGCGTGGGTTTCTTCGCAGGCGCTGGCATGCGTGGGCACCAGCTCGTCGGTGACGCGCCGCGCCGGCGCGCTCCCGCCCCTGGTGCTGGGCCTGGTGAGCGGGGAGTGCCGCTCGCGCAGCCACTGCCCGCTGCTGCGCCGCGCGCTGAGCGCGCTGCTGCGGCTCGCCGCCCGGCCCCTGCCCGCCGCGGTCGACCCGACGCGCGACCTGCCGCAGGTGCGTTTGACGGCGTTGGTGCCACCGCCAATCAAATCTAGTTCACCGACGTCGTCATCATCGTCCCTCCCCCGCACCTCCGATTAGCACGGCTGGCTACGTACGGTGCGAAAGAAGTTAAACGTACGTACATAAGGCGTCGTCGTTATTATTATCGGCAGTGATCGATCCACTGCTGGACAAAAGCCATCCCAAGCTGAAGCCATCTCTCTGCCGCTGTTATACACTCAGCGATGCACTCCGCCAATCGTGACGCGGATCTCCCGTGTCGCCCTGTAGGTGCACGCGCTGCACATCCTCCAGGCGCTGTTCCGGGACTCCTCGCTGGGTGCCGCCATGATGGAGTCCGCCGGCGGCGCCGCCCTCCTCGCCATCCGCAGCCTCAGCTCCCCCAGCTGGGCCGTGCGCAATGGGGCCATTCAGCTGTTTGGTAAGGCCCGACGGACTTACGACAAGATCGCGACTCGAACCCCGTTGTCCTCTCGGTTGTCACCCGGCGGGACGAGGAGCCCTTTCGGATCTCTCGTTTTGGAGAACGGCCCGCGGAAGTGGATGTCGCAGAGCCGCCTCTGAGATCCGTTGTTCACGGCCAGCGATTGTCGAGAGTGGGGGCGAGGTGTTTTCTCCTCGCTGTTGGGCACAGTCGCTGCCTGGCTGCCTCGCGTTCCAACTCGGTGGGACTCAGCCTGGTAGCTTCGCGTGCCGTGCTGCCAAATTCAACGTAGGTATCTTGATCTGAGAGTGGACCAAAATCAAAATAATGAAATAAAGCAGTGGACAAGAGCAGGTTTGGGTGCTTTAATTCGTGTGCCTAAACAGGAATGCTTTAATTCGTGTGATTTTGCCTGCTCTTACACATGGATGAGAAACATGGACATTGATGAAAAAGACGGAACTAAAAGCGATTCCGCTGCTGCGTGGACAGAGGCAGCGGAGCGGGTTTAAGAAACCCGCCCCATTGTTTCGTCTGCCGCAACGGGAGTAGGGAGTTGATCCGGCAAGCTCTGGTTTGCAAGTGCAGCGCTCTCACCGTTGCACCATGACCACGCCCGCGTCCGTTTTGAGACGCTAGACGATTGTTGGGTAAAGTAAATAAACGTGAGCGCGTCATTGCCACTTACGCAATCGCCGCCAACGCGGAGCAGCACGCCTGTCGTGCCAGCCCATCCCCGGGCGGGCACCTGTACATCCGCCCACCGTCTTGCGACGGTGGCGGCAGCATCCCTAAATCACCTATCAGTTGATTCTTTCTCGCCCGCGCGTGCGCCCAGGGACCCTGGTCGGGCGCATGCTCGGCCAGATGCGGACGCACGACGAGCACTCTCCCCAGAACGCCGTGACGGCCGGCGAGTTCCTCCGGCACTACCCCGAGCTGCCCGCCTTCCTCCTGAGCGAGCTGCGCGCGGCGGCCGCGCCGCTCCTCGGGGGTCGCGACCTCGAGCTCCTCGTCGCCGTCGCCGCGGCCTCGGGCGCTCGCCCCCCGGCGGAGGCGCTCGCCCTCGAAGGCCGAGCGCCGGCCGGGAGCGGCGCCACGGAGGGCGCCGGTGGGGTCGGGGGTCGCGGGCCGTGGGAAGGGAGTCGTCCGAGTGGGCGCCTCCATCTCTCCCCGTCTCTTCATCCCGTCCTCACCCTCCTCTCCAAACTGCAGCCAGGTGGCGAGGACTCGCACAGGTAACTGCGATCGCGTTGGGTGCGTGCGCATCGGCCTGCTGATGTTCCGATGCGGTTGATGTCAAAGCCAGGAGGTGCAATGGCATCGTGGAATAAAATAATAAAATGCACGATGGCCAGAATCATAGGCAGAGGAGATGAGAGACCAGATGATTCAACTTTTTTTAAATCTAGCATCTCATGTTTGTAAATTATTAACTATCAATGATCTACTTGTTATGGAATTGGTATTTGTTTTACGCAGAGCTGTATTTGTTTATAAATCCCCCGTGTTATTTTTGCTGCAGCTTGTTGTCCGAGTTCGTGGCCCCGGTCGTGGCGCTGGCGAGCGACCCCATCCACGACGTACGGGTCCTGGCTGCCAAGACGCTGGTCGTCATGGTGACAAGGTCGCGACGCGCGCCGATGCTGCTCGCCCTCGCCACGGCCCTGCCGGAGCGGTGGTGCCCCCTGGCCGTGCCGCAGAACGCGCTGCACGGGCGCTTGCTGCAGATGCTCGCCCTGCTCAAGTGTCTGCTCAAAGAACGGGGAGGGTGAGCGTGGAAACGAACAAGAGCTCCCGAGCTCATCGGACTCCTCCAGTCTAAATAAAGATTCTGATTAACAAGGAAGGATCTTGCACGGTACTTGTAATCAACGCAAGCAAGCACTGATGGTAACTGCCAGGGCGAAAAACGATGAAGGAGGAGGAGGAAGATGCGTAGCAGACCAACGCTGTCATCTACAGGAGGAAAAATATAAATCCATCAAATCTATGAAACCATTGAACGTAAATACTGTAACATTAATATATGCAAAAAGGACATCAAAAAATTTATGTTAAATAGGGATGAACCATGAAACTATCATTTTTAACTGAAGGTAAAATGTAACATAAATAATGCCGAAGGAAATGACTGTAAGCTTGCGTAAGTGAATATGGTTATGATTCATATTTGGTTTCTGTCGGGCGAGCCTGCTAATTGCGGCTCTTTAGCCTCCGCCCCCCGACACAGCCAAACAAATCTCGTTGTCACGTGGTGGACAAACGCTCCAATTCATTCAGTTTTTCGGCAAACTAAGGGCATGTTTAAAATCATCAACATTTTGCTTGTAATTCAATGAGCTGGCTTGCCAAATAACGGAATCGGATTAGTGCGTGTGTGCCCACGTGGTAACCGGAGTTAACCGCACTGTGTTCTGGCCTAGCAGTAGCACGATTGCCGCTCATTGAACATGTTCACGGTTCGAATCTGGCAGGCCGCCCTGGTTATTACTGCGGGTGTTTTAATTGGACATATTTGATATTGCCCACGCTGTCCGTCTTGTCAGATGACGACCACTCCATCTCGGTTAGCCAGTGTGTTGAGGTACTTCCATTGATGGCTGAGCAAATTGACATCAATCACAATCATCGCTTGAAAACTTGAAACACGGTGATACTTTCCTAAATAAGCAAGCATAATCGTAAGAACAGACGCGGTGCGAGTCACTTCTCGCATTCAAAGCTCTCCGGGATGCCCCGGTGTAAATCACTATTATCATCATCATCATTCGAATGTCGTTGCGTTCCAAGGCTCGACCTCTGTGCCCTTTGTCAGCGCCCTGGAGCCGCCGGTGCTGCACTCGCTGGTGGCCGCGCTGGCGTCGCGTCGCTGGCTGCTGGGCGAGGCGCGCGTGTGCCCGCTGAGTCGAGCGCTCGCCGTCAGGCTGCTGGCGACGCTGGCGCGGGCCCACGGCTCCCACCCGGGCGTTGCGCGGCTGGCCGCATCGCTCCACGCCATCGCGCAGGACGAGCTCCTCCTCCTCCACCAGCCGGCGGCGGCAGCTCGCGAGGTGCGTCTTGTGGCGACGTACGACCGGGTAGCACCAAGGGCTTCACTTCGCGTTCGGTATTTGCTGGAACGCCGCTCTGCCGGCTTGGAGTAACCCTAAGCATATCATCAGTCATGTATCCAACTAATATAGTGTTCTAAGGTATAAACTATTTTTATTTTACCAGGGAAGGCCCACTGAGCTATATAGTTCTTTTTCAGAAGTGACCTGGCCACAACTTGGTGACTTATCACGTGGAAATTTCTAGCAGCCAAATACTCTAAACGCACGTTTCTAAATGTTGGGGGGAAACACTGGACGACCCGGATAAAAATCCACACGACCACGGGGAGAGTAAACACGCAAATTCCAAATACACAGCAGCAGGTGTCAGGGTCGGGATCAAACCCACGACCTCCTGTATACCGGGCGAGGCAGTCAACATCTCGCCACCGTGGCCGAGTTGTTGACACGCGCACTGCGTGTCCTCGATCTCCGAGTCGGTGTCGGTGTCGTACGCAGATCGGCGTCGCCGCGCTGCGGGGCGAGCTGGCGGCCTTCGTCCTGACGCTGGCGCTGGGCGCCCCGGCCGGGCCGTGCGACGCGCCCGCCGTGCTGCGCCTGCTCCGCTGCCGCGACGTCGACGTGCGCCGGCGGAGCCGCGAGTGGCTCGCCGAGCGCGGACGGGGAAGCCACGGCGCCGACGCCGCCGCGCGCATCATGCTGGTGAGCGTCCGCCCGCGCGCCGATCGTTGCGTCTCTGTGGAGCATCCTGCGGCGCAGGCCAGTGTCGCGTCTTCTCATCCTCCTCCTTCTCGAGCTGCCTTTCGACTTGTCTCAGAGACGATGGGCACAATTGGATCTCTCACCGCCTCGTGGCTTGTCTCTGACCGTAGCGTTACGTAGAGACGCAGACGTCATTACCGGCTGACACGCGTGGACTGTGCGTGTATATTCACTTTGTGAACAAATGTTTGACTTTTTAACTCCAAGGATTGTAAAAAACACGGATTCATTGATGAAAATCGATCCTCAGACTCACGATACATGCAAAAATAATGCATGTCAGAACACATTTTTTAGGTTTTATTCAAATGACTTGCGCATGCTATGCTCGCAGTACATTTAGCTTAATGGAGCGGGAATAACTGTGCACACAAGACAGAGCGAGCAAGAAAGAGTACAGCCAAGACAACAGCAACAAGACAGTAAACTTATTATTGATTGGCAACCTGGAATTGTGACGATGTATTGAATCACGGGAGAGAAGGTAAAATAATTGCATGTCAGCAGTGAATGTGGACATGGAGTTAGAAGTTGTCATTCAAGGAGTAAGAAGCATAGAAAGAGACCCCTTTGAACACCCGAGCGTCATCTTTCATCTCCGCTGTCCACTCGTCTCTTCCAGCCCATCATGGAGATACAATTCGCTGGCCTCGTATTTGAAAGACAGTGGACGGAATCCATCCGTTCAGTGTAGTCGTGTTTGGAAAGCACTTGTCAAATTGTATAATTCCACCTTCCCGTCCGCTATTCCTATTCTGCCTTCAACACGGCTAGTGCTGGAAACCTTAATCACTATTCCATACGGTAAACACCCTCCTGGATTTACCACTACCGCATCACAGGAATTTGCCCTCCCAAAGTCTTTAAACGTGGTTGGGAAAATCAGAATCGACATTCCAGTCTCTTGGCCTGTTCCACCTGCTGCCTGTCCTACCCACGTCTGCTCCCATCATTTCCTCGACTTGCATTGCTTTTGTAATCCCCACCTTGAAAGCAGGGAGTCTCGTACCCCGAATCCATCATCAACAGCCGGGTGGCTCAGCGGCAGAGCGAGCGGCTCACAATCACAAGCATGCGAGCCGGTTCGGCGTTGGCTCTTGCCCATCATCCCGACAGGGTTGATAAAAATCATGAGTATCACATTGTGGGGAAGTAACACAACTGGTTATTCTATGGAGAGACTCTGGCTTTTTATTTGATTACAGACGTTATCACATTCGAGATCCATCACAGCTTTTGAGATAGCTTACGTCTCTATTAATTCATTCCTGATTATATATGAAAACTGCTGCCATCATTTCCGTGAATAAAATGGCAAGCGCTTGCTCGATGCTGCTCGCACACTCCCACTCTTTCTATAACCTCTTCTCATTTTATTAAATCCTAGACAGAGTCCCCGGTTCACATTTATCAAATAAGTAAGTCATAACATCTGATGTTGGGCACTCTTATGGGTCCAGCCCATCACGAATGCGCATGCTTGGTCTGCGTGGCTCCAGTCCGCTCTGGTTTGTGCTCTGGCCAGCCCACTGAGGCACTGTGAAGTCACCGCTGCTTTCGTGACTGCAGACCAATAACAAGAACAAGATCTCGCATTGGTTTGCCTTAATATTTCCTTCAACGCATCATCATATGGGCTGCTCCCCTCCCCCATTGCCCTTCTCTCCAGCAAGCAATTAATAAAAATAATTATTTTTTATGAATTTTGATTTCACTTTTTTTACCTACGTGACTTTACCGAAAAAAACTAAGAGTATGAATCCTTGCAGTCACGAAAGCTTCAAATCAAGCAAAGCTCAGCCCTCGATCCGTGCAGCAGCCAAGCCCTGCCTGCTAATACATAATCGGTCACTGCTGCTGTCTCGCGCTGCGGCCCAGGCCCATCCACACTGCTTACTCCCTCCCCCTGTTCAATTCCAAGCCCAAGATGTCTTGCCCTTTATCCATAATCATTTCCCAATGTAGAACCGCTCCCGCTCTATGTAGTAACTTGTATTGACTGTACTGTACAGAATCCCTCTGCTTTACATTGCTCCGTTACAACCCTGCTCTGCGTTCTCCTTCACGATGATCCCCTCCTCCCCCTCCTCCTCCCCCTCCTCCTCCTCCGCAGCAGCTTCCCTCTCCAACAATGCAGCATCTTGAGGTGCAATGCTGGTCACGTGCTCTGACAAACCCACATTGTATTTTTGCATCATCTGCCCTTCTAAAAATCACTGTCGTGCGAATATTTAATAATATATAATCACGGCCCATGAAATGCATTGGGAGAATTGCTACAGTATCCTTTCCGAGGCTGATCCTGTCAAAATAATAAGTAGCACTTTTGTCTTTAGGGGATTCTGAAATTGAGCAAAGATGTTGTGCTCCTTACCGGATTCTGGCAGCAGAGTGGGGATATATTTGCTGAATAAAACCCAATTTTTTTAAACACGCACATTTGCCAAAGTGTCGGTGTTCCCGAGCCAGCTTAGTAACTATGAGTGGACCATCGCCGGTGATTGGCGCGTGTACGCGGTGTAAATAAGCTGTCGAGTACAACACAACCAACACAGGGCCAGGAGGTGAGAGAACGTGGTTTAAGGTTGGCGAACATCGTCGTTCACTCAGCGCTCTCGGCTTGTTCACGTCCACTTCACACAAAGTGGCTGCGCAACAGCTTTGGGGTTGCCTGCTCTTTTGCTTCTTTTAATAAAGTTTAGCAGTGCCAGTTGAGCAACCGACGTCGTACGGGGCCTGTGACTGGGAGGAAAGGGCTACGTTTTGGCAAGGGAGTACAATGATCAGCGGTTGTGGTATAAAGTTATATATTTTTCACCAATGTTTTCCCTTTTCCACTGTTGAAACAGCTAACACAGAATAGTCTGTGTGCATAATCTACATAATCTAGCTTTAAATCCTTTAAACTGTCGGAGGACTGGGTATAAAAAAAGCAATGTCCGAAAAAGCAATCTTTCTTGAGACATGTGGGCAGGCATTGCTGTGGGATTTCAGGTCTTGCTGAAATAATGCAATTAACAAAAAATATGTGATCCCAATTATTTAATTGGGATCACATATTTTCACTTTGCGTGCCTTTTCCATAGCAGACAGAAGTTGATGGTGGGGGGGGGGTTACGGTAAGTTAGGAAATCACTCGCAAAAGATTACAACAGACCGAGATGAGATGTGATAGGCCAATAAAAAAAATATGTTGTTAATTTTCCACAAATAGTTCAGGGCCAAAAAAAGTCAGGGGATTGATGAGTGGAGAAAGGGCTTGTGGCTGGCAGTCCGGCGCACGCTTCATACTCGAAAAACGACGCAAGGAGGAGGTGGCCTACATAACAAAAAACAGCCACACGGAGTTTTGGCTTCTGCTGTTGTATTAAAGGGTTTTAAGCATTATATTTAGAGGCTTTGTATGAACAGCCCCATTCCCCTCCCCTTGCGACAATGTATATTTTTTGTTCCCAAAGAGTGGCTGCAACAAAACATCTCCAACCCAGATGTAAGAGAGAAAGAGAGAGAGAGAGAAAAGAACCGAAAAAAGAGAGAGAAGCTGGAATTCATTTGGGTGTTCATTATTCCTGCGTGGAATGCATTCCTCGCAACATCTGAGCTGGCATATTAAATACGTCGCTGAAATTCTAGCGATCTTAATCTAATACAAGGAGCTTTTTAAAGATTAATTGGCTGCAGTTTTGAGTAATAAGCTCTGCCTGTGGGCAAGTTTGGCCATTTCAATGGTGCAGTCACCCCACCCACTCCTTGCCGGCTACCCATCCCATCACACTGCCCCTTCCCGGACCCCTCTTCCACTTCCTTGCCTCGACTAAGGAAAACCATCTGAAGCTAATGCACGACTGCCATGCTTTTCCATGCCGTGTGCCAACGCATTTTCAAACTGCTAGGTAGAAACAATTGACTAACAAAAAAAATAACGTCTCAACAATTTTTTTTCTCTCCCGAATTTCCTGTTACTCCGACTGCCAAGACCCAATGTACGTGTGCCGAGCCCCGAATCTGAGTTTCATTATTTAACAAGCGAGACTCTGTTACCGTCTCGAGCAGGGCCTCTGCTTCCGCGTCGGACCCAGCGTGCCTGCCCAGACCCCCAGCAGCCGCTTGTGGCTCTCGGCAGCAACGTGCCTCTACAATTAGTGCCCACTGCAGAGCTTGTTAACTGTGGATTTTGATCAGAATAAGAATCTCTATTGCATACCGGAGGACTCCGATGAGCTATAAAAATCTATTTTTTCACAGATGTCCAGTCGGACAGATAGAGCGCCCTTTACGCCGGGATGTTTCAAAGGGCACCCCGAGTGGCAAGCTGTCCCCGTGTGGCGCAAGGTGACTCAGCACCTGGCCTGCAAATGGGCATCCGTTTGCTAGTAGGGTGCGATCATTGCTATGTGTAATCCCAAATTAGTAATTGGAGGGTAATTTTTTTTCTAATTTGACGAATTTGGACCGTGACGCCTTTACGCAATGGGCTGCTTGTTTCGAACGGCATCAGGGAGCCTTGGTCAGCCATCCGAGCCCTATCCAGGCTGAACCCTCCGTCGTCGCTTCCGAGATCGGGCGAGATTGCGCTCGATTACGGCTGACGTGCGCAGTCCCGGTGTCACGGTTAACGTGATTACACCTCCGATGAGCACGGTTGGCTACGTGCGGTGCGAAAGACGTTCAACACAAGTACATACTTGACGTGTGGGGACGCATGTAGTGCGTACGCATGTAGTGCGTACGCATATAGTGCGTACGCATGTAGTGCGTACGCATGTGTGTGAGCAAGTCGACGTTTTGCATTTTAATGGCACAAACGCAGCAATGAATCGGATAAAAATCAGTGCTGAATGCCTGGTAACTATGTAGGGTGCCGTGGCTTATCGCACACAGGCCCGGTGAATCTCTGTGGGGGTGGCCTTGTGTGTTTACTGCTGCACCCGAAGCATTTTAATTTTAGCGCCACCTTGGTAACTGACAATGACACAGGGCCTCTTGGCGTTCATTACTTTGTTGTCCGCACGGAAGAATTTAAAAACCCCCACGATACGTTAGAAATACGCTCATACAGACACTAAGTACGATTCGGGAATAGCTCGTGAGCCGCTGCCGTCACCTGGGTGTCGTTGGCTCGTTTTATCGCCAGGCATTCCCATGCAATGCCCATCGTGCATTTCACCCGAATCCCTGATGTGTTTTTTTTTTCCCCGTTCTTTTTGTGACCCGCTCCCTCACCCTTCATCCCGGCCGAGTTGGTCAGCCTGTGCAAATATTTATCCAAAATCCGTGCCTAATTTGTACAAGCTTTGAGTCGACACAAGTGTGTTTTTTACGTGGGTAAACGTTGGTGTTTCACTTCCCTATTTCGCCTAATAAGTTGTGATAATAGAGCTCCTGTGTTCGTCAGTCGTGTCTGCTGCCGTTCACAAAACATCCCGTAGCGCTGGCCTCTCTGATTATTTAAGTAATTGACGACTCCACCGGTTATCGGTTCCATTGCTCGACTAATCCAATAGCACGAAAATAGTTACGGGAAATAAAAAAAAATTTCACCAATGTTTCTACTTGTGCCGCTGGACGGGAGGTTATGGGCGGGGCTTGGTGACGTCGTCGGCGTCATCAGCCGACCTTCGCTGGGCGTGGCTCATTGGGGGTTTCCTGCCTTCGGGAGATGGGATGTCTGGGCGGCCGCCATCTTTGAAGGGGGCCGAGTGATCGACCATTACCAAAAAGTCAACTCCGACTTTTTGGTCGATCGATTTAATCGACTTCTGCGCCTGTGAGACGCGATGGCTCCTAATGGGACCGTCCTGTACCGATGGTACATATTGCCGTCCGGAGTATTATCATCCATATAAGTGTTGGATGTATCTCTTCGGTTACGTCTGGTTTGTACTTGGATTGGAGACTTCCTGGGAATGCCAGGTGCTCTAGGCATTAGCTTTGGCGAATCTAGGAGATTACGGTAGAGCAAACGCATTGCTTGAGATAACCTCCATTCTGTGATATGACCTCCTTACTTGCATGGGTTTGCTCCAGAAGTAGGTGGGGCCTCTGAGTAGTGCACCCTTAATACGCATGCAATTTGCATGTGCATATAAGAGCTGTGTAATCATAAATAGGCAGACCGTGTGGGTAGTTGTTAAACACTGCTCCACGGCATTGGTTGACACAATCTTTCAATCCTGCCTTGCGGAATCATTTCGTTTTCTCCAAACATTTTTATGCAGAAAACAAGCGGAAAGTTCACCCGGTTATCCGCGATGTTTTCCCCCTCCTCCACCTCCCCCCCCCCTGCGAACATGTGGAGTTAACGCCGCGTATAACAGGATCCACGATATCGCTGCCGCCACATTGCCGTGGTTAAGAGGAGTTCCCCTGCACACACACAATGGCATAGACTCTCTTCCTTGTGGTGCGTTTTGAATGGTTTTGCCATCGTAGCTATTTTAACTGATGCCCCTTTCCCTACCCCACCCCCACCCTCCCCCCACCATCGGTAAGCCCCCTGGGCGGAGTGTGGATTTTGACGTAATGTGATGAGATTAGCACAGACTTGCCGCAGGATGAATGTGATGGAACAAACCCGAGCCCCGCGTGCGTCAGGACTTTCAAACATTCCGCACCCTCGGCCGTTCTATTTTTATTTTTTTTCTTCTTTCTTTCTCAAACGTACAAATCTCACTCTGAGCTGGGTTGTACCTCGAAGCACAAAGCCTTTAGTGGTGGTGATTTGTGTCATTTGATTGATCATTCCAACACCCGCGGTCGTTTAAAAGCACTATTAAACACCTGGGCTGCCAAAACACCCTGTTTGTCTTGCGTGTACAGAGCACGGTACGTGAGTGCAGGTGTGGTGTGCTGCGCGTTTGAGGTTTTCACTCAGGCGCACGTCATTGCCCCCTTAGCGCTTGCGGTCCTCTACGTTGCAAGTGCTTCACGGCGGCAACATTTCGCATGCCGTTGAGGCCTCGTGTCGGCGTTAACAAGACAAGTATCAAACATGTTGTCAGATTCAAGTATTGTAGTCGTCTACGAATTATGACATAACGGTACAATGCACTTATTCACGAACTCCACTGTCCTCTCATAAATCATATAAATCAGTGTCATTTTACGTGCGAGGTAACGTTGTGTGACGTAATCTGTGAATCCCTGTAATTCGCGGATTATTGGTGGTGATCCACGGACACACCGCTGCTGCGGAGTGAGAAGGGTTCGTGGACCGCACACTGCGGCCCGTAGCAGTGGGCTGAGCTGCAGGGACACACAGGGGTAAGATTTTTTTTTAAAATCTCACAATATTTTTAAAAAATACAACTCTCTGCGCTCTCGGGATTTCTTTCGTTGAAACATTTTTTAGTTTTTTTTACTTACCTGGATATCATGTTACGAAAATGCAAAAATCCTCGGACATCGACCCGCGCGGTTTATTCGCACCGTTGAGGGCTGAGAAAAGCTCGTATTCACATGCCCGCGCTTCCCCCGCAATCGCAGTCTTTCTTGGGGATGGATGGAGCTGTGCGGATGATGTTTTCCCGCATTGCGGGCTACGGCTTTAACCTCCACGCTGCCATCGTTTACGTACTTCCTCGAATACTTCGGTAGCAGTGGCATCACTGGAGCGCTCCCGGCCACAGCATTAGACAACGCGTTCTCACCTGCAAGGCTTTCCAACCCCACGTGGATGACTCTAAGGCTGCTGCCCAACCGTATGCGGGGCTCATAGCTGGCGCTGGGGCCCAGTTGCTGTGCCGCAGTGTTGTGCGCTCACCTCCCCCGCCCTGACTCCCCCCCTCCATACCTCACGTGGCTTTGTAACGTTGCTTGAGATGCAATGCCATCGTGTAAATAATAATAATGTCTCCGCAGATATTGTTGTTGTAATTGGGACAGGCGACGTAGATGGGAATGTACAAGATGAGAGCCGTTGGTGTTAAGCTGTGTTCTTAGTGACATTGTTAAAGCCCGTTGAGGTACGGGTCTCTCTTGGCCTAAAAGCCTCAAGGAATGCAGGGAAAAAGCGAGTTTGTGGACGTAGGGAGAGAAACAGAAAATGAAATAACGAGCTGGCAAAAGATGAAATGTGCAAGACAACACAATATGCAACAACTCAAGCTGCTGTTGTTGAATAGCTTCGCTATTTATACGTAATAAAATCACCAGTGCATTTTGTGTAATGAAATAAAGAGGGTAATGTAAATGGTTTTTTCGTGTTATTTAATCATAGCGTGCGTAATTGTGGCAAACAATGGAAACATGCTGGGTGTTGAAACGACATGGATGTGTACAAAGGCGTGCGCAATGATGTGACAACTTCACGAAATCTGTTTTCGGGCTAGGATTTTAAACTGAAAATTGGGGATAAGGTTTCACTTCAATACGCATCAAAGCCACCAGCATTGTGATTTATTGTAACGCTAACCAGGCCATTTTGTGAGAGAGAGAGAAAATAGAAATAATAAAAAAAGATTTTTTCGGGACAAAACGAGGAATCTCAAACGGCATTAAAGTAATTGCTATACGCTTAGTGGCATTTAATTTGAGGCTGGCGGTTGTTATAATAGTTATTAAAATGACCGGGGTCAAGGGTTCACTGTATAAAATCCTTCTCAGGCCCCACTGGTCAGTAACTGGGACCAGATGGCTGCACCTATTTGCATGTCAGGTAGAATTTGCCTGCGGGGCGTCTCACTTCGGCTTCGGGGTCAGCCGAGGCAGTTCCTGCCCACGGCGGCCCCCACTCCACTGAGCTGGCTCCACCACCACCACCCCAAACTCCTCCAACGCCCCACGTGTGCTCATGCCCGCACTTCATAAACTTTATAAATCGCTAAAATGTCTTTATCTTTACGCTGTGTCGACTTAACAACAACAAAAAAAGCATGCCACGCGCGCTCTTAAACGCAACGGTTGGTTCACCAACGAGCTTGGCTATTTTGTGCACTTTGCTGATTGTGAACTTGTGTGTAATCCTGGATATCTAGTCGCGTACTGTACACAGGTAGATGGACTGAATATGGCAGAAGCCAAATAGAAGCACTCGCCTTTAGAGCAGCAAGGCCCTGTGCGCTTATATCCAGAGTAGTTTCTTGAAACAGAAGTTGCATTCCCACCCCCATGTAAGGATTGTTGCTTTTACCAATCGTGTTATTTTACATCGTGCTTATATACAGACTAGCTTGTTTGCCCGTCCTAGGACGGAAGCTGTAATATTTACGATTTTTTTTAGCAGAGTATAATTGTATCTTGTGTAAATTTAATGGCAGTGAATCTTGCACGAAAGTATGTCATCAAAGACTTCACTGCATTTCACTGTAGCACTGTATTAATGGCAGTGAATCTGGCACAAAACGATGTCATAAAACACCTCCCTTCATGTCCCTGTAGCTCTGTATATAACTGACCTTCAATTTGTTCAAATTCACTTCTCTGATACGTTATTCTCTTCTGCTTTTGGTCGCTGGGGTTGAAATAAATTGGAATTCGATACAATATCTGGAAAATCACCAAGAAATGTCTATTTTACCATAATGTAGAAGCATAAATTAGACTTACCTTTTGTCTCAAGTGCTGAAGAAATAAAGACACCAAATCCACTTTGTTGCTGCGTAGAATGATTTATTAGATTAACTTTCAATTAATAAACGTCAAACTTAAAGCGAATTTGCTAAAAAAAATGATTTCCGCTCGACCTTCTGCGTGAGTGTAAAATCCACCCGCTCATGAATATTAATGACGTGGGGGTGCGGCATGTGGAGTGACGTCACGCGCGTTACACACAAACAGACGACATTCTTGGCTCATTATAGTAGTAATTCGGCCGTATATAAAATAATTTTGACTTGGCCTCATCTGTAGTTTAAAAAGGGCTTCTGCCTTCAACACAAGCATAATTTACAAATCCTCAGGTCTTGCTATAAGGTATGCACAAGGAGTCTGTCATAGTCCATTGCACTGACAAAGACGTGTGGAGAGCACAATGTCAGTCAATTGCTACGCCGCAGCAGCAGCGGCAGTTTCACCGTACGTAGCGCCCCGTCTAGGTGCCCAGCGACGCTGCGGTAGTTGGAAGCAGGAGGTCTGAATCAGATTTCCAGCCGGAGAGGGCCTAGGTGAGGCTGCTGAGTTTCACAGCAGAGTGTGGACCTTGTGCACAGGGACGGACACCTGCTGCACGTGTGAACGCGATGGCAGGAAGTGGGATAAGCAGTTCACGGGCGGCGGAGGCGACGGCGGCATTGAAACAGATTTTGCTGAAGGCTTGACGGCTGCAGGGCCCGACGTGAGGTCGGGGGTCGCTGTGACGCGTACCCTCAGGCCTCTACTGTCATGGTGTCGTCGTGCTCACGTCACCTTGCTGGAAGCGCATTGACCAACGTTGACCATTATGTGGAGAAATTACAATCTCGTGACCTGATGATGCCTTGTCACGTACGAGTCGACTGTGTCCAAAGAGACTCGTACTTGCTCTTGATCCATCCCACTTTTGCAGCCCTTAAACAATCCACTGCTGGATCAAGGCCTTGTCGGTCACGTGGGCTGTCTGACCATACTTCACCACGCTTGTCAGTGCGGGTTCAGTGAAGAGGGGAACTCTGGGATAGGCTCATTGTTGTACTGTAGTATGTGCCCCCAATTATGCTCCCCACATGAACGGTGTGATGTATGGTTAAACAGCCTCTATGACCCACATGTAGCAGACCCTCATCTGATCGTAGAGTGACAGAATGGCTGTGCATGCATATGAACATTTAACATTAACTTGGGCATGAGTTTAAAAACTGGGGAGTAATATTAAGTGTCGCGTGGCCCTCAAGCATACGCTGTTGACCACTTCACAGCCTTGACTGAGGGAAACCCCTCTGTAATGCCCCAACTGGTACACACATTTGTGTAACTGGGGAAATGTCTCCGATTCACGCCCTCTGGATATGGGGCTGCCCCAGTTGGGAGTGAGAGGTTTTGGGGAGAAAGTTCACTTGTACCTCATCATTGAACATTGTTGAAATATTTTTTACTCACCAACTAATTGGCAGTACTCTATTTCCGTGAACATTTTGCCAATGAAAGTTAAAAGCCGTGCTCGTGTCCACTCGCTATTTTAGGGCCCGTTTGTCACAGCCTCGCGCAGGATTGGCTCTGGCTCAAGGGAGCTGGCTCAGAGCCGTGCTTGACTTGAGCCGGCTCTAAGCACAGACCGGGCCACGTTCAGGATTCCCATGAGCCGAGGCCGAGCCAGGCCACGGCTGATCCACTCGTGCGTCTTTGGAAGAAGCGGAGCGACCCAAGCCGGAGCCGAGCCCTGAGTGTGAGGCCGAGCCAGAGCAGAGACGCTGCTTAGGGTACAGTCCTAAGTAATGACATTTTTGTAGATAATATTTGGCACTTTTGTAAAGAAGTGAGCATCAAAACTATTTTGAGTAATCAGTATTATCAATGAGCCACTATTATTATGATTTTTTTTTACCATTTTTTCCTAGATGTATCCAAGCATTTTTTGAAAGAAATTATTTGGTGAGTTTATCAGCACTTTCGTTTTGGCGCAAGCTGTTTTTACCTCATGCTCGAGGTGTTATCGGGGAATAATACAGTAATGCATTGCGTGGGAGCTACACCAGAGCTGCTGGGGTGGGTGTGCCTTGGTGTTGCGGCTCGGTCAATTTAGTGAATTATTCAGCTTGTTGTGTGGCCATCTTTGGGGAGGTTATCAAGCACGACAGTGAACACAGCAATAATTCGCGTGATTGTGGAGAATATATATCCGTGTCTCCACGTCAGTATACTTTACGCAACGTATTCCCTCCAACAGCCTTCTGGGAGTGCGTCATTCCCGCACGGCTGATTGAATTCAAGCAGTTTCGACATAGTGTCTCATCAGCAGGACCCATATCTTAAAGAGAGGGATCCGTGCCTATATATAACATCTGGAAGTTCACCAACACTGATTCAAGCAAGCCTGACACTGCTGATGAGGTACTCTATGTCGAAACCAGCACAGAGTTTGCCTGTATTGAGTCAGCGTGCACCTAGGAGGTAATCTCAAAGTGGCTGGCCTCTTCATGTTTAAGTTAATTTAGGCATAAGACCTTAAGAGTCGTCACTATCAGTCGCCATCGTCAGCATTTCAAATAGTAAAAAGAGAGCCACATGTCTAAAAGGTGTATTAGTTGCAGGATGAATTCCACCAAGCTTCTAAAGCTAATATTTAAAGTGGTATTGTGACCTCTACTGGCACGATCGGCAATTGCAATAGTGGTTTTATTTATTTGTAGTTGTTGACACGCGAGTTGGCGACCGCCGTCACGCGTCGTGACTTTGCGTGGCGTAATGATGTTGCACACAGCTGCCAGGCGTGCACCGTGCCAACCAGCAGTGCCCGTGCTTGTTTGTTGACGGTCAAGTTGACCGGTTACACGCCGTCGTGGTTTGCAATTGACAGCACATTTCCACACGCGCACACGTACGCAGTCTCGCTCGCGCCCACGCGCAGTCATAACGTTCACGCGCTGCGTGTGCGCGTGTGAACGTCCGTGGGGATACGGCCACACCATTCACCACCCAATAATCTTGGAGCTCACTTGGGGGGTCTGCCAGGAGGGACCCCGGGGAGGGGTTGGCGCTGGAGGGTGGATGCTGCTGCGCTGCGCGTGGCGTGCGCTCCACACCTGAGGCCCCATCGGCTCACGAGGCCACCTGAAGTGGAGGGTCGCCTTGAACGCACATCTGGACACACCTGGACACACCTGCACGCACGGACACACACAGGCATTATTTGAAACCTAGACTGCTGAGGAAAGCACCGTTCGGCGAGCGCCTGCTGTGAATGGCATTGCGCGTGTCGTGGTGCCTGGGCAGGGCGACATCTTTGCAGCAGCTGGCCAACATTCGCTCGCAAAGTGCTAATGCCGACACAATGCGATTCCATACCCTGCAGGCTAATTACAATAATGGGCTCATTCATTATATTCTCATACAGCAATATAAACCCACTCCCAAAAGAAAAAGGAAAAACACTTTGATTTATATTCACATGAATGTCAGCTCATTCATGTGAACGAGCTGACAGGGCGAAGGAAGGTTTTCTAATACCCGTCCATCGTCTAGACTTTAGAACAGAGCTTCTTGTTTTCCCTACACTTCTTTTCCTCCATCGCCTGCCTCACGCTGGTTACTGGGTGGGACCCTTCTTGTTGGAGCTACGGAACGATCGCTTTCACGCTCTCCCATGACGATAAGTCAGAGGGAGAGGGGCATTGGAAGTTAGTGGGGTGCCTAGAAATGGTTCTGTTTGCGCGAGTTGCACGCTGCGGGTTAAAGCGACACACCCGCTCGATTGCTGGCATCGTCGCAGGAGGACCTGCACAGGGTCCTGTACGAGGAGAGCGACCGCCGGTGCCTGGGCCTGCACCTGGAGGCCTGCGTGGCGCTGCTCGACTCCCGCGGAGGGCTCGGCGTGGCGGATTGCGAGCGGGAGGGCTGCGAGGAGAGCGTGCGCTCGCTCCTGGCCCTCGCCGCGCGCGGGGAGGATCGTGCGGCGACCTTCGACCCGGTGCTGGCCGCCCGCGCCCTCCGCATGGCCGCCTGCCTGCTGCCTCGCCTCGTCTCCGACAGGTTACGGCACGCGCGGGTCGCAAGCGTCGACGATATTCGTCTCCTTCCACCCCCCCCCCCCCCCGACAGCTTCGGCTTCGCCAAAACCTCTCGCTTCCAAGCGTCCGGCGATTCAGAATGTGCTGTCTCAAATAAAGAAGCACATGCAAGTTGGTCTCTCGTCAAAAATGTTTTTGCATCGAACCTTCAGTTTGGTCAGTCCCTTGAAGAACGTCGGAACCAAGGGTTCACTGTACCTACAACAACCACCATCGAAGAGGAAACCCTCATTACCAATTTTTGCCCGTCCAATTATAAACTGCAACATTTTTTTCTGTTCCTGGGTAGTAAGTGTTATTTCCTAATTGCGTATGTCTCAAAAATACAGAAAATGGATATTATTCCTCACACACGTTGCTTTTGTGACCAGGACAGTGATATTTTTTTAATTTACCTATTTTCAATGAGAAAACGGACGAATTTGTGTCTTTTCGTTCACATAAAGTCAGAGAAAAACAACATACGAATCAAATTAAAATTTCAAAATATCACTGTCCTGGTCACAAAAGCAAAGTTTGTGGGGAATAATAGACATTTTTTCTACTTTTTAGGCATTAGCAATTACATCGTGTTATCTGTTGCCTGTCCAATTGTCTGTTGCCCGTCCAATTGTCTGTTGCCTGTCCAATTGTCTGTTGCCTGTCCAATTGTCTGTTGCCTGTCCAACTGTCTGTTGCCTTCGCTTTGTTGAAGCCCGAGCTGTGACCTCTCACTTCTTCTCCGCTTCACGACAACTTTTCTCGACCCTCGGCGTTGGTCTTTTCTCTCCGGTTGCATGTTTGCTTTCTCCTTCCCGAATCGCCGTCACACAACGGGAGCGTCTGAAAATCTTCAAATTGGGAGCAAGCACGCGGCAGCCAAAGTGCGGTGACGGTTGAAAGTATCCAGCCCCGCTCCCTCTTTTTGGGTTTCACCTGTTCCACGTGTTCGTACATGTGTAGAAATTAACATCACATTGCTTGTGGCTTTATATAGACCACACTATGCATCGAGAGGTACGTATAAATGCATGTTCTCCTGATGCCTGAAATCCAGCAGATATTGCCACACACAGTGAGGGCACTGTGTTTCCCAGAGAGCATTCTTTGGATGTGGGGCTCACAAGGAGAGCACAAGAAGACTGATTTTTCCAGAGTGTCCACAGAGTGAAATTTGAAGCAGTGCAGGAACAGGCTGGCTAATTAACTCATTAATGAACGCGCGTGCTCAGAATGGCGTTGTGGCCGTTCTGCTGGGCTCCGCTAAAATTATTCACTTATTTATTTTCTTACATTGTACATTGATGTGGCTGCATTAATTCGGTTTATATATTAATTTATTTCCCTCCCCGGGCCCCCCCCCCCCCACCTCACTACAAAATGCCGTGTTGCACGCGTTTCCGTTGGATTAATTTCACCTGGCAGCCGTTTTCACAAGGAGTAACGTGAGCTCATCTCTGCGCGCCGGGCTCCGCGCTCGCCACATGTGCGCTACTGCGGGGGCCCAGCTGCCGCTTGCGCGACGCTCGCGCCGCCAGCGCCACCTGAAACAAAGCAAACAACGCCCGAGTGTGAGGTTTCTGCGGCGGACTTAATAGCGCCATTAGCTGCCTTAAAAATCTTTAATGCTATGTTTTTTTGCGATGCGAAATTGATGGATATACTAATAAGACTGGACCAATACTTTTGGTTGAATAACAGTTTACATTTGGAGGTATTGCATGGAGCTATCATTCAATAATTCTCAACAGTTGCCAACAATGTCTCGCTCTTACAGACCCCTTTGCGGTGTTTAACGAATGAAAAAGCTCCAGTTTTGATCGCTCTGTGGGTCGAATTCTTCCGACCCAAAACCTAATTTTGATCGCGCAAGAAAACCTTGCGCGAACTCATTTCTTTTCAGCAACTTGTGGCTTACAGAGTAAAACCTGATAAATGAGCATCGAGGATATTTTTCCTCTCCGAAGTGTTCTTGGGGTTGTTGGACGTTGACGTCCGACGTTTCCCTCCATGTCAAACGTCGGACATCGCGCCAAGGCTCGCGCGGCACGACCTGAGAGACAGCGGAGAGCCGTGTGGCGCAACCACTCGGAGATAGCGAGCATTCTCAGATTATAATACGCAACCTTTTCTCTCTCGATCTTGAAGCAAAAGTTGTCAGTACAGGAATGTGTGTGTTTGTGTGTGTAGCTGGTGCATCTACTGGTCAGCCAACCCATGGCACCTGGGTCTGTCCCGTGACCTCCCGTCAGCGAGCCTTCGACACTTCACGTGGCCTCAAAGTGCACCTCGCCTGGCACAGGCGCCGTGGTGACGTCACCGTCACTTAGTGGCGAATGGCGCGTGTTGATATTGGTGCGACCAGATTTGTATAACTTCATCGACACTGGGCAAGAGTTTTGGGGTGCATCTGCCAATCCAGAGCAGCTGATAATATGGAGAACCCGGCAATATTTTTCTATTCCAATATTGGTTTGTGTTTCTAGATTTGAAGCTTTCGTGACTGCAAGGATTCATATTCTTAGGTTTTTTCGGTAAAGTCACGTAGGTAAATATTAAAATTAATAAAAGTAAAATAAAAATAAAAATCACGACGTTTCGGAGACAACACAAGCCTCCGTCTTCAGGTGGAACCATCACAGCATGATAGCTGTATCAGTGGTTTGTGTGTTTTTTTCTTTGGGTGGTTTGCACATCGCGCCGTGAACAGGGCTGCGGACGAGCGTACCCTCCCGCTGATCGAGCGCTGGAGTCTGACGCTGGAGAACAACGCCTCCGACTCTTCTCCGGACGTTCTGCGCTTGGCAGCGGCGAGCAGCTTGCGTCTGGCGGGGCGGGTGGCCGTCACGTTCAGCCTGCGCGTGCGGGGGAGGGCACTCCCCATAGCAGTCAGGTAACCCACTGCACAAAACCGAAACTAAAAACTATTTATAAACTAAACTATTTTTATTTTACCAGGTAAGGCCCACTGAGCTATATGGCTCTTTTTCAGAAGCGACCTGGTCACAAATGGTAGCTCAAAGTAGTAGCTTATAATAATGTGGAAATTGATAGCAGCCAAATAGTCGAAACACATTGAGGACTCCAAATATACAGACGTGAGGGTTGGGATCGAACCTATGACCTCCTGCATACCAGGCGAGGGAGTTAACATCTCCCCACCGTGGTACCATTAAACAAAAGCTCCACACCAAGTCACATCGGAAACCAGACCGACTCTGTTCAAATGTGTTCGGAGTCGTGTCGGAAGAAATGCATCTTAAATCGATCCGCGGTGGCCTTATATTAACATCGTAAACGTGGATTGTCGTAAAATGGAGATCACCTGTATTGTTGTTCAATTTGCATTTCGTGTTTCATCCCTTGAGGCTCACCGGATAATTGGTTCTATTTGTTTATGTTATACATTAAAAAAAAACTTATTTGGGACTCAATCTATTTGTAAGATAAGATATGTGAATCACTGTCATTTTACATAATGATGCAGTGTTTATGACAAAGGTGATTATTTTGATTGTTTTGTTAAATTTCTGTGGTGGAAATGATCAACAGCCTGGACTTCACAGTCCAGAGGTCGCTGATGTTCACGTGTGGTGGAGTCGAGTGTGGGCACTGCCAAGAAGTCGAGCCAGTGTGGAAGAGTAGACCAAACACCATTTGGAGGGGTTCCCTCTCGCGGAAAGCCTTCAGCCAGCAGTGGCATGAGCAGGAAATGTGCACGGCTTGCAACTTTACCTTTTCATTTGTTCCATTGGGAGCTAGAATTAGACTGAGGGTGGCGGTGCGCTTGGAGGGACACGCGTGATGAGAGTGCGCGTGCGTGTGTGTGTGTGAATGCCGCTTGACACGTGTAATTGCAGTGTTTACTCTGGGAGCAACCTTCACTCGAATCTCCTGTTCACCTTTACCTGCACGATGCGCCTGCTCTTCGTCGTGGGAATTGCTGTGAAGTTGTTAATTCAATCTGCACTCCTCTGTACGTCTCCATGTTGCTTTGAGGACTGCGACACTTCGTGTCCCGTGTCGCTTTGGGCGTGAGCTAAGATGTGCGTGCATTTTAACTTCTCTCTCACATGTGCAGTTTTAATTAGTTTAATTGCTCTTTTACAAAAATGTACATACCAAATCTTACAAGCTAGAGCTTATCAGGTGACATGCTCGGGGTAGAGCTGTACTTCCAAAGTATGCGTTATGGAACGTTTGTTTATCGGGGAACTTTCTCAGGAGAGCCCTGGGGTGTTGCTGTGGTTTTTTTTTTCGTCTTCCAAATTCAGTCATTTAAAAGTCAAATTTCAAATGTGACCATGACACCGGCACTGAAATGGCAGCGTCGTGGCAAACTCTTTTTTAGAATGACATCACGAGGTCTTCACCGTCCACAGCAGAGCAGACGGAGCGCAGTAAGAATCAGAATCTTTATTTATATTGTAGGAGGAATCCGATGAGCTACTAAGCTCTTCTTCACACATGTCTAGTAGGGACGGGTCAGAAAGTTACAACAAACAAAAACACGACAGAGGAATGCAAAGTATATGAAGGGTGAGCAAACCACACAAAAAGTTAAACTAAACTATTTTTCTATGTTACCAGGTAAAGCCCACTGAGCTATTAGCGTATTTTTCAGAAGCTACCTAGCCACAAATGACAGCTCAATGAGAAGTGGCTTATCATGTGGAAATGTATAGCAGCCAAATAATCCAAATGATCTAAACGCACGTTTCTAAATTCGGAGCGAAAACCCCGGAGGTGGACACCGGCCACTGCGGCGTCAACCAGGGCGGCCGCGCCGCCACCATTTTCAAAATGGATTCTATTTCCAATTCGCCCCCCCCCTTCCACCGTGAATAATCCTCCAACAATCCCCATCCGTTCCGTTCGTTCTCGTGGACTCGACGATTGGGACCGGTGTGCAGAGGGCGAAATCAAGAGTGGTGGCTGTGACTGACGAATGCTGGCAGCCATGCAATGTTAGTTAGCAAGTTACGTGGAAATTCTTCTCCATACGTTTGCATGTCTCCGACTCGTTTTAACGTCGACTACTGAGCCTAATATTAAACCGGCAGTCGTAGGTTACATGTATGTATGTGCGTTCAACTTCTTTTGCACCGTACGTAGCCAACCGTGCTAATTGGAGGTAATGCATCTGTTTTGTTTGCGTCGGCGATGATGCAATTCATACGGAAGAAGTTGAGTTCTGTACAAATATACTCGAGTTTTTATCAATACGTTCGAAAGGGAATTTGTTGTCGTAGCGATGAACCTGGCGACCTGAGTGGCGAGCGATATCTGAGCCATTCCTGGCTCTGCCAAACTTCACCAGGCTGCACTAACCGGCACGGTGAAGTATGCTTAAATAACCCCCATGAGGCCTTGTACCAGCAGTGGATTGACCGAGTGCTGTATCACTATCATCGTTGAGTAATTAATCCTTACCTTAAACTTGACTCAAATAACAACGCTTGAAACGCACCAAATTAAATAGGGCTGTGAAATTGAGTGAGCTTAAAAAAATCGTTCCACTTCATTTCAACTCAAACATCGCAGCACTTTCCGCACACGTGAAAGACAGAAAAAAAAAATCTATCGCGAGTTGTATTTTCAGACTTATTTTGTGAACATATTTACCTCCATAGTTGATTTTTCATGCCCTCGCCGCCAAATTTACGAGACACCCGTTCCTCTTTGGCTTGCATAACGTAGCGATGTAGATTCCTTCCCCTGCCCCCCCCTTCTCAAAACTCGACTACCACAACCACCGGACATACGCCGAGGAGGCTGTTTTAGTCGTGAGCAGGCACGCTGCTCGTTCGTGCTCACTCACAATCCAGCTGGGAGGCTTGTACTCGAGCTGTCACGTGGAGGTGTTCTGCATTGTTTCACGTGTGTCCCGCACTCCGCGTCCCCTGTGAATCGCCCCACCTGCAGAGCCCGACTCTTAAGAAGCCAGCGACGTGTTGTGGGGAAGGACTTGTCAGAGAGCATTACCCCATCATGGAGAAATTCCACATGTTTATCAATGTACTTCAGACTCTGCGTGCGTGCGTGCACGTGTGCACAAGCACTTGTCAAATATTTTGCGCCCACCACGTTTCCGCAGTGGAACTAGGCAGCCGTTCGGATCCCACGATTGATCTCGGCTAACTGATGATGCCCTACAGTGCAGAATGCGAACGCTTGTCTGAAGCGGCAGGGGCTTCTGCCCTCGCCACCCTCTATTCGATTCATTGGAGAAATGTGTGCCGGCTGAACTACGACTCCCGCGGAAGCTTCAGTGACGCTGATGACCCAGTCCCCGCCACCAAGAATCCCTAGCCCAGGGTGTTGGTCTTCCATCTGGCTCATGAGATCTGTCGACTCACTCTCATAGCTAAACATCAGGAGACCCACTTCCTCCTTTGTTCGGAGGACTGAAGAGGTGTTCTACATGTACATGTATAATGGTGCCTGCTTAACAACTGAAAGTGCCTTGCATCACGTTTCACCTTAACCATTCCATGCCCTGCTGCGGTTTGACCAAGGGGAGCCTCCAGTGGCAGCTGTCTCTAAGTGGCGCAAGGCAAAATCAGCACTCTTGGATCGTAAATTTGCTTAAGTTTATGCCATTCGGCAATCTGACAGTGGGAGCTTAGCATAGTAGAATGTTTTAATGTTTTAAATGGCAAAAGACATTCAGCTTCTAACGTGTGAACCCATGGGCTGCTTGCGATCATTACAATTCGCCGCCCCTGCTGGACATCAGCGAAACAGATTCATAGCCCATCGGATTCCCCCTCCACGAGTCTCAATAAAGATTCTGATTCTGACAATTCAGGTGCGACGAACCAAACCCCTCCATGAATATGCCGTGAGATGTACACAATTCTTCACGCTCCTCATTGTCACAAAGTCAACGCATATCATCGGCCGTGATCCCTGAACTGCTGGATGAAGGCCTTTCCGGGTCGTCACCACCTCTCACCGTCCTGCAATGTAACAATGCCCCCAGCACCTGCGCAGGAGCCGATTTCATGGCTCCATCTCTGCAGCAGTCCGTTCCCTCTGCTGCGGCGCGTTTCCTCCCCCGCCGCCGGGCTGACTCAGTCGGTACATCTCGAGACTCGTAACGCGCACGCATCCATATTTATGAAGGACACCCAATTATACGTTCTGATCATACAGTTCCCTGTGCGTTCTCGTTGCATGAGTGTTTGGATGGCTGTCCGTGCTTTGGGCTTCATCTACAAGATTGATGGACAATCCCTGTGGTTGAATTTTGCTGTAAATCTTATCCATCACTTGCTGATTTGAGTTCATGATGCGCTGCTGCACTGCCCTCTACTGTTGACACCAGGGACTTGCCAGTTCTGTTCCTTGGCATAATTAACATTAAAAGTAGCAGTAGCTTTTTTAATACATGAATTCAAATAACAACAATCTTCCAGTCACTAGCCGTGTACGGAACGATCGCGTGCTCTCGTGCGTGCCAGGCTTGCGCGGGCCGCCGTCCTTCTGCTGTGCGACGAGGAGGAGGCCGCTCGGCTGGACGCGGCCTGCTTTGCCTCCTGCTTCTCGGAGCTCGAGCTGGAGGGGGGGGAGGAGGAGGCGACGCCGTCGCCGCTGCCGCAGCAGGAGCGGCGGGAGGGGGAGCAGGAGGAGCGGGAGGACGGCGCCGCCGCCGCCGCGACGGGGCCCCTGGGCGCGCCGCCCTCCGAGCCGGTGCACGGCGGCGTGGCGACGCGCTTCGCCGCGGCTTTCCTCGGCCGTCTGGCCCGCCGCCGGTGCTGGGAGGCGCTGGTCGCCCTCCACGGCTTCCTGGCGCTGCCCGACGTTGGCACCGCCTTGCACGTCCACGCGGCGGTTTCGGCGAAGTGAGTCGCGCGAACGCTTAGCGCCGCGCCGCCGGAGTGGGTGCGTTCTCGTTTCCGCCGCGCTGTGCGGTTAAATTGGCGGCGTGAGCTGTGCACAAGTTGAATTAGTTTCTGTGTATGTGTGCAGCCCTTTGTCAATCCACAGAGTGGATCTTGGGGATTGTTTGACCGTTCTTCACCACGCTGGTCAGTGCGCGTTGGCAAGGGGGCGGCCTCGGTCCGGTTCAGACGTCACTCGCCGCCGACCTTTGTCACGGCTGGGAATCAAACTCGCGTCGCCGAGTTCGGGGTACAGCGCGCTAACCACCGCAGCACTGCTCCCCAGGTTGCAGGTAGTCAATCACAGGACATGGCGAAGGTGGAGTTGCAAAGGACGGTGAAGTGGGGTAGGCCCAGGACGGGTTTAGATATCGCTCCCCACTGATGTGAACTCTGATCTGACATTTAACCTTCGTTGCTGGGTTCATGGCGCAGTTTGCTCGTCAATGAAGCGTTGCCCCACGCAATCAATATTTAATGTTAAAGTAATTAATGGAATATTGCATTGGACTTTATAATGTAGTTACCCCTGTAGATATCTTATGAATAATGTCCCGGATCTCGGTCTGCTTGTACCCGAAGGTCAGCAGCTGGGACGCTGTTTGAGGTTTCCGACATCAAAGCGCCAGCATGCGGACTACGTGCGGCTCCCTTTATGGATCAAAGTGTGCACCCTTGAGCTGCCCAGAGAATCAATAACAGTTAACGATGAATTAAAGTCACGTTCACAGTACCAATGCTTCACCTAAGTTTTACAATTGGAATGCATATTTACGTTCTCTGGACACAGGTGCTTTGTAAGGTGCTTTTGATTATGATAACAATTATGAAAACAGAAAGTTGACAGAATAAAAAATGTGACTAAAATGGAAGAATGGCACGTGCTTACAGGATATCATCCGGTGAAGGAATACAACACTGAACACTGAGCGGGAAAACATGCTTAACGCCCAAGCCCGGATGTTCACGTTTACATTTCTGTGGCTTGCCCGACGACGCTGGTTGTAACTACTCGCGTGACGCGAGCTGTTGCGGGGGCTGTACCTTTACCTTTCCTTTTTTTACTTTGGGTTAAATGTTACGGATCTATAAGTGTGCGCATGTGAGAAACCATGAACCACAGTGGCAAGGTATTAAATACCTCGCCTGGTATACAGGAGGTCGTGGGTTAGATCCCGACACCTGTGTAATTCGAGTTTGTATGTTCTTCCCATAGCTGCATGGATTGTTCTGCGGTTACTCCGGTTTTTACCTCCACATTTAGACACACTCGTTTAGACTATTTGGTTACCATACATTTCCACATGATAAGCCACTTCGTTGACCTATCATTTGTGGCCAGGTGGCTTCTGAAAAACAGCGGTATAGCTCAGTGGGCCTTACCCGGTAAATAAAAAAAATAGTTTAGTTTAAATAGTTTATAGTTTAGACTTGTAATGCTTCTCTCCTCCCACGCGGCGTGCAGGCCCCTGAACCTGTTTGAGCAGGAGGAGGGGAGCGCTTACGGAGAGCCGCTGGCGCTCGCTCGCCTGGCCGCCCCCTTGCTGGAGCAGGCCGTGGTCTCCTGGGCCGCCCACCCCGAGGGCCGCAGCCTGCTTGGCGCCTGGCTGCTCAGTGGAATCGCCTCCACCGGGAGTCTTCTGCAGCACTGCCGCCAGTTCCACAGCCAGTGTGAGTGTCTCCAGGAGATTTTGTAACCCCCCACCCTTTGTGAGGGGAGTCGAACGGCGCCTTTTTAGTTTCATGGGGTTTTTTTTTTTGCCACTGATCATCACCGGCCATGATCAATCCACTCCTGGATGAAGGCCCCCCTCAAGCCGTCACCATCCTTCGAGATCCTGCGGCATAATAATCCAACTAGCGCCGGCACACGAGCGGATTTCAAAGCTCCATCTCCTGAGTGAACGTTATCCCGAACACGTTCCGTCGTTACTGTTGATCATCTCCCATCGTCCCTTCTAGCGAGCTTTGTAAGCCCAATGACTTTGCTTGACATCTTGAACAGTATAACCAACATGTTAATTAGCAGGAGAGCATTTCTCTCGCGGTGAAAGTTTTTCTTTTATTCAGCGTCATTGTGAACAGTGGGCCTGGCTTGGGAAGACGCAATACGCTTCAGATGATCCGAAGAATTATCTCTTGAGTAATTTTGCTCGCGCTCGGGAATGTGGACGCCCAAGGAAGACCCGTCACGTGTGACAGGCAAGCATACCCTGGACTGAAACGTTAAACCGTCGACTTTCCGAGCTGCGCAGACAAACACCCCTTCAGCATCATGGTTCCATTATTGAATTTTTTGGCAAGAGCCTGCCTCTCGGTCATTCCGCGCTAATATGACATGTGATCGTGATGTATGCCATCGGCCCATCGGCCAGAACACACATTTTACGAGTGCAGATTCTTTACAGTTAAGTGGACCTTTTCACAAGTAAACAACACTGTGAACTTATTACATTACATTAAACCCATGACGAATGTGATCGTTGGCCATATTATTCATGAGTAGGACATTTCCTTACTCTTGCCAATAACTCTCTCCCAGTTTGTTATAAATGTCTGACCCCTCAGCGGCTCATGAGAGCCAACAGAGAATAGAGATGGTATCAGCACATTGAATTGCTTCGTGCCATCATGGCCTCACGTATGAAGCGACCTTTGTCAATGTTCCACATCTTCCCTCGTTGATAAGTCAGCAGGAGTAGAGGCTAACACTTGGTCGCCAAGTCGGCTTGCTAGTCAGGGGATGATACTGTCTTCAGCCACCTAATTCATTTTGTGTGATTACCAAAGTGAGCCATCTGCACAACAAAGACCTCATTTTATGTATGTATGTTGAATTTCTTTCACACCGTACGTAGCCAACGGCGCTAATTGGAGGTGCGGGGAAGAACAACAAACTAAACACAACAACAACAACAAGTTCTAAAGAAACGAGTTTTCAATCTAGATTGAGTAACCTGCAAGAGCAAGACGTCATCATGGCCACAGCTGTTGACACCACCACCACCACCACACCTTGCCAAAGCAGTCTCCCCTTCGCACTTCTGCGTTGCAAGAGTAGACCAGTGTGTGTGTGTGTAGATTTGGGTTCCCAAATTTTTAATTGCCTTCAAATCTCCCACAGCGGTGGACGGTGTGCGATGTTGTGGCCGCGTCTCTCGCCGCAACCGCTCGGCTTCCCTTGGTGGTCGGGCACTTACAGGGGTGACTAATGCAATGTCATGTCCAGTGTTAAATGGTCATATTTCCCCCCCCCCCCACCCCATTATGTTAGTTTAAATGTACATAGTACGCACATTTTAATACACACATTTCAAAATAATCACCATAATTAAGATTAGAGAAAATTGCCTGCCACATTGAACAACAATATTCATGAAAGGAAATGGCCACACATGGCAAGAACATCCTAAAACAAGTCTTGAGACAAATGTTCTATTACATACATGGGTCAATATAATTAGAATGAATGAATGTGCTTGTTAAAATAAGTGTGTATAGCTTTGAGAGAAAGAATATTTGCAGTGTAGGGGTACGCTGTGCTTATTATTGTGGTTAGTGCACTGCGCTATGAACCCAACATAGCAGTGGTCAACATTTGAACCGGTCCTAGGCCTCCCCTAGTTTGACTCAGCCTTTAAACCGAGTACCTGGTACGGCGTGTAAACAAAAGGCAGCCACCCATCTCCTCGTGTCCCCTGCCTGCCTTCATCGGTGTTCGCTAACAGCACTTGTCCCGAAAGTCTGTTAAGACTACGCGGGCAGCCTTTACCTTTGTTATTCTAAGCGAGTGGTCAGCAACTTGCGGCTCTTTAAGGACTGCTTCTTGACGTTATTTATGAAGGACCGTCTCATATTCACATGCATTGCGGCTCTTGTAATATGGAGGGTTTTATGTTTAACCGAATTTGGATAAATTGGCTCTTCTTGTTACTTTGATTGCCGCCCCCTGTCGTAGGCGGTGGCCCGGCCGAGGTGTTCGCCGCGGTGCAACAGAACCGGCCCTACACGGCGCTCCACATCCTGCGTCTCGACCTGCTGCTGCTGGCCCGCGCCGGGGAGGCCCTCGAGGAGACCGGGCCGTGCCCCACGCTTCTCCCCGCGGAGCCGGAGGACCGCGAGCTGCCCTGGGACAGCGCCGCACGTGGTCCAGGCGTCTTGTCCGTGAGCGAGCTACGCCGTCAAGCGGAGTGGCTGAACCAGGAGCTGCTGGCTCCATTTTCGGCCCTCAGCAGCAGCAAGGCAACGTGACCGTGGCAGGTGAGTAACGCGTCGCACGCTAGCGGAAGTCCCATCGTACGTGTCGTGCATGCCGCTGGGGATCAGAGATCATCGCTGGTGATCGTGGGGCCGAAGACTAGATACTCGACCGTATTACCCTTCTGTGCAACTCCAGCTAGGCCACGTGTTGTGATTCACTACCTGAAATCTGGGGCGCAGTGCTGCAGTGGCGAGCACGCTGTACCCTGGTGAGCGCGCTGTACCCTGGTGAGCGCGCTGTACCCTGGTGAGCGCTCTGTACTGTGGCGAGGGCGCTGTACCGTGGTGAGCCCGGCGACGTGAGTTTGATTCCCCGCCATGGCCAACATCGGCGGCGAGCGACGTCCGAACCGCTCGTATGCTTACCCCCTCGCTGACGCGCTGACCAGCGTGGTGAAGTATGGTCAAACAAATCTCCACGATTGACGTGGTGAAGGGTGGCCTTCATGCAGTGGTGGATTGGCATGGACTTCTTCCCACACTCAAAGCTGCAAGTGTTTTAAAAACAATAATGAATAAACCTACGTCTTTATTTATAACCGCGTGCGGTGACAAAACCGATCGCTTGCTACAAGAGGCCAGGGAAGATTTGATGGCAGCGTGGGTGAGAGTTGCCCCGGCGATGTGTAATGTTGTCGGAAGCGGTAAGGGAACTCATCGTGTCGTGTCGGCCTGGAGTCACAAACAACGCACAAAGTTGGGTGATTGATTTTTGTCGTGAAACAAAATGGCAGCGATCAAGTGAAAAACAAGAAATTGTACAAATCATTTGTACGGCCTCGGAAATATTATCTTCTTAGTGACGAATCGTCGGTCCGAGAAAATCTACCCAGCGGTAGCAAATAAAGGACTGAAACACAAAGTTACGTACTTTGCAATGATAACACACGAGATACTGAGGAGTAAAATATATGTTTTTGTTCCAGCACACATGGTGGTGCTAATTGTGTCTCTTCTTTATGAAACGCGGTGTTCTGCAGATCACGTTAGCACAACCCGTACCGCTGTGCAAGGAGCGCCAGAGAGATGCCGTGACCCACGTTCAAACGTCACCCCTCGTACCCCTTTAAAGCGGCGAGCTGCCCTAGTGTGTGATGGTTGCCACACCGCACTCCCCAGAGGGCGCCGGTTCGATTCCATCTCCTGGCGCGGCAGTTACAATATTTGCGCAAGTTTCATAAAACGCACCGCCGCCTCTATCCACCCATCGGCACACAGTTAGTTGATCGGTAAGTCGTGTGCGGGGGGGTACAGGCGTGGGCACGCTTACCTCTTCCAAACACGTCTGAACAGCGTGGACGAGTAGACCAAACAGCCTCCAGAGCACCCTTTAGCGGAGGCCCTTCTGACAGCAGTGGTGTGAGCGAGCTATTGCAGGATTGCGCTTTTACCCATTTGCAAGGGGGAGCAGTGGCACAGTGGTTAGCATGCTGGACTATGACACCGGTGACCGGGGTTGGAATCGGAGGTTGAAACGTTCTGTTTGAGCATCTTTTGTGGATTACGAGACAGCTACCTGATTTAATTTTGATATTAATACTTTTCAAACATCAGAGATTAACTGGGGTGAAGAATGTTTTAAACCTGGGCCTATACTAGGAAGGCTTATAATGTTGTATATTTCGGCCATTTATTTTATATTTAAGCCAATTAATCAAACATGTTTTATTGACTTGGACATCGTGTAATATGTTCCCTGAATAAAGTGGTCCCAATTTAGCCACACGTGTTAATTTGTTTATTATTAACACATTCACTCACTGACATCTTCTCCCTTTGCTTATTTTTAGGTGCACAGGATGTACAATTTGTTTAAAGGTATGTCTGTTATTATTGTTTGTGTTCACAGGTTTGCAGATGAATGAGCAGTTGCGATCACAACTGTTGGCTGATTACGTTCTGCTGCCCCCGTTGCCAAGGGGTGATCACTCGCTGTCTGACGTCCTTGTCGGCGTAGTTTTAAATTCATGCCGGTATCCTGAACGATGCACTACTCAGACTAACGTACCACTTCACCGGTATGTCTGTGTGTCTGTGTTTTATAATATATATATAACGTTGCCATTTTCGCCCAGTTTTATTCCTGCAGTGTTGTCATGGGGACTTAAGCCTCCACATAAGTGGATCTCACAGAGCAAGTGACCTGTGGTCCACACAGCAAAGGGAACTCGTTGACACGCGCTCTGCTGCATATGACAGTAATGTTGGTGACATGGCAGTCAAAGCGATATTGTAATTTAGCCACCACAGAACCACATTTTTATGCGAAGGGTTTTTGCTTTGTGCAGTGATTAGTGAGCGGAAACCATTAACTCCCGTAGCTTGAGAACCCAGTTGGAGCACAGGCCACTGCCTGGGTTTGAGCCCAGGAACTCTAGTAGTGGCAGTGCAATGCTCCGAATTCTGCGCTATATTATACAACAAACTAATAATTCGTCTTCCTCAAGGTTGTTGTTTCATAAACAGGTTCATCTCTCTAACCCGTCGACTCAGCAGCAGAAATTGTTTTAGTCGCAGATTGGTTACGAGCTTCAGACACACCCTGCCGCATTGGGTGCATGTGCATAGGGAAATATATAGCATTTATATCAGCAAAAATATCGTGCAGATGTCAAAGTGATTTTTTTACTCATTGCTTAACTAAAATGTTGTCTGTGTTTATACAATCCAGATAAACTTGTTTTGATGTAAATGCTGAGGTGAAATAACAGTTTTTAAAGTATTATATTATGAACTTCAAATTGACTTTCCTCAACCTTAAACGTAAATAACCTAGTTTCTCTCCGTTAAAATCAATAATCAATATCTGACTAAATCTAATTGAAATACACAGTGTTTCCATGCTCACCTTTGCTGTTCCCTGGGTCTGTAGCCTTGTCTTTGTATAGCACAAGGCGGCATGCATTTTAACAACCCCGGAGGAGTGATGGGTGAATGACGTTTGAGATTTGAACCATTGAGTATGGCCACTGGCACACAAACACACTCTCAATATTTACCAAATATCGTACTGTGATATGTAGAGATTGTTTTAAAAGTAACCCTCATAATGCTACCTCTGCAATTATTCAAAAGGTGTCTGGATATTTCTGTTCAATCATATTACCGTCACCACTGGAGTGAGCTTCTATTCTTATATTTGTTAAAGTTAGTTTTTTATATGTATATACTATGATTGAAGCATGTATGCATAACCGAAGGGACCCTTTGTAATAAGTGTTTTAAATTTTGAACATTGCATTTTTAAACGGTTTAATGTGTATTTTAAAGTTTAACATTAAACATTCATCACCATTTCTGCAAACAGCATGATACGTGTTTTAATTGTACATTTTTACAAACGAGTCACTAAAACACGAAGGGCCCAACTGCTTTGCCGTCGCTTCCGCGTACAGAACCCATCTACACGAGAATCGGTTTGACTCGTTACAAATCGATATCCTGAGATAAAAAAAACACATTTGTCCTTTAAAGGGTGAGCATTGTCCAATCCGAAAATAATAAATAACAATAATAGCTCTTGGGACGATTTCCCGCCGGAGTGAAAGCACAAATATATACCCATCATTAGGGCAATGGCCGTCACTGATAAAGCAACAAGCGACGGGCTTTGCTCGTGTCCTGAGGGAAGATTGATTGAGGGTGTTCACCAAATCAATTACAAGGTCGTCTGTCTGTCACCTCCTTGTGGCGAGAGACCGCCGCGCCTGTAGTAGATGATTAACTACCGAGTCACGTGTGAACCCTTGCAGCGCGGTGAGTCCCGCGATTGTTGATGCGCCCAAGACGTACAACAAACAGCGACCGCCATTCGCCACTGCGTGGCGGTGACGTGGCCACGTCGCTCGTGCCAGGCTAGGTGCACCTCGAGGTCACGTCAAATGTCGAAGGCTCGTCGCACGCATGCGCATCAAACGCAGAGACGACTCCCACTTGGAGGCACATCACGAGCAGACGCGACGACTCGGGGTTATGCCTCATAAATGAAACTGAAGCAGCTGACGCACACGGGGACAGAGGCCCTCCGTGTCATCTCGGCTGTGCAGGACATCGTCACAGTGTGTACCGACTGGCGCTCTCTCTGTCTCCGGCGCCGAGCGACACGTCTCACGGGACGGCGTCCCACGGCTTGCCAGCTCAGTGATGAATGTCCACGTCCCCCAGAATCATTAGCCGATGTGAAGTTGCGAGATGGATGAAGATCGATTGGTTAATTGGCATGAGTCACTCGGCTTCTTGCTTCGCCGGGCGCGGTCGCTCGACTGGGAAGATGAAACAAAAACATCCCGCCGGAGAGGGGCACGATGGGTAACAGCAGCCGGCTCCGACTGTTGATCGGCACCGTGCACACGCGCGCATCGTGCTGAGCGAATCGAAACCTCGCAGAAGTGAGCCGAGATAATTGGCGACGTGGACTCGGCGAGGGGGAGAAAACGAGCGGAGAGATTCGTCCGTGTCGCAGGGGACCGAGGCGACTCGCCGCGGGGTGGCCGCGGGAGGCTTGGTCTGCCCGGGAGTTCGAGGATTGAAGAGTAATTCGGGGAGAGTTGGCAGCCACTCTCGTTTGCAATTTCTGGCAACACGTTCCGTGCAGAGCTTCGTCATGTTGAGGCGTGTATAGTCGCCTGCTGCTGCTGCCGCTCCTGATCGATCAGGACTGTAATTGGGAGCCCACCATACCCATCATCAACAAGGCATGTGCCCATCGACTTTCTGTGGTGTTTCTGATTGATGGAGACGTGGTGTCCGACTGCCACATTTATGCATTCACGCTGTGATTCATTATTGAGCAGAAGGATCTAATTGCCTCGGGCTTAGTAACAAAGCCACGGGAACAGCAAACACACGGCGCTTATATGTCACGCACGTTTAGAATGCCACCGTTGTTCGTCGTCGTTTTCAAATTAGAGCGCGTGTAGCATCTCGACTGGCGCTTTGAGGTGTTCTCAACGGCAATAATTGCGTGCAACGAGAACTCCGTGGCGCGGTGGTTTACCCCACCACGCTACGAAGCGGTGCCTGGGTTCGATTCCTCGCCGTGGAGAACATCGACCGGTGGTGTCCGAGGCTGCCTCGCGGTCTTCCCTTGGCACGAAAGCAAGAGGCGAGTCCCCGCGGCGCAGGGCGCGTGCAGCGGCGTCTTGAGACGCAGCGCCACCCGTCATTGTGCACGCACCTACAGCGTGAACATAATACACGTGGTTTGTAAATGTACACGTACATTTACGTGATCTATGTACATTTACGCGATCTAACCCAAAAAACGTGTATTATGTATCATGGGTGATATTGGTCGCTTAAGCCTAGGTGTTAAACTAATCGTGGACACCCGCACTGGGGAGACAAAGGCGGTCGGTCGCGCATGGTAGCGGCCACAGCCCCGCACCCGACCTATATAGAGGCTCGCTAACAGCCCCGCTGCCCCGACAGTGACATCTGTGCGTGTGTGTGGGGCGTGTGACGAGAACTGTAACCGCGTGGCTCTGACGCGCTGATGCAGCACGAGGAGGCTGGTGCTCGGGGTACCGAGCGAGTGTGGGAACAGCGGCGGCAGCGGCGGCGCAGCGAGGAGGAGGCGATGCACAATGCATGATTTGCTGCCAGTTTCTAACGGCGTTGCGTATTGCGGTAAGCACACGGTGGGCTTACAAATGCTTAATTGCGTGATGAACACAATGCGGCACTGGCTGCTGCTGCTGCTGCTGGCGAAGGCGCCGAATGTAGCGGCGCGCCCGTGTTTACCCCCCGAGGGGGTGCAGCCGCGGGGTGAAGACGCAGTGCGTCGAACGCACGCGGCCACCCCCGGCTCGATCCTCGCCGCTGGCATCGCTCAAGGGCGACGGTAAAGGTGCAGCCCCGCAAGTGCGAGCTCGTGCCGCTGCTGGCGGAAGGCCCGAGGCGGGAGGGCGCTCTAGAGAGCCACTTCTCTCCGGCCTGTAACCTATTCCAACCGGATGACGTAGGAGTAACCCAGCACTTGAGCCCATCACACGCGAACCGCCAATCGACTCGCTGTGCCGCGCCCGTGCGCACTGCTAAGAGGTGGGCAGTGACGGGTTTAAGAAACGCGTGGCCCCATTGCTCCAGCTGCCTCGTCAGCAGATCGAGCCGGCGATCTGTGGCTGACTTGCAAGTCCAACGCGGCGGCAGCAGCAGCAGCAGCCCTGCTGCCATTACAAGGGGCAAACATCGCAGAGCGCGAATTGGGTGAGGAGGGCGGCCTTGGGGATTGTGCCAAAGGCGCCTCCTTGTTGACACACGGGCAGGCAGAGTGCGGCATCCCTGCGGCGTGTGGGTGGGAATGTGGGGTTAATGAAATGTATGCGAAAGGAATGTTGCCCGCAGTGCATTAATGTATTGGAGGCTATAAATACCCTGTCAGGAGCACTGACGCAGTTCCCAACTTTCACGGTCAGACAGAAAATGAAAACGTAGCTGTCCTCCGATTTGAATCTTGGCAGAGCCACTGCCAATTCCTTTACATTATCTGAATTGCGCGCGCACGCATCACAGATCGCCAATCGAATTATGGGGGTCGACCAAGTCATACAAGCGAGCATTCGCAGCTACTGTAGGTGTATGTATGTTGTATGTATGTTGGATTTCTTGCGCGCAGTACGTAGCCAAACGTGCTCGTCGGAGGTGTGAAATCGTGTAGCGCTAGCAGGTGCGTTCACTCCTTTGTGCGTGCGCACATCTACGCCCGTAAACAATTGAATATTCCTTGGGCGTGTGGTGCGGAGTCGTACCTCGGGGGGGGGGGGCACGGGGGTTTCCCCCAGTGGTTGATAAAATGTGTTCGTGGTCATAAAAAATGGTTTGCGGTGACCAATATTCATAGTCACAACACCGCAATGGCACGCGCTCAATGAAAATCTGCGGAAATGAATTCGCAAAAGAAACACAAACAGAATGACGTCAACATTGACCAACACGTACTTGCGGCAGAAACATGCAAACACACATGCTCTGATGATAATATTGACATTGTCTTGCAGAAGGTATCGGTTTGGTGTTTGAACATATTAACACAACTGTTTTATTGCCAGAATGGGTAAAAACCTATGCTTATTTTTCATCATTTTAGATGCTGGCAAAAATAAATTCCCATAGATAGAATGACGTCACACGAGCGAGTCGCTGCGACGAGGGGGGGGGATACCAACGCCCTTGCACGGATGAATCATCAAAATAATAATGATGATGATGAATAATGGTTAATGATGATTAATAATCATATAATGATAATAATGGATGAATACCAACGCCCTTGTACAGCTCTGGGGGTGGTGAGGCGAGCGTGCAGACCCGGTCCAACTGGACTGCTGGTGGGTTGGACATCATTGAGTCGGCCGGCTTATAAAGCGTTCGCTGCATCCTCGGAATAACTAAACGCGTGGCCGTGGTGAGAAACGCGGGTCCAGACAAACCCGCGGCCTGCCTCGCCACGAGACACATTGTACACCTTCGCCCCCGTCCTATGTAAGTGAGCAGACACGTTGTCTGTCTGTCTGTTGCTATAGCCTGTGTCGGTGTTGCTGTCTCTTTTAAAGGAATTTGTCACCGGGGTCGCCGGGATGATGGACAGCTGACGGGCAGAAGCGCCGTGCGCGTACGGGACACGAGTGATTGTGGAACAACCGCTCTCTCTCCCTCTCTGTATTTCTCCCTCCACAAGCGCGGTATATCCGCAACGTGGATAATCCGCAATAATTGAGAGTGACCTGCACACGGGAGGAGAGAGAACTGATGGGGATGCGATTCTCTTCAAGCACGCGGAGTCACCGGAGCTGTGAGGGCGCCCATCCCACGAGCAGATGGCCCGGCTCGAGTGCTGCAAGCACCGCGTCTGTCCGCTTGCAACGGCACTTCGGGTGTCTTGCAAGCGATGTCGCTTCATTATCGTTCGTTTCCCGGTCACAGCCACGGGCCTACCTTCAATCAACAGCACTGACGATAGTGTGACGACACATCGACAACATTGACAACAATATCACTTATCCCGCACCTCCGATGAGCACAGTTAGCTACGTACGGTGCGAAAGAAGTGCAACATCCATAGAGTGCATACATCATCACCAACAACGAGTTGACACATCAACAGCAATGGCACCGTTTGAGAGATCCAGAGCGTCACGATGCGAATGTAGATCTAGATACGGTGCGACTCCCATACATAAGAACAACATAAAACATTCACTAACACTCTTGGCTTTTTCGATCAAGTTACGTAAATACAAAATTCGTGACTTGACCGACAGACCCAAGAGTATGAATTCCTGCAGTCACGAAAGCTTTAAATCAACGTTCACTGATGATAACCCTTCTCGCGCTCCGTTTCCCTGGCTCACAATGGCCTTCATTTTAAAATAATAATAGAAGGCGTAATTAGATTGGTCTCGTTGCAATATACATTTAATAGGAGGTTGTGTTATGGTTATTATGGGGAGGGGAATCAATGTGCACACCCTGCGGGTATCATTCCTCTGTGTTTTTTGCTCAAATCGGCGCTGTTCGCTTGAAACGGTTTTTGTTATTGTTGCAAAAATCGATCGGACGGGTAGGAATGATATCGCTTTAGACCTGCGCCTAGGCGGGGTCCCATTTACACGTCCATGTGTTTTGTTATGGAATACGTGAATTTAGGACGCAGTGAATGTGGAGAAATGTTTTAACTTATTAACTTTACGGCTCCTTTGTCAATCATCCACTGCTGAATGAAGGCCCTCTCAAAAGCTGCGTTTGTTTATGGAAGGTGGGATCGCTTGACCATACTTCACCACGCTGCTCAGTGCGGATTGGTGAAAAGTTCCGAGGTGGTGTGGCAGGAGCACTTCAGATATCCAACGCCACTCACAACAGCGGCCGCAGCCGGCGTTAGACACTGGGACTCATCGCTAGCGCAGCGCGATCACCACTGGCGTCAGTGCCGCATTGTGTGAGTCAAGCAATGTCCCCCTGCCTCTCAGCGGGAACCCACTGGCAGTCGTGACGATTTCGATTTAAAGCTTTCGTGACTGCAGGGATCCATCTTCTTGGTTCTTTCGGTAAAGTCACGTAGAAGGGACAGACCTGGTCTTCACCTGAGGACGGCTGCTTGCGTTGTGGCCGAAACGTCGTGAGAATTATTTTATTATGTTTAATTTTTATTATTTTATTATTTCCCTTCTACGTGACTTTACCGAAAGAACCAAGAAGAGTCGTGACGATGTCGCGTTTGGATGCAGTCAACCACCGACTGCGGCGTCTGTCGGGGGATTGGGTGTCGCTGCGATGGTGTCCCTGGCGAATGTGGTGGGCCCCGCTCCCCGCGACACGGACGACGCGCGTGTCGTTCGGGGAGGCGCGCAGTGCGGCCACGTGCCCGCTAGATGGAGACGGCGCGCAGGCACCATCCCCGCAGGGGCAGAAGATCCGCTGACAGTGCAAGCGTCGACCGAGTCTCACGCATGACAGCCTCTTGAATTAATTACCAAAGATTCATCCCAGCTAAGGCTTTTGTTTGCTGGCGTTACGTCATCTCACAGGAATATCTCCCCTGTCTCTCTGTGTGTGTGTGACCGCGCTAGCCCAGTTGCCGTCGCTCCGCCCCATACAATCAGCCAGACACGCGCACAGACCCACACACACACACAAACATACACGCACAAGTACCTAGCAGTAAACACACGCGCGCACACACGCACACACCACGCACACACCACGGACACACACGGACGGCGTGCGGTGGCGTTGCGCGCCCCCCTGTCAGCGCGCATGCTCCGCGGGGTTACCCGCGTCTCCTCCTCGATTCGGCAGCGCCCGGGCGCTTCTGCAGCTGGGATCGCACCGCGCTGATTAGGATGACCGCTGGGCACTGGCATCACCACCCCCTGCACACCACCAGTGCCGCCGCCGCCGCATTACTGCTTCTGCCCTCCCCGGGAACAACCACAACCACCACCATCATCATCATCGCCGCCGCCGCCGCCTTTGAGCCGAGGCTGTTGCTGCTGCTGCTGCTGGGACGGGCGCGGGGGTTGCGCACTGCGGTGGAGGAGGCGGCGGCACCTCCACCATGCCCGGAGGCACGCGGGGACTCGTGGCTCCGCAAAACACCTTCCTGGAGAACATCGTTCGCAGAGCTAATGGTACCAGACGACTGTCACTGTCTACCCTAATAGTACTACCAGACTTGTCATTGTCTACCCTATAGTGCCAGACTATTGTCATTGTATTCTCAGGGTACCCCCCCACCCCTCGTCTCTACCCCCACCGACTCAACCGGCCCAACCACCGCCACGAAATGCAAATTGTTAATGATATATTTCACATTTTATGTATTTGCTTTGATCCATAGCCGTGCATAGACTTTGAGCGGGCGGTGCGCGTCATCTCGTTTGAAGGCAAATGTTGTTGGGGTGTGATCGGTGACCGGGTTGGAGTCCTGTAATCAGTCTGGCTTCACCAACCCGTACTCACCGGCGTGGTGAAGTATGGTCAAATAACCCCCCCCCCCCATGACACCCAACTCGGCGGTGGCGATGCCCTCGTCCAGCAGTGGAGAGCCACGGGGCTGTGAACGACGCACGCATCGCTCACTGCGCCGCTCACTGCGGTGTCTCTGCTGCTGCTGCCGCTGCTGCTGCTGTGTGTGTGATGTCAGGGGTAGGGGTGGTGGGGGGCTCCGTGCGTTGAGCCGAGCTCGGCACGAGAACAATCACAACACGCGCGCTCCTGCGTGTGAGGCATCCCCCGAAACGTCCAAATGCGTCTGCGCGCGGTGCACGTGACGCGTGCGTGTGGGTGATCGGGGTTCGCGTGAATGGTATTCCTTCGGTAGTTACGTACCCGATACACGCGCGCGCCCACCGACAACAATCCGCCCAGCGTACGCTCTCGGCGCGGTAGTCGGTACACAAATACTCCGACGTTGGACCGTACAGGGAGTGAAAGAGGCAATCCCGGCGAGCCTGGTGACGGCAACGCCACTCGCCCCGCGGCGCTGCAGCCGACCGTGTCGATGGTGACTCGTGAAGCGACGCGCGCGCGCAAGGCGAGGAGGCCTCGAGCAGGGAGGAGCGACGTCTGCGGGTGGACACCAACACAGCAAGGGGCACGGCTGCCCGTGCAAGCAGAAGCACGTGGATGTACAGCCCTGCGCTCATAGAGTCGTCGCGTCTTTCGTAGGGTGTTGCTCGCGGTCCCCGAGTTTGGGCGGAGTGCTCTCGCGACGATTATTACTTCTGATGAACCAGCGGCATTCGTTGATTTGACCCAGGTGGCCGAAACCGGTCCTGAGTTTGCTTGCTTAAACAGGCGCTGTGTGGATCGTATTGGTCCAGAAAGCCAATACTGTCGTCTGATGGACTTATGACAATATTTTGTCTTCATAAGTGCAGACACTGAGCAGAATTCTGCTTATTTTTGCTACCAATATCTAGTTGGTCTTCTTACATCTTCTTACGTCTCCTTGTTACATGGAGTGCATTCATTTTACTGAATGATGTAAGCAGGGCTTAATTCCCCACTGAATGTTTCCCTTGTGGCTGGTCGATCTGGACTCGGGAGTGTGACTGGTAGCCCACATTCACAGCGGGAGCGATCCTGCTGCTGCTGCAGCAGCTGCAAGTGAAGCACCGAGTGAGGAGACCTTGTCCAGGTCACCCACCTCAACAGACCCGGCTGAAATGAATGTCTGGATGCGCGTGTTGGGCTGCGCGGTGTCGTGAAGAGCTGTTTGGGTGTGGACGTGCCGTCAAGGGGTATGGCGCCTTCAGTGGGGAGCAGCATCTGCTTGGCGTTGTTGTGACGCTGGCTTGGCAGTGGTGCGTCAGCAACGCGGCACAACAACCTGACGCGTTCATCAAACTGATGATGTCTGCTGTGAAAAAAGCCCGTTGCTGGAAACATCACCTGTTTTATATCGACATATATATACTGCATGCATGTTGTTGTTGTTGTTATTGTTGTTGTTGTTGTCAGGGGTCGGCAACCTGCGGCTCCGGAGCCGCATGCGGCTCGTGAAGGAGCGCTTCGTGACGTCATTTATTACGGCTCACAGTTATTGCGGATCTTGACATATTGAGGGTTTTTTTACCGACGTAAAACAAAGATGCCTCTTGTTGTTATTTCGTTTGCCGACCCTTGGGCTCGGGGCAGTGACGACGCGAACTCTCTCACAGCCTCACGGAGCACGCCATGCGTTACACAGCCCCGTTGTGATCATCGCTGGCTACCACCACGTGAAGTCGCGTCCCTCTCATCGCGCGGACGCCCGTGGCGTGCTTTTGTGCCGTGGTGGCGAAGATAGGAGAGAGCGACCCGTTACGTGCACGCGCGCACCTCAAGGTGTCGACTGCTGTTGAGAAACCCACTGGGACTTGCTCCTTCTTGCGTGGCTACTCAGGTTGTTGTGGGGTGCTTACAGCCTGGGGTAGGCTGCTGCCCAAAGGCCAACAGAGACTTGTGAGGCACTATTTGGGCTCATGGCATGAACCCTTCCTGTGGGAGAAGTCTCCACCCTAAGTAATGACACATATAAGCATAAACTCCCTTGTGTATCTACACATATAAATAACGTGGGTTTTTTTTTTCCATCAGCATATTTGCATCCCAGACCAATACAGTATTGCCCAGCAAGCGTGTGTTTAGCCAAACAAAAATCTGGACCGGTTTTGACCGTCGCGGTCTCATCAGCAGAAGCAGGCTTGTCAAACGAATGCTGCTGGATAATCATCACAAATTAGTGGCAAGAGCACTCCCTCTAAAAACAAACGCACCGCGGCGTGAACACTCACAATGCGTTGTTGCTGAGCGCTATGGGTCACAGCAGGTTGTGTCATCACAGCCTCAAAGCACCATCGCCATGAACTTACACTCCAAAACACCGACACCACACCGTTATCAACGCGGTACCCCATGCCCGTATACTAAACGGACTATTAAGAGGCATTCATTAAATGGTAGTAGTCGTCACGTGATCACGTGTAGAATGTCTACACGTGATTAACACTGCACCAGTATTTTGTCCGTCAGCGATGCTCCGTGTGGCTGTTGGATGACCCGACTTTTCAATTCCGCTGCGAGGCTCGGGATGCGCTCGGCGGGGTCACTGGGGTCACGAGGAGCCGTGGACGCGCACTGCACGCGACCTCTTGGCCTCTGTAGCCGCTGTAATGAAAACTCGGGAATAGCGTCGGCATGGAGCGGTAGCGATAGCAGCGTTCCTCCTTCTGTGCTACTCTCGATTCTCAATTGCCCCGTTGCTCTACCGTACACGCGAGGATATCTTTTTATCTTTTGTCATTTTTTCGTGACCCCCCCCCACTCCCAGATCACTCGTGTAAATGAGACTCTGTCCTGGTCTCTTGAATTCGCACCTGGTTACACAAAATATACTTGACATTTGAAACGTGTGAGAATTACATATCCACAATATTTGCAGAAACACGGGTTTGGGATGATTGTTAATGACGGCTTGCTTAAAAAAACATTTATTACGTTATTATACTCCAATAAAGTTAATTACTTTCATTGTAAATCCTCATTGAGTCTTTAAGGCCCTTTTTCAGGTGGCTCCTCTATTGAGACGTTTGGCCAATCCGATGAATGGGTGGTAGGGAAACAGAGCCCTGGAGAGAACCCGCGCATCGTGGGGAGGTTAGATAAACACTCAACACCCCAAACGGCTAGATTCAATCGACGAGCCAAACCTCAATCCAGTTATTGGACCAAATCTGTCTGTGGACTGCCCTCACTGCTGTACTGGCACCTCCTGGCAGTAAAAAAAAAATTCTGCTCGCAATTTGAATGAACTGTCATGTTTCGGGCTCACAATTTAATTCAATATTTTTTTGTTACATCGTGGTGAACACGTCTCGCATCGTAGCTGCAGGGACCATTTGAACGACTAATCGCATACAGCATAACCAGCGGATCATTCACAGGTAATCCGCCCCTGGATGAAGACCTAGCTATGCCGTCTCGTGTTTGACCAGACTTCAAGCTGGCTGGCCCCACTGAGATCATGGCTTCCAGCCATCTGCGATCAATCCGGCTTCTCGCGTCGATGATCTCGGCCCGGTCACCGCTGACTGCGCAAATTAACAATCAGAATACAATTTGGTTCCGTCCTGAATGTGTTTAAGTAGCAGCCGTGACGGTTATTAATATTGTTTTGACCGTCATGCAACAAACATGGCTCTCAATTGCCAGGGTGGGTGGGAGAGGGCTGCTCCCGACTGGGTGAGCTCAAGGTCACCCAAGTAGCTTCCGTGATAATTCGCTTCAGTGGGCCGCTGTCCAACGTGTCAAAGTTGCACTGCTTGTGAGAGAGATTCGAATGAATATTTCTTCGCGTGCCATGACACTGATAGCACAATCAGGGAAACTCCCAGCGAGGCCATCTTATTGGTTTGTCAGGCTATCAACGGTGGATACGTTCCCCAAATTGGCACGTCAGCCCTTGTGCGCGATGGAAAGAAGATTATGTTGAAATGCATTTGTTTTCGGTAAGGAGAGGACAAATTAGCCTTGCCAATTTCTCTTTTTTGAACAGCATCTTGAGATGCGTTTGCATTTAAAGGCTCTATGACACCAAATCGGCAAACCGTGATTTTCTGCTCCAATGAGCGCCGAGGAAAGTGTCCGTCTCCAGCTCACAGCCCTGAGTCACGACGCCAATATTTGAACCCTGAACCCTTCCACCACGACCCACTCACTCCGCCCCTGAGAGCCACAATGACCATTTCTAAATCGGGTCGCAATTTTATCATAGATTGAAAACACATTTTCTAGATTTAAAAACTAATTTCTTTCGAGCTGCTTTCTGTGTTTAGTTTGTTGATCCCCCTCCCCCCCGCACCTACGATTAGCACGTTTGGCTATGTACGGTGCAGAAAAAGTTCAACGTGCTTACATACATAAAATGTACGTACACATTCGTCTGATTTGAAACTGTACATCCACTGCTGGGTGAGGACTTCATCATGCCACCATACTTCACCAAACTGGTCAGCGAGAGTTTGTGAAGGCGGGGGAGTTCATAAGTACAGCACAACAAATTTCAGCCCCATGGAAAGGCTGCGTGTTGGGCATGCTGCCCACTCATCCGAGCATTATCTCGGCTCAAGCTCGCTTAGTTTTCGAGATCTGATGAGATCGGGGGCATTCCTGGTGACTTGGGTCATATGTGATTGGACGATGAATCTCGCACATTAGGAGGCTGTGTGTGAGGCGTATATATATACTGTGTACTTATATGCTTTGTTATTTATTTGTAGCGACTTGCTTACCTTTCCGATACTTTTCACTTATGTCGGTTTTTGCATTGTTGTTGTAACTTTCTGAGCCGCCCTTGCCGGACATCTGTGAACAAAGCGCTTCGGACCTCACCGGATTCCTCCTCCTGCTGCTGCTGCAGTCTAAATACAGATTCCGGCTTTCCGGCTTTCCGAAATGGAGGGCTGGACTGTGAGAGTGGCCACTCTGGGCAGGAGAAATGAGAAACGATGCCCTGCCTTCATCTCAACGTGATCATCGGAGCGATGTTCCCGTCTCGGCATTGCACGATGTCAGTTCGGGCTGCCACGAGGTCACCATGGGGAACGCTCGATGCGAACGTGAAGCGTCAGAATTTACCGAAAGCAAATTCCACGTCGCGTCGAGTCAGCTGAGCGTGCCCCCGAACTCGCCATTCAACGTTTCGGAGCTTCTGTCGTCGCGAAACTCTACGCCTGAGTTCGACTCGTACTTCTGCCTCGGGCGAAATGACTCTGCACACAGGGCGGAGAGTGTTTCAGGCTGGCGAGTGCCGCATATTGGGCTCATTGTTAATTGTGCTTGTACGCCACTGCCAATGTAGCAGCACTAACTAATGCATATGTGTGTGTGTATCGATAAGGTCGACTCAGCCCCAAATGAGTACCTGGTGGGGTGTATAAACATCGCAACTGGGGAGACAAAGGCGGCCGGGCGTGGTGCTGGCCACCCACCCCCTCGTGCGCCGTGCCGGCCTTCATAGGTGCTCGCTCACAGCACTTGCCCCAAAAATCTGTTAAGGCTACACGGGAGGGTCTTTGTCTGTATATATAAGATACCCAGCTGAATATATAGAAGTTATAAAGAAAGTGGTGTTATCTAGAAATCACTTGTGTCACACGACAGTCAGAACACGTGCTTCGCAGAAACCACAGATTCTCTGTTTCTCTTTCCCCTTCCCTGCACACGCACACACGCACACACACACACACGCACACACACGCACCCACACACGCACACACACGCACACACGCACACACGTACGCACACACACACACGCACACACACGCGCACGCACACACGCACGCACACACGCACACACACACGAACATCACCACGTACATTCACTCGCCTGCACACCATACGCGCGCGTGCACACGAACGCTCAAACACACCCCGCGCGCGTGCATCCGCAAACTCTCCACCCCGCCCGCCCCCAACACGCCGGCGCTTTGCAATCCACTCCGCAATCCACTCCGCAGATACAAATTTCTTGCTGGGCAATGCGCAGATATTGGACTGGCCCATCGTCTACAGCAACGACGGATTCTGCAAACTCTCGGGGTACCACCGCGCCGAGGTCATGCAGAAGAGCAGCACGTGTAGGTACGCCCGCAGTTACCTCCACGCGTCTGCTGCCGCTCACCTGCGCGTACCTCGCCTGCGCGTACCTTGAACTGCGCGTACCTTGAACTGCTCACCTGCGCGTAGCTCAGAGCAAGGCGCGCACAAGCTCGACTCGGGTCCCAGGGGGATTTAGAAGCTGCCCACGTTGCGAGGGGAGGGCCAGGGGAGGGCGAGGGGCTGCTGGTCATTAAATGTCACGCGTTTTAAATTCGCGTGGCGAGGTGTTAACTACCGGGCGTGTGGGTTCGATCCCGACCCTGACGCCTACCTGTTCTCCCCGTGGTCACGTGGATTTTTCTCCGGGTCCTCCGGGTGTTTCCCTACACATTTAGAATCGTGCGGTTGTAGTATTTTGCCGTTAAGCATTTCCACGTGATAATGAGCCTCTGCGTTGAGCTATCATTTGTGGCCAGCTCGCTTCTGAAAGAGAGCTGTATAGCTCAGTGGGCCTTACCCGGTAAAAAAAATTGTTCAGTTAAATAAAAAAAATAAAGTACCAACTTGGTGTTGACTGATTCAGACGACGTTGCCCGATGTATCCGACGGTGAATTACCGCAAGGTCGTGCTGAACGCATTTGACGTCTCTCGTAACGTGACAAGATTGTGGGACGGACAGTGAACAACCTCGAGCGAGGGGCACGGGGACGGGGGGAGACGCCGGCGCTGGCCCCCCCCCCCCCCCCCCCCCCCACAGGTGTCAGCCCCGAATCAGCAGAAGCCCGGCGCACCGTCTCACCACCGTGTCCGTGACCAGCGCGTGACCCACGCAGGCAGACACGGCCAGCGCGTGTCCCACCCCCACTCCCACCCCCCGGGGCCCGGCACACAGCCCCCAGGGCCCTGCCGCACGCCCTCGGCCGCCCTAATGGCTTTGCTTGAGTGGCAAATCGATCGCGTCGTCTCCGTCTACTTGAATGACGCCACGCGACCCCAGCCACCTCCTCGGGGACGAGGAGACGCTGCGGCTTGAGGCTCCGGGTGCCCGCCGCGGCGGCGGCTGTGACAGTCGGCGTCCAGCGGCTGGCGAGGAGGCTTGCAGTGCGCGGGTCAATGTTGTATTTTGCATCCTGCTTTGCGGTTTTTCCTCGACAATCCAACTCGGTATCTTAATGCAGCTGTTTTAAATCCACACGTCCGTGGGAATACTGCACGCACGTGACGGCAGCTGGAAGAGCGCGTGGACCTGACGATGTTTAGCTGCAGCGTGACGCCATGGGCCGCGGACAAATCACATGAAGACGACGATGACGATGAGCGTTTTGTCGGAGTGAATATATTCACCCTCTTTACAAGCACACAGAATGCACCCAATCCGGTTACACCTCGTAAGCTAAGCTGGGTTGATCCTGGATAGTGCTTGGATGGGCGGCCACCTTGCTTAAAAGATGGGCACAGAAGGCACGTTGTGGACATTAGAGGGGAGAGTGCGGTCATCTCCATCGCTGACTCCGCCACATTAACCAAACCGGACTGTCCAGCGTGGTGAGCTATGGCCAAATGCCCCACTCGCTCTGCTCGTCGTGAAGAGCCCTCGTCTCGCAGTGGGTTGAGGTGGGCGGTAGATGTCCGTGTGCACTCGGCGCGTCCCTTGCCTCATCGTGCCGCTTGTCGGCCCAGAAGAGCACCCGGCCCTGAGGCGGGGTCGGGTGCAGAGACGAACGGAGCCGCTGCGTGAAGCCCCGCGCCTCTTAGGGTGAAAGGGTCACGGCGATGTCCGCAGCGCTTCACGTGGTGACGACGCTTTGATGCCGCACACGGGAAGCAGCAGAATGCTTCGTCGGTGTGGAAAGGGATTCGCTCAGCAAATCAAATTCAGCGTTCGGTGAACAGAGTTTCTGCCCTGTGACGAGAACACTTTTGTGGATACTTCCAAGTGTCTGGAAGTCTCAAGTGACTAAAGCTCATGTAAGGACTCGTGCACATCCGTGTGGGCAATTGAGCAGGTAGCGATTCCATTCGACGGGTGTCCTTGGTCAATAATTTTTCATATTTTTTGTTCATGTATCCCAATAATCACACCGTGAAGCTACACATCAGTGTACTGCAGTGTCAATGGCCCCCCTTAAGTCACTTAACACCCAAAGGGTAAATGATAGTATTGTGCATGCTGGCAGCAGCAGTTCTAGAATGTCCAGGAGCTCGATGGCAATGTTGAGGCCTGCTGGCAACGAGGGGGCTTCAGGAGGGATAGTTTGTGAAGCGTTGCTGTTCCTCCTCCGTTGAAGGAGCGCAGACCACGTGTGGTTCACCATACGGTCCACGGTGTGGGTAAGCGAACAGTCAGAATGGCCGGATAGAAGTTGTAGAACAATCTGTGTACCTGTGGAGTAATGCGCGTAAAGAAATGTTGAGGTGGATTTTTACATGGACGATGTAACCACTTTGGATGATTATAGTGGTAATCATTTCTATGGGATATGGGTGTTTTTGAGATAACAGTAATGTCTGTGCTACTGTATGGATTAGAGAGGCTTAACTTAAATAGATATAGAATCTGTACAAGATTTATTTAGTGGTGCATGTGGAGGATATTGGTAATTAGGATATTTGTAATTTCTCAGCAGGATGCGTGAGCAAGGTGTAAGTTCTGAATGGAAAGTGATGCAAGAGAGTTGTAGACGCCAGCGTTGGGCAGGTGACGAGACAGACCTTGGAGTGGCCTCAACAGAGGTTTTAATCCGGATCTAAAGCCAGAGTGCGGATCTTGCAAGGATGTTGGAATGTGCAATCGGGAGTGGAGGCGAGAATTGTGAGGGCATCAGCTGTCAGTGACTATCTTGCCCCCTTTGCCATGAGTTCTATCTCCGATGAAGATGCACGGGAGACATAAGCTGACCGGGAGCTCGGTGTGAGCGTGACTCTCCGACTGTAGGCGATGACGTCCGCGTTCGTTATTAATATTTTTGACAGGGAATCTTCGATTCTTCGGCATCACTCAGACTCACACCGACCACAGACGTCGTGGGACCAAACTGTCGTTAGAGTGACGTTTCAATCTCTCTGTAAACCCATAGAGTCGGTCATTGATAGGAAGATCTGTGGATCCGATGGATTTCTCAGATGAAGATTATGAATAATTAGATGCTGTGCATTTTTATGAAGCGCATCTGTGTCCTGGCAGCTTTATGTACGGGGACCTCACCGACAAGGAGACGGCGGAGAAGGTGAAGCAGACGTTTGAAAACTACGAGTCCTGCTCCTTTGAGATCCTCATGTACAAGAAGAACCGTGAGTAGTGTTTCCACACTCAGCACCACGATGAGTGAGCTCTCCACACTCTTGTCTGGTTTATGTTTGGTCTTTGCCCCAATGATTTTGTTATACAAATGTGTTAACGGTGTCATGGCATGAGATGAAGTATCCCAGTGGATATTTCATAGAGCAGTGCATCATTTGCTGTCAGAAAACAGTCCACGGAAGCAGATACAACATCTAATATCGCTTAAAGTAAATGCTGCCCACCCAGTACTGGGAATCACTTTTTCACCTTCCCTTCGACACTCAAATCGATATTAAGAATCCTCAGAGCAGGAATTTAGACAAACTAAATACAGAACCACATTTAATGGGATAGTTATTTTTTTTCTGGCAGTCATTGGTGACTTGGCTAAGACCATCAACTTAGGACGCTCGTTGGCTGCCCGGATTGAAATCCAGGACGTCGGTGATGCCTGCTTGGCCTTCTGACCTCTGACCCTCCTGGCCACCTCTCGAGCATGGCTCTGGAGTTGTTCAGATTTCTTGTCATCAACCCTAAACTGCAAGGAAAACGCACATTCAGCCTTGAATGTTCTCATGGCATGTGACCGAGTGCTGCTGTCACCCGGTGAGAACCGAGACTCCCACGGAGCCAAGCGGAGCCAAGCGGAGCCTTCATTCTCTTTCACTCGTTCTCATGTCGCCCGTGTTCACTTTCACTCCACCGCGACGCTTCGCATTACGCATGTGAGGTCTCGCCTGTGAGCACTCAGAGGCTGCGCTCGATTTAAATATTTATGTCAGATTATTTACGAGGTCTAAGGGCAACATCCCTTCTGTGTAATTCCCCACTCTCCTTTGCCCCACGTCATCCAGCGTGGGGAGACTTTCTCTCGTCGTGCACCAATATTTAATTTCTCAGAGCTGTACGTGAATTGAACACTCAGGGGGGCGTGTGCTCTGTCAAGCAGAGCGAGGCAAGATTAGCACGGTTGGCTACGCACGGTGAGAAAGAAGTTCTACGTGCAGCCTGTTCTCCTATAACGCAGAAGTTGCGTTCCTGAAGATCACCGCGTAATGGAAAATTCGCGTGATAATAAATCATATATAAGATAGGGGAACGCGCAGGCCGTGATAACGCGTAAGATGCGTACGCAGGCTGAACAAAGACCGGGGCGCCTGGTTAGCATCTAGAAGCATCCAGCAGCATCCCGCCGACGCCTTGTTGCGCGATGCTACGCCGAGGCAGCCGTACGACCGCTTGTTCTGACTCGCGCTGCGACGTCGTTCCGTTCACTCGATCGCGTGACATATCTAATTCGCGTCATGAAAACGCGGCGTTACAGGAGAACAGAGTGTATATATGCGAGCAATAAGCATGAGTCGGCAAGCGCAGTTCAATCCCCATTCCCCACACGCGCAGTATGATTTCGATATCCGTGTGCAGTCTCGCCCGAGGCCACAATCAGGCCCATCACCACAATCAGGCCCATCGCCGCAATCAGGCCCGATACCCCTGCTTGATTTACATCATCCCCTCTCTTGCCGAGATGGCTGCGATTCTGGCAAATCTGTAAGTCTCTACGAGACACGCCAACTCCTGGTTTTGGTTATGAAGACGTCGCTGAAGAGAATTAATTTACATGAAATGTTTTCCTCTTCCAGAATTGTCAGGCAGTTTTTTTCCTTAAGGATACGTCCTAGATCTTTGTACCCTTAGCCTGTCATGGCGTTGGAAACTACTGCAGCCCAGGCTGTGTCTCCCCTCCCCCACGGTGCCTGCGAGTTCGTTTGAGTCGGGACTCCCTGCACCCTCTCTTTGGCTGCTCTGCTTACATAGCTTTTAGACGGATCTATCAATTCCCCACATTGTAAATTGCTCTGTAAATTAAAGAGCACTGAAGACGTAATGCATGCGTGCTTGGAATGAAGCGGAGAGGCAGAAAGGGGAACCCAAGTGAGAGACATCCAATCCACTGTTCACAATAACAGTGAGTGGATTATGAAGGACAGAAGGCATTGATGGCCAATGCTCGAAAATGAAGATGGCATGGCAAGTAAAGGAGGGCCTACGCTTAAGATTGCGTCAATCCGTGCAAACCTCCAATCACTCACTCTCCATGTTTTCTTGTGTATTTTTCAGCTTTTGTTCCAAGCCATTTTCATGATCTAATTAAAACAACATTGGATGAGAACTGTGGACAGGACCGATCTGCCTCCTTGCGGGACCGTTTTCGTCAAGAACTGTTTACATTTGACTTTATTCCCCTACGGCTGGACTCGTCTGTAATGCACAAGCAAGAAGAGTCGATCCTAGACACCATCGATGGAGATGGATTGTGAGCGAGGTGGCTGTAGATGAGACGAGTCGTGCGGTTGGTTACATTATCCATGTAATGCTGCTGGAAATTAAAACGCCCCACGTGTGTATTTCCATTGCCTGGTTTTGCTAGTTTCCGTCGGCCCAGAGGGGTGGTATTGTATTAAATTCGAGGATAAGGCCACTCAGGGGATCCTCTGTATAGCCAGCGGAGATAACCTCAGCTGTCAGCTCAGTGTCTCAATTCAGATGTCCCGCTGCGAGATTCTATCAGTCGGACTGATGAAATGGTACCACCGTGGGGGGACGGCTGACGCTCTGGACGCGCATTCCAGCGGTCACCGGTTCAGGCTGACCTCCCGGCGCGGCAGCTGAGAACGACGGTGCAAGTTTCGTCAATGGCATGGTAACACCGCATTGTGTCCATCGGCGGGTCACGTGTGGTGGGCCTCAAGTGTGGGTACTGCCACCTATGTCAAGATGTCTGGCCCGCGTGATCACGTAGGCCACCACAGAGGAGCTCCTCTCTAGAGCTCCGTCTAACGAGGGCCTTTCCACCAGCAGTTGCGTGAACAAGCAATCGCAGGGCTGCACTTTTGTCTTTTATGTGTTTTGAAAGTCAGGCGTGCGCACGTGCTTCTCCCGTGCTGATCTTCGTCTTGACCACCCCCCCACCCCCGCTCCCCCAGGCACTCCGCTGTGGTTCTACATGCAGATCGCTCCCATCCGTAACGAGCACGACAAGGTGGTCCTCTTCCTCTGCACTTTCCGTGACATCACGGCCTTCAAGCAGCCCATAGAGGATGACTCCACGAAAGGTGGGTTGCTGTACCGACGTCGATCCACTGGGCAGTCGGAACTGTGTAAGCGTGTCACCAAATTAACGGCGTTAAAATATTTCTAAGAATTTTCCGTATAATTTTTTGAGTATCATCCACTTGCACGTAATGCAATCGTTTTTTGTTGTTTTATTTTAACACTTATAAGTGTGATGAAGGTATGGAACGCATCCAAGATGACGTATTCTTGAGAGCGATTAAATCGATGAATTGCGCAGATGCTGGGTGGATGTTTACGTAGTGAGAGGTGACCGTGGCTCATCCAGCAGTGGATTGACCAAGACTGACGAACATTTATTTTCAACCACTTAAAATATTAATAATTCACAGAGCCCTCTATCATTCCACCGATGGATGAAAATCTCACCACACTGTGTTGGTCGTGGGTGCGTTCCACCATAATTCACCATAATTCACCACGACTCACCACGCCTTGTCAATAGAAGCGTTGATGCTGGACAACCCCTCTTACCTGCGACAATGTAGGAGAGGGTTGTGGATAAGCAAAAGCGGGTATCAGGAGTTGTGACCCCTTAGGTGGCGAAGATGTCCATGGGCTGTGAGCTACACCACAGCCAGGGCCACTGGCCACCCAGTGGCCGGCGCTGCGGTGCCAGAGCACAACGCAGGTCATTTTATCCCACCCCCACCCCCCTCCCCCTCCCCCCCCGAAATAACGTACAACCGTTTTAAAATACAATTTGACTAAAATGTCAGCCTAATTTTCTTCCAGGTTTATATCTGATTTCATCTTCACTAAAAACAGCAATTCCAAAGTCTGTGAATGTCACGGACAAAGCTGCTCTGACAAAAGCACGTGTCATTCGGATAAGGAACGTGCCACTTACGACATTCATTGCGTGAAATGCGAATTCTGGTCGTTAACGCCTCTTTGTTATTGTGTTGGAGAATGCTGTGCGCGTCTTCGCGTGCGGCTTGCTGATTTGCTGTGTATGAGGGATGCGTTTCAGAAACATGTTTTTGGATATCAAATTTTTGTATTTTTCTAGCCAATTTAAGGTTTTTTTTGTTGAATATTTTTATATTTTCAGATTTGAACCGATTAGATTTTAATATCTCGCCATTTGCGCACAAAATGCCACGATTTGAATAATGTTAAACGTTCATAAAAAAACCTTTAACAAAAAGTTCCGTCACTAAAAATATAATTATGAGGTTAATATTTTCAACCAGCTCCCCCTTCATTAAGCAAAAACGCCTCTGTCAAAGCCCAAATGTTGGATTAGTCTAATTAAACTGTTGCTAAAGTAATCATCCCAGCAGACAAAAGAGCAAAATGAAAGCCTAATCCCTTGACAAAGAGATGTGAAAACAATACAAATGAGGCTTTGTGCGGCGAGTCGCTCACACGGGGCGCGGAGCGACGGCGTCTCTCCCCACACAGCCCCGTCCGCCGCTGTCACCTCACGGCGGATCGCTCGCCGCGCAGTTCCCGCAGGCAGCTGATGCGTGCATGTGGTGGCCTACGTTATCACGCGGGCCAGACATCTTGAAATAGGTGGCAGTACCCACACTTGAGGCCCACCACACGTGACCCGCCGATGGACACAATGCGGTGTTACCATGGTGCAGGGAGAGGGGGGCCATTGAAGAAACTTGCACCGTCGTTCTCAGCTGCCGCGCCGGGAGGTCAGCCTGAACCAGTGACCACTGGAATGCGCGTCCAGAGCGTCAGTACGTAGCCAACCGCGCTAATCGGAGAGCGGAGACCGCGAAGCGACGTCGGCGAGTTATTTGCCCGCCGGGCGTCGGGGTCGGCCTTTGTGACGTCACCGAGCGTGAGCGTGGCCGGCCGCCGCGTTGAGAGCGCTCGCGGCTGGCCTCGTGCTCGATGCGCCGCTCTGTGGGTGGCCAACGGAGTCGCCGGAGGGCTGAGACGCGACCCGTACGGTGCCTGACTCGGGCGAGATTTGTTCCGGCCGCGGCCGAGCGATCGACGATTTGGGCGCCGTCCCTCCGGTACGCGGTAGCCGAGGCGACGGCGTTCCCGCAGGCCGGCGGCGTCGCCACCTCCGCTGTCGGTGTCGCGGCGTTAGGGACGCCACCGCCGAGCGACAGGTCTCTGCCGAGAGTCACGCCGTGTGAGTGCATACGCATCACGCCGTGGGGACGCGTACGCATCACGCCCATGGCACGCGGTGCCCGAGGCGCACTCTGGTGTTGCGCTCGCCGTGCCGTGTCAGCCGTTGACAGCGACTGTGCGTTCGGTGCGTTCCCGTTGTTGTTGCCGTTTAGGCTGGACCAAGTTTGCCCGGCTGACACGCGCCCTCACCAACAGCCGCAGCGTCCTGCAGCAGCTGACGCCCAATGTGCACAAGGGGGAGAACGTGCACAAGCACTCGCGCCTCGCCGAGGTGAGGCCAGCACAGCGTGGCGGCGGCGGCACAGACGAGCAGCGCGAGAACAACTCGGCCATCATCGCCGTCACCATCGACATCACCGCCATCTTCGTCATCATCACCACCACCATCATCGTCATCATCACCACCACCATCATCACCACCACCACCATCATCACCACCACCACCACCATCATCACCACCATCATCACCATCACCACCACCATCGTCATCATCACCACCACCATCATCACCACCACCATCATCACCACCATCATCATCACCATCATCACCACCACCATCATCACCACCATCACCACTATCATCATCACCATCATCACCACCCTGCAACTTGCAGACGTCTAGGAACGGGAAAGAGTGAAGCTGCTCGTCTGCCTCTCTTCCTTGACGACCGCGGGGGCTCTGGGCGGCGATGCCTCGAGTTTTATCAGGCCGGACGGCGTGGGGGCACCGCCGACGCTTAGCCCGCGGCCACGTCCCCGTAGTGCGCGCGTACACGTGCACCGCCTCTAACCCGGGTCGCCATGAGCGGGAGTGGCCGGCCGAATGACCACGGACGTCACCAAACGTCGAACAGAGACGGTAAACGGCACATTCCTGGCAACCTCACGCATGATGGTGGTCATGTGTGTTGGTACAGATTGAGTTGTAATCATTGCACGCTCGCCTTACTTTGAACAATTGGTCTCAATGTGGTGAAACATAGATCTCAAACCAGACGCTGGTGGCTCTGCTGCTGCACGTGGCTGCCCGTAGTCCAGCACTCCGCAACGAGGGTTGGTGGATCAAGGCAACAAATTCGTGAAACTCGCTTCCCGTGGGCGTCGAAGTCGCCATCTCGGCATCACAAGTGAATTGCAGTCCAGCAAGCGGGTTAATCTCCGCCTGTTTGGGACTGAGTGTTGCCCACCTCGCACCGTGTGTTTTCTCCGGTAACTCCTGTTTTCTCCCACGTGTATAGAGCACTCGTCGGTGGGGTTGACCATCCATCCCATTGTTGGACCACAGAGCTTGGGAAATTTCTGGCTCCATTCCTGGCCGCCTTGTCGCGAGGCTGTGGTTTAATGTGCTTCTGTACAAAAAGCTGTTACATATTCCGCCGCGTTTTGAGATGCAACTTGCACCAATGATGCTACGTGGAATAATTCCTATAAGTTACAAGTACATGCCTCGACACCCCCATTTCCCTCCTTTACTGTGTAGGTGCTTCAGCTGGGCTCGGACATCTTGCCTCAGTACAAGCAAGAGACACCCAAGACACCTCCACACATAATCCTTCACTACTGTGCCTTCAAAACCACTTGGGATTGGATTATCCTCATCCTCACCTTCTACACAGCCATAATGGTCCCCTATAACGTCTCGTTTAAGACCAAGCAAAACAACGTCGCCTGGCTGGTGGTGGACAGCGTGGTCGATGTCATATTCCTGGTGGACATCGTCTTGAACTTTCACACCACGTTCGTCGGGCCAGCCGGGGAGGTAATCTCCGACCCAAAGTTAATACGCATGAACTACCTGAAGACGTGGTTTGTTATCGACCTGCTCTCCTGCCTGCCGTACGACATCATCAACGCCTTCGAGAACGTCGACGAGGTGGGTGGAGTAGTTCCCGCGTGCGGAGGGAGCCGTCGGAGGGGGGGGGGGGAGTGTAACGCCGTGTCCTCCGCTTCTCTCCACAGCCGCGCATTGTACATTGGTTTATTTTTGCCGTGGTTGCGTTTTATATATAAAAAAAAAAACATTGCTCTGCCCACTTATCCACGTTCAACGACGGGAGGTGTCATGGAGAGTAGGCTACGTTTTTTTGTGTGTGTGTTAAAGAACAAAAAAAAAACAGTTAAACTGCAGTAAAACGAAAGAGACACGCAATTATCTCGCTTCGTAAAGCACGTAACATCCAGCGTCCCTATCCGACTCGCTCTACATTTAATTTTCTCTACGCGGTCACGACCCCGCACCTCCGATTAGCTAATTGTCTACGTACAATGCGAAAGAAGTTTAACGTACGTACATACGAGGCCACGACACCTGTTGCCTCGTGCCCCGCACACGTCCAGCGGACGTTCGGGGGCGTTACTTATCTTCTTTTATTTCTGCCTTTGCCGCCCCGTGTTGTTGTTGTTGTTATGGTTTCCTTCTTTATCTGTTTGTTTTCTGCTACCCGTGTTCCCTCCTCACGCTGCATGACTCGCTCCTTGCATGGCTGGACGACGCGATGTCGTGCCCGCGCAGAGCTGGAACGAGCGCGCCATCACGCGAGTACGCGCGTCGCACGCACAGCAGCGAACGCACCGCACCACCGCACCACCATGCGCCGTCGTCCTCGGGATGAGGAAACAAACGAGAGGGGACGGCTCCGTCCACCTCGCATAAAATCGTGCTTCAGATCCAGTGGGTCCTGTAAACGACCCTCACCGAGGCGTGGGAGAAGCCCCACGTGGGTTTCTCCCACGTGCTCAGGTCGCCATTTTTCCCAACGATGCTGTCAAACGTGAAAAGCGAGTGCTATCCTGCCGGAATGTATTGCTTTAATTACCACCTGGTCCTTTGTCCGAGTGTGGCCACGTGTTGAACATTTCTTCTCTCAAACTCTCGCGATGCATACGGTCGCCACTCTTATTGTCATTGTTATTCCGTTAACAGACAACAATTTGATAAGAGTGGAGACCCGGGTGAGCGATTCATTGCTTCAACTCCTGAAGATGCCCGAAGTAGTGCGTGGCAAAAACTTGATGGGAGGAGACGCTCATTGCTCGGCATCCACGTACGTCACCCGTGCCTGTGGAATTACTATAAAAACAAATTTTTTTATGTGACCAGGTAAGGCTCACTGAGCTATATAGATATTTTTAAGAAGCAACCTAGCCACAACTGATAGCCTTCGTGCCGAGTCAGCCCTAACTACGTCTACGAAGCCACGTTTCTAGCCTTATGCCTTAAAATCGCTGCGATCTGAAAACAGCGTTACGAATCGACGATGAAACTGCTGCCAACGAGCATAATCATGTTAAATGCTACGTTCACCTCACGACGTGAGGTGAACAGCACCGCAGCGTTTTGCGAGAATCAAAATTTTTCCTGGAAACGCCTTGGGCACAAACTGATCGTCTGAACCTTGCGTCTGACGGCGTCGTTCCCTCCGTCTCTACCCTGCAGCGTGGCCAGTGCCGCGCTCTACCCTGAGCTTGCTGTCTACCAGCCACGCTTCGTATCTCATCTCCACAGTTTCATCCCATTTCCTTCCACGAGCGGCGTCGGTTGGTTGATTGTTAAGAGTGAAGATGTATTCCTTGTGGCGTAGCACTTTCTTGCATCAGTATTCACCTATCACCTAACCACACGGGATGCGCCCGGTGGCCAAAGCTAAGCAGAATTCAGCCTGGACAAAGCCTGTTTGGGTGATGACCAGGCACAATCAGATGATCTTAGAACCCATTATGAGCGGCTCACAATGCTGGTTCTGTAGTCCACACACGCTGTTGCTTATTCGCAGTGTATCTTACAACGTGAAGTAGTAACATTCAGCCCTTTAGCGATCCACTGCTGGATGACGGGCTACACGGGCCGAATCAGTCCCGATGGCGCTTGTGTGGTCACACTTCGCCACGCCGATGAGAGGCGGTTGGTAAAGGGGTGGCCCATGAATGGATCGTAGGTCTCTCTCTCTCTCTCCACGGACGTTGGCTCGATTTGAGTTCAGGTTGCCGCCGTGTTCACATCATCGTCCGTGAACCATCGCACTGCCGCCGCCACTGCCACCGCTGCTGCTGCTGCCGCTGCTTCACCCGTCATGCGAGCTGTTTTGATTTGCCGTATTCATTTTCAAATGTGAGCGTTTTTCTTTTCAGAATTCACATTCAAGCGAACAGTGTGGGGGGTTCTTTGTTTTGGCTGCACGTGTCTCCCTATGGCAATGCAGTCCTTACACTTGTGTGAAAATCTAGGCAATGTCCTATTTTATTTTAGGAGTCTACCCCACACAACAATATTATTATTATTATCAGTGGTTGATGACATTGGGCGATATTTAGTGAAACTACGGATGACAAGGAGCCACCAGGGGTGCCTTACTACTACCGTGTTGCCGGGTAATGTCATCACGGTGCTCGGAGCATCCGATTGGCCACCGGAGGTGTCAGCTGACGGGGATTACAGAAGCCACATGTCATTTAACTCATAGCTATAGATTAGTTACAAGATGTTCTTTTTAATCGAAATCTTTCCTGGATCTGCTCTTTCTAAACTATTTTCCGTGGTGGTTGGGTAGCTCAGAGGGATTTAGCACGATTCTATTTTAAGCACTGAGCTGGCAATTCTAATATCCCGAGGTAAAACCCGGCCAACCACCTGTGATTTAACTGGGTTCATCGAGTCCATGATGCCTGACGGTCTCCACCCAGTCGCCAACGATGACACAAAACACCCATCGTATTAAAACGTGATTATTCACATCGTTTGGATGAACTCCGACTCTTGAGGATTAGCTCGTTGGTTTGAAAGAAAAAAACAGTCGATCTACGACAGCGTAACGAAGTAGCAGCTCTTCACGATCAGCCCCGCCCGCTGTGGTGCTGGCGACGCTACACCTGGCTGTAATCCTGCGTCCAAAGTCCACGCTGGATGCTCCCAAGCAGCTGCTGCAGGCGGCCAGGAGAGATTCCTGTAGCTCGCCGCTGACCTTTCACTGATTCGCTGATTCTGAGGCCCTGTCACCTTCAATGTGAGACTCGTTCTCTCATTGTCTCTGCTGAGCCAAACGCAAGCAGCACATCCAGTTTCTATTCAGCCCGTGCCTCTTTCTCACGATCGTAAGCTCATAACACTTGGCACTTCTTTCTCTACTAACTAATCTTGGAGCTCACACGTCATGTTGCCAAGGATGCCTCCAAGACAAAGTGTCTTGCCCATTCACCGGTGCGTAGGTCTTCTGGGTGGCGCCGCGTATCTCCCCGTTGTGCATTCCGGTCGTGCTGCGCCATTCACGACGTCCGGCGTTCCGCTCCGCACGCTCCGAGCTTCTCCCAATTCAGTTCCTCACAAAGCTCCCGGCACTGTCGGGCGGAACGTCGGACACCGTGCCAAACGACACACGCGGAAACCCGCCCGAACACGCGTCGGGGAAGTTGTCCGGGCCGCTCAGAGCCGGGGCCCCTTCGGGACGAGGTCTCCCTCCCCAGCTGCTGGACGCGTGGCCGTGTGTCGGACCGCAGGGCATCAGCAGCTTGTTCAGCTCGCTCAAGGTGGTGCGCCTGCTGCGGCTGGGCCGCGTGGCGCGCAAGCTCGACCACTACATCGAGTACGGCGCCGCCGTGCTCGTGCTGCTCGTGTGCGTGTTCGGCCTCGCCGCGCACTGGCTCGCCTGCATCTGGTACAGCATCGGCGACTACGAGGTGCGTCCACGCCGAGTTGAGCCGCTCTCTGCCGGGACCACGCTTGTGCGACGCGTCGTCCGTGTTACCGGAGCGAGCTGGGACCACGCGTGTGCGACACCTCGTGTGTCCGTGTTACCCGAGCGAGCGCATTCTTGCATGCTTGGCTGTGCTTCACGAAGTCGTCATCCGTTGACGGAATTAGCGATAGTTTACGTGCCAGGCCCGGTGTAGCCAGCCGTGCTAATTGGAGGTGTGGAGAAGCGGCGTTCGTGGCCGGCTCCCCTCCTCCGCTCTCCACGCCGATGGCCCGACGGCTTTACTCAATCGTATGCTTTAGCACTGAGCCCTTTTCCACGACAGCTTGACAGCCTGCGCTGCTTAGCGAGAGAATACGGAATGAGGGCAAACCGGTGCGTTCATCGTCTAGACGTCGTGTTTGGTTTCATAGACGTTGCACGCAAGAATGGAGGTTAAACAAATAATGTCAAAAAGTTTAATTGTTGAATTACACATTTTTCTCTCAGGGAAAGTTGCAGGAAAGACAACTTGATTACAATGTTGCATTTCTGTGTGGAATGTCGCGTGTGTATCTCTCCCACCAACGTGTGAATTATGTAAAATGTACACGTTTGTGTTTATAACCACGGCCGCTCTCTACTTTCCGAAGCGTTAAAATGACAGACGAATATAATCCTGGATTTAAGTTTTTCTCCAGAGGTTCTGAAATTATCTTTAACAATGGGCTTGTACATCGACGTGGAATGGATGGGATCTAGGGTTGCCACCTCTGAGGTTAAAAAAACCGGGACATATCTTGGCAAAAAGAATATCTCACAACATCAGAATTTGGGAGATCCGTGTAAATCAGTGGTGTAATTATTACGCCACTTTCAGATTTCCCAGGGCAGCCACCTCTAGACAAGGAGGATTCTGGGGAGGGGGGGGGGGGAAACAGGACAGGTAGAAGCCCCGTCCTGGAGTTGATGGATCACAAAAGATTTGTGAAACCTTCCAAACCTGGTAGTTTGCTAGATTGCCAGGAGACTTACGGACAGCTGATGAGCATACGTGAATTCGTGAATTCGAGTGCCTGATGCTCTTCGATATCAATATGAACGCAGCTTTAACGCGTACGTATGACGCGCAGGTGGGTTACATTCAAGGCAGGTGAGGGTGCATCATACGCGGCGTTGCATTTTCTTATCAGCTGGTTACAAATCGAGCGCAGGAGGGTAACGCGACACACTTCGTCTTCATTAGCCAGTCAACGTGGAAATGCTCCTCCCTGTCAAAGTTGCTGCCCCTCAACCCCCGACAGTTGAATCCACCGCCTTGAGCTGTCCCCACTGCACGGGAGGCGCGGCGCAAATAACAAACGGCGACGATGGCGACGCTCCGCCGTCTTCTCCAGTACCAACACGGCCGCCATTCGCCACCGAGTGATGGCGACGCCACCACGGCGCCTGTGCCAGGCTAGGTGCACTTTGAGAACCACGTGAGAGTGTCGAAGGCTCGCCGACGGGAGGTCACGGGACAGACCCAGCAGGTGCCGTGGGCCGGCTGACTGAGATGACCGGCCGATGCGCCAGCTGTGCCCCCGTGCCGACTTGCCGCGTTTTAGCTGCTGTGTTCCCCTAACACCCCCCACCTCCGCCCTAATCAACGGCGGCGGCGCGCGCGCAGGTGATCGACGAGTCGACGAACCTCATCCGCAAACACTCGTGGCTCTACCAGCTGGGCGAGACCATCGGCACGCCGTACCACTTCAACGGCACCCAGTGGGAGGGCGGCCCCAGCAAGGACGCGGTCTACATCTCCTCGCTCTACTTCACCATGACGAGCCTCACCAGCATCGGCTTCGGCAACATCGCGCCCACCACCGACGGGGAGAAGATCTTCGCCGTCGCCATGATGATGATCGGATGTGAGTTGGAGCTGCCGACGCGCGTCCCCCCGCTCACGATGACCGACCGTCACCGTCCGCTGCGCTGACCCAGCCCTGAAGCGTGACCTTTGGTTAAAGACGGAGGTGGGGGCATACAGTAACTCGGGGTGGGGGGGGGGGTGCGCAACCCGGTCAATGTAAAATTTTAAACCAAAGTGAAAGGCGACGGGTTTAGAACGGGAGGGCCGAGCCGCGAGCGGCGCTTCGGGGGGCCACCGCATCGCGCCCCGCACGCACCGCACGGGGCGGCCAGCCCGTGCCTCGTCGCAAAATCTGCACCTCGAGTGCAACTCCTCCTCCTCCTCAGCAGCAGCTGGGTGTGGGTGCCCCAGTGGTGTGGGTGCCCTGGTGGTGTGGGTGCCCCGGTGGTGTGGGGTCAGCAGTGTCGCCATGCGTGAGCCGTCGCTTTACAGCCCTGCTTATCCCTGCTCAAACCCACAAAGGCGGCGATAGCAGCTGTTCTCTACGAATTAGAACTCAAAACCCCGTATCTGTGTGTGCCCAGGCCCTTCGTGTTTGCTCAAAGTCATCGCCTATCTCTGCGAGCACAGCGGCGAGCGAGAGCTTCTACCTCGATATGTCTGGACCGTGCGGTGCAGCACCACAGTAATGACATGCACTACTTTATATGGCCTCTGAGACAGCGTATTTTTACACCTTGGATGTAATTGGTTTTTCGAAAAGCAGGTTTATTTACAGGGGCGGAATCAAAATGAAAACAGCGTGCGGTATTCTGACAGTAAACTAGCTTTGCGTCTTATCCACCTAATTACAAGGATACATATATGTGTGTGTGTGCGTGTGTGTGTGTGTGTGTGCGTGCGCGTGTGTGTGTGTGTGCGCATTTGCATTCAATTTGGCGCCTAAACGGCGCGGTGTCCTAATCGCCTCACGAGCATTCAAATCGCGAACATAAATTATCGTCAGGAGGAAACGTCTGACAGGATAGAGGGGGTGTGGGAAGAGAGAGGGCATGGAGACATTGGAGGGCTGTGAGTCCGGAGTCAAAGCGAGGCCAGCGATGGACGCTCGTGCGCCTCGCGCTGCGTGGTGGACGCTGGCGGCGGGGGGACATGCGAAGGGGCTGCCGCGCCGGGAGAGCGAACGATCCCCGCGACCTCCCGCTCGTCATGCCGAGCGTGCGCGCCATCTACGCAGCGGTGGCACCGTCGCTGTTCGTACGCCGCCGTTCTGCTCGGGGTTGTTTCTCTTTTCGCTTTGAAAATCGATGCCATTTAGGTGGTTGGCGGGCGGAAGTTCGCTCGGTATCAATTATAAATGAAGTGAAGCGGGCTGTCCATGCGATGGGCTTACAGCGTAGACGATAAACCAAGAATGAGCATCTTGTTGAGGCCAATTGTAGGCGCACCATCACGTGGCAGAGATTCGGAGAGCCGTGGCACGCGCGTTCGTCAGCGCCGGCGTGCGGCACGCGATTGCGGCGACGCTGCCCAGAGCACGATGCAAAGCTACGCGAGCAGATGAATGTATCTTTTTTAAATCTCGCAAACGCGTTCAAAAAATTAGCGAGGTTAAGGGAACAAGTTGGATTTCTGTGCTGCAAATACACACGCACGTGAACTACACATGAACTACGCACGTGAAATAAGTGTGTTGTATTTCCCCGGACGTACGGCGTGAAAGAAGTTCAACATACGTACACACGTACGTCAACTACACGCGGACTACACACGTGAAACACACACAGACGCACAATGGAGCAGAAAGGACCTTGGCAGCGTCTTCTCTCCCAATTTTGCCGGGACGTCACCCGGGGACAAGGACGCGCGTCACCCGGGGACAAGGACGCGCGTCACCCGGGGTCACGGAGAGGAGCGGCCGAGTTGGCGTGGAGCAAACACGCCGGCGTCCTCGTTAGAGTCGCCTTCGTGTCACCGAATGTTTATATCCGTTACTGCCCTCCCATATCGCGCAGTGTATACAGCACGTCTCATTAAATACGGATCCGGTAGGGCTGACCGCGCTTGGCTTTCGCCTGATGTGTTTACTCCTCTCGGCGGACGGAACGTTCCGTGATGATTTTAAAACTTTGTCATTAAATGCAAATGATGTGCGTGCACAAGTTGAACCTGCCGGAACGTGCGCTCTTGCGCGCTGTGGATTGACAATTTTGAAAGCCCCTACGCAGGGTGAAGGTTGCACACCTATATTAGGGGTGAAGGTGACACCCGTAAGCTCTAGGAGTGGCACGACCACTGTGTCCGTTTTCGCGGTTGTGCTGTGCGGCTCCGCGATCCGGTTTCTAGTTGTGCTGACATTTCTGTCCATTACCTGAAGAAGCTCTCAACACGTGAGGCGAAACGTCAGACTTCGAGGCATACATAACCCAAACGTGCATCGGACAGATACACGTGACATCGATATTATAACCCTTTCTTGGAACAAGAAAGCAATTGCGTTAACATTGTGAAATGCCTCGTTTCATCCGAACAGCGCTCCTGTACGCGACCATCTTTGGCAACGTGACCACGATCTTCCAGCAGATGTACGCCAACACGAACCGCTACCACGAGATGCTCAACAGCGTCAGGGACTTCCTGAAGCTCTACCAGGTGCCCAAGGGGCTGAGCGAGCGCGTCATGGACTACATTGTGTCCACCTGGTCTATGTCCAAGGGCATTGACACCGAGAAGGTATGTCACCGCCACGCGTGTGCCCAATGGTGATAGCGGGTTCTATCAATAATTCACCAGCAGTAATTACTTTTAGGGCCCCCAATCTACCAGTGTCTTCAAATTGACAATACGGTGAATTAAAATAGATAACAGAGTCTTGTGTTTGTTCGTCTAGCTCCGTGCGTGACTGCAGGCCTCCCGCAGCGGTTACAGGTGTTGCCCGTGATTGAGCGGGGCATAGCTAGACACGCTGGTGCCTGGCCCAAGGTGGCATCCGCGCACGGCCACCCCCTGCTGTTGCTGCTGCTGCCCACGCCGCTGTGGGCGGCGTGGGCAGCAGCAGCAGCAGCAGCGCCGCCCCACCAACAACTCTGAGCCGCCACCGCCGGCTTCGTCTCCACCGCGTCAGCTCCACCGTGTCGCAACGCTGGACCACGATGATGTCACAGGGCTGCTCATGAAGTCACTTCAGCAGACCCCTTTATCCACCTGTTGCACGCATTATCTATGCTCGTGTCAAACCGAATTCAGGATGCCGCCGTGTTTTCTTAGTACGGTCATCGGTGACTAAGCCGAGACCATCGCCACCTTGTGAAGTTGACCGCAGGCGGCGCTCGGACTCGCGCACTCGCCCCCTGGGCCAACACCTCCACAATCACTAGTTGCGGGAATGTTATGTTCAAACAATCTTGTTGGATACATAAATAAATTGAACCCAATTTGTTCACAGCATTGGCAGTTGTGTCAAAGTAAAAACACCAAAAGAACTTGCCATGTTCATGAATAAATGTCCTTACCATCATCATCAGCCATGGTCAGTCCACTGCTAGATGAAGGCCTCCCCAAGCCTCCGCTGCCTCTCACAATCCTGCAATGTGATAGTCCACCCGGCACCTGCGCATGAACCGATTTCATCGCTCCGCCTCCATGGTGAACGTTCTCTCAGACGCATTCCGTTCCTCGGCTGCCACTCCGTTGTACCTGACCATCGGCAATCGTCCCTTCTCGTGATGCATCATGCCCAAGGGTGTGAGCGTCACGGTGGCCAGATGTTAACTACCTCACCTGGTATACAGGTGGTCGTGGGTTCTATCCCCACCCTGACACCTGTATATTTGAAATTTGCATGTCCATCTCCCCGCGGTCGCATGGATTTTTCTCTGGGTCCTCTGGTTTTTCCCTTCACATTTAGAAACATTAATTTAGAGTTTTTTGCTGCGATAAATTGCCACGTAATAAGCCACTTCGTTGAGCTACCATTTGTGGCCAGGTCGCTTCTGAAAAAGAGCGATGTAGCTCAGTGGGCCTTCCCTGGTCAAATAAAAAAGTTTAGTTTAGTGTTCTCTGACCAATGTGCTCCTGTGTCGTTCAGTGTAATTCCAAGCGTGCATCTCTGTGCATTTTTCAGTTATTGTTTCATTTTTTGTGTAAATGGCCACCTTAACATTTCCGTATGACAGGAAATATACACGTCAATTGCATTCTCTCATAGTGGCCCTTCTTTTAAGAACCCCTACTAGCATTGTGCGCTGATTTGTGGGTTGTGTTTCGAACGCCGCGTGTGTGCTCATTGTAAGTGTCTGTGATTGGATGGAATCCGTCACGTGTAGAGGATTGCTAAACAAAACGTATTCACTGCTTCATAAATATGTTTATTGGACAAAGTATGATACCTTTTTAGGAAGGATGTATATAAAATCAATAATCAAATAATCACATATTTTTTAATAAACATCGGAAACCTTAAAATATGTTTATTAGGCATTGAAAGTTAAGAGAGATAGCACCTCTGAATAGCACGGTTGGCTACGTACAGTGCGAAAAAAGTTAAAGATAATTTACGTGACCACATCTGCATTCCTTCGCCGCGGCCCTGCAGCCAATGCCCGACCATTGAACAACCCAGACACAACGATCAAAACGACTTCAGCCTCCCGAGCCTTACCCTTCCGATCCATTGCAGGTGCTGCACATCTGCCCAAAGGACATGCGGGCGGACATCTGCGTGCACCTCAACCGCAAGGTCTTCAACGAGCACCCCGCGTTCCGCCTGGCCAGCGACGGGTGCCTGCGCGCGCTCGCCGTCGAGTTCCAGACGCACCACTGCGCCCCGGGGGACCTCATCTACCACGCGGGCGAGAGCGTCGACACGCTCTGCTTCGTCGTGTCGGGCTCCCTCGAGGTCATACAGGACGACGAGGTCGTGGCCATCTTGGGTAAGGGCGCCGACCGGGTCACCTCTCACCGCCACGGCCGCAGCGCGCGGCCCCGGTACGGCCGCGGCCTCGCGACCATCGCTCGCTCGCTCGCTCGCACGCAAGGCGGCTTCCCCACGGCCTTCCTCCATGCAGCACCACGGCCGTGCGCCGCTTGAAAGCTGACGCGCGACGGCCGCTCGCTGCGGGGACGGGAGGGAGCGGCACGCGAGGCGCCCCCTCACCCCTCTCTCCGGCTCTTGCGAGCGAGAGCTCTGCGCTCGCTGTTGTGCCATCCGAATCACTCTCCTGAGCCACGTGGAGACACACGGATGCACTCGCCGAGCCTTCTCTCAGGCAGTCATCGTCGATGCGACGCGACAGCCAACAACAACTTTTTATCCCTCCCCCGCACCTCCGATTAGCACGGTTGGCTACGTACGGTGCGAAAGAAGTTCCACATACATACGTACACGTACATACGTACACGGCACTGCTGGGCCTCCACTCGACGGAGCCCCAGGGAGCCCATCAACAGCCTACTTTGACCTACTTTTCCACACTTTACCCCAAAGTGTAATTGCACCAGACACCGTGTAACTGTGGAGTATACAGGCTGTTCCCGCTCGGTCCCTCCGCATGCACCGATCACACCGTGTGGCAACGGCTGCGATGGGGGACTGTTATCTGCTTTTAGGTCCATAGCACCGATGAGATTTTTCAGTAAAAATAAATCACTGTATTTTAATAGAAACTAAATTTGTAATTTCACACCAGAGTAAAAAATAGCACTGCAATGATCCAGGGATCATTCATTCTGATTATATTTTTTTAAAGTGGCAATGTCCAATGGGGGAACTGTTGCCTTTTTATACTTAGAATTCAAATGAAGATTAAATAGTTTCGACTCATTTATTTTGTAATCAATAATATTTAAAAATTATCAATTTAGTTTTTGTATTGGTGTCATTTTATTAGAAATGCGCATTGTATGGAGGACTTACGTTGAATGTTATCCTGTGGCGGGTGTTGACGTGTGTGTGTGCACGTGTGTGCACACGCGTGTGTGTGTGCACACGCGTGTGTGTGTGCAGGGACCGCCGGCTGCTGCCAGAGTGCAGTGTTGAGGTGGCTCAAATGTTTGGTGGCGCAGTGTGGGGGGTGGGGGGGTGAGGGGGCGGTGGGGGGAGGCACGGGCGGGGGGGCCTTAAAATGGAAGTGGAATTATTTAATTATTCGCAACCTTTGCCGAATATTTGGCACCGCTGCTGGTGGTGCGCAAGGGCCCATGGGAAGTGGTTATTAAGCGGTAACATTAGGCCGGACACACTGGACTCCTTGAATTTAATGTCATTTAGTAATCAATTCCACCTACATCAATTTGAAATTTTTACAACTTGTTAAACGGTTATTTTAACTGTTTATTTTAATTTAAAAAGCATACTCTGTATATATTTTTGTAAAAACGCGAAAGCAACTTGTCTATACGAGGCACCATGCGGACCAGCCACCGCTGATTACACATTAGACACCATGAAATGAAAATGTAATTCTCTACACACATGTTCAGGCGGTCCCCACTTGAACAACACAAAGCGTTGCTGGAAACCGCGCCGTAAATCGGATCATAGTAAATCAGACCCGAATTTCCCATAGACAATACAAACAGTACAAACAGCACTTGCCGATGTGTACCTAACGTGGTGTAATCGGTAAAGATCCGCAAAAAACGCCTCGGAATAACACAAAGTTTCAGCCAGGTCATGTCGGACACCGGACTGACTGTTCAAATGTGTTCGGAGTCGTCTTGGGGGATGCGTCGTAAATAATCATTCTGATTTATCATGCACATTCCATCCTAGGATCACAATGCGCAATGCATGAAGAGCAGGAAACAAAAACAGAACCAGCAGGGCAACCGAGAAAACTCAAGAGGGAAGGCCACGTAAAGAGATGGGCTTTCAAAGCAGACTTAACTATATCTACCGACTCCGATTGCCTGATTTTAAGTGGCAAGGCGTTCCGTAGCCTGGGTGCCACGCTCACGAAAGCACGATCACCAACAGAGCGCAACCTCGACCTGGGAGTGCTGAGCAGTTGGAGATCAGGAGACCCATGGTGGCATTATATAAGATGCGTAGATGTGTGCCGTTGTAAACCGGAGAGCGCCTATATTTGTGTTTTTGTTTGGGGAACTGTTCAGGAAAGGGTGACGTGTTTGGAGACGTCTTCTGGAAGGAGCGGGTGATCGCTCCGTCGTGCGCCAACGTACGCGCGCTCACCTACTGCGACCTGCACGTCATCCGGCGCGACGCGCTCATCAAGGTCCTCGACTTCTACATGGCCTTCGCAAACTCCTTCTCCAGGAACCTCATCCTCACCTACACGCTCCGCAAGAGGGTGAGCGAGCGTGCGTGCGTGTGTGTGCGTGCGTGTGTATGTGTGTGTGCGTGTGTGTGTTTGTGTGTGCGTGCACGACCTACGTCGCGCTCACACTGAACAGCGCGTGCGCGGATGCGCTTATATCGCTAAAGGATAAATATTCCACTCATCCGCTGATCAAATGAAAAAATCTATCGCACAAATTCTCCATTATTCATGTCACTTAGAATAGCAGAACAATGACACTGCCAAGAAGCAAGAGAAACACGAGTGTGCATTCCGTCTTCGAACACGACACCTATATTCCACAAATCATTTGTATGCACGATACACAGCAAGGGTTAAGTGTAGAGAGTTCAGCTAAAACATGTCAATACTCTCTCAAATATCCTCTGTGAGTGCGCCCGTGATACGGTCGAGCAGGTTTACGATAAATTAGTGAATGTGAAGCGACGCCCTGACGTGACACCTGCTACTCAGGGCTCCAACATTCTCGCACTGTTCGCGCTGTTCAGCGAGTGTGCTATGACTTACTTTGCAAGCTCGACATTGAGCCATGACATCTACATTTGAATGTAAATGGCATTTGAATCCAACTGCATCTCAAGATGTTTGAGATAATAATAGTAAAGCTATTGGCAATTTGCAAAAAGAGCTCAGGATGCGGAGGTACAATATTCATCAGAAGTTGCATTGTAGCTGCTGTGCCCCCGTGTTAACACGCTCATTCCTCCACTTCGACCTTGTCACCTCGAACACTTACAAGGCTGTCGCCAGGTTCACCAAGCCACTACACATGTCACCTTCAATCTCCTTCAAATGGGTTCCTCATTCCACTGACCCTTGCTTCTCTAGCATCTAACACCTATCGTTCCTCTAACCTCTATCTGGGGACCCCGCATCACCGCCGTTGCCAAGGGAACTGGCAAAGAGACTGCGGCTTCCATTTTAACAAAAAGCCTCAGCGCTCTGCAGGTCAGGGGTCTGTACAGTTTAGTGTTTGGTTTGTTGTCCTTCCCCCGCACCTCCGATTAGCACGGTTGGCTACGTACGGTGGTGCGAAAGAAGTTCAACAGACATGCAGATGGCACATCAGGATAGCGGGTGAACGATAACACTGAGGGCCTGGTGTACATCTTGAGAATTACACCTGAAACGCACACTTTGGCTGTTTGCCACATCATTGGTTCAAGAGACAGCGCTTTTTTCATAAATAAAAACATTTAAGATTATTATAATTTTTATTTTATGATCCAGGAAAGTCTCTTTGACTCTCAGTATGTAGCGACGTTGCTGCTGCTGTGACATTGTGTGTTGTATAGCTATGGGAGGAACCGGTGAACGCGGAATTTAAAATCCACGCAGAACAAGGGGAGAACATACAAACTCCACACGCTCACTCAAACTCTGCAGAACAGGGGGAGAGTGCCCGTGGTGGGAATCCAGCCCAGGCCTTGTGAGGAAACACAGGTCTAACTTATCACAAAATAGGCAATATATAAATACCACGTTTTATTTGATTGTTCGTTTCATTCGAGACATACGATGGATACCAACATATGTTGTGTTTTAAGAACAGCATGTTTGACTTTTAACCATGAATTCTAGAAAATAATTCCACATTCAGTATTCACCTTGCGATGTGGGTATTTCCTATTTTCAGATTCCAATTGCAGGCAAAAATATTCGTGGAAGTTCCTTTAAAAAAAATAGTTTTTTGTTTGAGTAATAACTGTGAGCGGTTAAGTGCAGATTTTTTTTCCTCATCAATTATTCAGCTTCACATACCGAGGCAAAAATAACCCCCCCTTGAAATCGGATGGCGTGGCCTCGCGTCCCGACCGCGCCCTCGCTCGAGCACACGTCGATTGAACGCGCGTCTCGTCCCCCGCAGCTGATCTTCCGCAAGATAAGCGACGTGAAGCGCGAAGAGGAGGAGCTTCAGAAGCTGAAGAACGAAGCGCCGCTCGACATCCCGCCGGACCACCCGGTGCGCAAGCTCTTCCAGCGCTTCCGCCAGCAGAAGGAGGCGCGCCTGCAGGCGGAGCGGCAGCGCCAGCTGCAGCAGCAGCAGGACCTGGAGACGGGAGGCTCGTTCTACGACAAGCTCGGCGCCGACACCGCGGGCCCCGCGCCGCCCGGCGTCTCCGCGGCCGGCGAGGCCCACCTGTCCGTGGTCACCCTGCTGCGGCCCAAAGTCCAGAACGCGGACGCCGCTCAGGTGCAGGTGGCCGACGCGCGGGCCGCCGTCTCGTCCGCGCCCAAGAGGGCCAGCATCGGAGGCGGCGGCGGCAAGGGCTGGGCCAAGATCAAGGGCCCCGCCGACTACCTGCAGGTGGAGGGCGCCAAGAGGGGCGAGTGGGCGGGCGAGCAGGTGGCCAAGGCCGAGTCGATGGAGACCCTGCCCCAGCGGACGCGCGCGCAGATGCACGTGCAGGACATCCACCCGCCGCTACGCAAGACCGACTCGTGCGACAGCGGCATCACCAAGAGCGACCTGCGGCTCGACAGAGCGGGGGACGCCAACGTCGCGGGCAGCCCGGTGATCGGCGCCTGCGTCGGCGTCGGCGGCGCCAGCGGCCCCAGCACGACGCGGCCCAGCCCTACGGAGCCGAGCCCCGCGGCGGCGTCCGGCATGGCCACGCTGGTGGCGGCCACCACGACGGTGGCGTTGATGACCCCCCCCGCGGACGGCAAGCAGCCGTTCTCGCCGATCCCCGAGCAGAGCCTCTACGCGGCCGTCGTGGAGGTGAAGCTGGAGCTCAAGGAGGACATCGAGGCCCTGGGAGAACGCGTCACGGGCCTCGAGAGGCAGCTCGCCGAGATCCTGGGCCTCCTGCGCAGGGACGCGAGGCCACCCTCCACGGCGCCGCGCTCACCCGCCCTCTCCCCGCAGGATGTCTTCGACATGTCGAGGCCCATAACGCCGTCGCCCGACAAGGAAAACTTTCAATTCTAAAACTAGCTTTAAACGAGAAGGTTTTGCATAACAGCAGACGTTTCTTGCTTCGGTAGAAGGTTTTAAAAAAAAGGATTTTTGAAACACGGTAGTGACGTAACGACATTTGTCTTGGATTTCTTAAAATGCTGTGAACGTTAATCACACTCTATTTTATATAAAGTGAGGTGGTCAAGAATTCCCTGTGGTGACTGCTGCGAGACGCGTGAATGCGAAACAAGGTACTGTGCATACGGCAAGAGGTGAGAAGATATCATGACCGAGTTTACAGTGCTGCGTGTGTGTGTGTGAAGCAGCTGTGAATAGGAAATTAATATTTCCAGATTTCTGCTCAAAAGTCAGATTGCTTTTACTTGGAATGCATTTAGAGCCTTACACTTCCTTACGTTTTGACTGTGGTTTTGCCTGCATGCATCGTTCTGAAAAACAATAAGGAGACTAGGAGCGCCGCTATAAAATCACTAATAAAACAATACTGCATGAGTGTTATTACTTGAGGTTGCTACGACGTCACACCCGTGAGCAGTGGAGTGAAGATTCAGAGTGAAAGTCACTGGTGTTTTGAGTACAGTACTTCACGAATGCAATTAAAATTGTACCATATTTTTGGGAGTTGTTTTATATTCGGGTATGTTTTTTACGTATTTAAGTCACGAAATTACATTTTCGAAAAGTGAAGAAACGTTTGATGCTTTTTATCAGGTTTTTACATCGCTGCTCGTTAACGCTGCCGGTCGTTGACGCCAGCACTGAAGGGTTCGCACAGAGTGGGGCAGCTGTTGGAAGTGCAAGGCTCCATAGATTCCTTTTAAATTGATTTCTTAACACAAGACTTAAGTGCTGATATAGCAAAAAAAATGACTTGGGCGTCTACTGCTAAGGCGAGAGGTAGTATTTGTATGATTGTTATTGTTGTCGTTGTTATTTTAAAATACGTCATTAACGTGACACTAAACACTGGAGGGAGGGAAATGTGGGCACGTGTTTGGAAATGCGTTGTACTTGAAACAGGCATGCAGCACAGCACTATCATTGAATATAACGTGCTGACATGCCAAGCAATCGTGAGCCCTTTGCGTGAGACGTCAAGTGTCTATTAAAGTATTACACTGCTCCTACACGCTGCTGTGCTCGTCACTTGCTGCGTGTGTTGGGTCTTACTCGGGTGAACCTGTTGGGGGGTGGGTACTACTCGGGTGAACCTGTTGGGGGGTGGGTACTACTCGGGTGAACCTGTTGGGGGGTGGGTACTACTCGGGTGAACCTGTTGGGGGGTGGGTACTACTCGGGTGAACCTGTTGGGGGGTGGGTACTACTCGGGTGAACCTGTTGGGGGGTGGGTACTACTCGGATGGACCAGCCCTCGTGATCCAGCACCCGTCTGCCTCTCCATGTTTTCCAATATTTGCTGTTGACATACACATTTAAATAGCTCTACACGCTGCACGTGCCTGATACTTGCTAAACAACAGCACCGCGGCAAGCAGAGAGCGCCCGATTGAAATTCAGATCGTGTTCGTGTGTGTGTGTACACGTATTCGTGCTGAGCGGTAGTTATAGCGTTTTACCCTGTACAGTACTCGAGTTCGATTCCCGCTCACGGCCAACACGATTATCTGAAGTTCTGAACCGATCATGGGCCACCCCTAGGTCTACTCAGCCTCAAACGAGTACCTAGTGTGGTGTGTAAACAACACTACTGGGGAGACAAAGGCGGTCGGGCGTGATGCTGGCCACCTGTCCACTCGTGTGCAGTGCTGACCTTCATAGGTGATCACTAACGCCACTTGTTTGTTAGGGCTATACGAGGTATATATTTTTTTGTGTTATATTACTGTTAATATACAGTATGTAATCTTGTTTCAAGCACAATGGGAGTTGATGTCCACGTTGGTAATGCCCTTTAGACACTGGCGAGCCAGCTGCGAACAACCCTGCCGGCTGTGCTCACCGGTTGACAGGTAGTGTAATTAATGTGTATCTGTGTAACACCTACTTTGGTTGCTCATTTGAGATATTTACGGAAGAAGGCGTCATCAACCATTGTATAACATCATCGACGTAGAATTTTCAACAAACTACAGTATTTTGAGCAATTACTAAATTGCCACTTTGGTACGACTCCCTTAATAGTGTATTTTAAAAGCCTTTCTTAATCCATTACCGTGACTGTACTGTTGGAGTAAGAGCTTTCTTTCCTCCTGATCCCAGCTTAATCTGATTTGTCTCTCCATGGATCTCTCAGTTCACATGAGATTTAGCGAGGGCCTTCAATAATCCAGCTAATTCCCTTTTAATCTCACCGTGTATATGAAGGTGTCGTGCATAGCTTGTTAGAGATGTCATATGCCCTGATCCTGCATTATGAGAATAGCAGAGAACACATCGTAGGGCCTTCCTAATAAATAATTTTACGCGATCTAACCCCGAAAGAAACCTGTATATGGATGATGTAGGGTCTACAGTTCACAATCATAGCTAAAGCGAAACATTAAAAATGTGATAACCACTCGCTGTGTAAAATGTTGAACGCCCAACGATCACAGGAGCAGGTCGTTGCTATGTTAACTTAACGTAGTAAAAATCTAGTCAATCGTGTGTAGCCTATGTATGCACTGCAATGTAATGTCTCCCACCATCTTCTATCCACTGCTGGATAAAGGCCTCCCCAAGTCGTCGCGGACCCTCACGGTCTCGTCACGCAACGACGCGTGTCCCACGCGAGCCAGTCTCGTCCGCTCCGTCTCCGCTGTGGTCGTCCTCTCGATCACTTGGCCGTTCCCGACCATCGACCACCACCCCCTTTCGGGCGATGACCCCTCCCTATCGCACTCACCCGTCGTGATGGTGTCTCTCTACTCTGCGCTCGCTTTCTGACCCACACATTATTCTCTGGGTCGCGCTGTAATTCGAAGCCTGCCGCCGTTCGCCACGTTTCCTTGTTCCCGTTGTCAACTTTGTTCCCGTTCTCAGCTTTGCTCCCAAGCGTCGCAGTTTCTGATCCATGCGTCGAAAGCGTGCAACAACCACGGATGCCAAGCTTCCCTTTCGCTATCGAGCGCGGATTTCCGAAGCGCTCCAACCTCCCTCTCGCTCCTCGCTTTGTCCGATGTTTATCTGCTCTGCCTTTTTAGGCAGGCATCCGGCAAAGCAACATTCAAGGAAATGTCTATTCACTTCTCTCATTTCACCATATTAACATGTTACATCAACCACAGCTCATCGTGAAATGTGAACAAAACAATGTCTTGAACTTCAGCTCAGATGTTGATATAATTACAGTTAAAATGTGCTATTAAAGTACAGCTTCATATCTCTAGTGGCGAACTACACACACATTGCCTGCAGAGATATGTAGTGATTCCAGTCCGGGTAGTGAGGTGGGTGAGCTTTGCCCCGGGGTTTGTAATCCGCAGGGGACATTAGGTGAGTAAGTAGGGCACAGTCGGGAAGCGGAGGCGATGTTGCATGCATCACTGGCTGCTGGTCGACTCTTCACAGGAGCGGATTTGACGACTGGACAATGTTAAGCAGAGTTGACTAAGTGATCTGGAGCAGCTCCACGTCCCTGATAATCTATGAAATGTCAGTCCAGTGCCTCCAATCACCGCGGAAAACACAATCCACCTACAATATGCCCAGACAAAGGTCATTTCAAAATAGAGTCCTATGTCCCAATTGGGTCATAGATACCTCCACCACCGCCCCTAATTGGTGCATTGTTTGCAGTAATTCAGCTCAGCCAGTCACCTCGTTAATGTTAAGCCGATGGCCCCGTAGGCCTGATGATCTAACTCTCAACCATCGTCCAGGGGAACTGGTCGGATTGCTTTTTGGTTTGTTTAATTGAGCAGGTGATCTCGACAGTGGAAGCACATTCATCAACATGGCAGGAAAACACATTCACAGGTAAGTGGCGTTTTCATCCTACGTGTTAAATGTCCTCTTAGGGACCGTCCATAAATGACGTCACTCGATTTTGGACGATTTTTGACCCCCCCCATCGTCACACGGCGTCACAAAAAGTCAGACCCCCCCCCCCCCCCTCAAACATGACGTCACAAAGCTCTGCCCCCCCCCAAAAAAAAAACATGCTTCAAATCGATTTAAAGCTTTCGTGACTGCAGGGATTCATATTCTTGGTTCTTTCGGTAAAGTTACGTAGAAGGGAAATAATAAAATAATAAAAATATTAAACAATAAAATTCTCACGACGTTTCGACTGCAACATAAGCAATCATCATCAAATTTTCTTGTTGTGGATTTCACACCTGATGATGATTGCTTGTGTTGCAGTCGAAACGTCGTGAGAATTGTATTGTTTTATATTTTAATTATTTTATTATTTCCCTTCTACGTGACAAACCGAAGGAACCAAGAATATGCTTCAAATCGCTTTAAACTATTGTCATCGTAGTGCGTATTTAATGTGGCGCTGCACTCTGATGTTGTAGGAGAAAACATTTATTTAAAAGTCTATTTAATTAAGTAGAACGTGTTGTCTATATTTAAAGTTGCGCATTTTGATGTGACGTCACATTTCTCAAACCCCCCCACCCCCCTTGTCACACATCGTCACAAATGTCTGACCCCCCCCCCCTAGGTGCGTGACGTCATTTATGGACGGCCCCTTATCCACAAAACATCTATTAAACAAAACATGAACAACATTTATTCCTTCGGCGTTTGGTATACGTGCAGTACAAAAAGGTCCAGACGTTGCAAGCGAAGAATGAAATCTCTGACGATGCGGGAAGGTGGGGGAACTGCGTGCGAACGCGCCCATTGTGTTGGAATTGGTTTAACTGGACGTTGAATGCTACCTCGACGAGAGGACGTCCTCGGAAAGCCGGGAGAGGTGGGCCAACCTGAGTTGGGAGTGGCAATTGTGAGGATCATGAAGCAGCGTCAAGGCGTGGGCCGAGCGTGCCCTTCTCAAGGCCGTCCCGCACTGCCCCCTGGTGCACGGAAGGGCCATGACGCGCGCACGAGGAACGATGATTCCGGCTGTGATTATTGGACAGCGGTGGTGGCACTTGTGTCTCACGGCAAGAAGGGCGGCCTGGCGTTCGATGCCTGGCTAAAGGCGCCTTTCTTTGTCGAGTCGTGTGTGTTCTATTGCCATTGTGCTGCATAGATTTACTCCCATTACAAAAAAAAAACCTACAACGCTGAAAAGGAACCTGAAAAGTACTCAAATGGAATTGCACGCGGCAATTCAGAGTCAGGGGCGAGAGTCGGGCTGGCAATTCAGAGTCAGGGGCGAGAGTCGGTCGGGCAATTCAGAGTCAGGGGCGAGCGTCGGGCTGGCAATTCAGAGTCAGGGGCGAGCGTCGGGCCGGCAATTCAGAGTCAGGGGCGAGAGTCGGGCTGGCAATTCAGAGTCAGGGGCGAGAGTCGGTCGGGCAATTCAGAGTCAGGGGCGAGCGTCGGGCTGGCAATTCAGAGTCAGGGGCGAGCGTCGGGCCGGCAATTCAGAGTCAGGGGCGAGAGTCGGGCTGGCAATTCAGAGTCAGGGGCGAGAGTCGGTCGGGCAATTCAGAGTCAGGGGCGAGCGTCGGGCTGGCAATTCAGAGTCAGGGGCGAGCGTCGGGCCGGCAATTCAGAGTCAGGGGCGATAGTCGGTCCGGCAATTCAGAGTCAGGGGCGAGCGTCGGGCTGGCAATTCAGAGTTAGGGGCGAGCGGCGGGCTGGCAATTCAGAGTTAGGGGCGAGCGTCGGGCTGGCAATTCAGAGTCAGGGGCGAGAGTCGGGCTGGCAATTCAGAGTCAGGGGCGAGAGACGGGCTGGCAATTCAGAGTCAGGTGCGAGCGTCTGTCTGGCAAATCAGAGTCAGGGGCGAGCGTCTGTCTGGCAATTCAGAGTCAGGGGCGAGCGGCGGGCGGGCAATTCAGAGTCAGGGGCGAGCGCCGGTCTGGCAATTCAGAGTTAGGGGCGAGCGTCGGGCTGGCAATTCAGAGTCAGGGGCGAGCGTCGGGCTGGCAATTCAGAGTCAGGGGCGAGCGTCTGTCTGGCAATTCAGAGTCAGGGGCGAGCGTCGGGCTGGCAATTCAGAGTCAGGGGCGAGAGTCGGGCTTGCAATTCAGAGTCAGGGGCGAGCGTCGGGCTGGCAATTCAGAGTCAGGGGCGAGCGTCGATCTGGCAATTCAGAGTCAGGGGCGAGAGTCGGGCTGGCAATTCAGAGTCAGGGGCGGGCGTCGGGCTGGCAATTCAGAGTCAGGGGCGAGCGTCGGGCTGGCAATTCAGAGTCAGGGGCGAGCGTCAGGCTGGCAATTTAGAGTTAGGGGCGAGAATCGTGCTGTCAATTCAGAGTTCGGGGCGAGAGTCGGGCTGGTAATTCAGAGTCCGGGGCGAGAGTCGGGCTGGCAATTCCCAGGGTTTTTGTGTGGAAGTGGAAGAGAAACGTAACGAGTGCACGCAAGAAATTGAGAGCTACTCAGCATCCTTCACTACAATAACAAGAGCAGAAAATATTGCACAATTAGTTCAAGGAGGGGGTGATCATTTCAGACACAGGAACGCAATCTTATGTTTCCAATAAGGTATATTATTTGTCAAACGCGGTTTTGCTCATCACGGCATTTTCCTGGAACGTAACCCCCCATATTCGGCGAGGTGTGCCTGTGCTGTACTTGTGCAGTATATTACAAGTGCGGGTTTACCACCGTTACCGCTTGTACGTTAAAACATATCAGGCATTGTTCCACAAGTAAACTGAGGTGGGATACTCAGTATGCGAATGAGTAACTCATAAGTTACCAATTAGCAACTAATTTGAAATAAATACGGTGGCGGGATGTTAACGCCCTCGCCTGGTCTGCATGAGGCCCGTGGGTTCGATCCCTACCCTGACGCCTGCTGTATATTTCGAGTTTGCGTGTCTCCCCGTGGTCGCTTGGATTTTTCTTCAGGTCCTCCGGGTTTTCCCTCCACGTTAAGTAATATGAATTTCGATTTTCCACATGATTAGCGACTTATTTGGACTGCCATTTGTGGCCAGATGGCCTCTGAAAAAGAGCTATATAGCTTAGTGGGCCTCACCTGGTAAAATAAAACATATATATTTCGTTTAGAATTCGTGGATAACTTACAATTTCAAACATGCAAATAAGCCCGTTATTTTAAATGACACGTGTTCTGTCCACTGGATGGCGACAGGGAGCCCGCGGTGCGAGGTGAGATTTGTTGACAGCTTTTCAAGCAACCCTCGAATGAATCTCATCGATTTCGGGAAGAAAGAAAACAGATCGGTACAGAAAGAGGAACGTGGCCGATTTAATAAATAAACGACTCCCTTACACCAAGCAGTTTTCCATCGGTTTGATGAAAATGTATTCATATCCATTTATTGAGTCACTTTTGTACAAAGTTCACAACTCTTTAACATTTTCCTTTAAAAAAACACCTTTCCATTTTTATCTTTGAAAAAAATTACGTCATGAAATGCAATGCCGCTCATCAATATTCAATACTACTCACTTTTGTAAACGTATCATTGCAATTCATTTGCATACAAGAAAGCTTGTTAAACGTAACCAGTAGCTATTCTATAGACATTGGCTGTATCAAGATGTCGATGCGTCTCTTTGATATAATGGATTTGAGTAGCGGTTTAAATTCTTGGCAGCAGTAATACTCAGCAGTGGCAAAATGACCCCCAGCTCCTCTGTGCTCGTGACCTCCACCCCGTAGCGATGCGAGAGAAGGGAGGTCGCAGGTTGGAGAGCGTGCAGGTGTGAGTCGAGAGCAATGATGCATCCACAGACCACGTTCACTACGAGTTCACCGTCCTCATTCGAACTGCTGTAATGTCCACACCGCGTTCACACGCGCGTGACGTGACGTCCCAGTCGACATGCCAGCGCTGGCATGTGGTTGGACCAACGTGAAAACCAAACGTTGACTCAACGTTCCTTGTTGACTGGGATGGCTTCGTTAAAAATAATTAAGAAATATAAACATTGACAATACGCCTAAACTGCAGCATCGTCGCGCAGGGATGAAGACTCGCCACTCACCCTACCTTGCATACACATCTTATCTGGAGTAAAGTCAGAACGAGTGCAGATAATTCCTCAATGTGAGGATGCTTTCTACTAAATTCAGGATGACGCCAAAATCGGTGAGGGTGGGGTGGGGGAATCGACAAAAAAAACTCCGAGTTCTGTCTGAAGGTCCCGTGGGTAGCGGTGGTCGTAAACTCTGGTCTCGCCGATCGCGAGAGAAGTCACTGGCAACACGAATCATGGCTCCTCCACTCCCGCCTCGAGCTGCGGCTCTCAATAGCAACCGATGCGGTTATTCTTCGTTCGAGTACGGGAGCATACCATCACGGCGCTATAGAGAGGGGGCTGTTAAATGGGTTCGTCAATCAGGTCCGGATCAGCTCATCTCGGATGGGGGGGGGGCAGTCGAGCCGTTGTGTGTGGGGGGGGGGGGGCACCGTATCAGTGATTCACGGCGAGGGAGGAGAGAACTTGTGGGGGGGGGGGGGAAAGAGACAATGGAGAGGTGGGGGATCAATGGGTGGTGCAGGGCCAACGGCAGCGCCCCGCGAGCGCCGGCCGTCGAATTCAATGATGAACCGAAAAAGTTAACAAAAATATACATAATTATTATTTATATTCTTTGGGTCTTTCGGTAGTCACATAGATAGGTTGAAATAAAATAAAAGAAGAAGTTTTTTTCCCTCCTGATGACGATCGCTTGTGTTGCGATGGAATCGTCGTAGTTTTTGTTATTTTCTTTCAACCCATCTACGTGACTTTACCGAAAGACCCAAAGAATATGAATTCCTGCAGTCACGAAAGCTTTCAGTCGATTATTATTTATGTTCAGAATATAATTGCGTTTTCTTTTTTTATCACGAATGTGTTTATGTCGCAGTGTCTGTTTAGATTACTTATACATTTCGGATTTGATTTACTAATTTTCGTGTTTGGGTTTTATTTATGCTAAGTTCTAGTCCAGGTCTCCACAACCTACGACTGCTTCGTGACGTTTTTTTTTATTTCAGGACCACCACCGTCTGGGACTCAGTAGCATTGCGGCTCTTGAACGAGGTTTTATTTTTACTAAATATATTTTTTTATTTTCTTGTTATTTGTGTTGCAGACTCCTGCTCAAGTCTAACTCATCACCCCGCTTCGTGGGTGACAGGCGACGGCCTCAGACAACCCACGGGGCGCGCACAGCCTCAGGCGCGTCCCAATTAGACAATCACGCCTCTTGCGGTGTTACAGGTGCGGGCTTCATCCTAATTGCGTGGCTTGTTGTTTGTTTTTGGGCTCCATTTTATGCTGCTGCCGCTTGTCGATGACGATCGTGGACAACACGAGCACGCGTTGGCCTAGCGGGAGCAGTGGCAGGAGGCAGTGCGATGATCAAAGCCGCCTCTGGTGAGGGGGAAGGGGTGGAGTCGGTGGCATGATGGGTTGGCATGATGATGATGATGATGCAGTTGGTGGCTGAGTTTGGGGTACGATGATGATGATGTAGCCGTGATGTGCTGCTTCGTGGCCTTGGACCGGAAAGCCAGGATTTCACAGTCTCAGACACTTTTTTTTCTTGAGAACTGCTTTTTGTGTTTGGTGTTGCCCTTCCCGTGCACCTCCGATGAGCGCGGTTGGCTACGCACGGAGCGCGAAAGAATTCCAACGTAGATGCATGCGCGCATCAAGAGACAGGAACGCTCCCCGTGGCCCATGACACCCGGCTACCTGCTGCAAGCAGACACGGGCCCCGACTACCTTGACGCACGGATTTGCCGTGGAACTGCACTCTGCTCACCCGACACAGCCCGCATCGACTGCACTGCGGCAGCTGCGGCAGCCCCAGCTCCCTCGGTGCCACCGAGCAAGCCAATCGATTATAGGCGTTTAAAAAAAAAGGCAAAGCACTTTCATGCTCAGATAAACATAGTTGTGTCTTTCCTGCACTAGCGCTCCATCTTCAGAATAGTAATGATTACTATTCTTCACACATCTTGGACGCCATCCATTGGTGATCTGCAGTATCAGGGACAATGGCAGAACAGTTGATCTCCGTGGATAGCAAGACCTATACTGGGGAAGCGGAGCAGAGTTAAAATGAGCTTCTCTGCACGATGGTTACGGGGTAGGGAATAAGCGTTACGCTTGACTGCTACTGCTCGGGTTCGGCAAACAGAAGCTTACTCTCAGGAGGTAACAGCACACGTGCGGATTTGAGTTTGCATCTCTTGTGCATAAGAGACTAAAACCGAGTAAATTAACAGAGACAAGCGAACATCTGGGAGACATTTTCCCAGGCCTCATCATCTACCCTGATTGCTCTGGCAAGGTCTCGGGGTTTGCAAGCAGAGCGACGGCGCGGGGCCTCCCGGGAGGAGCGCACCGAGAGAGGCCCGGCTCGGCCTCGCGCTTCGGCCGATCCCCACGGGCCACGGGACCCGCGCCGCCGCCGCGTTTCTCCCTCACTTTGGAACGTCCGCGCACGGCCCCGTCCGCGCGCTCCCGCGACCCCAGCCCTCGGCGGCGGCAGCACCGGGGCTTGACGCCCGAGGACGGCTCGCGCACCGCCAGGCTCGGGTCGCCCGCGACGCCGCGCGGCGGGAAAGCGGCGGCGGCATGCGAGCGCCCGCCCGAAGCGTCCTCCCCCGACTCCTCCGACTCCTCGGCGGGGGTCCCGGAGGGGGCCCCCTCGTCGTCCGCTTCGCGATCCTCGGCCCCGGCGTTCCCGGCGGCGGCGGCGGCCGCGTGGACGTAACGCGCCCAGCAGCCGGCCGCCGCCACCGCCGCCGCAGCCGCGCCGAGGTGCCGCTGGAACGCGGCCGCTGAGGGGCCGTCGGCGTAAGCGGCCGCCGCGGCGGCCGCAGCTGCGGCCGCCGCGGCGGCACACGCGCCGCAGCCGAACGCGGACGCCGCCGTGCGGTATCCGACCGCGCAATCCGCGTACGAGCGGTACTCGTCGGCGGCCTCGCCGGCGTCGCCGCCCCCGCCGCCGGCTGCCACGGCGCAAGCGGCGCGCTCCTCGCACTCGTGGCCGTGCGCGCGGCCCGTCGACAGCCGTGGCCGCTTGCCGTAGGGCGGCGGCGGCGACGGCGAGAGGGGCGACAGGCCGCAGTGGGTGGCGAGCCACGCCTCGGACGCCGCCGCGTACTGCCGGTGGCCGTGCTCGGACGACGCCGCCGCGGCGGCAGCGGCGGCCGCGGCCGCGGCTGCCGCGGCGATGGTGGCCCGCTGGAGGCCCGGGCAGCAGCTGTCCGTGCTCCACTCACTGCGCAGCTGCAGGTGGATGCGCCGCAGGAGGTTGTTGATGAGCACCGAGCGGCGCAGCAGCAGCTCGGGGTCGTCCATGATGCGCAGCTTCTCCACCGAGAGCTGCAGGATGTGCGTGCGGTCCTCGGGCACCGGGATCCTCTGCGGAGGAGGAGGAGGAAGGGGAGGAGGTCACGCGCACGCGGGCGCCCACGGAGGGTTCGAGCCGTGACAGACTGTCGGGACAAGTCCGGCACGGGGCTGGGTTGCCGGCAACCACGCCCGGTCGCCTTTGTATCCCCAGTGGCCATGTTTACACACCACACCAGATACGCATTTGAGGTTGAACTTACCTAGGGGAAGGCCCAGGACCGGTTCAAATAATCGTCACCGATGTTGGCCGCGAGCGGTAATCGAACTCGGTCAACTGGCTAAACGGGACTATCGGTGTAAACAAACAAAAATGGAAACCAACTCGCGTCGCGTCTGTCCGCCCACGCTGCGTGCACCAGCGAGCGGCATCGTCAGCCGCGTGAGCACTCCGCTCGGCGTGCAGGTGCCGCTGTGGAGGATCCTCACCTGCGAAAGGGCCCTAGTCTGGCTCGACGAGGGCGCTCGCTCGGCGGTGTCGCTCCCAGGGCTGCGCATGGGCGGGTGTCTCCGTGTGCTCGTCATCCGGGAGTCTGCATGTTTTGATCGTTGGCAGCACCAGGGTCATGTCTCTTGGCGCGATCAGGCAGGAGACGCTGCGGGAGCCACGGGGTTCGCGTGTCAAGAACGGCGTGCCAACGACGTCATAGCTCTGCCGGCGTGCGCGGCACACTTCTACCGATTTTCCACTGCACAGCCGAGCCACAGAAGCGGGCATGGCGAGGCAGCCCGGGTGAAGGGAAGAGTCACGACTGATTCAGCCAGGAGTCAAACTCGGGCGTCCGGGTGGATATCGCAGTGTGAAAACTACGGCACGTAAAATTTTTATGTAAAGCTTTCGTGACTGCAGGGATTCATATTATTGGTTCTTTTGGTAAAGTCACGTAGAAGGGAAACAATAAAATAATAAAAATATTAAACAATAAAATGTCCCTTCTACGTGACTTTACCGAAAGAACCAAGAATACGGCACGTTAATTCGTGTACATTTATGGCAAACAAACTGCATTATGATCCCAGTGAGGAACGTGGCATGTATACTGCGCATGCGACTACAAACAATTAGAAACTGCTCAACAAGGGAGATAAATCCTGCCAGTAGCGCATTAGGATGTTTAGGATGTTTTGAATATGAGGCGTTACAGGATAATGGAGTATAAAGTAACCGTACAGCATCGCCAGCACCACGTGTGGTCTCTGGCACGCGACTCGGCAGCGACTCGGCAGCGTGCTCTACTCTGTACTGCCAAACGCTGATCTGAGGCGCAACAGCCCTGGTCGGCCTAATCCCGTGCACACCCAGCATCTAGATCTCAAAGAGTGCCCTTGCCTCCTGAGCAGTCCACCAGCGTTGATGCAAGCGCGCCTGACTGCTGCTGATGAGACCCTGTGTGTCGACACCGGTTCACAAGTGTGCTCGTCTTCAATCAGTGCTGCTGAAGTTAGCCACTCCCAGAATGCTGTGCGGCTGACGAAGTGTTTCAGAAGTAGGAGACGTTTAGCGGATAAAAACATAAAGAATAAATGTTGATTTGTATACGATGAAATGTAAACATTGTAGTGGGGTATGTATACATAGATCACCCTATATATTAAAATAATTACGCGGGGATTACAAATCAGATACAATGGGATTCCACTGCGATCCAGAGTTACCACCGTTTAATCTTTGCCCGCGGCAGACCCAAACTTCAATACCGGGGCAGCGACGCCGGCGACTCGCGCTGCAGTCATCGGACTCGGCAGCGAGTCGGCGCAGCGGACGAGGCAGCGGTAGTCGCGTTCACTGGAACAGTCGCGCCGCAGCGATAGGTCACAACACAAGCAGAGGGGCAGCACAGGACATCTGGCTTGAAGATCGGGCTGTACAGGGCTGCATCAATAGGTTTAGATTGCCACGGAGGTGGTGGTGTTGCTATTCCGCGTGTGTACCCAGGGGAGCCTCACAGAGTCCAAAGACTCTCTGTTATCAGGAGGGTCCTGCCAAGTTTCCACAGTAGGGTGGGGGGGATGTTGCTGCAGGTCATTTTTCAACATCGGAGTGTTTGGCCAACACGAGTGACGTTGTATGTGTGTGTTTAATTTTAGCTATGGGAGGACAGAACAGGGGGAGAAATCGAACAAACTCCGCACAGAAAGGCATCGGAGTCGGAAATCGAACCCCAGGCCCTTTTTGGCGGGTGTCAAAGTGGCGAGAGTGAATCTATGTCAAGCAAGAGTTGCGGGTGGACACTTTCGCACGGTGACGTTGGAGATACCTGAACGGTGGCCGCGATGCCAGACAAGTACCGGGGATGGGTTCGCTGCAATCGCTCAGGTCACGTGCTTGCACTCCGAGATGGATTGTTGCATCGCAGGGCCGTGACAGATGGCGACGATACGGAGCCAGCAAGGGAAACGCGATAATCTCCTACATTACAAAACCCCATCCTCTCTGTCGGATGTGTGAAGCTGCATGTGTTGGAGTTACGGGCTTAATTTCTCTTGGGTCTTTCGGCAGCGGTGACTCGCTAAATTATTTCTGCACCCGGCGCACCACATCCAGTATGCACCTCGCGATGGCCGTGGGCTAGTGGCCCGTGCCCACTTTCCAGTCTGTCAGCGACTTGGAGAGTATCCAGTAAGAACTGAAGCCTTTGCTTTGAGTCATATGAAAGTGGTGGCTAACCGGTAACCAGCCTCCCTGACCTCAGGGTTGTTTGACCTCGGAGTGGCTGACTACTAAGAAAAGGCAGACGAGCTTCCAGCAGGGCTGACAGAGCGCACCTAATGGTGGTGGAGCCGCGGGTCATGACAGCATGGATTTGCTAATGAGAGTAGCGACTGCTTTGTGCATTGCCAGCCACCGACGACTGCTCAGTGACGAGTGTTCCAATAAGATTATAAATGGTGAAACATGTTTTAGTGCTGATGGAAGTGTTGTTCGCAGGTGTGGTCAGCTAATGATGGTGTGACGTAGGCAGGGTTTTTTTCAGATCGTTTGCAGGTTAGTATGCTACCTCGCCGTTGGGAAAAGGCAGAATTTGATTTGCATCTCTTAATGTTGCCCATTCGATTGGTCCCTTGTGCACAGATAAACCATGCTCGAGTGTGCGTGTTTGTTTATTTATATTATCCTGATATTCATGAATAGGGAAACCACGTTTATATCGCAGGCAGATAATGCAACGTGGTCAAAGCCTCCTAATTTACTCACCGCCCTCAAGCAAACCGTAAGCGCCCACGCTACTCACGTGCGTGGTAAAGACGAGACGACGACCTCGTTTATGACCGAAAATCATCAACCGCGCTTAGCCAAAATAGCGATGCAGCAGCCCTCGGTGGGAATCTCCAGGAGAGAGCGAGCGAGCGAGAGAGCGGATTCCAACAAAGAGCTTCGGTTGTTTTGCACATGCGACACCATCAAGCACCTTCAAAGCAAACTGTCTTCCCTCCCGCCTTGCCTGGGTATTATATACCACGCGAGCATACCAATGAGGTCATTATAAACACTCGCTGTGTGGGTGCGAGAGAGGCGCGGAGCTGCCTGCCAAGCTGCACTATCGCCAGCTGCAGTTTTTTTTATAAATAAATTCGCACCACACATCTCAGCCGGTGCAAGAAGACAACAACAACTGTGCGCGGGCGGGTGCTTGTGTGTGGATTTGACTTGTACGCATTGAGCCAGCCTTCTTCATCGTGAGAGCGAGGCAGTCTTCTTCATCGTGAGAGCGAGGCAGCCTTCTTCATCGTGAGAGCGAGGCAGCCTTCTTCATCATGAGAGCGAGGCAGTCTTCTTCATCGTGAGGGCGAGACAGCCTTCTTCGTCGTGAGAGCGAGGCAGCCTTCTTCATCATGAGAGCGAGGCAGTCTTCTTCATCGTGAGGGCGAGGCAGCCTTCTTCATCATGAGAGCGAGCCAGTCTTCTTCATCGTGATGGCGAGACGGCCTTCTTCATCGTGAGAGCGAGGCAGCCTTCTTCATCATGAGAGCGAGGCAGTCTTCTTCATCGTGAGGGCGAGGCAGCCTTCTTCATCATGAGAGCGAGCCAGTCTTCTTCATCGTGATGGCGAGACAGCCTTCTTCATCGTGAGGGCGAGCCAGTCGGAGCCATTCCCTGTACACCTTGGGGTGCGACAGGGATGTCCACTGGCTTTTACGTTATTTTAGATTGATTTCGACCACGTAGTTCGTGAAGCCTTCAATAGCTGCACGGGAGGAATTTCCATCTGGTACAGATACAATGGGAGGCTGATCGATGCCCGGGTGCGGTCAAGGGATGGCTCCCTATTGCTCAACCACGTTATGTATGCCGATGATCTGGTGAATGCTGCTCACTCAGAGGAGGAGTTGGAGGCGCTGCTGCTGAACCTGGAGCTTGCCACTAAGAGGTGGGGCCTTACCATCAGCCCCACCAAAACTAAACACCTGCCTGGGTATTTTGTACCATCGGACACTCCATCCCCACAACTCCCAATTGGTGATAGGGCAGTTGTGGAGAGAGTGGAGAGTTTCCCATACCTGGACAGTGTGCTCATGACCGGCTCCGGTTTAACAGCAGAGGTCTCACTCCGAATCAGTAGAGCGGCATTATCTTTTCATCGGTTGCGTAACGCTGTGTGGAAGCTACCTGGTCTGTCGCTCCGCACGAAGCTTCAGGTATTCTCGGCCACGGTCATTCCCTCCCTTCTCTACGCTTGAGAAACGTGGACCCCCCTAATGGAACATCTTCGCCGGTTAGAAACATTTAGGCTGGCCTGCCTACGATCCATCCTGGGTTTAACCAGGCTGGATTGTGTGACGAGCTCAGAAATCCTTGAAAGATCTGGGCAAAGTCCCATCGGTGAGCTCCTCCGGCAAGAAAGGCTGCGTTGGCTGAGTCATGTAGCCCGCATGTACAGCCACCGCATGCCCAAACAGCTATTGTTCGGCCGGATTGAGGGGGCTAAACGGGCGCGGCACGGGCTAGAGAAGAGATGGAGTGATGTGGTACAGGAGGACGTGGAGCTGAGTGGACTTGCCGATGACTGGTACCAGCGGTGTCAAGATCGGCCTCAGTGGAGGAGGATCGTGAAATACGCCGCTGGGCAGTTGGAGGCAGTCGCCCTCCAACAACAATGGAGGGCGGAGGAGCGACGCTCACAACAACGAGCGGAGCGCCGGGTGGCTAAAGCACAGCAAGTTGGCACAGTAGGGGGCACAGGTAGTGCATCAGCCAGTCATCTCGGTCATCTCAGTCAGTTGACCCGTGGCACCTGGTTCTGCCCCGTGACCTCCTGCCAGCGGGCGTTCGACACTTCACGTGGCCTCAAGGTGCACATGGCCTGGCACAAGCGTCGTGGTGACGTCACCGCCTGAGAGTGTGTGTGTGAGTGTGTGTGTAAGTGTGCGCGCAGGCAGCATTTCCGTGTGCGTGTCCCTCGCGATGTAGGTGAGCGCGCGTTGTGACCGGGACGACGCTTGTCGTGGTGCCGCGCACGGCAGCAGCAGCGGCAGCAGCAGTGTCACGCCGCCCCCCACCACCCCCAGCACCATCACACCTCCCTCCCCTACCACCACCAATGACCCCCCGTACAGCCTGAACAGACTGTTGGGGCAAGTGCTGTTAGCGAGCGGCCGTGGCACACGAGGGGGTGGGTCGCCTTTGTCTCCCCCAGTGGCGATGTTTACAAACCGCTTCGAGTACTCGATTGAGGCTGAGCCGACCTACGATCGGTTCAGATAATCGCCACCGGTGTTGGCCGTGAGCGGGAATCGAACCCAAGTCGCCGGGTTCGTAGCACTGACCGCTACACCGCCGCTCCCCTACCACCGTCACCGTCACCACAGCACGCTGGGAGGAAGCGCGCTGAACTGGAATGTTTCATCACAAACAGCCGCATGGCCGCAAATGCGTCACGCCGCTCGCTCGCCTGAAGGGCGCTCCTCGACTCCAGAGACGCCTCGCAGCGTGCACGAGGGCGCCGTCTCTCGTGAAACACGCCTGGGCCCCCCCCCCTCCGATACCCCCCCCCCCCCTCCGATACCCCCCCCCCCCTCCGATACCCCCCCCCTCCGATACCCCCCCCCCTCCGATACCCCCCCCTCCGATACCCCCCCCTCCGATACCCCCCCCTCCGATACCCCCCCCTCCGATACCCCCCCTCCGATACCCCCCCCCCTCCGATACCCCCCCCCTCCGATACCCCCCCCTCCGATACCCCCCCCCTCCGATACCCCCCCCCTCCGATACCCCCCCCCCTCCGATACCCCCCCCCTCCGATACCCCCCCCCTCCGATACCCCCCCCCTCCGATACCCCCCCCCTCCGATACCCCCCCCCTCCGATACCCCCCCCCCTCCGATACCCCCCCCTCCGATACCCCCCCCCCTCCGATACCCCCCCCCCTCCGATACCCCCCCTCCGATACCCCCCCCCTCCGATACCCCCCCCCCCCTCCGATACCCCCCCCCTCCGATACCCCCCCCCCTCCGATACCCCCCCCTCCGATACCCTCTCCGATACCCCCCCCCCTCCGATACCCCCCCCCCTCCGATACCCACCCCCGTGGTGGTGGTGAGCGTGGTGGTGAGGGTGGTGGTGGTGGTGAGCGTGGTGGTGGTGGTGAGGGTGGTGGTGGTGAGCGTGGTGGTGGTGGTGAGGGTGGTGGTGGTGGTGAGCGTGGTGGTGGTGGTGAGGGTGGTGGTGGTGGTGAGCGTGGTGGTGGTGGTGGTGAGGGTGGTGGTGGTGGTGGTGAGCGTGGTGGTGGTGAGGGTGGTGGTGGTGGTGGTGAGCGTGGTGGTGGTGGTGAGGGTGGTGGTGGTGGTGAGCGTGGTGGTGGTGGTGAGGGTGGTGGTGGTGGTGGTGAGCGTGGTGGTGGTGGTGGTGAGGGTGGTGGTGGTGGTGGTGAGCGTGGTGGTGGTGAGGGTGGTGGTGGTGGTGGTGAGCGTGGTGGTGGTGGTGAGCGTGGTGGTGGTGGTGAGCGTGGTGGTGGTGGTGAGCGTGGTGGTGGTGGTGGTGAGCGTGGTGGTGGTGGTGGTGAGCGTGGTGGTGGTGGTGGTGAGCGTGGTGGTGGTGGTGAGGGTGGTGGTGGTGAGCGTGGTGGTGGTGGTGAGGGTGGTGGTGGTGGTGAGGGTGGTGGTGGTGGTGAGCGTGGTGGTGGTGGTGAGGGTGGTGGTGGTGGTGAGCGTGGTGGTGGTGGTGGTGAGCGTGGTGGTGGTGGTGAGGGTGGTGGTGGTGGTGAGCGTGGTGGTGGTGGTGGTGAGCGTGGTGGTGGTGAGGGTGGTGGTGGTGAGCGTGGTGGTGGTGGTGGTGGTGAGCGTGGTGGTGGTGGTGGTGAGCGTGGTGGTGGTGGTGAGCGTGGTGGTGGTGGTGAGGGTGGTGGTGGTGGTGAGGGTGGTGGTGGTGGTGGTGGTGAGCGTGGTGGTGGTGGTGAGCGTGGTGGTGGTGGTGGTGGTGAGCGTGGTGGTGGTGGTGAGGGTGGTGGTGGTGGTGGTGAGCGTGGTGGTGGTGGTGGTGAGCGTGGTGGTGGTGAGGGTGAGCACGAGCAAGGAATGGCTCCAAATCCAAACCATTTCCCATTCCAGAGGCCAAACTTTCCCCAAACCGAGACGTCTCGGTCTTGCTGCCCAGCTCCTTGCCCACCGCGCTGAAGTAAACACCTGCACAAGACGGGATTCGGTGAACAACACTTTGGTTGTTAGTGGGGGCGCGGGAGCAGGATGCGAGGTCGTGGCGTGCGAGTTGGAGGCGGGGGCGAGAGATCGAGGGCGGTGTCGGTGGGGGGCCTTGCAGGCCGTGCCAACTGCTAACACGCGCCCTGCCCTATCAGAGTCAGAATGTGTATGTAGACTGGAGGAATCCGATGAGCTATGAGGCTCTTTTTTCACAGATCGCGCCCTGCAGGCGACAACGATCGGGGCTGAAGAAGAGCGCGCACCTGCGCGCTCTCTAGAATCACATTCAGTGCGGCAGTGCCTGGGCTGGCGTGAACGCAGCACCTTGTCTGGGCCACTCCTGATCACGCTCCACTCACTTCCTCTGCCTGCGAGCCCCGTGACGACTCACACCCCGTGATGCCGTGACGACGACGCTGAACAGGAGGGCGTCGCTACAACCTGGCCACGTGGAATGTCCGAACGCTGTCGGAAGCTGGGCTTTGTGCTGCCTGGACCTCAGCAGTCGAGGAGGTCTGGGGGCCTGGGTCGGGCACCTGCTACTGCAAGTTGTGGACAGTCCTCTTCTACTCAGGGCAGGACAACATCAAACCACACGGAGTGTATCTCAGGAATAAAATACCGGAGGGGGCCTGAGAGCATGGCAGAGAGGCGTGGGAGGCTGTGGATCACGAGCTGTGTAAACTCCCTGTCAACACGAGGCGAGCAACAGTGGTGGTGGTGGCGGCGGCAGTGGTTGCCTATACGCCCCCACAGAAGATGAACATTAATGTCGGGACGCCTGCAAGGCGAATGAGTCACACACTTTCCATGACCCCATCTCACAAGTGTTGGCCCTCAAGCGGCCGCTTGGGATAGTCATCTAATTAAGGTACTCATGAGCCTGAGTGAGTCATGAAGCTAGCAATTGGGCAGGAGTGATTGGAAGATGTGGGCTAGATCTGCTAAATAATAATGGAGGAGGCTGTTATAAAATTGTGCAGGCTATGGCTGCGTATTCCCCATTACATTGTATCGTCACTTGTGCATTCCATACAACATATTGGGGTCATGCTAGCTTCAAGTAAACATATCCGCTGGACTGTGTAATGATAGGACAACGAATGTGAATCCATATCCTTGACACCAACACCTCCCATACAGCTGGTCGGTCTACTGACCATTGGCTCGTCATCTTCATGTGACCGTCATTCTTCTATCGGCAACGTTGTTGGCATTCACCAAGGAACCTCCTCCTAACCGACAATAGCCCTGATATCAGCGAGCTATTAACATTTGGCAGTGAGAATTGAATCATCACTTGCAGCTGGGATGGTTTATCAAAACATCCGATATCGATTATAGACATTGGTCTCTCATGAATTCGGCCAATCAAATCCGGGGAGCTCAGCAGGGTCGAGTGGATACTTTTAGGACGGGCGACCAACACACACGAGTACACCATCTTGGGGCTGCCAGGCCGAGTTGCCGACACAAATGGGCAGTGCAAAGGCGAGCGTTGTACCGTACTTCGGTGTTATTCGCCTCCATCAACCGGTACTGATCGGTGATGAGGACGCACGGCGTGGGGATGCTGTCATCCAGCAGCGAGTTGACAAAGAGAGCCGCGCTCGTACACACGAAGGTTCACCCTCGCTAGGGCTCATCAGCGTGGCCTACCTACCGGTACTGACACTGCATTGGATAGCTCAGTCTCATTAGGGCAAGGAGACTCACATCTAGACCGTGGGGTGTCTGCAAGTTACAGCAATATAATATAACAGTCATGGATCGCCTGCTAGCTCAGCACGGGAGATGTACAAGACGTCGTGAAAAGTGACGTTGCATTCGCTGATATGCAGAATGGACAGAGAATCGCTCAACCTGTGCATTTATCAATTGTGCATAACGTATGCTTCCGTCACGCATACGCCTACACACAATTATAGACAAATCCACAAACACATTTGCATGACCGAGAAATGCACCAGCATCTCAAGACCCCTTCCAGAATGCACGATAGAGACAAAGCGACCTCAAATTCATCTTCAATAAATCCAGCAGCTTTGTAATCAAGGTTTAAAAATAACATTCAATGTCACCCTTAAAGAAGCGTACTATCAAACGTGTGTGTGGAGCTACATTAACGATGATGATTGATGATGATGATGATGATTGATGATGATGATTGATGATGATGATGATTGATGATGATGATGATTGATGATGATGATGATGATGATGCTGCAGTGTAGACCCGCAGAGCTGCACGGTCGGTGTCTGCGTCCCCTTTCGCCGCTCCTCCATCGTTCATCCGACGCGCGACGGTGAAGGAGCCAGCGTCGTCAAAGAAGTCTGCAGCTCCGCGTGACGGAGTGACCCTTCTTCCCGTGCGCCCCGCCGGGCCCCATCCATCACACAACACGCGCGCGCATCTCTGATTTACAGCCTTCTTTTCATTTCAATCCCCCCCCACCACCCAGAAGAGTGGGCAATCAGCACCGCGTGTGAATCCGCTCAAGGTATACCAACGCGGCCGCCATTCGCCCCCGAGTGACGGCGACGCCACCACGGCGCCTGTGCCAGGCCAGGTGCACTTTGAGAACCGCGACGGGAGGTTACGGGACAGACCCAGCAGGTGCCATGGGCTGGCTGACTGAGATGACTGCGAGATGCAGCTGTACCCCCCCCCCACCAGCAGGAGTAAAACCCACAGAATCGATTTTTCCTGAAAACTATTGTCGCATAAATTGTCCGAAAAGCCCCCAGGCCACTCGGCACGAGCGACACCACAGGCCACTCGGCACGAGCGACACCACAGGCCACTCGGGTCGGTCGTCGGCAGCGTGGCCGAATGTTCCCCACGAGGCGACTCCTGAAGCCGTCACCGCGGGCTCACCACCAACCTCGACACGACCGCGGCATGAATGCTGCTGATCAACTCCCCGCTGTTCGAAAGCAGAGGCAGAGTGTCGTGAACGCAAACGATGACGTCGTGAACTGTGACGTCGTGAACTGTGACGTCACAGCTCGGAGTGGTTTGTGTTAACGTCACAGCTGTGAGCTCAGCTGCTGAAGCTGTTTCTTCGACCTTCGAAATGTGAAATACAACAACCGGGCATCTCCATCTGCGCCACGTGCCTGGATAATTACTAACGCGATGAATGGACCTGCTTTGGTTTTACAGGATGTCCGCATATATCATCGCTGCATACACACACTGGTCCATAGCACTGCTATGAAACGTCCTGTACCATGGCAGAGAGATGGAAGCCTGTGACACGTGGTCTATCATGTTGTTGTTGTTGTTCACGAGTGGTGTTTTGTGACGTCTGCTCGTGCACATCATCTCTTAGCAGTGTCTCACCACGAGCATTCACTTTCACCAATATCACTACCCCACACAACAACATATATACATAATTGCGTTAATCAAAAGGACGACGGTTCGGGCAATGGGTTCTTCTTCATGGCTGGATAGAGAACCCAGAGGGGATTGAGTACAAATCACAAAATAACAAAACCACGCAGACGCCTCGCTCGGAGCCGCGGGACACGGAGCAGTAAAATGTCTGCAAGGCTGCTGCTGCTGCTGCGCTAAAGGGCGGCACGGGAACAATGGAGTGCTTGTGTCCATGCCAAGGTATGCTGGCCCCGAGGGGGCGGTGTGCGAAGGAGGGGGGGGGGGACAAGAGGGGGGGGGGGGCAGTGGGTGTTCCGGGGCTGGTACCGATCGAGTCGGATTGATCGGAGCGCATTATGTAGGATATGGCTGGAGCAGGAGAGTCGCTGCGGGATTGTTCTCTCTCGCGCCCACGAGCGGAGGGCTCGACTCTCTTCCCGTACGGGGAGGGTGGCTCGCGACTCGTCCCGTCTCGACAGGCGGCCTTCGCCTTAAAAGGAAGCAAGCGAGCGAGCGAGCCAGACACAAAAGTGACCGCCTTCACAACATCTGGCCGCTTACGCGGCGATGTGAGCGCTTGGGGCATGCCCTGCCCCGTGTGTACGCACACACTCACATACACTCACACACACACACTCGCACACACACCCACACACTCTCACACACACACACTCGCACAGTGCTGGCCGTCCTCCATACAGCACTCACGACACGGGGCTCAAATCAAGCCAGATGGCAGAAGCCGGTTTTCAAATCGAGACGGCGCATTCACCGCTCACTTCGCCTTCACAGACGTGCCCCCCCCCCACCCACCCCTCAAGGGCGCGTCCTAGCCAGTGACCCCGGCTCGGGAGTTCAACTTCCACGAGACACTCCACTGCCGAGTGAGACACTCCACGAGACACTCCACTGCCGAGTGAGACAACCCACGAGACACTCCACTACCGTGTGAGACACTCCACGAGACACTCCACTGCCGAGTGAGACAACCCACGAGACACTCCACTGCCGAGTGAGACAACCCACGAGACACTCCACTGCCGAGTGAGACAAGCCACGAGACACTCCACTGCCGTGTGAGACACTCCACGAGACACTCCACTGCCGAGTGAGACAACCCACGAGACACTCCACTGCCGAGTGACACAACCCACGAGACACTCCACTGCCGAGTGAGACACTCCACGAGACACTCCACTGCCGAATGAGACAAGCCACGAGAACCTCCACTGCCGAGTGAGACAACCCACGAGACACTCCACTGCCGAGTGAGACAACCCACGAGACACTCCACGAGACACTCCACTGCCGAGTGAGACAAGCTACGTGACACTCCACTGCCGAGTGAGACAAGCCACGAGACACTCCACTGCCGTGTGAGACACTCCACGAGATACTCCACTGCCGAGTGAGACACTCCACTGCCGAGTGAGACACTCCACGAGACACTCCACTGCCGAGTGAGACACTCCACGAGACACTCCACTGCCGAGTGAGACAACCCACGAGACACTCCACTGCCGAGTGAGACACTCCACGTGACATTCTACTGCCGAGTGAGACAACCCACGAGACACTCAACTGCCGAGTGAGACAACCCACGAGACACTCCACTGCCGAGTGAGACACTCCACGAGACACTCCACTGTCGAGTGAGACAACCCACGAGACACTCCACTGCCGAGTGAGACAAGCCACGAGACACTCCACTGCCGTGTGAGACACTCCACGAGACACTCCACTGCCGAGTGAGACACTCCACGAGACACTCCACTGCCGAGTGAGACAAGCCACGAGACACTCCACTGCCGAGTGAGACAAGCCACGAGACACTCCACTGCCGTGTGAGACACTCCACGAGACACTCCACTGCCGAGTGAGACAACCCACGAGACACTCCACTGCCGAGTGAGACAACCCACGAGACACTCCACTGCCGAGTGAGACACTCCACGAGACACTCCACTGCCGAGTGAGACACTCCACGAGACACTCCACTGCCGTGTGAGACAACCCACGAGACACTCCACTGCCGAGTGAGACATTCCACGAGACACTCCACTGCCGAGTGAGACACTCCACGAGACACTCCACTGCCGAGTGAGACAACCCACGAGACACTCCACTGCCGAGTGAGACACTCCACGAGACACTCCACTGCCGAGTGAGACACTCCACGAGACACTCCACTGCCGTGTGAGACAACCCACGAGACACTCCACTGCCGAGTGAGACAACCCACGAGACACTCCACTGCCGAGTGAGACACTCCACGAGACACTCCACTGCCGTGTGAGACAACCCACGAGACACTCCACTGCCGAGTGAGACACCCCACGAGACACTCCACTGCCGAGTGAGACAACCCACGAGACACTCCACTGCCGAGTGAGACACTCCACGAGACACTCCACTGCCGAGTGAGACAACCCACGAGACACTCCACTGCCGAGTGAGACAACCCACGAGACACTCCACTGCCGAGTGAGACAACCCACGAGACACTCCACTGCCGAGTGAGACAACCCACGAGACACTCCACTGCCGAGTGAGACAACCCACGAGACACTCCACTGCCGAGTGAGACACTCCACGAGACACTCCACTGCCGTGTGAGACAACCCACGAGACACTCCACTGCCGAGTGAGACACTCCACGAGACACTCCACTGCCGAGTGAGACAACCCACGAGACACTCCACTGCCGAGTGAGACACTCCACGAGACACTCCACTGCCGAGTGAGACAACCCACGAGACACTCCACTGCCGAGTGAGACACTCCACGAGACACTCCACTGCCGTGTGAGACACTCCACGAGACACTCCACTGCCGAGTGAGACAACCCACGAGACACTCCACTGCCGTGTGAGACACTCCACGAGACACTCCACTGCCGAGTGAGACAACCCACGAGACACTCCACTGCCGAGTGAGACACTCCACGAGACACTCCACTGCCGAGTGAGACACTCCACGAGACACTCCACTGCCGTGTGAGACAACCCACGAGACACTCCACTGCCGAGTGAGACATTCCACGAGACACTCCACTGCCGAGTGAAACAACCCACGAGACACTCCACTGCCGAGTGAGACACTCCACGAGACACTCCACTGCCGAGTGAGACAACCCACGAGACACTCCACTGCCGAGTGAGACACTCCACGAGACACTCCACTGCCGAGTGAGACACTCCACGAGACACTCCACTGCCGTGTGAGACAACCCACGAGACACTCCACTGCCGAGTGAGACACTCCACGAGACACTCCACTGCCGAGTGAGACACTCCACGAGACACTCCACTGCCGAGTGAGACAACCCACGAGACACTCCACTGCCGAGTGAGACACTCCACGAGACACTCCACTGCCGAGTGAGACACTCCACGAGACACTCCACTGCCGTGTGAGACAACCCACGAGACACTCCACTGCCGAGTGAGACACTCCACGAGACACTCCACTGCCGAGTGAGACACTCCACGAGACACTCCACTGCCGAGTGAGACACTCCACGAGACACGAATCCGCGTTATTCGCCGTTTCAATTGCGTTCGACAAGCACCGTCTCAGACGCGCACACGCACGAACACACAAACGCACACACACACGCGCATGAACACACACGCGCACGAACACACACGCGCACCAACACACACACGCACCAACACACACACGCACCAACACACACACGCACCAACACACACACGCACCAACACACACACGCACCAACACACACACGCACCAACACACACACGCACCAACACACACACGCACCAACACACACACGCACCAACACACACACGCACGAACACACACACACACGCACACACGCGCCGAATACATATGCAGCACGTCGCATGCATCCAATCCGCCCGTCGGGGAATAGCCACGGAGCCGCGGGGTGGGGGGGATGGTGGTGGGGGGGATGGGGGGATTGGAATGGGGGGGAGAATGCCGTGGCCTGCGCAAGTTGGCCATTGTCATTAACATCGCTTTAACCCGATACCGCCAGCGTCGATCAATTTCATTAGGCCGCCTAATGGGTGGTGCAGCTCACTCACCGCCCGCTGTGGAGGAGGAGGAGGAGGCAGGAGGATCCGTGGCCGAGCTGGCGGGCCGGGAGGCGAGGCGGCGAGGGGCTGCTGCTCCGCGCGCTGCCCGGACCGCTGCCGCTGCCGCCGCCGCTGCCGCCGCTGCCGCCGGGCTGTGGTCCGGGCTGAGATTCGCGCTGTGATCCGGGCGAGCTCCACCGCCCCCGGCTCCACGCGTGGCCACGCGCATCACCAGAGCGCCGGGGACTGCTGATCCTGATCCTCCTGCTGCTGCTGCTGCCGCCTTAGCAGCGGGGCAGCGCAGCCGCCACCACCACCACCACCAACAACAACAACCCAACAGCATGCGTCAACCAAACGCGGGGGGGGGGCCCAAAAAGCGTTAAAATTATATAACGAGCGACGTTTCGGCCAATGGCCCCTCCCGCGTAGCGGAGGGATCAGAGAGGCCGCGTGATATCAATCTGCAGCGCGCACCGGACGAGCGGCCCATTGCCTGTGCCCGTGCGAGTGGCAATGGGTGAATGAGGAGGGCACGGCGCTCCTCGCGCTGGCGAGGGGGTCTGTGCGGCTCGGGGAGGGGAGCGGTGGGGCGAGGGAGAAGCGGCGCGGTGCGGCCAGGATGAGCATCCATCACGACCCCATACACTCACACACACCTACACACACACACCTACACTCACACACACACCTACACACACACACCTACACACACACACACACCTACACACACACCTACACTCACACACACACCTACACACACACACCTACACACACACCTACACACACACACACACCTACACACACACACCTACACACACACCTACACACACACCTACACTCACACACACACCTACACACACACACCTACACACACACCTACACACACACCTACACTCACACACACACCTACACACACACACACCTACACACACACACACGCACCCTATACACACACCTACACACACCTACACACACCTACACTCACACACACACCTACACACACACACCTACACACACACACCCCTACACACACCTACACACACGCACCCTATACACACGCCTACACACACCTACACGCACCTACACGCACCTACACGCACCTACACACCCCTACACACACCTACACTCACACACACACCTACACACACACACCTACACACACACACCTACACACACACCTACACTCACACACACACCTACACACACACACCTACACACACACACCCCTACACACACCTACACACACGCACCCTATACACACGCCTACACACACCTACACGCACCTACACGCACCTACACACACCTACACACACGGACCTACACACACCTACACACACACACCTACACTCACACACACACCTACACACGCTCACACCGACAGACACACACCTACACACACCTACACACACCTGCACACGACTCCATATACACAACTACACACACACAGCCAGACACACCCCGACCACAAAGCCATATACATCCAGGCAGTAGATCTGCACAAAACCACACGCGACGTTCAATACACATCTCACACACCCCCACGCAGTACACACCCAGCCCATTCACCCACCTCACTCGCTGCCCTCCTTCCCCCCCCCGCCCTCCCCTCCCCGCACCCCCCCCGCCCTCCCCTCCCCGCACCCCCCCGCCCGCCCTCCTTCCCCCCCCCGCCCGCCCCCTTTCCCCCCCCGCCCCCCCCCCGCCCGCCCCCTTTCCCCCCCCCGCCCGCCCTCCTTCCTCGCCCTCCCCTCCTCCCTCCCCCCTCTCCCTCCCCTCCTCCCTCCCCCCTCTCCCCCTATTCCTCTCTCCCCCCCCTCCCCCTCCTGCCCTCCTCCCTCGTCCTCCGCCAGCCCCGGGTCGCTCCGGGCAGCCCGGGGCCTCCACTTACCCTCGCTTCCATCGCGGTGACTTCATGGTCTCTTCTCCACCATGACTCGTCTCTTCTCCTGTTGTACACGACTTCTGCAGATTTTACTTTACTCTAAAACTCACTTAGAGATCACGCACGCGTGCGTGTGTGTGTGTTTGTCCGACTGCTCAGCAATAAAAGTAATTCCTCGAACAGAGTCGTTCCTCCTCCCCCGTCGCTCCTCCTCCCCCGTCGCTAATCCTTCACTGCGTGCCCTCTCCGCTGTTGTACATCTACCGGGGAGATCGCTGACCGGCCCGGGGCAAAGTCGTTCATTCCTTCATTCATTCGTTCGTTCGTCGCAGGCGGGGAGGGACGCTCCCCCGGGTCCCGGGGAGAGGCGGCGATGCCGAGTGAGCGGGATGATGAAGCGATGCAGATGAGGCGGAGCGGGGGGGGGGGAGCGGGGGGGGAGGTGGCCGCGGGGTAGGGGGAGGCCGGGGGTGGAGGGGGGTCGCGGGGGGGGAGGGGGTCGCGGGGGGGAGGGGGTCGCGGGGGGGAGGGGGGGCCGCGGGGGGAGGGGGACGCGGGGGGGGGGAGGGGGTCGCGGGGGGGGGGGGGGGACGCGGGGGGGGGAGGGGACGCGAGGGGGGGGGACGCGGGGGGGGGCGCGCGTCACTGAGTGGCGGTGTCCGGGGTGTGGTGGCTCGGCTCTCTCGTGCCGGGCCCGCGTGTTGCGGAGCAGCGAGTTTACGGGACTGAGGGAGATGGGGTTGGAGGACGCTGTGGCGTGTGCGAGCCTCTTATTGGAGCCCACGCGAAGACCACGGCGGGGGGGGGGGGTTAAAGCTTCGCCAAGCTGTGTTCCACTTTGTGAATGAATGAACGCGCTCATTATACAAATTATGAAGGCCTTTAAATTATCCCTTTCCTAATCTACTTGTCCGCAAGCAAGGATTAGCTCGCAGGAGAGGCCGCGGACTGACCCGCAATAATAATAATTATTATTAATAAAATGTCGGGGTTATTTATTTGATCCAATGAGCCTTGAGGCGACGCTTATCTGTAAATGTCGAGTCCGGAGCCAGAGGTGGAAATTCCAAAATTCCCGTCGCTCATCCACCTGGCAGGGATCGTGAACAATGTGGTATCTGCATCGGCAGGTTGCCGCAACCGCCTCGGGCTCTCTCGTGCCCCCCCCCCCCCCCCGAGTGGAGGCTGTCTGCCAGCAGCGGCGCAAAGCGAGGAATTGCAGTGCTGCCCCTTCACCAACTCACACAGAACAAATCTTGTTCTCTCACCGCTCGAAATCAGGCGACGAATCGCCTTCACTTGCGGGGCAATCATCCATTCATGGCGACGCGCTCTGTGTGTATATAACCAATTACAGCTATAACGTGTGTAGACACATTTAAAGCATCGCCTGATGTCTTAAATAGCAGTATAGTAGTAATTCTAGATTTGAAGCTTGCGTGACTGCAAGGATTCATACTCTTAGGTTTTTTCGGTAAAGTCACGTAGGTAAAAAATAAAAATAAAATAATAATAATAATAAATCAAAATAAATCAATTAGTAGTAATGTTCACTCTTCGAAATCCCTCTGTCACAGCACTACCCTGTACGGGAATTATCAGTGGGATAATTGCGTGGCAATGTATGGGACAAAATAAGAGGCAGGCAGGAGCGAGGCGCGTGCATGGGACCAGACGCTGGCGAGCCGATTTCACAGCGATTGAACAAAGAGCAGCTTCTTCTTCCCCACTCGTTTCAAATAAATACCCCCCCTCCCCCGCCCCTTGGGAAATCAAAGAACAATTGTGGAAGTACTCAATGAAGTGTTTACCCACTCATGATTAGGTGCGCATTCATTCATTCATCAAGCGACGTACATTCTCACGCTCATGATACACACAACGTATCACGTGATGATTATACAAATAACGTAATAAGTATGTTATGCTAATGCGTATGTGGGATAGCATCATGAACGCGGACAGACACATCAAGCGGCCAAAAAGAAGCTATTAATTACAATAATTTTGAGCTATGATTGCGGCAATTTATTGATTGGCCAGATTTAAAAAAAAATCCGCGATGTAAATTAATCACATATCGAGAAAGGGATTGTGTTGCAACTACAACTCTGCATTAGAATGAATACCGCATCTGATGCAATTAGATCTCGAGACGCTTTACAAAAAAAAACCTGTTATGCATGGCGGCCACCCACCCGTCCACTACCCAGGCTCAACTTCGCTTGCGAGGCTCGGCCGGGCGCGCGCCCCGTCGCAGCCACGGGGCCTCTCTGGCGAGTTGCTGCAAAGCGCCGCAGCTGCAGCTGCTGCCTGGCCCCGCTTGTGCGCCCCCCACTTGGCCACAAGCACAGCCCCCACGCGACCCCCACCCTGGATGCTACACGACTCCCACAGCGGTCCTCCTCTGCTCTGCTCGTGCCGCGACAGAACACGACGAGTGGGTGGCGCGGCGCCCTCAACGAGGCGCGCCCTGGGGAAGGAGCGCGCGCAGAACGCGTCGCTGTTGGCTGGAGAGCAGCCGGCTGCAGCCTCGTCATGTCCAGCCCGGAGTGGCTGGCGTGCAGCCACGGGCGCGGTCGGCTCTTACAGCGTCGCGTCGGCTGCGTTTGCATCACGTTCCAGCCTGCTGTGTATTTTGGCTGGGTAGTAAATCTCAGATGAACGCCAAGCTCCAATGACTCCTATTAAGAATAATAAGTGATTCATATCCCTTTGTCCATCTATTGGTGAACAAAGCCCCCCCCCATCCCCCACTCATTGTTGTAGGTAGAACTTCTTTCGCACCGTACGTAGCCAACCGTGCTAACCGGCGGTGCGAGACCATACTTCATCGGCTTAGTGAAGCAGGAGGTCCAGGACCGGTTCAGGTATCACTCGCCACCGATGTTCGCCGTGGCTGGGAATCGAACTCTGGGAGTTGGGTTCCAGGCACAGTGCACGAACCACCGTGCCGCCCCACTGCTGCCACGTCGCTGCTGTTGTCTCATCTCTGCGTTGTAAAACCATGGGCCCCATATCGATTGTTTAGTGGATGTCTCAAATGCTTTGAGAACTGCACCGAATACCACTTTATTTAGACAATGAAGAGCCTGCAAGGAATTACTCCTTCGCAAGATGCGAGATGGAAAAGAATATCGGCCGAAGGGTCCAACGATTTTCGCCAATGTTGTGGGTTTGTTATCAAAAGTAGGATTTGGATTTTAACACCAATAAACAATCTTCAACATTCACACCCAGATCGTTTTGTGTGTCCCCCGATTAGTTCGAATATTCAGAAGCGGTGATCTGAAATGACCATAACAGCAGACACGGAGCAACCAAACATTGAGTCGTCATCTATAAACGCTGCATTTTTCAAGCAAGTTTTAATGAAGTAACTTACGTGAAAGGTTTATTGCATACAACTATAGCTACAGTCACTACGATAATAAAGTGTTGCACGTATTGGAGATGGGTAAAGGAGGCGACAGACACGGAACACAAGCAATGGGAACACGTGACTTGGCAATAACGCCGCGAGTTAAACTCTGAATCATGCATGGGTGCTTCAGCAATACAAATGAAACTTTATGGGAAGGTTAAACAGAGGTTCCTGTCACATACCTTCCAGTGTTGGAATCATTGCATCCCAATTTCAAAACCAAAGATAATAATACAGAATAAATAGTCCACGTGTCATAAATTACTCATTAAACACACCATTCAACAAGAGCAAGGTCAAACAGAACCGTGGCAGTTACATCACATTTCAAACGTTCGACCAACATGAAGAAGAATTCGCGTCCCAAGCCAACAACGCAACCAAAGGGAGCGAGCTAACAGCATGTGATGGCAAATAAATTGTGGAACTGTCTCGTTTATTGATGCTTGCACAAAGCACTGCGCCAAAACAGAGGGACACTGGATCCGGGCCGTTATTTAACAGTTGTGATGCAATTTCAAATGACAAACTGCTGCAGCATATAACTTGTTTGCAATACCAATAATCAGTGGCAAATTACAGTCATTCATATCAATGCTTCATCTCCCTCCATTTAAAGTCACAAAACATGCCAACCCCAAATTACACCGTTCTTACGTCTTACCGTAGCATCGCACACAAACGTGTGCTGTATATGTGCTCATAATAAGGCTTACATGAGATTTATGGGATATTGTCCCACCAAATCGTCCGCGTTTCCCACCCCGTGAGGATGTCTTCGCGACAGCTTCCCCCCGTGCTACGTTCACCCCAGGGGAGGGGCGGAGCGACCAGACCGGACGGCGGTGACGGGCAACCCCGGCGAGACGACGTTCGGCAAAAAGGGTCCTTGCGTATCGGAGGAGCGCTTCTCTATCCATTCAACGTTTTCCCCGACAACCATGCAGCGAGCGCCTCTCCTCCTAGAGACGGGGGTGGGGTGGGGGGGGGTCGCGTAATGGCGACTCAAACGAGCCGGAGAGCGCGGGTCGACCCGCTCCTTGCGCCACCGGCCAGCGCTCCTGGCCAGCGCTCCTGGCTTGCTAAGACTCGAGCAGCGAGTGCCAGCGGCACACCTGCTGGCCCTTGGAGTCTTTCATTTCCGTCCAATGGCTGAGCTCCTCTTCCCCGCTGTGGTTTGCACCCAGCGAGACCCAGCCGATCATCTCCTTCCGCTTCATGCTGCGCTTGTTGTACACGGACAGCATGAGGGTCACGTCGGAGAGCTGGAAGAGGGCCACCTGGAAGATGAAGGTCTCCTTGTAGACGGGGTTGGGCTGCCCCCGCCTCACCGACGTCTTGCTCTTGGACATCTCCTGGCCCACCGAGTTGAGCAGCGAGAGCTTCACGTACGTGTCTGAGCACGAGGACGAGAAAGGCGCGCACGCGCCCGGTGAAACGGGCAGCACAGTGGCAACACTCGTGAAGCGTGGCAAGGAAGGGCACGCCTTCTCAATCATCCCCCTGTTCTGCATGGGTTTCCGCCAGGTTTTACAGTTTCTTTCCATAGATACAATACACAGAGTGTAGTAACTGGCATTGGCCAACATCACAATGCTGACAAATAACACTGCAAATTACTCAGTTGGGATCACACAGAACAACTTCGCCACTCCTGGAGAAAATCTAGCAGTACTCTTCTGAAAAAGGCTTTCCTGGATGAGTGTGCACTAGTCATACAGTATGTAAACATTCACATAAACTCACTCGGGAGAGTAAAATATCAATCTGGTACATGAGATTGGACTTTACTTTCAAAATACACCGACTGCAGATGGAATTTGTCAACAAATAATGATCAGATCCACAAACTGTACCAGTTCATTGCAGAGTTTACTTCTTTTTAATGCTGCAATAATCACGCACCTTCACCGTAATTCCACCCTTTATGAATTTCCCTAACTTTGATCATTTCGAAACGTTCCGGAACGACAGCTCCGGCGATGCGACTCCGAACGACCGCACGGGCTCCCCACGGTCGTGCCTCACCGCTCTGACCGCGCGCGGCACGACGTCCGACGTTTCGGCCACGGGTCACGATTATAAAACCCTTGAAGTCTCCATGTGGGGGAGGGGGGGTGGAGCGGGGGGGCGAGTCGCAAACTCGCTGTGCCGCACGCCGCGCCTACCCGGGGGCCGGTTGACGGCGAGGTTGCGGAAGTGGCTGCCCTTGACGATCTCCACGGCCAGGCGGCCTGTGGTGGGGTCGTAGCCGAGGCCCGCCAGAAGCTCGGGGGAGCCGCCGTGTGACAGCGACTGGTTGGAGGAGGCGCTGTCGCTGCGCGAGATCGCCGACAGGCTCTGCTGGGACTCGCCCGTCTGACGGGGGAGCGACAACGGGGGCACCGGGCGCGCCGCGTCAACGTCGCAAGTCGCCGGTTCGTCAACGGTAGGAGTGCAAAATGGAGAAGAGGTAAGCGAGCCACTGAAATAAATTAAAATAAATAAAATATCCAAGTACAAATTGCACACGTACACAAATTCCTGTCGATTTTTCCACACAACAAGCTAGCTTTGGCAAGGCAGCAAAACAACACCAACAAAAAATAGAAAAACAGTCTCAGACCACACCACAAGACAACACGCAGTCTGTCAATTAAATCGCACATTAAAATGTAACTTTCGATACACGGGTAAAGATCAAAGTTAAAAACCACAAGGGCGGCGGTGGCGGCAGCAGCAGCAGCAGCGGCAGCGGCAGCAGCAGAAGCGGCAGCAGCGGCAGTAGCAGCGGTGGCGGCTTACGCTGATGTTGCAGCGCGGTTCGAGCAGCAGGGACAGCTCGGTGCTCAGGTCGGGGGCCAGCTTGCTCAGGTACAGCAGCTTCTCGCCCATCATGCGCTCGCGGTTCATGGAGCGCACGGCGTACAGGCGGAAGCGCAGTGCGTAGGTCGACAGCTCTCCCGGCTCCAGCGCCGAGAAGCGGAAGGACTCGTGGAAGACGGGCGTCTCGCCATTCTGCACGCTCGTCTTGAAGCGCTGCCGCTTGGTGGGCAGCAGCACCAGGTGCACCTGCGCGAGGCGAGACGGGAGAGAGCGGGGTGGGGGGGGGGGTCACGGAGCGCGTGGCTTGCATGGCAACTTCATCTCTTCGCAAGGCGTTGACGTTTCAAAACGTGTGCGAGTCGTCATAAAATATCGCGCAAATGTAATGCCACGTACCGACAGCATGACACGCACCGCACAAGCGCGCGTGAGCTCATTTCATTCGTATGCTGGTGACGGGATACTAAACACACCTGAAGTCCACAAACTACAGCAATCGTGTCCTTCACACTTTCGTGAAATGCCAGCAAGACAAATCGCTTGCCCCTGAATGAGCCTCTAATGACGTTGAACACGAAACACATCACCAAACTCGCTGCGTGGCTCCCAAATCGGCAAACAAAAACTACTATGAACATCGCTGTGACCATCTTGGTTTAAAACACAATGCCGCTCCAGCTTTTGTCACAATTACAAAACTTTGCATCGCTTTGCCGTTGTTGGCGTCGTCGTGGCCCGCACCTGCCAGGTGTTGGCGCCGCTGCGCTGTTTGGCCGGGATGTCGTGCGCCGACAGCACCGTGACCTCCAGCTTCTGCGCGCCGGTGCTGTAGGCCACCTTCACGTCCAGATTTCCGCACTTGGAGATCGGCTCGTTTTGTTTCGCGGCCACGGCGGAGAGGTCCTGCTCCAAACCGTGCACGGATCCCTCCTGCGTGCGCACGTGGAGAAACGAGCGGCATTCGACAAAACGACACTTGCCGACTTCGAACCCCGATCGATCGATGCCCGACGGCGACTCGCGCTGACCTCTGTGCCGAGGACGGCCGTGCTGTCGCTCATCACCCCCTCGTCGTACACGCGGCTCTCCCGGCGCGTGTCGCCGTCCCGGCTCGCGGAGCTCGTCCGGCTGGCGCGACCTCCGCAGCGCTCGTCGCCGCCGCTCGGCGTTCCCGTGCGGCTCGCCGACCTCGCCGACCTCGCCGACCTCGCCGACCTCGCGGACCTCGCCTCGCTCGCCGCTCCCCCCCCTCGCCGCTCCCCCGCCGCTCCCCCGCCGCAGCTCCCGGACGTGGCCCCGCTGCGCGACGCGGGCGAGGCGGAGCGCGAGGGCGACGCGGAGCGCGAGAGCGTGTCGGAGCACGCGCCGCGCGTGTCCTCGTCCCAGTCCATGGCCGAGCGCGAGCCCGGGGAGTAGCGGTATCGCCGCGCCTCCGAGTCCTCGTCGTAGTCCTCCTCTTCCTCGCGGTCGTCGTCCTCGTAGTCGTCCGCGGGGGTGCCCGCCCGCTCGTCCTCGTAGCGCTGCCGGGGGGGGTGTCCCGCGCCTCTCGGAGCCAACGTCGCCGGTGTTCGGGAGCGGCTCGTGGGACTCTGCCTCCATTGCCCTGCGCAACACGTGACCCGGGTCAATTGATGGCGGCGTCCACGCGACGACTCCGACGTCGGCGAGTGCGTGCAGAAGCGAGGCAGATGCCACCGCCACTCCCGCCACGGCGTGACGGTCAGCATGCCGCACAATGTCAAGGGTTTATTAGATCCCCACACCTCTATCCACATGCCAGTACAAATGGTTAGGCCACAGTTAATCGATTGTCAGGTCACGTGTGGGGGGTTCAAGTGTGGGACCTCCTCACCATTCCAAGACGTGTGGCCAGCAGGGAAGAGTAGGCCAAACTACTCGCTGCAGGGTCTCTCTCGAGCACCCCTTTGTGAAGGCCCTTCAGCCAGCAGTGGTGTGAGCAGGGAATTACAGGGCTGCACCTCTACAACTATACACCTCAAGTCAACGCATGGATGCTCAAACAGCGATGTAAATTGGTGATGTAAATCGGCAATAATTGTAATTCAGCACCAGGATTTCAGAGAGCAAACAGCTTCTTTTAGGGACTGGCACGGAATGGAGAGGAGCCCGGGAGATTGAAACACATCACATTCCCACACACGCACACGCACACACATGCACACACACACACGCACGCACACGCACACGCACACGCACACACACACACACGCACACACACGCACACACGCACACACATGCGCACACACACACACACGCGCACACACACACACACGCGCACACACACACGCACACGCACACACACGCACACGCACACACACGCACACGCACACACACGCACACACACACGCACACACACACGCACACACACGCACACACGCACACTCGCACGCACACACACACGCACACACGCACACACACACACACGCACACACACACACGCAGGCTGCGGGGATGTGGATACGAGGCAGGAGGGAGGAGAGTAGACCAAGGAGCTGAAACAGCACGAGAAGCAAGCACGCGAGGGACACGGCAGAAGGAAAACTGCTCCAAAGGATAGGGCAGGACTGACGCGGTGTGATCACACGCGGCGGACGGAGGGAAGCCATACTCTTACTCTTAGTTTTTTCGGTAAAGTCACGTAGGTAAAAAAATGAAATTAAAATTAATAAAAAATAAAATTATAAAAATCACGACGTTTCGGAGGCAACACAAGTCTCCGTCATCAGGTGGGACCGTCACAGCCACGTGACTTTACCGAAAAAACTAAGAGTATGAATCCTTACAGTCACGAAAGCTTCAAATGTGGAGGGAAGCCACTTGGCGAGGTGGTCCGTTGAGTCGGGGATTGAGAGAATGGGGCGAGGACGAGGTGTCAATCTGGTGTCAATCTGGTGTCACGCAGGACTTGGAAGGGAGGGGATGGGACCGGAGAGCGATGGAGACAGAAGAGGGATCTCGAGAGAGGTTGTCTACCAAACCGGGCCGTGCCCGGATACAGGCTGGTTGAGAATGATGACGGCAACGATGCACAACCTAAGAAAAATAAACCAACAGCCTCGTTATCGTCACGCGATTGGCTCGCTCGTATGTGTGTGCAGCCGACACGAACTGCGACGGCCATACAAATACAGTGCGGGGATAAACACCGCACGCCAAAACACGCCGGTAAATGCTTTTGGAGACTCATCGCTATCACCGCGCGAAGATATCCGTGCAGGCGCGATTATTCCAGTTGTACACGCACGCTGGACGCGTTGATGCACAGCCCTGGCGTGGACGAGAGCCTCTTAAAGCTACGTGGGTCACGGGGGTTATTTGAACATACTTCGCTAAGATGGGCAGTGTGGGTTGGCGACCGCCAGCTGCAACGATGGATTGTGCTGCATCCCCCTCCGATACGCACCACGTAGCCACGCAGCCTACAGCACCTGATACGCAAGCGGAGGGGTAGCCCAGCCAAGCGCTATCCAGGCTCAAGCCCGCTTAGCTTGCGAGTGTCGACGCGACCGGGCGCGTTCCCTCGCGATGTTGGTCACAGGCGCGCACTGTACGGTGTAATACATCTCATATAAATAACACAATCAAATTATTCAGAAAAAACAACCCCCACAACATTAAGAGTTTAGAAGAGCGAATATTACCGGGTATTTACAATCCATAACATCACTCGACAGCATTGCCCCCCCCTCACCCCCTCCATTTAAATGTGCACGCTGCTAATGTGTATTTATCATACGGCGCTCATCAGCCGTCTCCCTCATTAGAAATGCGACACGCTCCCCTGCACGTGAGCACGCCGCCGCCGCCGCCGCCCCGGCTCGTGTCTGTGGCGGCACCCTGCTGCATACTAATGCCACAGCTGTTGCCAGCGCCCCCCCCCACTCAGCCAGCCAGCCCCAAAGTGGCAAAAGCAGATGCGGCGACGTTTAATTCGAGCTCGGCTCCAGATGAAACCTCCACGTTTATCGCTTCTCCCCTAAAAGATGCCACTTCTCCGCTGGGTTCTCTGGGTTCTTTTCAAAAGCTCCGAGAAAATGTTGACGTCGAAAAACTCTGGGGAAATGTGGAGTTTTCAGAGATGGCAACGACTCGTTCATCCATTCATAGATAATGCCCCGCTAAAATATGACGTAATTTTACGGATAAAATGACGAGTCATACCCAAGCGTCGACACACCTTAACGCTCGCCAAATATCTGAATAATCTTCTCAATAACATATGCAGATGTGTCTCTCACGGTACTCAATCAGCTGTTGAGAAGAACGAGGGCCATTATACATCGGTGGGGTGTTCATAAATGGCTAACCCTCCACGTCGCAATCGCAATTCGGCACGAGCGGTGCGAAGGGCAGTCTTGCCTTTTGCACTTTCATTCTCCAGCCCGTTTTCAACAATGCTGCAGTGGAGACTGGCGGCAATGCGGAGAGAATAAACATCAGACGGCATATTCTCCACACTCGCTCGCCTGCATCGCAGCATCTCCAGCGAGCGAGCGAGGGAGGGCACAACAGGGAATCGGCGGCGTTATTCATTCTCTGCGCGTAAACGAATTGTTTTGTCTGGCCCAATGATTGACAATCTGCGGATGTTGTACTCTCTTGAAATGTTGAGCTTCCTGAAGTTCTGTAAAAAAAAACATGCAATTGGTATCTTACAATTACGGGGCTGTTTTACAGTCTACATATGATTCATGCTGTTGCTGCACCTCCAAAGCCTTGCCTCGCTCCTTAACCCTTTCTCTCTTGTCCCACTCGTATAACTGTCGGTCTAAATCAACATACGTCGCGTGCTGTAACACAGTCTTCTGCGATGTTTGCGTTTGTATGCTGGAGAGGCGCATTTCAATCATTTTAGATTCACAGCGCCATTCACACTGCCAATGACCTGTTGGACAATTGACTTACGGCTAAAATTGGATGCCGGTATATCGCTTAAGAAAGCATAGAGCGTACATTTTAATTTAGAGTCGTAACATTCTCAAGGGCAGGTTTGGTATTCAAATACTGTACACGGCTGCAGGTTTATGTTGAGACGGTTGCGTAATGCTTCCACGGACATAGACGCTGGCTTAAAACAAGACGCACACGGTGATGTCCGAAGACATTTGAACAGGTCCAGGGAACGTCAGCGGCAAACAACATCCAAGTCTGCTTTGTCCAGTGACATCACTCTGACCACGCACTTCATGCGGGTCACGGCGAAGGTCACGACGCATCCGCTAAACAGGACTTGTAGGACTTGTAGCGGCACGAAGTTGTGGGTAGCAAAAGGCAGTGCAAACAAATCCACCGTTGGACTGTACTCCTATGCTCTCGTGTCTATGCTCACCAACTTCACCAACCCGCACGGACGAGCGTGGTGAAGTATGGTGAAGTAACCTCCGCAAGCGCGGTAAGGGGAGGCGCTCAGAATCGTGATATTTATTTCTCCTGGAGGAACCCGATGAGCGTTAGGGCTGTGCGCACGTGCACAGGTATACAATCGGAAATTTTTGTATCCACGAATACATTAATCGTACCTCTATGTATTCTTTACAATGCCAGTGAGATGAATACATCTCAGTGACACAAAATCCACAACTAAACAATCTAGCCAGGCCATTGGGCAACCTCTAATTTATACGGGAGAATACTGGGATGCATCCTTGTTTCCGGCGAATTCCGGATACAGCATCGCAACAGTCACCATATAGAAATACTGTGACACTGTGACTCATTCCCAGAAATCACGTAACGAGAACGTACAAAGCAAGGTGACACACGAGGGCCCGGTGCGCAGAGACGCACTCGCACACACACAAACCCGCACTCACGCACACACACAAACCCCCACTCACACACACACAAACCTCCACTCACACACACACAAACCCCCACACACACACACACACACAAACCCGCACTCACACTCACACACACACAAACCCGCACTCACACACACACAAACCCCCACTCACACACACACACAAACCCGCACTCACACACACACACACAAACCCGCACTCACACACACAGAAACCCGCACTCACACACACACACACACAAACCCGCACTCACACACACACACACACAAACCCGCACTCACACACACACACACAAACCCGCACTCACACACACAAACCCGCACTCACACACACAGAAACCCGCACTCACACAAACCCCCACACACACAAACCCCCACACACACACACACAAACCCGCACTCACACACACACACACACAAACCCGCACTCACACACACACAAACCCGCACTCACACACACACAAACCCGCACTCACACACACACAAACCCGCACTCACACACACACAAACCCGCACTCACACACACACAAACCCCCACTCACACACACACAAACCCCCACTCACACACACACAAACCCGCACTCACACACACACAAACCCCCACTCACACACACACAAACCCCCACTCACACACACACAAACCCGCACTCACACACACACAAACCCGCACTCACACACACACAAACCCGCACTCACACACACACAAACCCGCACTCACACACACACAAACCCCCACTCACACACACACAAACCCCCACTCACACACACACACAAACCCGCACGCAGCGCGGTACGAGCGAGTGACGGTTCCCGCCGTAGTGGCGATTCTTGCACAGCACCCTGGGTGGTAGACGTCTCGCGCGGCGTCTGTCAGAGTTCACACCCATGCAGGCACGCGCACGCACGCACGCACGCGCACGCGCACGCACGCGCGCACACGCGCGCTCCTGCACACCCACAACAAAGACAAGGGTAGCCTGAAAAGACTGTTAGGGCAAGTGCCGTTAGAGAACACCTATGAAGGCCAGCATGGCACACGAGGGAGGAGAGGGAGGGGTGGGTGGCCAGCACCACGCCCGGCTGCCTTTGTCTCCCCAGTGGCGAAGTTTACACACCGCACCAGGTACTCATTTTAGGCTGAGTCAACCCAGGGGGAGGCCCATGACCGGTTCAGATAATCGTCACTGGTGTTGGCCGTGAGCGGGCATTGAACCCGTGTCGCCGGGTTCGTAGCGCAGCGCACTAACCGCTACACTACGGCTCCCCATAGAGGCACGCACACACACACACGTGCACACACACACACATGCGCGCTCCTGCACACGCGCGCTCACAAACGTTCACGGACTAAGTGCGCCGCAGTGCACATATTTTACGCGATAAAAACGCGAAAATAAAACGTCTCGTTGCCCATCTTGCCAAACAAACGACACGAATCTGGGCATTTGTAAGGTAGTAAGCTGCGCGCAGGAGTAATTTGTTTATAGCGGCCGTGTGGTTTTCGTGAATGTGTGTAAAGTGTCCGCGGACAGATGGCCCAAAGGATGGGATGTGTTTTACAGAGCCTAGCAATTGCAACTCATCGACTTCCTTACAAAAGGAAAATGTATTTGATAGATTTGAGAAATGCTCGACAAATGTCATGCAGACTATGCAATCAGGTATTACAACTGTGAGTCATGACCCCACTCTCAAACCCTTTGCACAACACAGCTGGTTCTGTTACAGGGTAGCGATTTCTCTTATAAATGACCACGAGCTTACGGAACTAACGCTCCATGAGCATAAGATCCCACTGCACACTAATACACTCCAGTGAACATTACAGCCGATTGAGTTTTCCGCTGTGCATTAGTTTGTATTCACAATTGTAATTATTGTGTTCATTGCTATGATATTTATATCTGCTATGCCCTTTGTTTCATTTGTCATTGACACGAAAATGTAACATTGGCGCAGCCAGGAAACGTCAAGTTCACGTCACTACTCGCAGAAGAGCCTCCACTCGAGGGAGCTGAAGAGAACCTTTCGCGAGGGTGTTTGGACAACTCTTCAACGCCGGCCAGACATCTTTAAAGATGTGGGGTGCACCCACACTTTATCCCACCGCACACGACCTGTCGATCAACTGTGGGACACCCGTTTATACCGCTGGGTAAGACTGAGGCCTGGGGCATTCAAGAAACTTGCACAGACTGCCACACCGGGAGATGAAATCGGACCGATGACCTCTGGATTCGCGAGTCTAATGCTCTAACCATTGCACAAAGGCAGCATCCCTCTGCTCAAGAGATGCAAATCCAACAGCCGATACACTACTCCGCGTAACAAGCGGCTCAGCCCACGGGAATATCACCACAATACGAGACACGGCAAGAGAGCCTCTGTTGTGCTCCCAGAGCCACTGCACGAACCATCTCAAAGCAGTCCTCCCACGTGCAGCCTGCTGTATGCACAATGCAATTGCATCTCCACTGCAGATACCATCCATACCACCTCCGTCAAATTTCATTATGCCGATAACATCACTAACTGCCGATCATGAACCGACACATATTGGCAATGACGCAACTAAAATCAAGCGAGTGCACTCCGTCACCGCGAGAGTCGTACGACCGTGCTGGCTAAAGGGGAATTGTGATCTCGGGGCGTGCTACTGCTTGGCTGTATTAGTTACCAAAGATAAACGAGATTTCAGGATGCCATCCGAGGGTAATTAGAAACAAGGCAGAGGGGACAAGGGCACTCGTAGCAACACCAAATATGTTGCTTCCAGGAGGCAAATTAATTCCAAATTCTGGCTCAGACGTATTCAAACAGGCATAGTCACAGTCATATGCATCACACCAGGCCGACATCAGTCATGTTGGGAAAACAGCTAGATTTGTTGCACGGGATGCCCAACAATGCAAAAGCTCATGACATCTCAGTCACACAATCCAGACACTCACTTTGGCAATGCGGACGCTGACAACTCATTGCACCTTGTGGGAGATTAAATCAACATCTGACATCACCCACAACCCAACCTCACCTGCATCGGTTTTCCTCCAAACTAGGACCCACAGCAAACAGACTGAGTCTCTGCCTTTAAACATTGGGCATTTCACCAGCACTGTTTTAAACAAGCCTGACTCTGCTCATGAGCAACTCAATGTCGAAACCAACGCTGCTGAACGGATGCGCTCGCAGGAGAAACGTGCGCCCAATGAGACGTGTAAGCAACACTTTTTCAAAATAGAGTAAGGAACATCTACTGTACTTATTTTCTGGAGTCCCCAATCCCCAAGGACCCAGGACCCCTGGGGGTCGGGGGGAGACGCATTTCTGGAGCCCAGCCCCGGACTGCTCCGGCCGAAATGAAGTCACGAGTCCAGAGGTGACAGGCAGATGCTTTATACCCTGCCTGAAGCTTTATACCCTGCCTGAAGCTTTATACCCTGCCTGAAGCTTTATACCCTGCCTGAAGCCAAGTACGGTCAGCCGCAGCGACACCAGCGCGGTGCAAGGTGCCTGGGATGTGATTATGTATGCAGAAAGTGTCAGTGCATTACATATGCGCCCATCGATGTGGTCGTTATGTAACATCCCGTACACTTACACGGGGATTCATTCTTTGTGTTTTGCATTGAACAATGTATAATGCACCTTTTTATGAGTTTAGATTTGGTGTCATAGTAACCTGGGTCTGTCGTGAAAACGCACCAAGGTTATCACACCGTTAACATTCACAAACTGCCAAAACTATAAACCGTAAAGACATTTTCTCGTCTGTGCTTTAAACAAAGCCAAAAACACATTATGGTATTTCTGACTTCATCTCAAATCATTAACGTGATTTACATTCTGCCAAGGTAATATTCATGTAACTATTGCCCAATGGGTTTTACCTGTGTCAAAATAAACAAAGCTATCGCATGAGTGCTCACTTATTCAGCATTGTTATGTTAATTGCCACAAGCGACGATGAACTAAATGTGTTTATTTAACAACACACCCGGTTCAGAGGGCACACAACGATGACGGGAATTCACATCTGCGTCGGGTCTAAACGCAGCGGGCGCAGGCTAGGCGCCAGGAGAGGGGATGCGCAGACAGCTTGGGAGGAAATTCACGAAGCTGCCCGATCACGGCAGCGTCCAAATCCAACCACCCCTCGTCAACAAGTCTTATGCAAGAGGGACAACCGGAGGGAACAGAGAGTAATTCGGATAGCTCCCTCTGAGGTTTACAAAAAAAAACACGAAATGGGACGTATCACGGGAAGAAACCACTCTCACAATGCCAGAAGAGGGGAGATTGGCGTGTAAATGCATCGTCTCGAGCGGCGTGCGATTGTTTTCGCCGTTACGTCGCTGACAAGAGTGCGAGGGATGGAGGCAGGGAAGGAGGGAGCGGTGCACCCACCGTCGTCGAGTGACGCCTCGCCGCTGCTGTAGCCGTCGTGCGGCGAGGGGGCGGTGGGGGTCGGGCTCGGCCGCGTGGCGGCCCGCGGCGTGGCGGCCCGCGGCGTGGCGGCCCGGCCGGCCTGCGTGCGGCCCACCGTCGCCACCTGCTGCACGGCCCTCTCCGACGCGGTGGCAGAGCGGAAGCTGTGCGAGCGCGACACGCTCTCCTCGAACTTCCCCATCACCTCCTCGTCGCTGTCCGACGAGGACACGTCATCTCCGTCGATCTCCTCCTCGCGGCCGCCACCACCACCACCACCTCCTCCTCCTCCGCCACCTCCTCCTCCGTAGCTGCGCACTGCTGGGCCCGGGCCGGGTGGAGCACACGGAGAGCGGAAAGAGAAATGTTCCAGCGTCCGATTGCTTTGTAAGTTTGCACGCGGAGAGGAACAACTTTCAGAATGAGATTCGTTATTTAGAGCGGAGGAATCCAATGGGCTGTGAAAGCTCTTTTTCACAGATGTCCAGCAGGGTCACGTCAGCAAGTCACAACAACAGACCATAAACGCACGCTTCATTAAACAGGTTCATCATCGCCATCATCGTCACATCCATCACCATTTCCTGCATTCACAATATTCGTTGCGGGGCAGAAATACATTTTTGGGAGACGGAAATCTATTTTGATGAATATATTTTTAAATAACTGATAACAAAAAAGTGACTGCACACGAGACATCACCAGAAGGTTCTCCCCGAGCAGAGCACATGGCAGCCTGACATGCCCAAAGGGCATGAATGGGGTGTGTGTGTGAGCGTGTGCATGGGGTGTATATGCTTGAATGGGGTGTGCGAGTGTGTGAATGGGGTCTGTATGAACGTGTTGTGTGAATAGGGGGGTGGGTACGAAAGCTGGACATGATACTTGAGGGGGCTCAGCCCTGTCAACCCGAGCCACCAGCCTGCCTGACATTGCCATTTCATAAACCAGTCTCGGCAACACGTCTCTCTGTCCGTCCTTCTCACGCGTCCATTACCATCATCACGACGTCGTCCATCACCATGACAACGTCGTCCCTTCGGTTTTACTCGCCGAGTTTCCCCACTCACAGCCTCTCCCGGATGACGGTCTTCTTTATTGAGTCTCTTCTCGTCTCTCTCACCACACTTACCAAAAAACTCCGTTCCTGCTGACCGTATGTTACTATCCTCTCCCTTGAGCCACGTTTCCACCGCATATTGCGTGGATTACAAACCCTGTCACCCGTGTTCTTGTACAGGGAAATTGAGTTTTCAGGTGCATACGGCGCACAGCCGTTTCAATACGGGCAACAACATTTTTTGTCAATTTGTTTGTGTTTCTCCCCTGTGATGGGACTTTGTAGGATGAACGTTGAGATTTATAAGGGCACGAGGTGACCAATAAGGTCTCAATTGGTCTGTAATAAGGTATGCACTGATAAGGGGTTGACAGGTATGGGATTGCTGGAAAATAAATATTTTTTATATTCGACCATTTCGCAAACTACACCCTTCACACTGCTGTAGAATTCCCAGGCCTTCTCTGGATCCACCTATTGACCTCTCTTACATCTTTCCTGTCATGGTAAACAAACTCCCCGAGTACTTCTTACGGAACCCACTGGTCCCATGGCCTTCAGCAAAGTACACAGATTCAGAAGCATTGATTCAGTACAAGCAAACTCTGGACCAGTTTCCACATATACTGTCTCATCAGCAGTCAAACTTGCTTGAATCAATGCTGGTTAAGTGGCAGATGTTATAAGCAAGAGCCCTCTCTTTAAGATATTGGTCATAGTGTGACACTAAATTATATAAAATGCAACACAAATCAATGCTGCCGAGTTCATGCACTCCCAGACGGCCTTGGGGCCAATGGGTTGTGTAAAAATATACTTTCATGTGGAGAGACAGATAAATTATGGAGACGTAGCATCTCTTTTGTTATTCATATTCACCACAATGACGCGAGCTAATGTTCTGCTAAACCTTAGCACTCAAAATGTTCTACCAGGAGACCCAAAGGAAAGTAAAAGAAGAGACAGATTAGAAGGAGTTAACTGAGAAACGGGAAGGTACAGAATGAAAGCAGCAACGTTATCAGTTAAGAACGAGAGGAAAAAAAGAGGAGGACACGTGGATTGTATGGATGAAAGGGGAGCGCAGGTCACAGAGAGGAACAGCAAGGACTTGTGGACGGAGCTCTTTCAAGGATTCCTCAAGGTTGGTCACAGGGGAGACGAAAGTGCTGTGGGAGAACATGAGGCTGACTAGGATGATGAAGATGGGTCGTCATTAGACGGAGCTAGAAAGAACATGGGCCTATGGAGAGAAAGCGAAACCCCAATGGATCGGGAGAAAATAACTGTACCAATTTATAAGGACACAGGAAGTGTGGAAATTACAGAAGGGTAACATTACTGTGGCACGCTGCCAGAATAAAAGAGTTATCGACGGAAACGTTGGGAATGAGGTCGATAGATCCTTGACACAAGAGCCCCGTTCATCCAGATCGGCGGAGGTCCGTCACTGATGCTGTATTTGTTAAATCTGTGAAGTCATGGAAGAGCATTTTGGAGGATGGCAGAAAAACGGTCAAGGTATTATCCTCGACACTGACGCCATGATGAGCAGCGCGGCGTGGAAACGCTTAAGAGGAAGCAAACGATAGGGAGCTGCCAGACAGAACGGAGGGACTACAGCGGGTGTGCGGACGCTGCGTGGGAACACAGTTGTGGATGTTGTGGATTATGGTTTAAAGTGAATCGAGAGTTATTGTGGGGTCGTGTGCCCGTCATCTGCACAGATAAGAGCCGCAAGTAAGCAGTAAACCGACACAGCAAGGGTGACGGCAAGCAGTAAACCGATACAGGGTGACATCAATGCTCCTTGTAGATGATAAAGATACATGGGCAGAGAATAGAGGGGCAACGCAAAGACACTCGCATCTGTGCGTAGACGGTATTGAAGAGACGGGATTGGAGGTGAACAAAGTTCAGCGTGGCAAAGGGCGAGGACGTTGTTGTGAAGTGGGGAACTGTGAAGCAACACAGAAGGGGGATGAAAGCGAATGGATAACCTTTGAAAGTAGCAAGTGGATTAATGCACGCTGGTGCGAGTGGCTTTTTTGCGTCAAGAATTGAAGGGCGCTGCAACCAGACGCTTGCACTCATAACGAGCGAGACCGCTACGCGTGCGACCGAGTTTCATTCGAGGGATAACGTTTCACCGACTGCATTTCATCACGGTGAGCAATGAAATGCACTGTATGATGACGCAGTCATGTTTTTCCAGATGGCAATCTTTTTTTGCAGTATGTGAAGTATATTTTGCAACCGGTATGTGACAAAAAATATATAGGACATCACATTTTTACATAAATAGGAATTAATTATACGTTAAGAAGCAACTTTTTCTTTTGACGGATGTTTGTTGTCATCAGACCGAATGGAAATGCGTCGATTAGTCCGTCACCCTGCACGAGTTGAATGGCCAACTCGACGTGTTTGGAGCATTTTCAATCAGGATGCGAAACTGGCCCCGGGAGAACATCATAGCCAGCCCCATTATGATGCAAATTGCCAAATTTGAGTCATAAAATAGACGCCTTCTCGTGACTCGTGGCGATCCATGGCAGGTCCATAATGCTTCCGTGAACCATCAAGGATTTTCAATTTCGATGACAAATAACCGACTTAACCAGACAACTTCCTGTGCACACGCGGGTGGGGCCCCACGCTCTGCCCGGTGACAGCCATTTTGTTTTGCGTCACGTGCGTGCAAATCGTCCACACGTTTAAATTACGATGACCCCATTCTCCGGATTGTAAGGCGCACGATTCCCTCCCCGCCGCCACCCCCCCTTGTATTTTAAAGCAACGTGTTCCTGGTTTCTTAAAATCCGGAGCGTCTACTAATCTGCAGCTCTCGAGAATCCACGGGGTGGATTATAATATTATAAGATTCATTATAATATTATAATATTAATTATATTATAATGATTATAATAATGATATAATAATATATAATTATTTTCATAATAATTATATATTATTATTCCGGCTCAGATCGAAGCGGAGCTCGTTTGCACCTTCTACGTGCACGACGGTTTAGCCATCGGCTGCTCCGCACTCGTCGAGGGTCGGCAACTCGGTGGCCACGTGACCGCAAAGCACGTCGGCAAAGGAGGAGCGATGGCACCGAGGCGGCAAGAATAAACAGACGACCACATTCCACACGTTCACAACCAGTCTACGACCGGAGGGGAACACCCCGACTCCACCTCCTCCTCGCCGATGTTTACGTTTCATCTGGGCCATCCCACAACTCCCTTCCCCGGTATAACGAAGAGCCGACCGTGATATTAACGTGGGCAGCAGAGCCCATTGCGTTCAGGGAAACTAATATTTAACTCCAGTTACTGCATTATTTTAACTGTAATGCATATGTTAATGGCGAAAAAAACATTTCAAGGAATTATTGACTTATAGCTTTCGTGACTGCAGGAATTCATATTCTTTGGGAATTTCGGTAAAGTCACGTAGATAGTTACACAATTAATAAATAAAAATAAACAAAAAACCATGACGTTTCGATCACAAATCCAAAAAATATTTCAAGGAATTATTTATGTTTATTGATTTGATAAAACTGCGAGTGTTTGCATTTTGCTGTCATCTTTAAACATGAAAACACGAATAAAATGTATTCATCCGGTTGTTGATACAACCAGCGACCTACTGGGCCTCCGGTTAGCGTAAGGGTGATGATGGTCACAGTGTTGCAATGACCAAGGTTGGGAAGATATGCGTTTATGGTTCAAGGGTCTTAAGATCACTCATTAAATAACATATTATAACTTGATATTAAAAAGAAACTCCTCTACACAATAAAAATATTGACAAAAATGTAACTCATTAAGACTGAAAATAAACAACGATAGCTTTGGAAAAAAAACTGGAAAACCGCTTTGCAATTAAAAACTTCAATCATGTTCCTGCTTCGTTAAAATTACTCCAGAACAAAACAGCGCTAGAGGAACGAGTGGTGGCACCTGGCGCAAGTGAAACGATCCACCCTGGCCCATTCGATGATTGTAACTTGCCGACCGGCCTCTACTGGACGTGTGAAAAAAGAGCTTGATAGCTCATCGGATTCCTCCTGCAGTCTAAATAAAGATTCTGATTAATGATTCCGATTCAAGGCCACGATCGATTTGAGAACCTACATTGTGGTGAATGTAGCGTCTACTCGTGGCTGAACGGGGTGAACCTATTGCATGCAGCATGCGTGAATCGGAAAACATTGCTTCTAACCCAACTCGATGCTTTCGCCGCGAGCTTGAATATTGAAGGTATAATCAACGCAGCGTCACAGCATCTCTGTGATCTGGGTAAGGTGACTCACAGTATCTCGACAATGGCGTTACATGGGGCAGATAAGGGACTCACTCATGGGAGAGATAGGTGACTCACCTCGCACATCGCTCCCCAGTAACGCCATTAGACTGAAGGTCAATCAATAACCATAACTCCCCACAGCAGACAACGCGATAGACTGGGAGAGGTCCGTGCCTCAAAGCAATTCTTGTGACTATCTTCACTGCTCAGGTGTCCCACGGTCTCTCCCACAGCCCCGTCCCTACTGCTGCCTCCACCCCCTCCACCTAGCAGCTGACCTCCCCCCATGCCTCCTACTGACCCCACAGCTCGATAGGGCTGCCGTGATATCGCCTTGTTATCCTCATCACACACACACACACACTACTATAATGGGGCAAGTGTGAGTTTGTTACTCTGTCCGACATTTTTTCAAGCGCATTTTTTTAGGGCATAGCAAGTGCGAAACGTGACTGTATTCAATTAAGTGTTGCCTTAATGTATTCTTTATGTCGGTAAACGTTTTTAATTAAAATGTGGGAAACGTTACATGCGGTTTATGACATTCAGATTAGCGCGACGCGTTCACGCCACCGGTGACCCATTTACGAGCCATCAGTTGAACAGTTGAACATCCAGCAGCACGACTCTGACGGGCGACGATGATGCCTCTACGGTGGAAGCGCGTAGCAAGTCAGCGAGTTTCATTTTCAAAAGGTCAAGTCACTTAAACAGAGAAAGGAAGAAGACAAGAAACATTTATTTTAAACATTTATGAACAAAATTGCATTGCTTCAATTTCGGTAAAGAAAAATGTCACGTTCATTACTGAACTACACACTTCACACTTGGCCTATCGATTTATAAAAACTTGGGGACTTTTATTACATGTTGTAACCAATGGCGGAGCCAGGATTTTCAGGTAGGGGGGGCAACCCCTCCAGCAATGAAAAATGATAGAGGAGTTGTTAGTAAGTAAGGACTTGTCCTTTGCTTTTCATTCGACGCGTGTGCGGCGATGGCGCAGCCATCGATCGAGGGTCGAATTCGAACTGCGTTGTGTGTTCGGCATCGCACTCGCTGAAGGTGTTGATGCCTTCAGGGAAGTCGTGCATTGTATACGCAACTGCGCACAATTCTGTGAGTCGCTTATAACCGCTTTGCCGTTACTTTTTGCCAATTATGGACTCAGACTATTGTCCTATCATCTCATAGAGTCCCTGGCACTTAATAATATGCTACACAGTGGCAGTGGGGGGTCACAAAATGCCGATTTATTACTAATAAACCCCACTGATCCGATTTGAATGGTAAATACGTTGTTTTTGAAAAAAAATCCTTGATGTTATTGTATATCCATTTCTTACTTAGTAGTTTAGATTTCACTCATTCTAACCTATGAAGCCATCGCCGTTGAACTTGAATCCCGAAGGCCCCTCGGCCCTCCGCAGGACCTAGGAGGTGCTGGCCCGAAACGTCGTGTAAACAAAGGGGCAAGTCATCATGAGACCTGTTAGTAAAGGGGCAAGTCTCATACATCCACGCCGCCTCATTCCACCCAGCAGAGCAACTGGGTACGCCGCCGCGGCTAGCAGATCTCCAGATCGCGTGCAGTGAAGTATGGGCACTCCCACTACTCGTCCTAAACGCGCTACCAGCGTAAAAGAGTAGGCCAAATACCCTCGCGAGCGACTCCTCGAGATCGCCCGCTCGAGTGGAGGCCTTTCCGCCAGCAGCGGCATGAGCGAGGTATCGATGGGCTGTACCGTCGCCTGTTCGTGAAAGGCTCATGACAAAGTTGGAGCTATTACCCCAACAGCAATATCAATGTACAAGAGCAATGCCGATTTAAATAAAGTGATGCCAACATCAACTCGGAACCAGCAACGCTGTTTACACCGCAGTGGGCACAACCACGAGGGTGGCGCTACGCCGCCATCTGCTGGCCGTGTGCAGAACTGCACCGCGAGCCTCGTGCCAGGGCACCACCAACACCGCCGCCGTGGACGTCAGCAAGCCACCACCACCACCTCACTCCCATTGGCGCCCGCCACGATCACCGGCACCTTCTTGTGCCCGGCTTGCTCCGAGTGAAACATTGCACCGAACACGCACTCTTGTTCTTTAGAGAAATGAGAATGTGCCGGCGTTGACCCGCGCACATTGCAATGCGAATATTCAACGTCGACGTGACCCCGTGTTCAAACACGAATGCAGCGGCGCTCATCTCTCTTGGCAGCCCATTGCCAGGATGACAACTCCACATTCCTTTGGCGGGGGGGGGGTCAGTGTGTTTTTTTTTATCAAATGCAGATGTTAGACAACAAAATTGTCAATGTCAAAGGCAAACGATCACACCAAGCAAAGGTAGAAGAAAGGTCTTCACATTAGTTGCAAGAAACTGGATACGTCGAGAGGCAAAGAGGCCGCAGGGGGGTGCAGGCCGTGAAGTCGAGACGGTCAGCAGACAGCGAGCGCTGGGAGGTCCATTCCATCGTTTCCTTTTAAATGCTTGAAAACTCCGGAGGAAGTAGAAGACAAAGGTCACACAGCCGAGCAGATTCGTTCCTCGTCTCGGTGGAAACAGGAGAAGAGGCAGGACAGAGAGAGCCGGCAGCCAGGGAGGCAGCCAGTAGGCCCAGGCCCAAGTCCTGCGAGCAGCAGCAGCACCACGAGGGTGCAGCGGCCATCTCCTCGCAGCGCCCGGTCCCCCCCCCCCCCCGTGCATCGCGAATCGATGCGTGTGGCGCCCGCTGCACCAGGTCAGCAGGAAGCCGCCGCCGTTATCAGCAGCATATTCTCCAAATTACAAGATGCGCTTTTTCCCCTTTGAGGCGAGCGTGTCGTGAAAATGCGGTAGGAGTGAGAGACCAGATCTGTACAGCCTGATTGGCACAAGTGCGAGGCCAGTGCCACTCCCCCGAGCATCTGGAGACGACACCCCGTGACCCTCGTACCATCTAACGCCACCCGCCCGCCGGACACGGTCAACCCTCGGCTGCCTTTTCAAGCGACTCGCCGCTCTCACCTGAGTTCCTGCTGCTCCCTTGACGATAGACGTCCGCGTGGTGGCCATCGCCGTACGAATTTCTGCTCGAGTTCCGTGATCGGCGCGGATCTTCCGGCACGGGCGTGGGCCTCTCGTCCCGCTCGCCGTCGCCACGCTCCTCGTCGTCGTCGTCGTAGCGCTCGACCGCTTGCGCCCTCGTCTGCGCACGCGAGTCGCCTCTTCCGTGGCTGGAGCCGGGCGACCGCCCCCCGTTGCGGTGCTCCCATTCGCCGTCGTCGGGCTGGCTGCCGCTTCGCGAATCGTCCGCGGCGTCCGTCGGCGGACTTCTGGTCGGCGTGGGACCTGTGATTTCCGTAGTCAGGTTCCCGATAGCCTCCGTCACGGAGTTCTTGGCCTGCTCCACAACGGAGCCCAGCTGCTCCACCCAGGAGGACAGCGAGCCAAAGTTTCCCGAAAAGGCCATCGCCGCCCTGTGTCTCCCTCCGCGATCGTTTACCTTCTTCTGCCCGTGTCCTTCGCTTTGAATTTCAAATACCGAACTTGGTGCAAAATCTCCTCATGGTGGAAGAAAATAAGCGTCTTCACAACAGAAGGAAGAAAAAAAATCATTAATAATACGACGTGAATACAGCGTTAACGGCTCTCTGCATCAAACAGGTCAATGATGGAACAAGACGGTATCGTTTACGCGTACCACGCGGATTAGAGCGGCGCACTCCGGAGGGCTCCATTAAGGCCGTGCAAGGTCCCTCCGGAGGTGCGAAAGGAGGCAGAGTGGAGGAAGGTGGAGAGGGGCTCTTGGCAAAGCCGCGTAGAAGGAAGGGGCTTGCGGGCGTTTGCACGTCACATTGAGGCCCCGGAGAAGAAGAATCGCCACCTGTGCAACCTTACGCAAGCACACGGTGGGCGTGCACAGCCATCCTATTGACCGTCGACTGCAAAGTATTACCGTCGCTGTTATTGTGAACGGGTGCGATGGCTTTTGACCAATTTGGGAGACGCTTACATCGCCTTCATCAATCATGGATGCATTGACCGTGAGATGGCAGACAGCAAATGGTTCACGGTGCACTTAACAGTAGGGGGCTGCCGTGTGTGCGGAGCGGGACAATTGGGTCTGCGGCCTCTGACTAATGGCGATGTTTCGGCGGTCCCCTTAATTAATTTAACACCGCTCGCATTTACATCCTGCCGAATCCATTGTGCCGTCATCGATGGCAAAGTGGGGGGTGGAGGGGGGGGCGTTTTCACGTCTTACTTCTGCACGAGGTTCACGCCGCTGTACGTTGGCGAGCGCATGTCCGCAGCGAAACGTTACTGCACTTGACTCTCGAGCTGTGCCAAGATGTGCACCACACTGGCGCAAGCAGCACAACGTGTCGCAGTGTGCCTCGCCATTCATCTCCGCTTGCCAAAGGTTGTGTGTGTGTCTACTGGGGTAGAACTTCTAGATCCGTTTCAGTGGCTAAGTCAATATCAGCATTGACTTGCCAGATGTCAGCGCAAGCTGACATCTGGCAAGTTTAATCGGGAATAAATGTTTTATGTGCAAGTCTATCGTACTGCCTACGACCGAATCACCTGGGATGTGCCCAATCTCACCAGAGCTCAGACGCTAAGCGGGTTTGAGCCTGGATAGCCCTCGGATGGGCGCCCACCGTACATAAAACATGTGGCGTAGACTGCTGTGGAGCTACATCGTCAGCGGAGAGCAGTGCATGCCGTTCAATCATGTGGCATCTGTGCTCCCCATCCTCACCAACCCACACGGACCAGCATGGTCAAGTACGGCCAAATCACCCCCCCCCCCCAATGACCTGCACAGCATTTGGGAGGCACCTCATAAAAGCAGTGGATTGACAATTATGGCAGTATAGGTATACTGTATGTACAAGCATCAGTTAAAATAAATCACTGCGTACCCCGACACATTGCAACCATATGACGCTACTTTATCCGTAAACGACCTTTGAGCCACTAAGTCATCCCACTCCACATTTAATATGATGATATTTTTTTTGCAGTCATTGCTAATGGTGCTGACTGACACTCTCTATAGCAGAGAACCCAGCTCATTCACTGGTGGCTTGCCCAGCTTCAATCCCAGGATCTCAGTGGTGCTGCAGCTCCTGACAATTCCCAAGCCACCCGCCCATCTCCGTCAACTCCGCAAATGTATTTTGCCTGACATTCCTCGCCCTCGAAGACACCGCCGTGACCACCAACCACATCAGAACATCAACAGGCCGAGTGCACATCTCCTTCACGAATGGAAAATTAAAGTGGTCATGCACCCAACAGCGATGGGCCACATAGTAAAGCCACTGTAGTCTGTGATCCTTCAATGGAGGAGGAGGGATAGCAAGACGACACGAACTCTCTCCTCCTCAAGCCCTCTTGTCGTGGCGAGCAGCAGACCTCGACATTGGCAGAGCTCCTGGACACATCGAGCTCCTGGACACATTACCATCCACAAGAAAAAAACCTCCATCCAGTATCAACAATTTAAACTCCAAAACACAAATGAACAAGATTGCACTGATAGGGTGTAAAAATGATGGTCAGTGGAGGAAAGTGTTCGTTATTATAATTCAGCTGGACCAAGCGGATGGCGATATTTAAGCAATCTCCCACCTTGGAAATAGACATATAAACAATTGGAAAGTGTTTGTTCGAATGTGCATATATATCACTATTAGATTGATTAAATGTGTGCCCTTGTTGTCGTGTGTGTGTGTCTGTGCAAATACGCATGCTACAAATACCACATATCCACAAGCCTTGTGCGCATTAATGTTGGAAAATACATCGGTGCCTTGCGCTTACGTCAAATAACCTACATATGAATATCAAATCACAGCACCGAGTATTAAAACATTCATGGGAACATTAAAATACGATTTTAATAGTGTGCCCTATGCAGCGGGTGAATATACGTTATGCAATTTCCATTTGTGCGTTCCTATTCAGTATAAAAATGACACGACCTCCGCACAATACCTCGTATGAATCGGGGGAATTCAAAATGGTTTTTTTAAAACATATTCTAATAGAAAACATTGTGCACATGTCTAGAGATAATGCTTCCTCAATATATGCATTGCATTATTGATACGTATCCTATATAAATTGCAGGCGAGTCAAGGTTGAAGCAATAAATGCCTTCGTTTTACATATTAAAGAAAATCACCGTGCAAAAATATCAGTGCACAGCACGCAGCGCTCGAAGACGTGCATCCTCGTCGTTGTTGTTGTTGTTGTGATCAGCCCTGTGCTGCGTCTGTACAAAAGCAGTGGACAGCGCAGTCCAGTGCTGGATGAAGGCCTCCGCATGCCACGACTGTTGAAGTGGTTGCTTGGCCATGCCACAGGGCCCGTTCAAATATGGTTCGCCGCTGATGTTAGCTGTGGCCGGGCTCATCGCGCAGTACACACGAGCAGATTGTGAGACAATGACACGTGAAATCCGAGAGAGGGAGACCGGTCCTGGGTTTGCCCAGGACTAGCTCGCTGACCAGCCCCTTCTGGACATGTGTGATAAAGAGCTTCATAGCTCATCGGATTACTCCAGTCTACATAAAGATTCTGATTCTGAGTTTCAGAGAAGTCTAAACTGGATATTAGCAAAGTGTGTTTTAGAAAAGTGACACGTGGTCCATGCTTTGCCTTGTTGACGAGAATGCTCCTATAAAACACTGCTGCCAGAAGGTCCATTTGTCAATGGACTTGAGTGTCATGTTTTGTTGGCAACGATACAGACCCCTTTCCTGTTTATTATGAATGCATTACGTACATTATGAGCTAATGCATGCAGCGCATACAGCCAGATTACAGCAGGGAGAAGAGTAAACAAGTCTAATTTACAGTGTCTGACACGCTATTGAGAAACCAAACATATTCATCTTCTGAATTGGCAACAATGCCAACAACAAACAAACCCCTACTACTCTATGTAACAATGATAATAATACTCTTAGGTTTTTTCGGTAAAGTCACGTAGGTAAAAATAAAAATAAATAATATATACATTTATATTATTTATTTTTATTTTTACCTACGTGACTTTACCGAAAAAACCTAAGGGTATGAATCCTTGCAGTCACGAAAGCTTCAAATCTAGAATGATAATAATAGCAACGTCGACGCGGTGTCCGTCCGCTCTTGAAGAGAGAGAACGACTCAGCGGCGCGAGGAACCACAGACGAGCAGGAGCCACGGGCCCAACTGTCACAGACGATTACCCGAGATCTGTGGTCCTCTATATATGAAGGTGTTATTGGTCAACTCATGACTGTTTACATATACTGGGTGTGAGCCTATCTACTGCATGCAACTTTCACACCCCAGTATATAGAATAAATAAATAACGTTAATACACAATAGAAGGTTTAGAGTGAATAATTGAAGCCAGGGTCATCCAAACCTCCTGCACTGAGGGCCGGATTGACTAACATGCTCGGGGCCGTGGGTCAGCAACGGAATAATTCATGAAGAATTGAACAGAGATGTACTCAGAAAAGAGATAGGAGGAAGCTAGGAGGTTTATGCTTTTAAAAGAGAGATATATACAGTATATAAAAGAGAGACATGTTTAAAAAGAGAAATATCCGAGATTGGAAACGAGTTGGGAAAAGGGAAGTTACAGATTGGAAACCCGTGAATTCAAAAGATAAGCGACACAGAAGGGATATCTATTCATAAGAGATGCTTATAGCCAGCGTTTACTGTATCAAGACAGATACCTCAATATCCAAGGATCATTTCGGTCTGAAGCTTGAAGACTGGACATGAGGAGTGAACCCTAAAAACACGAGCAAAGCGCTCCGAGCTCCAAACATCGATCCACACCAGACACCAGAAATCACAAGGGAGCACTTGCCCCAGTTCTGTACGTCCTGGGCATTAACACAGGAACCTAACATTCATAATGGACCTTAGTCTGCCTGTATGAGCCGCAGATATAAACACTGAAGCCGATGCATTATAGATAAGGGAGCCATCATCTGGCTTTCTGAGCCACAGACATTAACAATTAACCAGAGCAATTACAACGGTGCCTTGGTCCGGCTCTGTGAGACTTGGTCATTAAGGATGATGGTGAACTCGACGAATCCCAAATACATTCGAATCTTACACATCCCATCAACATCCTCGGTGGCGTTGCATCGCTAATTATCAAGCTACGGCCTGCCATGCCTTCAGTTGCCGTTGGCAACATACACAACACGTTACAGTGACAATGGACTTCGGCACGCCGCCTTAGGCCAAGACTGCAGTTCATTGTGCTTATTGATGGAATGCCACGGGAACATTCCCGCTCGTGCCATTCCATTTGCCGTGTATGGATTTCAAGGTGCGTAGAGGAATGTCCCTTTCAACGCAAACGGAATGAACGACATTCACGGAGACGATGCAACGCAAAAAGTCGCCGTGGCCATGACCACATCTCTGGACGCGACACAAAATGGGGGGGGGGGGGGGGGGGGAGAGGCAAGACACATCGCGTCTCCCTGCGGCGTCCTTGGGCCCAGAGGCCCAGAATATCAAGTGGGCAGCAACAAGCAGCACGGTCAACGTTGTCATCGATGAGAGTGAGCAGATTTCTGGGCAAGTGGAGGGGGATATGCTTGGTTCTCCAACAGGTTTTTTTTTTTATCGAGGTCAGAGAGTGAGGATGTAAAATGCTACGGGGCAGGTAATAAAGAGGACTGCCCGATTCGTAATATGGTTCCTTCGTGTTGATCGTGTCGGTGCCAATGTTGAACTGGAACCCTCCACCACCCGACAGAGCCAGCTGATTCACGTTGTCACGTGGGTGAATGTGCCAATTGATTTGGTCTATCGGCAAAACTGGAGGAATGTTGAAAGGAAAACACAACAGTGACAATGACTGTACGACCTTTTGCTGGAGATAACAATAAACTTGATCGAGTGTTCAGCAAAAAGCTCAGCTCTCGCGTGACCTGAATCGTATGGGTCACAAAAGCCCACAAATACAAAGAGGAGAGAGACAGCCTGTCAAAGGTGTGAATGAAGATTCCCCATAGAGAAGAAACGAATGGGGCGTGAGGCGGTAATGTTTACGTCAACAATGAGAAAACATTAAGTACATCAGTCATCCTTCATCGCCGGTTAGGAGACATCGTTATAGTTGGTGGTAATGACGTTGGTTTGGCAGGTGTTTACTTTTTAAGCAACCTTGATTTAAAAAATCAAAACTCTTAAAAACTCGCCCAGCACCAATCAAGATGTATAAACCGCACCTCACACTTGACGCGCAACTACTCGCTCAGACGTGGACAAAGCAGCTGCAGCCAATGATGGAGTTGTGCGATAACGAGAGCAATTTGGGTTGCACAACCGATCGCTCGCGCGTGGATCCGCCTTAAAAAAAACTTGCCCAGATATAGCGCAGGGCCAGCTCTAGTGCAGTGCAAAGCATTTGTCTGCAACGAGGGGCATACCCAGCTTGTCGTGAAGACTCCGCTTGTCCTTCCTCTGCCGTAGCTGGGCCTCCAGGCAGGGCAGGCCTCCCACGTCGGCGAAGCACAGCTTCTTGTTGATGAAGAGGAAGAGCAGCACCAGCAGCAGCACAAAGAGCCCCACCGCCGACAGGAAGCCCACCGCCTCCGGGGAGACTGCCGGTGGCACGGGGAGGAGAGACAGCGGAGGCCACGAGCAGAGAGACAGTCACCGCTGAGCGAGGCAGCAGCAACACTCGCTGGGCCACAGCTCACAACCAACTTCAGCCGCATTTGGCAAATGGGAGGATATTTGAGACTCCAGACAAAGCCCGCTCATGCCACTCAACGCTCCATGCATTCACATTCACGATGGGTTAACGATAACAATAAAGGTGGCGTTAATGATATCACAGGAATGTCAATTTACAATGGCGATGGGTGGCGCACGCCTGTAATCCAGCTCAGCAGAGGTGGCGGCAAGGGTCGGTGGGTCACACGCACGTTGTGAAACATCCTTCCCGTGGGCGTCGAGGTAAGAGACGGTGGTCAACACGATCCTAACAGGATGGGATATAGTGTTGCCCCTTCGCACACGAGAGTTTTCTCCGGGTGCTTCGGTTTCCTCTCCCACTTGTATGCACACTCACTCATTGGTTGAAAATATCTTAAGCTATGTGCCTCCGTGTCTGTGGATTGCACCGCGTTGTGTGATGCAATTGCATATTTGGTGCAAAATAAAACAAAGCAGCTTGACCCCACACAGTAAATGCCAAATAATTCATCGTTCGTGTCATTGTGGAGAACATAAGTAGCAAAATAAATAATCAGACAATTTGCCTCCTAAACAGACCTGACATTGATAATAAAAGAAACATATTTTTCACACATCCCATCAGCCACACAGCGCTTGCGACAAGAGGCAAACTCTCTCCGCCCGGCCAAGTCCAACGTCTCGCAGGCCGATCCCTCACGGCGACAGCCGGCGTGCTCCCGACGGAGCTCTTTCCCTCTCGGAGCGCCGACACAAACTATTACAGCGGCCGCGCACATTCACTCGCGGAGGAGCCTTACCCCAGAAACCGAGCGCTCAAGTCCAACGGACAGTTTTCCATTACGTCGATACATTCACCATGGAAACGAAAATGTCTTCGAGTTTTGCCAAACCTTTTTTCATTGGGCATGTCAAAGAACTTTTTTTTTTCTCCACTTATTACACAACCACCGAATCTGAACAACACAAGCGCAAAGATTGATAATGACCGTTCTGTAACGACCGCCAACCGACGGTCGATGGGAGTCGCCCACTGCCACACTCGCGCTGAAGTTTGCAGAACGTTCGCGGAAACGAATCTTGCCTATTTGGACATCAATCTGCACGGATGGACACATCGGGTCACTTGGCGCTAGCACACCCAACCACGCAGCCACATCGCGAAACGGCTAATCGCACCCCGGGCACGCGAGCCTCACAGTCCCACATTCACAATTCGTGCACCGACGCAGACGACGAGATGGCATTCGGAAACAAGGACATGAGCGCACAAAAATGAACAGAAACCGAAAAGTCACGAAGAGATGCATTTCTGAAATTATACTGAGCGGCAGAAAGAGAACCACAAGGATTATGGGACATGCGTAGGCTTATTAAATCACTCAAAGTGCTAAGGACAGTAAGTTGTCTTGGGCAGGATAAGTTGCTAAAAGTGATGCTGGACAATGGCCAAGAATGACGACGGACTGGAAGCCAAGGAATGGAACACGTCGAAAAGTCGTCCACCGTGGAGGTGGAGCGATAGGTCCTGTGCAGGTGCCGGGTGGATTCACGTTTCGCAGGATTGAGGAGACCTTCATCCCGCAGTGGATAAACCACGGCTGACGATGATCGATCCATGTTATGGAAAGCACGATCTTGTTGCCCTTTGAAAGAGCAGCCCTGCAGTGTGAGCCATGCGTCACAACCACGCGGCCGTGAACGTCGCCTTCCACCGGATTTTTGGCGAGGACGCGCCGATGATATATCCGCGTTCCTGGCGGCGCGTGACGCGTCCATGCCGCTGCGAGGTGCAACCACCGCGCGCACAATGAGAACGAGAGCCACCCCCACCCACAGGTGTTGCCGACTCTGTGCCAAGGCACGAGATCACAACTCCCCTTACAGAGCTCGGTGGATGAGTAGGCTTGGTTGGAGCAGCAAAACTGAGGGAGGCGTCACACTTAGCCGAATGGCGTCATTGAAAAAACATCCAAAACACGCGAAGGTCATGCGCCTTTTATACACCGCGTGTGTCGTACCCACGCGGCTAAGCAACACTACATCTTAACAAACAAAATGAAACCAAACTGGAAGTCAATAGGAAGAGGTTCCCGCGTATGTGAAAACATAATAATCTCGCGTACAGGTGGCGTGCGGATGACCACATCATCGCGCGACCGTGAGAGATGGCGACGGGCGGCTTGGGGAGGGGCCTTCACCCAGCAGTGGACAGACCATGGCTGACGAGGATGATGATGATTATAGGATCTCCCAAGCGGGTGGAAGTTGTGGGTATGGGAGAGATGGGTGGAATGTAGAGGAAGCAGAGAGACAAGAGAGAGAGAGAAGCCACTCGGAGCACAGCTGAGTGCTGGCCCCGGGGCAGCTCCAGCACAGCGACGCCGCCCTCCCCCCCTCCTCACACGGCGCAACGCAATCGTGGACTTCGTGCGTCGCGGGGCCGCCCGCGACGCGAACCACCCACGCGCTGTCATCCTATTGTGCGCCCGGCAAAGCAGCTCCTGGGGGTGCCAAACGTCAAGCGAACGGCACTCCCCGTTATCATCCCCGCACCCACCCGCCCGCCCGCACCGCACAATGGAGCACTGCATGGGGAGAGCGCGCGCAGTCGCCCACACAAAGCGGAGCGCTCGCGGCAGCGCGAGGCCAACGGACCGGGCGGCGCAGCACGGTCCAGTGGCCTTGCGTGGGGCCACCAGCGCCATGCAATTTGCATTATGAACGCACTCTGCACGCCGCACTCTGCACGCCGCACGCCGCACGCCGCACGCTGCACGCTGCACGCCGCACTCTGCACGCGCACCAGGCTGACGCGACACTTGACAGCAGTGTGCAAGAAACACGATGTTTGCGGAGGCGTTTAGGCAATTTGGCAGCCAATTATGCAGAATATACACAAAACTGACAACATAAAGACTTGTCGCTTGCTCTTCTTTTAAGAACGTATTATTAAAGTAACAAAAAAACTGTATTTTTTTACAGCTATTTCCTCTGGACAAAATTATTTAGTCGGGGGTGGGGTAAATTGTACTGTTTCCACGGTATATATATACTGTATTTTTTTCAATGCAATAGGATATCAATTATATCACGTGACGATTTTGACGATATCAGTTTACCATCGCTTTGTAATTGTTTCACTTTTATTATTGCACACTCTTCGTGCTCTGCCGTACTCCCCAGTGCAGCAAACTATCACCAAACGGTTCTTCGACTCAAGTGGACTCGACATGAGCCCTTCACGACTTCTCATCATGCAACTAGACAACTTACAATGCTTACGACGTGCATGCTATCAAAACATCATGACGTCATATCACTGGCATGCGGTTCCATTAACCTAGGAGACATATGGCACGCAACTTCAATTGTTATTTAAAGCATGCGGGCTTTTGCGACCAACATTATGATTCACACTTTATTTTGAGGTCAGACAACGTAAGTCGATTGTGCGTCATGCACCCTCCGTCACCCGACACAGCCAATTAATAAAGCCGTCACATAATGAACAAACGTGGCCAATCTATGACGGCTTCGCCGTGGTCAATCTATGGCCGCTTCAGCAGCAGCAGCACCGCTGTGCTGGAGAGCGATCCCGAGACTGGAGGGGGACATTCTAAAAACATTCTGGAAAATGCCTGATGATGCTGATTGCAACCGTCAACGAAACGTCCGTAGCCTGTAGCCACTTGTTGAACGCGTGTGGCTCGCTGTCCAACAACGTCTCGGACGGTGGTGGTGGTGGCGGTGGCGGCGGTGGTGGTGGTGGTGATGTTGGCGGTGGTGGCGGTGGTGGTGATGGTGGCTGTGCTGAAGCAGTCATCTACTGGTCACGTTTGTTCATCACGTCACAGCTTTACCAATTGGCTGTGTTGGGTGGAGGAGGGTTTAAAACACACTTTTTCCTGCCTCTCAATCATGAGCTCAATTGTTATTGTGAATTGTTACTGTGGCCCTTTCATAAATATTATCCCGGGAAATAAACACGTAAAATAAAATAAAATAGATCAATGACAATCATGATATGATAATACTATATGTAGCAATACATAGAGTGCGATTTGATTACCACTGGACCTTATATCACACGATATACGGATACATTATATTGTAGTATCACAACCCTCGTAAATTGTTAATTCCTCATGGTTTACACAATCATACGCGGGTGCCGGGCGGTCGCATGAGCTGTTTGCTATCATTTCGTGCCATACACCTTTGGACAACTTGTTTCCGTGGTTAGCCAAGGGCAATGGACTTTTTACACCAAAGCTTTAGCTTATGAATGAAACGAGAAACATAATTTGTTATGACGAACGTTACGATCGCACACGCACGAGCAGGCTTTCCCATAAGTATTTTTTTGCAAGAGGATATATTGAACATGCATTTGCCGAGTGATATTTGATCGTCTCGATGGGGGCGAGTCATCTGCGGCACGTGAGCCGCCACCGTTGCCTGCCGCTGTCCACGGATTTGAATTTATAGCGAGCGTGGTCGCTCCGAGTGAGAAGTCCAACGTGACCCCACTGCCAGTAAAACGCAGGTTGCCGTGAAACTCGAGAAGTAGAAAAGTACGAGATAATCCACGGAAGACGTTCAGCAACACATACGAAATACGAAAAAAGGACAAAACTGAAATGGTTTTGGATGTTGAGCAAGCCTTCCGCATGCCCTAAATTTGCATAAAATTTTACCCCCAACAACTTGGTGTCAAATAAGTACATATACGCCCCTAATTTATAACCATTAAAGGCTTAACATTGCAGAGGCGTATTTCCTACGTCCTGTCAAACAATACTCGGTGGTCAATTAATAAGTGCAGTCCTATTCCAAATAATACAGAAGAGGTAACATTTGTGGAAATTAATTGCTCTAAAGAATTTGTTGATGTCAGTGCGAGTTTACAAAATACAAACAAATTACGTCTACATTTTCAGACTGATGCAGAATAAAAGCAGTCGTTTTCGGGCACTTGTTGTTTGACAATGCTGGGAAGGAGCCTTTGGCAGAGCGTTGAGCGCACTGCAAACCGGGCAACCCGAGTTCAATTCCCAACCACGGCGGAGATCAGCGGCAAGTGGTATCTGAACTGGTCTTGAGCACGCCACTGCTTCCCTGATCTATACTGACCAGCGTGGTGAAGTATGGTCAAACAATGCCCATGATTGGCACACCCTCAGAAGGTCTGTTATGCAGTAGCGAATTGATAAAGGAGTGTAAGATATTAATACTTTATTTGGTTATTATTACAATATAAGTTAAAACGGTCACATTCGGTCATGGCATTGTAATGGCCATAGAGTGGCATTACACATTCGTTCACAGCTCACCTGTCCCCATCCACCACGTAGCAGATGGCCCGCCGTGTAGCCTTACAGCTCTGAATGGAAAACAGTAGATGCATGACCAGCCAGGCCATCACCCTCGACGACAGAAGATTTCGTTTCGGTAACGCGACACTTCACCGTTCCAGCCACGCCATCGTTTCTCTGCCTCGGCCACAGCCGCCCTCTCTCTCGCTGTGCCTGTACCTCCAAATCGCAGGCTGAGAATGTTGCTTTTCATCTCGTGCTTCCTCCTAATGATGCCTGTCACCATTTTATACGGTAGCCGGTTCGTGAATAATACAAAAGGGTTTCTGCGATAGCCATTGCCGCTTCCTCACTGCGATTCACGTACGACCGATCGCCTTGCCGCTGGAAGCCAGCTACACACCGCTGGAAGTCAGCTACACACCGCTGGAAGCCAGCTACACACCGCTGGAAGTCAGCTACACACCGCTGGGAAGCCAGCTACACACCGCTGGAAGCCAGCTACACACCGTTGGAAGCCAGCTACACACCGTTGGAAGCCAGCTACACACCGTTGGAAGCCAGCTACACACCGTTGGAAGCCAGCTACACACCGTTGGAAGCCAGCTACACACCGTTGGAAGCCAGCTACACACCGTTGGAAGCCAGCTACACACCGTTGGAAGCCAGCTACACACCGTTGGAAGCCAGCTACACACCGTTGGAAGCCAGCTACACACCGTTGGAAGCCAGCTACACACCGTTGGAAGTCAGCTACACACCGTTGGAAGTCAGCTACACACCGTTGGAAGCCAGCTACACACCGTTGGAAGCCAGCTACACACCGCTGGAAGCCAGCTACACACCGCTGGAAGTCAGCTACACACCGTTGGAAGCCAGCTACACACCGTTGGAAGCCAGCTATACACCGTTGGAAGCCAGCTATACACCGTTGGAAGCCAGCTATACACCGTTGGAAGCCAGCTATACACCGTTGGAAGCCAGCTACACACCGCTGGAAGTCAGCTACACACCGCTGGAAGCCAGCTATACACCGTTGGAAGCCAGCTATACACCGTTGGAAGTCAGCTACACACCGCTGGAAGCCAGCTACACACCGTTGGAAGCCAGCTACACACCGTTGGAAGCCAGCTACACACCGTTGGAAGCCAGCTATACACCGTTGGAAGCCAGCTACACACCGTTGGAAGCCAGCTACACACCGTTGGAAGCCAGCTACACACCGCTGGAAGTCAGCTACACACCGCTGGAAGCCAGCTATACACCGTTGGAAGCCAGCTACACACCGTTGGAAGTCAGCTACACACCGTTGGAAGCCAGCTACACACCGTTGGAAGCCAGCTATACACCGTTGGAAGCCAGCTACACACCGTTGGAAGTCAGCTACACACCGCTGGAAGCCAGCTACACACCGCTGGAAGCCAGCTACACACCGCTGGAAGTCAGCTACACACCGTTGGAAGCCAGCTACACACCGCTGGAAGTCAGCTACACACCGTTGGAAGCCAGCTACACACCGTTGGAAGCCAGCTATACACCGCTGGAAGCCAGCTACACACCGTTGGAAGTCAGCTACACACCGTTGGAAGCCAGCTACACACCGTTGGAAGCCAGCTACACACCGCTGGAAGCCAGCTATACACCGTTGGAAGCCAGCTACACACCGTTGGAAGTCAGCTACACACCGCTGGAAGTCAGCTACACACCGCTGGAAGCCAGCTACACACCGCTGGAAGTCAGCTACACACCGTTGGAAGTCAGCTACACACCGCTGGAAGTCAGCTACACACCGCATCTCACGATGCTCCATATTCACTTCGTGGTGATTAGACAAGAGCCTCTGGCCGAGAATTTCTTCTGACAATCTAACCATGCGCCCTAACCGCATACCCCAACCACGCGCCCTAACAATGTACCCTAACCGCGTACCCTAACCATGTACCGGGGGTTGAATGAAAACAGATGAACACAAACATGGCACTTGGGCAGCTCCACAAAAATGAGGCAACATCGTGGTAAAACACTCTAAATCATCCCAATAATGTGTATACGGTGTTACTCGATAGGGCGTTACTCTTGGAAAACATGGCTTACTCATGCAATAAAGTCGATGGTTTAGGGTTGATACAAACACGACGCTGAACGCACCGAAACATCATCGCAGCGAGCATGAAGGAGTCTGTCTGCCCGAGTAGTTTCAGCAAAACTTCTCCCTCTTTTAGAAAGCTGGACGAATACTTTCCTAAAGTAGAGTCACTGATTGGTTGACACGCCATCCCCATGGCCCCATATTTAAACTGCAATGATTACGTCATCAACCAAAAGGTTTACATCAATCTGGAATCAATCCTTTCCAGGGTTAGAATCTGAAATCACCCCAAAAGCATCCGATCTCATCAGATCTCGGAAGCTAAGCCGGAATGAGCCTGGAGATAGCGCTTGGATAGATGACCAGCGCACACAAGGCAGGCATTCGAGGTGGGTAGCGGAGGACCGCACACCAACAAACAACCCCCACGGTCCACACGGCGTGGGCGTGCCCTCATCCAGCAGCGGAGTAAAGGCTGTGCATGTACAACCTACAACTCACAAACGTCATTTGCGCAACTCTATGTATGTTCTTGCAGCAGCATGTATACAACCTCACTTAAGAGCCTCTTATTTTTGATTTAAAGCTTTCGTGACTGCAGGGATTCATATTCTTGGTTCTTTCGGTAAAGTCACGTAGAAGGGAAATAATAAAATAATATAAATATAAAACAATAAAAATTCTCACGACGTTTCGACTGCAACACAAGCAATCATCATCACCAGGTGTGAAATCGAAAGCAAGAAAATTTGAAAAAAGGTGGCGGTTTTTCATCACACCTGATGATGATTGCTTTTGTTGCAGTCGAAACGTCGTGAGAATTTTTTATCCTTTTATATTTATATTATTTTATTTTATTATTTCCCTTCGACGTGACTTTACCGAAAGAACCAAGCCTCTTATTTGTCAATGTCGTGAAACGGTCCATTGCTGTGGAACTCTCCTGTAAAGGTGACGACGTCAGTGGTGTTTTCCCTCGGCGAGGAAGTCACCTGCACGTCCTGACAGCACACTCGAAGACGAGCCACAGGCGCGTGATCATGGCCACCCACACTCCGGGCCACACAGTTCACCGCCGTGGTCTGCGCTCCTTCAACGGAGGACGACGTGGAGCAGAACAACGACACGGACACTCTCTTTTGAAGGCGTCTCGTCGTGTCAAGAGGGCCTCCGGTAAGCACGGTTGGCTACGTACGGTGCTAGAGAAGTCCCACATACATATTGGCATCTATCTCCTTAACGTATTGCTGCGGCCATCACACGCAAGAGCAGAACTGCAGTCGATGAGCACCGACGCCGGATGGACGTGTGCGCCCTTCACAGCGACGGCTTGCGCGGCTTGCTGCTGCTGGGCAGGCGACGAGTGGAATGTGGCCGCCACTCCCTGCAGAGTGCCGCCTCGGCCCTGAGCGCTGCTGCTGCCGCCGCCGTCACCGCCACTTGTGGCAACCACCAGCCACCATCGCCATCACAACAACGCAAAGCACACGCGCGCGTCTCCACGGGGTATATTCTCATGCAAAAACGGACACGCTGCACGGACACGCATCGTGCGCGGTGCGTGTCACAGCCCCTGCGTCATTCCACTGCTGGGTGGAGGGCCCCCTACTCTACGTCGTGGGATATCAAGGTGTACACAATGACCATACTTCACCACCCTTGCTTGGGTCAGTGCGGGTTGGTGATGGAAGTGGAGTGCACCAGTGGATATTGCTGCGCCGACTGCCCTGGACTGCTTACGACGTAGCCACCGCGCCCCGCAGCCTATAGCACCTGCTGCGCACCAGCACTGCCCAAGCTAGAGCCCTGCTTAGCTTCCGACGCCTGACGAGACGGCGCGCATTCCGGGAGAGGTGGTCACAGTGTCGCCCGCGAGTTATTCATGTCGGGCGGTGTCGACAGTCCTGACGAACTCACCGCTCTGCCACAATCCGCTGCTGGATGAAGGCTCTGCCTCCTCACGCCGTTGAAGGTCACGGGGGTGGGGTTTGTTTGTCCATACTTCACCACGCTGGTCGAGTGCGGTTCACATCTCGCCCTTCCCCACTGACGTTAGAGAGCGAACACGGCTCGCTTCTAACACGGCTCGCTTCTAACACGGCTCGCTTCTAACACGGCTCGCTTCTAACACGGCTCGCTTCTAACACGGCTCGCTTCTAACACGGCTCGCTTCTAACACGGCTCGCTTCTAACACGGCTCGCTTCTAACACGGCTCGCTTCTAACACGGCTCGCTTCTAACACGGCTCGTTTCTAACACGGCTCGCTTCTAACACGGCTTGTTTCTAACACGGCTTGCTTCTAACACGGCTTGTTTCTAACACGGCTTGCTTCTAACACGGCTTGTTTCTAACACGGCTCGCTTCTAACACGGCTCGCTTCTAACACGGCTTGTTTCTAACACGGCTCGCTTCTAACACGGCTCGCTTCTAACACGGCTCGTTTCTAACACGGCTCGCTTCTAACACGGCTTGTTTCTAACACGGCTTGTTTCTAACACGGCTCGCTTCTAACACGGCTTGTTTCTAACACGGCTCGCTTCTAACACGGCTCGTTTCTAACACGGCTCGCTTCTAACACGGCTTGTTTCTAACACGGCTCGCTTCTAACACGGCTTGTTTCTAACACGGCTTGCTTCTAACACGGCTCGCTTCTAACACGGCTCGCTTCTAACACGGCTTGCTTCTAACACGGCTTGTTTCTAACACGGCTCGCTTCTAACACGGCTTGCTTCTAACACGGCTCGCTTCTAACACGGCTCGCTTCTAACACGGCTTGTTTCTAACACGGCTTGCTTCTAACACGGCTCGCTTCTAACACGGCTCGCTTCTAACACGGCTCGCTTCTAACACGGCTTGTTTCTAACACGGCTTGTTTCTAACACGGCTCGCTTCTAACACGGCTTGTTTCTAACACGGCTTGTTTCTAACACGGCTTGCTTCTAACACGGCTCGCTTCTAACACGGCTTGTTTCTAACACGGCTTGCTTCTAACACGGCTTGTTTCTAACACGGCTCGCTTCTAACACGGCTTGCTTCTAACACGGCTTGCTTCTAACACGGCTTGTTTCTAACACGGCTTGCTTCTAACACGGCTCGCTTCTAACACGGCTTGTTTCTAACACGGCTTGCTTCTAACACGGCTTGTTTCTAACACGGCTTGCTTCTAACACGGCTCGCTTCTAACACGGCTTGTTTCTAACACGGCTTGTTTCTAACACGGCTCGCTTCTAACACGGCTTGTTTCTAACACGGCTTGCTTCTAACACGGCTCGCTTCTAACACGGCTCGCTTCTAACACGGCTTGCTTCTAACACGGCTTGTTTCTAACACGGCTTGCTTCTAACACGGCTCGCTTCTAACACGGCTTGCTTCTAACACGGCTTGTTTCTAACACGGCTTGCTTCTAACACGGCTTGCTTCTAACACGGCTCGCTTCTAACACGGCTTGTTTCTAACACGGCTTGTTTCTAACACGGCTCGCTTCTAACACGGCTTGTTTCTAACACGGCCTGTTTCTAACACGGCTCGCTTCTAACTCGGGTTGACGAAGGACAATCTTCGACAGCCCCCCACACGGCTGGCTATCACCTTCCTCACAAGTCACAAGTCGACATTTCACAACAGACGCAACCAAAGCGACGCGACCAGCAGCTGAGCTCGTGACGCACACCACCGGTGTGTCAACAAGTGCCATCATCGTCGTCGCCGCCGTACCTCCTTCACTCGCAGCACACAGAGCCACCCGGTCCCTCCTAGCAGCTCGGGAGGGTCAAGAGGCGCACGGAGAGCGCCGTGGGCTCGAGACGGCTCGAGACGGCCCGCACGACTTCCTCCTCCTGCTGCTGCTGCCTGGGCAGGCACCTCGCCCTCACCTGGAGTCACTCGCGCGGGCCAAACCAACTCAGCCCTCACCCCCAGGGGGGGGGGGGGGTTCTCAGGCACGTGGAGCAAACCAACTCCACCCTCTCCGCTGTGGGGGATTCGGAGTGTCTTCGTTAAACCTCCTATGCCACTTGGAGGTGTGTGTGGAGCAAAGCAACTCCGCCCTCTCCGCTGTGGCGGATTCGAAGTGTGTGGAGTGAACCAATTCGGTTCTCAGCCAGGGGGAATTTCGTGTTGTGGGGAGCAACCGATCGTGGGAGATCGAGGGATGTGACGTGATGGGTGGATGGGAGGGATCGGGAGGAACGATCACACCCCCCACGCCTCCAGCGTTACAATGAATTGCTACGATCCGAGGTCGCGAAATGATATTCGTATTTTTAATTAAAACATTTCACCTGCTTGTTCCCTGGAAATGAAACACCTCGCTGGCAAGGGTGTCTAGAGTGCCGAGTGACACACAAACACACACAGCGATCGCGTAATGTCACGTGCACACACATCTAAAGTGCATCACTTATGCGGGTATGGATGTGTACGATATTACACCTAGTCAAAACACGGAGATACATTCCCAATGAAACAGTTCACCCTGCCGGTTCGTGCACAGTGTATTCTGCGACAGTTGCACCCACGACGCGGCTGCAGGGGTCACGCGGGCCCAATGCACACGCAGCGCAATATACACGTAGGAATCTAACACGGTACATTCTAATACACACGATCCTATATATCGTGAGCGTAGGAATCGACACTAATGTGGCGATGCGTTGTAACAGATTTTGCATGTAAAATCGCAGCTTGTTGCCAAAATTCGCGGTTAGAATCCAACGGCCGCCCTGATTAATACTGCGGTTTGTATTTAGAAAATAAATAAATATTACACGCCGCCTGCTTCAGAGTGGACGTGCAAAATCTCGTTATATTTTTTTTGCGAGAGTAAGTTCCATTACGTACCGGCATCATAGTCCAAACTGTTCACATTCCAAAAGTACCCGCATATTAATAATGTTGGATGACATCTACGGTAACACTCATCGGAGACAAAGACACCCCGCACAGCCTCAAGAGGCTGTTGGAGCAAGTGCCGTCAGCGAGCCCTAAGAAGTCTGGGATGACACACGAGGGAGTGAGCAGGGCCGGATCATGGTCACGTGAGGCCCCTGGGCTCATGTCTTTTGGAGCCCCCCCCCCCCCCCGCTTTCCTATGTTGGTGTCTTTCTTGCCTTCCTCCTCGCAAACTCAGCCACTAGATCGTCAAAATCTCGCTGTCTGACAAGGTCTGACTCTATTGACATGAGTGGCAATGAGCTGAGACGTGTTTGGCAACATGCTACTCCACAACTCGTTTTTTATTCTGTCTAAAAGGGAAAATGTCTGCTCACCCTGGCAGTTTGTCACTGGCAAAGTTAGAAACATCCCAAATGCCACAAACACATTGGGGAACACTGACTGCAGATTAAGTGCCTGCAACGTCTCAAGCAATTTAGATGGGCACTTCTCACCCTCTGAGTCAGACATGAAAGACTTGAATTGGATGAGTTCGTTGGCAAAGTTCATATCCAGGTCTGATGGATATGCAGCGGATAGTGCATTTACCTTTTCCACTATGACATGACTGTTAGACACCTGATCTGACATAAACAGAACTCCAAAGAGACTGGTCAAACGCTTGTAACCGTCCAAGCGATGTTCAAGGCATGCCACCAGATTATCAATGAGCACACAAAATGTTTCTATTTTGAACTTCTCCCTCCCCTCAAGTGTCACACCTGGCTCTGAGCTCTCATCTGCAAATGTTTTGCGTTTCCTATTTCGCTGACGATCGTGCTTATATGACTGAGAGAAACCTGTCACATTGAAGGCTGCCCTTTCAAAAGCCTCAAACTGGTCTCGCTGTCCCGCCACAAAACCCCTCAACGAAGACAAAAACTGTGTTTGTTTTATTTTATTATTTTATTTCTAACTACGTGACTTACCGAAAGAACCAAAGAGTGTGGATTCCTGCAGTCACGAAAGCTTCAAATCAAGATTGAAGACAAAAGCTGTGCTTCTACAGAGATGTCAATGCCACTTTTGTGTAGGTGCATGCTTGTAGCGTGGAACCGGTCAAGTATGACGTCCCAGAAATGTGCCATGAACACCATCTCGAAGGTGTCCAATATAGCACGTAGTCCAGCGGCCTCAATTCGAGTATCTCTCTTCTCATTATCATTAATGCACAAACCACCAAAGGCCTCTCTAATGTGGGTGTAATTTCTCCACAGTGCCTTGATTAACTCTGCCCGAGCACTCCACCGAGTACTGGACAACGATTTGAGTGCCAGTCTGACATCTGTCTTCAAAAGACTTTCCCCCATCTGTGTGTGGATGAAGAGAAAAATGTCTACATTGACTGCAACATGTAAAAAAACTCGTCAGCCTCTGGGCTACTGCCATCTAAGGTGTTAACACCAACTAGGTTAAGTGAATGCGCTGCACAGGGCACATACTCTATCAGAGGGTTTTTTTGTTTCAGGTGGGCCTGTAGCCCATGGTATTTTCCTGATATGTTGCTTGCATTGTCATTTGACTGACCTCTACAGTTTGAGAGGTCCAACCCAAGGCCCTCCACCATCAGAGTCACACAGTCTGCTCAACTTGTACCAGTGTGGCTCTCGATTGGCTCAAAGCCCAGAAATCGCACCACCACATCCCCGCTGCTGTTAACAACCCGGAATATGGACGTCAATCGGTCCACATGTGACAGGTCTGGGGTGGAGTCAACAATTATTGAAAAATATTTGGCATCCAGAATCTCATCTGCTATTGCTTGGTGAGTTTTCTGACACATCAGCTCCATGAGTTCCTCACACATTGTCGATGACAAATAGGACACTGTGCCTCTTCCTTTTCCGCCAAACCTTTTAATGTGTTCAGCTAAGAATGGGTCAAATTGTGATGGCTATTCCAGGATGCCAAGGAAATTACCGTTATGAGTTAACTCAAACCGTTCATCATCTCCCCTAAACGCAAGTTCTCTTTCACCCAATAACTTTATCACTGCTACAACTCTTTTCAAAATGTCCCTCCAGTATTTACGTTCCCCATCAAGTTGCTGCATGAGATCTGCATCTATAGCACTGCCCCTTGTCCGCTGGTGCAAGGCAAGCATGCATGATCTGTGTTCTGCACTCTTTCAGAGTGCTTCCAGTCACTAAACCCCTGACTAAAGCCACCGAGCTTGCTGGAGAACAGTTTGCATGCAAAACAGTGCACACAACCTGTTGAGGGTGAGTACAGTAGCCACTGTTTAGAAACCTTCTGCCCATTTGGCAATATACAGTTCAGAAGTTCATTGTTGAAACTTCTCGTCTTTCCACCAAGTGCTCTATCTCGGACTGACGCTGGGTGTTTTTCACTGCGGGTTTGGAAGGGGGCTGCTCCTCATTCAATAAGCACTGACTTAACAATGTCACTGGAAGTGCTTTGCCATAATGTAGGGTCAGTGACCTCATAGCACCAGGAATGGCTTGGTTGCTGATTTAATTCTTGTGAACTGCCCAACTGCTCCTGAGGTGGAAATTATGGTTCTTGTATACCATCAGCTGTTGAGGGTTCGCCTTCAAAGGATGGCTCTGGGGGAGTGACAACATTGCTGGAAACTGAACTAGTGTGAGTTCCTTCCTCACAGCTGACAATAGTGCTGCTGTCACACATTGTAAGCGCTGAGGGCTCTGGGGGGCCCTAGTGGTGAGCTCACGCTACGAGCACCCAGGGGCCTCGTGGTCAGCTTGCGCTGTGCGCACTGAGGGCCCTGGCGTTCAACTTCCTTCGGATGTCTCGGGCCACGCACCACGCGCGGCCTGAGGCTTGGAGGCCCCTGGCAGTCCGAGGCCCCGGGGCACTGGCCCCGCTGGCCCGGCCCATAATCCGGCCCTGGGAGTGGGTAGCCAGCACCAGGCCCTGCCGCACTTGTACCCCAGTGCTGCTGTTTACACACGGAACCAGCTACACTGTTTTAAGGCTGAGTCGATCTAGGAGAGGCCTGTGATAAATTCAGGTTCGTTGCGCTACAACTGCTGCCACGCGGATATACATGCACACGTGCAGTACACACACACATCACACACACACACGTGCAGCACACACACGTGCAGTACACACACATCGCACACACACACACACAGGTGCAGCACACACACACGTGCAGTACACACACATCACACACACACACGTGCAGCACACACACACGTGCAGCACACACACACGTGCAGCACACAGACGTGCAGTACACACACATCACACACACACACGTGCAGTACACACATCACACACACATGTGCAGCACACACACACGTGCAGCACACATCACACACACACACGTGCAGTACACACACATCACACACGCACGTGCAGCACACACGCACGTGCACGCCCCGGCGTTGTCCCACCGCTCCGTCTCTCGCAGTCACCCTCGTCGGTTCTCCCGAGACACAGAGACGCAGAGACAAAGAGACAGAGAGAGTGACACAGAGACACCCTGGCCGATTCTCACGAGACACAGAGACACAGAGACACAGACACAGAGACACACTCGATGTGGCCTCTTACAGGAGGCGTCACTAGAAATCGATGACGACCGATGGGCAAGACCGGTGACAGAATGGCAGCCCAAGGAGGCAACGCGCCTGAGACGATGACCACCGCCGCAGGAATGGGACAAAGGAGATCGGTTCGCGTGTCGGAATTGAGGCGGATCGTGCCAGCACAGCGCCTGTGAGTGATGGCCATGGTTTGGGGAGACCTTCACCTATAGCGGTGGCCGGGACATCGTGTTGGGGAATGAACACGGACACGAGATGATGCCTGCTGCACTCAACTGTGCTGCAACTCCACAGGGGACGCGTGGCTGCCTCGCGTAATGGCGCAGTGAAGTGCGATCCATCACTCACATCACCGATACTTTACCAACACACGCTCCTGCATGAGGTACACGCGGACTCATCGGTCGAGCACAAACGCCATGGAATGGTTTTCCAAATCCGATGAAACTCGTCGAATAAGAATGTGTTCCGTGTTGTCCGTAAAATACCACGTCCCTGACCCGTGTCAGGTAACATATACACGTAACGGTCCTCAAATTACTTTCTGATTTCGAGCTGCTTTCACTCGAGCCTGCTCTCATCCGACTCGTGATTCAATCACTTTGATCCCGATGCGCCTTCAATAACTGCCTAAGTTCACATACAATGATGTTGTTTTCGTATGGGCCCCTGTGATAGCTTTAATTGTTGAGAAAACGTATTCTACCCAACTTGTGCTCTTTCTCATCCTCATCTTGAGCCACACTTTACCGCCTTCTTCATTACGTTATTATATCATATCCTGTAGTGACATTAATTGGTTGCTAGAATGACTATGTTATCAGCAGACCTTGTCAGCGTAAGTTATGAGAGGATTATTTTCTACGAAATATCGAAAAACATTTCCATTTTTCGCATTTAATTTGGGCTACATGATTAAATAAATAGAGTAAAGACATTTAACGTAACTTCCATTGGCCACGATCCAGTTACGATACATTTACGCACGTCATCAGCTGCAATGTTAGCACATTGAATAATGTGCATATATTGAATAATAAGAAAAGTTCTTTGATATAAATGTAAGTGGCATGCGTTAGGTATTTTACATGCACCCTGTAGGCGAAGTGTGGTCACTGATGAAGAGCCATCGCAAAGTTCCACCTCGCCAAGCAAGACTTTACCATCTGGCTATCCAGCTTCCAGCAATGCCTCATCCGACGCATATAACACATACACACACTGTGTACACACACGTACACATACTTAATTATTATAAGTTGTGTTTATAAATACTGGCAGATATGTGAAACGCTCAGATACGTGAACATACATCGAAAATTACGCTGACACGATGTACAGATACTGCACTGGGTTGTGGGCGGTTAATTGATCACGGTGGACACGTGACGGTCAAATATGCGACGCTGCCTGCCGCTGTTCGGATTTACGTCGCTTCAACGTTCGCAGCAGGGGCAGGCGGCATGCCCTGGCGTGAGGCGCTGTCCGTGGTGCTGACGAGGTGCTGGCCAGCACAGTCCGCAGACATCGGCAAGAATCAGAAATTTAGCAAGAATCAGAATGTTGTATTTATCCTGGAAGAATCCGGTGAGCCATGAAGCCACCCACCCCCTCGTGTGCAGTTCCGGCTTTCATGTGCACTTCTCGCTCACAGCACTTGCCCCAACAGTCTTTTAAGGCTACACGGGGGATCTTTGTCTTTGCTACGCTGCGCCACTCCACGGGCACTCTTATCGACCTAGAAGCGAAGCAAGCAGCGGGCAGCAGCAGCGGGCAGCAGCGGGCAGCAGCAGCAACAGCGGGCAGCAGCAGAGGCAGCAGCAGTGGCGGCAGCGGCGGGCAGCGGCAGCAGCAGCAGCAGCAGCAGCGGCAGCAGCAGCAGCAGCGGGCAGCAGCAGCAGCGGCAGCAGCGGGCAGCGGCAGCAGCAGTGGGCAGCGGCAGCGGCAGCAGCAGCGGGCAGCAGCAGCAGCGGGCAGCAGCAGCAGCGGGCAGCAGTGGGCAGCAGCGGCAGCAGCGGGCAGCGGCAGCAGCGGGCAGCAGCAGCGGCAGCAGCGGGCAGCAGCAGCGGCAGCAGCGGGCAGCAGCAGCGGGCAGCAGCGGCAGCAGCGGGCAGCAGCGGGCAGCAGCGGGCAGCAGCGGCGGCAGCGTCCCGCCGCGATGAAGTCCATGGTGCAGGGCAGCGGGAGGGGGGGGGGGTCCCTCTGAGCCCCGGTGACGCCCGATCAGCCGCGGCGACAGCGGCGGCACTCGGCACGCGGACACGGGGAGTGCCGTGGCCACCCGGGGAGTGCCGTGGCCACACGGACACCGACGCCGAGAGAGAGGCGGACGCGCGCGCACAGACACACGCAGAGCACAAGGTGCGCACAGACACACACACAACGCGCGCAGGCACAAGGCAGGCACAAGGCAGGCGGGCTACTTACTGTCTATAGCCATCATCTCTCGCCACTTTGGTTACAGCTCATGGGGGGGTCTCGTCTGTTGGCACGAGTGGGGAACACACCGATGACGAATCACGCAATGAAATCAATCCTTGGAGGACGAGGTGGGAGAGGAGGGGGAGACGCGTCTCACGACAGAGAAGAACGCGGCGATGCCCCTGCAGGAGCTGCTAAACAATGAGACGCGCGTCCCAGCTGCTGCTGCTGCTGACGCTGGGTCCAGCGACCGGCAAGCCACACACATACTGTAGCATACAGTGCCGATGCGCCTCTTCCGACGAGGAGGAGGAGGCGGCTGCTGTCCGGGCGAGGCTGGGGGCTGCCGGGAGCCGTGAGCCGTGACGTCCATCATCGGCGCGGCCCTAATGAGCCTCGCGAGTGCGCGAAGACGCCGCGCGCTGGCCAGCCAGTCCAATAGGGGAGCCTCGCGCAGTGCCTTGCTGGCGGCTGTGGGCTTACCTATCGGCTGTATCTTTATACGTGAATAACATAAGGAGAGATGGTTTTATGTTTTGTACAACGGCGTATAAATGCAACGCACGGTTATGTAACACGCAATGCAAAAATAAAACTATATAATATATACATACAAAGCACAATATATTTTATACACACACCAGAGAATTGTTCCCAAAATGCAATTATCATAATCATCAGCTGTGAACAATCTACTACTGGATGAAGCAGAGTCCAGGTGACAGCGTGGAGGCGCTGTCACCTGGACTCTGCTGGGGGATGTATTCACGAACGCCACGAGTAGGGCGAGCACAGGAAGGCCCCCAGGTATGAGTGCAGGCGAGACAACGCGGGGCTTGCAGCATGCACGAGATGCTGGTCTGGTGGCAGCTGGCGGTCAGAGCCACCGAGGCTGTGGCCATCGCGGCCTCGCGTTAATCTTCCCCAAGGCGACGTCGGTGTCGCGATCCTGGTCGGAGGAGAGAAGGCGGAGGCGGTCGAGGACTTTGTGTCGTGACGCAGCGAGGTCCACAGGCAGGTGTTTGGTGGGCTACGGGAACCACGATGTTAGAGGAGAGAGAGAGATGCGTCTGGATGTAGAGAGTGTGGTATTGGAGGCACGGGTGCTCTATCCGCCTTACTGTGCGGATCTGAGAGCAAGCAACAAGACGCCCAGCGGCTCAGAAAGGAGTCCGACACGGATGCTGGGAATTCCGCGACGCAGAGTCCGGATGAGAAGAGGGCAGGCGACGGCTGTGGGTGTGAGTCGGCGTCGACTGTTACGCTGGGTGGGTGGGACGCGTGCAGGGTGGGTGGGGGGCCACACGGACATTGCAGGGGTCCCCCACGAGTCCGGGACCCAGGGGAAGAGGAGACCTGAGGGCGGATGTCGGGAGACGCTCACGGCTGATCCTGGAGGTCGCACGTGGGCCGTGCAACTGCTGCGGGTTCTAGCGGCAGGTTGGCGGCAATGGCGAGGTGTGGTGGCACCGCCAGCTGGTGACATCTCTTGTATTGGACACAGTCAGCATCTCACGCAATGCTGCTGTGCAACAAACGGTGCCGCGCCTGCACACGAGACGGTGCAATTGATCCATCCCACCGAGCACTCGCTGCCTTGCATGGCTCCCACTGCGTCAGTTATTCAATGGCGCTTCCATGGACCATATAGGATGCATTATTCTTTAAATCTCATTCTGATAGTTTTTCTTTATGATTTCTGGAATCAAATTGAGTCCAGCTAGGTCCTGTAAGCACTGTAATAAAAACAAATTGTGTCTCTCACAATGATGAGTTCACAAGCCGTGAGGGCTTTGGCAGAATGGAGCTCAACATGTAGAGTCTGAAAGGGAATCTGAACGTGCTTCATGCAGACTCACGCTCAACGCAGTCTTTGCAGGGACTGCATATCCGAACCCTGGCTTAAGCTTAAGATACTTGAGTCTTAGACAACCCTTACCGGATTTTATGTTTTTGTTCAGCCAATATACCCTCAAAAGATGGATGTGTTCTCATTTAACACATTTACATCGTTCCTTGGCAACATCGATTTCCAATCCACAATTCTATGGATTAGTCGTGCTTAGGGTCCCCCAATGTCTGTGATTTTCCTTTGACCACTTGCAATCTTTGGCAGGCTTCACACGCCTCCACAGTTGATCAAATCCATGAACAATTACTCCCATTCGCCCCTGCATAATTAACCCTGCCAGGTGATGTAAATTGGAATTGGCTTATATCCCTTCCCCCACCTGCTTTAAATGGTTCAATTTCTTTACCCTTTATTTCAGAGTCTAACAGCGCCCACGGATCCAGAAGACGCCACCGTGATGGATACAATCCTGACGGATATGCCTCGCTTCACTATGGCAGTCGGTAGTTTGGGTGAGTAACTCAACTGATCACTGCGTGACAACTTATATTTGGTCATATAAATATCTGCAACCCCTCCACTTGCAAATTACTCCAAACAAAATCGTTTAAAACGTTCAACTTCCCATGTAAACAAAAAAAAATCCTCCACCGTACGAACTTGTTGGCCTCCTTTAAGACCTTATTCCTGAACACCCTCCACCGACACGATCCACTTAACATGTCAAGGGTTATGAACGTGAACATCCTTGGATCACGCCAATTATATTTGATCAGACCCACTGCGACCAAAACGTCATAAAGCTCGGCCCCGTCTCGCAACATAAATTCCGTAACTCAGAATTTAAGACCTCTTAGAAACAATTGTAGCACACAAATCAGAAAGGCAAAAATCAAATTACTTTTGCCAACGAAGGGACAGCTTCTAAATCCAACCCTAATCGTCGTGGACTGCGGGAGAGTTTCTGCTCCACGTGTCCGAGCAGGCGACAAGCACGACACGTTACTCTTTGGACACGTTGCCAATGCTGTTGTTCATTGCTGTACGAGGTGTTGCTGTACGAGGTGTTGCTGTACGAGGTGTTGCTGTACGAGGTGTTGCGTTGGAGAAAAGTCCTCCAGCTTACTCTCGTCCGCCTCTTTATTTCCAATGACAAAACGCGGGCGTCAGACACATACACACACACACACGCGTGTCAGACACATACACACACACACACGCGTGTCAGACACACACACACACGTGTCAGACACTTACACACACACACACGCGTGTCAGACACACACACACGTGTCAGACACACACACACGTGTCAGACACTTACACACACACACACGCGTGTCAGACACACACACACGTGTCAGACACATACACACGCGTGTCAGACACACACACACACACGTGTCAGACACATGCACACACGCGTGTCAGACACACACACACACACGTGTCAGACACATACACACACGCGTGTCAGACACATACACACACGCGTGTCAGACACATACACACACGCGTGTCAGACACATACACACACGCGTGTCAGACACATACACACACGCGTGTCAGACACATACACACACACGCGTGTCAGACACACACACGCGTGTCAGACACACACACACACACGTGTCAGACACATACACACACACGCGTGTCAGACACACACACACACACGTGTCAGACACATACACACACACGCGTGTCAGACAGACACACACACACACGCGTGTCAGACACAGACACACACACACACACGCGTGTCAGACACAGACACACACACACACGCGTGTCAGACACAGACACACACGTGTCAGACACATACACACACACGCGTGTCAGACAGACACACACACACACGCGTGTCAGACACAGACACACACACACACGCGTGTCAGACACAGACACACACACACGTGGGGGAGCGGTAGTGTAGCGGTTAGCGCGCTGCGCTTCGAACTCGGCGGCTCGAGTTCGATTCCAGCTCACGGCCAACACCAGTGACGATTATCTGAATCAGTTCTGGGCCTCCCCTAGGTAGACTCAGCCCCAAATGAGTATCTTGTGCAATGTGGAGAGACAAAGGCGGCCGGGCGTAGTGCTGGCCACCCACCCAACGCGTGTACCGTTCCAGCCTTCATTGCTAACATCACTTGCCCCAACAGTGGGTTAAGGCTACACGGGGGATCTTTGTTTTTGTTGCCCGACGCACAAGCGCGCCTATCCCGACTGGGCCGCTTTAGATCTAGACGGGAGCGCCCTTGCCCGGACCCTGCCCGAGCCAGGGTGGGCTGCCAAGCTTGCGGCAAGATCGCGCCTCGCCCATTCCTCCCGGCCAAACGGCGACTCGTGAGTGCGCACGCATGGGTCTGGTAAAACCTGTCTACGAATGAGTCCCCCCCTCCTTGCGTCTGCGTCGTGGGGGGAGGTCTGAGTGTGTCTGTCATATTCGTATAAATAGGTGACCACCGCATTCGTCGAGAATGCTGCCTCACACCAGACAGAGATTCAGTTGGCCACCGATGGCTCACCCTCGCTTCGCTCAAGCTCGTGATGAATACGGTCTTACCAGCTCAGTTCCACGCGGTATGCCGAGGAGGAGGCTGAGCGAGGCGTGTGGGGCTGAGGGCCACGCTTCTGCTGAGCGCCTCAATAAAGTTCCACCGCGGGTCTCGACGTCGTCTCTGTGCGGCGAACGGACTCGGGGCATCTGAAACACGACGCAGCAGCGACATCGTGGGACGCCGCCGGGTTCACGAAGCGGCGAGATCACGAGATGGGGCGAGATTCGGGGCGCCAGGTGACACCATCAGAGACGTGTTAGGAGAAACAAACCCGTCCCATGGCATTGTCTGTCAGCGGGAACTCACAATCTGTTTGGGGCCAGCTCTGGGTTGAAGGCAGGACTTGACGTGGAATTATTTACCCCGTTAAGGCGCCACAGACTGTGTTAAGAGCGGTAAGCGGCACGTCAATTAAATATATTAATGTCAGCGTGAAAAACTGGACCGGGCAGAATGATGTGCAAAGTTATGGTTTTATTTGTGCACAGTCGACGAATGTGATTGGGCGGAGACCTTCAGGTTTCTCCACTCGAGTCTGGTCTTAGCAGACGCTCTTGCCACGAAGGAATTAATTTCAGTGCATGCCCCGACTTGAAATGTGGGGTTAGTTACACTCCAGCTACTAAGGGGAAGTCATGGGGGAGCTTTAATAGAAAATAACCGTCAACAAATTCCACTTGAAGCAAGGGAGGGTCACAACAAGCTGAGAGCTCTCAGACTCGTTGTCGATTTAGCGAGTATCTGAATTAGCTCTCAAGGTGGCCCCAGTGGTGACTCTTGCCTCACAGCAAGACGTGCCTGGGTTCGATTCCAAACTCTGGAACCTTTCTGTGTGGAACTTGTAGATTCTCTCCCTGTTCTGCTTTCCTCCGGATTCTCTGGTGTTCCCCATAGCTAATCCCCAACCCCCCCCCCACCCAAACAATGGAACACTGGTATTGCGCAATCATCCCCCAATGCTGGAAAGTCAGCTGCAAATCACTCCGTTGGGGCTACACACACAACAGCAGCAGCAGCAGCACCCAATTCAGTGCATTATTTGGCACACCGTGGTTCGTGTATGACAAATCAATGCATCGACATCAGACATCTCGTTTTATTATTTTAATGTAAAAAAAGGAAAATGTTACAAAAGCGTGTAGTGTTTTTTACCTTGATTTGATTAAAATGATGGCTATCCTTAGAACGTTACACATCAGGAGCTCTACACAACACTCACATCGCCTGCCTCCATTCACTTGGCATATCCTTTTCATTTCACAAAGCAAACATCACCGACCACTGCTTTAATCTTCTTTACCAACTGACCCACTCGTCTCAGACCACCAACAAAACAGACTCATTACCGTTATACGTTAAAAAAAGATATAATATATACCTTCACTATGCACATTGCGAAGAATATTTAATGGTGCTGTCTTTGTACGTGCATGGTAATGTCTCGTCGACTGAAGAGACACGGAGCGTGATTTCCATCTCGCCCTGGAGCCGATGCAAAGGGGTAAATGCCGTAACATTAATTTGAAAGAGAGAGAATGTGAGAGAGAAGGGAGGGGGGGGGACAGTGGCCTACTGCGCAGGATGAAACTGCTGTGCTCGACAATCCCTCAACACATCGGGACAAAAGTAAACATGGTGATGTCATTCGTTATATATTTTGAATTATGCAGATGACCAGATGACCTGGGTAATACGGAAATGTACTGCAGCGAATAAATACCCTCCATAAGAGGTTCTTTTGGGTGAAATCGCGTAAAAGTATAAATGTGTCGTTAAACCCGCCACCACCCGACACAGCCAACTAGTAAGGGTTGTCACGTAAACAGAACGTGCCAATTCGTCACTAGTACAGCACGCCAGTGTGTTGGAGAGCCAAGCCACAACATTTACAATCTGATTACGACGTTTCACCAGTAATTACAATTAGCTTCATCAGGCGACAGCTAGATTTTTAACGACACATTTATATATTTGTACGCGATCTAACCCAAAAAACCTTTAAAATGGATATTGGTCGCGAAAGCCTAAGTGTATAAATAAACTGTTAAATAGTACCGTTTTTGATTATTGCAGTTTCTTCTCGTGGTGTTCACAGGGTTAAAGCGGCTAACAATTAACTTACGCATTATACTCCCCAAAGACAGCCACAGACCGGGAATGAAAACACCAGAGCGATCTGGTGTCGGGGCACGACGCGGCTGCTCAACTCTTTTGTTTGCAAAATCACCGGTCCCAAGTCTATCTCGGAGACCAGGTTAGTGCTCCGAAGGCCCTCGATGAAGGTCTGCCCTCAAGGTTGAATTACAAGCCCATTGCACCCATGGCAGCATCCTGCATGCCGTAAAAGTAATTGTCAATAACAGCGTGGGTACGACTCTCGCTCGCCAGCGAGGGGATGCCGTCGCAATTCGCCGAAGCGCCGACTTGCCGTGCGGCCGAGAGAAAAACCCTCGGGTACAACAGAGCCCTGCGTGCGCGCTTTATCCGTTGGGGATGATGGGTGAAATGAATACCGCTCTGTGGAGTCAACGGTGGCGATGAGACGAAGGAAGTAACCTCTGCTGGTCTGTCGCCCAATTGTTTGCGTGTGCAAAAAGACGTTGGCCTTTCAGAGAGATTCTTACGATGCTTGTTCCACTGTGTAATGTAGTTGAAGAAATTAGATTATTTCGGTGATTTCCGCAGTAATTGCCCGACAGAGAAACTTTACGTTGGGCTGGAACGCTTCTAGAGTCTGCGCCCGAGTTGAGACAAACTGACCTGCCAATCCCAGTGCCCCACGCCACGGGCAAACGCAGACTTGTCATGGCGAGAGCTCCGCTTGCTCCTTACAGAGAACGGAGACGCGAACGTCCGATTTTATAAATCTGTACAATCCACAGAAGACTTACTTCGCTGAATCTTAAACAAAGAGGGTAGTTATTCGTCACTTCAAATCATGCTGTCGAACCTGCTATGTCTCAAATATTGAAAAACCACGCTGGGTCAAAGTACAGAGCAAGAGCTGCTGCTGCTGCACAACACACACTTGTACAAGGTAATAAAAACTCTACAAATCCGGTTATATTTGCAGTTAAATGTAATATCAACGTTTGGAGTGCAAGGGAGGCCTCACAGCCATGAACAGTTTGTCTTAAAGCTGGCCAGAGACTTGCATTGAACTGAAAATGCAACTCTGCAGCCAGGGGCAAGTCGCAGTGACGTGCACGAGGGTGGATATTGGAAAGGTGGCCAGAAGAGGCAGGGCCCAGCACTGCCGCACTGCCGCTACACCATGAGGACTAAATTACTCTGGAGCATGCACACTTTAATATTCCACACGCGCACAGTCTGCACTTTGTCTCATCCGCCCCTTTCTATTGAAACTGGCCTGTCACATCTGTAGTACCATAACTTGATTATACTTGTTATTGCGAGCCATCACAACGCGTTACATTTCGGAAACAAAGCAAACGCAACCCTTGCCGACTGCCACACCTCTGATGCTTCACCCATCTCTCACGCTACGCGGGGGATCACCGAGGTTAATGCTCGTTGCAAGGCTTGGTTTACTATATGTACAAGTGAAAGCACACAGATATAGGTATACAGTGTCCTCTATCCAACCCTCGAGGCACAAGTGTATTCTACGTAGCGGCGACGCAATGCGCCTAGCTGCAGTGGTACGTGATTAGAGGTACGAGGAGCACTTGGGACAGCGCTGCACCCCAGTGAGATGAGCTGGAGACAAGACCTCTCCACCGTGTTGCAATAGAATCCCCACCTCAACTCGACACAACCTCTCCACTCTGAAACGGATGAGGAAGTCCCAGCAAGAGACGAGTCCCCTTCTTCGAACTGGGTCCGCGTGCCGGTGCCACGGGGACCATGGCAACGCAGGACCCTGAGGGGTGGCGGTGTTGGCTTGACGGCGGATGATAATGAGGAATCCAGTCGGACAGACACTTCGCCTTCTCGATCATTTAAACATCTGTGACCAATCATGTGGCTCTCCGTGATTCTGAACAGTAAAGCAGCAGAGAACGTAGTCACTGGGGGCTGGGTTTGGGCTGCGCTGTGGCCTGTTGAACTCCGCCGCGCTCTGCGATGGCGGCCTGGCCGAGCAGGCCGCGCTAACAGCAGCATCGTCGCAAATGAACACCACGACACGTGTCAACCTTCCGCCCCGTTCCTCCGCTACGGCATCTCCCGGCGTGCGTGGTGCGGCAGCGTGACCCTTGCAGGGCTGAGCCCTCACGTCAAGCTCCACTCCTTCCCCACGTGCCCCTCTTGTAACCCGTGGCGTACATTACAGCATATGTGAATTGCAGGATATCTATGGTCGTGTTTTTTCATTAAACATTCATATTTTGTCAACGGAAAAATTCTACAAAACCAAAAGCTCAGCACATCACCTTTTGACTATAATTTACATCTACACAACAATGTGTATCGCTACAGAAAGCAAGGTAAACTATTTGGCAGCTACAGTATAAAAGTAACGAGGAAAGGATTCACCCAGTCATATCTACAGGCAGACGAACCGCAATAAAGAGGAGCATGCTCTTGAGTAACAACAAACGTCACGTGCCCAAGGCAACCCCTCCAAACATGAGAATACATCGTTAGCAACCTACACTGACCACCGTGGTGAAGTATGGTTAAATAATCCCTCCAACTGACTTGGCGTGGGAAGACCTATATCCCAAGGACTGACATAAACTGTTTTTTTCACTTATTCGGTGACTGCATTGTCTCCTTCAACAAAACGTGCATACACGTTCAAAGTGACAAGGTCTAGGTAGCTCCCGCCCGCACAGGCGGGATCAGTACCACCAGCCGAGCCTCCCATCCTTATCATTTGAAAGATGTTAATTTGACAAATTCTTGTTCTAGGTCATCAGCCTATCATCCCCTCCGCGGTCTATAAGATAGTACCACTTTGTAACAGAGCTTGTCCTATGGGAAGCTGGCCCCTCCATCACAGGAATGTGGAATTTCCCCCACAATGCACTGGCTGCTGCCAGTGGGGAGGAGCAGCCCACCGCGGTTGTGACCGAGCACGTCGGCCTGTGCGCTGGCGTCACCTGCACTCAGAGCAGAGTCCTGCGAGTAAACACCTACGGGGATTTCCACAGTCGGCTGTCGCTTACACAAAATGTGTTTGGAATGCAGCGGTGAACCCATGCTTTAGGGACGTGTACTCAGGCCGTGTACTCAGGCCATCGACGTCCGCAATGTTTGTGAAAAAACGCCCAAGCAACTGTTGTTAAACAAGCATACACTCCACTTTGACGAGGCGCACACTGCTAGAAAGACACACGCACACTCGAGAATATTTCACTTGAAGCTGCTGCTGCTGCAGGAGAATGACGCTGGCTCTGCAGAGCAACGCAGCCAAATAACCAAACCGCAGGGGCAGGCGTCACAACACCGCGCAGCCGGGCCGGGAGCCGTCACGCCAAACTCCTGCTCTTCGGTTTGATCCGAGGATACAACTGAGACAGACAGACAAACAAAAATGCGTTTCAGAAGAGACACACGGAACTTTAATTTGAGTAACAGCAAGGAATGTGTATTTCACGGTTAGCAACTTTCAATAAAAGTAAGCCTGTTATTTTTACATATTCTCAGGTTTTTTCGGTAAAGTCACGTAGGTAAAAACATTAAAATTAATGAAAGTAAAATAAAACAAAATAAAAATAAAATTCACGACGTTTCGGAGGCAACACAAGTCTCCGTCATCAGGTGGGACCGTCACAGCCGAATTAGCTGCATCACTTGATGCAGCTAACCGAGCACGTCACTTGATGCAGCTAATTCGGCTGTGACGGTCCCACCTGATGACGGAGACTTGTGTTGCCTCTGAAACGTCGTGAATTTTATTTTTGTTTTGTTTTATTTTACTTTCATTAATTTTAATGTTTTTACCTACGTGACTTTACCGAAAAAACCTGAGAATATGAATCATTGCAGTCACGAAAGCTTCAAATCTAGAATTATTTTTACATACTTGAATGTATAGTGTTGGTGGTAGCGATGAGCGTGCGATCTTGTTTTTAGCCTTATAAGGCCAAGATGTGCGTACGATTATAGTTGTAACACCGCTATCATTCACAAATGCACAAGTTAAGTGATGTTTCTTGAGGATACAATATAGCGTCTAGAGCTTCTACACAATAAAGACAGTCACAATTTGTTTTAATTGTTATCTTAGCATGTTTCCAATAGCATAACCAGGTAGGCTTATTTGGAAATGCCTTTCCATTGCTGCAAGATAACAGAGGATGGGTGGAGACTGGCAAAGTCAGGGACCACAAGAACGGCACGCGACTGGTCAACCCGGGTGCCCCATTGATAACAGGTAAAGGTGCAGCGCTGCAATTGCTGCACACGCTACGAGAGGCCACTCTGGAGCGGCCCTGTAGAGGGTGCACCCTTCTCTTCCACGCCGGCCAGGCATCTCAGGAGATGCGCGAGTTACACCACCCTACCCCCACCGCACGCGGCCGCACGGAGGCGGCGGGAGAGATTTTAAGAACCGTGCACCACGGCGTGAACCTGCCGGGCCAACGCATCGAAGCGGCGCCCCCCTCCGGCTTGCACGAGGGACGGAGAAGGCGACCGCGGAGCGCAAACTCACCCCGAGCAGGTTGCGCGGGACGAAGCCCTCGCGCTCCCCGAGGCGCGCCCACCACCACTCCGTCTCCGCGCCGCCACCGTCATCCGCCTCGCCGCCGCCGCCACGGCCGCCGTTGTCGTTGTCGGCGTCGTCGTTGGCGCCGCCGCCGCTCCGGCGCAGCACGCTCAGCGAGTCGCCTTCGCGCACCGCCAGCTCGTCGTCCCGCGTCGCCTCGTAGTCCCACAGCGCAAACACCACGCACTTGTTCATGAGGCCCAGCTTCTCCTGCACGCCTGCAGCGGCACGTGGGGGCACCGAATGTCCGTCATCGCCGAAGATGCGTGTGTGCGTGCGTGGTTGAGCGAGTGTATGTATGTACGTAGAACTTCTTTCGCACCGTACGTAGCCAACCGTGCTCATCGGAGGTGAGGGGGGAATAAATAGGCAGGAGGTGCCGAGGGTTTTGGGGAGCTCGTGGTGTTGAAATCGTGCGTCGTGCTGCAGCTGCCCCTCCTCCGAGGCGAGCTTCTGACTCCACTTGGGTTGTTTTATTTAGAAGGAGCTAAATATTTAAGAAAGTAAGAAAAAATGCTCCCTCAGTTGAAATTGATTCTTATAACCTCACAATACGTGCATCGTATCACGTTGCTGAGAATTAATTATTAAAGATGCATTCTAATTAAGTGGAAATTATATGCCATGTGGATGTTGAACACATCCACATGGCACATTTTAATTATTTCATCTTTAAAAGTTGTAGCCTTAGTTTGATTTAAGTTTCACCTTTGAAAGAACGTTAAATAAAAAGGCAAGTGATTTGGGTCCAAATGAATACTGTTCAACGTGCGCAGGATCACCAAGTCCATGGCCACAACGTTAAAAATACATTCACATTCGAGGGAAAATGTCCACATCATTATAAGCCGACCTCCATGACCTCAAACCTCTCAAAGCAAACCGTAGGGAAAATGGCTTCCTTCTAATTTAGATTGCAAATGATTCACGGGATGCGTCAATACTTTGCATTCACATCTCTTCAGAATACTCCCACAAGGGCAGCGTTTGCTACGTCGTATACTCCGTCAATTCATCAATAATAGATTTCCCTTATGGGCGCATTTTAGTTGGGATATACAGCACACGAGAAGTGTGGTTATGACACAGCTGGATCTCTGCTCGTTTTGACAGGAAAATGTCAGAGCCGGTGGTCCTGCATTAGGTGAAGCGACGCATCCCTCACTGCGCACAGCTCCCACTGCACGTGGGACCACACTCACGAGCGGCGCGTCATGGCAACCGGGTCTCAACCGAGCACCTCCGAGAGGAGTGGAGATGGGCGCAGAGCAGAGATGCGTGGGGTGAGGCGTGGGACGCATCCAGAGGAGGGTGACAAGTCGGGTGAGAGGTGGGTGATGAGAGAAGAGGTGGGCGATGCATGCAGTGAGAGGCGGAGACGCGGCGCTGCAGAGGTGTGGAGTGGTTTCACAGCCTTCCCACATCCCCAGATTTTTTGTGTTTAGTTTGTTGTCCTTCCCCCGCACCTCCAATTAGCACGATTGGCTACGTATGGTGCAAAAGAAGTTCAACATACACACGTACATAGAAACATAGACACATACGTATATACACACACATTCACACGTATACACACACACACATTCACACGTATACACACACACATTCACACGTATACACACACACACATTCACACGTATACACACACACATTCACACGTATACACACACATTCACACGTATACACACACACACATTCACACGTATACACACACACATTTACACGTATACATAAAGCTGCGGCCCGCGGCCCGCCCTACCGTAGAGGAACTGCGAGCACTGCTGGTACCCCTCCTCCATCTCCTCGCACTTGTCCGCCGCCGTCTCGCTGTCGCTGATGGTGACGGCGAACACGGCCGCCCCGGACTCCACCAGGAACTTGCACAGGTGCACGTTGTTGCACGACGCCGCGCAGTGCAGCGGCGTCCTGTGGACAGGAGGGGGGGCGAGGGACCGACGTCACGCTGCTCGTCACCGAGTTATCGCGCGCCAGTGCGTCACGCACGTGGTGCGTGACTTGATGGTGGCGGGTTTAACGACACATTTATATTAACGCGATTTAACCAAAAAAACCTGTATTATGGATGATACTGGTCGCGACAGCCCACTACGTGTTAAACTGGCGGGAGGCAGGACGATGAGGTTATATACCGGGACTTTTCAATCACCGGTGGTGTAAACATCACCGCTGGGGAGACAAAGGCAGCTGTGGCGTGGCGTTGGCCACATCACGCCCTCGTACACCGTCCGGGCCTTCATATGTGCTCGCTAACGGCACTTGCCCCAGTAGTCTGATAGACAGGGGATCTTTGTCTCTGGGTGGTACGTACTTTTGTGGCATGAAAGAGGAGACTCAAGCCATGTCAAACATTGAAGGGTATCATATCAATTGAGTAAATGTAAAATCTGAAACAAAAACGTTGTGAAATCTGCCTTTTAAACTATAAACGAAACAATTTTTTATATTACCAGGTAAGGCCCACTGAGCTAGACATCTTTCTTTTCAGAAGCAACTTGGTCACAAATGATAGCTCAAGGAAGAGGCTTATCGTGTGGAAATGTATATCAGACAAATACTCTAAACACGTTCCTAAATGTGAAGGGAAAATCTTGAGGACACGGAGAAAAATCCACGCGACCACGGGGAGAACATGCAAATTCCTAATATACAAGCATCAGGATCGGGTAGGAACCCACGACTTCCTGTATTACCAGGAGGTCGTGGGTTCGATCCACCTCGAAGGTGCTGTGACCCACGAGGCAGACCGCCACCATGACAGCTTCTCCCACTCGCTCGGTTCACAAGCACACAAAGCAGCTCCCACAATGCACTGCACGTGCTGACAGAGCCAGGGTATCGGTGCTCCCACTGGCACTTTTTTACTGCCTGCAAGGAAACGTTCGTTGAATTCCACGGCACATTTGGACAAATGTCAATTGTATAATGAAACTACAAGGATGGCGAACCACTGTCATTTATCTATAATGAAAAGAACACGGGGCCGAGGATTGAATACTTGGAGAAATCTTGTTGAATGACAGGGAGGTCTGAAATGGGGTGTCCAGATTTGGCAGGCTGCCTCCCTTACACGCTCTCTTCTAATCTATTATCCTTTCCCCAATAACCGTCCGATTATGCTGCTGGCATCACGCCAAGGGAAGGAAGACATTTCCAATCATGATTCTTGCGGCAGGTGAGAGAATGGCCGAGAAAAAGATGACAGCGCAGAACTACTTGATGAAAGGGCACTTCAGCAAGCCTCCTAATCCACATGACACACCGCTTATATGGCCTGCAAAGAATGTTTGTTGCATGGCCATCAAATATTTTTTTTCTAATTCTCTTAGCCTAAAAGGAAAGCTCTCATGTCGTTGTGTTGACGTGAGCTGGAGACTTGGTGAATGAGAAAAAAAAATACTTTAAAGTCACTATCAGGAGTGGTGTTGTAGCGCTGGAGTGTAATAACATAGTGTGGCTGGCGAATCTTATTTCTAAAAGGGTAGTACTCCTCCAGTAGACACTGAAACTACGAATGAAATACCGGTAAACTACGCCACTGCCCCGACACGTTCTCGCCACGTCCCGAGTCTGGTGAGCACATGCAGTGGTAGCAGCAGCGGTGGCAGCAGTAGCAGCGTTAGCAGCAGCAACAGCGGCAGCAGCAGCAACAGCGGCAGCAGCAGCAGCAGTAACAGCAACAGCGGCAGCAGCAGCAACAACAACAGCGGCAGCAGCGGCGGCAGCAGCGGCAGCACCAACAGCGGCGGCGGCAGCAGCAGCAGCAACGGCAGCAGCGGTAGCGGTAGCAGCAGCGGCAGCAACAGCGGCAGCAACAGCGGCAGCAGCAGCAGCGGCAGCAGCAGCAACAGCAGCGGCAGCGGCAGCAGCGGCAGCGGCAGCAGCGGCAGCGGTAGCGGCAGCGGTAGCAGCAGCAACAGCGGCAGCAACAGCAGCAACAGCGGCAGCAGCGGCAGCAGCGGTAGCAGCAGCGGTAGCAGCAGCGGCAGCGGTAGCAGCAGCGGCAGCAGCGGCAGCGGTAGCAGCAGCGGCAGCAACAGCGGCAGCAACAGCGGCAGCAACAGCGGCAGCAGCAGCAACAGCGGCAGCAGCAGCAGCAGCGGTAGCAGCAGCAACAGCGGCAGCAGCAGCAACAGCGGCAGCAGCAGCAACAGCGGCAGCAGCAACAGCGGCAGCAGCGGCAGCAGCAGCAGCAACAGCAGCGGCAGCAGCAGCGGCAGCAACAGCAGCAGCAGCAACAGCGGCAACAGCAGCAGCAACAGCGGCAGCAACAGCGGCAGCAGCAGCAACCGCAACAGCAGCAGCAGCGCGCAGACCATGCGACTCACCACCCGTCGCTGTCGGCGGCGTTCACGTTCACCGCGGTGTGCACGAGCAGGCGCACGATCTCCATGTGGCCGGCGCACACGGCGTTGTGCAGCGCCGTGATGCCCTCGTCGTTGGGTTGGCTCGCGTCGCGCACCTTCGCTCGCAAACAGGAACAATCGCGAGGGGGGGGGGGGGGCGCTTTCAGTTGGAGCAGCGGACTTCGTTATCGCACGGGATGGCTCCCAATGGCTAATCGGGGTCCAGGAAAAACGCAACTCTTGTCCCCAAATAAGAATTTGTTCACCGTGGGAGAGAAGATCTGAAAGCCCCCTCCGCCCCGCTAAAGCCATGGCAATAAGTGAATCACAACACGAGAAAAGGCTCGAAAACGAACAACACAAATGCACCTCCCATGCCCGAGGGGTTTAACCGGAACACGCAGGCTGTATGTATGTTCAACTTCTTTCGTACCGTAAGTAGCCAAGAGTGCAAATCAGAAGTGCACCGACATCGCAGGGATAAGTTAGCGTACATCTTGATGCTCAGTCAATGGGCACGCGTCGACAGAATCTGCCTCACAAATTCGACTTTCCACAACATTTTTCAACTGCCGGGCTGTGGTACGCAACAAGGCCTGCACAGCATCTCACTACTCCCCGTAGTCAACCAACGTCACAAGACACCACTCTATACGGGAATAGCGCAGATGCGACTTCACATCTTCTGATCGATTCGAAATCCAATTTTCCCCCGGATCTTCTGAAATTTCGCATGAAGCTCGATCGTTTGATTGAATATTTTCTTTTTCAGATGGATGAGGGTCGGAACGACATCCCTACCTCGCACAGGACGCGCTGCACCAGTTCGTAGTCTCCCTCCAGCGCCGCGTCCAGCAGGATGGCCAACGGGTCAAACTTGACGCGCATGCCGTGGCCGATCCGCTCCGAGCCGTTCTTCTTCAGGTTCGTGCGCTTGCCCTGTGGCAGGGACAGAGAAGGTCACCGTCGCCACCCCCGGGCACTCGGAGTACACGGCCAACAACACCGCCACACACAACTGCACCACGCCTCCAATTAACCGCTCCCAGCAACCCATAAAGCCACGTCATACGTAAGCCATAAATGAGAGCTCACGTTAAAGCCATACCATGCTAATTATGTCATGAATGCGTTTTAAAAACACCACTTACGATAATGACTGATGGTACGATAAAGTTGTCTTTATTAAGCGTGCGCATCAATTTTGGATTAATGTGGCATGAATGTGGCACACCGGGGGATTGGGTGGCCATCAGCACCCTTGAGCTAAGACAGCACGAGAGGACAGGGCGGAGGATAACTAAACAGCAACGTCTCCTTGCTCAAAGACTCACCGGTGGCAGAAGAGCTGTGGAGCTAATGATGGTGGGCACCCTCTCCTGCTCCGCCAAAGAAGGGTAGGGTGGTGGCGGCGACATGGGAAAATCGTCGTCCGCCACGTTCCCTACGAACAATCCCCCCACTTGGTGCATCGCCGACACCATCACGTTGTTGTTCTGGTCGTCTTCGGCGACGGAATTTGGCGAAGGCAGGGCGGCCTCTTCTCTGGCCAGCGCCGAGTTCGAGTCCGCCTTGGCACCGGCCCTCTCGAAATTTCCGTTCGCAGCCTCGTCCCCAAAGCGGCCCGGCAAGCGCGCATCTCCCGCGTGGCCCGTCCCCGCGGCGTGGGCCGGGCCGTGCGAGCCATTGGGCGCGTACGCCGGGGGCCACCTGGGCTTGTAGAAGGGCGCGGCGGCGACGCCGGCGCCGGCCGCCGAGCCGTGGGCGGGCGGTGCGGACGCCGTGACGTCGGTGGCCGCCAGCGGGTTGTAGCGCTGGTAGAGGATTTTCTGGACGGCGCCGGGGCCGCCGCTGCCGGCGGGGCCGTCGTCGCAGTCGGTGATGGAGCTGCGCTTCTTGAGCGGCCGCGGCGCGTTGGCCAGCTTCCGCCGCAGCGCTTCCAGGTCGGCCTCGCTCTGGTAGCGCGCCGACGTGGGCAGGGCGTTGAAGGGCAGCAGCTTGGTGGGGCTGAGCGGCCGCGCTGCCGGGGAGACCCCTGCCAAGGCGGCCGTCGCCTCTCCGTCTGACCTCTCCGTGCCTTGATGGCAACCGTAGGAGCTGCCGGAGTTCGACGGGGGAAGTCTGCTGTAACCTGAAATTCACGATAAAATCATTAACAAAAAAACTAAACGAGCGTGGTTTTCCACTGGCTATTTGCCATACCGAGACAGAAAGAAAAATCACGATAAGCTGGCCTCACAATGTATGTATGTTGAACTTCTTTCGCACCATACGTAGCCAAATGTGCTAATGAGAAGTGCACCGACATCACAGGGATAGGTTAGCGCACATTATGCGCTGTCAATAGGCACGATTCGACAGAATCTGCCTCGCAGATTAGACTTTTCACTAAATGTTTCAATTGCCGGGCTGTGGTACGCAAGAAGGCCTACACAGCATCTCACTACTCTCTGTAGTCACCCAACATCTCAAGACACCACTCTTTGTGGGAATAGCACAGATGCGACATCAAAAAAAGTAGTTGTAAAAAATCTGGCTTGGGGCCATGCAGGGCCAGGAGCGAGCCTAATGACGCGTTCGTAGCGAGCGACATCGGTCAGCAGAGAGAGGCCACGGTATCGCCGCGCCATCCATGTGCGCCTCGACTCATTCGCCGCGCGTGACGTCGGCGGCACGGTTTTGGCTTCTGCAATGAAAAAAATAAAAATGCCACGCTGGTCCCGCACGGCCCTGACACGACTCGCTCGTGCAGTGGAAAAAAGAGGCAGCCCATCACACGCGTCGGCTCACCGTTCCCGGTGGTGCCGGAGGACCGGGGGCCGGGCCCACGCCGCAGGCTGAGCGCGTCGAGCACCGCCTGCTGGAAGTTGCGAGGCGGCGGCGCCGCCTGCTGGGTGTACATGGAGTAGATGGAGCTGACCGTCTGCGAGGTGGGAGCCTTGCGAGGGGACTGGGGCTTGTGGGACTGCCCTTGGCCAGACATCGACACGAAGGGCCTGACGGCCGCGGACTGCGGGCAGTGGTGGTGCAAGAGCAGCGAGTCCGCCCCAACGGGGGACGACGGGTTCGAGTGCACGGACAGCGGCGACAGGGGCGACAGGGGCGACATGGGCAGCTCGTCGACCGTGGGCGGCACAGAGATCCGCTGCTGGATGTGGTGCGAGGTGCGCTGCGGTGGGGGCGGGGGCGCTCCACCCTTCGCCTGAGTCCCCACCGTTGACCGCTGCCTGCCCGCGGCAGCGCCGGCGGCCCCGGTGCTCTCCCGCAGGCGAGCTCCGTCCCCCCCCCGCCAGTCTGCGTCCATCCCGTCGCTGCCAGGGCCCGCGGTCGCGCAAGGGCTGTCCAGCGTCTGTTTGCCGGAGTACTGACAGGAAGGCATCTTGGGATTGTCGGAATCGGGCGAGATGGGATTTGTTCTTCCGTTGACGGTCGGCTGCAGAGACAAAATGCTTCATGAAAAAAAACTCCCTTTTCTTTAACCTTGGTTAGAAGAACAACCCCAAGCGCAGACATCGGACAAAACAGTGTGTTCTGATGTTTCACTGGTCTCCACTATCTCCATCTCTGTTACACACCCTCTCACTGCCAATCATCACTTTAACAATGTATCCATGCCCTTCCACAAGCCACCTCATTCTGTGTCCCGCATCTCTTCTCACCCCGGCAGGCACGCGACCCCCCCCCCCCCCCATGCGTCTCGTCCTGTGTCCCAGCCCCTCCTCTCTCAAAAGATAAAATAGCGACCGCTTTGCGTAAAGCGATAAGTGGTATTGTCCCGTGGATAAACGTGCTCCTGATAGAGGAATGTGGAATTTCCAGCGCTGTGGAGAGGAGATGAGCACTGCCCCATGCCTGTTTGAGCAGAAACTCAAACGTTGCGGTGTAAGTACCGAGAGTAATCGGTGTGTACATGGAGTGTGATGGTGCTTGCACGGTGTGTTAATGGTGTGTTAATGGTGTGTACATGGCGTGTACACGGTGTGTGACCAGTGTGTGATTGGTGTTTACCTGCTCAGTAACATCTTTCTTTTCAGAGGCTGCTGTATTACCTACAGCAACATATAGCACTTTATTAGCACACACTTTATTAGCACACACTTTATTAGAAGGCAAAGAATTTCACCAGAATAAGGAAACAATATTTTACTTGTCGTGCAACCCTGCTTAAGGAAATCGGACAATACTTGGCGTTTATGCTTGGTTCTCAATAATAGTTGGGGGAAAATGTATGTGTTTCTTATTTGCCACAAAACTAAAGAAATCCCAACAGCAAAGTGTGCGTAACCACTTGACCTCATGTAGAATATTCATAGTTCAGTCTTAAAAATCCCCTAACGTCTGAACATACTTCACCGCACTCGTCAATGAGAGTTGCTGGGAATCGAACTCAGGTCACCGAATTCATAGCTCAGTCTGCTAACCATTGTACCACCACTCACAATTTACATATGCACATCTCTCAAAAACTATAAACTGCTGTACTTGCATAAAACAATGAAATAAGCATGCTAGGCATGCTACAATAATCCCCCCCCACGATTCAATGACTGATCACAAGTCAAGTTTGTTGCAACTTCAGTGAAAAAGTCACTCCGAGTTTGTCTCCTGTTGACCCTCTCATTTCTATTATTTCTCATTTGTTCCATCATGGTTCACTACAATACATCGGCGTTGATATATTAACCGTTGTATGTACGCGTGTTGAACTTCTTTCGCACCGTAGGTAGCCAACCGTGCTAAAACCGTTACGTGCCTGCTAACAACCGTTCCCGGGAAAAAAGCAACACCAACCCAGACCAGAATTATTGCAGCAAACCCAAGAGGCTCACGCACTTACCGTTGATTGCCTGGGCCATGGCTGTACCCTGGGGTGAGCTGACGTCTGGACCAGCAGCAGCAGCGGCGTGTCTCAGAGGGGAGCTCGTCTCAACGAGCAAGGAGCTCGGCTTGACCGGCCCGTCCACGGGGGTGCCGCAACCACCGTGCGGGGCTGTGCTCTTCATGGCGCCGTTGGGTTTTGCGGGCACGGCGGGGCCCCGGTGCTGCGCTGCGGCCGCGGCCGCCTGCGACTGTACGATGGGGCCCACGGCCGCCACCCTGCCACCGGTGGCGCTCGCGTGTCTCGGCTGAATCGTGTCTCCGACGTTCACCTGTGCAGAGGAAACGTCAGAGCGACGCGGGCGTCAGTTGTCTGGCAAACGAACGGAGCGCCGGTATTCCTCCGTGAAAATCGCTTGTAAAATTAATGTTCAAGAAATCCACGGCCGTCGGAGCGCTCTCGATGCGTACGCGGCAAGTCCTGCGCGCACACCGCGACCCCATGGCGGTGTCCACGAGCGCAACGCGGCGGGTCGATGGTGGGCAGCGCCGTCCCCGCTGGAGGCCGCGCGGTGCCTGCGGGCGTCTTACGGGAATGTTTTCCTTTTGCTGCGCCGCCGCTTTCTTCGACCGCAGACGCTCGCGCAGCTCGCTGATGCGCCTGTCCATCATGACCACCTCCTGGTTGCGCTTGTTGAGCAGGTCCTTCTGCTGCTGCAGGCGCGAGTTCTGCTCCTGGTTCAGTTTGTTTCTCATCTGCACGGCCAACGGTTACGTTCAATCGTCGACAAAAAACAAGGAGCCCCCGATAGCCTGTTAACACTGTTGGGGAAAGTGCTGTTAGTGAGGACCTGCATGACACACAAGAGGATGGTGTTACCAACACCACGTTGGCCGCCTTTGTCTTCCCAGTGCTGATCTTATACACTGCACAAGGTACTTGTTGAAGGCCGAGTCTGATGTAGCGTGTCAATGGTATTATCTGCGACTGGGAATAGAACTACGTTTGTAGCGCAATGTGTCAAGTACTGCACCTCTGCTCCCCGCACACCCAAATGTGACACTCCCCATAGAAACGGCGCTACGTGCGTCGACATCTGAACAAAGGTTTATACTGCAAACTCTTAGTCCGCTAACTGTACGAGTGTAATTGGCATTCATCCCCATCTCCGATGAGCACAAACACAAAGAGAGCCAGCATCTGACATAAAGTTAAAAAAATACTCTTTTAATCACTGGGGTTGGCAACGGCTCACGCACAACACAGTGCCACCCCCCAGCGGTGTACTCTTACAAGCACCAAGTGCAGACCGACGCGTTTAAACCGAAACATCAACATGCGTGGCTCCAAATAACGATCTCACGTACGTGACGGTGTTTTTTTTCTGGCTCAAAACGGCAACTGCGGGCGATGCGTTTGTGCACTCGATCAATCCCTTTAATGTGCGACTCACGCTCAAGCTCCGGTAAAGGCACAAACAGTTTCTTGACACCGGCTCACGAGGTTGCGTTCGTCGATTTAACGAGGCCTAGAAGTAGTACCCGGCGCAGGAGCCTACGCGTGGGAGTCTCCTCACCTGCAGCTCTCTGGACAGCCTCTCCAGCTCCACGGCGGCCGGCGAGGGCACGTGGCCGGCCTGGCCCACCGCGGCCGCGCCCTGGAACCCTCCCGCCGTGCCGCCGGCCTGGGGGTTCCCCGCCGCCTTGCCGGAGGAAGCGCGCAGTTCGTCGAGCTGACGCGTCAGCTTCTCCACCTTGTGGCTCGCCACGGCCAGCTCCTGCTGCTTCTCTAAGAACAGCGCGTTCACTTGCTCCATCTCCGCCGCTGCGCAACGCCGAAGCGGAGACAAGAATTCCCCCGCGTGGCCTCAAGAGACGGTTGGAGGAAGTGCCGACGGCGCGAAAAGGGGGGGGCGGCGGTGGCGTTGAGCACAACGAGCCGCCTTTGTCTTCCGATTGAACCCAGCCAGGGTCACATCCCGATTGCCAGTGGTGGGCGTTCACAAGTGGTTGAAACCAGGTAACCGATTCAGCTGGCTTTAGAACTTAGTATGCACAGTTTATGAACAGGGCTCGAGAAGTTGGAGGTATTTCTACAATGTTGACGATGAAAAAAAAAAGAGAGGTAGATTTTTTTTATAATCACGATTTAACCAAACGCGGTAAACTCACGGCCAGCGCGTCATCAATCCCTGCCGGCTGTAACTACCCATTTACACAATGATATGATAATTATATTTCAAGTTTGTAATATAAATTAACCAAAGCTTTAGTCGAAAGAATAACAAATTATTAACAAATTACCGAGGTTCTTGTTGGTGTGACGCGCGTTGTCCGCCTGGCCCTTAGCCGCTCGGATCTTGCGGAGTTTCGCTTCCTGGCTCTCGATCTTCTCCCGCAGGGCTCGCAGCTTCTCGCCGTCAACGCCCGTGCCCCCCGCCGAGTGCTGCTGCTGCTGCTGCTTCTGTCTCGCTTCTTGTTGCTTCAGGTACAGCAGCCTCTGTTCCTGCGGCAAAGGACACGAAAACGCGGATTAGAGGCGACACGGCGTGCTGAAGAAACGCGCTGCGACGTGCAGTTTCTGGGCAATGTTATTGTAGCAGCGTGAACACGAGGAGCCCGGGATGGTAAGACTCCACACCCCGGTGCCAATAACTGTACCAACGTGACCTAGCACAGAGGGTGACATGCTAAAGAAATTATTCACGCGCCTTTGTGAATCCATAAGCCGGCTGAAGGTCGGGCCGGCGGCATTCCGCTCACGCGGGTGGTCTGACCATACTTCACCTCTCTAGTCAGTGTGCGGGTGGTGAAGGGAGGGCACGCAGGACAGGTACAGATATCACTCGCCACCGTTGTTAGCCGTGACCGTGAATCTAGCTCGGGGTTCTAAACTCGGTGCACCGACCCCCGTGCCACCGCTCCCCGTGCGCTGAAGAAGAGCAGGTGAGATCTTGCCGTAAGAGATGTTACGCCAACGCCATGGCAGGAGGGGGGCAGGGGTGGTAACCCTCTCGTGCCAATCATACAACACGGCTCAACACCGACACCACACACTTAAGAATAAAAAGTGAAATGGGATTGGTTGAGAGTCATGGAAAGTTCCAGAAATGACGGCGAGGAGAATAAAAGAAGGGGTAGAAGGGGGTTCCGGTCGGCGCCTGAACAGAGCCATTTCCTGGTGCGTCACGTGCCGAGCAGAAGGCGACGTAACAACGGCAGAGGTTCAAAGCTCTCCCGGCTGGAACTCCGATACACGACGAACAACAACCGCTTCACGACGAGCCGCGCTCCTACCTTGGCGACCAACAACTGCTGCTGAGCCTCGATCTGCTGCTGCTGCCTCGTTGCCATCTCCTGCAGCTCCTCCAGCGTGAGCTCCACGCCGGGACTCCCGGCCTAACGCACAGCACACGCGGCACTCAAGTCAGCCGGCGAGTTTTCCTTGAGGGTGTTGCTTGGATGTGGATGTCTAAGGTTGTCATCGCTCGCGTATCACCTGCCACCGATGTTATCCGCGGCTGGGAACTGTACTTGGGGCGACAACACTGTTAACGTAGTGGAATATAATTAGATTTTTGGTAATGTTCACGCATAATTCAAAAAGTTAAGACTGTCCTGACAGCTGATTCAATGGTGCTAGGTCACACACACACACGAGTCTCTGTAATACTTAGCTGTTCCCACGCCCTATAAAAAAACATTGCGTGGTACTGTCGAATGCTTCCACGTGTGTTTGCGCGTGTGACGGCTGTGTTTCGTTAGTGCCAAGCACTTTAGTTACACGACTCTAAATTGAAAGAGGAACGAGAAATAACGCGAAAAATTCAGTTTCGATTTTCACTCGGTGGACATGTCACTATGTATACATGCACAACTTTCCATCGTAAATAACATCAGAGATTAACCCCAGAAAATCCATGTTACAAGCTTCCTATCATCTACACACCTCAAACTATGCACACCTTCCCATTATCTGCGCGCTGCATCGCTCCTCTTATCCAAGCACCGGCGCGGACGGATTCGTCACCGAAACGTGGTCTCCCAGAAATGCCGCACTCATCCCACCGGAGTGACCCAGAAGTAACGGCATCTTCTTACAACCGGCTGAGCCGTTGCACGGAAGAGAGAAAGTGACCCGGAAATTCCAGAAAATTAATCCGGTTATCGTATTATGGAAGCCTTTGCCAAGCGAGTCACCGGGAAGTAGTCTCCCAGAAGCGCGCCGTTCTTCCGAGCAAGCCGCACCTCCACACGGATAACACGAGCGAACCAGTGGTGGTGGCGGGAAAGCTGTTTCATTATCCGTGGCCCCGCACACTTTTTTGGTCGAATAGAGAGAGAAAAAATGCGCGCCTAAACGGGGAAACAGATGTGCTCATCGCACCCCCCGCATCCAAGCCTGACAACAGCAGCGTTGTTGTCATAAGACGTTAATATTGTGGAAGGCTGTAAGAGAACCAGTAAATCTACACTGCACACACGAGGCAAAACATCCATGCAATTTATGAACGTTGAAATTATTTCGCAACGCACGTAGCCAACCGTGCTAATCGGAACTGCAGCCTGGCTCGCCGTGTGAGCAAGCCGCCTCATCACGTGAACGCGTGCACAATACAGCTGGGGATCGTTCACGCATGCAGAAAAGTGATGGTTGCAAGAGGACATCAACTCTCTCAGGGCAAGCACTCAAGAGTCGTAACGGTGACATGTTCGTTCGACCCGCGTCTCTCTCTACTGCCCCCTGTTGGGGGTTCCACGGCATTAAATGGCTCGTACAATGGTCTCGTGATTTGGTGATAACTGCGTCGCAAAGCGGAGCCACAAAACATCATGCGGCCAGCAACGAAAGATGCTGGCCACTTTCAAAGCTGTCATAGATAACGGTGTGACACGTTTCTTGAATTGAGCAAGGTTATTAGAAGAGCCAGGGGGGGGGGGGAATACGATGGGAGGGGAATTCCAAATTCGAGCAGTGCGAGGGAGACGCACAGCGAGAAGTGTTGTCCGTAAATGAGTTGCGCGCGTTACAAGTGGTTTTAGTCTGTGGCTACTCCCAATATTTCTCGCGCCCATAAACTGTCAATACGGCGAGGGCTTCTACTCGGGCTACGGGGTCCACCAGAACTACCACCGGGATGACGAAATGACGAGATCTTCACTCATCTACGTGCGTGTGTGTATGCACACACAGATGCTCGCTCATACACGTGTATGGAGATTTTAACATGGGAATCACCAAAGAAGAATCGCGATTCATGCAGGGATCATTGAGGGTGGAATCGTAGGAATCGACTCAATTCCTGTGGGAATAGCCCCACTTTAGAAATTGTTAAATTAAATTTGTTTTTATTGTGAGCAGAGAGGTCGACTACAAAAGGCCAAACTCGTGGCATCCTGTTAATGAAATTGCTTCCACCACTGCACAACAGAGAAATGTATCGGGACACAACAATGCGCTAAAAGAAAAATCCAATGCCCTTCACTAATGCAGCCAAAAACCCTGTCACAGGCTAAACATGTGTCCAACTATTAATAAACAACAAAGCCCTTTTTCTATGAGCCTGTGTGTGGACAATAGCCGTGGGCTTTGGGCTGAATGAATGGGGATTTGAAGTTGCTGAATGTCAGAGAGCAAGACGTAAAAGCCAGAGCAAGTTAAATGGAAGTGATGGAGATTTACGGTACCGCCGCGCTGGCTGCAAACAACGCGTGGCAAGCTGCAGAGTGTTCAGGAATTCCAAACAATGTTCCTAACGCCGGCGGTCTACATCGACGAGTCTGAGTGTCCAACGCCAACGTGATAATATAATCGCAAGTCGCAGGGATCAACCGCTCATCGGCGTTCATCTCCCGTTTACAGCCCTGAGCCGGTGGTGGAAATTCCTCATTCCTATGGCGGAGGTGAGTCTTTCAATAGGACAGCCACTAGCAACTCTCCCACAATGTGGTACTCGTTTTATCGACTCCAGAGGGATGATGGGCTTAGTCGACCACCACCCGGGATATTAACTCGAAACTTCCATTTGTGAGGCGGTTTGAACCTGGCCAATTCGCTTGCCAATCAGTTGAAAAAATTATCCATAGCTAAACACACACCAAATGGTATGTGGCACTGACTAAACATTAAATGTTACTTTGTCAGGCACTACATTGCTCACGTTTTGCCTCTGAATTGAGCCACAGAAAAATGCAATGAACAAGTTCGAAAATACGCCCTGGAAACACACATGCACAATTCCATTAAACTTCTCAAGACCAAAGGGAAAAAAATTCTAAAATGATGCCACAGATGCCTCAGTGATGAGCCCAACGGATTTGACACAGCACGGAGAGTGGCGCGGCACGGCATCCCGACCACCGCAGAGATCGCCCCTGGGCGACCGTGGGCTCGGTCGACCCCTGACCGGGATGTGAACTCGCCAATTCCTGGTTGCAAGTCTGTCGCAGCGCTGTGAACAGCCAAAGCGAAACAGGACGTGGAGAGGCCACGCTGGCAACGGACGTGAAGGCCTCCCGGTCACGGGCCACGACAAGGCCCAACCCCCACCCCTCACCAAACAAGCCAACCAGACGCGAGCTCTACTCCGTGCAGTGAAAAAGAGGTTGTACTGCATACTTGTTCTTTAGCAGAATGCTCACTAAACCTATCCCTGTAGAAACACCACACGCTCCTCTATCCCTTCGTCAACGCCTTCCCCCCCCCTCCCTCTGTGCCGTTCCTTCAGCGCCACCTCTCAACGTCTCCGAGGTCGCGCCGCCCTCCACCGCCCCCTTCCCAAGTGCCCCTTCCCAGGCGCAACCTCCCCAGGCGCTACCTCCCCAGGCGCTACCTCCCCAGGCGCTACCTCCCCAGGCGCTACCTCCCCAGGCGCTACCTCCCCAGGCGCTACCTCCCCAGGCGCTACCTCCCCAGGCGCTACCTTCCTAGGCACTACCTTCCTAGGCCCTACTTTCCCACTCGGCAGGGAACCACTCCACTCCCAAGTTTATCCATTCTTATTGGTCTCGTCTTTACCACCTAGTTTGCATTGTTCCTCAATGTTTCCTGTCTTGTTTGTGTAATTGTGTCCACTCAATATAACCCAAATGTGACATTAGCATGTCATTTTCATGTAATTCAAGGTTTAGGAGAGTGCAATGTTGCATCCCAATTCATGATGAACAAAAGTGCGATCGCATACATTGTAAATAATCGATCCGATGCACGTATGGTGAGCATTAGAATAGATGAATTGTTAGGTGTCTAGGTTTTGACTTCTTCAGGGTTACTTCTTGAGTTATTTCATTGTACTGCAAACTACTTCTCCCCTGAATGCGTGTACTGTGTTATGTTATTGTGCACACGTGCAGAAATGATGCGCTAAGAATATCGCGGCCACTTTAAAAGTACCACCCTCCCGAGGGCATGTGCTGCATAGTGTGCGTGGCATTAGCGATCTGACGTGACTTTCAAGACATTAAAGTGCTGTGCATTACATTGTCAGAGACCTGACAAATAAATAACGGCCGGAAATATTTTAGGAAACAGTTACGTAATTAAGATGCAGCGCACACAAAAGAATCATTCACAAGCGTGGCGTCTGACCCGCTTAGAACAGGGCCTGCCATTGAGGCTCCACAACATCACAGCACGCCATTACTCTGGCTACGTCAAGTTGAAACATTTAACCCAGTGGGGTCCTTGAACATGGAAAATACTGGCAGAAAGCATTCCCGGGGGGCTTTAAATGCAGGCTTTGTTTAATACTGGCAAAATAGGAAACAAACAGTCCTCATCCAACGCCAAGTGCTGAACACAGGCTAACACGAGTGACGCAATTGTCACGTGCGTACAGCTACAAAACCTTCATTATTTTACACCAACAACATAACAAGTTACGTGCCCGAATCGGGAATGCCAAACACACGTGTGTACACAATGGAGGAAAAGAGGAAGGCCTTGAGTCTAGACTTGATTAGGGTGCAAGAAGTCGACAGCACGGACCTTGGGGCATGACAGTTCCAGAGTGTGGAGAAGAAGTGACCCTCCCACTCACCGAGTTCCCATGAGTTCAAGCAAAACCTAAACTTTACTGAAAGTTTCTGCAGGTCAGCTGTTAAATCACTGCCTTACGCTTTTAAAATTGGTGATTCAATTTAAAATGAAATTTGCGATGGTAAAGGTGGTAAATGAAGAACAGAACCATGACTCTACATAAGAGAGGCATTGGATTTCAATGGTTTGCACAAATTACGGGTTTCCTGTAGGAGGCACGTGACTGGGAGGTTTTGAGTTGTGTCTTAAATCACAGGGGTTTGCTGATATTGTACTTCAAACAAGTGATATATTTTTTTAGTTTATCATGAAGCATTTGTTAAAAATATATATATACCAATAATTTACTATTCATTTCCCAAGAAACAAATCAAGATGAGTTTCGAAGCGATAGTTATAATGCAGTGAGAAGGTTTGGCGTGGAATGCAGCAAAGCAGAATGAAGAGTTATGAGGCGGCCAAAAAATATCAAATAAATTTTACTATTCTTAAAAGCTAATTTCAGTTCCATTTTTGGAGCTTCAGACAATTAAAAGCAAGGGCATGAGTGTGTAGCTGCAAGCGTGAGCTGTTCGTAGGCACACAAAAGCCGACGTTAATGCCAATAAGCACTACTTACAAAGTCGCGGTCAATTATAAAGTGGCTAAGAACAATACGCGCTTACCCCATTCTCTTGCCGCCGATCGTTTGCGACATTGCTCATGCCATTGCGCCTTCCCGTACCATTTTGGGATCGTGAGCCACCTGCAACACAACAATGAATAAAAAACAATGCATGGATCCTGGAAAGCTTTCCAAAGCGGCCTTAAGAAAAACTATTTCTACGACAAAGCATCAACGCCTACTACCTGCTATGATATACGGATCAGAAACATGGACATTAACAAAGAAAATGGAACAAAAACTGAAATTGTGCAAATAAGCAAGAAGAGATATACGTGCTTGGAATTACACTGAGACACGTTCAAGTAATGTGCACCTCACAACGCTCTAGAATTTGGAACAGCACAGTTTTTGTACGTAGGCACAGGAAACCGCAAACAAGCGAAAAAACAGCCGGAACGGCACTAACCATTTCCCGAGCTCTGTTGTCCTATAATGGGATGTTTGGCCAACTCCATGAATGAGCGTTTACACATGTGGGAAGAAAACCAGAGTAGGCGGAGAAAACCCATCGTGTCGCAGGATCGCGGGAGCTCGCGAGGGCTTGGGGGAGGCCTTCATCCAGCAGTGGACCGATCAAGGCCGATGACGACAATTCTACACCTGGCCGTGTGAGCACAGACCTGGGCCGGTGGTGGTGGTGTCGGTGTCGCTGGCGCGCTGCAGGAAGAAGCGGACCTCGTGCTGCTTGCTCCCCCAGCGCTGCAGCACCTCCAGCATGCGCTCGTTGTCGGGGACCACGCTCTCTGTGGCACGCGGCGACAAAAGGCATCGACGAGCGGTCAGCGACACGGCGTTCCCTCGCTCTGCACGGTCGCAGGAGAGGCGTTACTAAGATGAAGGGGCCCACAAAGCGGAACCGCACGGGACCGCTGCCTGCCGAGTAGCGCGCACAGTACACACACAATGTTGTGCCACGTCCAATCGTGGAGCCGCATATCAGTGAATTCTAAACCACACAGAGCGAATTTTGGGCACAGAAATAGGTGAGCAGCACATGCGCGATATCTCACAAACCGAACCCTTCTTGCCGCAAGGCACGAGGTGTTACCCCTGCGCCACCCTGCCACCCAAAAAATGTAAAAACATACATTTGGATGCAGGTGTACCCACAAACACGAGCCCGTGCATAGACACGAGAGTTTTATACTTACACCGGCACCAAACGGACAACGTACACACGCACGTTGGCAGCATACAATACGGACGCACGTACAGGCACGCAGACACAGCACGCGGGAGTGTCGGCGAGTGTGGCATGGCGAGAAGCGCACCGTGGCCGTGCCACGCTTCCACGAGATGGCACGCGGTGTCCCCCAGGGGACGGCACGCTTCCACCACGTCCTTGCAGGTCATGTCACCCGTGATGGGCACCTCGCTCGCCTGCTGGTCACTTGCACTCAGGAACACACTCACCATCGTCTGCCAACGGAAGACGACAAACACGGACAAGCGTCATTGACGGAAGGTGCAACCCAAGCGGGCTGAATTTCACCCAGGTACATCCAGGTACGTCCAGGTATGGCTTGGCCACGTACCCTGCAATGCGCGACATGCGAATCGTTAACGGGATGCGGAAACTTTTCTACGTGAAGTCGCGAGCTTCAAGCGGGTGGCTACCTTCAGGCGAGAGATTTGTGAGGCCACTGAGGAGTGAGTTGCAGTAGAAGGTACAGCCCTCGTGAGACCGCGAGCCCCAAGAAACTGTCGGACGTGAGGTGCTCACATTAATTATTAACCCAATTACCACTCACATGGAAACGCTGGATTTGTGATTAGTGGCCAGTTTTGTTTTTTAAATGTTCCTCCAGCTCGAAGGCAAACACAAAAACACGACAAAAATGGATACTTTGTAGACGAATTAGGTCCATTATTTTAATTGCTTCACAAGTCAGTGGGTGAATTAATTAAATTGGCACTTTACTAAGCCTCTTGCGGGCTGACGTTGTCACGTGCCCCCCCCTCCGCCGACCCCCCTCCCCCACGACCCGCGGGGATGGGCGTTGCTGTGGATGTCGCCACGCATGGCCAACTCTCCACGGGGTGCGTCGCGCCTCTCGCTCTCAGCACTTTCCCGTGTATCCATTACCCATTGTGCGACTCTCCACATCCTCGTCTCAGTAACACTCACCTCACCCACCCATACAGCTCGTGGCAAGCACATTCAGCGTCACCCCTATCTCCCCGCCGGTCGTGGACATTCTATCTCGCGTCGCGTGCATCGCTTCAGCTACCCCACCGTGTACCTCTTCACATATCTCACTGCAGCTACGTCTCTCTCGTCTGCGTTCCTCTCATCTCGCTGCGTTCATAGTTCTCTTTGCAACTCTCCGACACCTCTCTCGCCTACATCTCCATTCTCTCATCTCAATGTAACGTGCTGACCCGCGCCCTCCTGGACATCTGTGAACAAAAAGTTTCTTAGCTCATCAGATTCCTCCTCCTGCTGCCGTCTAAATATCCACATCTCTAACCTACAGTGTCTAATCTACGCCGATGTCCCATCGTGCTCGGATTCTCGTCCCACATGTCAACAACTGGGACCTCTTGTAGGAAGACAAACGCACTAAAATTACTTCGGTCCAGACTCCTGCCAGAAACCAACTCAGGTGTTTGGTCAAATAGCAAAAGGCGCTGTTTGGTGCACCCATGTAATAATTGCCGTTGATAAAAAAAAATACAAGTTAATGTGGGGTGTCCATGAAGGTCGCATCTCCTATTAAATAATTATGGTTATAGAGCAGTTTGAATTTCACGGTTGAAATGTTGGCAACGTAGTCAAGTTACACACAGTACGGGCACTCTGTACTTGCATGTCTCTTTGCCACTAGGTGTCAGACAAGTACCCGCCAGTAAAACGACGTCGCACTCGACATTAACACCGTGACCTTAAAAGGAGAAACATAGATAATAATAGGTGACATTTGGAGCAATGATCCTCCTGCAAAGCACATGGATGGCATCCTTACGAGAGAAAGCACGAGTGATCATTTGCACGCGGAGTTTGAAAGTGTTATCTGTGTGGAACGAGTTTGGGGCCGTCCATAAATGACGTCACGCGATTTTGGCCGATTTTGACCCCCCCCTCCCCCCCTCGTCACACGGCGTCTCAAAAAGTCAGACCCCCCTCAAATATGACGTCACAAATCTCTGCCCCCCCCCAAACCATATTTCCATTTTGAAAATAAAACATGCTTCAAATCGATTTAATCTATTGTCATTGTAGTGCGTATTTAATGTGGCCCTGCACTCTGATGTTGAAGGAGAAAACATGTATTATTGGAAAGCTGAAATTTAGCATAAAATTTACTTGAAAATATTCAACGTCTTACTAAAAATGCAGATGTTCAGAATATGATATTGAAATTATCGTGTGACGTCAAATTTCTCAACCCCCCCCTCCCCCCCATGTCACACATCGTCACAAATGTCCGACTCCCCTCCCCCACTAGGTGCGTGACGTCATTTATGGACGGCGCCTTTCCCAAAATTACTGTTTGGCAAAACGCCACCAGGACTGCAGAGCTTTGTGCAGTGGTGCATTGTGGAATTTCCCACACCGTGACAATGCGCGTTGGGCAGCACAGAGCAAACCACCGAGCGGTGGGGCCCTGGAGGTTGAGAAATGTGGCCGGCGCTAGGGGGGCGGCTGCCACGGGCCCGGCACCACCTTTTGCCCACCCCTCCCCAATTCTCTCTCCTCTGTAGCCGTGAATCACTGCTACAGTGCCCCCCCCCCCACACACAGCTCCACTGCCCCCCCCCATCCAAGAAGAACTGGAGCCGGCCCTAGCGGAAAGAATGATTGGTACAACAACCACACACGACAGCCACATGCTACTGCCACACACCAATTCACAGCTATCTTGATTCCCATTGAAGGGAATCAAGATAGTGTTGATAGGGCTGCACAACAGTTGAGACGCAATAGAATACTGTGCACAGCACACGCCCAGAGCGTGGACACCGTGGACGCAGAGTGAGCGTTGCCGACGGACACTGGTAGAGCGCCACCCTCCTGCAGGCTCTTACTTTAAAAATGCCAGCCCATCAGCGAAATAGCACGACAGAAGCAGGATCTGAGCACAGTTCTGATATAAGCAACACGTGCTTCCATTACATTGGTGGGGAGGGGGGGAAGACAAGGGGGCAACTACTGACACAATCCCCAAATGCTTTGCTTCCAATAGGTGTGCTTATAACCAGGTTCTGGCCGCACGGCCAGATAATACTGGCTCAGGGATGTAAACAAGAGATGGGCACCGCCTCAATGCTCATTTAAGCAGGAACTCACTTTGACTATCTTAGTGAAAGTGGACAAAGGCACTTTAAATGTGCAGTAAGGAGGAGCACATACTGGAAAAATAATGGAATTTGTAGATGTTACACAAAACCCCAATGCCCTTGACAGCGGCATCGCCTCCCTCAAGAATAACTGACAAGAACGGTGACCCCCACACGTCACAACCCAGCGCAATGTGCCCACACGCGCTCCGAGTTAGTAGTCGACATGAATCTCATTCAAGCACCAAATGGAATTTGTCAAACATTTCAAGGCAAGGCCCTTGTGAAAAATGTTCCCGAGACTCGGCGTGGCCCTTCTGGATGAGTAAAAGGCACGATAACAAAATGTATCCCAGTTGCTCCTCCACCAACAACCAGGAGCACATGTACAGAAAACGAGTTCAACCCGCCAGGCAGCACTTGTTGTAGGATTCAAAGCTGTACACCGCAAACAACTAGTTGTTATTATTGTAGTTACTTCGCTTGCTTTTACCAGCAAAGTCTCACGGAGTCTTCAGACACAACTTTAGGAGTCCTGCCGAGATTTTTCAGTCAAGGTTAATGCTACTGCTTCTAGATTTGAAGCATTCATGACTGCAAGGATTCATACTCTTTGGGTTTTTTTCAGTAAAGTCGCGTAGGTAAAAAATCAAATAACACACTTAAGCGGTTGTGCTTTCGCTACGTTATCACCACCTGAAGAAGGACGCTTGTGTTGCGCCCGAAACGTCGTGATTTAATTTAGTTGTTTTCATTCATTTTATTTTTTACCTACGTGACTTTACCGAAAAAAAACAAAGAGAATGTTACTGCTGCTGTGTGTAATCCCAAACGTGCAATTTGCAGGTACATGTTCAGCATTGGGATGTTTGACCAATGGCAGTTAAGTGAAGTCAGGGTTTGTATTATTAGCTACGGGAAGAAACCAGAGAACCCGGAGGGAAGCCATGCAGACACAGGGGGAGCGCGTTCAAACCCCACGCCGAGAGGTGGTGTCAGAGTCAGGGATCGAACTCGGGGGCCTTCTGCTGCTGTGAGGTGCGAGTGTTACCAATGCAGCACGTCCTTGCTGCCCAAATATAGCCAAATCCTACACACAATTCACTCGCCTGACCACAAACAATGCATACCATCCGGACAAGCCTGCCTTCAACTCAAACGCACTGCTACAATAACCTTGTTCTACAGTGCTTATTTTACTACACGTCCAAAATATGTTCTTCTTACTTTGTCAAATGTGAACTGTATACATAAATAAATATCGGGATTGGCTCAGATGACCTGCACTTTGAAGCTATACTAGGTTGAGTGTAATGTCCCAGAATCAATGAAAGTAACATTATGCCAGTGTTAGCATGACCAAGGGCACTACTGCTCAAGGTCTATAGGGCTGTTTTAAGGGCTTCTGCTGATGCGGTTATTCCAAAATCCGTTTTGATGCTGCAGCAGCATGAACGGTCAGTGACTTTGACTTTACAGATTTTCTACAAATCTAATCAAGGAGGTGTATTTTATAAAAGCGGCGGAATGTTGCATCGATTCGTCAAGCAAAATACATCCCGAGGCTCTCGACAAGCCCATCAAATCACGCGCGTGACAGTCGATGTTTTCCCAGCCCTGCAGCCACTAGCGGCGCTACGATTCACTGTAAAACATTTATTGATTCTTGATTAGAATCGTTGCCCTCTGCCCTTGAGATATGTCATTTGGATTCCAATTTTGGCACGATGCAAATGAAATATATTTCTAGGGGGTAAAATGCAACATTGCTTTGAGGTTTAAGTGAGTTTGATAAATACTGTACAATCTTTGATGGTAACTTATGGCACGTGCGGCAATGTTACTTTGAACTATCGTACAAAACTTTCGAGTACAATACAATGTTGCATCGTTGGATATGTAAAAAGGTAGGATATGTGAACATCTATAATATAGATACAATTACCCTCTACACAAACGCTGCACTTAAATGTGATGAAAAATGAATCTGGGCAGACCTGGGAAAGTTTCCCAACGACAACATTTAAAAATTGTGTAATCTTTCATAAACACATAATTTTTTGTTATTCCAAAAGAAATCCAAACGCCACAGTGCGGTTTGGCGGCTACACGGCGCCCAACGCCCCCTCCTCAAGGACCCGAGGGTCACATAGCCACTCCTCCATTACGCAGAGCGCGTAGTCTGTCCTGTGAACTCGCACCGTACAGCTAAAGCCCTATGCATATTAGTGTGCATCGCATTTTAATATCATACATAATTCATATCTTTTGCACGTATAAAATGCCCACCACGCAGAGTACCTGGAGCCCTGGTCACCCTGAATCTTGACGATTCACCGAATTGCCGGGGTGGTCAGAGGGGTGGAGTGTTCCACCACCGTCAAGAATGCACATCATCATCATCTAATGCCTGCAGAGGTCATGCGAACCAATCGCATACAATATATATTGTATTGAGAATTATCAATTCCTACACATACCATTTCATGCATATACTGTGACCACAGGAATCGATTTTAGTCGACGAGTTGGCGGATAGCGCTTTACGTGCGCAGAAAGGACTCGCGCGTGTCGGCGAGACAGTTTGAGAGTTAGTTCGACATCACAAAATAGCACGAAGACAGTCATTGCTCCATCACCTCCCCCTCTACCGCTCTATCAACCTCTATTACTGCCCACTGCCATAAACGAGAAGCTTTTCAACAAGAATATCCATTAAGCCGCTGAACAAAGTAAAACAGCAGCTGGATGGAGACAAGTGAAAAACAAGGCCAAATAGGGATACTTAGGGAAAATCAACACATATTATTGAATGTGGATCGGGATTTTTAAAAGTTGACATTTATGAAAAAAAGAGCAGGTTGAAAAGTTTTTGCAAAGTTAATTTCATAACAAAAGGCAACGTAGATAATTTTACTAAAGTAATCTGTTAACAACTGTTAAAAAACTAAATCCACAGCAGGACAATGAGGCCTGGCTGGGAGTGTGGGGGATGGAGTCTTGGGCGAGGAATTGCCCGAGTGATTTAGCAGATGTGAGACGGGTCGCGGGGAATGAGACGCTGAGTGAAGGACAACAGAGAGACAAAGACACACGGAAGCACAGAAGTGGAACGACGAGAATGGAACGTGACAAGGAAATGCAGCGAAGCAGATACACAGTGACGGACAGAAATGCCTGCCTAGCTCTTGAGATTTTAACAATGATTGGGTGCATTCATTGTAATTTGATCGTAGGAAAAACTACAATCACTTTGGTCACCCTTTCTTATTATAACATCACATTCTCAAAAATCGAATGATAATGATTCGACCGTCAAAACATATGACGCTTTTTAATTAACATTTTCCAACCAGGCTGACAGTGCAGGCATTGTGTTTGACTATGAGAGCTGTGAATATTACAATTGTTGATTAACTCATGCAAATGTCGAGTAACTTCTCACTTAACGTGGCCATTCAGAAAGGATATTGAATATCTCCACGGCAATACCCGCAAAGAGTTTGACGAACAATGCGCCACGCTAACCACCCCCCGAGGAGACGAGTAAAAACATGAAGCTGCTTTTGGATGGCAACAAAGAATGCCGCTCATCTTTCTGCATACCCCTTTCAACCACCCATGGCTCCGAATCTCTCCCATGAGCACGCATGCATTTATCCCTTACAGCCAGCATGCCTGGCTTACATCAGCATAAACCACAGGACTCCGCCACACAGGATCAAGGATAAAAGGACTGCTGCTCTTTCAATATCGCGTGGTTAAGCATAAATTGTCATTAGGCAGCAAATCTAATCAGTCATGGAAAAAATACAACGTGGATTTGCAATCTGCTCGAAGCTACAGTTGTCGCTACACTATTACAGTTCTGCATTCAGGAAACAAGTTGGGTGCTCAAAACATCTGATGACTTCTGACCTTTCCCTCTTCCCCAGTTGGGCGACAATAGCCTCATCACCTACAATATTCACACGACACAAAACCCTCGACATCTTCACTACGCCGCCACAAACAACATCCTCAGAGGCCTTCGTGTTCCTCTCCCTATAGACCTTAACTGTATTATCATTGACACCTCATTCTCTGATAGAAACCTATCTAAATCCGTGTGTCTTAATGCAGAGTCTATCCTGGCTGTCTCTTATCTCATTAATTAGACCATCGCCTCCCTTTGCCTCTTCATCTTCCGTTGCTTATGGGTGCCCACAATAAACTTTGGTGAGTTTTTCGCAAACTCTGTGTTCAGCGGCGGCATTTCACAACTTTGTCCAGATGACGAGTCCATTCAAGAATTTCTCCCACATATGAAGTGATTTACCAAAGTCAACAAAAAACATTTCCTGATAGAATTAAATCAAAAGCCGTATTGATGAATCCACCCTGCCTATCTCTCATCCCCCATCATCACTCCACTGCCTCCCTCCTTTACCTCTGCCAGGTCTGTCACACTGCCACATTATTCCACCCGTTGATCCACTTGTGATACGCGCCTCTCCGTCTCGCACATCGGCAACGAAGCGCATGACTTCATCCTTCAAGCTCCGAACCCGTAAACTCTGCAACTCATTTCCCCTTGCCGTCTGTCCGCCCGATGACAACGTGTGGGCGTTAAGGTCTCACGTCACCCCCCCCCCGACACTCGACATCTGCGTTGCTCACAATGGTTATGGTTCATCGTAGGTCCAGTTGCTCTACTTAGTGAACATTTTTTTATATATATAATGGCGTGCAAAATAATACAAGGAGGCATGGCATGGGACATTTATCGTGCTGCTCTTGGCGTGTTTGAGAAGTTGCTTCAGTTTCATACTCCTAGGTTTTTTCGGTAAAGTCACGTAGGTAAAAAATAAATAAAAACGTGACTTTACCGAAAAAACCTAAGAGTATGAATCCTTGCAGTCACGAAAGCTTCAAATCTAGAATTGCTTCAGTTTGGCTGTTGGAGCCTTTGGCATTTACACTGAACCTTAAGAACCCTAATTATGGTCTGGTGTGACTCGAGGAATCTGCAGCGGTCCTCAGTTCATCAACACACCGCTGACATCAGGACGAGCTTACATCAGGACGAGCGCAATGAAAACACACGAACACAATGCAGTCTACAAACGACCCAAAAAAAACTATTATAGACGCGATGTATAATGATCATCTTCTTTGGCTTTAAAATAATTATGTTTTATTAAAAAGGTGATTTAAAGTTTCACGTTGTGGTTTTAAATACAACTCCTGGGTCACTTGGTAGCTTGGCTGATGCATACTGCGATGACACCCGCAAGAAAGAGCGTGGTGGCACTCATCATCCCTCAGCCAGTGCTGGAAACTCCACATTCATATGGCAGGGGCGAGTCTTATCATGGGATGCCTGTTGACAGATTTCCACTCAAAACCTATGCCATTCCTATACTGTAGTGGGTAAGCTACGAGCAAAAATGGTACGGCAACATTACTCAGAGTTCGTGACTTGCCAAACGTTTGTGTTGGGGGGGAATTTCCCCTCCCCCACCTGTGGGTCTCAGCCCCAAAGCAAGGGCAGGAGGTGAAGCAGAGTGGACGGGACAGGGTCTCAAACCATCACCGCCGTGACACAGTGGCGCAAGCGTGCAGTGTGACGCACCCCCCACACAGCAAGGGCTCAGGGCACGCGATGGCGTGACCCAAATCCGTGAACGCCACGACAATCACCACCACCACCCACGGCACATCACCAACGCGCTTTCTCCTCCCAGCCGTAGCCGGCAGTAGATCACACAGCAGCAGCGTCCAACACGTGCCCTGACCGTCTCCCACCGACGGCTCTGTTAGCCCTTCCCACCCCGGCTGCCTCAGTAACCCGGCTCTCTCCATTCCACTGCACAGACACACACACAGACACACACACACACAGACAGACACACACACACAGACACACACAGACAGACACACACAGACAGACACACACACACAGACAGACACTCCCCTCACCTACCTCACCTACACTCAGGTCGCCTGCTACCCTCCCAGCCTGCTCGGGTTGTAGGGCTCCAGGAACACGCGACGGCGGCGGTGGCTTGTCGAGGTGGCCCCGCGGGGCGATGCTGGGGGGAGGTTTACGTGGTGGTGGTTGGCCTCTCTGCACCGCTCACCGGCATCATGGTCGCCTCGGCCGATGGGTTTCCAAGCTCGCTCGCTCCCTCCTCCTGCTGCTGCTGCTCCTCTCTCCTCGCACTTTCTCCTGGCCACGCAACACGGCGAACGGTAACAACATAAACACCACGACACACACAGACACACACAGCGACACACACAGACACACACACAGACACACACACACCGCGACACACAGACACACACACACCGCGACACACTCGTAGTCGTCACCGCACACACAGAGGGTGACCACGGCGCTGGTCGCCGTTGACCTCTCGTGGCGCGGGAACCGCTCTCGCCATCCGAAGCAGCAGAACACCGCGCAACCACCACCACGACCACCACCACCACCACGACCACCACCACGACCACCACCACCACCATCATGGTCACGAGCAGCAGCTCCCACGCGTGCTGCGAACAAAGCGCGGCGTGCGTGCGGGCTACCCACGGACCCCTCGTGTTGTTGCCATCTTTGTTGCTGCTGCTGCCCCACTACTACAGCCCAGGCGCTGCGTCGCACTTCGTGTCCCCCTCCTCCTCGTCCTCGTCTTGTGCCCAAGTCTCCCGCCGAGTGGACGGGGAGCGCGGGCTACGGGTGGCGTCGTAGGCGCCCGGGCCGGGAGTGCAGGGAGGCTCACCTGGCACCGCCGGTCTCGCTCCTGCCGCTGCTGCTGCTGCTGCCGCGGGGGTCGCCCCGGGGTCTGTCGCGATCGCCGCTGCCGCTGGAGGCTCGGCCTGGGGTGAGGGGGTGGGGGGAGGGGGCGTTGGTGGGCGGGGCTTTGTGCGAAGAGTGGGCGGGGCCTGTATGTGTAGGGGGCGGGGTCTGCGTGGGAGATAGGGGGTGGGGGCTGTGTGAGTGCGGGGGGGAGGGTTGTGTGAGAGGGGGGGGGCTGTGAGAGACGGGGGGCTGTGTGAGAGGGGGGGCTGTGTGAGAGGGGGGGCTGTGTGAGAGGGGGGGGGGCTCTGTGAGAGGGGGGGGAGTGGCTGTGTGGCTGGGCGAGTCCTGCCCCGCGAGCTGCGTGGAGTAGGAGTCTGCAGCAAGAGAAGGCGGAGTCAGTGTGAGGGGGTGGGGCCTGTGCGGCGAGAAGGCGGGGCTGCGTGACGTAACTGCCCGTGTGGGTGAGGTGGAGGAGGGGGGATGGAGAGGAGGAATCGACGGCTCGGATCGAGTCCCCGGATCGCGAGCCCCACGTGAACCTCGCCTGTGACTTGAGGCTTCCTCTATGTTGAACTTCTTTCGCACCCTACATAATCAACCGTGCTAATCAGAAGGAGACTCTAATTTACTTACTTATCCAGGAGAGCCCACACTGAGTCGTAAGAGTCTTTGCAGGAGGGTCCTACTACATTGGGTGTTGACTTGAATGGCTTTACGAGTGAGAGAAACCCCAGAGCCCCCGGAGAAAAGCACACGCGGAAGGTGGCAACAACAACAACTCCATCCCCGTACAGATGGACACAGATGGCGCATCGTCCACTTGCTGTACTGCCATCTGGCGCGAGCCATCTCGACGCTCACGGTGCTGGATTAGAGGCCACATTCCAGCCGTGGAGTGTGGGAACCAGCGAGACACGCGTTAGACGAGACGGTGCAGAGGGCAGGCAGCTCGGGCACGCAAAGCAGCAGAGACAGAACAGAGATACGGTACATGCAAGACGACACGGGGAATCAGTACAGACGAGGTTACACGTTAGATGTGGTGTACAACACAGGGGCAGTACAGACAGTGCGCACGAGACGAGAGAGACGGAGAGACGAGCGAGACAAACACCGCAGAGCAGACAGACGCCGACACGCACGGCACAGTCGACTTCTGAATAGAGAGGCGGCTCCTCCCCGTGTCGCTGGGGGGTTAATCGCTACCCCCTAAGCCGAGGAGGGGATCAGACTGCGAGAGAGGGAGGGTGGGATAGGGGTGTAGGGGAGAGTCTCGTGGGGATGGGAGGAGGCGGTGACGGGTGAGGATGAATGCAAGGGGAGGAGACGGGATGGTGAGTCGAGTGGGTGTCAGGCAGACTTGTTTATCGGGAGATGTGACCAGGCTTGCCATCTATCTACTGCTGGATGAGTGCAGATGCAGATTTAACAACAACAAAAAACAGAGCGCTCTCCTGCCTCAAAAGCAGATGAACATGATTGTTCAACATGATTGAACATGATGGTTCGCCTGCTCAGTCTTTCCCATGAGCATGGACTGGGATGCCCTCTCTCCCACCATCGCCACGTCACGAGCTGCCGGCACCGCAGAGGGCCTGGGTTCAAATCCGGGCAGCAGCTGCCAATGCTTAAACCAGACAGTGATCAATGACTGCACAAAATCACGTTGTGGGGTTGTATTTACTTTATTTGGCTCAATTCCAGCTCTAAGAATAAAAAATATAAACTTCCAGTTCTGAGAATAAAAAATATATAAAGTATATGAATTATATATTGGGTTGACTGTCATGGGACAAACAATCTGATAGCAAGGCGCTGTGGGAAAGTGCTCCCCACTGTGTAAAGGGTTGAAAGGACACTTGTGGATTTTCGGAAACCCTTTGAAAAATCCCTTGTCCGACTCGTTCCATAATCCGCGGGGTGCGGTGCTCTGAGCTCTCCGGATGGAATATGCACCGCATTACGTGACGCCAACGGCAAAAATGAAATGAATTTGGAAGAAAGACCAACACAAATGATGTGCCACACTGGCAGCACCCCCTCGTATCCAGAGTGGGACCAAAAGCGGAGGCCACTGCCCCAGCAGCAGAGTAAATGTGCCAGCAGCGGCAATTCAAGGGGTGCTCTGATTAATTCGAGGGGCACCAATATTCACATTCTCAAAGGAGATTCCATTTAAGAACACACCTTGGAGGTCCCGTGTACACTGTACATCTGTTGTGTGATCTGCCCAAGGGAAGGTGGTGGTAATGATTGGTGGCATTAATGGCATTACCGATCATTTACATTTTAAACTTGAACCTCTCCTACCACCCGGGGGTGGGGGGCTCTGAATTGAGATGTGGGGCGGCACTGCACTTGATTAGTAGGGGGTGGGACTCTTCCACAGATGCCTCCTCTTACAATCACTACCACAACTCCCCGTACGATGTACACCAGTTGACATTTGCAGATAATGACGCAGTGCTCCATTTATGCATCTCCGTACATTTGTATGGGCCTGGTAATGTCACATTGACCAATAGAAGTTGTTCCCCCCGGTAACGCAATCGTTGTAATTCAGCAGATGGTTTTATACGAGCTGGACTGAGGGCAATGGCCAAGGCAGCCGGCGTGCGAAACCCAATCTCACTCGACGGGAAGCAATCCCAACCACGCACTCCCCGCTGTCGTCGCTTGCGAGGCTACGCCACTACGTCGTGCACCGGCCGTGAAATGTTATTGCTCCGCTTGGGAGAGGGAGAGTCTCCGTTGCACATTGCAGGGAAGCAGCAACACGATAGCCGACCCCAGTCGCCGCGCACACAGACGGAACAGCTGAACCTCAGAGCGCGAGCGGGGAGATGGTGAGTCGGGCAGGGATTCTTTTATCGCTTGTGGGGAAAGGTCGCCGAAAAAGGGGTAGAAAGAGAGCGCAACTGCATTGAAGTATGAAGAAGGACCATTGCCCGAAACGTCGCCTATTTTATGTTTGCTTTTAAGGCCACGATGTTGTCGATGGACGTGTTGAGTGTTTGTGTTCATTGTGCTTTGTGCACCACTGCCTTTGCAACAGCATCACCAAATAGTTTGCTATAGATCGCAATGGGACTCGGGATGGGGAACAATTTGTTTGAAGCAACCTTTAATTTAGAAAAAGATGAAGGTGCAGCCCTGCAGTTGTTTGCGAATGCCACTGCTGGCAAAGTACCTCCACTCGAGGGAGTTCTAGAGATCTCCTCTACAGGGTATTTGGCCTATTTAATGTCGGTCAGATGTCTTGTAAGAGATGGGAGGGGAGTACCCACTGGAGATGATTTAGCAGTGAGAAGAGTATTAGAGAAGAGAGATGGAGAAGAGAGCTGACGACGGAGCCGTGGGGAGCACTGGAGCTAAAATAGATCGATAGATATTGTAAGAAGTCATAGGAGCAGAACTGGGTATTCATTCATTTAAATATTTTAACCCGAAACGAGATACAGCGCATATCTCTAACGTTTAACATACAACAACATTGATGAGCAATGAAAGATTAATAAGCAAATAAGCACAAACAAATAAAATGTGAACACTATTACTGCAGTTAAATCACGGACGTTCAAAGTGCAGGATGTTGTATGTTTCGTGCAGGGTCACCTCTCATCTGTAATCGTCATCGGTCTGACATTACGGTCACACGGTGTTGTGGCAGAGGGCTCAGAGGTTGCCAAAGTTAACATCCCAGATGGGAGTGTGACGGCCCATCTGCCCTCTGAGGTCAGATGTCAACAACGGTTACTCGATGGAGAGACCAGAGGAATGCGTAATGTCCACCATTGGCTTTGGGCTGAGAATCAAGGCCAGCACGGCCTAATCCTTGGTTGAGCCTGGGATACTGAGACTAATGTTGACTCGTTTTCACGAGCGTTCCACATCTTCAAAGTTAAACAACACCACGCACACCCACACACATGCGTTTAAGTGCATTAGCTGTGGAGATGCAAGTCCACTAAAGTAGTGCGCATGTATCGTCACGTGTGTTGTCACGTGTGTGCACACGTTGCAGGTGTGACTCACGTTATGGCTGTTTTCATGCTACAAACACGAGGTTGTGTTCTGTCACCAACATTTAAGTCCATCGACCGTGAGGCCTTCTCAACAAAAGTTTTTCCATCAGCCATTGCCCCCCACCGCCCTCCTGCCTTCACCAACGCCCAAGCATGATCGAGCAACCCGCAATACCGATACGGCGTGAGGAGTCCTTCATCCAGCAGTGGATTGATTAGAGGGTTGTAAACTTGTCAATACTGTAGCTCCATCCATCGGTCAAACTCCTTTTTTCCGTCTTCCGTGTTGCTCGGTATGCGTGTATCATCTGAGCAGCAGGGCCGACCCTTGACCTTGCCTCGTTATCAATCAGCCTTCCATAACGTTATCTGAACCACATGGGAATCCCACGTGTGCGGCCTTGGAAAGCCGCACAACTCAAGTGATAAACAAACCAAAAGTCGGCACCGCATCGTAGCAGAGACGCCATCGAGTCGGTTCGCATCAGAACCGATTCTTATATTATCTATTATCGTTCACGGTATTGACTACTTAAACACCGTAATCGGAGAGCCTAGGGGTTTATGGGTCCAAAGGCCCGAAATATCAAGTGGCCAGCAAAAAAGAGCACTCGGCGTTGTAACAGATCCACGGGAACACGTTTCTTGACTTGAGCAAGGAAAGCGACACTGCACCACGTACTCCCCCTGCTCATCCCTCCTCTGCCACGCTGCTCTAACGATCTCCAACTCACGGCTGCATCGCCTTACTTTGTAGTCATACAATGTCGGCTCTGTAATGTTACACTGGGCTAAGATATTTCTACCACGGCTGCCAACCTTAAATACACGTTGTATGATTATTATTTAAGGTTGGAAGCCACGGTAGAAACAACGTTGACCAGTGTATTCATTACAAAGCCACCATTGTACGATGGGACACAAATGCAACCTCACGTGCTTTGTGACGTCAAAGGCTACGACGTTGAGCGATTCCACGAGACGGCTGTCCGGCCAGGTGTGCGTCACGTGACCACAGTGACTCGACGGCTGTTGCATGTTGGGCTCGCGCAGGACCCGTCGCGAGAAGGAGCGGAGTGGCAGTCGAAGGGGGAATCGTGCCCGAGAGGATGTCAGGGCACCACCTGTTAATTGGATTGTGGATTAAAAAAATCTATTAATGTCAATGACATCTGGGCCTGGCCTTTGTGGACTATGAAAACGCATTTTAACTCGGTGAAAATTGGTGTAGCCTTCCAAGCTCTCACAAGACAAGGTCAAATATATATTTAAATATAATAATACCATTTACAAAAACGGAACGGGCAAATTTAGATTGGATGAAGAAAGTATATGTACTAAGATATGTATTAAAACAGGAGTGGAGCATGGTGGCATGTTCCCACCAAGGCTATTCACAGCAAAATAAAGAGGATGTTTGCTGATAAATGTAGAAACAAAGGCATAAACATAAATGTAGAAATTAATAACCATCTCAGATTTGGTATGGGCATAGTCATTATAGCAACCAATCAAAAATTATTACAGGAAATTATTGCAGGTTATTTTAAAAGCAGATACCAGTAAATTGGAAAGGCATTCAAGAAATTATGACAATTACTCGTACGACTGAAAAAAAGTCTGCACTTTAATACATGGAATGGTGTGTGTAAATATATCACAGAGGTCAATGGCAGATCTGTATATAACCAAACATTTTATTTAGCTCAACAGAACTGCTTAATCTATGCAAGTATATTACAGGTAACAGGCGATGACAATGGAGAGTCTGTACCGTGGAGAATACCAAGCCACACAGCCATGTTCCACAATGTCCGTCTGGGGTATCAATAATGCACGCCTTCCTATATATGGAAACACTTGTAGCCCATACATGAATCAGTCTTAACTTAATTGAATGAAATGGCATGGCCACGTGAAGGCAAATGCACTGATGCGCATGAGGCTAGCGTGATAAAGGCTACAAATTGGAGTGTTAGAAGAAAACACGTTGGAATAAATCTCGGCATTTTTAATGCAACATTTTTTAAGTGTTAAATCTTAATGGATCACAAATGGACGGCAGTGAACGTACCGTTACGCACAAGTGGTCATACATTAGATGTCTACTTTCATTTCATTTTATCAAAACATAAAACATGTCCTCGATAAGCCAAGAGGGATCCACACCAGTTGCAGATTGTTTCAGAGCGAGCACCGGAATTCATCTGGAACAAAACCCTGAACTCGGAGTGCGGGACCCCCGGCCCTCCGCGAGGCCCCCCGTGGACCTCATCTGGCCCGTGACTACGACTGCCACGGCCTGTGGGCCACACGAGGCCTACAAATTTGACGTGTCGCGCAAATGAAATCCATCCGTCACCGCAAACATCTCAGCTACACTAATCGGGTACTAGAGGGGACGAATTTTGACCCGGCAACATCGCGTTTCTTAATGCATCACGCTCAGTAACTTGTGTCGCTGGAGTAACGTTATTTCTTTTCGTTCTCATTGGATAACGACGCGAGGGTTTATGTGCATGTGTGGTTGCCCACCAAAGATATGAAAGTTATATTTGGCCCTCAGTGAGGAGAATCTGCATCAGCCGGTACCGAAAACTCCAAAAGGACTCGGACACTGTTCCCATGAGCAGCCATTTGGTTCAGAAAGGTACGTACTGATGATACTGCATCATTGTTCAAAAGTATTTGGTTTGTGCATACAGTTGTACACTAAACCGTGAACAGGAATCCTGCGAGTGCTCGTGCAGTCAGAACCATGGCTCTAGTCTGGTAGACATCAATCGGTCAGCTCAATAGCACGGAGGCAGATGTCGTCTGAAACACATTTCAGGAAAGAGTAAATAAAATACAAATACTTTTTCTTCGTAACATTTGAAAAACACGTTAAACCGCCCCAAAAATGCTCACGCTTTCTAAGAAATGAGCAATAATGGATAAAATAATCAACCATTGCATTTTAAGATGATGCATGCACCTGGTTGCATGTGTAAGAATCGATGTACTTCGATGAACACGTGCTGTTGTCGGGGTGGAACAGTGGTGCAGCGGTTAGCACGCTGCCCAATGAACCCGGCAAGACCAAGCTCGATTTCCGGCCATGGCGATGACGACGAGTGGCGAGTGAGATCTGAACCGGTCCTGCCGCCCCCCCCCCCCCACCCTTTCACCAACTCACTCACCGGTGTGCCGATGGTCAAAACAACCCCAATGAGTGATATGGCACGGAGAAGCATTTATCCAGTAGATTCCCGAAGGGCTGTAAAGGATAATTATGAACGGTATTGCTGATCTATGTAATCGGTTCACATGACGCCTGCGGCCCCGGGGACCGATTCTTTAAAAAAAATTGCGACATTCCATCGAATCCACTGCAGGGTGAATCGTTACACTCATTTCTCACCAGATGAACCGAATTAATTTAATATATTGTTCATGCTTGGAGAATACGTTCATGATAAACATACATCCAACCATTCTTTTGTATCATCAAAATTAGCCATGGTCAAGCCACTGTTGGATGAAGGCCTCCCAAGCTGCTGGCACCTGTCAAGATCCTGCGGTATAACAATCTACCCAGCACCTGCGCACGAACTCATTTCATTACTCCATCTCTGCAATGGATGGACGTCTTATCTGATCATTTGTATCACATCAGGAAATTCAGTCAAAAGTTTACTTTATTAATCGTGCACGTATGAGTTAACTGCAACACAATGTGTGCACTGCTAATACAGTAGTTACTCTCTAGACAGATTAAAAAGAACTCTGATCTCTGATAAGATTCATTTTCAGTTTTCTACGTGTCGACACTTTAGCCATTCCACTGTTGTGTCACGGTTTATGAGATTTGCATTCCTTGTAAAAAAAATCCAGCGATCTCTAAAATATCAATCTGAAAACCGCCAGTGAAAGTGGTTCCCGGCCACATTTCTGAAACAAAACCACTTCCCACCAATAAGTAACGTTTGCCACATGTACCATGGGAAGTGTATAACGACAAAAAAAGATGTAAACACAGAGGGTCTAATCTTCCCATCAGTGCCACTACACAGAGTTGTCACGAACCTCGCCGTGTGCCAGATGCAATTTAAGGATGGATGCTTTTATCCTGCGTGTTTAAACTGTATGTAAGTGGTGCATTCTGGGTTATTTGCAACATAAATGTGTGGGGGTGCACACGCTCACAGAAATGCATCTATGCACTCTCATGGCATTGTCTCAGTGTTTCACGGAAATAATTTGGATTGTGTGCATTGGTGCAAGCGTCCTGCACATTCCACGCACAAATGTACGTACACCAGGGATGTGTTCTCAATGAATAAAAAAAAAACTAGAAAATCAGGCCTAAATGTATATTTTTTTGGAATTTTGAATCAATCTAAAAACCGAAAATTACATCGCTGGTATGGTATCTTTCGCACGATTTTTCCGGCATAAGAGGTGTCGCACGGTATTGAGTGATATCACCATTGTAGTGCAAATACATTTCACGTTACTACAGAGTGCAAATGATCCGAAAGTCCCAAAAAAATCTCATTGTGTTTAAATATCCCAACAAAAATTATCTGAAACTCATCCCTAATGTATACACTTGTGTTTGGATCAAAGATTTATGTTGGAAGCACCCTAAAATTGTATCTCATCACCCAGAAACACAAATCCTGCACTGTGCATTGCGCACTATGATGGAAAGTTCAAACACTCTACGTTTGTTTAAACATCAGTCACGCGACAAAACTTACCGCGTTAAAATGTGGGATTACACAATACTCTAATGAGAAAAGAAATGTAATTTTTGTTTCACTCACACATGCGCACGCAAGCACGTTAACAACGGAACGTTCGCGCGAAGAAGAGCTGTTTACCAACTTAACGTCACGAAACAAAATTGACGATTGCTTAGCAAGGTGGCCGTTTTTCCGAGCGTAGAGGCCCCGACGGGATGGGGAGAAGCGACGACGCAGTCCACTCGAGCCACACGGCGCACCTCCGATTAGCACGGGTGGCTACGTACGGTGCGAAGGAAGTTCAACATGCGTACATACGGTGCACTCCACGATCACTACCGGAGCCGCACTCATTGCCCATTTTCCGTTTTCTCACACACGAGCAAATAACACGCACGCACGCACTGCTGGTGACGTAGAAAACTCAAACGTTGCGCAAACCCGCTTTACATTTCTCAAGTCCAGTGTCCAAGGTCACGCCTCTTGTCTGACCCTTGTGGGCGATGGAACAGCGCACCGGTGGCAAGGTGGGTTTGTGCGATTAAGTCACACGAAGCTCTTGCGAATGCATCGCTGATATTCCACAAACTATCTCATCGGGATTATTATTCATTTTGAATTTCATAACGTAAAAAAAAGTTCGTAGCACCTGTGTAAGGCTTAACTGTTCAATGAAATCCGCGTGAACTACAATCTGCACGTGGATATGGCAAACGTGAAGTGCATAATCCTTGGTATAATGGGGAGGGCACACCACGAGTCAGTAAGGGGCTGTTGTCTTTCGCCGCTTCAGTTTAAGGTGTCACAGTCATGTAAACTGACTTGAATAAATGCACTCTCAAGTTAAACGAGGGTTGATATTTCGTGAGAGTAAGGAACTTTTTTAAAATTCACAACACAACGACGAGCCGGCGCGGATCTGATGGCAAAGCTTTGCCGCGGTATTGCCGATTCCCCAACTATAACTACCAGCACGACCGATGCACGTCTGTCACCGTGACGCTGACGTGAAGGCTCCGTCACGGAGGAGCGCCGGTTGGGCACGCAGCAATACGTAGTCATGCCCCAAGCCGGACCTCGGCATCGTCCGAGCCACGGGCACCTTCCATGGCACGCTCTGGTGACGTTCTGCCGGGGCCAACACTGCGGCCAGCACGGGGGTCAATGTTTAAAACGCCCGCGACGTCCCGAACTCCAACTCGCCGTCGCTCAGCCTGGGTCAATTCCTCCAATGTCTGTGCCTTAAGTTGGGATTGCTGTTGTTGGGATTGCTGTTGTCAGGGTTGCTGCCGTTCCAATATCCGTTCCTTCATGCTCGTTTCGTTTGACCCACGTTCACTCCCGTCCCCCCCCTCCCCATAACGCGGTGGGCAAGCCGCCTAAAATCTCAGCGGCCTATGTCTTCTTTCCCTTCGATCGCGATCCTGGCTTCATGCTCAAATGGACAGGTTCACTTCGGCCACCCTAGGGACGACTGCTGCGGCACCTGGGCAGCTGTGTGACACTGTGCGGGGTTTCTGCGCCACAACCGATTGAGTGACGTGCTGCAGACAAGCGGCGCAGCTCCGAGCACATGTTCATCGGTACCAGGGAGTCTGATCAACGCTTTCAGTGAGCACCCTGTGTAGACCACTTTTATATTATACCGACAGGCAGCGGTGGATTGCTCTATCGATTCATCGATGAATATCATATCGATTTTGAATGTAAGGGGATCACATCGCCCCTGCAGCCACTAGAGGCGCTACCACTCACCGTAATGTGAAAAAAATATCGATTGCAAATCAACAATTCCTTGAATCGCCATGGCAGGGGATGGGGGGAGATCATTTTGCCAGGGATTTGTTTACACAGAAAAAAATATATTTCATGCTGCCAAGGCCTATTATTTTACATTGACAGCCAGTAAGGGTCTGTAAAGTGCACGCAGTTTGCTAAGCATACACTCCTGCAGCAATATAACCAACACATGGCACAAACATCCTGTTCTTGTTGCTGCTGTCGTCAGCCTGGAACTTCCCAGCTGGGGCAAGGCCCTCGCCCACAGGCACCTTGCAAACAACCTCCCCACCCCCCCCCCCACGCGGGAGACCAATTTCACGAGAAACGAACCGGATCTGCGGAATCACCGATTCTCTCCCTAACTGCACCGACCGCATTTGTCCCGCTCCGCGAACGCGCGTTGAGATGGAGTGCCCCCCCCCCCCCCCGCGAGGCGCCGCGCTACGGCTGGCAGCTGGTGGCGGCGACCTCCTGGTAGAAGCGCGCCACGAAGCCGGCGTCAGCCTGCTCCAGGCGGTTGAGGAAGCCGTTGCGCTCGTCCTCGCTCCAGCTCTCGAACCACTGCGTCCACAGGCGCAGCTGGCACTCGAAGATGCTGGGCGCGCGGTCCGACACGCCGAGCGCCTGCAGCCCGTCGAGCAGCGCGCACAGCTTCCCCGGCGTCGCCTTGAGCACGAGGTCGCGCAGAAAGCGCTCGCGCTGCGGGCCGCTCCAGCTCTCGTACCAGTGCAGCACGCACTTCACCTCCTGCGCCGTGATGTACGACGTGATGGCCGCGGCCTCGTCCTCCTCCGACATGGCCACCGGCACCTGGGAGCGCGTGCGAACGAACGCAATCAAACATCACAACGACAACGATAACAATAACACGAGATGACCGTTAACGTCCTTGCGCAGAATATAAGCAAACAACGTCAATAAACAGACAAATCGCCACCTTCACGGATCTGTTCCTCCATGAAAAAAAATATTTAAGTATTTTTTTGAACACCCTATCAGCCACATGGCCTTCTGAGAGTTGTTTTTTTTCAGCAGCATCAGCTCAACACAAGTAAACTGTGAACCGGTTCCAACATTCAGCGTCTCATCAGCAGTGAGGCTCGTTTGAACCAATGCTGGTGAACTGCCAGATGTTTAGGCAAAGGCCCTCTCTGTTACATATGGGTCCTCAAAACAATACTTGCGTTTTTTTTACACGGAGGGACAGAAGTGGGAAGGAGCCGAATAGTCAGCTTATTTATTTTGTTACTTATATTCCCCATAGTTGCACTCATGATTAACTGCGTTACAAATACAGTAGTTGAGTCACAGTTGCGTGCAGACATTTTTATATGGTTGCTTTCAGCCCAACGGTATATGCTCTAAACAACTCGATTGAAACCCAGTCTTCAAGATGCACCCGCCGAGTGAACAACGGAGAAGAGGGCGCATCTTACAATCCGGAGAAGACCGAGTCTGTGCCCCGTCACGGCTGATGGGCCGCACCTCACAAGTCTGATTGTCCGAATGTCTGCCAAACCCACGCAAGCAGCACCAACTGCTCCGTGAACAGGCAATATAAATTAAATTACAGGTTGATTAAAAATAACAGCAGCTTTTTCTTACAGTCACCGAGAGAGCTTGCCATTGCGCATGACTGGTGTTAGTCATTTACAGAGAGAGTTGAATAGTTTTGGTTTGGGAGGGTTGGTGGTCAGATGATGGATTTCGACAAGCTGCTATTCGTCATCTGCATTTGGATTTATTTTAAGGCATACCAGGAGTCTCGACATTGTTTATTAAATTATTAAAATTAATGTGTTGAGATGCCAGCCGTATATGACATCAACAGGGTTATACACAGGGCTTTAATTCTCACCGCATATTTCCTGGGTTGCTGGTAGACTAGAGATGGCTCATGACTTAGAGCCACAGCGAGAAGAATGGCGGATGCAGTGTGCCAGGTATAATAGTAGTAATATTACTATTATAGAAATGCCGTTCAAGGGACAAATTCTGGTAAAATGCTACTAGGGACTCGAGATTTTAAAAACGTCAAGAGGTCATCATGGCCAACGCCACCAAGCCACCAGGGCCACCGTACCTCATCACCGCTCTCATCTGGCAGAGCCTATGACAGAGTTAACACCCAACCCCATAAGTCTGCTCTTACCACACCCCACCATCTGGCTTTAGGTCCACCCTTTGGGTTTTCCCCACTGCGTTGCCGGTCTCGGTAGCCTTCCATTTCCCTTTCTGCACATTTTTCCCTATCGGCAGCAATCTCCTCTTCCGCATTACGTTCACAATTTTTCTCTATCGTATTATAGTTTTTACTTTCAAGTAGCTTAACCCGTCCTCCCAGGAATTTCATAGCATTCTCGGCATGCACCTAAGATCAAAGGGCCAAAGCTTATTTTATAGGCGTTTTAGAGAAGGGCAATCTCTCTGGCCTGTGGAGCCGGTGGATACAGAGCGGAACGTAAACAGACATTTAAAGACAAGAGTGCCTCGAACGTTTACGAGTAATTAAGGCACCAGGCCCCGTCACACCACACTCCCCCAATGGCCCCTCTTCCTGTATTGCTGTAGCTGGCTTCCCCAGTGCTCCATCTCGAGTCGGGGTGTCAAACACACGGCCCGCAGGCCGCACCCAGCTCACCAAGAGCCTTCCTCTGGCCTGCCACGTGTTTTAATAAATAAAAAAATTCAAACTTTCTACTCAAATACAACCTGAACTTAAACCAGCCATTGAAACGGGGGATTTGGCGTGCCCTGTCGCAAAATAAAAAAGTTATTTTCCCACGCTTTCGGGTTCTGAATCGGAAAATGAATACCATATTATTTTGCTTTTCATTTTCATCGGCCAAACTGTGTGACCCACAGGAGGTGCATTTGAATCCAAACTGGCCTGCTATCCAATGAAATCATCGCTGCCACGCAGGGACATACATACAACAATGTGAAGGGTCAGTCTGAAATATGAACCTTACACGAGGAGGCTGGGTGACTCAGAGGTCAGGGCGCTGAGCTGGCAACCACAGATACCCAGAGTTAGAATCCAGGCAGCTGCCTGTCATTAAATTAGGTTCGCATGTCTAGAGTTGATTGTCTCAGCCTGGCCACCAATGACTGCACACAAAAAGCCAACACAGTAAACTTGGTTCTGCGCTTAATTTGGCTGAATTCCAGCTCTAAGAATAGAAAATAACGGGTTGAATGTAATTTGTTAAACGTGTTTGTGGTGAGTAAGAAAGTGCTGCCTCCTACTGCGTTCATCATAAGTCATTTGCAGTGATCTCAATGGTGGCTCTGTCATATCCACTTCCATGGACTGCACTGCTCTGTGAGAGATCCGAAGGATACCTCATCTTATGATGACACGCAGAGCATCGTCAGAATGATTATATTTTATTGTTATTTATGATTATGCTCGTTTACCCAGGAAAACCTCACTGAGTCTCAAGACTTTTTTTCAGAACGGTCCTGCCAAGTTTTCACAGTATGGGGGCGATGTTGCCACTGTGTGTAATGCCAATTGAGTCAGGAACGTATTGCTGAGGCGTGAGTGTTACCGCTGCCCCCCACTGCCCATACAGTTTTTTGTAGAAAAGCAAAACATTTTTTCGTAAAAATGTGAACCTGACAAGCATACACATGCATGACCAGCAGCGAATTTCCATGCAATCAGACACCGACCACTACATCATTAATCAAGACCACCTCCCCAATCTGTATCACCACTGTTGTTGTATCTGCCCCCCCCCCCCGCCAACCCCCACGCAGCAATCGAAGGAGCGGGTATATTTTTGTCAAGGTCATCTCACCGCTTCAAAAATATAATTTTAAATACTTTTTTTCAAGGTCAGAGCGATTTCAGGGCTGCCAGAATGCGGACAGCTCGCTCGCGAAGGATGCAGCCCCTGCAAGCCCGACGTGTGAGCTCATTCATGCCGCCCTGTCGGCTGGTGCCGCCCCACTTGCTCCACTTGCCTTACCCACGTTCTGAAACGTCTGCAGACGCACTGCCCTTTTGAGCACGACTTGACGTACGTGTGAGATACTTTCCCGCACCAAACCTCGCTTGCCCGGTGTCTCCTCCTGCCCCCTTGTGCCGTGCCCAGCACTAAGTTGCTTGTGAGCAACCAGGCGTTGCCGCTGCTCCGACTCGTGCCGTGCAGCTCTTTAGTGAACCAAATCCGTTTTGTTCTTTGTCGTTATAACATTCTTACCCGCCCCGACTGGATGTGTGAAAAAGAGCTTTATAGCTCATCGGATTCCTCCAGTGTAAATAAATATTCGGATTCTTATTCTGAACCTGCTGCTCGATGAAGGCCACCATGCGGGTCATCGGGATCATTTTACCAAACTTCACCCGGCTAGTCAGAGCTAGTCGGTGAAGTTGGGACACACATATTTTCGAACACAGTACAGTACAAACTTAAAATCTAGATAGTACAGTACAATGGATTTTTTCTGCACTGCCCTCTACTGAAAATGTAATACAACGCCTGTTTTAAGTACAGTGGGTCCCATCTGAGCACTATCCAGGCTCACACCTGCTTAGCTTCCAAGAGTAAAGGAGATCAGGCGCATTCCGAATGATTTGGTCATGGGCCCTACTTCCACAATAGAATGATTGAGCTTTAAAAGCCATGCTTTTTCATGGAAAACTACATCTTCAAGAGATTAATGAATTCATAAAACACTGCTGAACTATGATGAGCATAGATATGGATGGCTGTAGTCTATACCACCACCGAATGCTGCAGGTTCTGTTTAACAGTGTACGCACTGCTGGTAATCAGTTAAAACCAGTTCGAGTTTACTTTATTTGAACAAGAGTTGTCGGGAAATTAGAGGTTTGCCGAGGGCCATGGGTTGATGGGTACCTTATTCTGGCGAACAACACCTGCCAAGTTGATGATTTACCTGTCTATTAAACTCTAACACTTTATAGCCAGCGTATATAAATGGTGCAGTGCTCAGCGTACTTTGCAATGAACTTGGCGGTCCAACTTTTGATTCCAGGCCACAGCTGGTTTCATTTGCGAGTGATATCGAAACCGATTCTGGGCCTCCCTCTTCACCAACCCGCACTGACCAGTGTGGTGAAGTATGGTTAAACAATCCCACGACCAACATGGTGTGGGTAGGACTTCATCCAACAGAAGAGATTGACACAGGGATACAAACTATTTTTACTTTATATACAATATTCTTATCTACAACTTTTGCTACTCAATAAGGGTTGCTCATCATGATAATCTTCCAGTTATCCACAGACTAAAAATGACATTTTAGAGGAAGATGGTTGCAGACCCACCAGAGTATAAGAGTCACCGTGCCTATGATGTTACACGCAAGATAGTATTTTCGTTTGGCACGTCACAGTGCGTGCGCGGGGCACGCGTGACATGACATATGCCAAAATGTTAGCGGCGGGTCAGGGTGACTTCAAGAATAGTTGGGCGTAGTTGTTTGGACATGAGTTTACTCACAAAATCGCACACGTGAGGCAAGGCTGGACTCAAACGCTCTACGGTTTGCGGACGTATGAGACCACATTAAGTTTTTCATTTACATATTCTTAGAGTTGGAACACAAACGGTTCCCACCAGAGAGACACGAAGCTGAGGGATGAACACACTCAGGAACTCTGGGCTGCGCCGAATTTGGCTCCTGCACAGAAAGTATTTATAAAGGACCTGGCTGGGTGGGTCAGGGACCTTTCCCTGTGTTGTTAGCGAGCACTTAGAAGCTGGGTTAGGCTCCAGGCCGCCCCCAGTGATTGAATCGGGTTTCCAAGGGTGGCGAGTTGACGTCTCAACCCACTCACTCACAACAGCCTAAAAACTAAAAAAATATAGCTGATGGCCACTGACAGATGTAAATTCTAATGGCATCATGGAACAGCTATGAAGAGCAAATGTGGCACATAGTTGCACTAAAGCTTACAATTAGAAAAAAACACGAACATTTAAAATAATCAAATTTGGAGCCCATATTTGTTTATCATAAATTCTAACTTTCTAAACGGCTCAGGCTAAACACGCACAATAAATGATCCCCATCACCAGTGAACCAAGTCAGTCGTCTTTTATGGAGTGTGACACTAAAGCTGCCTGCTTTCCAGTTACAAATATGAATTGTGGTTTGTCGCTCGACTCAGCATAATCCAACGCTGAGGATTACACATTTTGATTGCATTGGGATGCCAAGAACGCGGAGGAGAAAAGCGGCGCATAGACCGAGTGTGGAGAAGAGGAAACTGAAGGGACTTCACAAGTAGTTCAGTGGTGTCATCTTCCAAGGCCATTCTCCGACACCACGTGGTACACTGCTCCCTCCTAGACACGGTGTCGATAGTCCAACTGGAATTCGAGCGAAAGAAAGGAAGACCAAAAGGTGCGCACGTCTTCATATAAACCAGTTAGTAAAGCAGTTAGTAAAGCAGTTAGCAAAGCAGTTAGTAAAGCAGTTAGTAAAGCAGTTAGTAAACCATGACCTGCTGCAGGTTCTGTGATATCCCCTTCACATGTGTTTCTGTCGTCGCGATTGTGTAGTCGAAGACGTCTGTCACATTTCTATCAGGGCCCCATGGTGTACAGTGCAGTCTCTAACTACCGTTCACGCAATCTCTCCCTCGCTCTCTCGCTGCTGTGAAGGAGGACCATTGCCCGAAACTCCGTCTCTATCACCGCTGCACGTGATTTCCTTCGTCGGGGCAGCGTTATCGACGAATGCGTTGCCGCCGCGTTGCCATCTCGTTGTGCCTGGCCGCGTGGCGCGACGTTGAAAGTGCTCGACTCACAATTGGAACGTCGGACATCCCGCCCCGGGGGTCACGTCAACGTCCTTCCAGCGTCAAAATAACTAAATAACTTGGGGGGGTGGCCCCACTTTGTCGGAAGTGCCCATCCGGTCTCCCTCTGCGTGTAAAATCGAGGCCACGCCGCGGGGTCAAGCGACACCGTCGACGCAAGAGAGGCAACTTCGGCGGCGAGAGATCGGCGCGCTTGTGCGAGCGTCGTTGCCGTCCCTGGGCTCACGTGGCACGAGGGGGGAGTTGGATTTTGGCGAGGACCGCGTTGCCGTGGAAACCCATCGCGGCGACATTTACCCGCTTGTGACGTCACGAGACAGCGGCCGGCACGTGGAGTGACGTCACTTGGCGTCAACATGTGGAACACCACGAATAAGATTCTAGCTGGAAAGAGCACAGAACACATCTGGAGGATTTAGGTAACAAAGCAATTTCGCAATGTCTCCTTCATTTCTAGATTTGAAGCATTTCACATGAAGCATTTCACATGAAAACAAAGGCATTGTTTGTTTACAAAGCCCATTGGCCACGCGGCCTCTGAGAGTGGGTAATCTCAGCAGCAGCAGGACGTGCGCTCCCAAAACGACCACGGGGCTGATGGGACGTGTAAAACACCCTTGTTTTGTCTCTGCGGAGACATCAGAATATGTATTTATACTGGAGGAACCCGATTGAGATATAAAACTCGTTTTCACAGACAGATGTATGGAGCCGTCCGTCCGTCCGTCTGTGTTGTTCCTTAGTCTAAAATATAATCACCTATTGACGACCTTGCACTTTGTTTAAACAATTAACAAACATTGTCCGGGGGTTAGAAATCTGGACCAAATCTCAGTGGCCGTGCACACGAGGCCGTAGAGAGACACAGAGGCTCGGAAAAGACAACAGCCTGATTCTGGTAGCTGCGGTAGCGGTGGCGATGATGGTGGTGGTGGTGGTGAAAGTGATGCTGGTAGTAGTTGCTGGTCGTGGTGATGATGATAACAGTGATTATGATGGCGGTGGTGGTGGTGCTGATGGCGATGATAATGGTGGTGGTTGTTATAGTGAACATGGCAATGATGGTAGATGTGGTGATAATGATAGATGTGGTGATAATGACGATGGTGGATGTGGTGATGATGGTGGATGTGGTGATGATGGTGGATGTGGTGATGATGGTGGATGTGGTGATGATGGTGGTGGATGTGGTGATGATGGTGGATGTGGTGGTAATGACGATGGTGGATGTGGTGATGATGGTGGATGTGGTGATGATGGTGGATGTGGTGATGATGGTGGTGGTGGATGTGGTGATGATGGTGGTGGATGTGGTGATGGTGGATGAGGTGATGACGGTGGATGTGGTGATGATGGTGGTGGTGGATGTGGTGATGGTGGATGAGGTAATGACGGTGGATGTGGTGATGATGGTGGTGGTGGATGTGGTGATGATGGTGGTGGTGGATGTGGTGATGGTGGATGAGGTGATGACGGTGGATGTGGTGATGATGGTGGTGGTGGATGTGGTGATGGTGGATGAGGTGATGATGGTGGTGGTGGATGTGGTGATGGTGGATGTGGTGATGATGGTGGATGTGGTGATGGTGGATGTGGTGATGGTGGATGTGGTGATGATGGTGGTGGTGGATGTGGTGATGATGATGGTGGTGGATGTGGTGATGGTGGATGAGGTGATGACGGTGGATGTGGTGATGATGGTGGTGGTGGATGTGGTGATGGTGGATGAGGTGATGACGGTGGATGTGGTGATGATGGTGGTGGTGGATGTGGTGATGGTGGATGAGGTGATGATGGTGGTGGTGGATGTGGTGATGGTGGATGAGGTGATGACGGTGGATGTGGTGATGATGGTGGTGGATGTGGTGATGGTGGATGAGGTGATGATGGTGGTGGATGTGGTCATGGTGGATGAGGTAATGACGGTGGATGTGGTGATGGTGGTGGATGTGGTAATGACGATGGTGGATGTGGTGGTTGATGATGATGGTGGATGTGGTGATGACTATGGTGATGATGGTGATAATGACGATGGTGGATGTGGTGATGATGGTGGTGATGATGATGATGTTGTTGACTCGTCCTCGCCTCAGGCGACCGCCCACCGAGCTGCGGCTATCTCCATGGGCCTCACGCACGCGGAGCCATCGCCTCGCCTCGGTTACATAACGCGGCCCAGCGGCCACCACAGCGGCCACCACGACACCTGCCCACACCTCTCTCCACACACACACACCCCTCCGTCTCCACCACTACCATCTACCTCACTCTGTCCATCTCCCCCCCCCTCCTCGTCCCCTCTCTCCCATCTCCCTCAACATCTCCACTTCTCTCTCTCTCTCTCGCTCCATCCCTCTCCCCGTCTCTCCCAGCCAGCCGTGTCCACACCCTCGGCTCGCCGCGGACGAGCGCCATCACCTCGACGGGGCAAGCGGTCTCCTCGACTCCCCCTCCCTGCTTCACGCTGCTGCTGCTGCCGATGTCGCCTCGACTGCCGCTCCACCGCCGCCGCTGCTGCTGCTGCTGAGAGGAGCCCTGAGGACTGCGCCTCACGCCGCCCTTCGGACTCGCGCCGCCTCCATCGCCTCCTCCATCGCCTCCGCCACTGCCCCCACTCCCATCCCCCTTGACTCCCCCCCCCACACCCCCCAGCTCCCGCTCCCCCCCGGATGTTCCGGGCTGCGGGGGAACTGCTGCGATCAGAGGCGCACGCCGGGGAGCAGCAGTACACACACAGCACACACACACAGCACACAACACAGTACACACAGTACACACACAGCACACACACACAACACACAGTACACAAACAGTACACACACACAGCACACACACACACAACACAGTACACATACACACACTACCAACAGTACACACACAACACAGTACACACAACACACACAACACACAGTACACACACCACACAGCACGTGTGCCGAACTGGCAGACACGAGTCCCAAGCGACCTTAACGGGAGAAAAACTCCTTAGAAAAAGTTTTTTTTAAATAACGCTTTTATCCACAACTTCGTTTAACTCACGGTCGAGAAGTACGTCAATGATGCGAAACCTGCTCCCACATCAACGCTGACTTGAATTGGTTATGAATTAATTGGTTATTGAATTAATTGGTTATTGAGACACGTGGCGACTGCTTCTTGGGCGAGCCGATTCTAGAGTTTAGGGACCGCGGCGTTTTTGACCTACACAAAAATATATAATTAATAAGGCGTCCATACAACATGTTAATTGCTTTAAAGTAACGAATTAATTGATTAATTGATACCGATTTTGATACAGGCATGCATTGTCACCGGATTTGAGTACGTGTGCAACATTTGGAATTGATTGGACAACAGGAAGTAGACTAACTTTTAATTGCAAGATTTGACCCACGACACAGTTTTCAAGTTAAGTAAAACCGCTGAAAATAGACACCTCAAAGTGCCGCTCACCGACATGCGGCATGCGACGTGCAACAGACGACACACTGACGCCGCTGCAAGCACCACGATGATGCGCGTCAAAGTCTCCTCTCGTGAAATCCGTGAACACAGTTTATTGTGCGTGCGGGACAGCCCAGGGGACACAGCCCAGCGTGGGATATCTTCCGAGTTGTGTCCTGAATTTTGCCTTTACCGTGTTATAAGACGCACTTCCATGCCTTTAAAAATCTACTTTGGGAGCGCGTCGCGTAATGGATTCGGCGTGTGACCGGGTTTGTGTAACTTATTGACACCAGGCACAAGTTCGGAGTGCGTCTTATTTTCCGGATAATTTAAAACTTTAAAATTGCTTGATTGCTGTACATAACTCATTATTGGCCTTACGCAACTCACAAACACCGAGACTCTGTCCCTGGAAGATTTATAGTTTTCCAATGAGCAACGTTATCTGAAGACAACATTCCTGGATAAGTCGGGACGGGTGGCAACCCCACGGTGCTGGCAACGTCACCCCACAGGCGGAGCGGTGCGTGCCCAGCTCCCTGTGACGTCACGCGGGTTATATAATGACGCGCCCGAGCGTTCACGAGCAGTGACATCATCGGAGCTCCATTCCCTTGAACGGAGAGCGGTGGTGCAGTCGTTACCACCCTGCGCTTTAAACCGGACGATATGACTTTGATTCCGTCTAACATCAGTGGCTATTGATGTCTGAACCAATTCTGGTGCTTTCTTCCCTTCACTCACCGACTCGCACTGCCCACCCCAGTAGACACACCAACGTTGGGTCAACGTTGGTATATGATCGGAATCGGCGGCCCAACACTCCATGCTTACTGGGCAGCGATGGTGACCAAGTGTGGTCCAACAGCCCCCCGTGACCCGAGACGACTCGGGGAGAACCTTCGTTCAGCAGTGGATTGACAGAGTGCTGCATCCGTATTGTGCCAGTGGTGTGTATAGGGGGCAGCTAGGTTCAGAAGAAGATCCTGGGGGGGGGGGGGGGGTCTCACACTGTCCGCGGACTGCGGTTGTTGTTTTTGTACCGAGACCCTGGGGTTGCGTGCGGCTCAAGAGGCAGCCCGCATCTCGCTGCACTGTCGCGGCCTCGCGAGTGAATCTCACGCCACCTGGCGGCTCCTGTGGCCCGTCGCTTGGCTGAGCCGCAGTGACCCCGGCGAGAGGCGCGGCTGTGAGGTCAAACAATTCCGTGGCCAAGTGGAGAAGCTCTCTTACCCAACAGTGGGTTGAGTTGAGAAGGCGATCCGTGTGTAACTCGAGGTCCCGAAAACTCGCGTAGAGATGATCTGGTGAATGTTAGTGTCAAATTGTGTTGTTAGGAATTTACCGCACAGAAAACAGGCCAAATTAATCGTATTTTATATAGCATTTTATATAACACCATATTCCAAGGCTCTTTACGGCAATTATATATTTGTACATACAATTATAGTGGTTCAGATAAATAGTTATTAAAAGTTGTGGTATAATTATGGTTACAGAGCGCGTTCACCGTGGAGATGGAGCAACGAGCTGACATGCAGGAGCCACAATGGATCGTGGGCTCGATGTACAGCGGGAGGTTGCTTTCATCCAGCTGTGGATACCTCGTGGCCGACGACGAATAAAGCTGCCATTGAAAAGGGGGTTGAATAAAGGCCGGTGAACAACTCGCGAGCACCGCCAGGCACCAACGGTGGCCTGGGATCAGTGGGCTCGTGGCCAAGAAGCCAAGCGAGTCGTGGGCGGGCACTGCACACATCCACGCGCATGCACACGGCCATCACGGCCATCCCTGCCGCTGCAATAGGAGAGGGGCGGTCTAGCGCACAATGCGGCAGTGTGGAGCAGTCGCTTCGCGACTCGCGCCACGGCTTCCCAGGCACGGGGTGGGAGGGAGTGGCGTGGTGGGGGGGGGCATTAGCATGGGAAGCTGCGCGCCCGGCTTTACAGCTGTGGACGCCGGGGCTGAGAAGCCAAGAAGCAACCGGCGAGCCAGAAGGGGTCCCTGGCGGAGCGCCAGAGTCGCGGGGGTCGCGGGGAGGGTTTAGGGTCGGTGAGGGGTGGGGGGCCCTCAGGGTGACTGCCCGTCTCGTTGACTGTGGGCAGGGCTCGTACTGGTGCCTGGTCATCGAGTCGAGATTAGGGGAGTAGGGCTGGAGCGTCTGCGTGGCTGGTCACCCAACACCTTGGGGCATCTCTGGGTGGCTGCGTTGGGGCTCGCTGCGCCCGCGGGAGGCTGCAGCAGTCGCCCCGCGTGAAGCGCCGCCGAGGGATGGGGCGCGCGTGAGGCCGGGCTCGGGGTGGAGGGGGGGAGGAGGGGGAGGACCACGCCAGGCAGCTCCCTCCCTCGCTCTCTCACTCTGAGCTGTAAAGTGCGAGCACACGCACAGGCAAGATCACACGCACAAAGACAAAGATCCCTCTTGCAGACTTCACAAACTGTTGGGACAAGTGCTGTTAGCAAGGAGCACAAATGAAGGCTGGTACGGTACACGAGGGGGTGGGTGGCCAGCACCACGCCCGACCGCCTTTGTCTCTCCAGTGGCGATGTTTACACAACGCACCAGGTCCTCATTTGAGACTGAGTCGACCTCGGAGAGGTCCAGGATGGGTTCAACTAATCGTCACTGCTGTTGGCCGAGAGCGGGAATCGAACTGAGGTCGCGGTGTTCGTAACGCAGCGCGCTGACCGCTACACCACCGCTCCCCACACACACAGACACGCTCACACGCACGCACGCGAAAAGACTAAGATATCATCTGCATATCCTGTCGGGGCAAGTGCTGTTTGCGAGCACCCTATCAAAGCCTCCACGGCGCACAAATGCGTGGTGTGACCAGCACACTCACGCATTCACACACACTCACACATTCACACACATTCACACACGCACATTCACACACTCACTCACGCACTCACGCCCAGCTCATTCACTAAGCAATGCTGCGCACGTCCCAGCCCTCAGCGGGAGTCGTGGCTGTGAATCCGCCTCCCCCTCGCCTCCTCCGCCTTTGTGCGCCTGGGTGCTGCGCCACTCCCCTCCGCCCCGTCCGAGGCCTCCACCTCCCTCCCCCCATTCAGCATCACCTCGCTGCCTGTCCAAGTGCATGGCGAGCGAGTCCGCGTGTTCTCAGCAGCAGCAGCAGGAGCTGCAGCAGGAGGAGCTGCAGGAGCTGCGCAGTGAGTGCCGTGGCTGTCAGAGTCTCGGGGAAGCGGCGCGCGGTGCTGTGCCCCCCCGCACCCACGCCGCGTGTCCAGGGGGTGCGTTTCGCGATTGCTTTAACGAGCCGGATGACGCTGGGATAGTGGGAATCGGCCCGTCCATTAATACAATCTTTTGTTGAGCTCAAGGACAGAGGGAGGGAGAGGGGGGGTGGAGCGGCAGGGCGGGGGAGCAGAGGGAGGAGAGAGGGAGGGGGCAGTGGGGAGGAGGAGGAGGGATGAGGATACAGAGCGCACGGCTGCATCCCGCATCCTCCTCATCTCCGTCAACTTCGATCATTGCGTTCGAACGGAACTCGGCGCGGACGGCAGGACGAGCAGGTTGGTCATGGCGCGCTCTGTGCAATGTAACGAGCTGAGAGCGAGAGGTGATGGACGTGTCGCATCTCTCGTCCGCTTACTCCCTCTTGTTATTGACGACGCATGCAGCGACGCGACGGGCCGAGCTGCGGCTCCCTCAGCACCGCACGCAGCCATTTGCGCGCCTGCTGCTGCTGCGGCTGCTGCTGCTGGTGCTGCTGCTAGTCGTGGTGGTGGTGCTGGTGGTGGTGTGTCCGCGATGCGTGCTGCGTGCGTGCTTTGGTGATCCGTGGTGGTGAGCTGTGGCGAGCGGTGAAATCCGTGGTGAGCCGAAGTAAGCTGTTGGATATATTTTTTACCCTTTTCAAGGCAGTGTTATTGACGAATGCGTTGAGGTTTTTTGTAGTGAGTTTGTGATGAGCCGTGGTGAGGCTATGGTGAGATGCGAGGGCTGTAGTGAGCCGTGGTGATGTCGCACGGCGCCGTTGCTGCGTGTATGTGTGCTTCTGCCAGGGACAGCGGGTGGCCGCTGCTGTTATATTTTTAAATCGGCAAATGCGCTCCTGCAGTGAAACCGCTAATCGAGTAAAAGGGCAGCGGTCCCACCATTCGCCTGCAGCACATCCCTGCTGCGAGCCAGCCCTGGTCGTGCTGATCATTTAAATGCGCAAGGGGAAGAGGAGACGTTTGTGAAATTATCCCAACTGCGCCATCCGCGCCATCAAATCGGCTCTCCCCCGCCGTTGACAGAATCACCACCTCGCGCACAGGCGCGCGACGATATTCACATATCGTCGGCACAGCGCGGCCGTGGGTCCCCCCCCCCCGCCGTGCCCAGGGCGTTGTTGCCGGCAGCGCCAGCGCGCAGCTCCACGCCGCGCGGCGCTCCCTCTGAGGGGGGGGGCAGGGGGGGGGGGTATTCCGTGTGCTTCATGTTGACCGTTTTGGTGCATAATTGTGCGTGAGATTGGATCGCGATTGAGCTATCGAGCATTGTTAAGAATGGTCATCGTGCATTATTTCCGACGGCAATTGCGCGCGAGTGCCTATCACGGTCGTCACTGTCGTGGCGTCACTGCCTGAGTGAGAGATGCGGTGGTGGTGGTGCTGGTGCCGCGGGGATGATTCGGGCCCGGATGCACTCTGATAAATGCAGACCCCGCCTTGTGCTCCCCGTACTGCCCAGGCGCCAGCTTTCCCCACACGCACTCTACAGCAAAGCCACGTCACTCACCGCCACCACCATCATCATCAGCAGCAGCGACAGCCGTGGTCAAACCCCCGCTGGATGAAGGCCTCTCCCGAACCCGTCGCCATCACTCACGACCCTGCGATGTAAAACTCCTCCTCTCACCTACAAGCTGACGTCCTCTCGGACGCGTTCCATTCCCTGGCTGCCAGTCCGCTATTATTATTATTGGGCATCATCGCATCGAGCAACGTGGCCTGCCCAAATCTACATTGCTTACATATACGCAACTATTCCCACCTCTAGCAGTGGATATATAACGGAGACCATACTTGTAGATACGAAGTCGAGCATCCCAATGCATACATCGTACCGATATTTGTCAACGGCATTTTGAAAACGAGCACTACGCACGAAACGTCGTGTGCATTTGTTTACACCGCTTCTGCGCGCACACGTCACAGCCGTCACGTCGGAGGAGGCCGAGCCCCCCCTCCCAGATCCTTTCACCCCCCCCTCGCCCCTACCTTTTAAATTCGTATCGTCAAGTCAAGACATGTTGGTACGAAAATGAGTACGATTAAGCGATGGGCGTCGCAGCCCGAAGTCGTACTCGGGGGGGGGGGGGGGGGTACAGCCAGAGCGGGGTCCGCGACAGACGCACGCAGATCGCACTCTTGCTCGTTCCGTTCGCGTTTAACCTTGACCGTGTCCCCCCCCGACCCCCCGTTAGGCAAGGTCAAGCCACACAGCCGTTGTTGTACGCCCAACGCTTTGACACTTCAGTGTTCTTTATGCGATCATCTTTAAATGTGTAAAATGTTTAAGAGCATCGAGGCACGTCCAGGGAGACGTCTCGCGGGAACAGAAAATATCAAGGGATGTTGCTGAAGAAACTGATCCCAGACGGTTGGGTTAGGGGGGGTGGAGGGGGGAATTCGCAGCGTGTGTTTTATAATGCTGCATATCTCCCGATCATGACTGGAATCCATCCGCGATGATTGGATGAGTTGCAGGCATCGTTCATTCACTCCGCACGCATTAAGCGGGGATGGTTATTGCAGCGATCAATTACAACGCACGTGCTGCACTGAGTAGGGAAATGCGCCGGCAGTGCATGCTGCACAGAGCCTCACGTGCAGCACGCAGACACAGCGGAGCGCATCGCCGATCTGCACTCTGCCCTGCCAGGCATGCAATGCGTGCGCGCGTGCGCCTGCATAGTATTTCGTGACAAAATTCAATAATTATTATTATAGCTGTACAATAAACATCGTGGTAGAAGCTGTGTGAGTGGCTTCGCTCGCAGTGCCGTCCCACTTCCCGGGTGGCATTGATTTTGTGCTCTACTTACAGAGCACAGCCGTCCAGCGGCCCAGCCACCAGCCGCATCCTGACAGCGACACCACTGTTATTCCAGTTAATATGTTAATGGTCAGCTGTCTCAAACAAAACATTACTGTTATGTCAAAATGTTCCCATTTCTTCCAAAAAGCAATCGATGGGAGTAGACCGGGAGATTTCTCGGTGTCCGACTGGGAATGTCCCTGAGTGATGTCCGCATTGTTATCCAGGAACCAACAGCACGACGAACCATACTTCAGCAACACCACACTCCACTCGCCATCGCCACATATCCACTGCTAGATGTAGGTATCTGCAAGCCATGATTGCCGTCTCCCGCCACCGTGTGATGCAACACATCCATCGTGCCTGCACATGCGACGATGCCAATGCTCCGTCTCTCCTCTTGGGCCTGCAGTCTTGAACATCGGCCACTCTCCCTTCAGGCGACGGGTCCTGCCCAAGTGCCAGGAGCAGTGCCGGATGAAGCTCAGTGCGGGGCCTGTAGCATACGTTATTAAGGGGCCCGAAATAATAGATAAAAACAAATATTAAAACACAAATATTTAACTTGCATAGCAAAGTTATTGTATTTTTCCATTTGCAATACAGGCCAGATAATACGACAAATCGCTAACCTTAAACACCCAGTCGTTCATAAAAGTTGAAGGCAGTAGAGTGCTATAGTAATAGAGCAAGTGCAGAATCACTGAAATTGATAGCTGGAAAGCATTTAGCGCGAAGCCCTTGAGAGTGCGGGGCCCGTAGTAGCTACTCCATATGTAGTAGCTACTACGTGTGTAGTAGCTACTACATGTGTAGCTATTTGTGCTACTACGATAATCCGGAACTGCCCAGTAGCTTAATGAGCGTGGGGGGAAGAAGGTGCCTTGCCCCCCCCCCCGCCCCCAGGTGGCTAAAACTACGAGTTGGAGCCCCCTCGACAACCACCATGAGATTTGTTTTCAACAACAGTGTAAACTAACACGTAAAATATGATGTCTTTAAGTGATGAAGCAAGAGGAGCAACTACATTTCGTCTCGGTGCGACCGTGCGAGACAAATCAAATATTGGGTGCCCCACGTGACCGATTGCTGCGCCCCCTGAGCTGATAACGTCGTCGTTACTACGTCACTGATGACGTCGTCGTTACTATGCCACTCAACACATTCGGAGGGAGCTGGTAGGAACGTTGGGTTGCTGGGTCAATGGCCAGGGTCAACGGTGGCGTAGTGTATTCCGCAAATATGCCCGACTGTGAGGGCGGGCACAAGCCGGCGTGAGTAGGTTAAACGTTGAGTTTTATAAGGGCACCACGGGGTGACCAGCCTCTCCCCACTCAGCACCACCCTCTCCACCCAGCCCCACCATTTTTTGATTCACGACGGACGGACGGACACAATAATCCCCTGTGGGCTGGTTCCTACCAGTATAGCGTCATCGTGACTACGCCACTGAACTCGCCCACGCGCTTCTCTTCACGGTCCACGCGATGCCGTCGTCCCGACAACGCGGCCGTGTGCAGCGCCACGAGCGAATGTTCTGAGCAACGGGGCCTCGCCTCGTTCCGGCTCCTCTCCATCCACCGTCGCCAACTCCACTCCCTGAAATCGATTTTTTTATTTCAACCCCCAAAGCTCTACCGCGTCGCGCCCACGGGTTTGGGCGCTCGCGAGGGTGAGGGAGGACATCTCGCAGGAATGGTGGAGAGGTTTGTTCTGTCGTTAGCCTCTCGTATGTAGCTGCTTGCGGCTTGCATTCACAATCACATCCCCACTGATGCTCTCCGTCGGCAGAATTCGCGTGTATCTGCTGCAAAGCTTAGACAAATGTGATGTCTGCCATTTTCGAGCTGACCAATTGTGGCGATTGGACGTTTGTTGTCCATGCTTAGTGCGTCTGGGCGGCCGAGCCATTGTGAGTGTGCGTGTGATTTGTGAGCAGGTTGTCGAGCGGTTGCTAGGCAAGCCAGTCTCCATGGATGTTCAAGCGGCTCTCTCTCTCCCTGTGTTGTCGTGACCGCGATGGTACCCGCGCCCTCCTGCCATCTCTCCCGAAATACTGCCAGCGTGATGTAGGACGTCTTCACATCACCCGTTGGTGACGTTACAATGTTTTGTTTTACATGACCACATTACCTCGAAGGTCAATTCCAAACGAGGTTAGTATTTTTTGTCATTATACCAAACTCTGAAAACGCCGGACTCGACCTTCCCTTCAAAGCAAACCTCCCCAATGCGCTCAGCTCGGCCGCTCGTCCACACCCACTGCGCTAGCGGGGAGGGAGCGGCATCGTGAAACAAGAGAAGGCCTGCACTTCGTCGAGGGACTGGGAGTGAATTTTGGTGGTGGAGGGACACGGGTGTTTGGCATTTTCCGCCGCCAGCAGGGATAATCGATGCGGGTGAAAGCAAAGATATAAAGTCATAAACTGACAATAACGTGGACGTGCGTTTCAGCAGAATTCTATTCTGTGTCCCCGCATATGAAATATAAGCATGTTTTAGTCCCATTGGCTTTCCAGACCAATATTCCAGATCAATATTGTTGACAGGAGCAACCTCTGAACCGGGTTCAACCTTCTGGGTGTCGTCAGCATGGTGAGGCTTGTTAAACAAAGGCTGCTGCCGGGGTAGGGCTGGCTCGATGAGCGATGTGTAGTCAACCCTCGGCGAGAAAGAACAACGCTCCTCGCCGCTGGGTTCCCCGTGGGGGCGGCCTGGCCTCAGCTGAAGGGACCAGGGCTGCGGGATCAGATGGACGACGCGCAGGGCGCGGGTAGCGGTGCCTCGCCCTCGGCAGAGGAGCGGTGCACAGAGGCTGCGGTGGCGAGGCGGTCATCAGCACGTCCACTTTCCTGACACAGAGCAACTACGCAGCCGCAGCTGCTGCTGCTGCTGCACATGGGACCCCAATAAAACATCTGAAGCATTCAAGAAGAAATACTACTAATGGACAGAGAGCCCTGATGGGTTTTTTTATGGTATGATAAAACATTATTTTGCAAGCAATATTTAAATGAAGAATAATACGAACATAAATTATTCATAATCCTGTTAAATCCATTATTATTAGGACATTTTATATGATGTATTGATACATTGGCGCTTTACAAGGAAACGAAAACACAACAAGGCGCCGAGGCTGTGGTACCTCGTCTTGTGTGTTTGACCCCGTTCCAAGCGTCATATTGACCTCACTTGCCCAGGTGCAATGGAGGCTGCCATATCAATTGGAAGCTCGTAGCTGTCTGTTTCAAGGGCCATGTTTATTTATTTAGTATTAACATTGAGAAAGAATATCCAATGATTCCAAACAGGATTGTATTTTACATAAATCTATTTTGCTGTGCAAGCATGCCATTGCTAGTAGTGCTTGTGCAATGTGTTAAAACAGTGATATTTTTCTACGAATCAAACATTATGCAAGCGGTTATTTATTTATTTCCCCATTAAAGTACTGTACAGTGCCGTGATTAATAAAGTATCAATATGGGTGTGTGGGAGGCATTTTTGAAGGTGCAATATTTGTAACAAGTTGCAATGGGGGCCCAGGTCGCGTAGCCAAAGGAGGGCTGGGGGTGGGGGGGGCTCGGATGCTGATGAGGGGGGGGGGGCAAAAACCATGCAGCCCCCCCCCCACTCTGCGAGATCGCCCGCCCCATGCCCCCCCCCCTCCCCCCCGTGTGCAAAAAGAGACCCCCTCGTGGACACCGTGGACGCATCGCCCGTCACGCCAATTGAGGCCACTCCGTTTGTGTGCTGCTGTTATGCAACGTGTGGGGAGAGCGTTGCGTGCTTAGGAGGTGTGCATGGACGAAGTTAGAATCAACCTTGCACAATTCCCAAGTAAGATTTAACAATAACAATTGCAATATAACATTTGCAACGCGATTAGCTTTTTCTTGTCAAACAATGTCGCGTGGTCCCCTGTACAGCAGCAGCAGCACGCGTGGTCGCCTGGGTCATTCCCCGCACACACGGGCGGGAGGCGACCTTGGGCGTGTCTCGCGTCCCCGGCGTGGAAGCTGGCAGCGATCGCGCCGAGCACTTCGTGTGATGCGGCTGCTATTTTACACAAACGTCCGATAAATGATTTAAATCCTGGGTCCACAGCAGTGACTGTGTCTCGCCGTGATTCTGAAGTGGGAACCGTTAGCCTGTAAGCTTACCCCCTTTTACTGAGCGCTGAACCGTGAATTATTCGCCTGTCCTTCCGAAAAGCTCCATCACGTACGCCATCAGTTCGCGATCAGCAAGGCGGCTCTAATGGTAATGAGCTGTCATTGTGTGAACACAGTACTGTACATCTGCCTGGTCATATCGGGAGTGACGCTGGTGGTGTCGGGGGTGAGGCTGGTGATGTAGGGGGTGATAGAGGGGGTGATGGAGGGGGTGGTGTAGGGGGTGATGTAGGGGGTGGTGTAGGGGGTGATGTAGGGGGTGGTGTAGGGAGTGAGGCTGGTGATGTCGTTTCCCGGATGTTGGCAGTAGGTGGCGACGTTGAACCAAATCCGAAGTGAAAATGGTCGCTGCTGTTTCACGACTGCCGCTGCAGTCGAGATGCCCATCGCGCGCCATGCAGTGAGAGCGCTGCGGTGCTCCACCTTGTCGTCGCAGTCACCTTCAGGGGTTGACACATATATATTTAACAATCTATGAGTATTACACCACGCAGGGTGTAACGCTCGGCACAGTGGACTTACAATCACGAGGTTGCGGGTTAGATTCGATCTCACGACGAGGCAGTCGAGTCGATGGACACGTTTCATGACCCCCCCCCCCCCGGCGCTGTCCACTCAGCACCAGCAGCGCAATTGGATTCACCGGCTTTACTGTCAGGGCGTGTGTGGTGGGGTAAAATCCATGCAAGAAATCCGGCCAACGGGGAAGAGTAGGCCAACTACCTTATAGAGGGGCTCTCGAGAGCTCCCTCTCGTGGAGGTCTTTTCGTCAGCAGAAATTACCAAATATTGACAAATATTCTCTCTTTGGAACTTGAATGACTTGAAAAGTTACGGGTCGGTTTCCATTGGTTGTTGAACCCTTGTCGAAATGAGCTAAGTTCACCCGTTACCACAATCCATTAGTGCTCCCAAGTGTTGCAGATTGGGCTAAATGAGTGGCTTTACATTCACCATCTTGAGTAACTACTCAGTTCCCATTACGGCTGACTGTTTCCCATCCTGGAATGGATTTCTTGATATTTAATATGCCGTTCGATCGATTTGCTGCCAGCGCCACTTGATGGGGCACCGAGGAGCCTCGTCGGATGTCCAGAGTGGACTCTCAGCGCGATTTTGTGTTGGAGATTTACGAGGCCCCTCCGTGACAACGACAGATGCTCGCATTTACGATAACCCAGGAGACGGCTTGAGATTGAATCGCCATGAAACTTTCAAAAAGAAAATGTCAATCACCGCAAAAAAATTAACAAAGTTAAGTCTGCAAAGGGGACAAATGGAGTGACGTGGGTTTATATATCTTGTACATAACAGCGTTGAAAATAGCTAGAGGACGTCACACTTCTTTTGAACACATCACAAAGGAAACCAGCACCATATTGAGGAAAGATTACACAAGTGAATTTATAAAAATGTATACAATTTCATTCCGCGTGTGCTATGGACGTCATGCCATGAGCAGTGTAAGCATTCGTGTAAGCATTCGTGTTTGGGAACAGATATCACAGAACTACGACTGACATTCCTCCACGTGACCTCTCTGGTTCACACAATAAAGGGCGGTGCTTTCCCACCCACTGTACGGATCAGAGCAATGTTTGTCACATCGTAGTGAAATCGATATTTTAACTCTCAGAGCTAGAATTTATCCAAGATAAGTGCAGAACCACATATAACGTGATGGTTTTTTTTAGTCATTGGTGACCACCTGAGAATACTGTCTATCTTAATTAGAGGCAGCTGCCTGGAGTCTCACCCAGGCTTTCAGCGGTGCCAGCTCAGCACCCTGACCTCTGAACCACCCACACTCCCTTGGAAGTTTGATTTCTTCACTGCGCTCATTCCCCAGGCCAGTAGTGCATTGTGTACATTCGACGAATTCTCACGATTCTGGATGACACTTTTAAACACGCGCCGATGTATCGCCGCGGTTTGGGACACGCATCCAGCACGGCATCTCGAGTATGGTCGTCACTCGGACGTGACGCTTACAACACTTGGATTGTGTAACATGGCGCGGTGCACATGGATAGTTCTACACTCTGGTTAAATATTAAATGTACAGAACAAAGCCACCCCGCAGTGTCTTGTTCAGTCAGTGGTCCTCTGATATTAGGTTGCATAACCATTTTACTTTCATCATTACAGTCTCTTGCAGTAAGAATGGTTTCATTTTCTGCCAAACGATGCCTCTGGGTCGTGGGCGACATGACACCAAATATTAATGTCCGCGTCTTCGCACTCGCTCTCAACGCCAGATTTTTTTTATTTTTTGCTTAAAATCTCTTCGACCAATTGTATCCAGAATGTGCTCTGAGCATTGTGTCATGAGATGAACGGAGAGCAGTGCATCACCACGTGTTCGCGGTGGTTGAACTAGAATCGAGGGACCGCTTGTCCACACTCGGGGCTGCAGCAGCTTCCCACCGGCGTCGTCGCAAACCCTTCCCAGTCTTGCGATGCAACAATCCACCGGGCGCCTGTACCCTCCTAGCTGATCTCAGCATTCCGTCTACCCTGGCGGACGCAATTAAAGACCCGTCCCTTTATTTGGCTGCCGCTCCCTTGATGGTTTCATCCTTCAGCAGCAGCCATCGCCTCTCCTAGCGACGCGCCCCGTCCCAGGGTCTGTCCCCGGCACGTGATTGTCGCGTCTCGTGAGTTCAGTTTGCTTGACGAGGCGTCGCCGCGGTTCGCGTGCGCTTGGCGTGTTCCCTCGCAGAGCGCGCTGAGCGCGCCGCCGAGAGGGGACGAAGCAGCGAGCGCGGGGACGAGGCAGCTGCCGGGAGGGTGCCGCCTGGAGACAGGGAGACATGTCCGCGTCTTCTCCCGTCCCGGAGAGCGAGGGCGGCGTTGGGGGGCGCGAGGCCGGCAAGCGCGCCTGCGTCATGCTCACCACCGTGTCGGTGGGCAACAGCAGCAGCAGCAACAACGGCAACAACGGCAACAACGGGCGCTGGGAGCTGAACGAGGAGGACCGGGAGAACGAGAACAGCACGTCGAGGCTGTACGAGCGCTCGCGCATCCGCGCCCTCGCAGGTACGGCCACGCGGCACGGCCACGTGGCACGGCCACGCGGCACGGCCACGCGGCACGGCCACGCGGCACGGCCACGCGGCACCCCTGTGGCCTCGCGGCACGGCCACGCGGCACCCCCGTGGCCACGTGGCACGGCGACGCGGCACCCTCGCGGCCACGCGGCGCCGTCGCGTAGCCATCGGGGGTGCCCTACCGCAGGGCCCCTCCAGGCGCACTGCATGGGAGGCATCGTGGGAATTTTAAGTGGTGGTGATGATGATGCTCCTAAATATTTCACTTGCCATGTTAATGTTGGGCTTTCCTGCTGATTATTATTGTACATAGAGATGGGAAACAGTGGGCTCTGGCCAATAAAGAGGAGCTTCTGCACAAGTGAGCGAATATTCACTCACTACCCATGTGACTCGATGCATTGTGGATCGAGTCAGATGATTAGCCTGCCTCTTGATCGGCTCACCTGGGTTCTTGTGGAGGATGTGATTCACCACCCCCACCCTGGTTTGAATTCAGACATGCAGTACACGATATTGCCCAGCAGGGGCGATCTCTCACTGGTGATCATGGATTTATAAGGATGCATTGTAAATGTTTGCTTTTGATTGAATAAGCGACAGATGTGCGTTCCCTTTCCCCATGAGCCACCATCGAATGTTCATTGTGCAATAGGGGACATCATTAAACGTCGCCATTGGCGAATGTGTAATTAGATAGGCAGGTAAGAGCCACTGCTCTCGATTAATTGGATGATGTAAAGCCTTGATTCCAGAGCCTGGAATCAGCCCGTCGGTTTGCCATTATTGAATGTATAGGGGAAGAAACCCCCATTAGAACAATAACGAGGAACGGGAGTCTAATATCCCGTGGCGCTGGAAGATCTGCCCACACTTCTCTATCCAGCTGGTTGCCACATAACCACACATCGCACACAAACGCAGTGCCTTGTTGTGGCGCGTTATGGGTCAACTCATGCACAAGCAGAACTTCTGTGCCGCTGCATATGAATGTAAATGTTTTTAGGTAACGGCCTCTTGGCTTCCCACACCAATATCACCCAGCGGCATCTGTTTCATCAAGACGACACTGCACTGGGATGGGCGCTCTGCGCGTGTGGTTGCCCTGACAGCTCACGTGCTTATCACTGAACATTCTCTGCGGGCAGCAGCAGCACTGCCGCCTGTATGCCAGGCCACGGGTCGCTCAGTCTCCCATCGTGTGGCCGACAGAGTGATGCTGCAGTGTCTGTGGCACTTCAAAATCAGTGCACTCGTAGATCGGTGTGAATATATCCGTGACGCCGTCGTGTGATCGGTCTCAAAGGTTAAGGTGCAGCCCCGTAACTGCTGGCTCGCGCCACCGCTAATCGAAGGGCCTCCACGAGAGGCAGATTTAGAGAGTCCAACTAGACTCGAGAGGGTCCTTCGGCCTATTCTCCCACGCTGGCCGGAACGTCTTGGAGGAGTAAAAAGGCTTATGTATACTACAATAAGTCTAAATGACAAACAAAAATGTAATGCAATAATCCCTCAGGTCCAATCTATCAGAGGGCCCTCCCCGTTAACAGGACGCCACGTGGGGCTGGAAGCTGCCTCGCTACGAGGGCTGTCGCTGAACCTCGTTCAGGAGCATTCCACCAGCGTGACCCCGGCTCTGCAACTGAACCAGACCACACGCGGCTTGCGATAACACCTTGCGGCAAAGCCAAAGTCGCGCTCCCAGACAGCCCCCCCCCCTGCCCCCTCACCACGCAACGTGTCGTTATGAGATGTCCACGCGTTAGCTTCGCGTCGCACACACAAACTGGCTTATACAATGTTGGCGTATTGCCCGGCGTGCAGGATGTGCAGGCATTGCTGGTTAACATCGACATTACGATCAGTAACGGCCTCGAATGCCAGGCAGCGCGAGCAGCACTCCGGGTCTGTCTGGGCTCAACGCATCGAGGGGCCTGGCTGACTCACAGCCCAGCCGGATTGGTTTTCTCAGTAAAACCGACTCACGGTGGCATACTTCGCGGGGATTGTTCGCTGGGAAGCAGAACCACTCTAGCCACCGGTTGGCTTTTATCGCGACCCTTCTAAGAGCCATCGAGGGCGCTGTGACATCGCGAATGGAGTATTTGGCTGCTACTATCAATGCTCACGTGTGATGATAAGTTCAGCTACTGCGACGATGAGCTATCGTGTCACGTGTGGCCAGGCTGGCTCTGTAAAAGAGCTCATTTCGCTCAGTGGCCCTTACCTGCTAAAATGAACAACATATCTATAGAGTCTAGTTTCAGTCCCTCACGCTCCTCCCTGCTCGACCTGAGCTAGCCCCCTAATCTTGAGACCTCTCCGCACCTCCGCGGTCAGACCACCCCCATTTCCAGCCTCGGCGACTTCCTTGTTGCAGCGAGCAGCAGCCGCGTTTTGCCCCCCCCCCCCCCCCCGGTGGGCCCCACGTGGCCCACTCCACACTCGCTCTGACCGCTGTTATTCGGACAGGAAGCGTGCGGCTCGAGCGATAACGGCGGTGGTTCGAGCGCGCGCCATCTGCACTCGACAGAGCTGGCCGCTACCGAGAGAGCAAACGACGACGTGGGTGCTGCTCAAACATTCCCAGGGCCAGCCGTTGGTCACGCCGACTTTATTTAGAATTTCTGAGACGGCAGAAGAGCCTCGCCACGAAATGGAAAGTGTGATCGTTGATGTGTTGTCAGCTTTATTTGACCAAATAATCGTTAATTAAAATTGTGCATGGAAATCTTTGTTGATTATAAATGTATTTCCGTGTTTTTTTCCATGATTTGTGTGTGCTCTACTCTGTAATATGCTACAAAGGCGCAATCTTGCAGTTCATTGGGGTTACAGACATAAAAGTGTCGTTTGTACAGCAGGCTTCTCAGAGAACGTGGTAGTTTGGCTTGACACTGAACGGTAGTAATGTTTGAGAGTATACCCAGACTCGTCCCTGCTTAGCTTCATTTGCTTTATTCAATCTGGATGGGACAGGAGTCCGGTATAGCCTCTACATTGTTACCACAACGCCTCCTACTGATGTCAAAATAGTTGCAATGGGTCGTTTTGTCACCTTGATATCGCCCCGTTGCCAATCACTCGGCCCAATGACTATAAGAGGGGCTCCGTCACCCCCGTCGCCTCGTCCCACTGTGAATCCACTCCCAGCACCAGCGCGTGTGTGTGGACACTGCTCGTGACCGGGTCGCCTGGAATGCACTCGGCATCCTCACATCTCGCATGCCAAGCAGGCTGGAGCCTGTACAGTGCTTGGATGGGTAATCACCCTGTGCATAACAGGTGCTATAGGCTGCTGCGGGGCTCCATTATAGGCATCAGAGCGCAGTGAGGAAATAATACATTTATTGTGCTGTACTTATACGCTCCCGTGCCTATGCTCCTCACTGTAACTAACCCTCATTAACCGGCATGGCGAAGTATGGTTATATAACCCCCACGACCTACACGCTGTGGCGACTCCCTCATCCAGCAGTGGATTTACAAAAGGGCCATGGACATTCGTGTCTACTGAACCTTGTCCATGGATCCCTGCGGGGATGACGGTCCCAGTAGGTAGCGGGTTCGCACTGCCCCACACCAAGCCTCATTCTGTTCACATTCCTGTCCACGTCTTTGAGCAGCAATTCCTGGATCAGCGAGACAACTCATAACCAGACATGCGCACGAGCAGCGGATATGAGAATCATTACAAGGATAATTGCTTCGTTAAATTATGCAGCTGGTCAGTCCGACAGATATGTTAATAAGCCCTTGTTGGCACCAGGAAAATGCTGCAGATCTGCTTAGTATTCTGGGCCGTCAGTCACGTTAACACCAAAACAAAATTGTGACTGAGCAATGCGGTACAAATGTGCTGCAATCAAATTGGGATAATCATAACGTCCTTCGTAAGCGTGACGGGGAACAGAAGAGCGATGTCCTAACGTCCGAACTCACGGCTGTGGACAGGTTTTTGCGCACCACGGATCTCTCATTTGTTGCTCTCCATTTGGTCAAACGAAAGGAGAAGATGGTCTTTGTTCACACGAGATGGAGACATTACGATTGTGATCAGGAATGATGAATCGATTGGTTCCCTACGCTTACGATGCATGCATCTTATTGTGTGTTTAGGAATTCATTTTCTACCATTAGTGGTCGCTTATATGCAAATTACATGCAAATGGTGCATTCAGGGTCATTGAGTAAACAAAAATGCCCCAGTGAGACTGAACAAACGATGATCGATACAAATGAGGTGGTAAAAATGAGAAAACATAATTACAGTGTTCTGAAATGTAATCGTGACTCGTGACGATGAATTGAATGTGGGGTGGGTGAACCGTGACATATGCCGACCGTGGTGCAGCCCTGCAATTCCTTGCTCAGGCCACTGCTGGCAGAAGGTCTGCGCTCTGATAATCTCTCGAGAGCCCCTTGAGAGAAAACGTACCACTCGATGGTATGATCAAGTTTAACATTTGAAGCGTGAACATTTACCAACATGAAGTACGGCACACGTTTGTATGAAGCAAACTCTCATCAAGTGACGGTGAGGTTGAGTTTGTGTGTCATTTTATTTCTTCCTGGGTGGTTTGAGTCATGGGTAGGATGTGGCGTGACCATGGATCGGTGTTAAATTGTACCATGGCTTCCCAAATGACCTCTCTCCCGAACAAAGACAAAGATCCCCCGTATAGCCTTAACATACTTTGGGTAAGTGTTGTTAGCGAGCACCTATGAAGGCCGGAACGGTACACGAGGGGGTGGGTGGCCAGCACCACGCCTGACCGCCTTTGTCTCCCCAGTGGTGATATTTATACACCGCAACAGGTACTCATTTGAGACTGAGTCGACCTAGGTGGTGCAGTAATCTTCGCGCTGCGCTGTGAGCCCAGACCATAAAGTTAAATTCCCAGCTACGGATAGCTGCAGTGGAGAGTGATATTTGATCCGGTCCCGGTTTTCACCAACTAAAACTATTAACTAAAACTATTACTGAGAATTTTTTATTTTACCAGGTAAGGTTCACTGAGCTATACAGCTCTTTTTCAGAAGCGACCTGGACACAAATACTAGCTCAGCGAAGTGGCTTATCATGTGGACAATTATAGCAGCCAAATACTCTAAACGCACGTTTCTAAATGTGGAGGGAAATTGCGGCGGAACTGGAGAAAATTCCACGCGACCACGGGGAGAGAGACACGCAAACTCTAAATATACAGCAGCAGGCGCCAGGGTGGGGATCGAACCCAGGACCTCCTGTACACCAGGCGAGGGAGTTAACATCTCATAGCCACCGTGACGCCCACTCACACGCACAACAAACAACCTCCATGAGGTTGTGAGTTCAAATCCCAATCACGGGTCAAATCAGCCCATCACCCCTACGGGGTACATAAATGAGTACTGAAGCCCTGCAACATCATGGCTGATGACAGTGGTGATGATGTTTTTATTGTAACGTTTTGAGCATGCGTGCAGCCCTTTTAAAATAAACTGCTGGTTATGGGGATTGTTTGACCATACTTTGACCATACTTCACCACTCTAGTCAGTGCGAGTTGGTGAAGGTGGGGGCGAGGGTGGAGGGCGTGTGTGCCTAGGACCGGTTAGTATAAATATCACTCTCCGCTGATGTTCGCCAGGAATCGAACTCGGGTCGCTGGGTTCATGGCGCAGCTTACTAACTCCCGTGCCGACGAACACAAGCAAGACACTGGGCATCACCCCTCTGCACTGATGCGCAATTAATTCCCAGCGTCACTCCCGTGCGTGTCACAACAGCCTCGGGAAACCGCACGGGCGCTGCGTTTACACGCAAATTAGCATCGCTCGTGGTCGCATGGATGGCGGCGTGCTTTTAGTTCGCTTTTTTGAAAAGCTAAAGAAAGTAACATTTCGATTGTGTTTGTTAGAAAGTTAACGCGTCGTATACGCCGAGTGGTTGGTTGGTCTACGACAGCGCGCATTAAGCGCTGTTTCACTCGCAAAGTGACCTTGGCTGGAATGCGATTTATAGTCGGAGTGCTGCTGGTTGCAGTTACGTGCATGGCAAACCGTGAATTTATTCCGTAAATAATCCATACTTCCGAATACGATCATTACCTTCAAAGCAACACGCCACGTTGATTACACTACACGAGGATTAATCTGAGACTGCCTAATTTGTGGAGCTGTATGTTTTATTCTACTTTGCTTGAAATAACATTTAACGCTCGGCTGTACAAACTATTGCTCCATACGCACAGAGCGCGCGCTTCCATTCAAATGAGATGTTTTAAGGATGGTTCCACCCAGTTCTATGCCTGCGCTTTCAGAATCTTTATTTAGACCGGATCAACCTGACCTGGAGTGCAGTGAAACATTCCACTGTTGTTCTTTCATGCAGTATCTACATTCGAACTTGACCTTATATTATCAATTACTTTAAAACGGATGTTTCACGAGCGCCAGCCTAAGGAGGGACATTGCCCCCGAACTTTGCAAGATCTTAAGACGCTCCGGAGAGGAAGGCGCACCCCCCACACTTGTGCTCGGTGTCAATAAAGTTATACAAATCTGGCCACACACACACACACAGACAAACGCACACACACACACACAGACAAACGCACACACACACACACCGGATTATGAGACCCACCCCCAGTGTTATCTTTAAAATGTTAAGGGGAAAAGTGCAGCTTATAATCTGGAGTATTCATACGTCAATAGGTGACACGTGGGGCAATGGACCTTGGGCGCAGCAGAGACGTGAGGGAGAGCCATTGCCCAAGATGCTGCCCATGAAATAATGTTTCCACTTTCGGGTGGCGTCATTGGCGTCATTGACGGATGCGTTGAGTCTTTGTGGAGCCTGTGCTTGCTCAGCACTGCCAGTGCAGGCCACTCCGCCGCGCCTCCACTCACGACATGGGCCGTGGTGCGTGGTGGTGCACCGGCCCGCACGGACAATGCGGCAGCACTCACCCCTCGCAAACCGGCGGCTCGCGGGCAATGGTGAAGCGGAGCACGCTCTCAACGTGAATTGAAACATTAGAGGCATTGTACATATCTGTGATGTGGACGCAGAATCCACGATGACAGTAATATAATGGTTGTCAATGTGTCCCAACTATAGAATGCACACGTGAACAGAGTACAATCAAATTCGCGTGGGTGCCTGTAAGAGAATAGGAGTCATAAAATAAACCTTATTGGCTTTCCGAGTTATTTTTCCCCAGTGCATGTGTGTGTGCGTTTGTGTATGTGTGTATGTCTGTATGTGTGTGGAGTGGTAATGTGGTGGTGAGCGTAATGTGTCAAGAACCTGGCGATCTGAGTTCTATTATGGACCACGGCTAACATCAGTAACGAGTGATATATGCAACTGACCTGGGTCTTCCCTAGATCAACCCAGCCTTAAATGAGTGCATACTGCTGTGCTGACATCAGCACTGGGGAGACAAAGGTGGCCGTGGCTGTTGTTGGGGTAAGGTTACACAATTCCAATTTAAATAAAAATTATTTTCCGTGTACGGACGACGTTGATAGCGCCTCGATTGTGCGTTGACCTCATGGCAGACGCCTGAGGAGTGTGGACCACGTGGGCCATTCTCGCCGAGACACGCGGCGCAGTTCGGTGCCGGCCTGGCCTGGCAAAGCCCGATTCATCGCACCGGCCTGGCCCGCTCTTCCATGACTGTGGGAGCGTGGCGAGGGGGGCGATCGGCAGGGCGTGGGCAGGTTCCACGAACATTTCTGGGTGGCTCGATGTTGTGGGCAAGAGCTGTTCACACACATTGTTGGGACCACGGCGCCGAGTTGTAGCGAAGTGAATGAAAAGCTCTGGATAATTATTCACTCGCATAGAATTTACTGGGAACAACATGTAATTGTTGATGCAATTACTGCTGCACAGTGATTTGCACACAATGCTTATGTAACCGTTAAACATAGCCCACAGCTCTCAAATATTAAAGTAGTAATTAGAGTGGAGCTCTGCAACATGCAACATTGTTCAGTTCTTCTTTCATGTTGCACATTCGTAACAACAGGATGATGATGTTGTTGTTGTTTGACTCTGAGCGCACGCCACATCTCATTGCTACGTCGCGGCGCTCTAGACGAGGGGGTGGAACGCATCTGAGAGGAGCGAACGCCGAGCAGCTTGAGCGATGACATCGGCTCGCACGCCGCTACCAGGCGGATCTAAACATCGCAGAACCGTCAGAGATGGCGACAGCTTAAAGAGACCTTCATCCAGCAGTGGAATAAGCGTGGCTGATGGAGATGATGAGATTAATAAAACCGTCACCGAGATCGGTGACCCTTAGGTTCGTTATATAAATCAGCAACAATGTTGATCTGGCTTTACGTGGAGAAAAAACACGCGTGTATCGAATAATGAGCATGTGAAGTCGTGGTGATGGAGGCGGTGTGGAGCAGCCTCGCGCTGCCAGGCCAAGGGGCTGGCGTGCCGTGCCTGGGCTTGCAGGGCGCAGTCGCCCCCGTTCCTCATACCTGCCACACGTGTTTTTACAAGAGCCGACACCTGGCGTCCCCTCCCCCACAGCCTGCAGCCAACTCGCCGTCTCCCCACCACCCACCCCCCCCCTGGCCTTCCCTCTCGCCCTCTCCGCACGCCACACTCAGGAGCTGCTGCGCCTCCACTCTCGGCTGCCCTCTTGCATACAACCGCACCCCTCGCTGGCTCGAAGCTCCGGTAGATCCACTTCAGCGGACCAACCCTGAGGACTCCACGCTGAGCCGCAATCAACACAGATCCCACTCGCATTTCCCACGCCTCATTCTGCAGATGTGAGAATGTTTCCGAGCGCGCTTCACTCGCTCGGCGCTAATCCGCGTGCGGGGTGTTGGATTAAGGGAGCAATGAGTTGTGTGCGCGATCGTCTCTGTCCACCGACATTTAGCCGGGGATTCTTGGTGGGAGTAATTCTGTCACGGCACGGCAGGTTGCCAGTGGAACTCGGGGAGCGGGAGCACGCGACGTGCACGAGCGCAGTCGATGTGTCCTGTGGAGACAGACGCTGGGCCACGCGGTGTCCATCACGGGGGGTCCATCACGGGGTCCATCACGGGGTGTCCATCACGGGGTCCGTCACGGGGTCCATCACGGGGTGTCCATCACGGTGTCCATCACGGGGTGTCCATCACGGGGTCCATCACAGGGGTCCATCACGGGGGCCCATCACTGGGGTCCATCACGGGGGCCCATCACTGGGGTCCACCACGGGGCCCATCACTGGGGTCCACCACAGGGCCCATCACGGGGTTCGGGCGACTGACTGGGAGCGCCGACCCAGGGTGCTGGTCCCGGCTGTGCCGTGATGGGGCTCTCTCCTTTCTCCCCCTCCCCCCTTCCCATCTACGTGGATTTTGTTGTCAACCTTCGTAGAAACATCTTCAGATGCGGTTGCATTCATCGGCGCGATACATTTACATCGGCGGTGGCGTTTGTTGTTGTTGTTTGCGCGAGGAGCCTCTGAGTGGTTTTGTAAATCCGTAGCTTTTGGTGTCTGCCGTTCTCTCCAACCGAGTGGCCGCACATTTTCCACTGCAGACCAGCCCCAGACATATTTCTCTGTCAGCACTCGGTCTGTTATCCAAACTGTGCAGTCGACCGGCACGACACCGGTCCCAGATCTTTTTTGCAACTCGATTCCTGCCCCCCGACCGCAGGAACCAATTCCCGGGCCGTCCCGGGTGAATCCGGACAGGTGGCAGCCCCACCCTGCAGGACTGTGCGGTGGATGCGATTGCCATGCCAACATTGAAACATTGCCCCTTGCATTACCTGCACAGCACCGGGTGCTGGATTTGCAGTGTTTTAATGTTTCTATGTGTAACGTCACAATAACTGTTAATGCGAATAACGAATTAGGTATTTGCAAGAAAACAATATTAGTTACGTTCATAGGGCGCTTGCCGAAATGCATCAGCATCTCAAGCGCCTCCCGTCTCATCTCAACCGCTCGAAGGGCACCCCCAGTGGCAGCTTTCCCGTGCAGCGCAAGGCGACCACTCGGCACTGGCCCTGCCAGTAGCGGGCGGTTATTGCGATGTGTAGACCCCTTTGAGTCATTTGTCCAGTTGACTTATGGGAAGGCAACTCGGAGCGTTCACTCGTAGGAGACGCTAGAAGCAATTGTCGGCTCAATTGACGTTGTGCCGGCTCCGTAATGCACCGGGCATTGTGACGTCAGCGCAACTCCCGCCGTGCGAGGCTCCGTTTGAATGTCACACCAAGAGAAGATTCACGCCAGAGAGAAGATTCACGCGGACCGAAGTAGCCGTCCTGTGTGCTGGGAACTAATCGTGGTTTGCGAGTGCATCGTCCCCTACAGCTGTAGGCGCACTAGCAACAGGAACTTGTAATGAGTGAATGCGTCAGGCGAGGCGTCACGTTGACGCAGCAGTTCACTCCGACGGCTCCCGCCAGATTCCCGCAGTCCCCGTGCGCTCTGTCGCGCCTCAAGATCGACGCCCGCGTAGCGACGCCGCCTCCGGAGTGGCCCCTTCCTCACAGAACCATCGCGCACCGCCACCGCCGCCGCCGTCGTCACAGCGATCGTGAACCCGGCGCCTCGCTGCGCGCTTCCTCATTCCGCCAGCAAGTTGCTGCCACAATGAAGCGATGTCGCCCCGTCCGCCTGCAGCTGACGCTGCTCCAGATTCGTCAGGACGCTGTGGCCGGCATTTGTCGCGATTCCCCATGTTGATCCCGAGATGCGTCGTGCAATCGTCGCCCTGTCCTTGCGCATAGAACATGTTTTCGCATGGCTACTCGGAGCTCTTCCAGGTGGTCCGGCCAGTGTGGACGAGTAGGCCAAATACCGTCTAGAGGGGCTAAAGCTCTCTCTCCCTCTCCAGTGGAGGCCCTTCTGCCTGCAGCAGCAGCGGTGTGAGCGAGCCGGGCTCGCGGAGGGAGTGAACCCGCGCCTGCCGCGTGCCGCAGGAGCAAGCGCGCGGGTCGTGGGTCGCGCTTCCAGTTACACCCAAAATCGGTGCCAAGCCGCCGATTTTATTCACGCCGTGCTTTTGATGAAGGCGCATCCATCGCCATAACCCTCCTCGCAAGAGTAATTTGAATGGCACGCCACTATTTTGTATGCCTGGCCATATTTATTTTCGCGCCGATTAACTCGCCTATGCGAACTGACCCTTGAGGCACAGGGTGAGAGCTGTGAGTTGGCGTTGCGATTCCAGTGAAGAGAGCCGAGCGAGACCTCGAGAGCCCGCGGGGAGCGGCGTCTCGCGTCCTCCGACTCCGCGTCGCATCAGCCGCTCGCACGCCGCAGTCCTCGGCTCTGCGACCCCATTCCAAGCACGCGCTCGACAGTCGCTTTGATGGAACGATTCGAAGCGCAGCACTCTTGCTGCATCATAGACGCTTCTGTACAGCTGTTGGTGACTGGGTCCAGGCTCTGTGGTGATGCGCTGGTTGTCACTGCCTTGACCACGGCAAGGACGTCACGCCGCCTCCGTCAAGACGGCACTTTGAGACGAGCGTCGCGCTGTCCGGCACAGCCAACTCCAAGGATTGGTGCTATTAGGTCACCTGTAGTTCGCCGTGTTTAATAATGTAACCATCGAGTGCTGGGAAGTAACGCAGGTCAATATTACATACCCCCCCCCCCCCCATAGGTGAGGGTTTATTGTTTGAACGATGAAAAGTTCACGGCGTTGTCACTCGAAGTCGACATCAGGCCCTGCCACGCTCGCTTGTCCCCCAGCACCTTTGATTTCATCATCACCATCATCATCACCATTGCCACCATCGCCACGTCGTCGTCGTCATCATCGTGAGCCGGGCATGGTGGTGCACGCCCGTAATCGGTGCTCCAGGAGTGGAATGTGCAGAGATCATCGCGCGTGGGGCTGCCAACTTGCTGGGCAATCACGTGACGTGACACCCAGCAGGTTGCTGACATACCTGTGGGAACATTGGATCTTTTATATATTTGCAATGTGGGAATGTGTTGTTGTTGTTGTTGTTGACAACGTACACATTATGAGCTTGTATAATAAATACAAGGTATTACGTAGTTACTATTTGTTGCAGTACAGTTGTGTAAACGTTGGCAAATGAAATACATGAGTCATTGAAACTGTCTTTGGGAATATAAACTTTAAAATATAGAGGTGATTTCACATTGCAAAATCAAACTGGGTTATTTTTTTGTGTACGTGCCATGAAAGCACGAAGTTTCAAGTTCTGCTTGCGACCGATGTTGTCCTTCCCCCGCACCTCCGATTAGCACGGGCGGCCACGTGCGGCGCAAAAGAAGTTCAACGTAGACACGCGTGTGTCCGGTCAGCGTTTGACTACGTCCCCTGTAGCGCTCTCTCTAGCGGCGCCCCCCTACCGCTAGCGGTGGAGTGAGCAAGGCATTGCAGGGCTGCACCTCTACCCTCTTCCAACTTTAGCAACAGCATCAACGAGCTGATGTTGTTGCTAAAGTCAAGACGTGCTTGGGAAGGGACGAGCCACAGCGCCGCGCCCTGCCCCGCAGACAGGCACACGGCAGCAGCGACATCAACAGAAGCGACATCAACAGCGAGTGACGCAACAGAAATATCGGCAAGAAAGTAGCAGCAGGTGCAGCAGCAGCGGCAACAAAGGTAGCAGCAGCAACGAGGAGAGAGCAGTGGTAGCAGCAGCAGCAGCAAGGAGGAGAGCAGTGGTAGCAGCAGCAGCAGCAAGGAGGAGAGCAGTGGTAGGAACAGCAGCAGCAAGGAGGAGAGCAGTGGTAGGAACAGCAGCAGCAAGGAGGAGAGCAGTGGTAGGAACAGCAGCAGCAAGGAGGAGAGCAGTGGTAGGAACAGCAGCAGCAAGGAGGAGAGCAGTGGTAGGAACAGCAGCAGCAAGGAGGAGAGCAGTGGTAGGAACAGCAGCAGCAAGGTAGAAGCAGGTGCAGCAGCAGCAGCAGCAGGAGGAGGAGACCACAGGCCGCGTTCCACGCGGCGTGGAACGCGGAGCGCGGCCGGGCGTGGCTCTGCGTGGCGAGGCGGCCCCCTGTCACCCCCCCCCCCCACAGCGCGCACGATCCGAGTGAGACCCCCCCCCCCCCGTGACACAGCCAGCCGGACCCGCCCCCGTGGGCTCAGCGAGGCAGGCGGGGGTCCTGCTGCTGAGTGAGGTGAGCAGCACGCAGGAGGCTGCTGCTGCTGGAGCACAGGGACACGTGTTGGCAAGCACCGAGGAGTTGCTGGGCGAGACGAAGATTTACAGGGTGCTGACTTTTGTCGTGTTCCAACCTGCGGGGATTTTGAGGGTTCCCCTCCCCCCCTCCGCCCGCATTTGACTTTGTGGCGGAGAGTTGTGAAGTTGTCGCGCACGGGGAGCCCCGCGCGTGGGTGCAAGTCGGCAGCGAGAAAAGTCGAAGTCGCGAGAAGAGGCGGCCGGATTGAGATCCACCCGGATTGCACCGAGGAGAAGTATCGCCACCTGGCCGGATTTACCTGCGCGCCCTCATGGCCGAGAGCGACGTCTCCGTCCTCAAGTCCCCGACTTTTTCCGGGCGGAACTCCCCCGCCAGCTACCCCGGGGCCCCCCAGTTCAGCTACTCGCAACTCGAGGAGCGCTTCAAGCAGCTCCAAGGTACCGTGCAGCCCCCCCCCCTCTCTCTCGCGTGCGGCAGTACTCCAGTGCTGTGTGTATCACGACTACGGCATTGTATACTGTAGGTGTTGTATACTGTAGGTATTGTATACTGTAGGTATTGTATACTGTAGGTGTTGTATACTGTGGGTATTGTATACTGTAGGTGTTGTATACTGTGGGTGTTGTATACTGTGGGTATTGTATACTGTAGGTGTTGTATACTGTGGGTGTTGTATACTGTGGGTAAAGGTGCAGCCCTGAAATGCCCTGCTCACGCCACTGCTGGCGGAACGTCCCGCACGAGAGGAAGGTGGCGGAAGAGAGGCCACCCTCCCCATGGAGGGCAAATTTGGTCCGCTCTGGCTTAGTGGCCAGGTGCCTTGGGAAGAGTTGTGACTCCCCCCGACTCCCCCCACCACACACTCCCCCACATTCCCCCCCACACACTCACTCCCCCCCCACACTCACTCCCCCCCCCCACACATTCACACTGTTGGGGCGACATGCGGGCAGGGGGGGGGTAAGACATGTGCGCGATTTTGTAATTGCCGCGCCGAGAGACCCTCGTGATCACAAGTTCAGTTTGCTTCACATCCCACCGCCAGTCGACGATGATCACACGGTCGACGCACTGCAGCACAGTGCTAGTCAGCGCGCTTGCGGGCGGGGTGGAGCGGTTGCGCAGTGGTTAGCACGCACTGCCCCCTCGACACAGCCGTGGTGTGAACCCGGACTCGCGAGTTCGACTCCGGGCTACGGCTGCCACAGGGTGGGGGGGCAGTGATGATGATGTGTGAAGAACCACCGGCTTCGGACGCCATTCTCCAACATTCGACCAACCCGCACTGACCAGCGTGGTGAAGTATGGTGAAACAATCCCCCCCCCCCCCCCCCCTCATGAGACTAACACAGCATGGTAGATAGGGGAGGCCTTCATCCACCACTGGGCCATACATTATTGTTTTATTTGTACACGGAGTGGCGAAAACTATCCAAGATTGACCTTTCAGAAAGCAACCGCGAACACCCTAAATGTGCGCATGCGTACAGCCACACAGCACGTGTACAGCCAGCCATGCAGCACGTGTACAGCCAGCCACGCAGCACGTGTACAACCAGCCACGCAGCACGTGTACAACCAGCCACGCAGCACGTGTACAGCCAGCCACGCAGCACGTGTACAACCAGCCACGCAGCACGTGTACAGCCAGCCACGCAGCACGTGTACAGCCAGCCACGCAGCACGTGGGCCACAGAGTCTCGACTCCAGTGGGCTCGTGACCCGCGCGTTCTCTTGACCCGTGGCCATTCGCACCGCGCGCACCGCGCGCGGCGACGCCGCTGGGTCACCCCGCCAGGGCAGCGCGCGTCTCGCTTGATTCTCTCGAGGGCCGCAGGCCACGCCCTGCTGATGAGACTCGGGGCAGACGAAACCGGGCCCGTTCAGGATCTGCTTGCTTTGTTACACATTCTTCTGCAACATCGCGTGTGTCAGCAATGCGACTGTCGGGACCTTGAGTGCCACTTTATTTTGACGCGATGAAGACGGACCTTTGCCTCTTCTTGAATACAGCGGAGTATACGCACTCGTGAGAAGCGACGGTGATGAAGTTGGAGCGGTGGCGCAGTGGTTAGCGCACTGGCACTTCAAACCTTGGGTCAGCCGAGTTATAACCCCACCGACCTTCATTAACCCGCACTGACCAGCGTGGTGAAGTATGGTCAAACAACCCCCGCCATAGCGCGAGGAAGCCACACGCCTGAATCTACAAGTGGATTGCGGAAGGGAGACTGTTTGTTGTTGGACGCTGTGTTAAATACTCGCAGAGTAAAGTGTTCGTGTGGACCCCGTGTGTGCGAGGCGTGATGAAAGTATCTCTGGCTGCTAGTGTGGGGCGCGTGTACAACATTACTCCCGCCGTAGCTTTACCGTTGACCTCGGCCACGTGTTCGATCAATTTCTAATGACATGGTCATGAGGAACACGACACGCTGTGGGTGATGCGCGTGCAGGACCGCCCATTGGGGGTACGGGGCCGCGCCCCACCCCCGCATCCTCCTTAAAACTAAATCGGAAGTATTGCATCTGATATCGTGACGGCGAAGCGTGATGCCCCCCCCACCCCCCAAAGCGTGGGGCCCCGGGCGGTCGCCCCGATTCGTCGTACTGGCACCATGTAGGTGTTGTGCTTTAAGTGCAGGGTGATTCTGTGACGGATCTAATATGCCACTAAAATAAGAATATACATTACAGAGAGAGCAAAATTATATCTCAAAGCCTCTGCACAACTCCCGTCACTCTCACGACAATGAATATGTTCACACTCGTCTATGTGAGATATGGAGCCATCCATTATGTAAATCAATCGCTTGCCTCCGAGAGGAAAGCGAGCGGGCCATTCCTCGGCTGTGGTTCTGAATAAGCGATCTGCTGGATGACTGTAGCGGGTTGTGTACCTTTGGTGAATGATTTCAGGTGGGAACGAGTGTACACTACATATTCCAGTAGCACTAAATTACCGTGATTTATAACGATTCAAAATGAATGTCATCCCTACATCCCCCCCCCCCCCCCCTTGTGCAGAGGCCACGTGGGCACCTCTGTGTGGTGTCCTGTCACATGCTGCACACCTGGGGTGGCGCCGCTGTGTGTGAGGAATCTCCTCCTCCCCCTCTGCTGCCCCTCTGCTGCCCCTAGTGGCTGTGAATTCCTTCCCACGGCCATCCGTGCTGTCCACTCCCATTTTCTTTCGTCAAATCCAGGCTCAACACTTTTTTCCGTCCGCTTGTGAATGGCTTCTTGAGATAAATATACCCCGCTGTTTCTGGACAGCGCCTCGAGACGGAGTTACAGACACAAAAATAAATGACACTTGTATCGGTGCATGGACTTCATGGGGAGAGGAGGAGGCAGCTCTGTGATCATGGATGAGAAATTGCAACGATCCGTGAGTCTCAGGCCATGTGCAGGGTCCACGTTTCATTTGTTGACCGTGTTACTTAGGAATTGTGCAATTTAAATACTGCACGGCGTACGGCTTCCGCGGGAGCCGTCGGACCGAGAGTCATTCCGCGGTCCGTGGCTCGCCAGTCGCGTGTCTCTGTGTCGCCAGAGTGGCCCCACTGCCCACGCTCGGTGGCTTTCTCGAGGTGCCCACCCGGGCGTTTGCCAGCCGGGTCCACCGGCGGTCTCTGCGCCCGCGTCGTGACGCTCCAGGTTTTTGTGCCGAGCCGTGTTCTGCCACAGTTCCGGTCGTGTTGCCGGTTCCGTTGCAGCCGGAAGGTTTTCCCTGATTTTTGGAACGCTGAAAAGGCAATAGGTAGTGGGGGGAAATCACATTATAGAATTACCTGTTTAATTTAAATCACTCTGTGAGGCAAACACAATATCGAGGTGGTCACGTACGTAAGGTCAAGTACGTGACCTTAGCAGGAGTCGTTGCCTCGAAGGGATGGAGGCCGGTGGTCGAGACTCACGACGGAATGGCAGTCAAAGGAAGACACGTCCACTGTGCAGAGTGGACGGTGACATCGGCTCATGTGCGGGACTAGGATTGGTTGTTGTATCGCGGGATCTACGAGCGATGGTGATGGCTTGGAGAAAAGCCTCAAGTTCAAACAGCACACACGTGTAAAAAGCAGAAAACTTATGTGTCTATGCAAAACCATCAGCAGTTCCTGAAGAAGCGCATTGTGCATACATTTGGAAAGCCTTTATCGAGTACCACCGCAAATAGTTTATTGTCGAGTGGGAAAACCCTGCCAGGCCTGGCAGACTGCAGTGCTTGGGAAGCGTGGTGGCGGTGGTGGTGGTGTTAGTGGTGGTGTTGGTGGTATTGGTGGTGGTGGTGGTGTTGTTGGTGGTGGTGTTGGTGGTGGTGATGGTGTTGGTGGTGGTGGTGGTGTTGGTGGTATTGGTGTTGGTGGTGGCGGTGTTGGTGGTGTTGGTGGAGGTGGTGTTGGTAGTGTTGGTAGTGTTGGTGGTGGTATCGCTGGAATTGTCCACGGTGACCCCTTGAACCTCGGTGCCACCCCAGGGAGGTGCCTCTGATTGCGAAGCAAATGGGAGGCACTGCTCTTAGATCACATTTTCAAACGCAAAAACGAAAAGCCATGCAATACATCCGTTATGAAAATGTCATTGTGACAATATTTCCCCATACAACTTTACCGGTAGTAAATCAAAAAGCAAAAGTGCAAAATGATTAATATGAACATTTTCTGATCTCTTGTCTGCAAAGCGAGTTTGCTTTACCAAGGAAACGTGCTGATAAGTAATTGGCCTGATAGGCTTCCAGACTAAAAACCCAAACATCGCGGCTCCTGGCTGGGACATTCCGCCTCGTAGACACCGGCAGAACCATCCACCGCGTCATGAGAACATCACCAGGCCAATGCGGACATCCCCGTGGTGCCTAGAACATCACAGACAGGCAACCGTTGTGCGGTTGTGGCCACGCGACCCAAACTCTGAAACACAGAGTCAACAACTGTCATCTGTGCTCTTTCAGCGAGGGAGGAGGCGGAATGGCAACACAAATGCTCTCCCGAAGCGCACTTGTGGGAGCAAACCTCGACGATGACATTTAGCTCCTGGACAGATCGCCAAGCGCACATTGGAACAGAATCGGCCCGATCGGCAGTTAAGCCCCCACCCCCCCTCGTCGCCATCGACTCTGCTACATGCGCGTTGCACCTCTTTGGCACCGTACGTAGCCAACGGTGCGAGTTGGAGGTGTGGGGGCAAGGACAACGAGTTCTTTACGAGCGCTTGCGCCTGTTAACGAGGATCGCAAATGCCTCGCTCTGGCCGTGCGTCGGCGCAGAGCCGCGTGGAGTCGGCGTGGCCGCCCCCGCTGCCGCCGCCGCTGCGCTGTGCTCTTCTCATTGTCCGCGAGCCGTGGGCACGGACGCGCTTCCCACAACAGCTGATTGTGCACATTTTCTGCAGGGATGGAGTTTGTGTTTTGCGAGCGGTTGGAAATTGGAATGTGGAACAACAGCGAGCAATACCACAGATCATCATTTTGAGTTGAAATCGCCATTTGTTCATTCGTGGTCACTGAGACGGGAGAAATGCCCAGCACTGATTCTCTTTATGGGTGCAAGCCTGCGTCAGATGGCCAACAGTAGCACGCTGCATTATTTTTGCATCAGTTTTTTTGAAAAATAGATGAACTAATTACAACTGTGAACAATACAACAACACGAGTTGATTCAGCGGTGTCATTCAGAGGGATGGAAGTGCCTACGGTCGGCAAAGTGCTGCACTGATTGGCTGCTGCTGCTGCACATTTTGTGAGTGGTTGTGGGGCACGTGCGCCTAAGAAGCAAGTGGGTCAGACTCGTCTAAGGCGATGGCAAACTCTCTCCTCTGTTCGTCTGTGAAGACGACGACGACGGCGGCTGGGCCGAGATGCGAGCGACTTGTCGATGAGGAGCGAGACTCGGGGTTGAGCCCAGGCGGCTCTCATTTGCGCTGGCTGAGTTCTCTGCGACGCGAACAGAGACCCACGCCCTCAAATCAAAGTGCTTCATTTGAGTGTCGACAGGGTGATCTGTACATAGATACCCCACTAAAATAACAAGGAGATATTACACGGATAACAATATTTAGTTTGAAAGCCTCTACATGCAGTATCTCTCGCCAAACTCGCCGATTACATCAGTCAACATTCTCCTCTCTAAGATATCGAGCCATCGTTAACGGCACAGCAAATATTCTACTGTTGAGAATCAAGTCAGAGAGAGGATCATTAGAAATCATTGGGAAATCTGTAAATGGATCACCATCTGCGTGTTTTTTTTTAATTGCCCACTGGATTGCATGAGAAACGCGACGTTGTTGTTTTTGTTGTGAGGTAATTCGAGTCAGCAGCATGAATACAAATTGAGGTTCCATGAAACCCGACGCCTCGTGTTTCCAACGGCAACCCGCATCCTTGCCATCGACAGCCCCGACCTCGCCTTCTCGCCGCATGAAAACAACCGCCCAGCGAGCGCGCCACGTGTGTGATGGCTCACGAGGGTGCCACGTGTGTGCTGGCTCACGAGGGTGCCACGTGTGTGATGGCTCGTGAGGGTGCCACGTGTGTGATGGCTCGTGAGGGTGCCACGTGTGTGATGGCTCGCGAGGGTGCCACGTGTGTGATGGCTCGTGAGGGTGCCACGTGTGTGATGGCTCGTGAGGTGCCACGTGTGTGATGGTTCACCAGGTGCCACGTGTGTGATGGCTCACGAGGGTGCCACGTGTGTGATGGCTCGTGAGGGTGCCACGTGTGTGATGGTTCACCAGGTGCCACGTGTGTGCTGGCTCACGAGGGTGCCACGTGTGTGATGGCTCGTGAGGGTGCCACGTGTGTGATGGCTCGTGAGGGTGCCACGTGTGTGATGGTTCACCAGGTGCCACGTGTGTGCTGGCTCACGAGGGTGCCACGTGTGTGCTGGCTCACGAGGGTGCCACGTGTGTGATGGCTCGCGAGGGTGCCACGTGTGTGATGGTTCACCAGATGCCACGTGTGTGATGGCTCGTGAGGGTGCCACGTGTGTGATGGCTTACGAGGTGCCACGTGTGTGATGGCTCGTGAGGGTGCCACGTGTGTGATGGTTCACCAGGTGCCACGTGTGTGCTGGCTCACGAGGGTGCCACGTGTGTGCTGGCTCACGAGGGTGCCACGTGTGTGATGGCTCGCGAGGGTGCCACGTGTGTGATGGCTCACCAGGTGCCACGTGTGTGATGGCTCGTGAGGGTGCCACGTGTGTGATGGCTCACGAGGTGCCACGTGTGTGATGGCTTACGAGGTGCCACGTGTGTGATGGCTCGCGAGAGAGCAGCGCGTGCGGATGCGTCCCCAAGCGTCGTCCCCGCGAGCCGCGCTGCGTCAGGACGCGGGCCGATTGCGCGTCGGCGGAGAGGAGAGAGGGCGATTGTGGGGCTCGGCGTGGACGTGGAGCTCGTTGGGAGTGGAGGGGGTGACTCTCCTGGATGGGGGTAGGGGGGGATGGGGAGCCTGGCCCCGCGTGATGTTCCACGAGCATTTGCTGAACTGAAAGGCCACTTAATGAAGGTTGGCTTAAACCGATGTCATCATCATCAGGCATGATATCTCTACTGCTGGATGAAGGCTCCTCCAAGCTGTCGCCATCTACGGGTGAACCGATCTAATGGCTCCGTGTCTGTGATGGGCGCCCTCTCTGCGTGTTCGCTACTTTAGCTGCCACTCCGTAGTTAGTCTCGACCACCGACCATCTCCCCTTGCAGTGACGTGTCCTGCTCAAGCCCTCTCACCATCCCTAACGATCGATACGATGTCTCTCACTGGCAAACGTTCTGCGACCCGTGCGTTCCTCTTTCTGTGGTCCCGAGCACGTACCTGCTCCACGCTTGTTCGCGGAGTTTCCACGTTTCTGATGCACGTTGTCCACCACGTTGTCTTCAACTTGGACACCGCGGTGCAATGATTCCGTTACTTTTGTGAATGCCTCCGAATGGGGCGTGAAGTGTCTCGCTTTCTACAGCCCGAGTGACGCTGTTCTCAGCGCTGTCGGCAGCTCTGAGTCCGTGGCGGAAATTCAATACTCGGAGGACTTATCTTGGAGGCCAGCCTCCCCAGGGAACAACCACTTTCGACTTGCCACAAAGCGGTACTTGCTTTATTCATCCTAGAGGGGCAACGGGTTGATGCAGGCCCCCGACTGGGATTTAAACTCGCGGTCTCATTAAAGAAAATTCTTAATCTCTCACTAAAGGAGAAACATATATCGGCAGGGCTCTGCTCTGTGCCTCCACGTATACATACAACACATTTGTAGTCTAATGGTCTATGAACTTTCTGGACCAATATATCCTGCGGCATTTGTTTGAGGAAGAAAACCGGACCGGTTTCAACAGAAGCGGAGCTTGGCTCACTCGTGTGACGGTCAGCAGAATGCGGTCGCAGATAACATCAGTTGCCCTAACATTGTCTAAAGCAGCAGTTTTTAACGGGTAGGGTCAATAGTTATTGGCTTTGTACAATTCTGCATTCATATCGAATGCATGAATTATTATTCCAGCACTTGCTGGGATACCGATGGTGTGGACGGGAGGGTTCGCCATTGCACCGATCGGCCCACACACTCCCCATATCGTGTACGTTACAGATAACCCCCAATACGAACCCAACCCTAACCCAACCCTAACCCAACCCTAACCCAACCCTAACCCAATACAAACCCAACCCAACCCTAACCCTAACCCTAACCCTAACCCCTAACCCCTAACCCTAACCCTAACCCTAACCCAACCCTAACCCAACCCTAACCTAACCCAACCCAACCCTAACCCAATACAAACCCAACCCTAACCCAACCCTAACCCAATACGAACCCAACCCTAACCCAACCCTAACCTAACCCTAACCCAACCCTAACCCAATACAAACCCAACCCTAACCCAACCTTAACCCAACCCTAACCTAACCCTAACCTAACCCTAACCTAACCCTAACCCAACCCTAACCCAATACGAACCCAACCCTAACCCAACCCTAACCCAACCCTAACCCAACCCTAACCCAACCCTAACCCAACCCTAACCCAACCCTAACCCAACCCTAACCCAACCCTAACCCAATACGAACCTAACCCTAACCTAACCTTAACCTATCCTTAACCCAACCCTAACCTAACCCTAACCTAACCCTAACCTAACCCAACCCTAACCTAACCCTAACCTATCCCTAACCCAACCCTAACCTAACCCTAAACTAACCCTAACCTATCCCTAACCCAACCCTAACCTAACCCTACTCTCACAGTACCCATGCACAGTTTCTTTTGGGACTTGTCGATCATTTATGTCTTCTGGCCCTCTCTGATTGCCACATTTATACCACCTGGTCGTGGTGAGTCAGACGAGAGCAGATTGGAGTTCTTCTTGACAGGTGCAGGGGGGTGAGGGTTAATAAACATTCCCCATTGCTTCAACTGAAAATAAACCCCAGGGTTAATTCGAGACCTTTGCAAATGTGACGCCCTCTGCCCGCATTTACTTGAATAAGAAGATATCTGGTGCAGTTCCTTCTCGCTATTTAGTTGCTATTTAGCAGCGTACGTGTCCTTCGCGTATTAGCGACAAAAGGTCGACGGCGGAGCGTTGACACATCGGCCTTGTGCAAGCGCCTCTCTTGTGTAATTGTCGACAACGAGCGTGCTCCCCGCGATAGCGGTCGTGGCGACGCGTAACGGCTTCCGCCGATTACGCGCTTTACCGAGCCGACGAGCACTCAAGATCGCGCTTCATCTTTGGCAAGAGTGAAGGCGCCCGCCAAGGCCAAGTCGGTGAACGGGGAGGAGTTTGGAAACACTCTCCGCCCACATTCCTGGCTTCACGTTTTTTTCAAATTCAGAATTGCATTCTCGAGAGAGGACCTCTCTTTGTTTTGCACAAGTTAAAATATCCACCTTGCGATGATTGTTACCACTCCGGTTTGCTCATTAAATGATGTTCGTCCCGTACCTCCGATTAGCACGGTTGGCTATGTACGGTGCGAAAGAAGTTCAACATACGTACAAGTGAACAGAAGCTGCAGCGACAGTATGCTCTCGATTCTATGAGCAACTTCAGTTGTTTAAAGTGCGATAAGCTAAAGGGGCACAGGCAGTTCTACGATGTAAACTTACATTTCAGACACTTCAATGGCGTGGCGGTGATCATGGGTATCAGCATGAAGTGGATATTGACTTGGGCAGAGTGCGAACCCATCAGGACTGTCACTCAGACAGAAAGCTGTTGTCCACCTTTCTTGCAGAGGGAGAAATGTTCACAATATATCGCGGTGTCAACGGTACTCAGACGCACTGATTATGTCATCCACGCAGGGATGGTGCGTTGAGGTTAGTGTTTGTGAAATTACCGACTCATTCCATAAATGAAGCCACATTTAATTTTTAATAAAATTGCGGATACTTCCCGTCCTGTGTTGGCTGGCTGTGAAGTCTCCTAATGCGGACGACTGCCCGCGGCGCGCTAGGAAATCACCGGTCCCTCTCCCTCCCAAGCCGGTGGGAGAAATTCCACATTAATGTGGCGGAGGCAAGTCCGTCCGTAGCCTGACCACGGTTGACTTTACACCAAACTCGTGAGGTCGGCCCCACGAGTGGGTGAGGGGCGGCCCTCTCTGCGAGTTGACCCCTGGGGCCCTGCCCGCTGCACAAGCCGGATGCTGTGCACACGCTGTGGCGAGCTCTTCTGCGGCCGTGTCGCTGGGTTCTTAGTCAGAAATGTAAACACATGAGATATGGTCAGGCCATCGTGTTATATGTTCAGGCTATTAATACATGACACACGACGTTCGTAACGTACTGGTTTAGCGCGCAGTGTGTTTGGTGGGAGTCTCGCGTGAGTGGGCATGACGATCTCACGACGGCTCCCCCGCTTACTTCGACTTACGATCATCTTTATCTTACAACATTTAGTTTTGTGCTGCAATCGTTGCCTGCGGACTTGAGACAGATCTCAAGATCGTTTGTCTGTACTCGGGCCTCGAGATGATGGGTACCGATTGCACAACAGCTGCAGCACGAGGACGATGACAGAAGACGATGGTGTTTGGTTGACGACACGGAGTATGATGCCGCTGGCGACATCGGTGTCGCGAGCGTGTCGCGCCAAATCCATCCTCTTATCCGTGATTATTGTGGATAATTTGCATGCGTAAGTTGTTATACGCATCAGAAAAAAAACTCGTAAACCGATCTTCCCCGTGTTTTGCTTTGTCGTAAGTCATTCTATACTCGGGCGCCGAGATTGCCTCGTACAGTATCCCAGGCAGTGGCTACAGTTTGCCGCACACCTTTTCTCCGCGATGGGGTATCCACACTTCACCGCGGCTGATGCGTTCATTTCTTCCAGGTGTGGCTTGTGTCGCTTTTACTTTGGCAACAAACTTTTGTTAATGAGCAGATACACGCGCTGCGTTCCCTTTCACGTGGCGCTCGCATTGCTGCGGTGTTGACACAACTCGGAGAACCTCGAGATCCGATATTCCATTACTCTGGCTGCCGCACGTCAGCTGCCACCGATTTTCAATTGGCAGCCAGTCGATCTGTTGCCAAAGTGTGCGGGGTATTGGAGAGTCGGCCTCGACAAGGGAGTGGTGATCATCTGTCCACGCCACCCGCCGCTCCATCCTGGTGCTGTTCCCTCTGCGGCGGCACTTGCACCCTGACACACACCCGGCGTGGACGCGTTCGGGAGCGGCGGTGGTGCGGTGGTCAACGCAATCGGGGAAATTCGCGAGCGGAAATACATTCCCGGCCATGGCCAACGTCGGTGGAGAATAGCATCTGAACCGGCCTGAGCGCCCCCCCCCCCCCCCCCCATGGCCAGGGTGGTGAAGTATGGTCCAACAGCCTCTAAAACTGACACGGCATGAGAAGGCCGTTGCCCAGCGGTGATAGACAGAGCGCTGTACAATATGTTGTATTAGTAACCCCAATTACACCATGGGTAGACCCTTATCCAGCGGTGGATTGACTAAAGAGCTGTGTGTGCACACACGTGAGCTGGTGTACATGATGCAGCTGTATTACCATCGGGGGGTAGGGTCCCAAGCAGGAGGGAGTGGGTGAAGTTGGAGCGCGGGGACGACATGGGGCCCCAGGACGGAGGTGGGGAGATAAGCCAACAGTTGGGCCCTAGATTCCCAACTGAATAATTCACAACAACAACATCAGCAGCAGTGGCAGCGGCAGCGGCCGTGATTTATCCACTGCCGGGTGAAGGCCCTCAAGCCGTGACCTTTTCTCACGGTCAGATCTCACTGGCCAGCTGATGTCAGCCGTGGTCAGGAATCGAACCCAGCTCGTTATTGAAATAGATGCGCGTTTTGAGTTTTAATGTCAATAAAATAAAACCCGAAATATCCTTCATGGGATTGCTTGGGTCTACATGAAGTAATCACTGCCATGTTTCCCTTGTAGAAAAAGAGACGTTTTGGTGTGAGTGGTCTCTCTTCTGCTTACCAATGAAGCCACAGGCGGAGTTGGACTTCTATATTTGGGGGGGGGAGCGGGGTTCGCTTTGTCCCTCACTTTAGGAATCGCGGCTGCATATAATTTAAATTTTATCTTAATGTTAAACTACTGAAAATATATTGATAATGGTGTATTGATAAAGGTGTACAGTTTGGGGGGCGTTGCCCCCCCCCGTGCCCCCTACAAACTCCACCCATGAATGAAGCACACACTTTCACGCAGCAGCAGAAGTCATCGTCACCGTCACACTGCCGCTGCTGCTGCTGCTGCTATGCCGCTTTGATGTTTGCCTGCCGCGCCGCGCCCAGCCGTGCGCCCTGCAAGCCCAGACAGCTGTCCCCGGCGGTGTTCGCCTGCCGGCTCCGCATCCACCAGTCGCGTCGTCGTGAGGACCGCGGCCGCTCCTGCGGCTCGCGTGCCGCTTGCCAGTCGGGGCGCTGCGCACGGATCCCGTCGCGTCGGGAGGGACCACGACCTCTGCGACTGCAGAAGTCGAACTTGGCTCGCGAGCGCCACCGCCATCGAGGCGGGAGTCCCAACGAGGTCACGGACTTCCCTCACCGAAGGTTATTCACGGCGACGTTTGAAGATTGGCGGCGGGGGACATTCGATTCTCCGAATCAGCCTCGGTCCAGACGGGACCGAGGCACACGGACGGCAGCGTACAACTCGCAGCAGCAGGGCACAACGGAGAGTTACGGAAAAAGTTCAAAATATAAACTCCCGGCAGCACTGAGGCAGCATCCAGAGTGGGCTGCGGGCGTCGACGCTTCTTCTGGACTCGTGCTCTCCACGGCCATTCCACGGATGACACGAGTCGGCCGGAATGAGCGACAAGCCGCTGCTGTCATCCGCAGGTGTCCACGCGAATAAGACGAGTTTTATTATTAGCAGATACAAGGACCCACCAACACAGACCCCCCCCCCCCCCCCCCACATATAACTGCGGATCAGAGGCGTCCTCCACTGTATCTCTGTAGTGCTCGTGCCAAGTGCTCGCCATGTCGATTGCTCGCCGTGTGGAATCTCCGTGGACCTCATCAAAACACACTGCTGCTGCTGCCAGCTGCCTGCGCCGCGTGGCGTCGTGGACGGTGACGACGACGATGATGTCATGGTGGTGCTGGTGTTGTGTCCGTCGTGATGTGTCATCATCACCTCATCGTGCCGTAGCCTTGCCACTTCAAACTGAACAGCTGTTGTTGGGAACAGTCAAATTGACGTATTGGCATCAGCTGATGTACGATTATTTAATAAAATAGGGAATGTTCTGTGCAGTTAAAAGTAGTTTTAAAACCGCATTGTGTGATTTAAACATGACTGTTTAACATATTTACGTAAATAGCTCAATATGTTACACTTATTAAAAGTTATTGCGCTTGGACAGGACACGTCACTCGAAGGGATGGTGGCTGCTGGCTAAGAGTTATGGTGGGAGTGGCAGCCAATGAATGGAGCGGGGAAGATGGAGCGATAGCATCAGTCTGTAGGCAGAGGCTCAGTGTGAATTATTGCATCGTATGATCACGCGGAGCCGGCAGCTATGGGAGAGAGGCCTTCACCCAGCAGCAGATTGGGCATCAATGCAGTATGGAGTCTGTTGCCTCAGGGCTTGGCTGGTGATGAGTGTCACAGTAAAATAAATCTTCCAAAACGAACACTTTCTTGGAATTAATGTTTTACCTGAGAAACAGGATCCAAGTTATAGAGAAGAGTAAGGCCTGTAGAGTCGTCATGGTAACAGTGGATACTTTATATAAATGACAAAATTGAGCCCCCCCCCCCCTTCATTGCAACAGGATCTGGCGGCAACATGAATCGAGAGAGAGTTTGCCAGGGCCGCTCCGGCACACAGGACGGCGGCTGAGGCAATGCCCCAGCTTAGTCGCAGAGTCTACACGTGCAGTGTAGGGTCACGGGGGGGTCACTAACCTGGCTGTGTCTGCAGTCACGGCCGTTGAAACAACACACAGCGGCGTGTGCGCAACCTCTCAGCCTTACCCAGACCACCGGCTCAGAAGAACTGCACGTGTGGGCACGTCGGAGTCGAGAACCACCGACTGGAAGAGGAAATGCGGCCGTCCCACGAGTAGCGTCTCGAGTGACTGCGATGCTCCTTGACGGGAACTTTATTAATCCACCGCTGGATGGAGGCCCCCCTACGCCCCGTGTTTGACCATATTTATATTTCACTGCGATGGTCAGTGCAGGCTGATGAAGCAGAGAGGCCACAGGCCCGGTTCACTTGTTGCTGGGCATTGAACGTTGGCCGTGGCCGGGAATCCGAGTCGGGTCGCTGGTTTCGTAGCACCACGCGCTAGCAACTTCGCCACCGCGCCAACTTGACTGTATAATAGGAAGGCTGTGTTTGTCGTGGTTATCAATATTTATTCTACCTGACATCATTAGCACCCGTCCATGCCAATTTGTGCGACATCACAGACCAAGTGCGGAATTTGAAGCTGACCTCACCTCGCGCTGACGCGAGCTGCGGTCCGTACCGTGCGTTGTCCGACGTTTCACTCCACATGCTGGGAGCTTATTTGGGAGATATTCACAGCACAGCCTCGTAGCACCGACACAGGCCGCCTCGCCTTCCCCCCCCCCCCGCCCCCCCGCGCCACGAGAGTCGTGGGGACGATGAACCGATGGCATCTCCCCCGCCGCAAGCAGTCTCCCCTGCCACAGCAGGAGCCCCCTGCCGTGTGACTCACCCTGCAGCTGCTGCTGCTGCAAGCCGCATTGGCGAGACGCCGCGTGCCGGAGGGGACCGTCCCGACGGCACGGCACAGATCCCAGGCTCGTCTTCGTGACTGCAGGCACAGCCCCCTGCCGCTTCGCTTCTACCACGTGCGGGACAGGCGTTGTGCAAAGCTCAGAGCGCGCCACGGCACCGTTGTTCACGGTTGTTCACGGTTGTTCACGGTTGTTCACGGTTGTTCATGGTTGTTCACGGTTATTCACGGTTGTTCACGGTTGTTCACGGTTGTTCATGGTTGTTCACGGTTATTCACGGTTGTTCACGGTTGTTCACGGCTGTTCATGGGCAGTGGTGGCGTCGTGGTTTGCGCGCTGCACTCTGAACTCGGCAAGCTGCGTTCGGTGGTGAGATGGTGGTGTGGAGGCCACCCTGGACAGGACCTTCAGTAGCACGGCTGGCGACGTTCCGTGCGAAAGAAGTTCAACGTCCATAAAGACGGTGTGTAGACTGCGCTGTAACAACCCGACTAACCGACTAGGCACGGGCAAGCCTTCATCCAGCAGTGGATTGGTCAAGGGTTGTACATTATTCACTTTCGTGGGTGCTGTGTGAATGTGATGACAGTGTCCAGAGCAGCCAAGCAAATCGCTGTGCTGCTGAGCACAGGGCCTGGCAGTGTTGCATGGCAATGATGGCGCTGGAATCGAGATGTGCAGTTTAGAGTTGAGCATTGTGACCGAAGCGGCTAAGAGTTGGGTGTTGACTATTGCCATCATCGGCAGGTTGTCCTTCCCTTGATCATCATCATCATCATCAATTCATCGTCAGCATCATTATCGGAGCTCGGTGCCCATAAGAAGAATAATATTGTCGAGGATAAAGGGAAGCTTCATGGCTGCAGATAATAAAGCGACAGGTAATGGGGGTTTATTACATCATCATCGTCACCGTCATCTGTGAGCATAGCATTTACACTGTACATGATTCAAATTGGCCTCTGCGATTGGCTCACATTGCACGTGAAAAGGCTGAGGCAACCCGAATAATGAGGAAACCTGCTCATTAACCTCTGACAGGTAAATCCAGCGTAGTGGCACGTTCATGCTTTCATCCGTGATGATCGTGGCGTTGAAGGTGTCATTAGCGTCAACCTCACTGATGTCAAAGCGCATCGCAAACCCCAGCATTGCACAACTCCTAGACACGTTGTGGAAATGGATCGTGGTTTGTGTCCTAGGGAATTGTGGGTAACACCAACCGATACTCGTCCACGAGTTCTTTCTACTTGAGGCGTCAAGCGATGTGCAGTGAAATCATCGTATTGCGCGAAATCATTTTCCAGACGAGCGGGTGGTTATCTCTGAGAACAGGGTGAGACCTCCACTGATCTGCAGCTGCTGGTTGGAGAGAGGTTTTCTCCGATGGACGAGACTAGTTATGGAGTGACAGCCAAAGGAGGGAATGCACTCGACAGGAAGACCGCCGCAAAGGTTGAGCGATGAGGTCGGGTCTCGGGCAGGTGCGAGATGAACGATGACGGTCGTGTGCGATGCCGACGGCCCGGCGCTGCCTTTACCCAGCAGTGGATAGACCACGGCCGGCGATGACGACGGGCGACGAGCGCGACGAGTCGGAGCCCACGGCGCGTTGGCACCCCGCGGTGACGCCCCCCTGTGGCCCCCTGTGTCCCCCTGTGCCCCCCTGCGTGTGTGCAGACGAGCGTGAGGCCGTGCAGAAGAAGACGTTCACCAAGTGGGTGAACTCGCACCTGGCGCGCGTGTCCTGCCGCATCAGCGACCTCTACACGGACCTCCGCGATGGACGCATGCTCATCAAGCTGCTGGAGGTGCTCTCCGGGGAGACGCTGGTACGTCCTCGCGCTCGCCTCTTTACACAGCCACCGCCTCCGCTGGTGCGCTCGCTCATGCCGAGATCGCAGCGGCGCTGTCCAACCGGACGCTGGTTACCCCGCACGGTTTCCTCTACTTGAAGATCGTTAGACTTGTTACGCACCCTCCTCTTGCACACTAATCCCAACGCTCTGCCGTGTAACGCAGCACAAACTGCATCTGAGTGGCATTCGCCGATTTAATTTGTTTAACATCACCGAAGCTCAGCGACTCTCGGCGTCCCATCCCCCGACGAAGCAGACTTCACCGTCCCTGTCCTGTCGACGGCATCGCAGCGCCGCCGCTTCCCGCCGTGATGACATCCCAGCCACCGTGGGGGGCCTCGCGTTGCCACGGTTACCGTGGACTCGTGGCAGCGCTCACCTGGCCCCCTACGGGAGGGTGTTTGTGTTTCATTAATAACGCCGCTACTGGGGCGGGGGGGGTGAAGATACATGGCTCGGTTCAACACGGTCCAACGCAATTTGGGTTTACATAGCGGTGTGTAAATGTGACAGCCGCATCTCCAGATGCTGTATGGAAACAACCGTTTGTTTTTTCATCGTTCCTCGCTGATTTTCGTCATAAAAAAGAGAGTTCAAATCGTGCGATTAACTCGACCGTACTTGCGATTTTAATGTAATTAAGATCAGTTTACATTCTGATCAGCTAATTGAACCGTGTATGGTTATCCTGTTACGATCATACAATGGCAAAGAACAAGTATGTCCACTTGTTTTGGCGGCGGAGTATAGCAGAGGCTGCGTCCTGAATGTGAACTTGGCCTGTGCATCGTTGCGATGATTCCAGGACGTCTCCCCGTCTCCTTTGTTGCTTCCCATGCACAGGAGAGGCATTTTACTCCAACAGCAATAATCCCTGACCTCCAAACTCTGGGCGTGCCAGCTCCCACAGGGACGTGGGTTCCACACAGGGACGCTCCGCTCACAGCGAGAGACCTTGCATCTGCGTGGCGTGGCCCAAACGCCGCGCACTTCGAATGGACCCTCTTGAAAACGAGTCTTGAGACTCGGGCAGGCGCTCATAAAGGGGTCACTGTAGTCTGTCAAGTGGAATGTCAATATGTCTTGCTGTAGGCGACTGGACATGTAATGGTGGTATGTCACTTTAAATTGTGGGTGTGGGGCATTCTCTGTCTCTGGCCAACGATACTCGTGCTTTCCCTCCCTCCCACCTCACCCCACCCACCTCACCCCACCCACCTCACCCCACCCATCCACCCTTCACGGCAGTGCTCTTTGTTTGATTTCATCTCAAGGTGAGCCACAGATATGTATTATCCACACAAGGGATTCCGCCAATTATCGTGGCTAATCCTGGCCGTCCTGCTCACACGCACGTGCGTCCATGTCTACGCACTGATACACCCGAACGGACGTGTCCCACCTGTGCAGTCGTGGAAGTACAGTTTACCTGTTATACCTGTTTGCTGGAAGAGGCATCATGTGTCCCGGGGGATCCGTGGATTCTCACACTATCTGGAAAAGCAATTTCAGCTGTCCACAAGTCAGAGCAGGCACAGTGCACTCGCAGACAGCCGTCGTGTTCAAGCTGATGGCACCCACCAGTCGTCCCGCCTCCGATTACCACGGTTGGCTACGTACGTTCAACATACACACACACATTCAACACACACAGACACATATATTCAACAATGAGTCATGTCAACACACTGCACGGAGGACGCTGCCGTGGGGTGATGGTCAGCACACGGGACTTGCAATCCAGAGGTCAGAGGTCAGATTCCATCTCCCTGCGTGGTAGTTGAAACCAACTGCGCGGGTTTTTCTGAAATGAACCCACTCCGCCTGTCCACCCAGCGGTGCTATGGGCTCACCACGGGGATGTCGCGTGCGGTCGGGTGAAGTGTGGCTACTCCCACCTCTTCCAAGGCATCTGGCCATCATCAGAGAGCAGGCCAAGTATTACTGCGAGGGGCCTTATAGAGGAGGCCCCTTCCACCAGCCGTGGTGTGAGCGAGCAGTTGCAGAGCTGCACCTTTGCCAAAGCTCACGGCACGTGGTGCCACATGGCGTCCTACAGCACGACCTTTATCTGATGACCATGATTATATAAATTATCACCATCATCATCATTCCTGCTTTATCTGTTCTGCCTGGAAACCATCCATTACCAGATAACTGACACCAAGTGAGAAACACATTGGAGATATCTCGAGAAATTGTCACGGCGTTGATGACCGCCGCCACCCCTTGTGCACCTATTCTACGTTCCTGCGAGCGCAGAGAATGTTGGCAAGGTGCGGATTGTTTATCGCCCTGTGCAAAGATGCCTCGCTCGAGCGTTCCAGTCGAGGCGTCTCTATCACCGGAGACGATCCGTCGACGTTGCTTGCGACGAGCAGAAGGTGTCGGCGGTGCGCGAGGCACCGCCGTGTCCGTGCTGCAACGCGCCACTCGCCTGCGCTCACAGCGAGCATGACGACGGTGGTGGCGGTGGCGGTGGTGGTGCATCGTGTGCACGGCAGAGCAGCGCGGCACAGCACGCGAGACGCTCGCACACCGACGCGTCGTGCACAATGGACGGTGTGTTTGTGGACGTGCGGGTTCGTGCGAAGGAGGAGTGGGGTGGGGGCAAGGGCATGGGTGATGGGGGGGGCAAGGGCATGGGTGATGGGGGGGGGCAAGGGCATGGGTGATGGGGGGGGGGCAAGGGCATGGGTGATGGGGGGGGGGGGCATGGGTGATGGGGGGGGCAAGGGCATGGGGGATGGTGGGGGGCAAGGGCATGGGTGATGGGGGGGGGCAAAGGCATGGGTGATGGGGGGGGGCAAGGGCATGGGGGATGGGGGGGGGCAAGGGCATGGGGGATGGGGGGGGGGCAAGGGCATGGGTGATGGGGGGGGGCAAGGGCATGGGGGATGGGGGGGGCAAGGGCATGGGGGATGGGGGGGTCATGGGTGATGGGGGTGGGGGGCATTCATCCGCTCGCTCACGAGGCCTGGAACGGCACTGGTCCCCGCGCACGACACGTACAGTGCGTTACAGAGTTGTGTCACGCGCAGCCCTCGGGCTGAATTGTTGCATAGTTGCAATGAAAAGCGCCGCCCCGGTAAGGCGACACGTTGACGAGAGAGGTGAGAGCGATACATAGAAAAACAAAGAGGGGCGAGCAGGTTTCTGCAATCTGCGGACGGATCCACGCGTGGGGCAAGCAGGGTGTCTCTGCCTTTTGTCGGCTGTCGCGTATCAAACCCCAGCGCCGCCGGCCACGGCGCCGGCATCGCTGCAGCCTGAGCAGCCCACGCGAGCCTTGCCTGAACAGCCCACGCGAGCCTTGCCTGAGCAGCCCACGCGAGCCTTGCCTGAGCAGCCCACGCGAGCCTTGCCTGAGCAGCCCACGCGAGCCTTGCCTGAGCAGCCCACGCGAGCCTTGCCTGAGCTTGCAGCTCGGAGCGAGAAGAGCCGCCTGGCGTGACCACGCGGGGTGCGAGCACGCCCCCGGCGTCTCCCTCTCTCTCCGGAGGGGTAATTTGGCCAAATCGTCGTGTGGGAAGTGCGAGAGGAGGCAACGACGCTTACGCTCGCGGTACACAAACCGAGTCCTCGTCTCACGTGACATGTTTTAGAAAGTATTGAATTAAGTGCCATTATTTTTTTACAATTCAATGCACATTTCACCTACAAACTAATGGAGCAGACAAGACAGAACATACGAGGCAGACGGTAGACGAAAGGCGGACCACAAAAACAAGAGCGAATCGATTCTTGAATCAAATGGGGACCTCATTTGATTCAAGAGCCCAGTGAATGGGGTCTCACGCCCAGGCTAACTAATCTCACGCCGCCCGCCCGGCCGGCCACTCTCAGACTTCAGCCACGCCGAGGTGCCCATTAACTCGCCACAAGTGGTCGCCCGGCATGTCCACTTATCGTTGTACATTACTGCTGCGCTGCCGCGGGTCGCGCGAGATGAACAGCGTCGCCGCGTTCACCTGCGGTTCGGTCCGGGAGCGCTCAAGTCAAGAAGTCACTTTTCCCGTGAGCAACTCCCATCGCTCGCGCGCGTGGGTGGCCAGCACCTGGAGGCCGGGTAGACGAGCGTAACCATGGAGAGTAACCATGGAGAGTAACCATGGAACGTAACCAAGGAGCGTAACCAAGGAGCGTAACCAAGGAGCGTAACCAAGTAGCGTAACCAAGGAGCGTAACCAAGGAGCGTAACGAGGAACACAAACCTGTCAATCCCTTATCGGTGCTCTACCTCAGCACAGACCAACTCAGACCTTATTGGTCACCCCGTGCCCCTTGTAAATCTCAACGTTCATCCGACAAAGCGCCATCACGAGCGAGAAGCACAAACAAATAGACAAAAAAAATGTGCGCATATTGAAACGGCTGTACGCCGTATGGACCTGACAACTCAACTTCCCTGTACAAGAATACAGCTAAACCGTATGGGTTGACAGGTGAGAGGAGCATAACCAGGTGCATGACACAAGGCAGCTCCTCAGCTTTCGCCGCGTCTTACCACAGTAATAAATGTGCACGCGGCTGTACCGCGCGAGGAAGTTCCCGGCACGTGGAGCAAAACGTTGGACGTCGCGCCGAACAGCGCGCGGTCCGTACGGTGCAACCCGAACGCGCAACGAGAGAGCCGTGTGACCGTCCCTGAGGCCTCTCCCACCGCTTCGCTGTGTCCCCAGCCCAAGCCCACACGTGGCAAGATGCGCATCCACTGTCTGGAGAACGTGGACAAGGCGCTGCAGTTCCTCAAGGAGCAGAAGGTGCACCTGGAGAACATGGGCTCGCACGACATCGTCGATGGCAACCACCGCCTCATTCTGGGCCTCATCTGGACCATCATCCTGCGATTCCAGGTATCGGCATCGCCACCCAGCAACCAGTCATCGCGCCACGTCTGCTGTACCGCTCGCTATGCCTGCGTTTGTGGGATGGTCAGGAACGCATCCCTCTGTTTCGGACCGATCCGAATGTTTGGTGCCGCAGCAAGCGACTTCACTTTCACGGCATCATCTCCCTGACCGTCCCAAAGTAACTCGCTTGTGCGGCGGGCTGACCTGTGAGCCTCTTCAGATTAGGAGCGAGCAAGGTTTATCCACAGCACTTCGTGGATTAAATAAATAAATAACAAATATTGAGCTAAATTTATAAGGTGAAAATGTAACCCACATTCCGCACCGTGGGGAATTGGTATCAGCAGTTGTGTTGCTAAAGTAATTATTTTGCAAGTCTTCTTATAAAGACGTAATTTTCACCAGATTACCTGACACAACATCTCCAGGTATTCCCAGCCGGCACGCGGCACCTCCTCGCTGCGTGGCAGAGTGGTTGTGTCGAAGCACATCCACTGCACCGCTGCCAGGCCGGTGTGACAACGTGGCGTGCTCACTGCCTCCGCGTCGTCTGGCGTGCGGGCTCGAGCAGGCTGCTGTGAATGTTGGTGTCGGTGTTGGTGGCATGTAACATGAGTGTTGGAGCTGTGCAAGATTTGTGGGAAGTTGGCAAATTGCTTTTGAGTCTCTGAGTGGGCAGTGCACTCTGGGAGGCTCGCGTGCCTTGTCAATGATAGATGTTTGCTGCTTCGCTATGGGAATATTTTTTTAAAAAGCAGTTAAATTCAAGTAAAACTCATAAGTACATGAGGTATTCCTGCCATTACAGTCACGCAAAAGGATCACAAAGGGGCTATGCATCTCCGACATCGACGGCAGTAATCAGGCACTAGAGGGTGATGTTGCCGTGGCTTTCCAATTGAGTAATTTGCAGGACATTTTTCAAATTTGAATCTTGATATCTGCACTCATAGCCTACCATAATTTGAATAAAGTAACGGGGTTTTTCAACGTCCACTGCGACGCAGACTTGCAATGTCTCTCTTTTAGAAAGCATTGTATTCCCTTGTTTTTAATGCGGCCGAGTTGGTGTCCTGTTAAGTGCCTCATCGTTCCGCTGCACAGATCCAGGACATCAGTGTGCAGACGGAGGACAGCAAGGAGACCCGCTCTGCCAAGGACGCGCTGCTGCTGTGGTGCCAGATGAAGACGGCGGGGTGAGTGAGGACGTCGTCTCCTCGTTGCTTGGTCGTTTTTTTGTATTTGATCTCGGTGCCATTGGGAGCGTTCATGTCGATGCTGGCTTACGTTCGATGTTGCTTTCAGCTACGCCAACGTGAACGTCCACAACTTCACGACCAGCTGGAGGGACGGTCTGGCTTTCAACGCCGTCATTCACAAGCACCGGTAGGGCGCCCTCGGTGGCACGCGGCGCTCGGCGGCTCCTGCGATACGCCACGGGAGCTTCTCTCATTTCCCCCCGTTTTGTTTGTTAGCGCTCAGAGCAAATTGGCCATTGTAGGGACGTGAACGCACTTCCCTCGGATGTTTCCTGCATTCGCGGGCTGCCCTCCCGAATCCATAGTTGTACTCCGCTTCTGTGTTCCCGCGTCTGTGTGCTGCCCCGCCCTCCCCAACCCGCACGGTCAGACAACCCCCACGAGCCGCACGTTGCGTGTGGGTGGCCCTCATCCGGCGGTGGATTGAGATTGGGCTGTGCTCGTGTTGATGAATGGCCTCCATTGAGGCCGAGGCTTGGCTTGGGGCGTGGTGTCACCGGAGACGCCATTCAGCGGCGTGTCCTCGCTCCTCAGTAGGAACCATTCGCACCAAAATGTCCCCAAGCTGATCGGCGGGTAGATGGCAGAAAGGTGACAAGGGGGACAATGTGAGGAGGGTGACAAGCGGACTATTTTTACCCCTGAAAGTGTGTTGTCTTTGTGCTGTTCGCATTTTGCCGTACTCTGGTTTCAATGACGATGCGTACATATTCAGAGCATATGTTTGCATGTTCACCACAGGTACGTGTGGTTCATGCAGACATGATTCCTTGCAAAAGGTTTATATTTTGTGTTTGAACATCTTAACGCCTGTTTTATTGCCAGAAAGGGTAAAACCTGTTCTTACTTTTTCATATTTTGATACTGGCAAGAAAGGTCCCATTTTATTTTTATCCCCTCCGTGCAATGAAAGATTGTCACGCAAACCAGTCCAGCGGCACGGTTTGCAACGTTGGATTGTGAAACCTTCCCATCCCCATCTTGGACGATCGTCCAAGATGTCAGTGCCTTCATACGCGGCGTGATCCATTGGTAGATGTGCCATTCATTTCTAATGACCCTCTGACTCTCTTTTTCGATAGGGCATTAAACACTGTGTTGGGAAAAGCCACGGCACCGCATCTTGTTCAGGCGATTTACCTCTTCAGGGTTTTATTTCGTTTCATTCGTCGAGGATTCGTTAAGGGTTGGGTTTATTTCCTGTTAAGCGCTGCGAGGCGTGAATGGCGCTGCATGAAATAAAGAGTTGTAGTTCGGAGCGCCGTGGCCGGAGCTCTCTGTGATGATCGTTCGTGTCGACGGGCGGCCCCTACGCTGACGACCGCGCTCATGAGTGGCATCGGTGACAGTCTGCCGAGCTTGCGACCACGACGACCACGACGCTGCTGCCGCCCTCGCCCCGCAGGCCGGACCTGGTGGACTTCGAGAAGCTGAAGAAGTCGAACGCGCAGCACAACCTACAGCACGCGTTCAACGCGGCCGAGCAGCACCTGGGGGTCACCAAGCTGCTCGACCCCGAAGGTGAGGAGGAGCGCGGCTGAAGGATGCGTTCAGGAGGTCCGGGTCTGATGATCGGACTCACGGTGATATGGATTGAGATGTCACCTGGTGGAGCTCGGGTCGCTGTCCCGCACGTAGCCGACCGTGCTAATCGACACTGGCCTGTGTCGGATCATCTAATTGTTTGTCTGTAATGGGAGAAATTTGTCCGTGTTTACGTTTGTGCGTGAACGTTTTGTCGGCGGCAGACGTGAGCGTGGACCAGCCGGACGAGAAGTCCATCATCACCTACGTGGTCTCCTTCTACCACTACTTCTCCAAGATGAAGGCCCTGGCCGTCGAGGGCAAGCGCATCGGGAAGGTGAGGACACCTCCTCGCGTCCCTCCGCTCCGCCGCACGACCGAGCCGGCCCGGCGCAGACTCGGGTGGCACCGAGTCGTTTTTCCACTGCAGGACCGGAACACCGAATGCCGTGATCATCGTTAGCCTCAACCCCTGGCCCCGCTTGAAGCCAGCGCATCGTGAGGGTCCCGCGCCGGCTCGGCCCGGCTGTGCCAGCAGGAAAGGGGAATTGTTTGTCGTTGAGTCGGAGCAGCACGGTTACCGCGCGCACCTCTCGGAGCAACCGACGTCCCCGATAGCGGGGACGCCCCGGGAGACGATCGCGGGGGTCGAGCGTCGTCTTGTTCGCCGCGGGGCGCAGGTGCTGGAGAGCGCCATCGAGGCGGAGCGCATGGTGGAGCGCTACGAGTCGCTGGCATCGGAGCTCCTCGAGTGGATCGGCGGCACCATCGCGGCGCTCAACAGCCGCGACTTCCCCAACTCGCTGGTGGGCGTCCAGCAGCAGCTGCACGCCTTCAGCAGCTACCGCACCGTCGAGAAGCCGCCCAAGTGAGAGTCGCACGCGCGCACACGCAAATAGATGCGCACGCAAGCCAGCGTACATAAAGACCCCCCAGAGAAGCCTGCAAAACAGACTGTTGGGGCAAGTGCTGTTAGCGAGCAGCACCTATGAAGGCCGTCACGGCACACGAGGAGGTGGGTGGCCAACACAACGCCCGGCTGCCTTTGTCTCTCCAGTGGCGATGTTGACACACTGCGCCAGGTACTCATTGGCCCAGGACTGGTTCAGATAATCGTCACTGGTGTTGGCCGTGAGCGGGAATCGATCTCGGGTCGTCGGGTTCGTAGCGCAGCGTAGCGCTAACCACTACACTACCGCTTCCCCAGCGTGCACACAACAACAACAACAACCGCCATTCGCCACTAAGTGGCGGTGACGTCACCACGACGCTTGTGCCAGGCGTACACACACACATACGCGTATGGCAGCCATTGTATGTATACACACACCGCTGGAGGGGAGGTGATGCGAATTCATCGGCATCATCATCATCGGCCGCGTCGTGCTCCGCGTGACTTGCAGGGGGTTTCCCGCCTTCACCATTCGCATTTGCCGGAGACGGCGACGGATCCGCTGGGACGTTTCGGGAGTTGTTTTGTGACGGCGCGTGCCCCTCTCTCCAGGTTCACGGAGAAAGGAAACCTGGAGGTTCTGCTCTTCACCATCCAGAGCAAGATGAGGGCCAACAACCAGAAGGTGTACACGCCGCGCGAGGGGAAGCTCGTGGCGGAGATCAACAGGGTACGTGCGTGCGGACGTGGACGCGTGTTGACGGGGAGAGGGGAGCGCCTCCCTCGCGGCCGCACAAGGAGACGGCGAAGTCGGACCTCGCTCGCACGCGCGCTGACTCGGAACGTTTGAAACCGACTCATTGGCAGTGGCGCACACAAGCACAGATAACAATATTGAAGGCATTCGTCTGTGACGCTGCCCTGTAAAGGAACGATGTATAACAGGCGATGTTTCAGAAACACCGGGCCTTCTCCTTTCACATCGTGGATCCAGCTGTGATGAGCCCCGGTTTCCCCAGCTCCTTGTGATTAAATGATGAAGCTCGTGACCAATCGGCATGTTGTGAGAAACGTCTTCTCCACTGATTGTTGGGAGGGAAGAAATGGCCGCATTTGTAGATGGATTCGCTGATTTTCTCCGAATTTAGCGAAAGTGGTCGTTATCATTAAACCAAAGTGGCTTTTGCCGGATCTACGTGTGACCGCACCTCAAGTCGCCAAACAGAAACCGTGGCCTTGTTTTAGCGAGAAAAAGCAGTCGGCCAGAGGCGGGGGATACACAAAGGTTTTAAACTTGGATATGAACAGGGGTAGGGAATTAGCAGCATGGATGGACAGTGGAACGGAGTTCTGGACTATTGAGCGACCTCCAACTAAAGCAAAGGTTTGACTGGGGAGCTTTCATTGCTGGAGCAGAGAGTTCCCTGGAGAGGGGGGCGTGCGGGGTGGTAGAGTTGGATGAGAGGGGAGAGGTGTGTGTGTGCGTGTGCGCGTGTGTGTGTGCGTGTGTGCGTGCGCCGCTCGCAGGCGTGGGAGCGGCTGGAGAAGGCGGAGCACGGGCGCGAGCTGGCGCTGCGTGAGGAGCTCATCCGCCAGGAGAAGCTGGAGCAGCTGGCGCGCCGCTTCGACCGCAAGGCGGCGATGCGCGAGACCTGGCTGGCGGAGAACCAGCGGCTCGTCATGCAGGCAAGGCCAGCCCCCCTCCACCCCCCATGCACAGGCCCCAAGGCCCAGCAGCACGCCAGCAGCTGACAGCGCACCGCGAAGATGAGAGTCAACGCGTGTCTTGAATTGAGCAGGGTTTTTGGAGCTTACGACCTTGCCATACACGAAGACGTTTGTGATGTGATGGTTGGTACATTACATGTCAACTTGTTTGGTGTTTGTGTTATTTAGCATGGGCACACGTTTTGTATGTGTATGTTGACCTTCTTCCGCACCGTACGTAGCCAACCATGCTAATTGGACGTGCGGGGGAAGGACAACAAAACTAAACACAAAAAGCGGTTCTAAATAAATGAGTTTTACATCTAGATGATTTAAAAGTGGACAGCTCCAGTGGCTTCCTAATATCAGAAGGAAGAGCGTTCCAGACGGCCGCAGAAGCGCATCTGAAAGCGCGCGATGCGGTGACCACCGTCTTTGTTCGAAAACCACCGCAAGGATGACCGGAGTTCGAGCGAACCAACGAGAGGGACGGAGAGAGGGCAACTCGTGGCTCATTCTTCCGAACCGGCGATCGCTACCCGCCCGTCAATCCCGCGCCGTCTGACCGCGCCAGCGCGACGCGATGCCCGTCGCGTGACCTCTCGCGTTGCCCGCCCCCCTCCCCCGCGCAGGACAACTTCGGCGCGGACCTGGCGGCGGTGGAGGCGGCCACGAAGAAGCACGAGGCGATCGAGACGGACATGGCGGCGTACGAGGGGCGCGTGCGCGCCGTGGAGGGCGTGGCGCGCGAGCTGGAGGCGGAGAGCTACCACGAGGTGGCGCGCGTGACGCGGCGCCGCGACGGCGTGCTGCAGCTGTGGCGCCGTCTGCAGGAGCTGCTGGCGGCGCGGCGCACGCGGCTGGAGATGACGCTGGCGCTGCAGCGAGCCTTCCACGAGATGCTCTACACCGGCGCCTGGATGGACGAGATGAAGGTCGGTGTGCGTGTGTGAAGCACGGGGAGCGGTAGTGGAGCGGGAGTGGAGCGGGAGTGGAGCGGGAGTGGAGCGGGAGTGGAGCGGGAGTGGAGCGGTAGGGGAGCGGGAGTGGAGCGGTAGTGGAGCGGTAGTGGAGCGGTAGTGGAGCGGGAGTGGAGCGGTAGTGGAGCGGGAGTGGAGCGGTAGTGGAGCGGGAGTGGAGCGGGAGTGGAGCGGGAGTGGAGCGGGAGTGGAGCGGTAGTGGAGCGGTAGTGGAGCGGGAGTGGAGCGGTAGTGGAGCGGGAGTGGAGCGGTAGGGGAGCGGGAGTGGAGCGGGAGTGGAGCGGGAGTGGAGCGGTAGGGGAGCGGTAGTGGAGCGGTAGTGGAGCGGTAGTGGAGCGGGAGTGGAGCGGTAGTGGAGCGGGAGTGGAGCGGGAGTGGAGCGGGAGTGGAGCGGGAGTGGAGCGGTAGTGGAGCGGTAGTGGAGCGGGAGTGGAGCGGTAGTGGAGCGGGAGTGGAGCGGTAGGGGAGCGGGAGTGGAGCGGGAGTGGAGCGGGAGTGGAGCGGGAGTGGAGCGGTAGGGGAGCGGGAGTGGAGCGGTAGTGGAGCGGTAGGGGAGCGGTAGGGGAGCGGGAGTGGAGCGGGAGTGGAGCGGTAGTGGAGCGGGAGTGGAGCGGTAGGGGAGCGGGAGTGGAGCGGGAGTGGAGCGGTAGGGGAGCGGGAGTGGAGCGGGAGTGGAGCGGGAGTGGAGCGGTAGTGGAGCGGGAGTGGAGCGGGAGTGGAGCGGGAGTGGAGCGGTAGGGGAGCGGGAGTGGAGCGGTAGTGGAGCGGTAGGGGAGCGGTAGGGGAGCGGGAGTGGAGCGGGAGTGGAGCGGGAGTGGAGCGGTAGGGGAGCGGGAGTGGAGCGGGAGTGGAGCGGTAGGGGAGCGGGAGTGGAGCGGGAGTGGAGCGGTAGGGGAGCGGGAGTGGAGCGGTAGGGGAGCGGGAGTGGAGCGGTAGTGGAGCGGGAGTGGAGCGGTAGTGGAGCGGGAGTGGAGCGGGAGTGGAGCGGTAGGGGAGCGGGAGTGGAGCGATAGGGGAGCGGGAGTGGAGCGGTAGTGGAGCGGTAGGGGAGCGGTAGTGGAGCGGGAGTGGAGCGGGAGTGGAGCGGGAGTGGAGCGGTAGGGGAGCGGGAGTGGAGCGGTAGGGGAGCGGGAGTGGAGCGGTAGTGGAGCGGTAGGGGAGCGGGAGTGGAGCGGGAGTGGAGCGGTAGGGGAGCGGGAGTGGAGCGGTAGGGGAGCGGGAGTGGAGCGGGAGTGGAGCGGGAGTGGAGCGGTAGTGGAGCGGTAGTGGAGCGGGAGTGGAGCGGGAGTGGAGCGGTAGTGGAGCGGTAGGGGAGCGGGAGTGGAGCGGGAGTGGAGCGGGAGTGGAGCGGGAGTGGAGCGGGAGTGGAGCGGGAGTGGAGCGGTAGTGGAGCGGGAGTGGAGCGGGAGTGGAGCGGGAGTGGAGCGGGAGTGGAGCGGGAGTGGAGCGGTAGGGGAGCGGGAGTGGAGCGGGAGTGGAGCGGTAGTGGAGCGGTAGGGGAGCGGGAGTGGAGCGGGAGTGGAGCGGTAGTGGAGCGGGAGTGGAGCGGGAGTGGAGCGGGAGTGGAGCGGGAGTGGAGCGGTAGGGGAGCGGGAGTGGAGCGGGAGTGGAGCGGTAGTGGAGCGGGAGTGGAGCGGTAGTGGAGCGGGAGTGGAGCGGTAGTGGAGCGGTAGGGGAGCGGGAGTGGAGCGGGAGTGGAGCGGTAGTGGAGCGGGAGTGGAGCGGGAGTGGAGCGGTAGTGGAGCGGGAGTGGAGCGGGAGTGGAGCGGTAGGGGAGCGGGAGTGGAGCGGGAGTGGAGCGGTAGTGGAGCGGGAGTGGAGCGGTAGTGGAGCGGGAGTGGAGCGGGAGTGGAGCGGGAGTGGAGCGGGAGTGGAGCGGTAGTGGAGCGGGAGTGGAGCGGGAGTGGAGCGGTAGGGGAGCGGGAGTGGAGCGGGAGTGGAGCGGGAGTGGAGCGGTAGTGGAGCGGTAGTGGAGCGGGAGTGGAGCGGTAGTGGAGCGGGAGTGGAGCGGGAGTGGAGCGGGAGTGGAGCGGGAGTGGAGCGGGAGTGGAGCGGTAGTGGAGCGGGAGTGGAGCGGGAGTGGAGCGGTAGTGGAGCGGGAGTGGAGCGGGAGTGGAGCGGGAGTGGAGCGGTAGGGGAGCGGGAGTGGAGCGGGAGTGGAGCGGGAGTGGAGCGGTAGTGGAGCGGTAGTGGAGCGGGAGTGGAGCGGGAGTGGAGCGGTAGGGGAGCGGTAGTGGAGCGGGAGTGGAGCGGGAGTGGAGCGGGAGTGGAGCGGTAGGGGAGCGGTAGTGGAGCGGGAGTGGAGCGGGAGTGGAGCGGGAGTGGAGCGGGAGTGGAGCGGTAGGGGAGCGGGAGTGGAGCGGGAGTGGAGCGGGAGTGGAGCGGGAGTGGAGCGGGAGTGGAGCGGTAGTGGAGCGGTAGTGGAGCGGGAGTGGAGCGGGAGTGGAGCGGGAGTGGAGCGGTAGTGGAGCGGGAGTGCAGCGGTAGTGGAGCGGTAGTGGAGCGGGAGTGGAGCGGGAGTGGAGCGGGAGTGGAGCGGTAGGGGAGCGGTAGTGGAGCGGTAGTGGAGCGGGAGTGGAGCGGGAGTGGAGCGGTAGGGGAGCGGGAGTGGAGCGGGAGTGGAGCGGTAGGGGAGCGGGAGTGGAGCGGGAGTGGAGCGGGAGTGGAGCGGTAGTGGAGCGGGAGTGGAGCGGGAGTGGAGCGGGAGTGGAGCGGTAGGGGAGCGGGAGTGGAGCGGTAGTGGAGCGGTAGGGGAGCGGTAGGGGAGCGGGAGTGGAGCGGGAGTGGAGCGGGAGTGGAGCGGTAGGGGAGCGGGAGTGGAGCGGGAGTGGAGCGGTAGGGGAGCGGGAGTGGAGCGGGAGTGGAGCGGTAGGGGAGCGGGAGTGGAGCGGTAGGGGAGCGGGAGTGGAGCGGTAGTGGAGCGGGAGTGGAGCGGTAGTGGAGCGGGAGTGGAGCGGGAGTGGAGCGGTAGGGGAGCGGGAGTGGAGCGATAGGGGAGCGGGAGTGGAGCGGTAGTGGAGCGGTAGGGGAGCGGTAGTGGAGCGGGAGTGGAGCGGGAGTGGAGCGGGAGTGGAGCGGTAGGGGAGCGGGAGTGGAGCGGTAGGGGAGCGGGAGTGGAGCGGTAGTGGAGCGGTAGGGGAGCGGGAGTGGAGCGGGAGTGGAGCGGTAGGGGAGCGGGAGTGGAGCGGTAGGGGAGCGGGAGTGGAGCGGGAGTGGAGCGGGAGTGGAGCGGTAGTGGAGCGGTAGTGGAGCGGGAGTGGAGCGGGAGTGGAGCGGTAGTGGAGCGGTAGGGGAGCGGGAGTGGAGCGGGAGTGGAGCGGGAGTGGAGCGGGAGTGGAGCGGGAGTGGAGCGGGAGTGGAGCGGTAGTGGAGCGGGAGTGGAGCGGGAGTGGAGCGGGAGTGGAGCGGGAGTGGAGCGGGAGTGGAGCGGTAGGGGAGCGGGAGTGGAGCGGGAGTGGAGCGGTAGTGGAGCGGTAGGGGAGCGGGAGTGGAGCGGGAGTGGAGCGGTAGTGGAGCGGGAGTGGAGCGGGAGTGGAGCGGGAGTGGAGCGGGAGTGGAGCGGTAGGGGAGCGGGAGTGGAGCGGGAGTGGAGCGGTAGTGGAGCGGGAGTGGAGCGGTAGTGGAGCGGGAGTGGAGCGGTAGTGGAGCGGTAGGGGAGCGGGAGTGGAGCGGGAGTGGAGCGGTAGTGGAGCGGGAGTGGAGCGGGAGTGGAGCGGTAGTGGAGCGGGAGTGGAGCGGGAGTGGAGCGGTAGGGGAGCGGGAGTGGAGCGGGAGTGGAGCGGTAGTGGAGCGGGAGTGGAGCGGTAGTGGAGCGGGAGTGGAGCGGGAGTGGAGCGGGAGTGGAGCGGGAGTGGAGCGGTAGTGGAGCGGGAGTGGAGCGGGAGTGGAGCGGTAGGGGAGCGGGAGTGGAGCGGGAGTGGAGCGGGAGTGGAGCGGTAGTGGAGCGGTAGTGGAGCGGGAGTGGAGCGGTAGTGGAGCGGGAGTGGAGCGGGAGTGGAGCGGGAGTGGAGCGGGAGTGGAGCGGGAGTGGAGCGGTATTGGAGCGGGAGTGGAGCGGGAGTGGAGCGGTAGTGGAGCGGGAGTGGAGCGGGAGTGGAGCGGGAGTGGAGCGGTAGGGGAGCGGGAGTGGAGCGGGAGTGGAGCGGGAGTGGAGCGGTAGTGGAGCGGTAGTGGAGCGGGAGTGGAGCGGGAGTGGAGCGGTAGGGGAGCGGTAGTGGAGCGGGAGTGGAGCGGGAGTGGAGCGGGAGTGGAGCGGTAGGGGAGCGGTAGTGGAGCGGGAGTGGAGCGGTAGTGGAGCGGGAGTGGAGCGGGAGTGGAGCGGGAGTGGAGCGGTAGGGGAGCGGGAGTGGAGCGGGAGTGGAGCGGGAGTGGAGCGGGAGTGGAGCGGGAGTGGAGCGGTAGTGGAGCGGTAGTGGAGCGGGAGTGGAGCGGGAGTGGAGCGGGAGTGGAGCGGTAGTGGAGCGGGAGTGCAGCGGTAGTGGAGCGGTAGTGGAGCGGGAGTGGAGCGGGAGTGGAGCGGGAGTGGAGCGGTAGGGGAGCGGTAGTGGAGCGGTAGTGGAGCGGGAGTGGAGCGGGAGTGGAGCGGTAGGGGAGCGGTAGTGGAGCGGGAGTGGAGCGGTAGTGGAGCGGGAGTGGAGCGGGAGTGGAGCGGTAGTGGAGCGGTAGTGGAGCGGTAGGGGAGTGGGAGTGGAGCGGTAGGGGAGCGGTAGTGGAGCGGGAGTGGAGCGGTAGTGGAGCGGTAGTGGAGCGGTAGGGGAGCGGGAGTGGAGCGGTAGGGGAGCGGTAGTGGAGCGGGAGTGGAGCGGTAGTGGAGCGGGAGTGGAGCGGGAGTGGAGCGGGAGTGGAGCGGGAGTGGAGCGGGAGTGGAGCGGTAGTGGAGCGGGAGTGGAGCGGTAGTGGAGCGGGAGTGGAGCGGGAGTGGAGCGGTAGGGGAGCGGTAGTGGAGCGGGAGTGGAGCGGTAGTGGAGCGGGAGTGGAGCGGTAGTGGAGCGGGAGTGGAGCGGTAGGGGAGCGGGAGTGGAGCGGGAATGGAGCGGTAGTGGAGCGGGAGTGGAGCGGTAGGGGAGCGGGAGTGGAGCGGGAGTGGAGCGGTAGTGGAGCGGGAGTGGAGCGGGAGTGGAGCGGGAGTGGAGCGGTAGGGGAGCGGGAGTGGAGCGGTAGTGGAGCGGTAGGGGAGCGGGAGTGGAGCGGGAGTGGAGCGGGAGTGGAGCGGTAGGGGAGCGGGAGTGGAGCGGTAGTGGAGCGGGAGTGGAGCGGGAGTGGAGCGGGAGTGGAGCGGTTAGCGTGTCGATTCCTGCTCACGGTCATCATCGGTGATGATTATCTGAACCGGTCCTAGGCTTCCCCTTGGTCGACTCAGCCTCAAATAAGTACCTGGTATAGTATGTAAACATCGCCACTGGGGAGACAAAGGTGGTCGGGTGTGGTGCTTGCCACGCACCCTCTCGTGTACCGTTCCGGCCTTCATAGGTGCTCTTATTTTATTATAGCTTTGAAAATGAAAAATATAATTTTGAGTCTCGTGCAGTGAAGATTGCTCACTGTAGCCAGACTGGTGGGAAAGTGCTGCCCCCTCGCGTGCGAGTCAGAGGTCACTTGAAGGGATCTCAGACACTGGCGATGCACTGCCCTGCGATGCTGTTGTTATTACTACTACTAACACGGTTTGTTTCACCAGCAAAGCCTCACCGAGTCTCCTTCAGCGGGCTCCCGCTCTTTGTCCCTTGTCACGGTTACCGTTGAGATGACGTTGGGGAATCGCATGACACGGCGCGGAGAAGCAACTCGCGTGTGCGCGGCATTGAGAGGGCGCGCGTGACTCTGGTGCGTGCGGCGCGGCGTGCAGCTGCGCCTGCTGTCGCAGGAGTGTGGGAAGCACCTGCTGGGCGTGGAGGACCTCCTGCAGAAGCACGCCCTCGTGGAGGCCGACGTGGCCGCGCAGGCCGACCGCGTGAAGGCCGTCAATGCGGCCGCCCTGCGGTTCGCCGAAGAGGTGGACGGTGCGTACCCACGCGAGCGTCAACCCGCAGGTGCGCGCGTATACCCGTCTGTACGTACCCACAGGAGCGCTCGTCCAGGCCGCCACCAGTGGCACTACGTGTTCACCGGCGGTACAATAGCAGAGACACGCAGTGACTTAGTGAATCAGAATCTGTATTGATACTGGAGGAATCCGATGAGCTACAAAACTTTTTTTCAACAGGTAGCGGCGGGTCAGAACGTTACAACAATAAACAACACAAAAAGACGATATGAGTGCAAAGTTTATGAAAGGTAAACAAATCACTTTAAAAAATAAAACTAAACAAAATGTGTTATCTTACTAGGTAAAGCCCACTCAGCTATTATCTTATTTTTTAGAAGCAATCTGGCCACAAATGATAGTACAGCAGAGTGGCTTATCACGTGGTTTCAGAAGTGGCAAAGAATAAGGGAGGGCTCGGTAATAATGATGTAGCCACGAGGTCTTCTACCTGGCCAGACCAACGAGCGTGGTTAAGAAAGTCATTCGTACAATCTCCAGGAATGACGCAGCGTGTGGAGTCCTTCTCCATCCAGCAGCGGATCGAGGAAGCGTTATACTATCCCTTGTTAACGACACGCAAACGAGTCGTTGGCGTGCTTCTCATTAAAATAATCGCCACGCGAACGAATCCCGTCCCCTCGCAGTCGAGGCCGTTGCGATTAAAACAGAAGGACAAAAGTAAAAATCCTCCACGGGTGATGGCTCAGCCCATCGCCTCTCAGGCGAGTGCGACGAGCAGCACCTCGCGTGAAGTTGACGGTGGCCGTGCGACGGGTGGATTTGCGTCTCTCAGGCTACAGGCCGTGCGACCCCGAGGTGGCGAGCGAGCGAGCGGGGCAGCTGGAGGCGTCCTACGCGGAGCTGTGCGCGCTGTGCGCGGCACGGCGCGCACGCCTCGAGCAGGCTCGCGCCCTGCACCTCTTCCTGTGGGAGGCCGAGGAGGTGGAGGCCTGGGTGCGGCAGGTGGAGCCCCTCCTCGCCAGCGAGGACGCCGGCCACGACCTGGCGGCCGTGCTGCGCCTGCTGGCTCGGCACCGCGCATTCGAGGTGAGGACGCTCTGAGGGGTGATGCGCGAGTCGGAGCCGGAGCCAGCCGTGATGTTGCTGAAGAGTTTCGTGTTTGATTCTCGACGTTGTTTATAGGCGCTCACAGTTTCCCGCTACGTTACAAATGTTCGGTTCTTCATCGCTATGTTTTCTCATGTATGGATCTTCTCTGGGGACTTAGGTTTCCTCCCACTTACATTTGTGTATTTGTGTATATTTGCAAAAAGATTACATGAACATGGTTATCATCAGCATCTTACCTGAACCGCGAGGAGGTCAAGAGTTCTGAACTAAAATGAACTCTTACATGAATTAATTTCCTCCTTCTCTCCTTTGGCAATCCTGTCTCCCCGCACCTCTCCCTCCGGTCCCTCTCCCCGCCCCTTGCCGCATGCCCCCCGGCTCCGCCACGGGCAGGACGAGCTGAGCGGCCGCCGGGCCCAGCTGCAGCAGACGCTGCGCCTGGGCGAGGCGGCCGCGGCGGCGCTGGCGCCCCGCCTGGCCGACGCCGCCGCCTCCGAGGAGGAGAAGCGCGAGGCGGAGCGCGACGCGCAGGCGGCCCGCGCTCGCTCCGCCGAGCTCGAGAAGCTGTGGGCCGCGCTGGAGCTGGCGGCGTCGCGCAGAGCCGAGCGCCTGCGGGCCTCCGAGGCGCTGCACCAGCTGCTGTCGGACTCGGCCGACGTCGAGGCCTGGGCCCGGGACGCGGCGCTGCTGGTGGCGGCCGGCGGCGACGTGGGCAACGACGAGTTCTCCACGCAGGCGCTCGCGCGCAAGCACCGCGACGTCGTGGAGGAGATCGAGGGATACAGGTGCGGCGACGGCGGCGCGCCGGCGGGCCGCCCCGACTCGAAGCGCGATCGTCCGCCGCGGGTGGCGCGAGCGCGACTGACGAGGCTGCGTTTGTCCCGCGCAGGCCGGTGATCGACTCGCTGCGGGAGCAGGCGGCGGCGCTGCCCGCGAGCCTCGCGGAGCCGGCCGGCGTGCGGGAGCGGCTGCGGCGCCTGGAGGACGCGTACGGCGAGCTGGCGGCGCTGGCAGCCGAGCGCGGCCGCCGCCTGCAGGACGCGCTGGCGCTCTACACCATCCACAGCGAGACGGCCGCCTGCCTGCTCTGGCTCGACGAGAAGAGCCAGTGGCTCGACGCGCTGGACATTCCAGAGAAGCTGGAGGACCTGGAGGTCGTTCAGCACCGGTGAGACCACCGCGGCCCATGGGAATCTTGGCTCTGTAAAGTAAATAGAATTAAGAAATTATTATTGTAAAATGACTGCGATTATAATACGTACTCTTTACCCTGAATTTCACAGAAATAGTGGGGGTGAATGTTATAATCCGGTCGCTGTGTGTGTGAGATTTGCAACTTTATTGACACTGGGCACAAGTTTTAGGGTGCGTCTTCCTTTCCGGAGCACTTTCTGGCACTGCTGGCAACCTGGGTGTGGGATTTGTCTGCCCGTGATTAAACTGGGCTCGCAATTGGTAGTGAGTTGGTCGTCTCCGCCTACTCACAATGTGTACTAGTTTTTATTTTGGACTTTATTTGACCACATTTCTACAATATTGGTTGGACCATCGTACTGCTGGTGGTTTGGAAAGTGCTGCCCCTAAGTCGTGGATAAGAGGTCATTTCAACAGTTTTCAGAAGTAGTTCTGTGATATCTCCTTCCGTGGGCCGCTCTCTTAACGTGGGGAAAAGGGCTGCTCTGCTGGAAATGTTGTCTCTCATCTTCCTGCAAATCGGACGGTGTTGGGGCAAAAGGCAAAGGGGCACAGCTTACGCACAATCCCACATTGTGCTTGCCGGCAGGTTTGAGAGCCTGGAGCCCGAGATGAACGGCCTGGCGTCGCGCGTCGCCGTGGTCAATCAGCTGGCCCGGCAGCTGCTGGGGTCAGGGCACGCCAGCGAGGACGACATCAAGGCCAAGCAGGACCTCCTGAACGCCAGGTGACGCCGCACCCCCCACGGGCGCCGAGGGGAACGTGTCGGTGATGGGGCTTGGCCTACCCGAGGCTGCCCTGGGACTCGTTGGAGCCGAGTCCTGGTGGCTTCCACGCTGCGACGTGGTGCTGCTCCCTCCTGCTGCGTCTCCCGCGTTTCTCTTCCCCCACCCGCCGATCGCAGCTTGTGGTCGCTCGGTTGATAGATCGACTTCATCGACAAATCGTCCCGCAGGTGGAGCGAGTTCCGGGAACTGGCGGAGAGCAAGAAGGAGGCGCTGCAGGCGCAGCTGACGCTGCAGAGCTTCCAGCTGGAGTGCCACGAGACGCAGGCGTGGATCCGCGAGAAGACGCGTCTCATCGAGTCCACGCAGGGCCTGGGCAACGACCTAGCCGGTGTCATGGCGCTGCAGCGCAAGCTGTCCGGCATGGAGCGAGACTTGGCTGCCATAGAGGCACGCACCCTACACACACACACCCTACACACACACACCCTACACACACACACCCTACACACACACACCCTACACACACACACTACACACACACACACTACACACACACACACTACACACACACCCTACACACCATACACATCATACACACATGTGCAACGCAATTAAAGATACGTCAAGATCTGTTTGTTTATACATTTATTCTCCATTTAAATAGACATTTAGACATGTAACACATGCAGCTCTTGAAGATGCATTTTTAAAACAGTTAATATAATTTGTATAACTTTTTATAAAACTTCAGTACTTAGCATTTCCATAAACATTACAAATGAACACACATGACTGGTGACGATGTTTATTATTGCGTACTGCGCCCCGCGCCCCCCGCCCTGCAGGTGAAGGTGGGGGACCTGCAGGGCGAGGCGGAGCGGCTGGCGCAGCGCCACCCGGAGAGCGCCGGCGCCGTGCGTGGCCAGCTGGCCGACACGGCGGCCGTGTGGGGCGCCTTGCGCGGCACGCTGCGCGCCCGCGAGGACTCCCTCGGCGAGGCCTCCAAGCTGCAGAAGTTCCTGCAGGACGTCGACGACTTCCAGGTCGGGCCCTGACCGCGTCGCCGGCCGCTCTGGTCGGTTGCGTGGGGCGTGACGGTGACCGCCCCGAACGCCCCACCTCCCGAAGGCAGGAAACCCTCTCGAGCCGCGCCCACGTTGCCGAGGCTGATACGGCCGGTCGGGGTCACGAACCCCTCGCATGTCGCTGACAAATGCCTTCCTTCGGGCCGTTCGTGTACCGGTTCCTAGAGCTCGTTTCGCGCGCCGCTCGAGAAAGCCTCCGGACGGTAGCTGCATTCCGCCGCTGCGTGATGCGCACGCCACATCGTGCATCGCGTCGCTTAGCAACGGCGAGGCGTATACGTTTATCGGCTTTGAGGTCAAATGACGTCCGCTTTGGCATTTGAAGGCGGCTTTAAGTTGAAAGCGGCGGTGACTTCAAATGAACGCGGCGTGGAGCGGCTCGCGGCGTCGCGTGCGGCAGAGTTGGCGGCGTCTCCCGCCGACGTCACGGCCGCCGCACACTGCACGGCCGTTGTTCAGGATGGCGTCGGCGCGGCCGCGAGAATCGGAAGAAGTAACAAGGAGCCCCTTGACGGCGGCGAGGAATTTACTGGAAGGTCGTAGTGAGGGGCGCACGCGGGGAGATTTGTGGTGGCATTTTGGTCTCTTAAGAAAGAGGCACGGGATGAGGTCGGCTCGTGTCCGGGCGCTACGTCGATTCGTAGCAGCGTCGTCATGGCAATGCTGGGTATGGTGACGGCTTGGTGTGCTCCTCATTCAGCAGTCGGTAGGTCTTGCCTGGTGATTCTGATGATTTGGTGCACAGTTTAGGAAGTGACACAAGTATTTATGTCAAGCAAAGCAAACTATTACAAAAAAAAAAACTCGTGTGTCTACAGTATGAGGCCGAACAGAGATTGGATTGTGTGCATCATTTGGTCAACACGTGTTAACAAGTGACAAGAATTATATTGACCTCATTCATTCCTGAAATGTGATTGACTAAGTTATAAATGTTTTATACAACAGCCATGAAATGAGGCCTCATGGTTGGTATTTTGACGGTAATGCTTACCGTATTCTCCGGATTATCCACTTTTTCTCCGTGGGTTTTAAAGCAAGAGCTGAAATTTTGTCTGATTAACCAGTTAGTGTTCATGAGGCCAGAGTTGTCTATCTTTATTGACACCGTGTACAAGTCAACAACTTTATTGCCCCTACGGCCACATCCACCGTGATTACGGCGATCTCACCGCTTTATTTTCCAGCGTCCCCTCTATTTTTTATGTTTTACACCCTTGGGTTTCCACTTGCCCGGTACATCGTGGGTTCCAGAATCATTATTGTTCATTTTCAAAATGACCACTACGTTTGGGGCGCTTTTTGCTTTCCGGAGTTTCTTACAATCCGCAGAATACGGTGAATTCTTGGCTCCAGAAATCATAAATTTGTGTGGCAGTTGAAACAGGAAGCACGTTTCTCACAGCCCCCTCTACATCTTGTCCACCCGGCAGAACAAACGGCTACACCGCGGCCGGTCGATCGTCAGATTTTGTGTGGTAGGCCAAAGTGTGGGTTACTCCGACCCCGTTAAAGACATCTGACTCGTGTGGAAGAGTAGGCAACAATACCCTGCGTAGATGGCCTCGAGAGCTCCCTCCAGTGGAAGCCCTTCCGCCAGCAGTGGCGTGAGCAAGACACTGCAGGGCCGCGCCTTTGCCTTTCTGAGCTCCGCACCACAGGGAATGGAGGCTGCGTCGCACCTTGTGTGTGCGTGCGTCTGCTGAGCGGCGCGCGTCTTCTCCGGGTGCAGGCTTGGCTCTCCAAAACCCAGAAGGCCGTGGCGTCGGAGGACGTTCCCAGCACCCTCCCCGAGGCTGAGAAGCTCCTGGCGCAGCACGAAGCGATCAAGGTGGGCCTCGCCGCACCTCGTCCACTCACGAGGCCACCGTCTCCTCACGATGGCAGCGGCGCCTGTTCCGAGCGCCCCTCCTCGTAGCCAAAACAAAAGTGTCTCACTGCTGATGGAGTGCCTTTTTTTGGTACCTTGTACTGAGATGTTGAGAATGTAATAGGATTACCTTTTTAAGTTGATTTTTTAAATAAAAAATATTCGTTGGAACATTGCTGAATGCTGCATTTTATTTATACAAAGGGAATGTTTTTTTTTCATTTAAATGCTCTATAGTGTAATTTCTAGACAATTTTTACTATGAATTACATCCTACTTAACGATAGATGCTTCAATTCGTCAGAGAAATCTGTTGCTTTAAATAAATTATAGATGGTCGGGACACAAAAGATATAGCGGCGGTCGAATGACCCGGAAGCAGCAGCGACGATCCCACCTAGAGAGGATCTCACCAGCGATGCCGTCTGTCACCTTTCTGCCCACAGAACGAGATCAGCAACTACAGCGAGGACCACCGGCGCATGCGGGAGATGGGCGAGGAGGTGACGCGCGACCAGAGCGACCCGCAGCACGTGTTCCTGCGCCAGCGGCTGCAGGCCCTGCACACCGGCTGGGCCGAGCTGCACAGCATGTGGGACAACCGGCGGGCGCTGCTGGCCGCGTGCCACGCGCACCTCGCCTTCGCGCGCGACGCTCGCCAGGCCGACGGCGTTCTCAGCAACCAGGTTCGTGCTCTCTCCTCTCTCTCCTCTCTCTTTCCTCTCTCTCCTCTCTCTCTCTTTCCTCTCTCTCGCGCGCAGCGCCGGTGACAGCGACGCAGAGAGAGAGTTCGTGTCGTGTCTCTGTTCTTCCTCCTCCGTTGAAGGAGCGCAGACCACAGCACGGTCGGGCGGGAGACGGTGGCCTCCTCACGGTGGCTCCACTCGTTGCTCGTTCGCGCATTACCGCAAACACAACCGATACCGTCATCGAGGCGGAGTGGACGTGTGTGCGTGATGGCGCCCATCGTGCCTCGCGCCGCTTGTTACCACCACGCCGCTTGGATAGTGCTCCCAGCACTCGTCCCTCTGTATCCAACCAGCATGCATGTTTCCTGTTTGGATGGGTATTCCGATCATTGTTAGTAAGTGTTGGATTTGAAGTTTTGTGACGTCCCAGGCAATTATCCTCTGGCTGCTGGAGAGAGGGAGCGTCTCCCTGTCCGACTCTTCGAATGTGCGCTTTGTTCCTTTCTTGTAGCTGCCACTTGGAGTAGATCCACGTGTGCCCCTGTGCCTTCAGAGACGCACCAGGAGCGTGCCGTAGAAGTCAAACTGGGGAACTCGTCGGCTGCTCGCCGCGCGTTTGTTCCGTTGGACGCTGGGCTCACTTGCGGCGGTGCCGGCTCTGTCCGCGCGCATTTCCCTGACTCCCGCAGGAGTACGCGCTGAGCCGCGTGGAGATGCCGGCGACGCTGCAGTCCGCCGAGGAAGCCATCAAGAAGCACGAGGCGCTGACCACCAGCATGGAGGCCAATGACGAGAAGGTCGGCAGCGTGCTGGACACGGGGAGGAAGCTGGTCGGCGAGGGGAACTTCAACGCTGACAAGATCCAAGAGAAGATGGATTCCATCAGCGAGAGGCGAGTGGCCTCGCCGAGGCGACGCCGGGCTTTGTTGTTTTTCAAGGCGAGGCCGGGACGCTTGAGGCGTTCGAGAAGTCGTCTCGCCTTTCGTTTCTCAGTCCGTCTTTGCAAAAGAGAGAAAATTATTTGTTTTGAGTGGCAGTGCGTCGGATGTACGTACGTATGTTGGACCTCTTTTGCACCGTATGTAGCCAGCCGTGCTAATCAGAGGTGCGGGTGACATTAGCGCTGCCTTCTTTGTGAAACGCCTCGTCACACGGCTGACTGCTGCTGCCGAGCGTAGGCAGCAGCCAGGGCCTTCGCTTGCGCCATTGCGCTGCTGCTGCTCCATGTTGAGGTGTTTGCTGCCGCACGGGGCTCATGTCAAGCGCGGCAACGGTGCTGTCACAGTGATCATGCCCGATCGTGTAGCTTATGATTTTGCGGCTCGTGTTACTGGAAGTAACGCGTGTTGGTTACGATGACGACGGTGACGATGGTGACGATGGTGATGTTGTGCAGGCGTGAGAAGAACCAGGCAGCAGCAGCAGACCTCCTGGGCCGTTTGAGGGACAACCGGGACCTACAGAAGTTCCTGCAAGATTGCCAGGAGGTCAGTCAACGGATCTTTGCCGTTCATTCGAGGGACTGACGTTGAGTTGTAACTGGGCGGTACGCCGCCTCCTTCGCATGTCGACCTGTCCCTCTCCCTGCCTCCTCTCCTCTCCCCTCCACCGGCACATCCCTCCTGTGTTAGTTCATTGATAATCTTCGTTATCAATTTCCACCTTGAACATTCTTTACACAACATGGAACTTCTAAACTGAGGCCAGAAATCGATATATGTGTCGTAGTTAACCATTCTCGCTTCGTTGCAGCAACACAATCACAAGACTCAACCCCTCCAACCTTCACGCGCAACATTTGCTCCTTCCAGCCTGATTTTTGTAGACCGTTCGATGGTTCCGGTTTTAACTGCGCGCCCGTTGCCATCGCCTCGCTGACCGGAGGGCCGTGAATGACGCTGCATTCCCGGTGCCTTGCAGCTGAGCCTGTGGATGAACGAGAAGATGCTGACGGCGCAGGACATGTCGTACGACGAGGCCAGGAACCTCCACTCCAAGTGGCAGAAGCACCAGGCCTTCATGGCGGAGCTGGCCTCCAACAAGGAGTGGCTGGACAAGATCAAGAAGGTGTGCGTGCTTCTCTGGAACGTTCGGCTCTGGAATGTTCTGGAACGTGCGCTCCGGAACGTGCGCTGAGATCTGATGAAATTGGGCACATTCCGGGTGATTTGGTCACAGGCAACTTAGTGATGAACAGAGTATTAAGATGTTATAATGGCATCTGGTGGTGTTCATAATATTGGTGGTTATATGGCAATGGTTTAAGTAATGTTGAATCAACAACTTGCTTCGTGATGCAAACCGGCGCGCATTCCATGCGGCACGGCAGGAGGGGGAGCAACTGATCCGGGACAAGCCGGAGACAGAGGGCATCGTGCAGGAGAAGCTCTCGGAGCTGGGCACCGTGTGGGACCGCCTGGAGAGCACCACGCAGCTCAAGGCCCAGCGGCTCTTCGACGCGAACCGCGCCGAGCTCTTCACGCAGAGCTGCGCCGACATCAACATGTGGCTCGCCGAGCTGGAGACACAGATCACGTCCGAGGACCACGGCAGCGACCTCACCAGCGTCAACATCCTGCTCAAGAAGCAGCAGGTGGGCGCGACCGGAGCGCGGAATCACAGACGTGCGAGCTCGCGGGGAAGGGATCGCCACCGCTGTGCCGTGTTTCTGAAGTGCAACGTTCCACCAGCAGCACCAGGCACAAGTGGCATTCAGCGGTGCAGATACAGGCCACTGCTACTGCTGCAGGCCACTGCTACTGCTGCAGGCCACTGCTACTGCTGCAGGCCACTGCTACTGCTGCAGGTCACTGCTACAGATACAGGCTACTGCTGCAGGCCACTGCTACTGCTGCAGGCCACTGCTACTGCTGCAGGCCACTGCTACTGCTACAGGCCACTGCTACAGATACAGGTCACTGCTACTGCTGCAGGCCACTGCTACTGCTGCAGGTCACTGCTACAGATACAGGCCACTGCTACTGCTGCAGGCCACTGCTACTGCTGCAGGTCACTGCTACTGCTGCAGGCCACTGCTACTGCTACAGGCCACTGCTACTGCTGCAGGCCACTGCTACAGATACAGGCCACTGCTACTGCTGCAGGCCACTACTACTGCTGCAGGTCACTGCTACTGCTGCAGGCCACTGCTACTGCTACAGGCCACTGCTGCAAGGTACTCGGCAACACGAAGCAGAGAGAGGCTTCATTGCAGGCTTCTTAATTCACAGACTCGTGGGCCTGTGCTTGCTCCTCTCTCAGTCTGGACCCTCACCTGGTAGCAGTTTAATAATAATTCACAGCCTCCTTCGTTACGCCATTGCTTGGTGAAGGCCCTGCCACGTCACGTCGGTTGCGGGGGTTGTTTGACCATACTTGACCACGCTGGACAGTGTGGGTTTGTGAAGGTTGTGGGGGGGGTTGCATATCTCTCGCCTGCTGGGTTCTGAGCGCAGTGCGCACGAACCGCCCCGCCTCTGCGCCCCTGATACCGATCTGCGTGGTCGCAAATAGCCGTACGACGAGCGACGATTCGCCGCCCCCCTCGCGGTGGCCGCAACGTGTCCTCCACGCTCCTAACCCCCTCCCACCGCGTGCCGCCTCAGCTGCTGGAGAAGCAGATGGAGGTGCGCGAGAAGGAGGTGCGCGAGCTGCAGGACCAGGTGCTCGTGCTGCGGCAGGAGCAGCTCAAGGAGGGCGCGGGCGGCCCGGGGGAGGGCGGGGAGGAGGAGGTGGACGGCATGCGCGCCAGCGTGGAGGGCCGCTTCAAGCAGGTGACGCAGCCGCTGGAGGAGCGCCGCCTCAAGCTGCTGGCGTCCAAGGAGGTTCACCAGTTCACCCGCGACCTCGAGGACGAGATCGTGAGTCGGCCACGCAACCCTCGCCGCGAGCCCCGGCACGGTCCACCCGAACCACCGTGCGGCCAACCCCATCCCTAACCATAGCCCTGGCTAACCACGTGGCCCCTCCTAACCTTGGCACGTTCGACCCCAACCCCACCCGGCACAGCGCCACGCTTGACCCTCCGCACTCGGCCGCGCGCCGTCGCGTCCCCTCCATCGCCATCTCTGTCGCGATGGCTCCGACCCCTCGGCGCGCCAGCGAGGGCGACGGCAGGCGAGGGGAGTGGTGCCCGCTGGTGAGCGCGGGGGGCCTGACGCCAATTAGCGTGCGTGACGTTGCGTGTGTCTCACATGTCACGTGTCGTGTGCCGTGTGTCGCCCGCAGCTCTGGGTGGAGGAGCGGCTGCCTCTGGCCACGTCCACGGATCACGGCAACAGCCTGCAGTCGGTGCAGCTGCTCGTCCAGAAGAACCAGGTGAAGAGTCGCATCGTCACCCGTGCCGGAGATGGCCTGGAACGCTTTGCGTTGACACCCGCACACCGGGGCTGCTGTGACGCGCAGCTCCTAAAGGGTGAACGCTCAGGGGTTGCCATGAACGATATTCTGCGAGGAACAAACGCTATCGTCATGTGATAATGGTGATATGATGATGTTCAGTCGCTTGTCAATGCACTGTTGCACGAGGACCTCCCCATGCCGTGTCGGTCATTAGGGGTCGTTTGACCATACTTCACCACGCAGGTTAGTGCGGGTTTTTGAAAGGAGAACCCAGGACCGGTACAGATATCACTCACCGCTGATGTTTGCCAGGGTCGAGAATCCAACTCAGGTCACCCGGATCGTAGTGGACAGATGCATGCTGGGAATTACATTGATAGACCGAAGGAGGAGCATTGCAGCTGGTAAGGGAGGTGAGATTTGGGCCGCAGGACGCGTCACGGCTCAGAGGGGCGATGATGGCCGACGGTTGAGACTAACGACGGAGCGGCAGCCAGGGGATGAGTCCGAGAGGACGTCCACCGAGAAGATGGAGCAATGAACTCGGCTCGTGTGTAGGTGCCAGGGGGGAGGTGGCGGTTACTTGGGGAGACCTTCAACCAGCAGTGGATCGACCATGATGGATAATAAATTAAGCTAATTGCGTCACTATCCGTGTGTAGTTGCTTCAATTAAAAGTCTTAAAAGTGCTCAATTGAAGGCAGCATGGGTTCTCTTACCTTGCTGATCATGTCAAGCAGCATAACCCATCGCGCAACTCCGGTCATCCCCTTCGCAGCTTACGGCTGGCCATAAAAACAAAGTCGGTCACCGCGTCGCGCCCTTTCAGATGCGCTTCTGCGGCCGTCTAGAGCGCTCTTCTGATATTTGGAAGCCACTGGAGGCTATGCACTTTGAAATCATCATCTGGATTGAAAACTCATTTCTTTAGAACTGCTTTTTGTGTTTTAATTTGTTGTCCTTTCCCCGCACCTCCGATTGGCACGGTCGGCTACGCATGGCGCATCTTAAATATGCTGTTTGTAGGTCATCGAGTTTTCCAAACAAACCTGCGACGTCTCCGCTGTTGCCGCCACCGCCGTGTGCAGAATCTGCAGAAGGAGATGGCGGGGCACGAGCCGCGCGTGCACGAGGTGTGCGAGCGCGGCGAGGCACTGGCAGAGCGCGGCCTGGGCGAGGGCGGCGCCGAGGCGGGCGCCGCGGCGCGCCGCCTGGGGGAGCTGCGGGCGCTGTGGGGCCGCCTGCGCGACGAGGCGGGGGCACGGAGCGCGCGCCTCCACGAGGCCCACCGCGCGCAGCGGTACTACTTCGACGTGGCGGAGGCCGAGTCGTGGATGAGCGAGCAGGAGCTCTACATGATCGCCGAGGAGAAAGTGAAGGTGACTCTCGCGGGCGCCTCCAGCGGCTGTGGCGAGCGCCGGCTGTGCGCGCCGCTGCCTCCGTTCGGCATCGATGCAGCGGATTGACTGCGAATGGGGAGGACCTGCCTGTTGGTGGCATTTTTAGATGGAAATTTGTTTAATTTATTTCTCTTCTTACTTTGCTGGGTCCCTAGCGGTCCCTCCTCTGTGTCACGTTGTGGTCGTTGTTGAACGACGATGGTGCTGATGCCTGCTTGGCGTGATGTCAGGATGAGCAGAGCGCACTGGCCCTGGTGAAGAAGCACGCCATCATGGAGCAGGGGGTGGAGGATTACGCCAACGTCATCCGGCAGCTGGCTGAGACCAGTCGCAGCCTGGTGGCAGACTCGCACCCCGAGAGGTTTGCTCGCTCGCACGCCCACACGCTCAACAGCCATCGCTTCAACTCACCATGAGCTCATTCGCGATAAATCTAAGAATTTTATTTTACATAAATAATAATTGTGAAACTGAACTGTAAGAGGGGTGTTGCCTGCTGTCGTCCATGCTATGGATGCAATCTCAGGAGTTGTGCAAGGTTACAATTTAGATTTAGCGCGCTGGGCTTGGACTCGCCGCGTCGCTGTCAGGGTTGGGTGTCCGGCGGTGGAGACGCGAGACGGAGACTGCCAGAGGAGCGAACGTCCACTTGGGGATGTCCACCAGGGAGATGAAGCGTGGCAGGCACCGTGGGATTGAGGGGGGTGGCTACGGCTTGGGGAGGCCTTCATTCAGCAGTGAACAGACCATGGCTGGTGATGGTGGTCCGTGTAGGTGATAGGCATGGTGATATCTGGGGCTGCCAGCAACTCTTCATTTTCTACTGTGGCGGATCTCTGTAAATGAGTCTGACAAATCGCAAGGATCATTAGAAACAGTTGGTTTATTCCACGCTAACGTCGCCGCCACCGCCGCTCGCTTGCGTCCCTCAGCGACCGGATCCTGCTGCGGCAGTCGCAGGCGGACAAGCAGTACGCCAGCCTCAAGGACCTGGCGGAGGAGCGGCGCGGGAAACTGTCCGAAAAGCACGGCCTCTTCCAGCTGAGCCGCGAGGTGGAGGAGCTGGAGCAGTGGATCGCCGAGCGGGAGGTGGTGGCCTCCTCGCACGAGCTGGGCCAGGACTACGAGCACGTCACCGTGAGTCCGTCACCTTCCCCCCCCCCCCCACCCCCAGGTCACCATGAGTCTGCCACCCCCACCGAGGCACCGTGAGTCCGCTTCATCAACCCAATTGGTGAAGCGTCTATAACATTGATAATTTCTTTCCCAAACTACAGTCCTTCCACATGCGATGCCAAAGACACCTTCTTGGCATCCGATGGTTCGACTTTGTCTTAAATGTCACCGTTGCATCTGCGACCGGTCTCCTAGCGATCGAGAGCTTAGCTCGAGAGAGACGGCTGTCACTTTGTGGACAGCGTTGCCCTTCTTGATGCGCACTTCGGTTGGCTGTCTACGTTCGAAGTGAGAACTGCGACCTCAAAGGAATGCCCCCCCCCCACCCTGATTCGTGGATCGAACGCCGGTGTGGCAGCGAGAGACGTTGATGCAAATGCTGTCGCAAGAGGGTCACGCGTTTGGCGCACAGCGCTCCTTCGCTGACTATGCGCGAGGGCTTCACAATCATTCAGCAATTTCAAGTGAAATCGAAAAACTTACCTTTTTAAACTTGCTTTTACTTAAGATGATTTTATAGTGTTCTTTTTTTTAATATGCCTTCGATAGCAATTTATTATAATGCAATTTTGTTTGTATGGAAATTGCTTTAATTGTTCTTGCGTTTTAGTCTTTCAACAATGTTTTCTTTAATCTGTACAGCACTTTGAATTGCATATTTTGCACGACATAGTGCTCGAGAAATAAAGGCTCGATTGATTGATTGATGAACCCTGTGCTGGCACCCTGCCACCGTTCCTCTGAGCAACACAGAGTTAGTTCCAAAGCAATCCCAACGCTCTCTTACAGAGACACTCGCCCTTGAACTGGCCATGCTCCCGAGCCAGATGTCATCTCGAGTTTTCCAGCCTCTGTAGATTTTTTCCACATGCCTGTAGATGTACACAGGTCTATCTAATTCCAGTGCAGGTGACATCCAATCCTACCACAATACAGCCCCGTGTCCATCACTTCCGTTCTGCTCCATGTAATGGAATCTATAATCAATGTTCAGCTTTCTGCGATTGCTTGGGTCATCATCCCGGCTTCTTGGTGACAATCAATATAGTATTTGACATTGACACTGCATTGCGGTCCTCGTGATAATTAAAAATGTACAACCCTTTCTCAATCCACTGCGAGATAAAGAGCTCGCAATGCTGTGTCAGCCGTGCGAGTTGTTTAAACATACTTCACCATTCCGGTCAGTGCTCGTGAGTGAATGGGCGAGCTCATGACCAGGTCAGATATAATCCGCTCCTGACGTCAGCTGTGGCAGGGATTTCAACGTAGGTCGCCGGGCTCCCAGCGCAGTGCGCACAGCGCTGAGCCACCACTCCCTCGAAGTAAAGGATACATTGGTAGATTGTAAAATATTTAGAGTTAATCTGCTCATAAGCGTTGTGCCTTCACATAGGGGGCAGAGAGTGAAGTAAATGATTTATATTGCCAATTTTTACCCCTTGGTGAACTCTGATGGCATTAATGCCATTAATGGCATTGGCCATGATGACCTCTTGACCTTCTCCAATATAAACACTGTTTCATTCCTATTCGTTTCATTCGTGTCATGGCTACTCAGGAGGATACTGCGTGAGAGGAGACAGATCTCACCTCAGCACATGAACTCAAACTGGGACTAAAAGTTACAGAGTCCGTGGTCACGCCAGCACAGTCTGTTAGAGCTCAGCTGTTCTGCTTCGTAGTTTGCCAATTCTCATGGCCGCCACCAGAGGGATTGTATCGTGCGTCTCGGATCATGCGCGCTGCTGTCTTGCGCTGCGTTTGAATGTCAGAGGTTCCCGTTGTCAGCAGTTGCTGTGAATTTGGACTGTGCAGAGGCGTCTCCATCAGCCTTCGCCTCTTAATGTCACGTGATCCATCTAGCCTACCACGAAGTTAGTGGGTTATTGATAAATAGCAATAATAATTTACATTTTTAAGGTGCATTTCATCCGTGGATCCCAATGGGGATCTCCGGATAAAATGCAGCAAGTCGACTAATAAGAACATTAATTGTAGCGGTAACGGTTGAAAGAGAATCCTGAGCACAAGGCCCATGGCCAAACCATGGACTGCGTGGAGTCGATTACTAACCCGGCCTTGAAGTGTACGTTAATGACGTCTGCGCGTCGCTCCGTCACTCCGTCCGTGCGCAGCTCCTGGAGGAGCGGTTCGCGGAGTTTGCGCGGGAGACGGCGGCGACGGGCCACGAGCGCGTGAGCGGCGTCATGGCGGCCGCCGACGTGGTCATCGCCGGCGGCAATGCCGAGTCGGCGGCGGCGGCCGCCGAGTGGAAGGACACGCTGGCCGAGGGCTGGGCCGAGCTGCTCGAGCTCATGGAGACGCGGGCGCAGATGCTCGCCGCCTCGCGCCGGCTGCACAGGTCCTGCCCACCCGCTCACCTGCTCGCCTACTCACCCACTCGCTCGCCTACTCACCCACTTACCTACCTGCTCACCTACTCACCCACTCGCTCGCCTACTCACCTACTCACCCACTCGCTCGCCTACTCACCCACTCGCTCGCCTACTCACCTACTCACCCACTCGCTCGCCTACTCACCTACTCACCCACTCGCTCGCCTACTCACCTACCCGCTCACCTGCTCGCCTACTCACCCACTCGCTCGCCTACTCACCTACTCACCCACTCGCTCGCCTACTCACCTACCCGCTCACCTGCTCGCCTACTCACCCACTCGCTCGCCTACTCACCTACTCACCCACTCGCTCGCCTACTCACCTACTCACCCACTCGCTCACCTGCTCACCTACTCATCCACTCGCTCGCCTGCTCACCTACTCACCCACTCGCTCGCCTACTCACCTACTCGCTCGCCTACTCACCCACTCGCTCACCTACTCACCCACTCACTCGCCTACTCACCTACTCACCCACTTACCTACCTGCTTACCTGCTCCCCCGCTCACTCGCTCACTCATCCACTCAGCCACTTGCCCACACATTCACTCGCTCCCCTAAACATCCTATTGCAGGACCCTCCTGCTAAAATAATTGGCGTTTTGGTCATAGCACGAGAGATGGTGGTGCTACTGCCGTGGTATCATGCTGAACACACTAGACTTGCAATCCAGAGGTCGCAAGTTTTTTTTATATGTGTATGTATTTTGGACTTCTATCGCACTGTGCGTCGAAAACCGTGTTAATCCTCTGTCCACCCATATGTATGATTGAGTACACCATAGTTAGTCAATCAGCAGGTCACGTGTGGTGGGGTCAAATGTGGGTAATTCCACTTTCAAAGACCACATCTCCGATTAGCACTTGGCTACGTGCGGTGCGAGAAAACTGCAACATACATGCGTACGTACAAAGATGTCTGGCCATTGCGAAAAAGTAGGCCAAATACCCTCTACTGGGTCACTCTAGAGCTCCCTCCAGCAGAGGCCCTTCCGCCAGCAGTGGAGCGAGCGATTGCAGGGCGGCAGCATTACCTTTGACCTTTATCGTCGTGAGAGAGACGGAGACTCGTCCCCGCTCGTCGTGGCCGGGGGCCGTGCGGTGCGTGACGACGGCCGCGTGCTGCTGCTGCTGCCGCCGCCAGGTTCGTGCACGACGCGCGCGAGGTGCTGGGGCGCGTGCGCGAGAAGCAGCAGCTGCTGCCCGACGAGCTCGCGCGGGACCTCATCTCCGTGGAGAGCCAGCAGAGGGCCCACGCCGCCTTCGAGACCGACGTGCAGGCCTTCGGCACGCAGGTGGAGGGGGGGGTTGGCGCCGGCGTCGTAGCCTCGGTCCGAGCGCGCCGCTGAGCAAACGCTCCTGAAGTCCGCATGAACACGGCGCAACGTAACGACTCGTTTCTCTCACCGTGTAACACAAACTCGTTATGCATTGCCGTGGGGCATTGTGGGCAAAATCAAATATGTGTTTTAGTCCATCAGCCTATTGACTTTCCAGTCAAATAGTATGCAACAACATTTGTTTAAGCAAGCACACCCTAAAGTGGGTTTGTTGTGTAGGCGCATTACTACGTAGGCTGTGTGCCCTTACAATCAGTGTTTAGCATGCAGCCACAATGCGATGGTGATGTCACAACAATAATATATCCTGAAGCTTGCATATGGTTGGATCAGAGGTCGGCAACCAAAATAACAACAAGAGCCATATTTTTTCGAATTAGGTAAAAAAACCTCTATTTCAAGAGCCGCAATGCAATTTGAATACAAGACGGCGGCCCTTAACGAATAACGTCACGAAGCAGTCCATAAAGAGCCACCGCCTGCGGCTCCAGACCAGCAGGTTGCCGACCCCTGGGCTGGACGAATAGCAAATTGTGTAGGAGTACGGGGTGGTGGGGCGGTGGGGCGGTGGCCCAGTGGTGGCCCAGCGGTGGCCCAGCAGTGGCCCAGCGGTGGCCCAGCGGTGGCCCAGCGGTGGCGCTTGTTGTCGAGCTTCGCAGTTTAAATCCAGTGGCCGTCCCGACCGATGTCGGGGCGGCCACCAATTTTCAAAGGAACCAGAGCAATCGACCAGTTGATGAATTGACTTCACCGCCTCATCGTCCCGGCGGTGATGACGACCCGGAGGCCTCGCGTGGGGCGGTGCTCATGCGACGTCGTCTCGTCGCCGTGCAGGTGACGGCGCTCCAGGAGTCGGCGCGCGGCCTGCAGGAATCGTACGCGGGGGACAAGGCGGAGGAGATCCACCAGAGGGAGCGGGAGGCCGTGAGCGCCTGGGAGGGGCTGCTGGCGGCGTGTGCCACGCGCCGCCAGCTGCTCTCCGACACGTGGGAGAAGTGCCGCTTCTTCAGCGCTGCCCGCGACCTCCTGCTGTGGATGGAGGGCATCGAGAGGCAGATGGAGGCTCAGGAGAAGCCAAGGTCTGAGGATTTACGTTTTTTTACACAGATATCCCAATTGCGTTATCGATGTGGGAGTGGTGCGACGCTCCGTGTTGGAGACCGTTTTGCGGAAGTGGATAGAGCAGAGCTACCTCTGAGATCATTTAAAAATGCGTTCTGGAGTCTTGAGGAGAAAAGGCCGTGCTTCTGGGTGATGCCGGCTGAGACCGTGAGTGCCACACGACCGAGAGACTCGCAATGCCACGGGGTCTTAGGGACCTCATCGCCCACCTCATCCGGAAATGAGGGTCACGTCGAGGATGAAGCACCCGTCAATTATTCGTAATGCAATTGAAGCTGATTTGTTGACGTGTAATGCTCAAAGATGGAGGCATTCCTGATGGAAATTGATGCAGATTATTACCCCCATGGAAAGGCTCTCTTTTGATGCCACTCTTGATAATATTTTCTACCGATAGAAAGATCATGCAATTGTTTGTCATGTTGGGTCAGTTACACTGCGATTGACAAATGTTGCCATAAAAGTACCTTACATTTCAACCTCTAAATCGATCTGCAGTGCATGAATCTATAAAGGATACGTTAACAGATGTTGTTTACCTCGGAACTGCCATTGGCCTTGCACCTTCCGCTCCGACCTCGTTAAAATTCTTCTGCTGTCACATCAGGTCGCCGAAGACAGTTAATTCGCAACCACAAATCTGAATTTGTATTTCTACTGGAGGAATCTGATGAGCTATAAAACTCTTTTCACAGATGTCCAGTAGGGGCGGGGCAGAAGGTTACAATAAGAAACAAAAACACGATAGGAGTGCAAAGTATACGAGTGGGAAGCAAATTACTTGTTTTTATTTGACCAGTTGAAGCCCACTGAGCTATTAGCTTCTTTTTCAGAATCGACCAGCGCACAAATTCTATCTCAACCAAGTGGGTTATCATGTGGATATTGATCGCAGCCAAATAATCGAAACGCGTTTTTCTAAACGTGGAGGGAAAAACCCCGGAGGACCCGGAGGGGGAAAAAAAATCCAAAAGCAGAAATTGACGAAAGATGTGACTCCGGCGAGGGCTCCGGCTGACAAGGACGTTTACCGTGGCGGAGACGGCCTCAGGGGTCAGCGCCCCCCACGACACGGCGAGCCCTCCCAGCCCTCCCGGCCCTCGGCGCCGAGCTGCACGGCACCTGATGATCGGCTGCAGCCGGGGGCGTGGAGTTCGTCAATATTGATGGCAGGCTGCCTCGAAGCACACGCTCCCTCGCGGGGGGATTACACATTCACCTTCTCCGCTGTTCGGCAAATTGCCGCGATTTGTATTCCCGCTTCTATTCTCGTATCTCCCTGTGGCGCTGCAGGGCTCTGCTTGCATAATGACACTACTGTATTCCCCACGTTATAAGACCCTCTGGAAAATCAGACGCACCCCAAACTTTTTGACCCCGGTGTCGGCACAGTTATACAAATCTGGTCACATGCACACAAGACAAGACAAAGATCCCCCCCCGTGTAGCCTTAACAGACTGTAGGGGCAAGTGCTGTTAGCGAGTGGCACCTATGAAGGCTGGAACGGCACACGAGGGGGTGGGTGGCCATTACCACGCCCGACCGCCTTTGTCTCCCTGAGGCTGAGTCGACCTAGGGGAGGCCCAGGACCGGTTTAGATAATCGTCACTGGTGTTGGCCGTGAGCGGGAATCGAACCCGGGTCGCCAGGGTCATAGCGCAGCGTAGCGCTAACCGGCTACACTACCGCTCCCCACCTGACTGATACACACACGCACATACCTCCCGGATTATAACAGCACTCGCAACTTCAGCTTAAATTACAGGGGGCGAAATGTAGAGAAACGAGTTGTGGTAGTCACGTAGAGATGTTAGAAAAGTAGGGATGCAGATCTCATCAGCAGCAGCAGCTGCTCACGCGAGGGAGTGGTGGATGGGGGATATTTCGCAATGATAGAGGGCGGAGGGTCCTGTAGAAGGGGAGAGGGTTAGCGGAGAGCGAGTGCTTGGGATAAACGATAGCGCCAAGAGTAAAGACGCTTTCTGCAAGCTGGCTGCAGGATCGTGGGATGCACACATTTGAGATGGAGTCTGCGGAGAAGAACTTAACTGCCGCTGTTGCGATGCCCACAGGCGTCCCCGCGTATCTAGCGGTGAAAATGGGAGCGTGGCTGTCGGCCCGGATAATGGAAGGTTCCAATAGCCGATACAGCAGCGGTCTCGCAGGCATGTGAGCGGGCAGGCGTACTGGCCACAGTCTCGCGACTGTTGGTCACGTCGCCTGATTGTCACTGATCTCTCCATGCCAGTGTAAGGGCGCACCTCGTTTCCACTGGCACGTTCAAGCCCATGCCAAGGCCGTGCCGAGCCAGCCCTGCACGGCTCGAGGAGGGGGGGAGCCAGGCTGTTTTTCCATTGCACGAGCTGTGCCGTGCCACTGACCTCACGCACAACGAACTAAAATGATTAACCCCGTGCCGGGCCCTGCTTAACCCTGAGCCAGGTTCAGGCTTCTTGTGAGGCCAGTTTGCATTTTGGTTCTGGCTTGGCTGAGCACGTCGCCAGCGGAACTCCACCAGTGCCGTGAGGGCTCTGGGCTGGCGTGGCTCCGATGTGCCGGGAGACGGCACATGCTACCCAGCGTTGTTTCGAGCAATTTTGAATGTCTGAAATTTTCACCGATAAATTCTCTGCTCCCGGGAAACGATTTATATGAGGGGGGGAGGGGGTACGAATTACGACGAATGACGTTCACGAGACGGCGCAGGAGGCCGGAGTGAACGAGTGAAGTTACTGACACACGAGCATGTGTGCGTGTGTGCGTGCGCGTGTGCGTGTGTGTGTGTGTGCGTGCGCGTGTATGTGTGTGCGCGTGTGTGTGCGTGCGTGCGTGTGTGTGTGCGTGCGTGTGTGTGTGTGCGTGCGCGTGTGTGTGTGCGTGCGTGTGCGTGTGTGCGCGCGTGTGTGTGTGCGTGCGTGTGCGTGCGTGCGTGCGCGTGTGTGTGCGTGCGTGCGCGTGTGTGTGCGTGTGTGCGTCTCGTCATGCGCCCAGGGACGTTTCCTCTGCCGAGCTGCACATCACCAACCACCAGGGCGTCAAGGCCGAGATGGACGCGCGTAACGACAGCTTCGTCGCCGTGGTGGAGATGGGGCAGTCGCTGCTCGACCGCGGGCACTACGCCTCCGACGAGGTACCGCCACCGGCGCACCCAGTGTCTCAGAAGAATTAAACAATCGACGATAATCACAATTTGACGATATTTTGAAAGACAAAAAACAGACGATGGTTAATGAGAATATTATTTCGCGAGCTACGTCGTGGGATCGCCATCACCGTCACGACTCCAGTGCCAATATTCACCATGTTCCACCGCACACTCGAGAAAGCTGCTGCTGCTGCTGCCGCCATTGTTATTGTTGTTGTTGATGCAGATTGAGGAGAAGCTGGAGCAGCTGAAGGGCAAGCGGAAGGGCATGGTCTTGCACTGGGAGGATCGCGCCGAGTGGCTCAAGCTCAGTAAGCGAGCCTCCCTCCCTCCCTCCCTCATGTCCCTTGTAGCCGTTGCTCTGGATGATCACAGGATGTGTGGGCTGCGAAGTGTTAACTATTTAAATATGGTCATTTTGTCCATGCTCATTATCAGATTTTACTGTCTTAAAGAAAACTAAAGAAACAAATATTCCTTGCATTCGCCTTTCAACAAGTCCGTTTCGAGCATTGCCGGAACCCGGTGTCGCGGGAAGGTTCCATGGCAGCGGTCGTGACCGCACGACGTCTGTGCAGCAGCGCAGAGTGGCGGGTGTCGGGGGCAGGCCGTGCGGTCTCTGATATCGCTGCAGGGGAGTCAATACCCTCATCGTCACCCAACAAGCCGAGGTCCCTCACCTCGTGGATGAAGGCCTCTGCAAGCCCTCACCTTAGGGACATTTATTATTAAACGCGTAATATATTTATAACATTCGGCTGTGATGGGGATGGATATAAAATCACCTCTGTCTGTCCGTCTACGTGTTCCTCTGTCCGTTTGTAATGAGGGGTCACAATAACGCTCCTAAAGATAATCCAGCATCAGTGAAACGTGAGTTGCTATCCGGGGCAGAGCTGCTGTCCGAGCCCCGTGGTCTCAGCATGAATATAAATCGAATAATGAAATACTTCCGAGGACAAACGCTCGTTGGAAGGCTGTGCGCGTGAGCGCTGCGTGCGTCCGTGTGTGCGCTGCGTGCGTGCGTGTGTGCGCTGCGTGCGTGCGTGCGCGTGTGCGCTGCGTGCGTGCGTGCGTGTGTGCGCTGCGTGCAGTGCTGGAGGTGCACCAGTTTGCGAGGGACGCCGGCGTGGCGGAGGCCTGGCTGCTGGCGCAGGAGCCGCACGTCACGTGCCAGGAGTTTGGGGAGAGCGCAGACGAGGTGGACGAGCTGCTCAAGCGGCAGGAGGCCTTCGAGAAGTCGGCCGGCACCTGGGAGGAGCGCATCGCGCTGCTCGAGAGGCTGACCACTGTGTGTGCTCGCTCGCACGCACACCGACACACGCGCACACCGACACACGCACACAGACACACGCACACCGACACACGCACACCGACACACGCACACACACGGATATGCACACGCCGACACACATACGGATACACGAACACACATGCACCAACAAAGACACGTACACCGACACACAGAGACACACACACACGCGCGGATACACACACAGACGGATACAAGACCTTGTTTGCCTCACCGCCTCTCGCCATCGTGGCCAAAGCCGCCGATGGCACCGCCCCTCCGTCAAATCTCGCAGCTCCTGCGCGGTCGACAGGCGGCCTCCAAGGTCTCCGCTAACAAGCCTCCCCCATCTGGCCTTAGCTCTTGTCTCGCAGAGACCCCCACAATGCCCGTCTCCCCCACCCTGGACGCGTCCCACCCAGCGTAACAATCTATGCCGAATCACGTCCACAGCCGTCGCCTGCCCTCTTCTCCTCGGGACTCTGCGTCGCTTCTCCTGCACCGTCACGGAATTCCCAGCGTCCGTGTCGGACTCCTGCGCTCGAACGCCGACAACTTATTTTCGAGTCGCCGAGCGTCCTGCTCCTCTCTGATCCCCACAGTGACACGGATAGAGCACCCGTGCCTCCATTACCACACTCGGACTCATCTCTCTTCTCTTACGTGGTGGTTTCCGTAGCCCCCACGACTCTCACCACTCAGATCTGCGCGCGGTCGTCCGTGTCCCCGTGTGTCTGGCGGCACAGCTGGAGGTCCGCGAGCACAAGCGGCGGGAGGCGCGCTTGGCGGAGGAGAGGCGCCAAGAGCAGCTGGAGCGCGAGCGCCAGGAGAAGGAGGAGGAGGAGGAGGCGCGGCGGGCAGCAGAGCAGGAGGAGAGGTTAGAGAGAGAGGGGAGCTTCCCCGGGCTCGCGCAGGACTAGGGGACGAGGCCCCACACGCGTCGAGCGCAACTACGCCACGAGGCTTTGTCCCAGTTACAAGACTTCTTGAGACTTCACCGCTGCTCAGCTCCCCATTGGTTGCCTCGGGTTTGCCGCATTGGTCACGGCACTGACCTTGCCACGCACGGCTGTTAGAAAATGGAATTCAATGTATTACATTGTGTATATTACCGTTCTTTAACTTTTTGTCAAGGTACGATTGGAATGTGATTTACTCAGAGGAATGGCGTCAGGTTATTTATGTATTTGTCAAGAAAGAAGTCATTTACCAAGATGGGTAACTCTAAAACGAATTTGCAATGCATTTGATCAGCGCTTGGTGACATTGTAACGATTTGGCTGTGACACGATCAACAATGTCCGTCTCTTTCAATCTGGACTGCGTATTGAGCGTGCGACTGTCTGCGTTAGAGACTCGTGCGGCTTCCTTGACGATCGCGTACCTCGCCGTGATGCTATCATTTCTATTTTTTTGCAGGGAAAAAGAGTTAATGGAACAGACTGTGCAGAATGGTATCCCGTCTGATCAAGAGTCCCCGAAGGTGGGGCGTCGCTCGCACCCGGCTTGTTTTGTGTCGCGCGAATGCGTCCGTGTGGCACGCCACGTGGGATGTCTCGGGGTCTCCGAGTGCACAGCACTGGGGTCAGTCGTCCTCATCCTGCGATTCACGTCACACGCTTCCTCAGCGGCTAACGCGTTGCTGCTGTGCTACGGAAGAGGTCGCTGGGCTCCCTGTTCACCAACGTTTGTCCCGTTTCATGTACCTATCTTGAACTTCTTTTGCACCATACATAGCCAACTGTGCTAATTGGAGGTACAGGGAAAGGATAACAACCTAAACACACAAAAAGCGGTTTCGAAAGAAACTAGTTTTCAAGCTAGATGATTTAAAAGTGCATAGCTCCAGTGGCTTCCTCATATCGGAAGGAAGAGCGTTCCAGACGGCCGCAGAAGCGCCTCTGAAAGCGCGCGACACGGTGACCGTCTTTGTTCGACGGTCATCCGATGAGCGGGGGATGACCTCTATCCCACAAACGTTGACGCCCCAATTACACGTGGAGCACGTGGAGCACGTGGAGCCGAGTGTGGTCAGAGGCCAGACTGTGACCACGCTGTCGATGGTGTGCCAGAGCAGTCGGATGAATCCCGGTCGACAGTCTGCTCGCTCCATCGTCGTTACGGTGTTCACATTCACGGTTGGCCATAGGAATGTCATTCCCACCACTGGTTCAAAACGGCCAACAGAGATGAAAACTGCCCAACCATTAATCGAGCAGTGGATCTATTTTACACGCTCGGTTGGCGCTCGGCTCACGCTCGTCGTTGTGCGTCGCCTCGCAGGCCAACGGAGAGGACGCGAAGGAGGCGGACGGCAGCGCCGTGCCAACGGCCGCGGACGAGGTGCAGCCCGCCACGCTCAAGGAGGGCTCCCTGCACCGCAAGCACGAGCTCGATGCCAACGGGAAGAAGGCCTCCAGCAGGTGACCCGGCGCACGCGCTCACGAGAGGCCCAGTGTGCCGCCGTCACGCTCGGCGCTCCTCTTCAGCTGCTGCGCTCCCGCGCCCAGCCCGACGCACCGCTTTCTCCCCACGTATCAACGTGTTCACGAAGTTCAGAGGAATCCAAGGGATATAAAAGTCGGGCCTCGGTGTGAAATTTTGGAAAATCCAAGAATGTTTTAATATCAGATTGTTCTTAAAGTGTGACGTCGCAGGAAATGGTGGCACCCTATTTTCCCGAGCAATAGTGAAGTTGCGTTGCTTCGGATGACGTCACTTTTGTAACAACGTAGACGCGTTAAATTATTACTCAATTTTAAAAAAAAGAGATCCAAACTATTTCTAAAAATCTGAAAACCTAATAATTTTAAGTTAAAAACTCATCCCAAGTACGGCAGCGCCAGGGAGGAGAAGTCAGGGAAGAGAAGTCCAATTCGGCTAGCAGCTGCACACGAACTGATTTCATGATTCCATCTCTGCGGCAGACGTTCTCCCGCGCGTGTTCCCGCATTCGTCTGCCATTCCATCGGTAGTCTCGGCCACTGGCTCTCTCGCCCCTTCCAGCGACGCTTCCCGTGTTTTTCCGAGCCCGCCACACGTAGCCGCTTTGCCTTGCCGAGCAGTACCGAGCCACAGGGACGAGGCAGCGACGGTTGGACCCTCGCTTGTGGTGTGTGACCGGCAGGTCCTGGAACACGGTGTTCTGCAAGCTCACGGACCTCGGCCTGGGCTTCTACAAGGACAACAAGAGCGCCGCCGCGGGGGCTCTGTACCACAACGAGCCCCCCCTGCCCCTCGCCGGCGCCGCCTGCGAGGTGGCCTCCGACTACAAGAAGAGGAAGCACGTCTTCAAGCTGCAGTGAGTCTGCCGCGCGCCCGCGGAGGGAAGGCTTGCTGTGGCTGCCGCATGCACGGTACCCGTAAGAGGCGGTACAGCAAGTAGGTTCTCCCGTCGTGCGCATTTGGTTGTTTTGGAAATGGCCAAACATCCCAAAGCTCAGGGTCTTCTGAAGGCCCTTAAACTCTGTGAGGCTGTACTTGGTTTATCTTCGGCAGCGAGGGAACGCAACTGAAGTTCAACTTTTAATGTGCACGGCGGCACGCGGCCGCGGCGCACTGGCGAGCACACCGAACCGGTTCGGTCTCCCGGCGCGGCAGTCGAATCACCGAGGAATGCTTTCCAATATCCACCCGCTCCCCCCCGTCCACCCGGCAGCACGCGTGGGGCTGTCGCAGACGGTCTGTCGGCAGGCCGCGTGTGACGCAGTGAAGTGCGGCCATGCGCACCTCTCCCTAGATGCCTGGCCAGCGTGGGAGCGTCGGCGTTGGCACCGCGTCCCGTGTAGCGTCACACCGGAACAACCGCCCTGTACCGTCACACCGGAACAACCGCCCTGTACCGTGTAGCGTCACACCGGAACAACCGCCCTGTACCGTGTAGCGTCACACCGGAACAACCGTCCTGTGTCGTGTAGCGTCACACCGGAACAACCGTTCAGATGTTAGCGACAGAGGACGACATTCCAGCTTGTGAACAAGGTAGATAGATCTGTCGACGCGTGTTCACGAAGGGTGCAGATGCTGTCTCTGTGTGTGACGACGGTAAGCGAGCGCGTGGCTGGTTGTCTTGCCAGGCTTGCGGACGGGAGTGAATACCTGTTTCAAGCCAAGGACGACGTAAGTCTCCACCCACACGCTGCCCCACACACCCCACACACCCCACGCACCCCACACCCCCCACACCCCCCACACACCCCACACCCCCCACACACCCCACACACCCCACACCCCCCACACCCCCCACACACCCCACACACATCTCCCCCCTGTGCGCGAGAATGGTTTTAGTTAAACGCTGCCCACGCGTCGCGATGAATCACCGCGTATATCCACGCGTGTGTGCATGGAATATGTCGCTATTCAACAATCGCTTATTGTGATTCCCAATGCATGCAGACTTAGATTATTGAACGACACACGCATATCGTAAACCCTTGTTAATTCGACACATATGGGGCTCTGGCCTTGCTAAAGCATCCAATATTCCATATTATCTACAATGGAACTAGTGCCTCTTGCCCCAATATTTTTTAAAGTTGTTTTCCAAACTCTTCACACACCATACACATCGACACACCCGCATCCATTCTATCCAGGTTTTACTGTATATATGTAGCAACGAAATCTGGAGCACGACACGCAGAAGCGCACTTGGATCACAAGCGCCCGAAGGGAAACAGTTGCGGGCTGAGCGTCTCTGACCGCACCGTCGCGTTTCCCCCAGGACGAGATGAACGCCTGGATCCAGAGCATCTGTGGGAACGGGATGGGTTCGGGGAGCGCGAGCGGCGTGGGGATGGGGGGCAGCGCCAGCGCCAGCGGGCTGCCCAGCGGCGGCGGCGGGGACACGGCGAGCCTCGGCGGTGGGGAGCCGCAGCAGCAGCAGCAGCAGTCGCCTGCTGCCGTGGTGCTGCGCCGCAAGCCGACGTCGCCGGGCTCGGCCGCCAGCGACACGACGAGCCCGAGCCGCAAGAGCGAGAAGCGCTTCAGCTTCTTCGGGAAGAAAAAGTAAACGGAGAGCCGGCGGGGAGGAGAGAAACATTTTGGATACCTAGCCAGTAGAGACGGAATGTTAGACGAGAAGAATAGAAATAGAACGGCGTTGCTACTAGCATTTGTTTCGATGGCATATCCCGCGCCCGCTAAGCACTAGAACACAGCTGTTGGTGTGCCCGGTAGTCGTGGAGCGAGAGATGGTGAGGGTGTAACAACCCTGCTAGCCCTAACTTCGTTACCCGTAACCTTAATTGCTCGATTGACCTGGAGATGACATTCTAGTTAAATACGGGGGCATCGTTCCTCGCCGACTCCTTGCGGATCTGCCACTACTTAGGGGCTGTTGTAGGGTCCGAACATCTCCCTTGTAAAGAGCAAGTTGTCGAGTAACAAATGCGTAATGTTCACATTAACTTTGTAATCCATGTGCAGTGTACGTGGCATGTGGGGACATCTTAAGGGCGGGGGGGGGGGGCGCAGGGCGGCACTCGAGGTAGTGGTTGTGTATCTCTGCGGGTGGCAGCGAGAGCGTGGATAGAGGACGTGCCAGAGTGGTGGGGGGCGAGGCGATGAGGTCGTGGGTTCGCGTGTGACACTACGGTACCACTGATCCTGGGTACTTTTTTTTGCCCCCCCCCCCCCCCCATACACTGCGGGGCCATCAGTGCAGAGGAAGGCGTGGGCGGAGTGCAGCAACTCGTCCTTTGTTTTGGGGGGGGGGGGGGGGATTTTATTTTTCCCTTTTTAAAAATCGTGAAACCAAAACGCCGCATGCTGTGGGCCCCGGTGAGAGTCCACGCCGGGTCTCGCTCGGAGCGAGCAAAGTAGAAGCAACACGAAATATGCATTTCGAACAACCCAACTCAAATTATTATCGACCATTTTAGCACGTGGCTATATAAGCTGAGCTGCCTTTGATGTTATGCAAATACACAAGTTCCAGACATTATATTCGGTTGTAGATTTGTGCAAATAGTTAATTTTTTATTAGAGTCTGATCTCAAATGCTCTTTTTTTTAGACGTAGGTCGGGATCTCACCGTCGGTCGGGGGTCACTTTAAGATCCTGTGAATTGCCCCGCCGGTCTCCTCCAGCAGCTCTTATAGCCAAGTGCCGTGATGTGGCACGGCCACTGCTACCATTTTTTTGGCCTTGTGCCCAATATGGCCATTGCTTATTTTTTCTTTCCTTATTGAAATTACAAAGTTTTTCGTGTACAGGAATAATGGAATGTGTATGTTGTTAGAGGGAGAGAGAGAGAGCTGAAGATAAAGAAAGGATTAAGTGACATTGATGAGCGGGAGAGGCAGAACTAGTAACCAACTGTTAGTGTTTGTAAACAAACTTTATGGGGTTAAAATGCAGGTTAAATTCATAATATAAAAAAACTAGTTTGTGTATGTGTGCTTTAACTGTAAGGTGCATTAATGTATGCATTCCGTGTGTGTTAGCGGGTAAGGGGGAACCGCCGCTCTTGCCTAGCAAGCCCCTGCGCTGTTCCACTCCCGTGGACGAGTGCTTCTGTCGGCTTGATGCGCTTTCTAACGTCGGCTCAGAGTAGAAGAAGAAGCGTTCCATCGAGCGCGGCATTGGGACGCGCTCCGCGCGATCCTCTAGGGGAGGGGGCAGTGGTGGGGGGGACGTCCCCGTGGGAGCGCCGGGTCGTCGTCCCATCTGCGAGGCGCCGCCCGTCCCGGTGCAGCGCTCGTTCCGGTCGGGGGTTCACGCGCAGGGCAGCGGCGGCCTGGACGGTGACCGGGGTGTCGCCCTGCGTGGTGGCCCGTAGGTTTCGATGCGAGGAGAGCTTTTTTTGCTTCTAGAAAGAATATGCAGTTTAATCAATAAAAACGCGAAACGTGCGCTGACATTAAAGCCCCAGTGTGCAGAGCTTTAGCAGATGTGCTTGTGCCACTTTTAACACGTTTTAACCTCAACACGTGAATATCATTAAAGGTAAAATTTTAGAACATCGTTTTAAATTAAGACGTAGTTAAGTTTCGAGAAAACTTTTTTTACGACAGTCTAAACGGCTGCGACTAGATGCACCTCTGCGCTTGTGCCAAGGTCTCGCGTTGTCGCTCGTGGCGGCGGCGGCGGTGGTGCTGCTGCTGCTGCTGCGGGGTCTGGTGCCGACTTCCCCACGGGGCAGCCGCAGAACCCCTGGGACTCTGTAGGAGCAGCGGGGCCATGAGATGGGGAGGGGAGCGAGGGGGGGAGAGGAGGAGGGGGTGATGTCGCCAGGGCTTCGCTTCTAGCCGAATCTTTCCGGGGCGCTGGGAGGACCCGGCAGGTGTCACAAACCTGGCAGTAGCCACAAGACGTCGCGCAGTAGTGCACTGGATGTGGTGTGCCGGGCGCGGGACGTGTTTTCCGGAGTCGGAGCCCCCGGACAGCTCCGGCTGAATCCCTTGAGCACGGCCACCCTGGGAGGATTGAGGCCCCGAATCCCCCATCCCGAGTCTCGCAGCGACACGAACCAGGGCGTCCTCCTGTCTCTCTGCTGGGGCTTTAAGCGCTGCCCGTAGTTCAAGAGCAAATTGCGCGCTTCTCTCACCGCTGGCCGCGACCTGCGGCTGTCGGCAGGGAGTTCATGCATTGCCGCCGGCATGGTAACCCTTCGTGCGTGGTGTCTGTGCTACACAAGGAGTCTGCGTGAGCAGTCGTGTTAATAAAAACTAAAACTGACCGTGACGACGATTCCCGCTTCCTTGACGAGTGGCGTGGCGGGGGTCACGGTGGGGGGGGGGGGGGTGGGGGGAGCTGCGGCGGGGGGCGAGTGGCTGATGTTGACGGTCCCCCCGTGTTGGTCGCCGCTGGGCGAGGAAGTCGGACCACTGGGGGGGTTCGTCGGGCAGCGCGCGAGCCGCCGCTGCTTCGATCTCAGCGGCAGGTGGAGACGCCGTCGTGAGCAGCAGCAGCAGCAGGTTTCCGCGGGCAGCCAAGAGGTGAACGTTCCGATTCGGGACGCTGAATTTTGGAGCGGCGGGTGCAGAAGGCGCTGTTGACGACGCGTGAGCCGTGCCCGTTCATCCACGGGACCCTCGCCGTGACATAGGATGCTACAAGTAGCGACAGTGCGGCGGCTCTCGACAGATGGTGGCGGCGTTGTCACGTGGGTACCTGCCATGCGACACGACCCCACAAAACCCGCGTGTGGCCCATTCGTCTCGACGCCGGGCGAGATGGATCGTTATCGTGACAGCAACTGATGTAGCAGGGCTCCTACAGCCACTCCACATGGCCCTCCCTCCCTCCCGTGCTGTGCACCACCAGCCCCGTGTGGCCTTCTGTTGAGGACGCTCAACCCGGCCACATTGTGCACATTCACTCAGCGTGGGGGGTGGGAAAATCCAGCAGTGAATAGGACATGGATGATGATGATGATAACGACTGGTAACCCGTGAGAAATCATTGCAGGTGCTGGGGAGAAGGCGGCTGTTCAGGGAGCCCGCGTGCTGCCGGGGGATTGTGCGGCGCGGAGAGACGCGGGCACAGCGAGGCTCCGCACGTGGAGTCTCTCCGCACGTGGAGTCTCTCCGCACGTGGAGAGGCTCCGCACGTGGAGTCTCTGCGCACGTGGAGTATCTCCGCACGTGGAGAGGCTCCGCACGTGGAGAGGCTCCGCACGTGGAGTCTCTCCGCACGTGGAGAGACTCCGCACGTGGAGTCTCTCCGCACGTGGAGTCTCTCCGCACGTGGAGAGGCTCCGCACGTGGAGTCTCTCCGCACGTGGAGTCTCTCCGCACGTGGAGAGACTCCGCACGTGGGTCTCTCCGCACGTGGAGTCTCCGCACGTGGAGTCTCTCCGCACGTGGAGAGACTCCGCACGTGGAGTCTCTCCGCACGTGGAGAGGCTCCGCACGTGGAGAGACTCCGCACGTGGAGTCTCTCCGCACGTGGAGAGGCTCCGCACGTGGAGAGGCTCCGCACGTGGAGTCTCTCCGCACGTGGAGAGACTCCGCACGTGGAGAGACTCCGCACGTGGAGAGACGCGCGCATGATAACTGGCATTGACGTGAAGCGTGACACTCTTTAAGTACAGTGCTCTATTTGAACGCAAACATTGCCGACACTTTCCACACGCGGGAAACTGGTGTTGACGAGCTGTGTTGTGAGTTTGTCGCAGCGCTCGCCTTCGGGATGTTATTGTTTCAGTAAAAACACAACGAGCAGAAGTGTTCACAATAAGCGAGCCAGTCACCCGGTCAGCAGCGCAACAATTCCACGAGGCCGTCAGCGCCACCGCCCCCGCCGCGGCGGCAGCAGCGTCACGAACTCGCTGATGGCCACCCTGGCGGCGTCGGACCTGGCGGTGGCACCGCGAACGGCCCCGAGCTGCCGTGGGCCACTTCGCGTGGCACCGCCGCCTGCTGCGCGGCGACACGGAGCGCGCGCCCGCGCCGGGCTGGACTTCGTGCGCACGGCGGCGCTCTGCGTCTCCACCCACGCGCTGCTCGCCATTGCCGTGCACACACAAACACACACACCGTGCACACACAAACACACACACCGTGCACACACACACACCGTGCACACACACTGCGTGCACACACACACACACACTGCGTGCACACACACTGCGTGCACACACACACACACCGTGCACACACACACATACTGCGTGCACACACACACACCGTGCACACACACACACTGTGCACACACACACACACCGTGCACACACACACAAAGCGTGCACACACGCACTGTGCACACACACACACCGTATACACACACAGCGTGCACACACACGGCGCTACACGCCTCCAGCATCGCTCCTCACCATCGTCATCATATCGCTCCTAATCATCACATCCCTCCTCATCATTATCACATCGCTCATCATCATATCGCTCCTCGTGACATCGTTCATCACACAGCCGGGGAGGGCACGCGCTTGCCCACAGCATGGATCCCATCATGTTATACGTCATAGCGCTCATCGCACTCCACATCACACGCATCCCCACATCTATCATCGCACACCACTCGTCATTGCGTACAGCGCGCAACACACACAACAACAACCGCCATTCGCCACTAAGTGGCGGTGACGTCACCACGACGCTTGTGCCAGGCCATTTGCACCCTGAGGCCACGTGAAGTGTCGAACGCCCGCTGGCAGGAGGTCACGGGGCAGACCCAGCAGGTGCCACGGGTCGACTGACCGAGATGACCGAGATGACTGGCTGATGCACCACCTGTGCCCCCTACTGTGCCAACTTGCTGTGCTTTAGCCACCCGGCGCTCCGCTCGTTGTTGTGAGCGTCGCTCCTCCGCCCTCCGTTGTTGTTGGAGGGCGACTGCCTCCAACTGCCCAGTAGCGTCCTTCACGAGCCTCCTCCACTGAGGCCGATCTTGACACCGCTGGTACCAGTCATCGGCAAGTCCACTCAGCTCCACGTCATCCTGTACCACATCACTCCATCTCTTCTCTAGCCCGTGCCGCGCCCGTTTAGCCCCCTCGATCCGGCCGAACAAAAGCTGTTTAGGCATGCGGTGGCTGGGCATGCGGGCTACATGACCCAGCCAACGCAGCCTTGCCTGCCGGAGGAGCTCACTGATGGGACTTTGCCCAGATCTTTCAAGGACTTGTGAGCTCCTCACACAATCCAGCCTGGTTAAACCCAGGATGGATCGTAGGCAGGCCAGCCTAAATGTTTCCAACCGGCGAAGATGCTCCACTAGGGGGGTCCACGTTTCGCAAGCGTAGAGAAGGGAGGGAATGACCGTGGCCGAGAAGACCTGAAGCTTCGTGCGGAGCGACAGACCAGGTAGCTTCCACACAGCGTTACGCAACCGATGAAAAGATATTGCCGCTCGACTGATTCGGAGTGAGACCTCTGCTGATAAACTGGAGCCGGTCATGAGCACACTGCCCAGGTATGGGAAACTCTCTACTCTCTCCACAACTGCCCCATCACCGATTGGGAGTTGTGGGGGCGGAGTGCCCGATGGTACAAAATACCCAGGCAGGTGCTTAGTTTTGGTGGGGCTGATGGTAAGGCCCCACCTCTTAGTGGCACACTCCAGTCTCAGCAGCAGCGTCTCCAACTCCTCTTCTGAATGAGCAGCTATTACCAAATCATCGGCATACATAACGTGGTTGACCAATAGGGAGCCATCCCTTGATCGCACCCGGGCGTCGATCAGCCTCCCATTATATCTGTACCAAATGGTAATTCCCCCGGTACAGCTATTGAAGGCTTCACGAACTACGCAGTCGAAATAGATGTTAAATAATGTGGGAGCCAGAGGACATCCCTGTCGCACCCCAAGGTGTACAGGGAAAGGCTCCGACTCCCGGCCACGTAGTTTTACCCGGGCCCGCTCACCATCATGAAGGTCCTTAATGATCGTGAGCAGAGGGTCAGGGACTCCGAAAGCACGAAGAACAACCCAGAGCCCAGTCCTACTGATGGTATCATAGGCCTTGACCAGGTCAATAAAGCAGAGATGTAGGTCTTTTTGGAATTCCCTACACCTCTGCTGTAGCAGACGGACAGAAAATATGGCATCTGTGCAGGACCGCCCTTTCCTGAAACCACATTGGGGCTCCGCAAGCCTCTCCTCAGCATGCCTAGCAAGGCGATGTTGAATAATCCTTGCCAGGACCTTACCCGGCACACTGAGGAGTGAGATGCCCCTGTAGTTGTTACAGTCGGTACGGTACCCCTTCTTAAAGAGGGGGACCACCAGGGCATCCTTCCAGTCCTGCGGAACCCGTCCAGTGGTCCAGACTGTTGTTATGATGTCATATAGGGCAGTCTGTGCACAAACGCCACCCTCCCTCAGCATTTCGCCTGGGAGATCATCTCTGCCCGGTGCCTTCCCTGGTCTCAGACTCCGGATCGCCCTCAGTACTTCCTCAACAGCTGGTACCTCAGCCAGCCACTCACAGGGGGTGACCTCTTCCAATATTTGAGGCACCGCAGCCTCAGCAGGGTTATCCCCACTTTGTGCCATGATGTTTTCCTGGCTGAGAGATTTTCCCTCCCCCAGGACCTCACAGAAATGCTCAGCAAATCTGCAAACCTGTTCCTGGGGGTTGGAGATTGGATCACCGTTTTTTCCTCTAATGATGGTAATAGGTGTGGCGCTGCAGGTTACTTTTTTGATGGAGTTAAATAGTGATTTGTGATCGCGGGCTACTGAGGCAGACTCCATCTCCTCAGCAACCCGCGACCACCACCCATCCTTACAGCGCCTCACGGCTCTCCGAACCTCCGAGCGAAGACTGCGGTAAACCTCCTCATTCTCTGACGTGGGATGCTGTAGGCGATGAGAGTGGGCCTGTCGCTTTTTCTCAATTAACCTGAACACCTCCTCCGTCAGCCAGGGTTCCCGGGGAGGTCTGGACCGCGTACCCAAAGCAGCCATTGCAGCTGCATGAGTCACAGTCTTAAACCTCGCCCATTTACCCTCGACATCAGGTGGAGTGGGGGACGATGCCAACCCCAGCTGCAAGCGATGATGAAATTCTCGCTTGCAACTTTCATCAGCTAACTTAGACCAGGCCACTTTTGGTTGGAATGGGATCCTGGGTGTACACCCACCACCGGAGTGGAAGAATGGCAGGCGCATCTTACAGATGACTAGTCGATGGTCAGAGGGCAGATCAGCTCCACGGTAGGTCCTGGTGTCAAGGACATGGGCTCGCATCCGCTGGTCCGTCACTACGTAGTCCAGCAGATGTTCTTGCTTGGACCCGGCATGCATCCATGATGTTGTGTGGATGTGCCGATGCCGGAAGAGCGTGTTGGTAATTACAAGCCCATGGGCTGCACAAAAATCTAGCAGCCTCCTACCGTTATTATTGAGCTGATCTGGCCCATGCCTTCCAATCACTCCAGACCAGGTGCCAGCATCATGACCAACTCGGGCATTGAAGTCACCCAACAAGATGACTCTGTCCCGAGTGGCCACTTTAGCCAGCACCTGTGACAGGAGGTCATAGAAAGCGTCCGACTCATCGGCTTTGCCTGCATCCCTCCACGGATGTTCATCTTCGGTGGGGGCATAAGTAACCACGACCACCACTCCTCGCCTCTGGTTGATGGGAAGGCGAGCCCAAAGTATCATGGGGCTTACAGCTTCCCACACCTCACCGCCACGCTCCCACGCCCCCTTCATTCTTTTGTTCAGAAGAAGAGCCACACCCTGTTGTTTGGCAGTCTCCTGCCCCGAGTAGAGGACTGTCCACCCCTCATGGTGGCAGGAGCCAGAACCGGTCCACCGGACCTCCTGAATGCCACAGAGATCCAGGCGGTACCGGTCCAGCTCCCGACAGAGGAGTGGCAGCCTCTCCTCCGCAGTGAGCGTTCGAACATTCCACGTGGCCATCCGCAATGGTTTTTCGTTGTTTCTGGAGGAGCCCCGAGGGTTAAAATTCAATCTCCTGGCTCCGCCAAGTGGGGTTTGGCCAGGAGACGTCATAAAAGCCTGACCCCCCGGGGCCTCCGGCACAAGCTTATTAATTACAGGTTTATGTTTAATTCGTAGTTTAGTGGTGGTTAATTGAAGGTGGAGGGGTTACCAGCCCCTCGCACCCGTCCAGAGCCCCCGTTTAGCCACTGTGGTGGTCACAGACGCCATGAGGGGAGAGGCCAATGGGCATTGGCCCTCCCCCCACAGCACTGCCCACGACAGTGTTGCCCGTCCGGCACCGCGAGGAGGTAGGAGGTTGTTTTGCCGGACAACACACACACACATCCCATCACACACACCGCGCATCAGACATCACAGCACACAACACACAGCTCACATCACACCAACAATTACACTCCACGGATGTATGTTGAACTTATTTCGCACCGTATGTGGCCACGTATGATGTACGGTAGCTACGACGGTGCGAAATAAGTTCAACATACGACCGTGCTAATCGTCTGGGCGGGGGAACGACAACAACATTGCATGACAGCACACATCACACACCACACAGAGTACACATGACACACACGCACTTCACACGTCACATCATACACGCCACGCATGACACACACCCTTCTGCCGTGTCTCGCCCTGCCCTCTCCGCCCGACTGTGGCGCAAGACGCCGCCAGCCCAACAGACGGACGAAGCTCAGCGCCGGCTGCGATCGCGGCTGCGATCACGGCTCGCTCTTTCGGGCGTGCTGGCCGCCTCCGTGGCCTGCTGGGCCCCCTGCCACGTGCTGCGGGACCTCCACCCGGCGCTGCTGCTCCGCCAGAGGCATTCGCTGAGCATCCACTACCTGGCGGAGTGCGTGGCGATGAGCAACAGCGCCATCAACGCCGTGTTCGTAAAGAGGCTGGCGCGGAGACGCGAGCTGTCCGGCCGGGAGACGAACAGCTCCAACGTTTCAACTTCGACACGAGGACATTGAAGACACCTTCACCTGTTCGAGCTGACAGTTACTTGGGCGGTCGATTGTTCCAGCGAATAGCGGTTGGGTTACTCGACCAATCGGAGAACACCAAAATAGTGGGGGGTGGACGGGGGGATCGTCTCACATCTGATCGCACGTGTGCCGCAGGACGGGAGGTGATAAGGCGGAGCTTGGTGACTCCATCGGCATCATCAGCAGTGTCGCAGCTGTGCGTGGCTTGTAGGGGGTTTCCCGCCTTCAGGAGGCAGCACCAGTTGTATCGGGGCCCGAATAATCGACGTCCCAGTTGAGTAGATGAATCAACTTCATTCACGAACCAGGCCAGCTCTATGTGGAGATGAGAGGGGAGAGGTAGGAGGGTGCGTGGAGGGGAGTAGAGTGGGGAGGGACTGGAAAGGGCGATTATATGGAGAATCGTGAAGATCTTAAAATGTGTCCGGGATGAGACGAGGAGCCAGTGGAGATATTGGCGGATGGGAGGTGATGTGGTCTCCATTACCGGAGCGAGTGAGATGCCGAGTTTCAAATCATGCGGTGTCTCGGGTACTTCATAAACCACTGTTTGTTGAGTTGTGTGCTGGCTAATGTGAGTGCACAGAGAGGTTGACGTCACACATCGTCACAAATATCTGACCATAACCCCACCACCTTGGTGCGTGACGTCATTTATGGACGGCCCCTAACCACATATACTTATACTTGTTTCAAAGACAACGCATACACTATCAGAGCATGTTTATTTAATGTTCACCACAAGTATATGTGGTTAATGTAGACGTGACTCCTTGCAAAAGGTTTCAGTTTGGTGTTTGAACGTCTTAACACAGCTGTTTTATTGCCAGAAAGGGTAAACCCCCCCCAGAATTATTATTGTTATTTGTATTTCACGATATCTGCGGCACGCGAGCTGTGCTGGCACCACGTGCGCGGCGCTGGGCTTTAACCGTGACGTCACGCCCACGGCGCGCCAGCCAATCCGCGCGCGGGTCGCGGCCGCCTCCCAGCATCTCTGCCGCCACCGGAAGACGCCTTCCGTCCGTTTTATTTTCTCTGCCGGAAGGGGAAGATCGAGATGGCTCTACCGCCACCGGAAGAGGCGCGCGAGGCGGGCGTTGGCACCGCGTGAAGATCGCTCCGGGGAGCGATAAAACGCGGAGGTCTCTTCCGGAAGACGGCGACGTCACTCGGGGAACTTCCCCGTTCGTGTTTACGTGCGATGGAGTCGGGGTGACGTTCACGGGCATCACGGCGACGTTCACGGCGCCGTTGAGGGGCGAGCGAGGCGAGCGAGGCGAGGCAAGCAGGTAATGGTCACGGGTCTAGGTAACGCGTGACTTATTCGTGACACGGGTGGCTGTCGCGCAGTTTAAAGGGCTGGGGCGTGCGTTCAATGTTGACATGCAGCACTGAACATAGTTGAGTGTGTACACACACACACTGTGTACACTCACGTGTACACACACACTGTGTACACTCACGTGTACACACACACACTGTGTACACTCACGTGCACACACACACACACTGTACACACTCATCTGCACACACACACTGCGTACACACTCACGTGTACACACACACACTGTACACACTCACGTGTACACACACACACTGTGTACACTCACGTGTACACACACACACTGTGTACACTCACGTGTACACACACACACTGTACACACTCACGTGCACACATACACTGCGTACACACTCACGTGTACACACACACCAGAGGTGTGGACTCGAGTCATGTGACTTGGACTCGAGTCAGACTCGAGTCATGAATTTGATGACTTGCGACTCGACTTGGACTTGCATAACAATGACTTTGTCCCACCTCTGACACACACACACTGTACACACTCACGTGTACACACACACACTGTATACACTCACGTGTACACACACACACACTGTACACACTCACGTGCACACACACACTGTATACACTCACGTGTACACACACACTGTGTACACTCACGTGTACACACACACACTGTACAAACTCACGTGCACACACACTGCGTACACACTCAAGTGTACACACACACTGTACACACTCACGTGTACACATACACTGTATACACTCACGTGTACACACACACACTGTGTACACTCACGTGTACACACACACTGTGTACACTCACGTGTACACACACACTGTACACACTCACGTGCACACACACACTGTGTACACACTCACACACTGTGTACACACTCACGTGTACACACACTGTGTACACACTCACGTGTACACACACACACTGTACACACTCACGTGTACACACACATTGTGTACACACACTCACGTGTACACACACACTGTGTACACACACACTGCGTACACACTCACGTGTACACACACACCCTGCGTACAGGTGCGTGCTGGGATCCTAACACACGTGTAACATGCAGACTAGTCTGACGCTCACATGCGTGTGGAGTTGGTGAGGGGAGTCGTGGCGCTCTGGTTAGCGCAGTGCGCTACGATTACTGACCACGGCTAGCGTGAGTGGCGCGTGGCATCTGAACAGATCCGAGCCCTCTGCGAACCCTCCCTTGAGTGCACACTCCGCAGTGTGGTGATGAGTTGTCAGATAGCCCCCTTACCCCGGTGCAGTGCAGGTGCCACCTATTTAAGTGCAAAACATTTCACGGTGTGAACGTGCAAGTGGTGGGCGTGTTCCGCTTTTCCACAGAAATGCATCGGCAATATTAAAATTAACCCTGACAGAGATACCAACCAAAACTCTTCGTAACGCTACGAAGATATTTGGTCGCCGTGCGTAGCTTGTGTTTGTATCTCTCAAATCGAGTAGTGAACACTTTATTGAGACGTGTTGGAGAATAAATGTCACGTGGTACGTCTGCAATGTTTCGAGACAACCAATTGGCGGAAGCTCAAACTCTGTCGAGATGAGACAGAGTTTTCGAGAAATGGCAAGTTGTTCCAGTTGCCATCAGAAAAACGCAATGTGTTTTGTATTCCCGGTCTATCATTCCATAGAAAACACTGCATGGGACGGCTCTTATCCAGCAGTGGATTGTGCAATGCATGGTGCACACCAGTTGAAACCTATTTTGGACATAGAATGGCGTGAGGTCTATATTTAACTGAAGCATGTGTTCCCTTTTCTACAGAAAGTTCCCAATGAATGCAGAAGAAAGATTACAATGGAATCTGGAAGAGATATAAACGATAACATTCAGCTGCAAGGAGAACTTTTGGGTTTTACGAAGGTACATCTGGAGGAGGTGCACAGATTGTTTGTACCTGTGTAATCGAGTAGTGAAAGCTCTATTGAGATGTGTTGGAGAATTAAATATCATGTTTTTACAGCTGCAATATTTTAATTCAGCTGATGAAAATCTTCAGAAGTTCCAAAAATCTGTATACAAACATCAGATTCTGAATGCTAAAGCTTTCCAGTTGCACAGCATCATAAAAAAAAACGAAAACAGTCTCTAGTGATGCTCATACATCCCAGGGCGCCACGGTGACGAGATGTTAACTACCTCGCCTGGTATACTGAAGGTTGTGGGTTCAATCCAGACCCTGACGCCTGTATATTTGGAGTTTCCATGTTCTCCCCGTGGACGCGTGGATTTTTCTCCTGGTCCTCCGGTTTTTCCCTCCACATTTAGAAACATGCACTGAGAGTATTTGGCTGCGATAAATGTCGACACGATAAGCCACTTTGTTGAGCTCATCATTTCTGGCCAGGCCGCTTCTGAAAAAGAGCTGTAAAGCAGCTCAATTCGCCTTACCCAGTTAAGTAAAAAAAAATTAGTAGACGCTAACCAGGGTTGAGCATGGATAGAGTGTAGAACGGTTGTTATAGACTGCAGCAGGGACTGTACGTGGTGGATAGCAGTGTGAAAAAATCCATTGGTGTAGTGTGTATCTCTCTGCTCCCGCATCTATGCTCCATGCTTTCACTTGACCAGTGCGGTGGGGAATTGTAGAACAACACCCATGACCTGCACGGTGTGGGGTGGCCCTCATCCACCAGTGGATTGGCAAACGGGGCTGCTCATGTACAATGCTGGGTGTGCACGAAAGACTTGCAACACCCTTTCGGAGATGAATGATGCCATATATCACTGGAGCATGTGTTCCCCTTTCTTCAGAAAAGACCGGATAAAGGCAGCAGAAACTTTCAAATGAAATCTGGAAGAGATGTGAACGATAACATTCAGCTGCAAGAAGAACATTTGGATTTTATGAAGGTATTTGGTGGACGTGTTCAAGAATACAATGTCAAGTGGTACAGCTGCAATGTTTTTATACAACCAATTAAAATGTTCAGGATCTCCAATCATGAATACACATTAGAAAACCTTTCAGATACTGAATATTAAGGCTTTTAATATGCACAGCATCATCAGAATAAACATAGTTTGTACGATGCCTTCATTAATGAATAAATAAGGATGCTCATGATGCAATACCATAATTAAGGATGGATGTTAAAATCCTATGGATGTTGTTTGTGATGGTTCACGTGATAGTTCACGTGACCCCTCGTGCCACGAGAGGCTGCGATATTCACGGTGTTTTAAAAAATCGATTCTCGAATTGTGACCCTTAGTCGAGATGATTTTCTGAATCTCGAGAAAGGGAGAATCGTGCCGCCCCTATGCTCCGAGCTGGGGTCAAGCTCAACATGAGCACCGCACCCCTGTCTGCACATCTCCTTCGACCTGCCCCATCAGATACAGATGCGGTTCAACCACTTTTGTGTGTGATCCGTTGATGTCTGAATCTTGATAACTCCTTACGGCATTGTGGGATGCTGTGGGCATGAACGACGCTGTATAAAATACAGCGTCGTTCATTATTATGAACTCTACACCATGATCTGTCTACTGCTGATGAAAGTCTGCCCAAGTCATTAGTGTCGCTCACAGTTGTACAATGCGACAATGGAGCTCTTACACGAACTGATCTCGTCACTCCATCTGTACGGTGGACGTACTCTCAGCGGTGTCGGCCACCAGTTTTTAATTAAAAGTTTTTTTCGTATTTTTTACTGCAGGTGTTGCCCGAGGAGTTGATCCTGAAGATATTGGTGTGCTTGGATCCACAGAGCATTTGCCAGTCTATGCAAGTGTGCCTTTCCTGGAAGGACTTCATCAGTGAGGCTGAGCCTCTGTGGAGAAGCGTCCTGTGTACACATTACATGAAGGAGAAGAGGGCAGTGACGGGAGCTCCAGGGACCTACAGGGTATGCGAGACCTGATCTAACCAAAATCACGGCCTTGAAAGTTGCTGCGCTGTGACATTGATATTGACCTTCAGTTTTTCCTGTAATTTTACTTTATCGGGCAAAGAATAGTGATGTCATCATTAATTTAATACAAATGTGGGCGAGCTGGCATACAGTGATTGCCGCATACAGATAATTGCGAGGCAAGATTGCAGAATAATTTTTTAAAGGTGAATATTTTAAAATATATTGTTAACGGTACACGGCGATGCATACCTTTGTTGAAATGTGCTGATTTATTGACTGAAACGGGGTTTTTATTGTCTTCGTGCACCTCTGTTTCCAAAGCGCGCGGATACATTTACTGGTTATCATCATACACGTATCTTGCTCTTTCCACCGCTAACCATTCCACGCCGGTATGGTTTGTGCTTTCCTCTGCTTTAGGATCTTGTGAAAAAGTACGGACGTTGGTTCAATGGACACAACAGCCACTTGTGCTCAGCTGAAGAGGCCCAAAATATCATGTGTCCCATGGGTGTAAATGAGTGGGGAATGATTTTTGAGAGAGAACTTGGGAGAATTACTGCAAACATCCCTTTCTAATTGCTACTTTTATGAGACAACAGCTTTGAAATATGCAATTGTCATACAATACACTTCAGATTTATGCAGCCTCTACAATCTCCCACAGCTCAATATGCATTATGAAATGCAATATGTGCACATCGACTTAATTATATATTTGTTTTATGATCCTTTAGGATGAAGGGAGTGAGGTGTGTAATGTTACAGAGCAGAGGGAAAAGAGAGCAGATTATGGTAGAGGTTTGATTGAACATATTCCAGAGACATTCAGGTCTATACTTGCATGTACAAAGTAATTTATGGTGTCAATGCTCGCAAGACGATGCAGTGTAATGCACAACGGGATGATCGAGTGCGTGATTTACCTTGCACAGGTATTTTCAAGTCTCTTCAAATGGCAACATAAAAAAGTCTAATTGGTTTTCTGATCAGTCACTGGGCATTAGTCATCTCTTCTTTACAGCCCTGAGATGATGGTGTAAATTCCCCATTCCAACCACTCTTGCTTCTCACAGTGACACTAAGCACAGCATAACCCAGCAGAATTAAAAGTGTATTTTTTTATAAAGAGCATTACACAAGTAGACTTAGTTGTGCGTGGTGGTATCGGCGCTTTGGAGGCGAGGATTGGTAGGGCAGATGGGTTGTGAAATGGCCAAGCCTGCTGGGCTGACCTCCCGTGTAGTGCCTGGCTGTTCTACAGGGTTGCTTCTACGTCAAACAAATTGGTCAAACATGCCGAATCGCGGTCGTTCTGAATAGATACCTGCTTATACAACCATTTTAATGATGAAGGTGGTTGACATTTTACCAACACTTTTTTAAAATCAACTTTGCACTTACTGTTTGGGTCATAATATATGTTTAACTTTTATTTTTGTATTTATTACAGCAACACTTTTGAGACTCCCTGCAATGCTGTTATCAGAGTCCTTGTCATGTGCTACTTATGTTGTGTGTATGTATATTGAACTTCTTTCACATCACACTGAGTAGAAGGATGCACTTATTGTATCTCTTCATGTTCTAGACACGGTGAGGGAAGTATCTATTTCAATAGGCATTGGTAACTATTTTGTTGTTTTTTTTTACATACGACGATATGCAAAACTCTCCTAAATTCACCAATGGCTTATACAAAATAACTTTAATTGTCTGGTTAATTTGATCGAGGGCTTGTGATTTAAAAGGGATTGTGTCAATTGATGCCACTCAATTGTACTTGGCAGCCAACCGTGGGATGAACGCAAGTAGAAACGTCCCGTAGGTGCATTCACAAGTCCTGCAGCTCCTACAGCAATCCACACAAGGACACCATTTCAACGGGTTAATTTACTTGCTCCACATGATTACAACAAAACACAAGCACTTGTATGTGATTAAACATGTAGTACATTGATAACTTTATTCTGTTTTGTAAGAAGATCTGGAATAAAAATGTCCATGCTGTGTGTAATTATGTAAAGCTTCTCATGCATATCGAGAATGGACTGTCCACTCGTGCTCATGGTTGGATATATATTTTTAAATAAATTATATTTTATTGGTCAAACTCTGGAGCATCCCGGGTTTGTTAAGGTCTGTTTAAAGTTCAAAACTGATTTTCGAGATTTTGGTGTGAACAAACATGAACACTGAAAATGAGCCCTGAAGCTATAATCTATTATATGAGGGAGCACTTGCTATCTTGGCACTGCGACCAAGATACAGACCGCAATTTGGGAGGCCATCGTATTTACAATTTGCTCCATTATTGGTTGCAGCCGTGGTGTGATGATAGTGGAACGTGTTCAGTTGAGAATCGAATCGCATTCAAAGAGGAGTGTTGAGAGAAATGCGCAGGTTTGGGTCGGGCGCATGTTTGACGAATACACATTGCTTATCAAATTAATTGATTGATCCATTAATACTCGATTTCTGAACGGCTCTTTAACTTAAACTTACCGGCCGATGCCCTCTATGGCTCCATCATGTGCTGCAAAAGCAGTGTGACTGCTGTGGCGATGAACACGTTGAAGGCACGGAATAGTGCGGGGCTCCGGTTTGTATCTGCGGGGAGACATGAGGCAGACACTCGGGCACTGATGGATGTTTGACTTGAGCTGCGAAAAACCCGACGAGCCATGAAGATCAATCTGACAGCTGTCCAGCCCGAGCTGGCGTGGTGGAACATCGGAGAGGAAGAAGTTAAGTGGTCAGATAAAACACACGTCTTCAGAACCCAAACGTGGTACTCTGGTAAGTCGCGTGGCGTTTTTACCCAAAAGAGCTCTGCTAAGACCTTTTCGAGATCAATTTCACACATTGCCTGTTTGCATTAAATACTTAAAGTTTTGCTTTCATAGTGGATATAATTTTCAGTTACGTGCAACCGTGTTGCCATCGTTTATATTCTATATTCTATGCCATCGTGTACTTCATGCACATTTCACATGGATCGTTTATGGAAGTGTACGCAATGTTTTTGCGCTGAGTGCATTTCGTATCGGGGCCGTGGTAACTCTGCACGTGGCTGGAATGCGGCGCCGTGGAGGCAGCGGCAGTTTGTGGATCACAACAAATGTCGTGGAACTTCCTTCCCGTGGACATTGCGGTGCCGTGCCCTGGCTTGCCAGGAGATGGCAGAACAGCTAAAATGTGGATTCTACCTGCTCCGTCTGCAGTGGAAGGAGTCCATAATAGAGGTTTTCTTTGGGTTAGATCGCGTAAAAATATAAATGTGTCGTTAAAACCCGCCACCACCAGACACAGCCAACTAGTAAGGGTTGTCACGTAAACAGAACGTGCCAATTCGTCACTAGTACAGCACTAACCGGTGTGTTGGAGAGCCAAGCCACAACATTTACAATCTCAGTACGACGTTCGTCAGTAATTACAATTAGCTTCATCAGGCGACAGCCAGATTTGTGGAGAAGTCTAACTGTTGCGTTCCTTATATAGAGGCGTAGATGTGGTGACCACGCTTCTGCGCTCTTTCCCTAAGTTGTGTAATACAAGATTCCTCATGCGATGTTCACACCACTCCATTTCGATGTTTGTTAAACTGCAAGTGGGAAGACATCGATGTGCAGAGAGAACATCCACACCGATGAGAGGAGGTAGAGGTTTCAGAGAAGAACGCGCGATTACAAGGGGGCACAGCAAGTGGCATGAGACGCGCTTTGCTGAGGAAAAGATGCACGCATGGCAAATGTACCGCTCCATCGCCAGGCCGAGAACAACCCCGCGAATGAGAGGCGGGGAGCTCTCAAATGCTTGAGACAATCTCTAACTGATCGCAGTGGTGCTCCTTCTTAAGCTGGGGTGCACGCTGTACCCCCTGGGGTGCGAGACGTGCCAGATTTGTTTTAGAAGGTAAATCATCGAAACACAAATTAAGCACGGGCACATAAGTACAACTACTCTGTTTCATCAAACATATGTATTTATTCACATTATACACTTTTACCGATTGAGACCCAAAGCAGTGCAAGGCTGCAGTAAAGTTGTTGTGCTCATGGTCGACAGGACCGTCAATCTTGTTGTTAGAGTGGTGGTGGTGGTGCTAGATGGTGGTGGTAGCGGTTGTTGTACCTGGATGCACTGTGACGGTGATGGTCGCCGTGCCGAAGCCCACCGAGTTGCCGGCCCGGCAGGAGAAGCGGCCACTATCAGCCGCGGTTAGCGGTGGCCCCACGTGGAGAACTTGCCCCTTCTGGGCATCGAGCATTGCATCATTCCTGAAGCAAACGAGGGGTCTTTTAGACGAACGCGTCGGCACAACCGCAGTCAATCGAATCGAAAGTCAGGTCTCGGGCGTTAGATTGAGAGGAAGCCTTACTTGCTCCACGCGTATTCTGTAACCGCTGGGTTGGCATCAGCTGCACAGGTCAGGGTTCCTTCTTTGCCCACAAACCAATCATCCTGGTAGCCAGTGATCGTCACCTTTGGTTGATCTACGGAGAAAGCGACACATTCACGACGTTGTCAATCAATTGAAACGTTGTGGATTCGAATCTTCGGTTTTAATCTGCGACCCCGGGCCGCCCGGTGAACATGGAGACCGGCAGCAGTGGTTTTCTCAAGGAGACCAAGCTCACAGTCTCGTGCAGTATTATCTGCTGCTCGGGTTGAACATTTACGGTGAGGATTACTGTGACAACAAATTATAATTTTACATTTTAAAGTTCAATTCCAATCACGACCATAATAACATTTTTAAAAGTATAGGTGGCATCGCTGGGGCACGTTTACGGTGGTGAGGATGCAGCAGCACAAGGTGTGTGAACACGAGGTCGAAGGTTAGGCTGTGTGCCATCGGTAGGTTCGTTTGTCATGCGATGTTTACGGCTTAATTTTGCACCTTGGTAGAATTTTGCAGCCTTTAGTCAATCCACTGCTGGATGATGGCCTCGCCACGACATGTCCCGATAGCCATAGTTGCTGCGAAAGTCGTTGTTGGTTTGCTGACAGGTCAGATGGAACGCTGTTTCGGGGGAATTATATCGGCACACCACATCTATCTCGCCAATGGTGCAGTGGTCATCACATTGTTGGAAATTAGGGTGCAAGGATACTTATTGTACTCTATGCTAATAACCTTTACTTCAAGCCAGCCTAGCAGCGTTCCGGAAAATAACGGAGAAAACTAAACCCCCCAGGACATCACTCACAATTGTCAGCCGTGGCTGGGAATCAAAACCTGGTCCCCCGTGTTCGCTGCGGGGTGCACTGACCCCTGCAGAACCACCGTTTTACCTCCCTTACTACGCCGCTGTGCACTTGTTGAGATGAGACTGACAAGCGATGTTTTGGAAAGGCTTCCCATTGGCTTACAGTGAATGTTAAGGGTGATGGTCATCTCCACGTTGGCTGTCATGGCAGGGTGCCGCACCCTGCAGGTGAGGTTCCTCCCGTGATTCTCGTATGTGGGCACCATCCAGTACTCGCTCTTTAGGGTCTCTGTGTTGTTGGGGTTGACCTCAAAGAGCTGGGAGACGCGCCCTACGTTCGGGTGCTCTGACCAAGTGACGAGGCCTGCGGGTTTCCCGCTCCAGGCCACGCACGTGGCCACCGCCATCTCCGCTGCACCGCCATCCACCAGGTCAGTGCTGCTCATCTCGAGGGTGGCTTTCGGTGAAACTGAGAAACACAGAGGGGGAAGGGGGTGAAGGTGATACCGTGGATGTCAGCGCCACGTCAAGTACAGGAGCGATATTTATTTACTTATCCAGGAAAGCCTCACTGAGTCTCAAAACTCGTTTCAAGAGGGTGCTGCTGCATTGGGGGGATATTTGCCCAATTCCATGTCAGGAGTGCTTGGAATGTGGAAGAAAACCGAAGCGCCCGGAGAAAACCCTCGAATGTGCAGGGAATGACATCAAATGTCCATACGGACCGGTTCGCAAACCCACTTGCTGTACTGTAATCATCTGCCCACTTTTGAGTATGCAAATCTCCCCACACCGCCAGAACGTACAAAGCACAATTCCGTTGGCTCTGAGAAGTTGAGCACGGAGCAAGGAGCAGGGGGCAGGGGGCACGGTCAGCAGGGGGCAGGGAGCAGGGAGCAGGGGGCAGGGGGCACCGCGACGCGTGACCGTGGCGGGCGCAGCGGCCTGGCGCTGAGATCTGTGCAGTCGCCGCTGTGTAGAAGAACTCCACGTTGCATTTATCACTTTTAGATTTAAAATGAAAAGCAATGAATGAAATCCCGTACTGTACTTGGACTCGACACTTGCAAGAGCATGCTGCACAATCACCTGGCCGCTGAGCATCCCGCAGAGATGGAAGCGTCTCGCTCTATTCTACATCCTTCAGCAGAATGGACATAATTGCACCTCCTGCCTCTCACATTACTCCAAGACACTGGTGGAACCAACAACTTCGTCAGAACATCAGCAGGCCGATGCAGACGTATGTGGACAGTTAAAGACACAAGCCACAGTCGTGTGATTGTGGCCATGCATCCCAAACTCTGGACCGTATAGCTAAACCCATAGAGACACCTTGAGAGACCGTGCATGGAGACTCATAGAGATACATGGAGACTCATAGAGATACATGGAAACTAATCGGGATACATGGAGACTCATCGGGATACATGCAAGGCAACACAGTGGTGCATGCGCCTGTGGCCATGCAGCTCCAAACTAAGGACCGCAGAGTAAGCCCACTGTAGTCCTTCAACGGAGAAGGAACATCAACCCGACACGATCTCTCTCTCTCTCCTGAAGCCCTCTCCGTCGTGGCCAGCAGCTGACCTCGACATTGGCATCGAGCTCATACGCGTCTTCATGCTGATGCTGCTGCTGCAGCTGCATTCGCGCGCGAGAAAAGCGAAGGGTGGAGGCCGTCAACCCGCGCTGGGAGGGGAAGTTCCCACGGCTCGCGTCGAGGTGCGTGCCACCCACTGTAGAGTTCGAGGGTGAAGGATATTTCCCGAGCGTCCAGGGCGCTGATGAAGCAGAAGAAGTCTCCGTCATCCTGCAGTTCCAGGTTTTTTATGGCGATGGAGGCGTCTTTAAGTTCGGGGTCCATGTTGGTGAACTCCAGACGCCGGGAGTAGCTGCCGTGGAAGTCGGTGGAGTTGAGTCCGCGTCTGTTCCTGTAGGCAATCTGCACTCGGTCCGCGTACTCTGATTTGAACCAGATGATGCTGTCTGGCGACTCGGAGCCTGGGTAGAGGCAGCGCAGGGTGACGGATCCGCCCAGGTGCCCTTTCACGTTGACCTGCCCGGCCTCGGCCACAGACAGGAGGAGGATTCCTGAGCGTGGCAAGGCGGAGGAGGGTGGCACACAGAGGGAGGGAGATGACAAAGGACACGGGAGAGAGAAGTAGCGAAGGGAAAGGCACGGAGAGAATTGAGACGTCATAATCGGCATCGGCCATGGTCAATCTACTGCTGGATGAAGGCCCCGTGAATCCGTCTCTACCATCGCGATGACTGTTCTGACACGCTACTCTCTACCGAGCACCTGGAGACGAGCTGTTTTAATCGTGAAGTGTTTTCCAAAAAAACAATATTGGAGAAATAAACGCAGACCGTAATTATAAACGTATAACATGTTGACCGTTTCAGATTTGTCAATGGTGAAGTAATGATAACTAAAGGAAATACATTACAGGGAATTGTAATGTTGGGTGTGAACAGCGAATGCAATGCATTCAAACTCCAAGTTCCCCTATTGACTAAACAACGTGAATTCAGAATGTGTCCAGACGTGAACATTCTTACCGTGAATGAAGAGTAGCAGCAGTGGCCCACCACTCGTACCCAGACGCATCATCTTCACCTCGGCCAAAATGTCTCCTTCGCGAACACCCTTCTCGCGTGTAAACGACCAGATTATTGCCCTTGGACTTGAAACTTTATATGTGTCAGTCAATCACGCAATTGAAGAAATGAGAATTTGCCTCGAGCTCAAAAGGGCGAATTCCTTGCGGGTGATTCACAAGGGAGGGGGAGGGAGGGGAGGGGGATGGAGGAGAGGGGCCCCAATCGGCCCGCGGGGTCCACGGAGGCAGGGACCCGAGTCGGGCCCCTGTCGATCAGAAGGCGACACTTGACGGTGATGATGCAGGATTTACAAATCTGCCATTGACGCAAAAAAAATTCTGCGCAAACTTGAGTGCAGACCGGAACACAGATCCACAACACTCACAGATGTACAGCATTGCATGTACAAACCGCCCCCCCCCGCCAGCCTTATCCAGACCACCAACTCGAAAGAACTGAATGTATAGCCATTTTGCTTCCAGAGGAAAATGGTAGACGCGAACCTTGATGTCTGTATTGGACCGATGAGTCCTAACGAGGACGGGACTGCTGCCTGTTGTAGGGACGGCCACACTTTCTCAACTGTATCAGTCGGTGGTCCACTTGAAAAAATGTCCACACGTTCAGTTGCCTCGAGCTGGTGGTCTGAATAAGGCTCAGAGCTTTTGTTCACGCAATGCTGTAACCCCCTCGTGTGTGTTGTGAAATCTATATGGGATCGAGTGCAGCGATGTAGGGGTTATATGATGATGTTAATGCGATATCCATGCTCTTACCAATATAACACACTTTGGACTCCGCTATACGGTAAAGATGGAACTTTATTGAAATGGGAGCGTGGGCTCTAAACACTCACACCCCTCCCCCGCATCTGTCCACACAGCAGTGTGCAATGATACACCGACCCTGACGCCTGCCGTATATTTAGAGATTGCGTGGATTTCTCTCTCTCTCCGTGGTCGAGTGGATTTTTCTCTGGGCCCTTTTGATTTTTCCTTCCACATTTAGAATCATGCGTTTAGATCATTTGGTTGCGATACATTTCCTCGTGATAAACCACTTCGTTGAGCTGTCTGTTGTGGACACGCCGCTTCTGAAAAAGAGCTACATGGCTCATTGAGATGTTCCTGCTAAAATAAGTGTTGGTAGTGTGGTGGGGCAAAGGGTGTGTACTGCTCTTCCAAGATGCCTGACCAGCGTGGATGAGTAGGCCAAATACCCACGAGAAGGGCTCTCGAGAACTCCTTCTTGCGCAGGCCAATCAAGCAGCAGTGGTGTAAGGGAGTAATTGCAGAGCTGCGCATTTCCATTTTATAGGAAGCCATTGGAGCGATGCACTTTTAAATCTAAATTGAAAACAAATGTCTTAATAACCGATTTTTTGTATTTATTTTGTCCTTCCCCCGCACATCCGACTAGCACGGTTGGCTCCGTATGGTGCGAATGAAGTTCAACATACGGTACATGCATATTGCATACATATAAATTGCTCTAATGGGTACCCCGGGACATTATTAAGACACGCGGTCTCGCCTTAACTCGCGTGCCTTGTGGTGGCTCAAGGAATTCAAGCCCATGGAAATGACCATCGTCTCATTGGTGACATTGTATGGCAGCGACACGTTGTGGGCCAGCAGACCTCGACATTGGCATGGAGCCCTTGAACACGTCACTGCCATGCACAATAATGTGTTGCTGTGTTAACTTCACCTGTACAGGTTGCAGTCTCTAAAATAATACAACACGTCCATTGAACTTCCATAAGGGAACCAGCCTCACTATCTTTGAAATGCCTCCACAATTCTGACTCAAACGTACGGGTTACTGCAGTGGGACCGATCTCCTCCCCACACAGCCCAACACCACACCCATCGCTGATCATTGCCGATTAACGGAGTCGGCCGCAATCCCCACGCTTTCTCCTCAGCATCAGGCAATTTGGCAGAAACACTGAGATCTTTATTTCATCTCCATGCTGGCACAATGGTATATTTTATTTACCCTACATCATTATGCAAATTGAGAGCAATGGAAACTCTACGTTCCAAAAGGAGCCAGAATATTTGCGTTGTGCGTGTTTCTCAGTTTGTCGTGTCTAACACAAGACCTCACCTTCAACGTCAAACATCGGATGTCCCAAATTGGTGACATAAGCTTAAAAAACTATAATAAACATCTTCGTAGTCGGATTTTTTTTACTTTTGCAAAGTCAAATGTGCTCATAGTATCTGCCCCCCCTCTCCCTGATGGGTCGTGTCTATTCAACTCAATAGCGGAGGTGTGAAATTACGGAACGTGCCAACTACGATCGTTGTTTGTAGTAGAAATATCACAACTGTGAAATAACTGGAAATGTCTAAACTTTACAAGATTTTCCCCTGTTCGAACGGCAAGCTTGTTAACACACCCTGGATTGCATTCTTATTTTCTTCCAAGTCAGTATCTACACGAAAAACTTAAAATGTTTGAGCGTGTAAAGCGATTTATTGTCACAAGAGCATTTTCAAAAAAAGATGCATAATAAAGGCCAAACTGTTTCGTTTCCACTTTGTAGTGCATAGGAAGGATGTGTAGTCGAACACATTTGTATAACACCATGCATATGCTTAATTCCCATACCCATTCTACTATTTCTACAAACACAACTATCTTTTGTTTGAAAAAAGAATTACTCTAAATCATATATCCATTATTTAGAAACCAAATTATAGATCACTCCAGCCATGATTAGCCAACATCGTATATTGTTCAACACAGTTATTTAAAAGAGTAAGTTAAAAGCAACGTTAACCAGCACGAATTTATAAGTGCTGCGTACAGGTGAGGGTCGCGAACGCGAGTGTACAAATAGCAATTAGGAATCGGATACGCAGCGCGCTGTTTTATCACCAAAATAAACATCACGGAGCACAATGAGCAGCATGAGGTCGCTTGCGCAGAGCCTGCGTGTGCCGGTTATAAGGGCACTCAGAGTTTGAGTGAAAGAGACATTAAATATTGCCACCAACAGCACTGCAAGTGAAATGATCACGGGGCGCGCAGCCTGTGGTGTGGTGGGTAGCATTCAGCGAATGAATAAACCCGCACTTACATCAAAACCACTCACGAAATAATATTTAACAGCAAATAATAAACACATTTGCCGTAAGTTGATACATGTGTTTGTGATCTTAGATTTTTTGTTGTATGATTGCATCAAGTTCAAAATAAATGTAAATTATGCTTGTCACAACTCTCAGCATATTCCCTTCTCTGCCACGAAGCTTCAACTCGCACAGCACAAAGTGCACACGCACTTCGGTTAAAACCCAGAAAGTGGAGAATTTAATTCAGAATCCATAAGAACAATCACCAATACTAACTATACAGTATTACACAATTTTTTAATTTACAATTATTTTACACCTGTAAAAAGCACCATACCCCCCCCCCCCCCCCTGGTGGTACAATGCCCCATTTTTTGACAAAAATCCACACTATATCCGTAACTTGTACCGTCTTTATTTCAGTAACTTATAAACAGAGAATTATTCTCCAGTGCCTCTTAAGAACAAAACATAAGGTCATGATATACTTTCTGTAGTGACGAGCGCTTTGGCTGTTTGTACAGTATCTATGAGTGATTGGAGTGTTGGAATTTCCGATGCTTCGACACCAAGCTTCTCAATCTGCCATGAAAAAAACACACGCCGTGTGGGCAAAGGGAAGGAGAGAAAACATCATCAATATTTACTTTCTACAACACTTTTTGTACATATTAACATTTTATAAATCCCGTTACCATACTTCTAACACAACTGCGTTCAGCATGAACGTTCAACACAAAATCTGTTTGTCATTGTGAAATAGAATCTTTACCGACGCGAACACTTTCTCCGAGTGCTGGATAAAATATTTCAGGTATGCGCAGGCAAACCCACGTCAACCAACACAACGGAGACACAGCTGTGGCTCCCGCACAATAGACCTGCCCCCCTCACGCCCCCCACTCCCCTGCAGAGAGAGGCGAGACTTGGACCGTGCTCTACGACCAAAGCCACCTTGTGATCTACAAATCTTAATTCTCTACAAGCCTAAGTGGAATAGCTTGATTGCCCTGCACACTCGTGTTCTGGTTCAATGGGATTATTCTATAATGGACAAAATGCTCTCCATCACGCTGTTATGCCAAGGGCAGCTCTACACATACATGTAGAGCACCACAACAGTAGATGTGCGTGCATCAAGTGCCCTTCACAATAAAAAATGCCTGCGATGGCTCTGTCCACAGTTTCAACTTGTTTTAATTTCACAAGTCACACACAATTTCCACACATTCACCGAGTTAAAAACAAGGCCCGCTGTTTGTCTGCGCTGTCTTAAGACGCGGTCACACTCACACGCTGTACAAATCCACACTGCACAAGCGCTGACGAGACTTTCTCTGCCCTTCCGCCGTTACCTGGTGGCGGAAGGCCTGCGTATCCAGGTAGAGCTGTAATCGGATTTTGTCATCGTCCGTCAGCCCTGTGCCGCTTGCTGCTGCTGCCGCCGCTGTCGCCCCTGACCCCGTTTTTCTCGCCTGCTTCAGCCTCTTCAGGCTCTCTTCCATCTTGCGCACGGACGTGAGTACGTCGGAGACCGTCTCGTGGTACCTGCGCGCATTGCGGCAAAGGAAACACACCGATGCATTCTAACGCGTGAGGTGGTAACGATGGCGTTGTGTGGCTGCACCACTGGCGTTGGGTGGCTTCTGAAACCGGTCCCCTCCCGTTCCCAGGGAGGGTGCGCGCCTCCAAGGCCATGATGAAGCTGTGCTCCCATGCAACCAGAGTTGATTGCAACCCCATTGGTGGTCAAGATGAGATAATTCGAGGATAAATCGAATGTAAAACTGTAACAATGGTAACTATCCTATCTCCACCTACACACATATTTTATCACCCACTAGTCCAGACGAGTCTGTTATCTCTTTACTCTGGAATGTGTGACCCAAATTAAAACATGCGTGTATCTAGCCTACAAAACAGTACCTAGTTCCATTGAACAATTATATATTCCACACAATGACGGCTTACTTCATTGTTCCAGTCCAGGCTCAAGACCTTACTCTTTTTCTCTGCATATGACCAACTGGCGATAAAATAAAAAATTTCAACCGTTTCCGTACGGCGTCTTGGAACTCCCGTCGCGTCTAGACGCTCGGTGAGTCCGCGCTGCGTTGGTCTCGATGCGTCACCTCTCCGTGCTTTTCCGCAACGAGTCGAGGATCCAGGCGTGCAGGCGAGCGTGCTCCACGGCGCCCGTGTGCTCGCTCAGCATCTGCTCCAAGGGTCGGAGCGCATTCTCCACGTAGGGCGAGGGCCTGCTAGGGGCATCCTGCAAAGAGACAGACGCAGATCCCCAGTATAGCCTTAACAGACTGTTGGGGCAAGATAGTGAGCACCTATGAAGGCCGGCACGGCACACGAGGTGGCAGGCCAGCACCATGCCCGACCGTCTTTGTCTCCCTAGTGGCGATGTTTTACACACCACACCAGGTACTCATTTGAGGCTGAGTCGACCTAGGGGAGGCCCAGGGCCAGTTGAAATAATCGGCACTGGTGTTGGCACATGAACGGGAATCGAACTCGGGTTGCCGGATTCGTAGCCCAGCGTGCTAACCGCGACGCCGCCACTCCCCAAACCGTACACACACAAGCTTATCAAGAGCACGTGCATTTGCGGTGTACACACAAACAGTTCTGTAAAGGTGCACCAATACAATTGTTTTCTCCAGAGCCTCTCCCTCTCTCGAGGGTAACTTGGTTGGCTCGCCCACACAGAGTACCCACCACGACTCCACCGGACACAACCTGCTCATCAACTGTGGTGCAGCCCTTTACACTGCTGCGTGGGCACAGGCGGGCAGGGTACTGAAGAAACCTGTCCTTCGTTTCAACTGCTGCGCCGGGAGATTGAACCTGCGAACTTCAGTGCTCGCCCCGAGCTATGAACGCTATGATACATGTGGCATTGCCTTTGTACTGTCCACCTTTTGGTGTTCTCTGGTCTCACAATGGCGAGACTATGGCATCAAGAAGGCGGTCTCTGGTGGAGGCCAATCAGTTTAGAAGACAATGCATATTTTATCAGAGAACTTTCGTTTGCATGTTCACCACAAGTACGTTTTGTTAATGCAGACATGACTCCTTGCAAAAGCTATCTACTTGGTGTTTGAACATCTTAACACCTCCTGGTTTATTGCCAGAAAGGGTAAAAACCTATTCTTATTTTTCATAACTTCAGTGTGCTCATCATTGCAACATCCGCCCCGATATAGGAACTTATGGTAATTCATGCGTGAATAGGGTTTCTATAAACACACAGCCTTAATTGTCTTTTGCGTCCTCGCAGAGCACAGTTAAGGTCATTTAAATGTGTATCAGATAGTTCCATAGGGGCATCAGAAAGGTTTTGTTCAATATTGTGCAATCTATATTGGAAGACACAATCCTAAACCTAAAGTCGCTTTGCTCTTGTAAATACCAAAACAGTGACTGTCTAACGTACATTTCAAGTTTTGTTGCCGTTAAAAACAGACTGAAAAGTGATGGCCCAGTAGAAGGCTGTAGAGAGATTGTAGCTGTAAGGGAGGGTACCGTGACATCACGAAGGTGATAAAAACAAACAACTAACCATGAATGTAAGGTTTAGGGCTAATAAAGAGACCCATGTGTGTGGGGTGGCCCATGGATATTTTGTTTGTTTTGGGTGGGGTTCTCCTTTGGGGAGCGGTGGTTCAGCAGTTAGCGTGCAATGCTAAAAACCCGGCAACCCGAGTTCGATTCCTGCTCACAATCAACGCCAGTGACAATTATCCGAACCAGTCCTGAGCCTCCCCTATGTAGACTTAGCCTCAAATGCGATGTGTAAACATCGTCACTCACCCCCTCATGTGCCGTGCCGACCTTCATAGGTGCTCGCTAACAGCGCTTGCCCAAAGAGTCTTACAGCTACACGAGGGATCTTTGCCCTTCTCCATGACGATCGTACTACGACTTACGTCGCTTCCCAGCCCTCTGGTGAAGGGCGGAGAGCTCAGATATTATTTAAAGCCGATGTTAGCTGTAACCAATAATCCCAGGTCGCCAGGATCACAGCAGTGCTGTAACCTCGACATGGCCACCTCCTCCTTGATTAAATGTTGCACATTGAACAACCATGACACTGCCACGTTAGGGACTAAAATCAAACAAAGTCCTCCTTCACAGCCATGACCAGGCCACTGCTGGAAGCATGCTTCCACAAGCCATCTCCGCCTATCGCAGTCGTCCTTCCTAGCGGCCTGCATCTCACCCTCAAAGTTGCGCTACCTTGCTGACCAACTGCCTGTTTCGCCATGCTGAGAAACTCCTCTGGCACTCATTACCAACCTGTTCTCCACTAAATTACAGTTTGCAGCCAAGTCGAAAGTCACCACTTGCCATTCTTATTCTGGATTACTTATGGTGATGAGGTTCACAGTAGGCATTGACATATCGTCAAAATCATCCAGTCTCACAATCAGTGATCCATGTGTATGTTGAACTTCTTTAGCACCGTGCATAGACAATCGTGCTAATCGGAGGTATAATTACGATGCTCGTGCGGGGCGTCGTGGTGCGTGCGGGGCATCGTGGTGCGTGCGGGGCGTCGTGGTGCGTGGGGCGCGCCTGCTCGCCTTGTTGGTGCGGCGGTAGAGCCGCGGCACCTCCTGGGCACCACGCAGGCAGCCCGAGCACAGCTCGGCGAGCTCCCCCGTGATGCGCGTGCCGCACGCCGGTACGGCCCCCTCCAGGGCCGCTCGCGACTCCGCCAGCGCGCCTACAGCAGAGGAAAGCACACCGCCTGCACGTGACGCTGCAGTGCGGGGGCACCTCGCGCGTGCCACTGCAACGTGACGGGAGCCGAGGGGGTCATGTTCTGGGGCGCATTCCACGAGACGATCACGACTACGGTAACTTTCACAAATGTTGCAAACTATTTCATTCCTATGTTTAAAACAATGTTTTCAATGAATACTGATTTTCTTTCTGTTTAACCGAAAGAAAATAATTTTTGCAGAACAAGCTGCGGTGATTGTATTTTTAATGCACCATTTACAACTGTGTAGGTTTTCGCAGTTTTGCTGGAGGGCTCTCCGGGATCACTCGCCATCGACGTTAGCCGTGCCTGCCAATCAAACCGAGGTCACCGGGTTCATAGTGCAGGGCGCGCCAACCACTGTGCAAACACGCAGCCCTGCCCGAGTGGTGATTGTGGTTACGTGGTAGACGAGGCAAATAAAGTCACATGTTGGAGTACACAGCATCAGTACTTTCATGAGCGCTAGCATGGCGGCACCTAGAAATGTGTAGACATGGACCACCACTACGTCTCTAATCCGCAGCACCCTCCGCCCACGCGAGGTCCTGTGAGTGCGGTATTGAGCGTGCCGGAGCGATGGAGCCTACCGGAGAGGCTGTCGTAGTCTTTGAACCCCAAGAGGTCCAACCGGGGCTTGATCACAGTCTGCAAAAAGTCTTCAAGCTGAAAAAGAACAAGGCATTTGGGCCCATACAATGTAGCACGGCATAATAATTGCATTACACATCATCACTTTATAAAACAAAGCTATTCTGCTCAAACTAAACATTTTTAATCCCATCAGGTTTCGGTGTTGTCAACGTCAATATTTTACATTGGTAACCATGACAAACAACAGATTTCCCATTGTATGTTCATAGTACTCACTAGCAGACCATTACTAGGCTGCACACTTGCCATGGCGTATGAATGGATGTTATAAATGATAACAGCCAACGTGAATACGGTTGATTCCCACTTTAAAAGTATGATGCATCACTGGTTGGGTGTATGATCAATATGCTACTGTCTTGGCAGGCAAGTTACATCACAACGTAGCGTTGTTCAATACGATGTAATACTACACAGTCATACACTATTCTCAGTGTAAGATATCACTTTCAGGAGATTAGCATTGTGATGACGCACCCAAATTAACTGCACTCATTCGAGGCTATTCATAGTTTCAAAGTTTTTGTGGAGGTAAAACTATTCTAGAAACCTACATCGACACACGTATTCCCTGCCATATTATGTGCATCCAATTTCAATTGCTTACGATATTAGCTTACAATTCAAACATTTTTAAGTTTCAATCATTGTGGCGGTTGGGTGTGTCCACTTAGCCATAGCAGAGAGGTCTAGCAAATGTAAATGTGTGATGGTGGGGTGTGGGAACATCAGAATTGCCCGTGATGACGTCTTGACCTTTGTATACAAAAAACCTCTGTTTTAGTTTACAGCCCTTTTGTCCAGCCATATCACGTGGGCCGAGTGGGTGTTTGATCATTGTGGGTGCATGAGTGGGTGTGTGATCACTGTGGGGTGTAAATGGGTGTGTAACCACTATGGGTGTGTAACCGCTGTGGGTGTGATCATTCTTTGACCATTCTGGCACAAGCGTCGGGTGACGTCACCGCCACTTAGTGGCGAATGGCGGTTGTTGTTGTTGTTGTGACCATTCTACACAACACTGCTCGGTGTGCGCGCTGGTGAAGGGCGAGGTGTGGAACTGGTTCAGATATCACTCGCCACCGACGTCAGCCGTGGCTGGGAAACAAACTAATCAGAGCGCAGTGCACAAACCACTCACTGCGCCACGCACAAAACCTACCAAACGTAAATTTTGATTTAGCTTTAAAATATATAAACAAACCCTGTACAATACAAAATATAGCTACACACAAAGTATGGACTAATTTTTTTTTACGAAAATATATCAACAACTGACGTACCTTTTTCTGTATCCTGTCACTATCGCCAACGACTGATGCCAGCTGGCCACATGACGGGGCTTTGGAGCTCGACACATCAGAGGCGGTCCTGCCCGTGTGATTCTCCTCGCCACCCAGGGACTGCACCGAGGGCGACCGCTTCACCCCCGCGCCACCGTAGGCGTTGACCGCACCGTGCAGTTCGTGCTGATGTTGATGCTGCTGAAGCATGGAGCCAAACCCGGGGGTGGACTGCGACGGCTTGAGCCCTCCACCCTCCCGTCGTGGATGGTCGTGCGGGTCGGGGGCCGGAGGCTCCAGCAGCTGCATGAAAGTCACAGCGAGTAATGCAGAGGGGCAATCAAGTATCGCACCACCTGAGTGTCCGTCAGAACACTGAGCCTGTACCACAAAAATACTCGGTTTGAAACCAGGGCAGCCCCTCAATCATCAAACCAGGATGCCAATGCCGACACAAACTAAGCGATAGGTTTAGTTATTCACTCAATTAAGATGAGATTAAACATGTAACCAGACATGAGATGAATAACCTTTGTGTTTGTGCACCACTTCCCCTCGGCAGTATCACCAATAATTATTGGTAATATATCTATAATTAGCATTGCAATACATGACAGCACATTACAGATCGCCACCTAGTGTTGGCTCAGACTCGAGCAGTATTGCTGTGGCCTGATGTGAGAGACGCTCTGATGCTACTGGAATCCAAAGGTAAGATAGACAAAACTAATTAATCCAATCAAACAAGATGAAAAACACAATTTAAGTCAACAATGCCACTTCTAAGTGAAATTGCCAGGTTTGGTTGATTTCTGCTCTGCACTCTGAGGACCCACACGTGGTCTCACATTCTGACCTCTTGCATCCAGATGGCATAACGAGCCAGCATCTGCAGCGTGACCTTCCAAAAGCGATGAGCCAGGGGCGGCAGGTACACGGGGTCGGCCCAGCACCTCTGCAGACACATCCACAGCCCGTGGGTAGCGTGGAGCCGGAACTCACTGTCAGCTGCACAGGGGACACGGCAGGGAGCCGCATATTACATGCAACAACATTGTTGCGTGCAAATAGGCATTACATTTAAATGCTGTAAGTCATTCATATTTTCAATGCATAAAAAGGCAAGCATGCAGCTTTTTTCATACATAATTCTGTAGAAATATTTAAATAGAAAATAAAGCACAGCATATACCACCCAGCATGAGCTCTACAATGTATGAAGCTTGAGAAATACAGCATCAAAAGGCATGACCCTCGCGATACAGAGGGCCAAGCCGGATGCACCGTAAAACCTTTGCGGTGTTGTGGGTGGGTAATGTCAGGTGGAGACGACTGACCTGGTGCCGGCTGGAGCCCCGAATGCAGCGCACTCTCCAGGTTTTCAACCAATTCCTTGAACCTGTATAGCCGAGACAAAAATCCAATCCCTAAGGTTGTGTCAGCATCACTAACAGTCCAATCCCCATCATCAAGCATCGCCGCAAGTGGGCTTGGGCAGGACATGATGCTAGAAGGGATGAGGGCCGATGGTCAACAATAATCATGGGTAAGCAGCTTGGGGGAAAAAAGTGTCAGAGAGAGCATCCACCAAAGAGGAGCGGGGAATCAGCTCGTGTGCGGGTGCTGGGTGGATTGTTACGTATATCTATTGAACTTCTTTCGTACCGTACGTAGCCAACCGTGCTAATCGGAGGTGCAGGGGAAGGAAAAGAAACTAAACACAAAAAAACAGAACTGTGAGGGATGGAGGTGGCTTGGGGGCCTTCATCTAACAGTGGATCGATCGTGACAAACATTAAATTACTCTCATTTGATCACAACATTAACGATGTAGTTTCCTTCATTGCAGTTAAAGTTTGTACATAGGGGCATGTGTCAGAGGGAAATGTAGGTGGGAGTAAGTCATATTTATACATGACTTAATCTGATAATTGGATCTTTAAATATAATCCACCTACAAAAAGCGATTACATACACATTCTGTAAAACAGGCAAGACCAAACGTGTATATGTGTAAGCTATGGAAAAAGTCTGTACATGATAGTTACATTCGTCAGCCGAACACAAGACGCTACAGGCCATAGACAGCACGTGCAATCGTGGTGCATGAAACCCACACACAATGGGGCTGCTCTGGTCGGTAATGTTGCTGAATGATGGGATGTTATTCATGCTTGCATTATCCCTTCACGGCAAGCAGAAAGGAAAATGAGCCTCCTCTGGTTAATTTGTTAATTTCAGTGATTTCCCCCTAGTGATACTCCTGCAGTGGAGCCATGCAGTGTACAAAGTCTTATGGAACATCTTGCAGCCACCACAAGATCACGTCGTACAAGGAAGTGGACCCAGAAGATGGGCAAAATAAGCAACCACACTTTGAATATTTTAAACAAAATTATTTTATTTTCATTAATTTTGATGTTTTACCTACGTGACTTTACCGAAAAAACCTAAGAATATGATTCCTTGCAGTCACGAAAGCTTCAAATCTAGAAATATACATGAGGTGTAATTTTGAAGGTAATTACCTATAATTTTGGAAAATATGGCTTTATAGGGATAGCCTTCACGTGGGAATAGCTTTAAAGGGATAGCCTTTAGACATTCCATGGGCAAGGTAAGATAGCACTGAAGACAACTCAGCAACCCACATGGACCTTGTCCTGATTATGGTTAACAAAGTTAAACAAAACGTTGCACCTAATCGCTTAATTTGGTTGTGAGAATTGTTCTGAAACTCACCGGTGAGCGACCTGAAACAATAAACATTTGTGCGTTTCACATTTGTATTTGTGGCTATTAATTTGCTTTGTCATGTCGGGTGGTAAAGTGTTCTTAGCACAGACTTGGTGAGATCATTACACGGGCCTTGGTCAAAAATCAATTACGAATATTTGAATAATTAGAATCCCAAACTTAAGATTGATGAAAAATCAATCCACATGATCAATTGTTTTGCATAACATGCATGGAATTTACAAATTTGTGTTAATCTTGGGGTAATGTGATTTGCTATCAGGGACTGTGGTGTACACATATTGGACCAGCATAACGACAAACGATCATGCCAATGCACCATATAAAAAGTCAAAGTAATTTTCTCCTCAATTAAGCACTGAGGCAGAATCCTGCGGGGTCCACTTACCGTATCTGAAAGAACACGGACAGGCTCCACTTGTTTGAGAAGCTCTCGTAGGCCGCGTGTGCACGCAGCCGGCGCACACTGGCCTGGGATGCGCACTGCCTCTCAAAGGCAGACACAAACTCCATGCTCACGTTGTATTTCTGGTTTCAGCAAGGGCATTGTGGTCAGGAATAAAAACAAAACAAAAATTCCATTGTCATCATCAGCCAAGATCTATCAAATGCTGGACAAAGACCTCCCACATAATGTCCCCATCCTTCACGGTCTCACAATGCCCTAAAGATATTTTTACTCAGGATCTCTGAGTTCCACATCAATACAATCACACTGAGTAAGATGTGGTAAAGATGCAACTCTGCAATTGCGTACTCACAACCACTGCTGGTGGAAGGGCCTCGCCACGAGAGGGAGATCTAGAGGGCTCCCCTCGAGGGTATTTTGCCTACTCTTTCACACTGGCGAGTCCCCACATTTACCACACCACACAGGACCTGCCGATCGACTGTGCTTGGACCCATTTAAACTGCTGGGTCTGCAAAGGAACAGGGATTTATGCAACTTGCACCAAAGTTTCGACTGCAGTGACGGGAGATCGAACATCCAACCTCTGGATTGCAAGTCTAGTGCGTCAACCATTCCACCACGGCAGCGTCCTGTCAGTGTAACTCTGAGATGCGAATGAAGGGTGAATAGGCCCACCTCGTGGAAGACATCGGGATTCCCCGCATTGAAGATGGAAGAGAGACGTTGCTCCAAACACCGCACCATCTCGGGCCACACGGAGTTCACAGGGAAGTCGTAGCCATGCACAACCTCCGTTCTCTCCCCGCTGCACACAACAGTCTCACGTCAGTTTATATCCACGCAACCGCTTAACCAGTGTCGAGACTAGGCATGATGAACGAGGTATTGCACTCTTCATCATTTCACTGCCACCTCTTTGCGAGTTTAATAACAAAGTTCATTTTAATACAAAACATGTGCAATTGCTGATACAATATAGTATTCAAGTAACCTCACACCCGACTCCAAACACATGTACAGACATTATTGACTGTTCATCCTATGATGGACAGCAAATGAGCAGTACAACTGCTCTATAATCTGATTAGACAACTCCTCATAGGTGATGCCCAACTGATAAGTTCTTGCAATTGAACAGCAAAACCGTTCACCATGCTGGACTAAATAACATTGAACTAAAGCTACCGGTACTCAAAAATGAGTCAAAGGGATCTCATGCTCAAATGAGCATTGAGGCAGTGGTGCCCGATCTCCGGTTGACAAGACTGAGCCAGTGGTGGAAGTTCCATGTCTCTAGCACAGAAGTCAGTATATCCGTAGGACTACCTCACTGTTCACTTCCCCATTGGTACTCGCTTTATCGACCCTAGAGGAATGATGGGCTGAGTCAACCCCCAACCAAGACATGAAATTGAAACTTCCTGATTGCGGGCCGCTTGCTCTACCGCTGAGCCACCTAGCCAGGGAGTACCGAATTAAACATAACGTCTATATAGTAGGTGTACCTGACAAGTGTTCCCATAGTGACTTCCTTGAGCAGACGGCAGTGGTGTGGTACAAACTCTAGCAGCTTGCTGTACATGCCCTTGAGACCCTGGGGGTGGCTCTGTACGTACTGCTCCGAGACGACCTGTAAGAACAGCAGCGACGGCAGCAGCAGCAGCACGACACCGCATTAGTTTTAAGATGTACCGCCAAAGTCATCGTTACACAGTCATAACATGGGACATCATAAATGCAGAAATTCTGGTATAAAAGTTATCACTCACCCAAACAAAAATTTTGCTGTGTTTCCCAATTAAGTAATTTCCAAGTTATTTTTTAAATTTTGCAAATTGGACCACGACTCCTATACACAATGCCCTATTATTCAAATTCCGTCACATCGTCTTTAGTATCCACTGTGAAGCATAAAATGCACATCAATGGTATGAATTAGTTTTAACCAGGCCCGCCTCCTGCTATTGTGCTACTGCTGGGCCATATCACTGCTCCATGATGATCATGATTTAAATTGTGCTCGTCCACCTTAACCGTTCCTAATGTACCACCCATCTGACTCTCCGACACGGTGGTGGCTGTGCGCGGTCTACCTCCTCAACAAACGGCCTGACGAGGATCTGCGAGACGAGAGCCTCTGCGTCGCGTGTCTTGTCGATGGTGGCGTACGTGCGCAGGCACTGCCGCACTACGCCACCGTCGCCCGCCTGCAGCCCCTCCAGCAGCAGCCCCTCCAGCGAGTGCTGCAGCGTGGCCGTGATGCCCGCGATGCGCTGCAAAGATAAAGATCTCCCGTATAGCCTAAACATACTATGAAAGCCGGCATCGCACAAAAGGGAGTGGGTGGCCAAGACCACGCCCGGCCTCCTTTGCCTCCCAAGTGGAAATGTTTTTACACAGTGCCAGGTACTCATTTGAGGCTGAGTCGACCTAGAGAAGGCCCAGGACCGGTTCAGATAATCGTCACTGGTGTTGGCGGTGAGCGGGAATCGAACTTGGGTCACCGGATTAGTTAAGCAGCGCACTGGCCGCTATTCTACACACACACAATATAAATAACGGACCGAATTCAACACTAGTTTCCCGACATGATATTTACTGCCACATATCCATGCAAAGAAGTTTCCAGCAAAATGTCGATTGAGGTTCAACATGTTTGGACACCATGTATCACACTAATATGAAGACATACAGAACACATGTGGGCAGTTCCATGATGTCAGAGATACAAGTCAGATACTTTAAAGATTTAGGTCATCATTAGTATAATCACAAAGTCGTGTTTTACTGCGGCATAGTATGTGTCCACCTTTCTTGATTAAGGGGAAATGATCACAAAATATCATGGCATTGGACTTACACGGACAAACTGTTTCATCTGTGCTGCGATGATGACATATTTGAGATATATTTTCTAAAACTACAGATAATGATGTTAACAATGGCAACCCGTATGTATTATTAGGACAATTTAGAAACATGTTCTGGGTTTCCCCAATGAATGGACCTGCCCATACAGTTGACCATATGTTCAAAGATTTTAAAGAGGATTAACGGCTCTCTACCAACTCTGACGCCGCTCTTGATTGTCGAGGACCTTGTCAGTTGTGCACTCATTCTTACCGGGCGGATATTGTCCAGTAGGGGCATGCCTTTGCTCTGAACAGCGTAAAACTGCAGCTGGTTAAACTCGGTGGCGATTCTTTCCAGGGTCTGCCCAGCCAGTGGAACGCTATTGGAAACAAGGATACAAAAAACACAGACACCTAATATTGAGTCCATTTTAAGCTCAACATTTTACACCATATTAGAAAAAAGGTTCGCTGCCTGGCTGGCGTTTGGGCAAGTGTGTGGTGATATCACCATTGGTTACCTGTTGGTCTCAGAAGCAGATAGGCCGTCCCTGGAGCCTTGCGTTTGAAGGATTTTCTCTATTTTTTCCACTGAGCGGATCACGTGCATTAACCTCTGCAGGCAAGCCTGGGAAATGAAGACAATGCACACTTAGCAGTGATTTGAAGTCATGAAGAATGTGAAAGGTCCTTTAGTGAAAGACGTGAATAATTAGGTGTGCAATGATTAATACACAACCAAACTTGTCCCTGGCGTCATGAAATGTATATAAATCTGGATGCACACACACCGACTGGATTATAAGGCACACTCACACATTTCGCTTTATATGCAGGGGGAAAATATGCACCTTTTAATCCAGAGAATACAGAAATAACAATATTCTAACATATATACAACCGTATTTAGGGTAGTATTTTGGTTGGTTTGTCAACACCTCACCTTTTTCTTACGAATATCTGTCCTCTTGGCCAGCCTGTCATCGAAGGCTTGAATGACTTCGTTTAGTGCAGACCTCACACACTACAGCAAAGAAAACATGGTTTACCTTATGTACCAATACATGCTTAATGAAACATTATTTCTTAACAATGAGTGGAAAAAAACACAAATCGACTCTCAGCCTTTCAGCAACCTACGAGAGAACCGATGTTAATTTGTCCGCAACCGAACTAAATTTGCCACGTGTGCTTTACAAGCTTAAGATCCTGCAAAGTGGAAGTTAATCTTGTGGTGTTGATCCATGTATTCCTCTTTCAGGTCTCTCAATGTGATTCCCATAATGCATCTCTCTTTCCTTCCTATAGCCACTGTTCTCACATTGCTATGGGGCTGGCTGCCCAGTCTCCCCCCTCCCACTTGTCTGTGGACGGCTTCCCTTGTCACCCAGCCACTTTCATTTCCCTATTCACGTTATCATTGCACCTTCTTCTCCTTCCTGCATGACGTTTCCTTTCTCACTCCTTACCTCATGGACATACCATCTCAGTCTTGCTTCCCTTGCTTTGTCAACATTAACCAGCATTGCATCTCTGCTTGTATACTAAAAGTGAATTTAACAGACTGCTTCTTAAACAATGCCTTTTGAATCAAGAGGACCTGCTAATGTGAAACCCTTTTTAACCAAAATCAATTATGCATGCCTTAACTATTGCTTTCTTGAAAGCTACTGGCAACCTAGGGTGTAACTTTGATAATTTAATGTTCCGAGAGACTGTTCATTTTGTACTTTAACATTCAAAGGCCTTTTTAAACCAATGGTTACCTTTTTGATAACGCCACCTGTCATATTTTGCAGCTTTCTTTTATTTGGAAAATTGTCTAGGATTTCCTGTGGTTAATTTCCATTTGTTATTATAACCATGTTATGAATATGATCTTGATTTGTTTATTTATTTCTCCAACCTAATTTTCAAATTGTATCTTCTAATTCAACTTTTAGTAGCCTTCGACAGAGGGTATCTCCTGACTGCTCTTTCATAATGTGTATTTTATTCCATTCAATTTCATAAAACCAGGAAAAAAATGATACAACAGTGCAATCATAAATCCAAACCTTCATAAATAAAAATGCAGAAATTTGCTAAAGAATTACGACTATAATGAGCCAAGAATGTCTGTTGGTGTGTAACGCGCGTGACGTCACTCCACATGCCGCACCCCCCCACCCCCGTCATTAATATTCATGAGTGGGTGGATTTTTACACTCGTGCAGAAGGTCGAGCAAATTCGCTTTAAGTTTGACGTTTCCTTATTGAAAGCTAATCTAATAAAGAATCCTGTGCTGCAACAAAGTGGATTTGAGCAAAGATTTTCCTCTTTTTCTGGCAATAAAACAGGTGTTAAGATGTTAAAACACCAAACTGAAACCTTTTACAAGGAATCATGTCTGTGTTAACCACAATACTTGTGGTCAGAATGCAAAAAAAAACATACTCTGATAATATATGCATTGTCTTTGAAACTGATTGGTCTCTGGTGTGGACCAATCACTGCCATTAATACACTGCTACAGTGAAATGCAGTGAAGTGTTTGATGACATACATTTGTGCAAGATTCACTGCCATTAAATTTACACAAGATACAATTATACTCTGCTCAATTGTTTCATAAATATTACAGCTTCCATCCTAGAAGGGGTAAACAAGCTAGTTTACGGGCAAACAAGCTAATATACATATCTCAAATCATTAAACAACTTAATGTGCATTATCTTTGGAGGGAGGCAAAACATATTACCAGGACTTCCTCTCTCAGCTGCCCCAGGGGTACTCGAAGCTGATTTAATGATTTGTCCATTCCAACCTGATAGAAAAACGTAATTACACATGAAAGCGTTACAGATAAACACAGTAAAAACATGGAAACTGCAGTAACATGACAACGAAATTGTGTTATACTTTATACTTATATCCCATAACCACAAGTCACTGCTGCAATTTGCACTTCAATTTCACAAATGCATCTTTGCATTTTCTTCTTATAAGTGTATCAATTTTGTTGAAATATAACTGCATACATTAAATATTAAGTCATGTTCCCCCATGTACTTTCCATTACAGGTTATGTTTCACGTAGGTTAACCTACGTGACTTTGCCGATATATTTTTACCGAAAAATCCAAAGAGTATGGATCCTTGCAGTCACGAAAGCTTCTAGAATTAAAGTTTAAAATAATCTCATACATATACAGAGTGCCTTATATCCAAGGCACTCTACAAGAGTTGTAAATGGTACAATCAGGTTAGCTAAAGGTGATATGGTGGCATGTGAGAGGAGGGGAAAGAGAGTAGTATAGGGATAGGTATGAGGAGGGCGGTTAGTGGGAACGGGAATTACAGGGGTACCGAGGGATGGAGGGAAGGATGGGCTAGGGAGATGAGGTGGGGGTCTTGAGGGAGGAGCGGAAACTAGACAGGGAGGGTACTTCTTGCTTCATGTGCAGGGGAAGTGTGTTCCGGTGCAAGGGGGCGAGTAGGGGAAAGGTGCGGAAACGGGATTGTGCACAAGAAGGGGGAAACGGTGAGGAGTAGGAGAGATCGAGAGGGGGGCGGGCGGGAGGGGGCATTGCATATTATCTGCAATGACGTCTGTATAGAAAACATGGACACTCAATGGGGAATTGAACAAAAGGTGAAAAGTACTCAAGAATCGTGCAGAAATGCATGCTGGGAATTGCACCGACAGAAAATGAAACACGTCGATCAGAGAACCTGTTATTCCAAATTAAAGACATAATAACTCGTAATAAATATGCGATGGGGTAGCACTCAACTCTTTGTGATGATTGCAAACAGAAGTGAATGGTGAGAGATTGGCAGCCAAAAGAGTTGATAGGGCTAAAAAGACCACTTCAAACGGAGTGATTAAATTATGTGATGCGCAAGAGATGGATTATGTATTCACATAATCCATCTCATTCAGCCATCGATAGATGGCTATGGTAATTCTGAATTGTAATTAGACACACGGCTTACATGCAGCATTCAATAGCATACCCATACGGGCTTTCGAGGGCATGGGTGAGGTAAGTCGTGGAAGGCAAAATGATGTGCGTGGCTTGCGAAGTGGGGGGTGGCAGGGTCATTGCCATCTGTTTGCTGTGCCACCATATCCTGGTTGCTCTGAAATATCATTGACCAAACAAAACCGGCGATGTAGTAAAAAAAAACCGAACACCATGGCCACCCTGCCAGCCAAGACAATGAAGTGTAAGTCGACTCGACTGATGGAGGCGAGCAGGAAGTAACCATGTGACGGGCCCGCGCACCAAGTTGGATGAGAGGTTGACGAAGTCCGCGTAATCTTTGTTGATGAGCTCCACCATGGAGCTCTTGAGAAGTTTGTAATACACCTCCAAGTCCTCGCGCAGCACCTCCAGCTGCACGTGCTTCTTGCATTCTGCCACGAAGCTGTCCACGTCAAATCCGTCCTGTGGAATGTTTCACGAATCGTTTTAACGTCATACGTTCTGCTAAATGCAAATAACACAAACCACAGGGCAGGCTTGATATCTGCCTGCATTGCAGCTGATACGGAAGTGACGTGTCAAGAAAGCAATTCACGTCGTACACTTAAAGACAACCCACACGATTCTTCAGTGCCCCCCTTGTCTGAGCCTGCGGTGCTAGGGACAGAGTGGCGCATGTAGAACGGATTTTACGGGTAGATCTGCACCAGATCTGCGTGTCAGTCGCTCGTCCCCCCACGGGACGTTTCCCGGCTGAGAGCCCAGCCCAACGACCGCGGACATCGCAAAGTTCTCAGCTTGACACGTAGGCGAGGTATATTCGATATACACGACACCGATACGTCTACATATTGCAACAGGGCAACTCTAATCTACCGCCTGCGGCACCACACACAGCTGCCTCGGCAGCGTGCTCCACGAGCCTCGGTCTTCTCGCCCGTCTCTCCCGTGTGTGTTCTCGCCTCTCGGGCCTGCTGCCAGGCCACGACCTCGGCCTTGCTTAGTTTCACTACGGGCAACGAGGCGAGATCTCGGGGGAAGTGTTGGGCAGAACCTGCCCCCCCCCCCCCGACTTCTTCCCCGAGCCTGCGTCAGAAACAAATGTGACATGCACGCTCACTTTCATGAACTGCTCCCTGTCGAAGCACAGGCTGCTGCCGCCGCCGCCGCCGCCCGGCAGCAAGCCGCCCCTGGGCTCCGCGGCCATGTCGCTCGAGGCGCCGAGGGGTCGAGAGTCGCTGTCGCTACCGCGGAACGCGCGGCGCCATCGCGGCGCGGCGCCTGCAACGTAGACAGCCGTGACGTCACCGTCACGTGGGGCACTCGCGGCACGCGACGGAGCGACGTCATCGCGGCACACAAAACTGGGCCGTGACGTCATCGCGGCACACAGATGGGCCGTGACGTCATCGCGACGAGGGAAGCGGCGTGACGTCGGCGCCTAGAAAGGACGACAATTAATGGACGAGGCAAATGAATCTCAGGAGAGGAAGAGAGTCGGTCAGTGTGAAAGGAAAGATGAGCCTGGACTTGAAACGGTGGCAGGGAGTTGCGGCGCGAGCGGCAGGGGCGGGGCGGATGTTCCAGACCGTGAGGGCATCAGAAGCCAGTGAGCGACCTCCCCGCTGGGTGAAGGTTGACCACTCAAAGCTTTGGTTGCTGGAGCAGCTATTTATTATTTTATTTTATTTCCATTATTACTTTTATTAACTTTTAATTTTATTTTTTACCTACGTGACTTTACCGAAAAAACCTAAGAGTATGTAACTATTAAAGCGCCTATCTCACAAGTCCCGCAAGTCACACGCAGTGTCGCCGTGTTAAACATGAAAAATGCTGTACATGGACCGTAAAACATACCGCAGGTTTTTTTTACCTTCAAATGCATCAATTGGATTGGAGGCAATCACACAATCAGCATTGATAATGGGAACTACGTCGGCGCATGAGCCCATGGGGGAGGGGTGGCAGCATCTGTCACGGCAGGCTTGCGCGTGACGTCACGGCGTTGCTGGGCAACCTCGCATCCCCCCTCCCACCCGCCTCTGATGCGTGGGGGGGGACCAACCTGGAGGGCGGGGGGGGGTTCTAGATGGGGGCGGGGCTGTGGGTGTTGGGGGCTCTGCAGGGGGGGGGGGAGTTTGACGGGATGGGGGGGGCTCAAGGGGAGGGGGGCTCGCTGGCGGTGTGGGCTGCTCTGGGGGAGAGACACGGGGGGGGGGGTAGGGGGGGGTGCTGTGGGTGGGGGTGTGGGAGCTTATGGGGGGGGGGGCGATGAATGAGCTCGAGCGAAATGAAGGGGCGGGGGGTGGGCTAGAGATGTGGGTGGGGGGTTGTCGGTGTGGATGTGAATGCTCTGGGGGGGAGCGGTGGTGCAGCGGTTAGCGCGCTGCGATACGAACCCCTTGGCCCGCGTTCGAGTCCCGCTCACGGCCAACATCAGTGACGATTATCCAAACCGGTTATGGGCCTCCCTTAGGTCGATTCGGCCTCAAATGAGTACCTGGTGCGGTGTGTAAACATCGCCACTGGGGAGACAAAGGCGGCCGGGCGTGGTGCTGGCCACCCACCCCCTTGTGTATCGTGCCGGCCTTCATAGGTGCTACTCGCGAACAGCACTTGCTCCAAGTCTGTTCACAGGCTACACGGGGGACCTTTGTCTTTGCTCCAGGCGTGGTTGAGCGAGACACCGTGAGTCGAGGGGGTGACTCACGGTGGATGTTTGGTGGAGGGAGGCTGCGTGGGGCTTATCCCGGCAGTCGGCCCTCCTCTCCCATGGCCAGGCACTCCCAGTGGGGCAGAACCCCTCCACTCGTTCAAGTTGCCCCGTGCGTGTGCGTCAACAGGATGGATTGGCTTGGTGGACATCCAACGCCGTGGGGGGGAGACAAAGGCGGGCGGCTGGCCACACTACCCCGTGTCGTCCTCATGTTGTAGTTGTTGTTGTCGTGGCCTCGATCGGCGGCGACATGGCCGAGCGGGAGGGCGTTCGTCGCTTGTTGCAGAGGGTTGCGGTTCAATCCGGAAGGCCGCCCGGTTAATACTGCGGGCGTTTCAAAATGCTCCACAGTGGGCGTCAAAGATCCCGTGACACCATTCGAAGACGAGTAGGCCATTGTATGCCGGGGTCGTGGTCCATATTTACCAACTTTGAAAAAGAACCTCACAGGGAAACGGCAATTGTCGCCCCCTACAGCGAACCCTTAGAAGGTCCCTGTGATTACCCTCGGGCATTTAAAAAAAAAGACATTTGAGATGGCAAGCCACATATTGACGAGTACATATTTTGCTCAAACAAATGCTGCTAGATGACACTGCTTTACCGAGCCTTTCGCCCGATGGACCTCGAGTATATTTCACATTTAATGGTGAGACAGACCCTTGGCTCTATGTGATGGATTGCCCACAATCCACTCAGATGAGTAATCATAAATTCTGTCCCATCAGCAACGCACAGCCCACACCGCACAATCCATACACCGCTCCGCTCCTCCCACACACTCGTGCATCGTGCATCCCAATCACACCACCTACAACACACACTCTAGTGCATCCCAATCACACCACCTACAACACACACTCGTGCATCCCAATCACACCATCTACAACACACACTCGTGCATCCCAATCACACCACCTACAACACACACTCTAGTGCATCCCAATCACACCACCTACAACACACACTCGTGCATCCCAATCCCACCACCTACAACACACACTCGTGCATCCCAATCCCACCACCTACAACACACACTCGTGCATCCCAATCACACCACCTACACACACTCTAGTGCATCCCAATCACACCACCTACAACACACACTCTAGTGCATCCCAATCACACCATCTACAACACACACTCTAGTGCATCCCAATCACACCACCTACAACACACACTCTAGTGCATCCCAATCACACCACCTACAACACACACTCTAGTGCATCCCAATCACACCACCTACAACACACACTCTAGTGCATCCCAATCACACTACCTACAACACACACTCTAGTGCATCGCACGCACGCATCACTATTACTCATTACACTCTCATTACACTCTCCAACACGCATCACAGAGTCGTGCATCGCCATCACTAGCGGATCACACACACTCCCCAATCACACCCACCCCAATCACTCACACACCCCAATCACTCACACACCCCAATCACACACACCCAATCACTCACACACCCCAATCACTCACACACCCCAATCACTCACCCACCCCAATCACACACCCACCCCAATCACACACACCCACTCCAATCACACACCCACCCCAATCACACACACCCCAATCACACACACCCCCCAATCACACACACACCCCAATCACACACACACCTCAATCACACACACACCTCAATCACACACACACCTCAATCACACACACCTCAATCACACACACCTCAATCACACACACCTCAATCACACACACCCCAATCACACACACCCCAATCACACACACCCCAATCACACACACCCCAATCACACACACCCCAATCACACACACCCCAATCACACACACCCCAATCCCTTCACGCAGACCCCAATCCCTTCACGCAGACGCACACATCTCACACGCACGCCCTGCCGCGAACAGGCGGAGCGATTCGAGCAGTGCTTCATCACACCGACACACGGACACACAGGCGCACACACACACAGACACACACACACAGGCGCTCACACCACACACACAGGCGCTCACACCACACACACAGGCGCTCACACACACAGGCACACAGCTCTACTGCACTCTCACTACAGCCCGCGCTGCGCGTGCACCATCACACACCACGCACCGCCCTTGCTCGCTCCGCGCACATCTCCACCATCATATCCAGCATCATCGTCTCCATCATCATCTCGCATCGCCATGGCTGCCGCCGCCGCTGCCCTTGCTCCGTGCGCCGGCGAGGAGCGCCGCTCGGTGCTGTCGCTGCTGCGCCAGGCGCAGTGCCGCTACGAGAGCCTCAACATATCGGACGACGTGTTCGGCGAGTCGGGGGACGACGCCACGGACGGGGGCGACAGCAGCGCGGGGAACCCCTTCTACAGCTCCTCCGACAGCTCCTCGGATCACGGCGAAGGCGGCGGCGCCACCGTCGTGGCGGCCGCGGTGACGGCCGGGGGAGCCGAGGAGGGCGAGGCGGGCGAGGCAGCGGAGGACGCGGGGCTGTTCTTCAGAAACCCGCTGGCCGAGGAGAGCGAGGAGAGGGGGGGAGATGCCGGCGAGAGGGAGGCGGAGGAGTGCGGCGAGGACGGGTGGAGCAGCTGCCTGCGAGACGCGGCGCCCTTCCCCGACTTCACGGGGAGCTGCGGTGCGTGAGCGCGCGGGGAACGCACGCGGTACCTGCGGGGCACCTGCCGCCGGCACCTGCGCGGAGCGAGCGGGGGACAGGCGAGAGCCGCGCGCGCGCGCGCAGTGGCAATCGCCACGGATATCCGTGGCCTCGAGGACCGATGTTGAGTTAATGTCGCTATAGTTTATTATTCCAGCAGCAGGGCCATGCCCAGGCACGGCGGCATTCGAGTGACTCGGCTAAACCGGAAAGCCGAGAGGCCACGCCCTGCTGATGAGACCCAGTGAAGTGGAAGCCGGTCCCGGCAGCGCTTGCTTGGTTGTTTAAACATTCGAGGTACACGTAACAGTCCGATTCTTAATCCACTGCTGGATGACGGCTTCCTCCCCACGCCGCCTGTGCGGGTCGTGAGGGTTGTTTGTCCATACTTCACCACGCTGGTCAGTGCGAGTTGGTGAAGGAGCGGAGCATATGCGTGGATTGTAGCACAGGATGTAAGTACCGTACAACATTTGCTTTTTCGGCTCTGCCCTCTGCTATCCGCAACACAGTCCCGCAGCAGCCTATAGCACCTGTGTTTATGCACGCTGTTTTTTTTTAAATGAATGGTGGTCCCTCATTCAAGCGCCGTGCAGGCTTGACCCTGCTGGTCTTGTTGTGTTGGTCGCATTCCGAGTGATCTGGCCATAGACGACGAGTGCTGCTCAAACATTGATCCACGCGGCCATACAGCGAATGATGGATAAAGAAGCTATTTTATTTTTACGAGGTTAAACAGACCTGTTCATGATCATTATCTCAGTGTTGCCAACAATGCACTTGGACAATGCAATAATACTTGTACAATAATATTACAACGATAATCATGATGCCATGTGTCGAGGAAAGTCTCAATGAGCCTCAAGACTCGTTTTCAGGAGGTCCCTGCATTGGATGTTTGATCAATTAATTTGGAAGTAGCAGTTTGCTTGTGCGCGGAAGCCGGAGTGCCCGGAGTAAACCCACACGCGGGGGGGGGGGGGATACCACCACTCAAATGCCCCCACGGGTTCACGAAGCCTCTCGCTCGCTGTGGGGTCACCTCCCACAAGCCAGGGGGTCCTGCGCCGAGGTTTGGGCTGCGCTCACAGGTGATGTGATGGCAGGCGATGTGATGTCGATACAGCAGGTGAATTGGCTACATGTATTGTACGGCAGATGTGTGTACAGCCGATGGTGTGGTTCCTGTGAACAATACGACTTGCAGGTGATGGGATGGCGATGCTGCAGGTGTTGTGATTTATAATATACAGCAGATGATGCCTGCACTGTATGTGATGTTCATACCGCAGGTGAGGTCTCGATAGTAGGTAATGTGATATAATAAAGAATACACGTGGGATTAACGGCGTCTAAATGCAGCAGGGATCTCAAGACGCAACAGAAAGTAGGACGTGTGCATTGCAGATCATTGCCGGAAACAGGAAACTGCAGATGTTCAGAATATTATATTGAAATTATCTTATAATTATAAACCAAAAAAAGTAATTATGACTATAAAAATAAATACTTGAAACTTTGTAGTAGAACGAAGCATTTAAAACATTCACATTCATTCCACAGAATGAAAAGCCCTGGTAGAATCATTAGAATCAAAATGTTTAATAACAATCATTGAAAACAATTACAAAATGTATGCTTCTCCATTCTCCCATGGAGAAGCAAAATGCTCCTTCATGGAATAAATAAAAGGTGACCTTAGTAAATTTTAATAATCAAATAGTTAATAATGAAAATGTATAAAAATTAGTGTTAAAACAATTATATTGTTTATATTTATTTACAGTTGCGCATTTTGATGTGACGTCACATTACTCAAACCCCCCCTCCCCCCCCCTCGTCACACATGGTCACAAATGTCTGACTCCCCCTCACCCCCCCTAGGTGTGACGTAATTTATGGACGGCCCCCAACTCAAAGGTGTTGCACTCGTTTTGCCAACGTGCTGTTGAAGTTTGCGAGGTGCCAGGGGCGGTTTCTTCATTAGGGCGATTGGGCGACGCACCACCAATGTCATTCAACCACAGAGTCACGCTAGCCGTCACTGTGCCTCTGGATATAGTCCAATCAGCGTCATGTCACGTTCTGTGGAGTACCGCCTCTTTTTGGGCGATTTCACTCCGGCTGAGAATCGCCCAGAGTGTTCCCATAGACTTACATTCAAAGATGTTTTTTTCGAACGGGGGGCGCTGCAATGCATTCTCTATGGCTTCCGGGAGAGCTCGCACTAACGTGCTTACGTCATCATACGTAAGCACGTTTCAGTCAACAATTTTATTTGTCGCCACCTAGTGGAATCTTTAATAAAATAAACTTGAGTGGATTGTTTCTAGATTTGAAGCTTTCGTGACTGCAATGATTCATATTCTCAGGTTTTTTCGGTAAAGTCACGTAGGTAAAAACATTAAAATTAATGAAAGTAAAATAAAACAAAACAAAATAAAATTCACGACGTTTCGGAGGCAACACAAGTCTCCGTCATCAGGTGGGACCGTCACAGCCGAATTAGCTGCATCAAGTGAAGCAATGATTCAAGATGTAATCCCTTATAAAGGTTTGTACACGAAGCCATACAAATATACAAACACAGACATAATTTCAACCGTGATGATGGGTACAAACTCAGTAATCACTGGAAAGATGTTATTAACCACGCAAAAAAGACTTAATTACACTTTTTGGACCATCTTATCTGACAGGCACTATTTTAATTTACTTCACCGAGTGTTAACATCCACAGTGTTTAACAGTAATCTCTTCATTGTTCTTTGATCACCGCTCGCCACGTTTCCATTCATTGTGTTGAGCACTACGTGATGTCTTTGATCACCGCTCGCCCTCCGTCCCGGCGCGTCTCCATTCATTGTGTTGAGCACTGCGTGCAGTCTTTGATCGCCGCTCGCCCTCCGTCCCGACACGTCTCCATTCATTGTGTTGAGCACTGCGTGCAGTCTTTGATCACCGCTCCTCCTCCCTCCCGATACGTTTCCATTCATTGGCTACCACAGCCTGATAAGCTCCCCCCCCCTCTCCACCTCCCTTCAACTTGCTTATAAGGGATTACATCTTGAATCATTGCTTCACTTGATGCAGCTAATTCGGCTGTGACGGTCCCACCTGATGACGGAGACTTGTGTTGCCTCCGAAACGTCGTGAATTTTATTTTGTTTTGTTTTATTTTACTTTCATTAATTTTAATGTTTTTACCTACGTGACTTTACCGAAAAAACCTGAGAATTTGAGTGGATTGTATTAATAGTGAGTATAGAAACAAACAAGATGTATTGTTAGAGTCACTTTATTTTTCATTAATATTAAAGAAGTGAAGTTGCCTTTACATGCTTAAGCTGTTAATTTATCCTTTGCATGGGTGGACCTTATCCTTATAAATCATCCAGACATTTGCCCCCCCTGAGAGATTTTGCAGGAGCCGCCACTGCGAGGTGCATGTTCGAACTGGAGTTTATATTACTGATGAGGTGGATTTCAATTTTGGCAAGATGTCACCGCGTCCCGGTGAGATGCGAGAGTGAGCAGCGGGGTTGGGTTTGTCTAGTCGATGGTAATGTAGCTCTTGGGTGTCACCAGCATAAGTGGTGGGGCTCGGTGTTGCTGATGGAGATGATTTTGCCAAGAGGACTGAGTTGGATGGAGAACAGCAGGGAGCCCTGTGGCACAGCTCGGCACCTGAATTCTATAGATGGAGACGGTGCTTAAGTGGCAGTATCAAGAGGGCGGCTTGGGAGACGAGACCGGACTCCGGAGGGAAGTGTTCTGAGACGTCTACACCGTGTTGGAGGCTCTCTGAGAAAGGATCGGCTCGTGTTGTCAAACGCAGCAGTGAGGTCTAGAGGTGAGAAGAGTGATGGAGACCCATTACCAAGAGGCAGGGTCGTTGACTGCAATTAGGAGAGCCGCCTCTGCTGAACGACCGTGGAGGATGCCAGATCGCATTGGGTCATGGCGACTCTGGGTGATGTGGTGTTTATCCCTCCAGCAGGTAATGTGATGTACAGTACTGTCCTGTACAGCAGGTGATGAGATGTGTTATCTGGCAGCTGATTTCTCATGTTTCTGACATTTGCCTTTTGTTAGAAAGTAACCTTTGGTTGGTGCAGATATTAATTGTGCACTGTGGCGAAATGCGGGAAGTGGTTATCAGGTACTGTACACGAATGGCCGGGATGTGATGATGCATGGGTGAAACATGGACCCTGATGAAGAACACGTCCAAAGCTTAACGTGCAAAAAACAAATACATGCACTACGCGTTATAGCCATGCACACCGAGCCCAAAGCAAAATGTTTCCAATTGGTTTACATCGCCTGCTATGACATATGAATCGGAATCGTCGACATTAACAAAAAACGGTACGAAACCCGAAAAGTGCACAAACAAGTCCAGAGAGATGCACTCTGAGATAAGGGAAGAGGAACGGATGGATCAGAGAACACACGCAGGTCAGATATGTCACCTTGACGGGGTCAACGTGGCCATTTGTGTCGATGCAGGAGGAGACGCGTGTTGATGGATAGCCCAAGTTCCCCGGGTGGTAGACGAGGTGTGTGCCATTCCCTGAAGCTATCCCAGATTATCGCATGGCGCTTATGACGACGTAACGTTCAATTACCCCATTCGGAAGGACGTAACGAGCACGCGAACAAAATATGGAATAATTATGACCCTGATATGAAATGTAATTAGGCAGTTAGTATCGAGCAGTGGGGCAATTAACCGCACGGCTGAGTTGTGTCCGCTGTGCTGTAAACTCACCGGTGCTCCCTGCTGACCACGAGGAAGCAGCCCTTTCAGGAGAGTACCCGTCAATTTACCATCGCAGTCTCATCTACCTCGTGATGTCTCGGCAGCATCACGCCACTGAACCATAGCGGCACTCCCCTCTGTCACCACGACGGTGATGATGATTGTGCGAGTTCACATTATAATGTATGAATACCAATTATTTCTTATTGATTCGGGTCCTCTTCAGCTGTCGGCCCAAGGTCAGTGCCTGGCTCAAGTTCCCTCTATCCCACCTGATCCCAGACTCGTTCACCTCCCAGCACCGCATCAAGCAAGGATGCTGAAGCAACGCATCAAGCAAGGACGGTTGAGGCGTTTGTTTCATTTCTTTAGACCTACTTTTTGTGTTTTTGGTTTGCCGTCCCTGCTCCCACGCCTACGATTGGCACGGCTGGCTATGTACGGTGCGAAAGAAGTTCGACGTACGTACTTAAGACCCCATTTGTTTTCATGCGTCTGGGGATGCGGTTGAATTTGGACGCTGCTTTTATGAATGTAAATCGTAGCGTGTTGTGTACGGAGCTCTACTCCATAGCAATAACCGTACAGACATTTAAGAAAAAGCCACTGTTGTTTCTTTGATAAAAACATTCTTGCAAGGTGCAACTCTATGACAAGATGCTGCATTCTTATTTAAATAGTAAACCAACCTTTAATGTGCCTATTTAGATGATTTTATTATATTCCATGATTATATGAAGCTATGGATTTCAGGCTAAATTTAGACCAGATGTACAGGTACAGTGATTCGTGAATGTTGTAGAGTGTAGCTTTTGACATTACGGTATTCAAGAGTAGCTTTAACACAATGCCTGTCGTACAGTGATCTAATCCTGTGGCCAGAATAGATTTTGTATCAGTGTAAGATAATACTGGCTCACAAATAAATGGGATTTCAGCTTGGTGATCTATGAAATCACACATTGTATATTCTGAAGAGCAGTGACAGACCAACAATACGTGGGAATATCATAAGTGAATGCTTACAGTATTCAGAAAATCTTATGTAATTAACTCCTAGGTTGTTGCCGCATCCGCAGAAGAGGAATAAGAGAACAGAGTAGGCCTCGTCAATCGATTTAAAATGACTCGGTGAGGTGGATATTCCTGACTACACAATTACTTAAACTTCTGTATAAAATACTATAACGTTATTACAGTAATTGGATTAGTAATAGTGTCATGGATAATTCTGAAACTGGATGATATTGTTTACGCAAGCCAATATCTACAACAAGCTGGTGCTTTATTGACACCACACAACTGCCGTACTCGATCGTAACGTAGAAAGTTCACGCGACAAGCGGTGATGCCGTTTATCCGGTCACCTGGACAGTGCGCCGCGCGAGTTTGTCACGACCAGCGTGAGATGTGCCCCGTGCTTTCATTGTTTGTGCATTTATGATAGCACACTGGATCGTGTTAAGCGCAGCTTTAACCTTGCGTGTCTGTAATATCGTTGAGGACTCTTGGACGCCGGGGTTGAGGCACACGTATTTATTCCGCAACAGTTGTCACAACCGCGGACATACAACACTGGAGGGGGTATCGGCACCCTCACCCGGCTAGCTGGGAATACACTGCTAGCTATCTCTGACCTACCTCCTAGTCCTCCACTAACGGGCTAGGGGAGGCTGTCTGGCCCGACACTGGTAAGTCGGGCTACGGTACCCGGAGTCCCAGAGCACTAGCTCTGGTTCTCGGGACCACGCCGCTGGCTCGGTCCTGCGCGGCCCTGACAAGGGCGGCGACCCAGGGGAGTCCAGGGCTCTAGCTAGACGATCTTCGGTCTTCACTGGTTTAGCTTTAACATTGTCCCCCGAGCTCTCCGGCTCATCCCCTTTAATACCAAAACCCCCCGCTGAGGGGTGGGGCCAGCCCCCCCAGGCTGCCCTGTGCGGACGTCGTTGAGAGCACCTCCCCGTGCACTCACGAAGCCCCGCCCACTGTGTTTGTTTCCCGTGTGATCCTATGTATACAGCCCCTCCGTAACACCCCTACATGTCCAACGTCTGCCAGGCTTATCGACAGCCCAACGCGGCGTGCGAGTCGGAGGCCTGCGATCGCGGATCTCGGCGCCGCTGTCACGCGATGACACTCAGAGCAGCGGCCGTCGTTGTCTCTGCAGGCCCCACGCTGCAGATGCCCGCGTCGGCCACTCCGGCGGACTTCTTCCAGCTGTTCGTGCCCGACGGCCTCCTCAAGATCATGGTTTCCCAGACGAACGCCTACGCTCGCAAGTTCCAGGAGCGCTTTGGGCAGGATCCTGCCTGGCACGAGGTGGACGTCGCTGAGATGCGAGCCTTCCTTGGTGAGAGAGCGCCGTGCAGAGCAGATGACCGCGCCCCCTCCTCGCAGCGCATTGATGGGGAATTCACTGCCACTGGTGTCAGGAGGACGCAAGGGGATTGAGAACCGGAGATGAGTGGCGTGTTAAGGGACGGTCAAAGTAAGGAGAGGAAGTGTGAAAATGACGAGCTGTGTTTTATCCTGGAGTGTCTGGTCACATCAGGTGTGATGTCATCTGCTCTTCATGTTGCCTACATAGAAGAGCACACCCACACACAAAGGTCCCCCGTGTAGCCTTGACAGACTTTTTGCACAAGTGCTGCTATCACCAGGCCCAGGACCAGTTCAGATAATCGTCACTAGTGTTGGCCCTGACATATCTTCAGTTGTTTAGCACGCTTTTTGCACATGGCTTAGAGAATGTACCCCAGTTAGACATCACACTGACCCTAAAGAAGGGTGGGGTTTGGGCAGGACGCGTCACGAGAAGGGACGATGGCCAGGGGTCGAGACGAATAATAATAATAGTGGCAGCCAGGAGAGGGAACGCGGCAAAGAGGACGCCCACCGTGCAGCGTGTGCGCATGAGCTCGATGTATTGATGCGTCACGTGACAATGAGAGATTGAAATGGCTTGGGGAGGTCTTCATCCAGCGGCGATGAATAGACCAAGGCGCTGCTGACGGCGATGACGAGTTTGCGTGTGCCTGTGCGTAACGAGATCTGGCGCGCGTCGTGGCAGGCGTGGTGGCCTCCACGGCGACACACCACTGCGAGTCGGTGCTCAGCATCTGGGGCGGTGGTTTCTACGGCAACCGCAGCGTGGCGGTGGCCATGACGCGCGTTCGCTTCGAGAAGCTGCTCAAGTACTTTCACGTGGTGGCGTTCCGCTCCGCCCGCGAGGACCTGCCGGGCCTCTACAAGGTGCAGCCCTTCCTCGACTCGCTCAAGTCATCCTTCGAAGCGTCCTTCATGCCCTCCCAGACGCAGGTGCGGTGGGTTTATCGCTCCCCTCGCCGAGGTGACCGCCCCACCGCGCAGATCCGAGTCTCTGGCATCGCTACTTCGCCCGCAGATTCTGTCCAATTGTAAACCAGAGCTTCATCCACAGATCTTCCTTGGTTTCATGGGTTGAATTACTCGTTGATGCTGCTTATCAAGTTTCCGTATGGGGTAGGGGTTTACGGTTATGGGTTTAGATGTAAGATTGGTGTATATGGTTAAGGGGATAGGGCTTGTTATTGGTCAGGGTCTCTGGGTGGCTTCTCTTGCCACACGTCACCCACGGGAGAGGCACTTGAGCTTCTAATGTAGCAGCGGAATTCAATATTACGGGTCGACTGCATTTCGCACGGCCTGTTTGCGGTCAGCAGAGACATTCCAGTGATATCAACTCGTAAACCACGTTTTTGCTGTGCACGTGCAATATTTGTCACAGAGGATTGACCTTGGCAAGTTGCGGTTTACAGACACGGTGTATGCGCGCGCAACTCGACTACTTGCCGCTCTCTCTCCGGAGGGTTGGCGGCACAAAGCGCGTCCCTGCGCGGCATTCACACACTTTATGTTGCCGTATTCTCCGGCTTACAAGGTGCCCCGGAAAGCAAGATGCACTCTAAAACGTCTACCCAATGTCGATAAACAAACACATCTGGAACATGTACACAACATGTACACACACACTCAACATGTACACACATTCAAAATAAACACTCAACACCGCGGAGGGGGGGGGAAATGCGTCCTATAATCCGTAGAATCCGGTCGGACCAGGCGAGCGTCCTGCAGTCGGAGTGCTCCAAGCAGCACGAGTTGGGGGGTTCATGAGCCCCACCCCGCCCCCGCTGCCCCCCCCCCCCCGCTGCCCCCCAGGTGCTGCACGAGCCGCTGATTGAGGAGGACCCCACCTTCCTGGCGGCGTGCACCAGCGGCGGCTGCGCGTCCGAGGGGGGCGAGCGGCGGCGCAGGAAGAAGCGCAAGTTCGGTCTCTGGGTGCGGCAGTGCTCGCAGACGGGGTTCATCTGCCAGGTGCGGCCTCGCCAATGCAGAGGGCACTCGTGGAAACGCACACACGCACGTGTATGTGAAGTAAACGACTCGCCGTGCGCTGTCGTGTTGAGCGTGCAGCATTAACGGGTGCAGCAGGAAGCAAGCAGGTGTGTCTCCCTGTGTGAGGACAGTCTGGGCCGTCGCCTTCTAGAAGGTTGACAACTTCCAAGAAGGCCCAAACCACATTCCCCTGCAAACGGGGGCAGAGAGACGGGCAGCCACCAATGCCACGAGACAGAATCCAACCAATCCCCCTCCAGAATTCAGACAAATACAGGTGTGCTGCCAAATGTTCAAGGTGAATGCCCTCTGGCTACAATGCTTCCTGTGTTTTTCCCAGGTTCATGGTTCGATTTTCCATCTCGTGTTATTTACACTTTATTTTCGGGAAATATTTGCTTTTGTGACATCACCTCGGTGGATATTGATCTATATTTCTGGTAAAATTGAAGACAATCATGGGAAGCTATTTTAATCAAAATTACTTCCCTTATTAATATTTCATAATATATGATCAGCGTTGTGTGTGACACTGATTCTATATTACTCATGTCACAATTAATTGATTCGTAGTCTAAAATCAATGTTTACGCTCAAGATACACGGATCGAATTGTGCGTGTAGCAGTCGGATAGCGCTGATCAACGCTAACGAAATCGTGCGATATGCTGATGTTACATTTCGGCTAATGAAACAAACCAAACCAAACAAGTAATCCAGAATAAAAATTTAAATAAAACACAAATGAGTCTAATAATGAGATTTTTTTTACAATTAATTATTGAATCGAATCACGACCCCAAATTGTTACAATTTCTTGAATGGATACGTGGCCATTGTAGCCTCCGCGGCTTTGCCACTTGGCTGTCGCTGTTGGCAGTAGATGAGATGCTCTTTGTCTGATCTGCTCTACCCTGCTCAATTTTCAACTGTGACAAACATGGATTTGGAATGTGTTCCCAATTTTTGTATTAATTTAAAAAATCCAAAAATGTCACCTCGATATGAAATATTTATAAAATCAGAAAAAAAACTTTCTTTTGGATTTATCCGCATGTATGACTTCTGAAAAACTAGGACTACTTTGTTTCGGCGATTCTGCCAAACGTGGCATCACATGCTATCGGGAGACATCGCTTTTCTTCGCACAAAGACTTGTTCAATTATTACATAATGTAGATAATACCAAAACTTCTAAGTATTATTTCAGAATGTTTATAATCCGAATCGCGTCCCTAGTACGAGCTGTAAAGTAGTCCGTCTAACGTCGTGAAGTTCAATGCGGTTCGCAACTTTGCTCGCCCCTGGCAGATCCACGTGCACCTCAAGGAGAGCAGCGGCAGCGGCTCTGACTGCCTCGACGCCTTCCGCAGCAAGTCCCAGCTGCACGGCCTGGTGGCCAGGAGGCTGTGCCACAGCCTCCCCCCGAGCGGCTACGTGATCTTCTGTGGGCCCAGCATCACCAGCCTGCCACTCTTCCAAGAGTTCCAGGAGAAGGGTGCGTCACCCCTCGTCGGGTTTTTCTTCCGATTCCGTAACGATTCTAATTACGTACGTTTACGTCATCGGGGCGGAATGAAATTGATTCCAAATGGAATTGGAAGTAAAAGGCCATGTGGGAGGGCATGTGGCAGTTTGGCGCCAGCTATCATAGATTGGTCGGTTCGCTACAGTTCTCCGAGGTGAGTACAATACAATATCTTTAAAACGGAAGTGAGACGCCTGTTTAAATAAAATTAACACTAACCGCTTGCGCGTTCCGAGATTCAGTGGTGAACAGGACCCACCCTGAAACTTAGACGTCTCGAAATGGGAAAGGGTTAAAGATCACTCTTACAAAAGTGTGCGGAGGCTACCACTCTGCACCGCTCTGCGTACAGGACGTGCAATCCCAAGGTTTCCGGTTCTATCTCCTGGCGCGGCAGTTAAATCCCCACACCCCTGTCTACCCAGCGGTGTAACTGGGTACGCCAGTCGATCGGCAGGTCACGTGTGGAGGGGTTAAGTGTGGGTTGTCCCCCACCTCTTCTAAGACGTCTGGCCAGCGTAGAAAATAAGGCCAAATACCCTCTAGACGGGCTCTCTAGAACTACCTCTGGTGGAGGTGAGACTACTGACAATTTACCCCACCACACGTGACGTACTAATCGACTAACTGTAGTGTATTCATTACCCTGCTGTGTGAACCGGGATGGGTGATTTAAAAAAAACTTGCCACCATTGTTTCAAACGCCATGCCGGTGACCTCTGGCTTGTGGTTCCAGTGTGCAAAAAAGTCGCACCACCGTGGCAGCCATCCTCCAGATAGTCGCGTGCTAAAAGTAAGTGGGAGCCATGAGCGTGATGCGGGCTGTTGGCAATGTGCAGGCATCCACTGCTGCGGCCTGCTGAGCCCACGGAAGAGTGACTGCACGGGATTGCCCCGCATGGCCCTGACGGGGCCGAAGCATCCGCTGGCTCGTGGGCAGCACAGCGCCCTCATCAAGGGCGGCACCTCCTTGCTCTGCTGGTCCAACAAGAGCCTCTTCAGATTCCTAACCAACGCCTACTCGCCGCTCAAGCAAGGTGATTCACCAACCAGGGCAGGACGCACACTAAGGCTTGGCAGCCACCGGGATTGCTGGACCGTGATTCTGGATTCGAGTGGGGGCAGTGCGAACTCCGTTTGTGGTCCGTGTGGAATGGGTGATGGGCACGCGCGTGTGGTACCGGGTATCGTAACGACAGGCGATTGGGAGAGCTGGGGATGTCCTTCCTCGGTGACTGCACCACTGACGTCACTTTTCACGGCGGGTGATGTCAGCGGTAAACATGGTTTGGATCCCTACGGCACTTGGATGCGACCATTCAAAAACAGAATGTGACGACGCTGCTGCCGTGCCGGGACGGTGTTGTCCAGGCACGCCGGATGGCGTCGCCTCTGGCCAGCAGGTTCGCGCGCTGGAGGAAGTGTCCATCGCTCGCGCTGCCCCTCGGCCGCCCGCTCCCTGTTGGCGCGTCCAAGCGATTCACCCAAAGTGCGGGGCACAATGTGAAGCGTGGAGCACGTGGACTGGGCTAGTGACCACTGTTTATTTCGACGGTGTTCGCAACAGCTGCGGGTCGTCCCAGATTGAGTCGCCGCCTAGGCACTGCAGCTGAGCGTGTTGAGCAAGCACCAGTCGGTGTCCTCTGCCACCGCCGTGCATTCTCCTCCATAATCGAGGGGTTTTTGGTGAGATTGCGTCACCTCTATTATGGATGATATTTGTCGCGAAAGCCTACGTGTTACACCGTGCATTCTCCTCTGGGGTTGCAAAGCTGACGATAGCTGTCAATATAGACAGACACCGGCTGACTCTGGAATGGAATGCTGTTGTGGTTTTCGTGCTGTGGACCAGTTTTTCTGGCTGGCTGTCTGGCTTGTGAGCACAGCATGTTGGCGTATCTTATTTTGGTAAAATATTCATCACTCTTATGCATTTTATTAGATTAATTGCTGCATAGCCTGCAAAGATTGAGACGTCTCAAGAAGAGGCGTGTGGCAGTTGTAGTCAACGTAGCGGTGTACTTTCTCATTTTATAACTTGACATGCGTGTTCAATCCACCACTGTGCACGGTCGTAAAGGTCAGGACCACCGTCGGCACCGAATGATGTTTAAACTGATCCTGAGCCACTCCTCGCCACCGAGAGCGGATGGTAAGGGAGTGTTACCTCCTCCCACGCGTGAGTTTTCTCCAAGTGCTGCGGTTTCCTCCCACGCGTATAAACGCTCGTCGTTAATTGACTGAAAATATCTTTACTGTATATTTGCGCTCTCTGTGTGTGTGTGGATCGTGCAACGTGGCGAGATGCTGCTTGCAGGAATGACGCAGCGACATACAAACGGTCGTTTTTATAAACACCCCCACCCCCCCCCATTACCAATACGACGTGGGGAGGCCTTCGTCCAGCGGTGGTTTAATCAGCAGAGCATGTAGATTAATATCTTGTAGATATGATTCATAAGTTGTTAATGTGTTTGAGGTTCACGAGGGGGAGTGGTGAGGTCCGATCAGTCGTCGGCATGGCCCCACCCAGCAGCAGCCGCGTGGCTCCACCCCAGCGCTTGGGGCCAGGACAGCGTCTCGATGCAACTGCGTCTCGAGATGCTTTGCAAAGCAGAAGACAATCTACACACACAGTGTGTCAACAAGAGCTTTACACGTTTTGGGTTGTGTGCTCCCCTAAACCGATTTACCCAACCATACCACTGAACATGTGCAGGGCCTTGGGATCCAACAGCAGACCCCTGTGTGTGTCTCCTCTGCCAGGAGCCATCATCAAGCGCAAGGGTGGACACCTGATGGAGGTGGCTTGCCCACAGGCTGTGGAAGCCTTCGCCGCTCACCTGGGCTACATCTGTAAATACGACGACAAATACAGCCGGTAGGAGCGTGACCCCACATTCTGACACGCGCACAGACTCGCATCGTCGTCATCTCAAACCCATCACGGTAGCACCCTCTGGAGGGCTTCTAAAGGGCCCCCTTTAGCCGAGGCCTCTCCGCGAGCAAGCAACTGGGGGGCCGCACTTTCACCCTTTGCGTTCTCTCGGCGCGGCGATGCTCACCACGCGTCGTTCGTCTGTCTGTACGCACAAAGGTACTTCATATCGCACAAGCCCAACAAGACGTGGCAGCAGGTGTTCTGGCTGGCGCTCAGCATCGCCATCAACAACGCCTACATCCTCTACAAGCTGTCCCCCGCCTACCAGGCGCAGCGCTACAGCCGTGCGCAGTTCGGCGAGCGGCTCGTGCAGCAACTCCTGCGCCTCCCGGAGGCCAACGGCCCTGCCACGGCCTCCCCGGGCACGGACGACGCTCCGGGGAGTACGGCCGCTCCGTAGACCAGCGGCTCTCTCCGAGGGATGCAAGGTCCTATGGACTATTTTCGGTTTACCAGTGCTTACTTGTCTTATTCTCCTGGGATTAAAAGCGAACGTAAATGTCCGCGCCGCCACTTGGGTGGCACGTGCGGCACTGTGCGGAGCGCGGAGTCTTCGTCGCTCTGCCGCGTCTGGGATGCAACACTTAACGGGCAGAGAAGCTATCGCCAGGTTTACAATGATCCCATGCCACGTGCGACTGACAGGGAGCTCGTTCTCTCGAGTAGTCGCCTGTTCTCTCGTGTTGTCTTGCATATCCAACTCTTTATCGCGTGCTCCACGTTGCTCTGAATTTCCATTCTGGGTCCCAAAGACAGTTCGGCTCTGGGTGGAACCAGCGGCCGTGTGTTTGTGTAGTGCTTGAAAACTCGTCTGAGAGGTTTTTAGTAGAGGCTGGATATATGCACACCCCTCGGGTGGCAAGGCCACGTGTGCTTATATCCAACATAGTGTGCTTGTATCAGAAGCCGTTCCCCACCTGCACCTCATCAGTGTAACGTAAGGATGTCTTTATTTATTTACACTTGTGAATATTATGGTCCATGTTACCCAGGAAAGCCTCGCTGAGTCTCAAGACTCCAGGAGGGTCCTGCCAAGTTTGCACAGTAGGGAGGCGATGTTGTTGCTGTGTGTGATCCCAATTGAGTAATGTGCATGTAATTATTCAGCATTGGGATGTTTGGCCAATACCGGTGGCATTGTGTGGTTTCTTTTCGGCGATTGAAGGAAACCGGAGAACCCAGAGAGGGGATACCCAATGTAGAAACGAGGGAGAAAATACAAACTCCACGCAGAAAGCTACCAGGGTCAGAAATGTAACCCAGGCCCTCCTTGCTGTGAGGCACGAACGTTACCACTATGCCACTATGCTGCCCTTATACAGTAGCAGAATTGTGTTTTATATCAACCGTCTACTGGATTGATAAATAATGTTTTTGTTATTAGTTCTATTTTTTTATAATTACAAATAACTCTGACATTTGAACATCCATTGCTGGATGAGGCCCTCACTATGCCGTTTCGGTGACGAGGTTTGTTTGACCATACTTTACCACGCCGGTTGGCACAGTGCATTGAAGTCGCCAGGTGTTTGCGCGGTGCGCGAACCGCTGGCCCACTGCTCCCCACGCGATTACATTTCTTTAGGCATTTGACGCAAAATCTCAAGTTGAGGAAGTACGTTGGTTCTGTGAGCGCGGCAGGAGCGTAAGACGTCACGGCGGCCGGCAAACTCGATGATCACCTTTGCATGCCGAGTCTACGGCGCATGGCACGGATAGACGCAATACGCACACGATGCGCCACACGTGGTACGGTCTGGTGGTGATCATGGACGACTGCACAAGAGGGCTGCTGGCGAGTGGATGCGCGTGCGTGCGCGTGTAGGGATTGTATTCCTGTGGGGCTGGGTTCTCCCATTTTTTTCAAGTAATCGATGACTGAATTATTGGTCCGATTATAAATCAGATAAAATTCTAAATATTGGGTTTCCACTTTTCTTCTATTCTAAGTGGAAAATGCCCCCTTAACTCGTCTACAGTAACGTCAAAAGCACCACTCTTCCATGTCAGAAAACGCCTTGCCTTGAGATTCTAGTGTGTGTGTGACTAGTGAGCGTGTGCGATTCTAGTGTGTGTGTTGTACACAAAGATTCTCGCTAGCAGCACTTGCCCTAACAGCCTGTTACAGGCTATGCGGGGGATCTTTGTCTTTACGCATTGGCGTGATCCCTACACTGCGGTCATCTGGACCTTGGTCTCCACCGCGCGCTGTGGCTCTGCCTCGTGATGTCACCGCGGGCCTCTCCCTGAGTGAGAGGCCGGGCAGCGCAGTCATCCGGGGCGGGAGGAGGGGGGGGCGACTCTGCCCCCCCCCCCCCCCATGCCACCACGCAGTGTCTGCAGGGCGCTCCGAAGCGAGTCGGCCGTGCCACGATCACTGTGGCTCTGTGGCTCACAGCTGATGTCATTGTCCCTGCAAGTCCGAAATTTGAACATTAACCTCAAAATGAAATTGTCAACATGAATAACTGCCACTAAAGAACTCTACATAATTACGTGTAAGCTTGCAAACATGGTCGTTAATTTCTAAACGGGCTCTTCTCACCTCGTTAACTCTGAGACCATTCATCACCAAGGCTGGCCTGAGGTGTCGCTCCTCTCACGGTCTCGGGAGGCAGCAGCAGCAGCAGTCCGTGCAGTGCCTGCGCCTCAGCCGGCCTCATCATCATCATCATCATCTCCCCATGGCGGATGATGAATCCAGACTCACCGATACTCAGCGCTCCCCTTCTGTATGTATGTTGAACTTCTTTCGCACCGTACGTAGCCAACCGTGATAGTCAGAGATGCGGGGGAAGCACGACAAACGAAGCACAAAAAGCAGTTTTAAAACGAATTTCTTTACATCTAGATTTAAAAGTGCTGCTAATTTCACGGATTTGTTTACGCATCTTTAAGTATGTTGTTTTAATTCCTACAAGTGCCCAGTGCCATGGTTTTCAATTCGAAGATAAAACATTTAGATTTTTTTTATGAAAAAACGTGTATCCTATACCGCGTGATTTCAAAAAAAAAAATCTCTATGTTGTAAATTGTCCTCGAGTGTGACCGTGCTCGTAACGTCCTCTGTGGAAGGGGGTGGCGCGGCTCGTGCTGGAGTGCCACTCTCGCTCGCTCCGCGTGGACGCAGACGCACTGGAAGCCACGCCTGGCCCCCTCGCGGCAGAAGCAACGACGTCCCCTGCCTGGCGCGCCACGGCACAGCCAGACAGAGACCGCCGCTCCACACGTGACCGCCACATTACAAATGACAAAACTCGCCACATTCATCATTACGCACCGCACGACGAACCCACTGGCCTGTGTAGGAGCCCCTGCCGCTGCTCCCACAGGTGGCGAGTCATCGCTCGCACCCCCTTCACCAATCCACGTTGACCAGCATGGTGAAGTATGGTCAGTCACCCCCTACCCCTCAATTACACAAAGTGGGGAGGTCTTTATCCAGCAGTGGATTGACAAAAGGCTGTGAACTTATTTTCATCATCATGATAAAATAATGATGATATCCTCAAGTGTTGGGTAGTTGCTTTTATTTGGTGTAGAACAGCAGGGACATTGCCCCAAGCAGTTACTGATGTATATCGCGAAATGTAATATGTTCACGACTGCCAATGCAGTTCCCTTAAGGATGTTTTGGTTTAATGTAGAGCATTTCAATATCGGGGCACGAGCTGAGAAAGTGTGGCGATAAGATGATGAGTAACCACGAGACCCCAAGCAGGCTCCGCAGGCGAGGGGACATTCGTCTGTGTGCGCGTGTCTCAGCGAGTCGATAGTTGTCCTGCCGACGACGGATATGCGCTCGTCGGCGAGGCTCGGTGTGGGAATCCGAGATGGGCACCGCGCGTTGTCCTGGCGCCAACCCCGAGGGAGGTGGCTCCGTCGTGCGCCCACGACGCCTCGAGAGACGCTCGCAGCAGCGGCGGCGGCCCGTGTCGCCGCAATCCCGGAGCTTGGTTCGTCGTCCACACTCGGTGTGTGTGTGTGTTGCCGTGCGTCGCCGCACACTTTGTTAGTGAACCGCACATGTATTTTGCACTTGATGTTACGCACGTGTAACATGTTACAACGTCCGTTGGCTCGCGCTCTTCCAATGTTATAGCCATGGCTACCAAAGTAAGCTCAATGTCGGTGTTTGTCACGGAAAGAGCACATGAATCATTGCTGCCGGGGTTTGCTTCAATTGCGAGCATCTCCCAGTGCGGTTGTGGCCTTGGAAATGCAACCCGAGTGCTGATTGTGCTGATCCAAACACAAATCTCTCCATTGGTAACAGCAGGGAGAGAGAGATCACCTGGCGGGGAATTGTCCACCACGACGCTGGCAGTGACCCACGAGCGAGTCGGTCAGCCTCAAGTCGTGAAAGTGAATGGTGAATGCGGTGCGTCGCATTAGATCGTTGTTGTTATTATCCACAAGCAGTTGGAGTCAATTCTGTTCGGTTTTGTGACTTTTACATCTCCAACGTTCACCTATTTAATAATGATCACTCCAAACTTAGTTTTTACCCAACATGCACTTTACTATTTTAACAAAATGTTGCATCAATTTACACATTAATTTGTTGTGTGTGTATATGTAAGCCTTGCTCACTACGGATCTATTCTTTGGGTTTTTCGGTAAAGTCACGTAGATAGGTTGAAAGAAAATAACAAAAAACTACGACGTTTCCATCACAACACAAGCGGTCATCAGGAGGAAAGACGATCGCTTGTGGTGATCGCAACGTAGTTTTGTTAATTTTGTTTATTATTTTTTTATTAATTTGTACCTATCTACGTGACTTAACTGAAAGGCCCAAAGAGTATACGGAGATATCGTTAGTTTTGCCATCTTGTTCAAGAGATGCAAACAGGAATTAAATGTGGCTCTAGTTTTATTCTGCTGTTCCACTCTTAAGGAAAACTCGCCTTCAGCCCGTCCAAGGACGGCTGCATTGCAGTAAATGTGAAAGTTGCAAGCGAAAATCGGACCGCGACGTGATATATTCATTGCATCCATTCGTGTGCAATTTGTAAGGGCGCGGTGACACAGACTTATTTCATTTTAAGGTTATAATCCCTTGTTCATCACGACGTCCTTTTTACTTTGATGTCTCAGTAGCGTTACGGAGATCGCGTGACGTGAGGGTTCTGCCTTTGTGGTGAGGGTTGTGAGTGACGCCGAGGAGGGGGCGCCTCGGCCCCCCATGTGGAGTGACGTCACCCGCTAATTATTATGAATGGATCGCGTGTCCATTTGGAAGACGTCACCTCTTCATGATTATTAATGATGGGGGAGGGGGGGTTCTCCATGCGGAGTGACGTCACTCGCTCATGATTAATAATGAGGGGCGGGTCCATGTGGAGGACGTAACCTGTTCATGATTATTAATGAGGGGGGCTGGTGGAGTGACGTCAGGCGCGTTACACACTGACGCTCTTGGGTAAATATCGTAGTGAAGTAAGGACTCCTCGGCACTGGCGCACTTTTACGAGACCAGACACGGACACGTCGCTGTTGGTCCACCAGACCGCAGAGACGCAGCACAACGCGCGGCTTCCTGCCCAGTCAGTGGCTTCGACTCTGGCGGCCTTGGCCCAGAGTGCAGCTTGCAGAGGGGCCAGTGAACGTCTTTGCTTTCGCTGGTGCCTGCCACGTCCCTGTACCGCGCCAAGTCACCGATTGATGTCTGTTGCCACAGGGCGCGGTGTCTGTCAGACCGCGCTCGCCGCAGTCTCTTCTGCCAGTGGCGCTCTTTGACTTCCCCCTTCACAAGAGCGCGACGCAGGCGTCTACCCACGGGGGGGGTGTTCAGTTCGTCTGTGGATTGAACGCAGCGCTCGCCGGAGACTGCGGGTGAGAGTAAAACCAGACATTGGCAGTCGACTCAAATGCGGAGCAACGTTGCCCCCCCCTGTGGCCGCGCTCGACCAACTCGTAGCGCGCTCTCCGTGCGCAGTCCTCGGGACCTCGACCCCGCGCCAGTCGGTTCCTGCTCCCCCCCACTCCAGAATCGGGGAACAGAGTGCGGTTTGAAGATCTCCCCACGCCCACCCCTCGCTGCGACGGTGGCCAAGCGCGTCGCTTGTTCCACCGCCGCCGCGTATCCGCCATGACCAGTTAACCGCCCACACCCATGGCACAACCGCAGTTGTTCTCTACAGATGTTCACATATCCGCCGATACCTCAGACCGCAGCGGGGCGGACCCGCGACGTTGTGCGGTGTTGGTACAGGTGAGCGCGGCGCTGCACGTGAATAATGATGATGACCATGATGATGATGATCAATCCCTGCCGCGTGATTCGAGTGGGAACCGTCGCTGGCACGAGAAGCGCCACGGCTCTCTCCACGTCACTCTCCACGTGCAGCAAGTCCAGCTCGCACCGACGTCGATTGCCGTGCGTGGATCTCGCTGGTGCGACTTGGTTCTTCGCGGTCGCGGCAACTGGTCGTTACGCGTGGTCGGGACATGCCGGAAAGCGTGAAACGCTCTCGTTGTGTGCCTGGACACGCTGCGCAGAATCAAAGGCTCACGACATTATGCATCGGCTATGCAATTGGTTAAAAAGACAAGCGCACGAGTGTGGCTATGGGGGAGGGGGGCTATAGAAACAGACGCACGCCTGGAGCAACCCCGACAGGTTCCCAACGTGGCGATCGCCTGATCCGTTATCTCCACGAACTGCGTCACCTTCGCGAATCAGTCTTTGTACAGCACCGTAGCGGGTAGTGATCGGTTGTGAAGCATTCCATGTGTAGGGGTCGGTGTAGAGTCGCGTCCTGCCCATCGGTGACTTGGTGGCTGGTGCTGACCGCTGTCGCTGTGAGTGTGCCTGTGTTTGCATGCTTTGTGTAAATGTTGTCGTTTGTTAAAAGGCAGCGAGTTTCCGCAACCACTGCAAAGACGTCACGGTGCAGCTCCCTGAGATTGCGAACGTGGGATTTGCATTGCTTGCTGCCGATCGTGAAATCTCGGCTGATGTGGGAATCTATCCCATGAGAACCTCTATCCCATTCCAATGGTCCGGCTGCAGCCATGAAAGAGAAACCACGGTCTTGTGTGCGGAGTGGGAGCGGGGCCCTCCGTGCGGTCTCCAACGCCACACGCGCAGGGAACGAGCGACCGCTGCCCGTGTCGAACCGCGCGGCGACGCTCGCTCGGACCGCCGGGGGAGAGCCGTGACGGTGACCGCGTGGGGGTGGGGGCGGGGACGAGAGGTCGATGTTGCCAAGCCACGCGACCCACCACTCCACGGGTCTTGCATGCAGCCGTCGTCGTCTTGTGCAATAATGGCTCTGTCGGTGTGGCAGGGCTGCCGGGGCAGTGATCAAGCCATATACTCAATCCATGTATCGTGGCACACACTTGGTGGTCACCACAACCACGTTGGGACTGGAGCAGTGCTTCTCGGTTTCATCTCCACCACCACCACCACAATGTCAGTCCAGCTTCGCAAGTCAAACAATTAAGCGGCCCGTTCGATATTTACTGCCCAGTTCACGTTGATAACTGATATACGTGTGGGTCATGTTCGATGATATGAAACGTTTGTGAAGGATGGCGAGGACTCGGGTCATAACTGTTACTTTAAGAGATGGGAAGGTTTTAGTCTCTCTGTGGACTAAAACACAACATGTTGGTATAAGTCAATCAACAGAGATATGTCATTCATTATCATTCTTTACAAGTAAACGGACAATGTTGTTAGAACATTTTGGTTATTTGCAGCTTGTGAGAGCTGTCGTTGGCCAGTCCTATTTTAAGATAAAGCTCCTCGTACACAGTAGTTACCAGGCTCCACGTTTATGGAGCACGGCGATCTCGTAAACGCAGGCAGGCATGATTAAGAAAATTATTATTGCAATATGAACTGCGCATTTTCAATTACCCGAGTCACTTATGAAGCAGATGTTCACAATGACATAAACTAGCAATGTCTGGTTTGGCAATATCTGCACTCGCCATAACAGAGTTCGCTACACATGGCGCAGTAAACTCTGAGTGTTTTTGCAAGCGAAGCGTTTTTTCAGACTCCTCACGTTTCTGACCCTTCTGTCTTCACACGTGCCAGGGACTCGTGCCATGTAGCTGCGGGCACCCGTGCACGCGTGCCATGTAGATGCGGGCACCTGTGCACGCGTGCATCTCCCACTCGGTCAACGTACTGATGTCCGCCGGCGTGGTGTAGGTGTGAACAATTGCTGTGTTCTCCAGCCCTTGTGCAAGTATGTGCCACTGTAATTACATGGAGCTGTCCAGTGCTGTAACTGCTGAAATGTGAAATCATGCCTCCGATGAATAAAATGTAATTTGGATGTTGAGGTGTTGGTGACGGGTTCTAATTTGCGGTTTGAGAGATTGAGCCTGAAACTGTGTCCCTGATCACAAACGTTTTCCCGTGTAATAGAAAAACATGGGCTGAAATCACATAATAGGATTGATCGCATGATCGTGGGATTGAATCCCATAATCGTGGGAGTAATCCGATAAAACTGTTCACAGGCTGCTATCCTCCCAAATTTCATTGATTCTATGGCAGTATTGTAAAATTCCATCGTCTCTGTGCTCTGAATGGCCATTGATTAGGACATCAGCTGATTGCGAATTATTCCATGAGAAGGCAGTATGGATGATTACACTGGGTAAGTATTTTCACATTTATATAATTGAAAAATGTTTGCAACAAAACCAAGGCACGCAATTATTTTGATATGACGAAACCGTAGCTAGACTCACTGCTAACATTACTACACTCTGCTACGATGTACGCACTGTGCTGTAGTCAATATTTACGCAGTTATTTGCTAATTATTCAATCACGTTAAACTCAAACGTGTTTTCGAGCTCAAAGAAGCAATGGTAACCCATTTCTGTCCATACGCTGGTCTCATTCACGATATCTACTTATCAAAATATTGTACAAGCCAGCATATTTATATATACTGTACATACTGAAAGTGTCACAGTAGTTCAGGCATCTTTCATAGATGACACATCGTAAATATATATTTCCAATAAAACCAGTACATGGACACATCAGCATTACTACATGCATTGCTTGGTGCTAAAATTGCACGAATTTTACATCAATCATAGCAGATGCTTGTGTTTGTTTTGCAACATTAACCCTTTGGTTAACAGACAAGCCAGTTAATCCTGTTCATTTAATTCGGGACAAAGCTTGATTAAAACCTCTTCACACTACTGCTAGCATATCACGCAACCTTCAACTCACAAAATGAACATTCAACTCGCCCAGTTTTGTAACCGGTCCATTCTTAGGCACTGAGATGCCATCAAGGGCTATTGAACAGCTCGTCTTTCAAGAAACCTTGTGCCCGTACCAATCCGCTTTTAATGGAGGAGTCCCTTGTTCAGGAGGATGAGTAGAGTACCGTATCAACCGATGACATTTCTGGCGCGTGTCAGGGCTCCTCCACCCTTCCTCCCATTTAGGGTACCCCTACCTCGGGGGTTCTAAACTGGGGCCCACGGACCCCCACAACCGTAAAATAGCGGTGGTTCCAGCATCAAGAGATGCCACCATGGCCACGACCATTGATGCCACCTCCATCTCCTTGCTACCAATGAATTCTCTCCTCCGCCAGATCCCGCAGCTTGCTGCACAGGGGACATGCATCGAACCTCCAAGATCTGCCCTGGCAGCCGGACACCATCTGGAGGTGCAGGAGGGCAGCAGCAGTGTCTGCAGTCTGGGGTCCACAGTCAGTAGGCTGCAGTGACGGCACCGGACTCCAACGCGCTTCTGGGAGCGTCGCTCGGGCAAGTCACACGGGGAGCGAGTCACACGGGGAGCGAGTCGCACGGGGAGCGAGTCACACGAGGAGCGAGTCACACGAGGAGCGAGTCACACGGGAGCCACAGGGATCAGGCCCCTGAGCAATACTTTTTCCCTTTCAGCTTGGCATTGGTATAAATTGAAAACAAAGGGGAAAGAAGTGCCATTGCCCTAATGCGGCACTGAAAAGGGGTCATCTGTATGAACAAGAACACGGTTCTACCGCTGGTCAATTAGCGCTATGGTCGTGCTGCTGCAGATACGATGACTTGAGAGGAGTGGGTCGAGACTGACGGCAGAGCGGCAACCAAAGGAGGAAGCGTGCCCCAGAAGAGCATCCACCACGGAGACGGAGCGATGGGATCATCTCACGCGCAGGAGCTCGGTCGCATCGCAAGGCCGTGAGAGGTGGCGATGGCTTGGGAAGGCCTTCGTCCGGCAGTGGATGGAACCCGGCTGATGATTAGAATGGTGATTGTTAGAGACTCACAGGAAGCTTAATGGACCCCTCCCATAGCCTGAAGGCAGGATAGACAACATCTGTGAACTTGGTTTTAAAAGAATAGAGGGGAATCATCTGAGGAAAAACAATGTGGAAGGACAGAATCCCCTCTTCAAAGTCCAGGAAGACTCCGACCCTCTGCGGCTCCTCGTCGATGACGAGGGGCACCCTCTGGTTGTCGTGGAAGCACCAGTACTCCACGTCGAAGCGCTTGAGGCACCAGGACATCTTGTTGCGGCCCAGGCTGCAGGCGTCGTCGCTGCCCTTGCGGCTCATGGAGCCGTACGCGGCCCCCACCCACCAGCCCCGGCCGGCGCCGCGCACGTCCACCTCCCAGTAGTGGCGCCCCGAGAAGAAGCCCTGGGCGCACAGCACCTGCATGACGCTCTCGAAGCGCTCGGCGCCGCGGTCGCAGAACCAGCGGAAGCGGCCGCACGACGCCATCTTGTTGTCGGGGGTGACCGTCAGGTTGGGGTGGGCAGTCCGCGGGTTCAGCTTCACCTCCGTGATGACTGCAGGAGGGGGGGGGGCGTGGAATATCGATAGTCATTACATCACAACAGTGTTCTTCACCACCTTCGGCGACAACATATCATCGGTGTAACGGCCACCACACATTTGAAAGCATTGAGTTTGACAGTACAATAACGAGGGTGTTCTCACATTTGTGTATTGTCGAGGGCCGCACTAAAAGCTACCAGGGGCCGCCAGTGGCCCGTGGGCTTTGCGATGAACAACACTGCTCTACGGAGATTGTGTCGCACCCCAAAACGTAATCAGTTATCACAAACGCAATGCAGCAGAAGCTGCATATTAGCACCGTAGACCAACTGTGCTCATTGGGAGGTTGCTCTTTTTCCTGTGCTGATCCTGGCGTCTGGAATTCTATTTCCTCAGCCATTCCCTGCTCTCGACTTCCTGCCCCTGTTCAATTCCAGGATTGAGACCATCCCCTTCTCGTCTGCTTCAGACTGACTCATATAATACAATATGTATACGCCTATATTTGCCTGTCACTGTATAGCTTTTTGACATGCAGTCCTATACCAACGTAAACATGTGATGGGTGACAAGCATAAAGGAAGATGAGACCAACAGCTCGAGCATCGTTCGGCTCCGCACTGAGGCCGCGTGTCCTGCGCTGGCGCGAGGTTGAGGCTTCGTACGCAACGTGAGGAACCAGACTGACGGGCACGGCCTGGCAGCCATCGCCGTGGTGATGCCGTAACTCAACAACGACAGCGATGGCGCCGCCAACTCACTCCGGCGCGGCTCGCAGCCACCGCGACGTCTGCCTCGGCTCATGCACGAAACCTCAAACTGGCGGCGCGTCGGGCAGCCCGCAGGTGTGCTACGACACGCTGTTCGGTACACGCTACGACACGCTGTTCGGTACACGCTACGACACGTTGTTCGGTACACGCTACGACGCAGCAGCAGCAGCAACACGCGCGGCCCTCCTTTACATCCACTCTGGGATGAGGCCCTCCCCAAGCTGTGCGGGTCGCGCCGGTTCTTTGACCTTTTACCTTACCACAATACAATCACTCTACCCTTACCTGTTACCCTTTAGCAAGGTAAAAGGTAAAAGTTAAAAAGCAACGAGCCTACCCTTACCCCATACAAATTACCCGATTACAGGGTAATTACCGGGGTACTACACATGAAAAAGGTTTATAACGGTAAATGCGAGGTAGAGCGCTTTATTCGTATAGAATACTCTCGAATCGGGTGTTGAGGCTGTCGACGACACCGTCCTCCATAACCTCCTCGTCCCAGTGGTCTTGGTCGATGACGATCTCATCAACAACCTGATGAAGTTCGTCATTGCCGTCGTCCTCGGACGAACAATAGGCGATAAGATTCTGCGCTGCTCCGGCCTGGTTAGACGGGACCCTCAGGCAGCCGGCCGCGGTCCACGAGCGCAAGCACATGGACTGGATGAAGAGCGTCGATGACAGCGACTGGCGAACGCACGTGAACTCCCACCCGGCTCCGCTATTCGTGCTGGCGAGCTTGGCGATCTCGGCCTCGTGGCGGTACGACTGCCGGACGACCTTGCTGCGCCTGATATTGACGAGCGCCTCGCGCAGTTCGGCGTTGGGCGACTTGATCAGTTTGAGAACTTGGACGACGCCGATCTGGACCGAATGATCCACGCAGCGAATGTGGTGGCAATCCCGCAACTGCTCATATCCGGCGCCCGCGTTGACCAGGGCGAACAACGTCTTGACAGCACCGATCGCATCGGAGCCATTGTCGCTGGTGACAGCGAGCAGCTTGGTCGAGACATTGTGCCCGAGGCTTTGGAGGTGCTCAAACAGAGCGGTGCCAATGCGCTTGCCGACACCCCTTCCGGACTGCGCATCGAGGATCGTCAGCAGCATGGATTTCGACCCACCAGATTTGGTGTCGATCCAGTGCACCGTGACCATCCGAAATCCCTTCAGGTTGCAGTTCGACCGCCTGACGATGGGCAACATGATGGCGTGATGCTCGACAATCCTGCGAATGATGGTGCGGGTCGACAGGTCCTCGTATCCCTGCGTCAATGTGTGGACCAAGGTCTTGAACTTGTCGCTGCCGGCGGCTCGCAAAGAGATTGCACCTCGGACAACAAAATCAACCACCGCGTTCTCAAACTTTACCAGGAGGCGATCCGGGATTGCTGGCCATCTGAGCGTTTGCCGCATTAGGCGGCTTGCCGATGCCGATGTCCTGACCTCGCTGCCTGGGGCGAGCACGTTGTGCTTCTTGAGGTGGGCTTTCCACCCCGACGCGTTCGTGTGGGAGGAAAACCACTTGTGGCAGTGCGTGCTGCACACGGGGATCACCCTCCATCCAATCGTGCGTGTGCTCCCACGGGAACGCATGCCGCTGCCTCTTTCGATTGCTGTTCGCAGCGATCCCGGAAATGCCGTTGCTGGCATCCTCGACCTCGTCCTCTACCTCAAGAACGTGGTCCTTCTCCATCTGGTCCGACATCAATGATTCCAATTTAAAATGGAGGCCACGGACTGCGCAACGGAGCTATTAGCGAGCGGTAAACAGGGTATTTATCAGGTAATACTTCGCGCTACCTTTACCCTGCCTTTTGGCATGGTCGACACCTTTACCTTTACCTTTTTACCCCGTTAAAATGGTAAGTTACCTTACCTTGCCGAGGCCTACTTTGACCATACTTCACGACGTTGGTGAGCGCAGATTGATAAAGGGTTGGGGGTGGGGTGGAGGGGACCCAGGGCCGTTTCACGATTGGGGAAGACGTGGGGGGTGCATCGAGCTTGTTTGGGAGTAGAGGAGACGAGTACTATACAACGACGATTGTTATTCTTGCACTGCCCTCTGCTGCCCACAATGGGGCCCTGCGCCATTCACGTCCGCAACTCTACGAGGGAGCGGCAGGGGCATCAATGGGGTCTCTCACACTGCAGGTATCTCTGGCGGTTGGTGGTGGGGGCGGCGGCGGCGGCAGCGGCGGCGGGCGGCTCGCAGTCGCCGGTCGAATGAGCTCTCCCCACCGCCACCCTGCTCGGACGCGCCCCATGGCCGGGCCTCGTCGTCCGTGCCGGTTTACACGAGGACGCTTGAGCTGTCAAGAAACAATGGACGGTTGTAAGGTGTCACCTTCCCGCCGCTGCGTCCGCTCAATGCCTGTGCGTATGAAAAGGCTTCTTAATGTCCACTGTGCGCTTCGTGACGGTGCAGGAGATGCAGGGGTAGTAGCGCTTACCGAACTGGGGCACCTGCTGCGCCGAACTTGCTTGCGGCTCTACACGACACAATGCAGAGCATTCACGTCACGCAATTCCTGGTTGGCCACACAAACATTGCTGGAGATAATATTCAACTTGGGGTGTGGGTTAGGTGTCCAAGCTAACTCAGCCATGTTCAGTCTGGTTCGAATCGCAGCTGGTTTAAATCACACTAAGTATACTCTGATCGCACACATACTCCGGCTTTGCTCTGTTAATTTCTGTCGCAGTAAAAATACTTTGTAAAGTATTTTCAAAACCAGCCTCTTTAAGTAATGCCACTCAGGCAATTCTGCGAGTGAAAAATTTCCTGGTTTCCTGGGAACACCAACCATGTGTGCGTGAACTACAAATGTGCCTCTTATCCGTCATCTGCAAATCCTGTTGTCCATGGGGCTATGATTTAGCAATCCTTGCCATCAGCCACCTGAACACTGGCTCCAGATAAGCTGCGCACTGGGCGTTTATGTTAAATAATAATTATTTATGGTATTATAATTTAATTTATCTCAGCAGAGTTACAGCGGTCAGAACAAACTTCTGGATTGGCCCTCATTACCAAAGGGACCAATAATCCCCGTGAATTTCATCCCGTTTAAGGATTTTACATTTATTTGAAAATAAAGGCTAAACTCTCACATCTGCGTTTCCTGATCACAATGGCAAGGTAAATAATTCAATGGAATCGTTTAACATATTTAATTTTAAAAAACTAGCGATTTCAGCATCTGCACTGCCACAGACCTCTGCTGGGTGGGTGTCTCTGTCCGTGGCTGGGGTGGCTGACGTGGTGCCCACAAAACGCCTCCAAGTGATCCACCGCCTCCAGAATCTTCTGCAGCTTCACACTCTCCAGGGAGAAACGCTGCACCTCCAGATCCTCGGCTTCCGGGGGCATCGCGTCGCCAAAGTCCTGCACGGTGACACGAATCGTTTCACATTCGGTTCTATTTTCCTCATCATTGTCCATGTTAATAATACAAATAACAAAAACCACGAACATTATGAACCCAGTGAACAGAGGTCAATTTCTGGCCATGGTTCCGCTCAGTGGCATGTGATTTCTGTACGGGCCCTGAAACGTCCCCTTCATGAATCCGCACTGACTGGCATGGTCAAGTATGGTTGGTCAATCACCCCGTAAACGACATGGCAAAGGAATGACTTCATCCAGCAGTGGATTGTCACATGGCTGAACATTATTTTTTATTCAAGTCGATACTACATTCAGCTCAAGCAGACATGGGAAACAAAGGGGTAATTGAGCTTCCATATTGAGGTTGTTAATTTTATAGATTTTTTAAAATTTATACTTGGTGAATTTGAATAATTCGTTTTGTCTTTATTTACAAGGTTAGTTCATGTTTGTTTTACTAAAGTGTTGGACATTCATGACCACACAGGTAAAAGTTGCTGTGAAGTTCAAGTTGTTAACTTTGACGCACCTCGATGCTGGCCAGATTCCAAATGTTGATGTTGGCCAGCGCATCCAACATCTTCTTCCTTAGTTCGGATATCTCTGCATTTTGTGCCGTCAGTTTCTTGAGCTCCTTGTCAACTCTTAGTTGGGTTATTTGCTTCTCCATGTCAACAGCCTTCGTGGTGCATCTCTCATAGTCCTCCAGTACCTTCTGCAGGCCTTGAAACTGCACTGACAGCTTACCGTGGAAGCCTTCACACGACACCTACAGATAAAGACACACACACACACACAACCACGATTATAGTTTCAGGGCAGCAGAGTGGTGCCGTGCTGATACTCGCGGCTCACAGCAAGAAGCTCCTGGGTTGGATCTCCGACTCGGGCGCCTCTCTGTGTGGTGGCTGAGTTCTCTGCCTGCTCTGAGGGCCAAGCTCAGGGCGTGCTTCTAATCCCCTGACGCTCCGCTTCTCAACCCTGCTCATTCCACGGCGGGGGAGTAGAGAGGGCCGGGGGTAGGGGCTGATGGCTGTCTGCTGCTGCTGCTGCCGGACAGCACACGCGCCACCAACAGAGAGGGGAGGGTGGGAGGTGCCGGAGTGGGGGCCGGATCGACCACTGAACGGCACGGAGGAGACTTCGTCTGGACTACGGCACACCAGTGACTTTGCCGCAGCACACCCGCCTCCTGCGGCACGCCGGTCTACCGCTGCGCACCAGTTGGGAAGCGCTGCTCTCACTCTCCGCTGTGCGAGACCTCCAAGTGGACGCCTTGTCTCACGACGCGACGGCGATGACACAACGAGAATTTACTCGGGAGGACAACGTAGTTGTATATATAAAGAAAAATCAGCTGAGCATGTTACCGCATTTGTTTTAAACGTGATAGAATTCAGCAATATATATATTGTTGGTTATATTTGCAATATACTAACCCTACGGAAGTACAGTATATAGCTAGCGCATGTGGAAACACATAGCTCTACGGAATGCACTCTAATTTCCAGAATTAAGCCAAAGCATAATCACAACAATGGGAGACTTATGGTTTCTCTTAAACAAGAGGAAACGAGGTTGCGTAATTTGCTGTTACCATCTAAAGGTCACAAGCAACTCGATTTAAATTGGGGGAAAGACTTCATAACATGGCCACAGGCCTATATGCACACGTGATTTATGTTTTATCTTGCACATACGACAGCAGAAATCGACACTCCTGTAACAGGGGGTGCACTCTTACGTTAATTCCAGTTGTGATCTCCTTCAATTGAGCAATGCTCTCCTCTTTCCTGTTGGAAGTCTCATCCAGAAACGTCAATTTGGCTTGCAGCGATTGCTAGAATGGAGACACAAACGCAGCAACGGTCACGTGTTGAATGCAGCAACTTGTTAATTAACTACGGCGCCCTCATAGCTGGCCCGGCGGCTCAAACGTTACAGCACTGATTTGGCACCGCCGAGGTCCTGGCTAGTATCAGAGCGGCAGCCTCCTGTGAATAAAACCACATTCTCGAGTGTAGTGACGAGGAGATGGCCTCCGCCCGGTCTTCAATGATTGCACGGTTGTTGTTTTTTGTAACACATTTAATTTGGTTCTGCACTTTATTTCGTTAAAGTCAAGTTCTAAGAAGTTGAAAGTATCGGTTTGACCGCCATGCAATGAACACGACTCTCTGAGATATTTCTCTTCTTGGTTCTTTCGGTAAAGGCACGTAGATGGGAAATAATAAAATAATAAAAATAAAACATCATAAAATACAATTCTCACGACGTTTCGGCCACAACACAAGCAGCCGTCCTCAGGTGTATTTCCGACAGCCCTGTTCTTCACCTGAGGACGGCTGCTTGCGTTGTGGCCGAAACGTCGTGAGAATTGTATTTTATTATCTTTAATTTTTATTATTTTATTATTTCCCTTCTACGTGACTTTACCGAAAGAACCAAGAAGATGAATCCCTGCAGTCACGATAGAAGCTTTACATCGAAATCTCTGAGGTATTGCCGTCCCCTACTGTTTGGACCAGAGGCCGCTTGATGGGATCTCTGAGACGTGACGACGGGAGCTCCACGGGGACATGATTTGGGGTGAAGGACAAAACAAACCTTGGAGCCACGGCACAGGACGGGGAAGATGTGAGCCAGGTGTGGTGGCGCACACCTGCGATCGAGCGCTCTGGAGGCAAGGGTTGATGGGTCACAGAGAAATGTGTGTAATACACTGGGCAGAGATGAAAGTCGAGCAAGTGGATTTGCGAGCTCCGTGTTGACCTCCCTTGCAAGTGATGATGACATTCGATGAAAAAGAGAGTGAGGAATTCCTGGATAAATCAATTTAGATTTCTTCCTTTTGTCAAACTGCTGCTGAATCAAGCTATCGCTAATCTGTGTGCTTGTTTGGCCACACTTAAGCACACTGCTAAATGCAGGTTGGTACAGGTTGGTGCAGAACTGAAGCCCAGAATACATTTAAATATCACTTGCCACCAATGTATGTATGTTGAACTTCTTTCGCACCATACGTAGACAACCGTGCTAATCGGAGGTGCCATGGCCGGGAATCAGACTCAGAAGGCCATGTTCATAGCTAACACACACAACCTCTGAGGGCCCCATACAGACTCGAGAGCTGTCATCAACTCCCCAGGGTCCCCAATGGTTTAAAGCCATAGAAGAGGACCTTGAGCAGGGTGGGTGTAGCCATCAGTGCACTCAGTGGCGTGGCGAGGTTGTCGTGGGCCCTGTTATAAGAAATTATTTGGGGAAAACCCTCTGTCCATTATCCCCCTCTTCGTAGCCCCGCACCTGGGCTAGATTTTCCACCTCTGATGTGTAAACATATCTGGGGCACATCATGGTGAGAATACTGTAATATCTCTAAATAGCAGAAGAGGGGAGTTCTACATTAATATTGTATTATGAAACATCTCACTCGATATTTGGGCCTCTGCTCAGCAACTGTTTTTTTAAATTAAATAAAAACCTTTGGACTTTTAAGGTCCAGGAAGGATGAAACAGATGTCCCAGAAGAGCCACCTCAAAACGAGGACGATCCTGGGCCAACTCAGGACAGGCATGTCCGTGTGTACGTTGAACCTCTTTCACAGCGAGCGTAGCCAACCGTGCTAATTGGAGGTGTGGGGAAGGACAAGAAAACCCAAGCCCAGACCTTGTAGCGCACCGGCCAGGTGCAACGGCACCTCCCAAACTCGTCGGCCGCTCTGCTGAAGGCGCTGGAAGTGAAGGCTTATGCCGACCGCGTCCTGGAACCTCTCACCTTCTTGTCGAGCAGCTCCTGCTCGACCGTGACGACGCGGTGCTGCTTGTGCCGCCCCAGGAGAGGGCACAGGCCGCACACCGAGACGCCGTCGTCTCGGCAGAAGAGCTCCAGCGCCTTGCCGTGCTCGGGGCAGCGGATGGCGCTGATGTCGCGCACGGGCTCCGTCAGGTTGTGTCCCCGGAACGGCGGGCTGCGCAAGTGGGGACGCACGTGCATCTCGCAGTACGAGGCCAGGCACGTGAGGCACGTCTTGGCGGCCGGCAGCTTACTCACGAGGCAGAAGTCGCAGGACGGGAGGGAGCCGGCGTCCGGCGCAGGGCACCCCGTGGCGTCGTGGCCCGAGCCGCCCGGGCGATCGTCCGCGCCGGCGGTGGCGACAGCGGCGACCCCCTCCTCGGGGACGACCCCCTCCTCTGGGGCGACGCGCCGGGGGGCCCTCGCTTCGCCCTGGCACAGAGGGCACGAGCTGCTGCTGCTGCTGCTGCCCGCGCCGGCCGCGTCGGTAGTGCAAATGCCTTTGGTGCATTGGGAGCAGAAGTTGTGGTTGCAGTCCAATCGGATCGCGTTCGTGGAGACGTTTTCGCAGATGGAACAAGGCGAGCCACGTTCTGGAGAGTGCTCCATTCTCGTCACGCCTGTCAACAGAGACACTCCCGAGTGAAACTCGGCCAATGTGCGATGCTCGATTAAGCATCGGGCATCAGATTCAGAAGCGAGACAAAAGCAGTGGGTTGATGGAGGTCTCATCCACCAAACACTGTTGGTCATGGGGGTTGTGTAACCATACTTCACCACGCTGGTCAGCGTGAGTTGGCTGAAGTTGAGTGGGTGGTGGAAGCGGTAATCACAACCGGTTCACACATCGCTCGTCTATGCACCTCGAGCACCGTACAGTGACGGTGTCTGGAGACACGGAGGAACGAAGCCGAGGGCGAGTGGCCGCGTGTGTAGCTCGGGCACGACGGCGGCCCGCGAGACGTCGTGGACAAAGACAAAGATCCCCCGTATAGCTTTAACAGACTGTTGGGGCAAGTGCTGTTAGCGAGCACCTATGAAGGCCGGCACGGCCCACGAAGGGGTGGGTGGCCAGCGCAACGCACCAGGTAGTCGTTTGAGGCTGTGTCGATCTAGGGAAGGCCCAGGACCAGCTCAGATAATCGTGGACGGGAATCGAACTCGGGTGGCCGGGTCCCTGTCGCGGTACGCCGACTGCTACGCCACCGCTCCCCATGAACAAAGACACGCACCGCGGGCTGAGAGCGGAGACGTCTTCTGTTCCTTTTAACATTTTTATTTCGTGAAAAATGGTCCAGTTAAACCACAGCTATCGTGGTTATTTATCACTTCGCTTGTTTACCCAGGCAAGTCTCGCCGAGTCTCAAGACCCCTCCCCAGGAGGGTCCTGTCAAGTTTTTCGCAGCACGGGCGGAGATGATGTTGCCATGTTTAATGGCAATCGAGTGATTTCTAGGTAATCTTTCAGCAGTGTTTGTTTAGCCAATGCTGTTTACAGTGTGGGGTTTTCTTGTACTGTAGGAGGAAACCGGATGACACGGCCCGGAGCGAACCCAAGCAGAACAGGCAGAGAACATTACTCACTCCGCACGAAAAATAAAGGCACCCGAGTTGTAAATGAAACCCAGACGCTTCTTGCTGCGAGCATCACGAGTGCTGACCACTGCGCCACCACTCACGAAGCCCAACACTGTCAGCCCTTCCTGGGAGTCGAGCTGCGGGAGCTGCTCGTGCAACGGCACGGCAGCACGATGGTGGTCAGTCAACCCCGACAGCCACAACTCCACCACTTCCATGCCACTGCCAGGGCCCAGATCGCTTGATACGGCGGCTGCTGCTGCTGCTGCGCAGAGCCAGAGCGAGCAGCAGCAGCAGCAGCACAGACAGCACGGACAGCACAGACAGCACGGACAGCACGGACGACTCCACGTCTCCGTCTCTCGGCAAAGAAAACGCCCCGCGGGGCAAAACGTCCACGCGTACTTCGTCACCGTCCGGCGACGTCAATCAGGTGACAAGTTTCACCGAAGGAGCCTCTCCCATCATCCCACTCGCCCGGCTCACAAGCGGCCACGCTCACCGCGACCGGAGCTCGCCTCTCACCTGCTGCTTCGTGCGGACAAACCTCGCCCCGCTCGCCCCGCTCAGCCTCCGACGCTCTCACGCGCGCGACACGGAACTCCCCTCCCGCTCTCACGCGCGCGACACCCGCGGGACCCCCCCCCCTCTTCCTCCTCCCTCTCCCGCTCAGCTCCGACGCTCTCACGTCGCTCGGGGCGATTCGCTCGCTCGGTTGGGGAAACCAGAGGGGCCTCCTCGGGGAGGATGTCCCGTGCCATCACGCGCGTCTCGAGCATGGGCTACGCGATATCGCCGCCGCTGGATACATGCCAATGATTTACATTCGTAAGGCGCATTTCCATCCGTAGATCCCGCGCTGTCAGTCATGACGGCTGCTTGCCCACACCTGGCCACCCTGCTGAGTGCAGGCAAGTGAAGGGGGCGATCGGGGGGTGGGGGGAGCCAGGCCAGCGAGATACCATTTATCACTCACGTTGTAGCCGTGCCGGCATTGAACTTGGGCCTTAGACTAAAGTCCAGCGTGCCGCCCGCGTCTTTAAACAATCCCCGGATTGCACTGCACATCGCGGTGGCCATTGCCTCTGTGTACAGCGTGATCCCTGAACCACAGCGATGGAAACAACGCATTTGCCTTGCTCTCGAACTCCAACTGGTGATGATAACCCCCACTGGCGATCTCCAAGAAACACGCGGAGCACAGGATCGGGGAACACATGCAAACTTGAAACATCGCTTTTTGAAGTTTAAGATAAATAAGTTGTCCTGGGCAGGACACATCCTAGCTAGAGGGGATGACCCCGTCTGAGAGGATGAGCGACGAGATCGGATCAGCTGTAGACGTTGGACGACTTCTGTGGCGTTGTACGACTCTGAAGGATGGAGACGTGCACGGTCTAATGATGGAACTGATCTCGAGGAAATGTATAATTGAGTCAGTGCCTTCGTTATCTGTGAATGTGGGGGGGGGGGGGGTGTGATCGTGCCCGAGTGCTCCCAGTGGTTGGACGACATCGCCCTGTGGAGCGACATCGCCCTGTGGAGCGGCAGTGACCTCTCCGTTCGAGACGCCCACAGTTCAGGACTCTGCGCTTGTGTCCAGGATACTGGCAGGAGGCAGTTCCAACGTATCTACAGTTATTGGCTATTGGCCAAAGTAGATCAATGTGTAATAATCTAGTTTTCTGCAAATGTATTATTAAAACGGTTTTTTTAAGTACTGTATTGACATACCGAAAGAACCAAAGAGTATGGATCCTTGCAGTCACGAAAACTTCAAATCTACTGTATTGACTTCAAGATCCGGCATGGGTGTGCTGCTCCATGCTGCTGCCTCACGCTTCTTCACCTCTGCTTCCCTTGTGCTTCAGCAAGCAACGTCGCATCTCAAATCCTCCCGATGATCCCACCCCACCTGCTGCTCCCGTGAGCCGGCACTCCCCGCCCATCACAGCGATCATGACCCGATCCTCTCGTTTAGGCACATACTAAAGACCCGCTTAATTCGCCCGATGACTCTATTTGACTCTTGCACACGTGAGGCTCATGTAAAGTTGTTTATTGACCAAGTAGTTGATGACCGCGTGAGTGCATGCCTGAGCATGTGCTCGCCGAGAAGGGAGCTCAAGGCTCAGCCGCAGCACTTGGGCAGAAGTCCCCGCGCCTCGGATGTGAACGAGGCCCCGTTTCCTCGGCCCCTTCTGCGAGATTCCCCAACCCCCTCCCTCCCCGCACGACCAAATCTTCTCTCTGCCCTACGCGTGCCCCTTGGCACCCAATGCAGGTGTACGGCGTGTAGGTGTGTGCGTGCCTTCGTTGGACAGAAATCTAGGATTGGGGGATATAGTTCCGGAGCAATCTTATACAAAACCCTCGTTCCAAACAAACACTTGAGTAGAACACGTCACTTTGATGTAAGGGGTTGCTGTAGAACATGGCCAGGCGAGTGATGTCGTGGGGCACGTGTCTCGTCGCTCGCGTGACCCCATGTCGCCGTGTGGCTGACTCGTCCGGGGGTCATCTCAGGTGAAAGGGGGCAGCACTTTAGTACGATTGCGAACAGCGATGATTTGTCAAAATGGGTCTCCCTGGAGACAGACCCTGCCAGGGGCTGTCAAGACTCACGCGGTGTGCGAGACTCACGCGGTCCACCGCACTCGCACGGACGCGCACACGCAACCCTCCACATATCAACAACAAACGTCATGCGCCACGAACTTTCACACACATCCATGCCATCGTCACACTCACACACGCACTCATCGCCACCGCCACCCCTTCACCGCAACGTAGATGGAAGATTGTACCAGCCAGTGCTGCTGGAGGCAAGAGATAGCCTCGCGAATTTCCATTCTTGAAACCTAAAGGCCCCAAACTCCACGTGCTCCAGCCCAGTCTGGCTGCAGCAGCCTCACAGTGACCACGCAAACAAGGCGTCTCTGCTCTTGTCTGTGTGTACGTACCACGCTGCACATTATCTACAACACACTCCCACATTGCCCTGAGCCTTGTCACCCCCCAGCCTCTCCTCCTGTGATCTCTCCCCTGTAGTTGCAGCCACATTATCAATGACATTCACGCGGAACCAATTGAATGAGTATTGTAGGCTATAACCAGGAGTGTCCCTGCTGGAAATGATTGGTACATTTCCGTGGAGTATTTCTGAACATGAATATAAATCAAAGTTTGTTCTGGGAGAAAGCCTACGAGAAAATCAAATAAAATAAACTTAAACATCTACGTAGATGTAATTATTCATAAAGCCGCCTTGCTGCTGCTGATGCTCCTGTGGGTGTGCATCTCATGCACATGGTCTCAGTGCAATCCACTTCCCTGTCTCCACTCCACTGACTTACAGGTGTGCACCACCACACCCAGGCAGCTACAAACACACGTAGTATTGCACCAAACACTTCGCTATTCTTATTTTCAAAAGTGTCCCGTCGACGGACGCAGGCTGTTTACAGCCCTGAGTCAGTGCTCAGCTCTCATGAGCACGGTTGGCTACGTACGGTGCGAAAGACGTTCAACGTACACACACACTGCCCTGAGCCAGGGTGGACATTCCTAACTCCTATGGCAGGAACGGATTCACCCATAGGACAACCGCTGTTGGCTACCTGGGGGGATGACGGGTTGTATCGACAACTCCGATTATGGTTTTACTCGCTTCTGCCATATGAATGTGGACACTCTACCACTCGGCCAGGGCCGACAAAGCAGTTGAGCACCAATTTTGACCTTTACTCGTGATCATTTTGGGACGATGCGTGTGCAAGACTTGGAACACGACAATAATGCCATTCGCACGCATCAACAACTGGCACGTGCTGAAAATGCGTGGAAAGCCCCCAAAACCACAGTGTTCAGAAAGCGAGTTTTCGTTGAGAATTGGCAGATTACGTGGATGGGAAAGTTGATTGTTACGTGTTTTATTTGCCTATCTGTGTGATGAGAATATGCAATGAAAGCCATACGAATGTGGATTGTGAAGTATCACAATGAAGCGAGCACCATGGGTTATCCTGATGCTGTGTACATGGGTTTACGTGTTTTACAAGACATCCCTTTGCATTCACATCTTCATAATCGAATGGGGCGAACATATTCTGTTCTTATCAATTTTTTGTGGGTTTTTTTGTGTTAAAAATAAATGCTTTAGTTCAACACAACCATCGCATACCTCTCATATCTGTGGACAAGGCTTGCAGAGCGAGTTCAGAGGGGCACATTCCAGTCCACGCTCGCTCAGGTGAGCCTCGCAGTGCACACTCACAACCGACTTCTGCAGTGCAACTTGGCAAACAAACATCTGGATTGCCAGTGCTGGGTTCTGTAGCGCAGGCTTGTCATTGAAGTTGTGGTATCGTGTAGTGCCCGGGCAGCTATGACTTGTGTACCCACGTGTGGTGCCTGGGCAGCTATGACTTGTGTACCCGCGGCTTACGGCTTCCGCTGTTCATTGGGGGCTGCCACAACTCGCCACGCTTGTGCTCACACTGTACCACCGCCCACGCAGCTGTACGCCAACTTGGCCACACAAATGATGAATGATACAATTGGCAATGACATTTATATCTCTCTCAATATCCACATGCGTCTTGTGTGTACCCAGCGCATTGGCTATGATGACGGTGATGGATGAAGGTAACAGTCGCTGTCTTCCCTGACGCCATCGATGAATCATGATTGTATGTGTGTATGTTGAACTTCTTCCGCACCGTACGTAGCCAACCGCTCTAATCGAAGGTGCCGGGGAAGGACACCTACGATTGATGAGAGTGAAATGGTGGTGGTGTTTACCATCACAGATTCAACTATTGAATAGCAGAGACCCACATCGAAAACTATTTTTGCAGTACGTGTTATATTTTATATTGCTCGAGCCGCATTAGGGCTCTGTTATCACCGCTAAGAAATAAACACAGTCTCTACGCTCGGCCGCGAGTAGGGTCGTACTCACCTGCACTGACGAATTCACATTCCCATGGCGGGGCCAAGTCTGTCCGCGCAAACCACTGTCGCCTTTTGTAAAATGAGCGCAGAGGGCAAACACAGCGTGCTTGTAAGCGCCCACAAACTCTGCGATTTGCCCTTCTCAGACCTTAGAGGTGACCAGGACTCCAGAGTCACGGATCAATACCCGCCCTTCGTGCTGGGCGCCAGAGGGCAGCGCAGCAGCAGCGAGTCTCGACTTTCTATGCCTCACGAAATGTGCTTTTATTTTACTTGCAGACAGAATGTTATCACCCACATTCTCTCACAGGCAGCAGTTTACAGAGATCAATCCGAATATCCGTGTCCCGCATATCCGCCAGCCGAACGGAGAGACGAGCGACACGGACAGAGACGTCAGCGGTGCACCGAGCAGCGGATAGAGCACGGCTAATTGTAACACAAAACAAACAATAACATCGACCCATATCTAACAGATACTGTACGTGCCGGCAAACATCTGGCAGTTCGCCAGCGTTTGTTTGAAGCGAGTCTACCTGGCGACAGGTCACGTCAAAGTCCGTGTTGGATGTTTGCTTCTCCTGGCCCCACGGTGACGACGGACGTCCCAGCAGGGCCGGCACTGGGTGCCGTGGCACGGACACAGACGCACTTCCAGGTAGGCCTCGGCAAGGTAAGGTCATTTACACTTTTTACCGGGTAAAAGGGTCAAGGGGTAAGGAAAAGGGTAGGGTAAAGGTAGCGCGAACTATTACCCGGTAAATACGGTACCTTGATTACCCCCACAGTCTGTGGCCTCCATTTAATAAGTAATATTTTTTTTTTAAACTTTTTTTTAAACACGATTTTATTAAATGTACTAGTAATGGCAGAACTCCACGAATCCAGGAAGTGTCCCCGAAACTTGCCATAACGTAAGGGGCCGTGGCCAATTACAGCCAACGTCAGTTGGCCGTGGACAATTAGACCCAAGCCGAAACATTACATATTAAAAATCATGTTAAAAACAGATGTTTTTTTTATGATAGAGTATAGTGTTGTCATTAGTATGACATAAGTATACCAAGTTTGCAGTCGATACCACATTGGGAAGTGGGTTAAAATGTAGTTATAAGATTTGAGGATACAACAACGACAACAACAACAGAGTGAGTTCAAAGAAAGCGTGTAAAATTGGAATCGAGAGTATTCTATATGAATAAAGCGCTCTACCTATAGCATTTACCGTTATAAACCTTTTTCATGTGTAGTAGTACCCTAGTAATTACCCTGTAATCGGGTAATTTGTATGGGGTAAGGGTAAAAGGTAGGGTAAATGTAGGCTCGTTGCTTTTTACCTTTTACCTTACCTGCTAAAGGGTAAAAGGTAGGGTAGAGTGATTGTATTGTGGTAAGGTAAAAGGTAGGCTTGTTTTTTTAAACATTTTAACTTTTACCTTACCTTGCCGAGGCCCACTTCCAGTCACAGGTTTTCGAATGCGAAAGTCCTTTTTTCAGTAACTTCCCGTGACAGTGACTTCCCACTTCTCAAAAAAAGATATAAAACGCACGGTTCAAGGGAGCCAACAAGACACTTGTTATCTCTAACACACGAGCATAGCTTGTGTCTGAGAGGCGGGCTTCATTCCGAGATATTCTGGTCCAGTCTGCAATCGGGCGAGAAGCTGTAAAGTACAGAATGAGTCCGTGATGGATGTGTAGTGTCATAGCGCCGGCTGGTGGACAGCAGCGGCAGCTGTGGTGGACAGACAGCACACACGCAGGTGAGGGCGTGCACGGCGTGTGGGCAGAGCGGAGGAACTGGGACAAGGGTCACGGAGGACCCCGTCTGGAGGCCCCTGGAACCTGCTGGCGGGTTCGAGAAGGGGGCGTGGTCAGGGCGGAGCCAGGCCGCGCTGGGAGCATAAAAGGAGCCGGGAGTGGGGGGCTCGAGGCTGCCGGTGCTGGGAGTGGACTCGTCTCGTCGTCGCTGTCGTCTCGTCGCCATCGTCGCTGAACGTCTCCGCTAGACATCGCGCTACGTAGGAGAGTAGTTGGCTATCTCAGTCAGTGCCGTCCGTGTTAGACGGCCGGTGTTGTGTGCAGGCTGGGCTGAGCTACTGTGGAGAGTGTGCAGACGAGACCGTGGAAGTTGTTAATAAAGAAAGTGCCTCCTAGAAACTCTGTCTCCGAATCGTTGACACTACAGATGTAAGGATACGTTATAAAGTAGGTTCTCTATGCCCAAATAAGGTTATCCTGGGCGTATGCTTGGCCATTGGCGTTTGGAACAGCAGTCTATAAATAGAAACAGTACTCAGATTGTAAATGTTGTGGCTTGGCTCTCCAACACACCGGCGTGCTGTACTAGACTAGTAACGAATTGGCACGTTCTGTTTGTGACAACCCTTACTAGTTGGCTGTGTCGGGTGGTGGCGGGTTTAACGACACATTTATATATTTCCGCGATCTAACCCTAAATAACCTGTATTATGGATGATGTTGATCAGGAAAGCCTGCTGCGTGTTACACCAGAAATAGCGACCCCATGCTCGACCCCATGCTCGACCCCATGCTCGACCCCATGCTCGACCCCATGCTCGACCCCAGGTCATTGCGTGGCATCGCTTCCCAGTGGCTCGATGTTGCTCGTGCTTATGCACACGGACTCTATTGCGCCACGGCGCCTTTAACTAAATACAGCTTCCGTTGCATTCATCCTCATCAAAATCAGCATGAGCCAAATAAACAACGAGACATCATCTCCTCCACCCCCATATCTGTCCCTCCACATACACAAATTAACGCATTTTATTTGTCCACATCCCATCAGCCCACACGTTCCTTCTCGGAGTGCGTCACCTCAGCAGGCAATTGGTTCAATGCGGGCGTGTGTGTGGTGACCCCACACCAGTGACCATTGTCTGAACCGGTCCTGGGCATCCCCTAGGTCGACTCAGCCTCAAATGAGTACCTAGTGCGGTGTGTAAACAAAATCGCGACTGGGGAGACAAAGGCGGCCAGATGTGGTGCTGGCCACCCTACCCCCTCGTGTGCCGTGCCGGCCTTTCATCGGTGCTGGCTAACAGCACTTGCCCCAACAGTCTGGTTAAGTCTTGACATAAAGCTTTCGTGACTGCAGGAATTCATATTCTTTGGGTATTTCGGTAAAGTCACGAGAAAAAATAATAATAAAAAATGAAAAGAAAGTGAATTAAAATTAATAAAAACATCAGGAGATGATGACGATTGCTTGTGTTGCGATCGAAACGTCGTGATATTTTTATTAGTTTTTATTCACTTCATTTTATTATTATTTTAATGTTATTATTTTTTCTGCTATCTACGTGACTTTACCGAAAGACCCAAATAATAGTCTGGTTAAGGCTACACGGGGGATCTTTGTCCAAGTGTAACACACAGTCTCAATCTTTCATCCGTTAGCCCACACGAACAACGCCGCTCAACTCCCCCCACTCAATCCCACCCCTCCTGGACAACCCACGAAAGAGCTTCACAGCTCCTCGGATTCTTCCTGCGGGCTTCAGTGAAGATTTTCTGTCTACACTCGTTTTTTGTCGGTCTTAGGTTCTGCTCTGTCTGTGTGTCTCCGTTCCTCTTGTTTTTATCTTTTGTCTTTCTTTGGAATTTTCACACTTAAATTCTAACTTAGCAATCTTTGAAATACGTAATCGACCAGGCTATGCGTTAATTGTGTGTTGACTGACTCTCTGTGTCGTTTTACATAACATTTCGATACTTTGCTAGGTTGTTTAATTTTAGTGTGTTTCTTTCTCCCTCTAAGCCTGCGTACTTCTCTACGCGTCTCCTCGTACTCATTGACATGTAAATTGTGTCTCTAACCCCTCCCTCTCGCTGCCTCAGCCCCCCTCTGTCTATTTAAGGCCACCCCACAGAGACGATCACCCCTCTCTGTACCTGTGTTGTTCGCTCTATGTATCTTGGTGATATCTGTCTGCTTATATGTCTGTCTATAGTTTTCTGGTTAGATTTTATGTCGCTATTTCATTATACCTGATGATGATTGCTTGTGTTGCGATCGAAACGTCGTATGCTATTATTTAATTTATTATTTTATCTTTATACGTGACTTTACCGAAAGAATTGAAGATTCTCTCCCAACGATTCCGAATCATCATTCGCAAGGAATCGATTCCGCGGCCCACCTTGATTCTCCCGGGAGTCGCGGAATCGATCCGCGGCGGTCACGTGCACGCGCCGTCACGTGACCGGGGGACGCCATCTCTCCGCGTCTCCCGCTCCGCTCTGCGACCTCCCGCCGGGGGCTACGGCTGGGGGACAGAACCACGCCCGGCCGCCTTTGTCTCCCCACTGCTGATGTTTATAACGCCACGACCAGGTACTCAATCAATGCTGAGTCGACGGAGGGAGGGAGAGGGCCCAGGCTTGGATTCATTTATCGCTTCGCCTGCTCGCCACTGATGTTGGCCGTGAGCGGGAGTGTCGCTCGCCTCGCCCTCCCTCGTGTGCCGTGCCGCCCTTCATAGCTGCTCGTCGCTAACAACGCTTGCCTCAAAAGTATGTCGAGGCTATACGGGGTATCTTTGTACAGATACGTGTGTCAGTGTGGGTGGTGCTGCAGTTAAGGCCTTAACGTGCACGTAGCCTGGCACATGCGCCGTGGGGACGTCACCGACACTTAGTGGCGAATGGCGGTGGTTGTTGGTGCTGCAGTTCATCCTCAAATGTGCACGTAGCCTGGTACAAGTGCCGTGGTGACGTCACCTGCATTGGCGGGTATTGTCAGTACAGCAAGGGCCCTTCTGTGCTTCCCCGTGCGCCGTGTTTGTGTCTCTCTGCTCGTCGCTCTTCCCGCTGCCACTCTGTGCCCCCCCGTGTTTCTCCCATTGTGGTTTGCGCAGCCCGCGCTGCCCATTGCTGCCCTCATCAACACGCTGCCCTCAACACTCTGCCGCACTCTCTCTCCCTGTGCTGCCCGCCACTCTCTCTCCCTGTGCTGCCCGCCACTCTGCCGCACTCTCTCTCCCTGTGCTGCCCGAGTGCCCCATGCTGACCGTGCTGACTGCACGCACCAACAGCTGACCGGGGTCCTCTGCAGACACGGGGAGAGACGGAAACCTGGAGAGAGACGTGTATATCTAGAGGACCGCAGAACTTGGGGAAATAATTGGCGCCGGCTCATTGCGCAGCTGCTGCCTTTCAGCTTGTCTGTGGTTCCTCCTCGCACCTGAGTTTCTCAAACTAGACACAGATGTGCATTAATAAAGATTGACACATGCAGATATTGACATCTACGGAGGGACTCGGGGACAGACGTGGAGAAAGAGGAATACGTATGGAGGAATACAAACAAAAATGAATAGAGATCCTGCAAGAGACACATTCATATAGAGGCATTGAGGAAAGAACACATTGAGAGATACAAATAAGTAGAGGGACAACGCTGGAAAGGAGAGACACAAACATGGATATATTAAACTTAAAGAAGGAAAACTCGAAGACATGCAGAGAGACGTGGAGAGAATGCTACAGTGCTAAGACAAACACAAGTGATAGTAAGACAGCCACAGGAGGGAGACGAGTGTGTGGCCCCTGACAAAGTGGGGGACCTGTGCACGTGAATAGTTTATGCAGCACACGGCACCCCCACACACGTCTCCCAGTGCCTCGCGAATCCTCCAACAGCAGACCGCAAACTTCCACATTCCGCCCTCGCACCTCGGTCACCCGCTCTGCGCTGCCTGTCGCTGAACGTGCCACGCCTCCACTCCCACCCCCGTGCTGCTCCTGCTGCTGTCCCATGCTTCCTGAATTGCAGGGACAGCCCTGTGCCTTTCCAGAAAGGCTTCCAACTTAAGTATTACATTTGGCATTTGTTTAATGGTAGCTTTTAAAAATAGTTCGAGTAATAATGAATGTGCGTTCTACGTGCCGCGTGTGTGTTTCCTGACAGTGCTCCGGCGCTGCGCGAGGCGCTGTCATGGCTTCGCTGTTTGACCAATACGAGGATGCGCAGTCACGGCCTGGGTACCAGCAGCAGCAGCAGCGGGCGAGCGAGCCCTTCTTGCAGTCTGGTAAGTGCAAAATGCAAGGAACATAAAGCACTTTCATTATTGGCTGATGATCCATTTGGAGTTCATAATCGCCAATTTTACATGAAACAGGTGGATATGAAATGTAGCTTTTCTGGGCCGGTCAGATATTAAATCCTTGAAACTCACCAGAGTGTGCATAATTGGTGGCAGTGAACTTGTTGCTCCAAGGGGCTATTTTGAATACTCAGTGCGTAGTCAGTATTGCCCTGGCCTGGTTTAAATTTGGGATGACCATTCGAAGGAAGGAAACTGAATCAGTTGTGTTTGGCCGTGTTAACAAGATGATTCGATCAGGCTGCAAATCACTACACAAAAGTAACTCTTAAAATAAATATGTATTTGCTCATAATTTTGTTGAACTTTTGCAAATTATGTTTGAAACACAAAATAAACAACTTGTGAAAAACTGAAGAGTTGAGTTTGAAAATTATAATCTCATAAACCCTTGAATGTTGGTGGAGCGATAATATCAGCTTGCATGCAGGGCATAGATAGAAAGTGTGCAGTCATACATATATCTAAGAGCAACCCATATAAGCTTAGCAAGTCACAATTGGTTTATTAATGGTCACACAAATATTTTGTCATTGTATTGCTATCCAAATACGCGTGCTGCGCTGCTACGTGTGGCTTACACCTGGCACTCAATTTTTTTCTTCAACTTGTAAAATTATTCAACACTGAATATTAATAAATATGATAGTCACAGTGTTGTATTATAATTTCTACATTTAACTTTTGTTTTGTCTGTAATTGTGTTACAACACTACATTTTTTTGCACGATTTAGTTTATTTCTTACATAGTTTGAACAAGACATGAATCTTGGAGTGTTCATTGTTAAATTGTGATGTTTTGTTTGTGCTTGTTTAGGTATTGTCAGTGCACGGCTTGAGGATGAAACGCCCATTTTCAGCAAAAAGAAGATCAATTTCACACCCACCCAGCCCATCACCTACCTGGTCATTTCCAACAACCAACTGTGTCTGGCGATGGGGAAGAATATGCTGTTGAGGTGAATAATATATATTTTTATCATTGTATAGCTTTTTAGTCTCAATAGGACAACTTTATCTACTTGTATTTTATCATCTCAGATGGAAGATGAGCTGGGTGGAAATGTTTTCTCGGGGCAACAGTGTAATATGTATTAAATTGTAAATTTTGTTACCTGTTAATAAGCCTTTTATAAAATATTAACTTTGTGTCTGGAGGTTGCCAGGCAGCCCCCCTCAGGGAGCTGTCCTGAGCTGACACTGCTGGGAACCTGGGTTTGACTTCAGGTCTCATCCACCCGTGGTTCTCAGGTAGAGCGAGTTTATAGTCTCTGCCTGTCACTAATGATGGGACTAAATATTCAGTTTATTTCAGCTCGTGATGGATATTCTGGCTGCCAGAATAAATATTTTGTCGTGATTGCCATGTGACGGAACACTTTCGCAGGGAATATATCACGTGGTATCCCTTGTGCTGATGGACAGATCTGCCAAGGGGACTTAAAACGTAGCTCTGTGGTGTAATCTTCAGGACTGATCATTCACATAAAGTGGTGTAGTGCTAGCTATTAGCGTGCTGAATTTCTGTTTGTTCTTCTCATGATGTGGCTTCGATAACAAGTGGAATATAATTTGGAGAAAAGAGGAAAAAACTATTATCGCTTCTGACCGATCACCATGCATTTTTATCCTAGATCTGCCTTGAAAAAACTCAGCTACAATGACTGCCGTGATTTTAAATGAAGGTTTAAATGTAGATGCTTATTCCAAAAATGTGAAACTTGCACTTAAGGCAATGAACATTAACGGTGATTTTGTTGTTGTTTCAGAATTGATTTGGATAACCCTGACAAGATTGATGAATTGGAGGTCCTCAGGGCCCAGGATGATAAGATACATAAACTCTTCTTGGATCCCACAGGTATTGTCTGATGCTGAGATTTGACCAATTTAATTAAAATAAAATTGGTGAAGATTTTAGAGGTACTGCCAAATCCATTTCCCCCAGTAGTGCAGCAAACCTCATGTCTCCCCAATGCAGCATTAACAAGAGGCCCATCAACTAATTTGCTGCACTGTATGCCACACATGTACATTTGTAGGTGTTTTTAATGAGAAGAAAATCTTACAATATTTTATGTGGTTATCAATTACCTTTTATTAGTCATGATTGTTAAAAAAATATAATATGCTTGCTGTTCATATATTTTCACTGTGATACAGCCATCGAAACTGATGTTTATTGTTGCAGGTTCTCATCTCCTAATTGCGTTAGAATCACAGGAGTGCCTGTACCTCAGTCGGAACTCCCGCAAAGCCAAGAACCTCTCCAAATGGAGAAGCCACCTGATTGAGTGTGTCGGCTGGAACAAGCTGGCAGGAAACGAAGTCTCTACGGGTCCCATTCTGGTGGGCACGCGCACCGGCACCATCTGGGAGTCTGAGATCAGCTCCGCCGATCAGGGCCTCTTTGGAAGCAACCCAGATCAGTACTTCAAGCATCTGTATACCCTGGGGGAGGTTGACAGTCCCAGCCCAGTGTGCTGCATTGAAGTGGAGAGGGTCGTTGAGGGAAAGTGCTTCATCATCGCTACCACAAATAAACGCCTCTACCAATTCTTTGCGGTTATGCCCGAAGGAGGCGAGAACCCAGTGTATCAGTCGGTCTTCAACAACTACATGGAGGAGCCACCTGGATTCCTTGAGTTTCCCGCTGAGGCCGGGTACTCGGATCTGGCGCTGTACACCCAGAAGCTGCGCTCATCCCCTCGCGCCTTTGCTTGGATGACCGGCTCCGGTGTCTACTTTGGATCTCTCGATTACAACCGGCAGGGCTCGATGCTGGCCGATGCACAGCAGTGGCCCTACCCTACCTCTAACGATGGCGATACGAAGCAGCCAAATTCCATCGTCCTCACTCAGTTTCACTTCCTGCTCATGTTCCCTGACCGCATGTCTGCAATATGCACACTGAATGGGCAGCTAACCTACGAGGATATTGCCCCCGTTAAATTTGGCCGCCTGCTGAGAATGATCAAAGACCCAACAAAGGGCACAGTTTGGAGTTATACGGAGAATGCCGTTTTCCGGTATTACATTGCTCGCGAGTCGAGAGATGTTTGGCAGATGTATCTCGGCATGGGAAAGTTTGACCTCGCGAAGGAATACTGCAAGGACAGACCAGAATGCCTGGACAAGGTTCAGACAAAACAGGCCGAACATTACTTCAAAACTGGAAAGTACATCGAGAGTGCCATGTACTATGCACTGACCCACAGCTACTTTGAAGAAATCGCTCTTAAATTCATCGAAGCCAAGCAAGAGGAGGCACTGAAAGTGTTTCTCACGAAGAAGCTCACGAACCTGAAGACGGAAGACAAGACACAGATGACCATGCTGGTGACCTGGATCATAGAGCTCTATCTAAACAAGCTTGGACAGCTGAAAGACGACAGAGACTCGAGTTTCCCTGCTACGCAGGAAGAATTTCACAAGTTCCTGATGCAAAGCAAGCTAAAGGAATGCCTTCAAAACAACCGTACAGCAATCTATGAATTGATTGCCAGTCATGGGAATGTGGAGGACCTGGTCTTTTTTGCAGTCCTGATACAAGATTACGAGCGTGTCCTCTCGCACCATATCCAGCATGAGGATTACACGTTGGCTTTGGAGGTACTGGCCAGGCATGGGGACAGGGATCTTGTGTACCGTTTCTCCCCCGTGCTGATGCAGCACGTGCCTCGAGAGCTCGTGAAGACTTGGATAGAGATGGGCCGACGTCTGGAGCCCAGGCGGCTCATTCCAGCACTGGTTAGCCATCATCAGGCTCAGGGGAATGAACAAGTGAACCAGGCCATTTGCTATCTAGAGTTTTGCGTGAACCAGCTGCACGTGGAAGACCAGGCCATCCACAACTACCTCCTGTCTCTCTACGCTCGGCACGCACCACACCAGTTGATTACGTACCTGGAAAGCCAGGGGCAGAATGCTCAGAACGTCGGGTATGACCTCAAGTACGCCCTGCGGTTGTGTGCCGAGCACAACCTGCATCGTGCTTGTGTGCACATTTACACAACTATGGAGTTGTACGAGGAGGCTGTCGACTTGGCACTGAAGGTTCGTGAGCTGTGTATTATGTTGCTGATGCATCACTTAACGTTTGATTTGACTGTTAATTCATGCTTACCGAATTGTATTCTGGTGTGAAATAATGAAAATCGACCTTGGGGAGTTGACAGAGTAGAAGGCCAAGGAGTAACGGAATGGAGTGTCAGATGCAGGTTTTGTGAGGGCTAAGAGATTAGCTGGGACGTCAGAACTGTTGGCAGTTTTCACTTGATGCTGAACTCTGGGCATGAAGGTGCATTTTCCAAACGCTAGGCTTATGGCATTGGTGAGAGACGAGGCTCTTCCACTTTATTCGCAGGTATGGGTGTAGGAAGTGAGAATACTGCAGTACATCATTGATATACTTTTAAATGTAATGTTTCGAAAAACTAATTTAATCCATGTAAAATGTTTATCAAATAACGTTCCCCATGCCAAGAATTATGCGCATGGTTGAATTGGGGTTGACAGCTGCTCTGCTGATAAGAGGATAATGAATCGGAAGTCGCTTTGGATTTGGCTTTATGAATAAACCCACTTCATCGCAAATACGTACAAGTGGAGCAGACGTCTGATTACAGTGATGCTGTGTCCAGCTTCAGGCAGCGGCAATGGACACGTGTTTTTGTTTTGTAGGAGGATGTCGAACTGGCCAAGCTGAACGCGGATCGCCCGGAGGATGACGAGGACCTGCGCAAGAAGCTGTGGCTGAAGATTGCACGCCACGTGGTGGAGGAGGAGAAGGATGTCAGGAAGGCAATGGCATGTCTGCCTAACTGTGATCTGCTTAAGATCGAAGATATTCTCCCCTTCTTTCCAGACTTCGTCACCATTGACCACTTCAAAGAAGCAATCTGCAGCTCGCTGGAAGAATACAACAAGCACATTGAGGAACTAAAGGAGGAGATGGAGGAGGCGACGGAGAGCGCTCGACGCATCCGTCAGGACATCCACGAGATGAGGAACAAGTACGGTGTGGTGAATGCTCAAGAGAAGTGCGCTTCTTGCCTCTTCCCACTGCTCAATCGGGGCTTTTACCTCTTCCCCTGCGGACACATGTTCCACGGAGACTGCCTGGTGCGGGAGGTGTACCCACATCTCTCGAGCAGCAAGAAAGCCACGCTGGACGACATTCAGCGCAAGCTGGGGGAGACGTCGCGAGACGCCCCGGGACGCTCCCACAAGCAGAAGGAGGCGGCGGCGGCGGCGAGCGCCAGCAATGCCCAGCAGTCGCGAGAGACGCTGACGCAAGATCTGGATGACATCGTCGCAGTCGAGTGCGTCTACTGTGGGGAGATAATGCTCAAGTCCATTGACAAACCTCTCACGGATGAGTCCGATGCAAAGGAGTGGCTGTAAATCGTTATGAAGCTGTTCCTGAACGCTAAAATAAAAATAAGTGCAGGAAAAAGAGTAATTGTAATCTTTGTGGCAGCAGCAGCAGCAAATACATGCTGCTTATGTATGACTGAGATGGTGTATTCACAGCTTGCACGCTTTGAAAATTTAAAATGATTTGAGCGGATGATTCTCAAAAAAAATCCTTTAACAGGCAATTGGTGAACTCGCTTTTGTTCGTGTAGTTGTAATTGTTTAAATATTTTGGGTGGAATTTGTTATTTTATTTGCAGAGCTTGTACATGTTTTAGAAACCACGTACGTCAGGGTTTGAAAAATTCAATGGATTGTCCGTCCATCGGGTAGCACCGGGGTTTATCTGCTGTCTTGCTGCTCCAGTCATCTATTAGACAAATAGAATAGAAACCTTGCAAATAAGTAGCTTACTCAATACCAGGATGTATATATTACACTTGTTTTGTCAAATAAATGCAGTTAGTATGCATTATTTGGGAAGTATGTTAACTGAATGTATTCACACATTTGGAAACCCATTGTGTTGTGGAAGTTATGATGCCTGTTATATTTTTGGTGGGTTGCCAAAGTATGACGTCTCTGGGAAAGCGGACATTAAACACTGATATTTTTTCAAGAATCTCCCTGTGTAAATTCCCAATACACAAACTATAAAATGACATGCACAATGAGTGACCTGTCAATGAAGGGCAGCTGAATGACCACAGAAACAAGGATCTGCTGCAAAAGAGGTGATCCCCAATCGGACCCCAAATTGTTGCATTATAGAGAATACTTTCACCTCATGTCTTTCAAGTGGGAACGATGTTTAGCGTGAAATCTAAAATTCAACGTGATCACACATTTTCTTCAAACTTGTGTCATCAGCAGAGCCACATGTTGGTGCACACTTTGGATTAAATGGCGTATCATGTTTGTGAAGTGTCTCAATCAACTGGGCCAGCAAGGTGACCAGAAATTGGCTTGCAGCAACGGGTTCATGAATCCGTCTGTGGCACCTTTGAATGTTAACCCGTTGTATGCGTTGGTTTCTCTGGACCACCCCGGTTTTCTTTTGCACTTCTGGGGGCATTGACGCCTAAACAAAAATCGTGTGATTCCAACCCCTCCGCTTCTCCAAAAAAGTGTTCTTGGAGAGGGAGTCTGTCCCCTAATGGCTTTGCTGCTACCTGTTTCTGGTTTTGCTCAAGTCGTGAGGGCACGATGTGGAGCAGCTTGTCTCGGGGAGAGGAAGTGGTGGGGGCCCCGTGCTGTGCACCCCACCCCAGAAACTGCACATTCGCGGATGTTCAGATGCCGAGTGGGTGGCGACACCGACCATCAAAAAAACAGTTTTAACAAAGGTGCAAAATGTAATGATACAAAACTAATACAAAAACAAGGAGCAAACTAAAAACAAAATATCCACAAATCCTTAAATTATACACAATACTAGTTAAGCATTTTACCGTGCAAGATATTAACATAAATCTGTAATATAAAGACGAAATGAAAGCCAATCAAACTTTACGTAAAAAATATACTCGCATCAAATCCCGTTTATTGTAGAACACCAACTGAGAAGACATTGCTAAATGTAGAAGAGCTTATTCCAGGTTTGTGAAGTATCATGGATGAAAGAGCATCTCGTGTTGATTCTTGGCATATAATTTGAGATTTGTGTAGGATGTATTTGGTTATGAAGATTTAAATCTGGTACAAACAATGAGATGAGCATGACATTTTCTGAGTAAATACATTAAATATTAACTTAGACAAAGGTCCCTCCATACTGTGGAATGCATCCGGTTTTCAGATAGAGGTCACAACGGAACCAACAAGACTACAAAATTAGACAATAGATTCTTGATTAAGATCACAACCACAAATAACAGTTAATTAAAACTCATAGGATCAGGACATTGGGTTACTTCATGCCTACGAACGACGATGTGTACAACCATTTCCATGGGCGGATGAAGAACCACCAAGTGACGCCCCCCTCACTGCGGAGCGCCGACACCGCCGGCTCCGTGCTGGCTTGGGAGGTGATGCAGCGACAGGTGCACGGCAGTGTACAGCTTGTCGAGAAGTTCTGCGGTTTCTGCCCACTTGTTCTTGCTGGGGCTGGTGTAGATCACCAGGTTCTCCATGCATTGAAGAACTCCTTTTAATAACCTAGAATGTAAAGGAGCAATATCACATGTTAGCAAATTCCGTAATTGAGAGGGTGTCCTGGAAACACTTGATATCCCACATGTAATTTACGATAACCCAGGCCTGCTTTATTGGACCACTTCTAAATCCGTTATTGTCATCTTTCTCAGACTGGCTGCACAATGAGCTTCACAAGTTTTTGAATCCATGTGATCGGCCTTTCAAAAAAAGTGTCCTTGCTGGACGATGAGATGTCCTGGGCCCTCAAGTATTTCCCAGAGCAACCCGTCATTGTGTTCACTCACTGGGCCTCGGTTGCTCCCAGCAGCACCCGGGCCCATAGCAGGTGGGCTCGGGTGCTGCTGGACGCCAGTATTTACATCTCTTCATGGCCTTGCCCCACCTCATCTTGCCTCCCTCATCTGCTTCTAGATCCCCCCTCTCGTCCTTTTATTTCCCAACCTCTGTCTCTCCTCACCGTGCCCAATCCCGTTTTTGGTCATTCTCCCTCCTTGCACCCCTCCACTGGAATAAACTTCCCTTGGGCATAAAGCATCCCCCTCCTTAATCTCCTTCCGTTTCTCTATTAAAGCCTCACCTCTTCCCTCCCCTCGACACTCCACTCCTTCCCGTCCCTACCCTTTTGTGATCCCCAAGTAGCCCGCCACCGCTACCACATTCTTCAGCCCTTGCATATGCCACCGGTCAACTGCATCATTCCATTCTGCGTCACCATTTGGTAAGCTATGTCAAGCGCGTTGAGTGAAGGCGCTCTGTAAATATAAATAAGACTATAGATTCCATGGTCCGTATCTTGCGAGCATTCACGGTACCTGATGTGCTTCTGTGAGGTTCGTGGGTGGCAGGTGGACAGGCGAGGCAGGCGGTGAAGCTGCCACGCCACAGTGGCGGTTACCGCCCACAGGGCACGCGACAGGCTGGGGACACTGGGGGAGTCATCGCGAAGCGTGCGTTAATTCACGCTCACAAGCCAAGTGAACACTTTGAGGGTAGGCCGTCGTAACAAGATATGCCTGGAACTTTGCGAGGTAAGTACGTGGCGACATCCAAGCATTCCAATTGGTGTCAGATGACGTAACAAAGCATGAAGAATCGTCACTGTAGTTCAACAACATACATTTTTGCCAATGCTGTACGATATGGGCAATGTTATGGTTGCTAAATGGATTATTTGTCAGCACGAAATGCGACAACTGCAGAGCTAGATTTAGCCACAGTACAAATGTACAAGTCCATAGCATGGCAGTGCTGGTTTCAGGCAATATTTCTGCAAATATTTTCCACAAATGCAGATATTTTTCCAAACAGGTTTTTGTTTCTAGTAGGTGAGAAAATGACGATTTGCTCCACCTCATGAATTGCCCCCCAGATCAGCAATTTAGGAAGTACTGCACTGTCTTTGCTTGCGGTATGAATCACAGTTACATTGGCACGCATCAAGCCTGGCTGATGCCGACAATTTTATCACAAACCGCAAGGTAACCTCAATCACCCCAAATAATGTATCGGTTTAGAGGGAACGTGAAGGGCTGGGGCCCACAATGAGGTCCCAAGCCAACCATTCACAGTCACAAATTACAACGTTTTGTAACGTCACCCGAGAATGGAGGCACACCCCATGTTGATGTCAGAGCACGTGTCATCCGTCACCTCTTCAGCATGCGCAGGTAGTTGGTTCTCTGCCGGGAGCGCAGCTCTTTCCTGAGCCACTGGTCGTGCCGCGAGGCGGCTCCGTCCACCGTGTGTGCAGAGACCGCGAGGCAGTGGCGCGCCACGCTCCGCAGCAACGCCACCGCTTCCAGCGCCACTCGCGGCTGCTGCCGAGTCGGCGGGACAGGGAAGCTGCACGTCAAAGGCAAAGGGTCCAACCACGGAGCGCAACTGTTCCAGGTTTACACAACCACATATACGAGATAGTCATATGGTGAGTTCTCGTTTAAGGCGGTAGATGCATGCCTGAAAAGTGCCTCGTTAAGCAAAAACTATTTCCCCATAAATAAAGTTTCAATAAAGTTTGGGGAGGTACGCTGTACGCACACACAATAAGATGGCGGGACAAATAACTGAGAGTACGCCGCAGCTCAAGAAAGTTAATCGTCAACCGCTCAGAAACTGTTATAACGGTGTGCGTCCCGTGTTATATAACGGTGTGCGTCCCGTGTTGTGCCAAGTGTTCCCGATTGGAAGAACAGCGTTATAGCTAAATCGCGTCGTGTGAGCACGCGTGAAGCGAGGACTTACGTATGTAACTTTTGGCCCAATAAGTATGGATTGGGATGATGATGATGACATTATAAAACATTGGGGAGCGGTGACGCACCGCTAAGTGCACTGCGCTATGAACGGTTGACCCAAATTCAATTTCCAGCCATGGCTCTCACATGAGCGGTATCCGCAGGCAATCCCCGATTTAAGTACTAACCCAACTTATCTTTCACATCATTATAAAAAAAAAATCGGCGATTTAAATGCATTGCTAATTACACTCATCAGTAATTTACCATTTTTATAATACGTTTTAGTCCTTTGTCAATCAACTGCTGATGAATTCAAAGCATATTCTGATAATATATTACTTTTCATACCAGTACAAAGTGTACAAATAATGTTGGTTTTGAAATAAAAATGCCGAGTATCCGAAATGCCAAACAATCAGCAACTCTTTTATTAAATCTGTGCCAATCCTGTTACCTTCCTCAGTAATGCTTCCTGCCCAAAACAAACACGTTATCGTGTATATATGAAGTATTGGAAAATGACGGCAGGAAACTCCTTGACGGGAACACACTTCTTTTATTAAATCTTGACTTGTAACAATACAACGCGTGGCCTCTCTTCTTCACACCGCACTTCTCTTGACTCAGGATTCTGTGCTGCCGGCTCTCTGTGCCTCGTGTAGACTCCGCGCCTCGGCTACACTCCTCTCTCGCCTCGTGTAGACTCTGCGCCTCTGCTACACTCTCCTCTCTCGCCTCGTGTAGACTTTGCCTCTCTCTCGCTGGCTACACCGTATGCATACTCGGCTCGTGCAGACCGTTCTCTCTCGCTGGCTACACCGTATGCATACTCGGCTCGTGCAGACCGTTCTATCTCGCTGGCTACACACTATACATTACTCAGCTCGTGTAGACCTTTCTATCTCGCTGGCTACACACTATACATTGCTCAGCTCGTGTAGACCGTTCTATCTCGCTGGCTACACACTATACATTACTCAGCTCGTGTAGACCTTTCTCTCTCGCTGGCTACACACTATACCTTACTCTCTCGTGTAGACCTTTCTCTCTCGTGTAGACCTTTCTCTCTCGCTGGCTACACACTATACCTTACTCTCTTCTACTCTCCATTACTCTCCTCTCCGAGCTCTATCTCTACACCTTCGTCTTCATTCTTAGATGGTTCCACTTCTGCCCCTTGCTCCTCTGTGCATCACCTTATATACCCCTTCTTCCCGGGAGACGGAGCGGATGCGGACCTCAACGTCGGCACCGCTCCTCCGTTACCCAATCCCCACGCGCTATCCCCACGATCCGGTTCCGCTCAGCGCGTGTTTCCACTCTCCGACCAATCACACCGCGCTGCTACCCGATCACTCCCTCTGGGCGCGTCACCGGCACACAGCCAATCAGCAGCACTACCCCCACCCGCGCACTGACGCCTGCTCCTCCCCGTCAGCGCGCGTCACCACACACACACCCGTACATACGCGCTGGCACACGACATATACACCCAGCGCGTATCACCACTACATCACCCCCTCCCACATAGCTCGCAGCCGGCCCGGCTGCTAACAACAACCAACCACGACGATAAAACGACAACCAACAAAAAAAAACCCCATAACCCCCCGAGTGTGCCCCGTAACATAACACAACAACAACAACAACAAGAATAACTATGTACAGATTGACAATGAACGCGAAAAGTCAACAATAACACGATACGAGCAAATACGAAACGAACGCGCCCCACGTCCCTGCGACTACACGCAGTGACGAGGCGCTCCAGCTGCCCCGACTCCTCACGAGGCAGGTCATGCAAAGTAGCACGACCTGGCGCGAGTCCGTCTGGCTGGTCCATCGTATGGGGCGGGACACTGACGACCGTCCGGCGGTTCCGGCCGCTCCAGACGGCGCGGAACGGGCCTGAAAGGGCCGGCCCCGCCGCGGAGATCCGGCCGCCGGTGATCGGCAGCTGTCAGTTCCGAGACACCGGGGATTGTAGAGATGACTTGGGCTCTCGGTCGTCGTCCAGCCGAGCTCCCATGGCGCGCTGCCGCGGAGCGCGGCACCCGGACGCCACGTGGCCCCGGAGGCCGCAGTTATAGCACGTGACGAGGGTCGGAGTAGATCTTGGTTGCTCCGACTTTCGGCCCGATCGCAGAGGCGACCGGGCCCCCGGCCTCCAGTCCCCTGGTCGTCCCGTGGCGAACGCCTCCTCTCGTGGGCTGACGACTTGGGGTTCGGCGACCACCAACCCCGGGGCTGCGACGACAGCAGCGTTGCAACCAACGCCTTGCTTCCGTTGTAGGGCCTCGTGCGCTTGAATACTCGTGGCGACTCTCAAAGAAGAAATATCAATGTCGTCAGCTGTGTTGATAGGGACCCCCAGGTCCTGCGCCAACTTGAGCAGCTGCTCCAAAACCATCGCGTCTTGGCCCTCCTCGTCCATCCGAGGGAACGCAGCATCAGCAAGAGCCAGCAACGCCGTGCGATAGGCCAGCGCGGTCTCCGTGGCCGCTTTCCGTCTTGCGTAGAACTGATGGCGGCATGTAGAGGGAGGCCCGTAGACCCTGGCCAACAAACCCAGCGCATCCTTCAGCGTGGAGCGGTCCGACTTCCGTGCAGCCCTGAAGGCCGCGAGCGCATCGTCGTCCAGCATGGCGGGCAATGCCCGCAGCGCCGTAGCATCGGACCACGCTGACATCTCTTGATGCGCCAAAAACCTTCGCTGAAATTGGCCCCAGTCTCCGCCTTCCGCCTTGAAGGCTGACAACGTGGGCAGGCGCTGCTGAAAAATGAAGTCATCCGCCTCGTGGTTCCTCTCCGCCTGTCCGTCGGTGTCTAAGATGGCGGCTCCAGCAGCAGACGTAAGATGGCGGACCCCCTCGCGCGCTGATGAAGTCGATGCGCGCGCTTGGGAACCCACCACCACGTGGCGCTCGCCGTTCCCGCCAAAAGCAGGCCCAGGCGCAATGGCGGGAATCCCCCATTCGTTTTGGCGGGAATCTGCGGGGCGACCTTGTAAAATGTCCCCCACCGTCCCCGCTCCTCCCGACGAGCTGATCTCCGCCAAGATGGACGCGGCGGCGAGCAGCAGCTCCGCCAGTCGGGAGTGCGCCTCACGAAGCCCGGCGTCTGTCCCCGGTCGCTCGGCCGGCGCCGTCGACGGACCCTGCAGCGTGGGCAAGTCCTCTTCCTCACCCCCCGCCACCAGCGGCTCCGAGTCGTCCAGGTCTTCCTCGCGGTCAATCCCGTGGGTCCTACGGGTCTTCCTCGTCTCCATACTTGGAAGCCCGTTTCACTTCTGACGCCAGATGAAGTATTGGAAAATGACGGCAGGAAACTCCTTGACGGGAACACACTTCTTTTATTAAATCTTGACTTGTAACAATACAACGCGTGGCCTCTCTTCTTCACACCGCACTTCTCTTGACTCAGGATTCTGTGCTGCCGGCTCTCTGTGCCTCGTGTAGACTCCGCGCCTCGGCTACACTCCTCTCTCGCCTCGTGTAGACTCTGCGCCTCTGCTACACTCTCCTCTCTCGCCTCGTGTAGACTTTGCCTCTCTCTCGCTGGCTACACCGTATGCATACTCGGCTCGTGCAGACCGTTCTCTCTCGCTGGCTACACCGTATGCATACTCGGCTCGTGCAGACCGTTCTATCTCGCTGGCTACACACTATACATTACTCAGCTCGTGTAGACCTTTCTATCTCGCTGGCTACACACTATACATTGCTCAGCTCGTGTAGACCGTTCTATCTCGCTGGCTACACACTATACATTACTCAGCTCGTGTAGACCTTTCTCTCTCGCTGGCTACACACTATACCTTACTCTCTCGTGTAGACCTTTCTCTCTCGTGTAGACCTTTCTCTCTCGCTGGCTACACACTATACCTTACTCTCTTCTACTCTCCATTACTCTCCTCTCCGGGCTCTATCTCTACACCTTCGTCTTCATTCTTAGATGGTTCCACTTCTGCCCCTTGCTCCTCTGTGCATCACCTTATATACCCCTTCTTCCCGGGAGACGGAGCGGATGCGGACCTCAACGTCGGCACCGCTCCTCCGTTACCCAATCCCCACGCGCTATCCCCACGATCCGGTTCCGCTCAGCGCGTGTTTCCACTCTCCGACCAATCACACCGCGCTGCTACCCGATCACTCCCTCTGGGCGCGTCACCGGCACACAGCCAATCAGCAGCACTACCCCCACCCGCGCACTGACGCCTGCTCCTCCCCGTCAGCGCGCGTCACCACACACACACCCGTACATACGCGCTGGCACACGACATATACACCCAGCGCGTATCACCACTACATATATATAGATGTATATTCCATGTTCTAATACAACTCATAACCACGGCACAAGACCTGAGGAGCTGAGCGTGCTGCTGCTGCACGCTGGCGAGGAGACGGTGGCCTTCCTCTGGCTGGATAAGCCACTGCGCTTGGCCGACGAAGAAGCGTCTTTGAGCGGGGGGACGCTGCTGCTGCTGCTGCTCTGGAGCAGCGGGGCAGTCCTCCGCTCCGTGCTCCTTTGAGCCGCCCTGTCCCTGATGGGTGGCAGCGCCACGTCGCTCATCTTCTGAACTCGTCCGCTCGCCATCGCCGCCGTCACGTAGCCAGGAGCCGCTCGCCTCCCTCGTTACCAAGCAGGGCACAGGCTCCTGAGCTGATGTTAACATATTCATCACACAACCCCGCGTGGAATCTGCTCCCTCAGGGCAATTGCTAAGGGAAAAACAAACCCAAATGACATTGCAAAGCATTATTTAGGCAAGAGAGACAATGAAAAATCTTAAATCATAATTTCGAAAATCAACAAGTTTGTCAATAACACTGCATGTTCTGAAAAAGGGCGTTTGCCCAAAACGTCACCCCCCATGTGTAACTAGCGGGTCACGTATAACGTGCTTCCTACCTCCACTCTGAATCCAAATCTTCCTCACTCGGTCCATGAATGTCTTTCCACATTCTCAACGAAGACACACACTCGGATATCTATAAATAAAGTGCACAAGGTTACCAAGCAAATTAATAAACATGTAAACATATTATTGCACGCGTGAAACTCCGAAGGTTTCTCTCCAACGCGGTGAAGCGTCTCCCACGGAGTCGCGGCGCTGGGAGAAGCAACCGGCGCTGCACCCCGCACCGCGCTGCGTCATCAGCGCCACAGCTACGCTCCTCACCTGCACAGGCAGCTCACCTGTAGTGTGAGTCTCCCAACAGGATGGAACACAGAACGGTATGTGTCCGTAACGCTCAGGAGCGCTTTGACATATCCATTGTCCTGAAACAAGACGAAAGCAACCATTACACACAATATATACACAATTCATACACAATATATACTATACAAACAAAATACACAACATACACAATATACACAAACAATACACACACAGAATACACAAACACAAGAGACAAAGACAATACACACAACACATACACAATATATACATACACAATACACACACATGTTTATTAAATAATGAGACAACACCACCCCCTTCTCTCCTGTCGGTGGATTTCTCCTCGCGTTCACAACAAACGCGTCGAGTGCCAACGGACAATCGCCTTGACGAACCTGCTTCTGTTGCTCCCTGAATGCAACTCCCATCTCTACTCCCTCGGCCGTGCTACTGCGACTCTCTACCCTCACGCCCCCAGCCTTGACCAGGCCTTCCCCAACCCCTCCTTCACGTCTCCTGCCTGTTCTCCCGTCACCATAACTACACCACCAGTTTTAATAACCCCACCCTTTATCTCCACCACGACCATCTCATGTACAACTGTATAATTGTAAAGTGCCTCGGAATATGGCGCTATTTAAAAACTAAATATGTATATAAGATAAGACAATGTTTGCAGGTGCCAGGGGGACGCACCTGCGGCGTGCCGTGGCCTCGTGTACAGCCCAGCAGCAGCAGCAGAGCGACCGACAGGACGTGAGCAGCCACAGGCCCGGGGACCGCGGGCACGGGAACCTCCCCATGGCTGAGGTGGTCACGGAGCCGGGGGCCTTCCTGGTAACTCAGCAGATCCAAGAGAATGTCCTGCACACACACAGTTTGGAATTTAAACAAATGATTGGGTGTTACTGTGTTGGCAGTGGTGCACATTTGGATATTAGCTCCGTTTAAAATCCCGCAGAGGAGCATTGTGTTTTCGCTATAGCGTGCATACAGGAGTATTCCATCTGCAACATGACCCTCACGGCATCTCACATGCAGCAGTTGTGAGCCGGCCTGCCTCAGGTAGCTTCAAGGATGAGTACTTTATGTGCATCGTGCGTGAATTGTGGGACTCGTTCTAGCTTTTAAAGAAACACAAATCAAGTATAATAATACAGAAAATGAACAGCACATTATTTGAGAGCACACATTCATACAAGTTTACCATGAGTGGATTGCCTAGCTCTTCTGGTAAAAGGTTGTTGCCCCCGTTAAACGTATCCTCCAGTATCTAAACACACAATCATACAACAAGCATTATTACAAGCATCACGACTCACGTAATATCAAATTCATTCTCCACACATGGAACGGGGATTAAAGTGCATCGTAATGACGCATTGCAAATCGTTTCCTTAAAATATCCGACCCAAAAAGAAAGTGATTTGTTCAGATTTATCAAAAACCGTGTTGCACTCACCTCGTCAAACGTTGTGTACAAGACCGTGCTCTGGAAGAGAGAGAGTACATCTCTTCCACTGTAGTCATCTTATACATCACAATGACCCCAAGTGTCTCCCCCTTAACGCATCTCCCACACAGGCCTTCAACCTTGCATCGCGCGTGACGTGACGTTGCTGCGGCAGCGCTCACCCCTCGCCGTCTCAAAGTTGTGGCATCAAACCCGAATCGGGAGTGGACCCGTCCCATTATCTCTCCAGGGCCTATAACATGGGTACCACTTTGTGAGTCGTCAACAATAGTCATTTAATACTTAGCTGACACCATTGGAGTGTGTAGATTTCTAGCAAGTAATTAGTAATACAGTGGAAATGCTCTGTACTTCATGCAAAGATGGCCAAAGGAGTAATTTCTATACGGTCATTGAAGTGTCTCAAACCACCACAGGTGAGCTCGCCTGTGAGCACGCGTACCACACGCTGGGCAAGCTCTGAGCATCAGGCCAATTGATGCACCGAACCCTTTAAACACACAACCTTCCTTCACCCGGCACGTGTTAAGCCTTCTGTCAACCCACTGCTGATGACGGCCTCCCTACACTGTGCAGGTCATGGGGGTTATGTGACAATACCTTACCACGCTGGTCAGTGCTGGGTTGGTGAATGCAGGGAGACTACAAGTGCAGTACAACAATGGTCTTTTCTACACAACCCCCTGGTGCCCACCAATTAGCCGGACAACGTATAACAGCCTGCTGTGTAGGGTGGTCGCCCATCCAAGCACCATACAGGCTCAAGCCCCGGTTAAATTCTGACATCTGACGAGATCGGGCGCATCCCCGGTGACTTGGACATAGGCTCCTCCACCCTCCCGGTTGAAGTGAAATGTTGAGCGCCATGTGATTGGAGGCCATGTTGAGTTCATCGACAGCAGCGCGTGGGTTTAAACAAGCCTCACCTCTGCTGTGAGAAGCCTCTCGGGGCAGGAATTCACACGCGCGAATGTTGCCCTCAGCCCCATCTCTAGCTGAGGCAGCAGCAGCACCACGCAGTCAAAAAACCTGGCACGCGAGCATCGAGTAGAACAACATTCTTAGCATCATTCAATTAAACGGCACTTCAAGTCAGAAGTGACAGTAAAACGCCTTCCTCCACTCCGAAAGAAGTGATGTGTCGCTACACATCAGAAGGATTTAAGGTAAAATTATTGTTTGTTACAAAGAGCATTTACTATTTTACGGGCCAAAGTGGAGTACCTGTGATGCCTGTAGGCCTGAACAGCTGCCCTCCACTGAGGTTCCATCGGCTCGGGTACGAATGTGGAGCTGCCGATGAGCTTCTCCATCACACACAACTCCTCCTCGCCAATGTCTGAAATGGACACAGCAGAAACAATGAAAATGAGTGTTAGTTAGGACTGTAGGCTGCTCGTATTTAAAGCTGCTTCATATTATATTGTATGTAGTTCTCAAACACAGACTAATGTAGAGCTTGACACCATATGCTGATTTTAATGCTGCGTTGGGTAGCCTGTGTGGACGTAATTCCCCAGGAGCCAACACTGTGAATAATCTTTCGATGGCCACAGGATTCGTTATTTGTGGCAGTGGCTTTGATTGCTTCGACACCAACGGAACTGCAATCCCAATGTGGACCAAGGCTTGTGAAGCCGGCTGTGCAGGAAATCTCGCAGGATTCTTCGTGTTGCGTGCAGGGGCTGTGCGTTCTTGTTTGCCGATGTAAAACAGCAATCAGGGTTGTAGTCTCTCCGCCACCTGTCGGATCGAAAAGCAGCTGACTGCGTCGGTTGGAGGAGAAGGTATCTTTGGTAGACGAAGACCCTAACCCGAACATGGATGCAAGTGTCAATAAAGCTGTTTGATTTTACGTCCAGAAGATTCTGAAGGAGCATCACCTGGGAAAACAAGCATCTCGCTCAGTTCTGGCAGCGTGAAGGAAGGCCGGTGATTCAGCGTCAAGGCCCTCTGCCGGCTAAGAAACTCCCCCAGGCAAAATCCCAGACTCGCTGCAATCAAGAGGAGAGCCGACCCGTACCTACAGCGTAACGCAAAACGCACGACGCATACGCATTGCCAAAACAACAGGGCGACTCAATCACTCTAACACCATACACACAGTGTTCCAGAGAGGCATGTCAGTTGTAGATAACAGAAAGTCAATTCTAAAATGACTAAAATTATGTAAGGCCCACCCACGCCATGCAACGGAGGGTGCTTGAGCATACATTACCATGGCCGTGTAATGCACTTTATTGAATGATGGTTATTTTGGTGTGTGGTAATGCAGTCTAGCGTAGTAAATGATGGTTATATTGCAAGTGCCTCACGTTCATGACAACACCGCATGGCCGTGCATTCTCACTCACATAGGGCCCACTTCTCCTGGGGCAGCAAATCCATGCCACAGGACATTCCGGATGTTCAGGCTTTGTGGAGAGCCCAGCAGCACTCGCAAAACGTCCATCTAACAGCAGATGCAGTGCAGCACTACATCAGCACGTTTAAAAGTAGAACATTAATTCATGACTTGTGCATGATGCAATTATTACAAAATGGTCTATTGGTTATGCAAAGCATTACTCACTTTGTTCTTGCCAAAGATGGAAGCCAGTTCGCTTGAGGCCAGCAAGTCACGAAGCAAGAAAGGGCACTCTTTGCCGACCAACAGGTAGGCCTGTGCATTGCATTGTGGATATTAGTATCGTTCTTCAAAACACAAATGCACAAGACTCAGAAGAGTACTCGGAACGTGCAATGAGACCGAATTGCAAGGCTCCATGAGGCAAAGGAGGAAACTGAGAACTCACATCTCCCAGTGCTCTCTCCAAGAAAGCAGTCACCTTCAACAGACATAAATTAGTTCCCGTGGGCTCCACACCATCCAGGAGTTGAAAGCAATTCACAAATTCCTATAAAGAAACAACGAGCAGTTAAATGCCTTGCATTTCATATTTTAGTTTTAATTTGCAAAAAAATTCAATTTAAGCTCATAAAAAAGTTAAAATTGAGGGGAAATGTTTCATCCTTTAACAAAGATAGAGTGATATTACAGTATGTCTTGCAAGAAATCTGGACACAACATAATGCACATTCTAACATAACAGGAAAGTGTAAGAAGAAACTGATGGTACATAAATATGATGTAATCTGGATAAACACAAGTTAAGCAATGAATATGGAAAAATATGGAAAAATAAACAATTAATATCACCACAATGTATATTCTGTATCATTTACGAAAAATATAAAATAAATAAAATGTCCCTCAATTGTGATTCCAAGATTCAATTGTCACTCAATAAACACGTGAGCTGTGAGGAAAAGCGTGAAGCTAGTGAAAAATGCATATCAACAAAGGAATGTTTTTTTGTCACATATTAAGCCAAGTCTGTAACTAACAATATATGGTATAGAGGTGAACACACGGGCTGGGGGAATGTGAACTAAAAACAAAGGCTGCACAGCCTCAAAACATATATGTATATATATGAAATATCAAACATTTATTAACGGCATTCTTTGTTTCCTTCGGTAAAGTCACCTGGAATAGAAAATAATTAAATAATAATAATAATAAAAATGAAAAAAAACCTCACGACGTTTCGATCACAAAACAAGTGGTCGTCATCTCCATCTTGTGTTGAGATCGAAACGTCTTGAGTTTTTGGGTTTTATTATTTATTTTATTACTTTCTATCTATGTGACTTTACCGAAAGAACCAAAGAATATGAATTCCTGCCTGTCACGAAAGTTTTAAGTCAAAATTAATTAACAGTATTTGGAACGTCTATTAAACCAAGTTACCTCGTGCAGAGTTCACATCAGCAGCAGCTAACCTGTGGGCAGTTGGTCCATCGGAGCCATTCGTGGTAGACGCTGGCACACTGGTCCCGCGTGAGAGCCGTCAGGTAGCGGTGCACTGCACGCCACACAGGGCCCAGACCCCTGACGCTTGCCACAAAGTCCACATCTTCACCTGGAATAGTGAACGTGCAAAAATAAACATTACACACTGGTTACTCAAAATGATGTTTCATGTGATCTCATAGACAAGCTAGATGTGATTGATACCGATTTGGCGGCCTCAGATTTACTTGATTGCACTGATAACACATTCCTGCGGAGGGAGCTGGTAGGAACGTTGGGTTGCTCGGTCAATGGCCAGGGTCAACGGCGGCGTGGTGTATTCCGCAAATATGGCCGACTGTGAGGGCGGGCACAAGCCGGCGTGAGTAGGTTAAACGTTGAGTTTTATAAGGGCACCACGGGGTGACCAGCCCCTCCCCACCCAGCCCCACCCCTCCCACCCAGCCCCACCCCTCCCACCCAGCCCCTCCCCTCCCACCCAGCCCCTCCCCTCCCACCCAGCCCCTCCCCTCCCCCACCCAGCCCCAGCTTCCCCACCCAGCCCCTCCCCACCCTCTCCTCCCCACCCATCCCGACCCCTCCCACCGCCCACCCAGCCCCTCCCCACCCTCCCCACCCAGCCCCTCCCCACCCCCCCACCCAGCCCCTCCCCACCCAGCCCCACCCTCCCTCCCCACCCAGCCCCACCCTCCCCACCCAGCCCTTCCCCTCCCCACCCAGCCCCTCCCTCCCCGCCCAGCCCCTCCCTGCACGACGGACACAATAATCCCCTGTGGGCTGGTGTAACCAGGAGGTTCCTACCAGTATAGTTTGTAACAGCTACACATCCTCCATCGGGGTTGAGAAAGCACTGCGCTACGATGTCCTTACAGGGCAGCAGCGCTCACGAGTGTCGTTGCTCCCTGTTCTACTAATGGCAGTACCAGACATGTATTGTATTGTCTGCTGCTCGGTAGGTAATTCCACACAGAGATTAAAGATTCATTTGTCCTCATTTCTACGAAGGAGACTTTGCAAGAGTGCAAAATATTTGTGAGAATTGTTTTCAACGTTCTGTCAAAACAATGGAATATCTTGCCAGTGCACTGCATATTTAAACCTTAGAATTTATCAAACGTAGTTACTGCATTGAAGCTCATTTGCATTCATTATTTTTTCCCAGTATCACTTTTAAAACGATAGAACAAATTACGTAAACAAGTGTATCACATTACACTTCTGTATTCAGCGCCTGTATATTTGTGTGAGCATTCATTTCACATTAGTAGCTGCAGTTTGACAACTGCAGCTACTAAAATACAAAGTGCAAGACACAATGACACAATAACCTGGGATGCCCATGAAATTCTACTTTTAAAGTGCAGTGCTTGGATATATGAGTATTAAATTTCGATTTAAAGCTTTCGTGACTGCAGGGATTCATATTCTTGATTATTTCGGTAAAGTCACGTAGAAGGGAAATAATAAAATAATAAAATTAAAACATTATACAAATTCTCACGACGTTTCGACTGCAACACAATCAATCATCATCAGGTGTGAAAACTACAGAAAGTTTTTTCTCTTGTTTTATTTTTATTCTTGTATTATTTCCCTTCTACGTGACTTTACCGAACGAACCAAGAAGATCTGCGTATTATCTCAATTTGGTAAAAGGCTTGCGAGCGGATGTTGTACCGGCTGGATCGTATTTGACACGAGAGTGAAGAGCATCCCAGTCGACCAGTCCACGCGAGGTGATGACATCTTCAGTGGTGAACCTCCGCACGTCCTCAAATCCCAGCTCACACACCATGCGTCGCACAGACGGAGACAGAAAGCTCCGATGTTTAGTCTCAGCCATGTCCAGGGTGCATCGTCTGATACACAGCAGATACAACAAAGAAAATCGATCGTTAATATTCGAAAATAATTCAACACGTGCATTCGCTAAAACAGAAAAAAACACTCATGGTATCCCGAGTAAAGTGTACAAGTATTTCACGACTGCAGGTGAAGTTAGTTTTGTGAACATGTCACAGGTCTGGGGGATACTAGTGGAGGATGCATGACCCAGCCAGCAAGGAATGCCGCGTCTAACTACACCGTGCATTCTGATGTCGAGACATGAGATCGAAGCGATTCGATCTCGCTAGGATCTAGAGCTACTCGTCAGCACTTGTTATAACTTCAACATACTGTACAAGCTGTTCGTCGCGTAAATGCTCGATTCATCTTCTTTATATTACAATTAAAAATTGAAAAATTTACCCAATTTAATATCCAATTGGAATTCGTGCTGAATAGTGCATCAGACTGTAGCTCACTGTGACTGTAGCTGTGTAGGACCGTAGCACAGTGCAGAGTGCGCGTGTAGTTGAGTGAGAGTGTAGTTGAGTGAGAGTGTAGTTGAGTGAGAGTGTAGTTGAGTGAGAGTGTAGTTGAGTGAGAGTGTAGTTGAGTGAGAGTGTAGTTGAGTGAGAGTGTAGTTGAGTGAGAGTGTAGTTGAGTGAGAGTGTAGTTGAGTGAGAGTGTAGTTGAGTGAGAGTGTAGTTGAGTGAGAGTGTAGTTGAGTGAGAGTGTAGTTGAGTGAGAGTGTAGTTGAGTGAGAGTGTAGTTGAGTGAGAGTGTAGTTGAGTGAGAGTGTAGTTGAGTGAGAGTGTAGTTGAGTGAGAGTGTAGTTGAGTGAGAGTGTAGTTGAGTGAGAGTGTAGTTGAGTGAGAGTGTAGTTGAGTGAGAGTGTAGTTGAGTGCCGTGGCACAGTAGGGGAGCGGGAGTGTTGCGCTACGAACCTGGCGATCCGAGTTCGATTCCCGCTCACGGCCAACACCGGAGACGATTGTCTGAACCGCTCTTCGGCCTCCCCTTGGTCGACTCAGCCTCAAATGAGTACCTGGCGCGCTGTGTAAACATCGCCACTAGGAAGACAAAGACGGCCGGGCGTGGTGCTGGCCACCCACCCCCTCGTGTGCCACAGTGTCGGCCTTCACAGGCGGTGCTGCTCGCTAACAGCCCTTGCCCCAGCAGTCTGCGAAGGCTACACGGGGAACTTCGTCTCTGTTGTGCGACTCGGTACAGTCGCGGGGTCTCTCCGCGGGGCGAGGGACCGCGGCAAACCGCACCCCGCTCGGAGACCGGTTCGGGGACACACAGCAAGAGGGACCGCGGCAAACCGCACCCCGCTCGGAGACCGATTAGGGCACACACAGAAGGAAAAACCGGTAACCGTTTTCAGAATTCATTACCGGTTTTGTCAAAAAAATTCAGGAACCTATAACCGTTTCCAGTGGAACGTCTCGTGATGAATGCACCGATTGGTGAGCGGCAACAGCTGTGATTGTGTGATTGTGTGAGTGTGTGAGTGTGTGATTGTGTGATTGTGTGAGTGTGTGATTGTGTGAGTGTGTGAGTGTGTGATTGTGTGAGTGTGTGAGTGTGTGATTGTGTGAGTGTGTGATTGTGTGAGTGTGTGAGTGTGTGATTGTGTGATTGTGTGAGTGTGTGAGTGTGTGAGTGTGTGATTGTGTGAGTGTGTGATTGTGTGAGTGTGTGAGTGTGTGAGTGTGTGATTGTGTGATTGTGTGAGTGTGTGATTGTGTGAGTGTGTGAGTGTGTGATTGTGTGAGTGTGTGAGTGTGTGATTGTGTGATTGTGTGAGTGTGTGAGTGTGTGAGTGTGTGATTGTGTGAATGTGTGATTGTGTGATTGTGTGAGTGTGTGAGTGTGTGATTGTGTGAGTGTGTGAGTGTGTGATTGTGTGAGTGTGTGATTGTGTGATTGTGTGAGTGTGTGAGTGTGTGATTGTGTGAGTGTGTGAGTGTGTGATTGCTCGTTGAGGAGGTGAATGTGTCAGGTGGTGAATTCACGTGGAGTGGAGTAGTGAATCATCATCATCATCACCGTGATGGGGATGCCTCCTCTTCCTCCTCCTCTTCCTCCTCGTCCGTGTTGGTGGATCGATCGTGGAGTCGTCACAAGCTCCATGGTGTGCGAGGACTCGACTTTAAAGACACACAAGAAGTTTAAATCTGGAGGGCATTCTTACAGGCGGACCGGGGTGACACAATGTGGAGTAACAGAGGTGACAGCAGAATGGGGTGATTTTGACAATGTGTTTAATAATCGGAAACAACATCAGGTGAGAGATTTCAGTCATTGCACAGACGTCACTGCCGCGACACATGGATCGGATACTTGGACCATGAGAAAGAACAACATCTTGTAAAAGCTGAAGTATGCGCAGCAGCATGCTGGGAACGACACTGAGAGACAGAGAGTGGAGCAGATGAATCAGAGAACAGATGCCAAGAAGAGACAACGCCATTGATTGTTTATCAACGTTGACTTGGGCAGGACACAGCGAGAAGGGGAGATGGCAGATGGACAAGACGGGGGAATGGAATGGCAGCCAACGTAGTGAGATGCCTGAGGGAACGACCGCAGCAGAGATGGAGTGATGAAATCAGCCCATGTGCAGGAGCAAGACGGATTGTATCGTCTCAGAACCGTGGAAGATGGTGAACAAAAAGAGCCTGCGTTCATCCAGGAGTGCATAGAACATGGGTGATGATCATTTTAAAGGATGACATTTTCTATTCAGTAGTGTCTTTGTCTAAAAATGTTCGTTGAAAATATTTTTTAAGGTGCTCTATGTATCTTGCATATCATTCTTAATTGAAGGTCAACATGTGTTATATGTAATGACAAAAAACACCTGTAACATTGACTCAGTATGTGTACAGTACATCTCAAGTACCCCTTTTAAACGTAAGATAAAGCGACAACACAAAACTCGCCATCTGGACACGCATCATTTTTATACATCACCACCATCATCATCATCACCATCTTCATCACCACCACCATCTTCATCACCATCTTCATCACCACCATCATCTTCATCACCATCTTCATCACCATCTTCACCACCATCATCATCTTCATCACCATCATCTTCATCACCATCTTCATCACCACCATCATCACCACCATCTTCATCACCATTTTCATCACCATCTTCATCACCATCTTCATCTTCTTCATCATCACCACCATCATCATCACCATCATCGTCTGCGACGCGGCCAGCCAATGGAGGCGAGGCCACGCGATCAGAGCACTCCCCCAACCCCGCGAGCCCTCGAGACGAGCGGCCACAGATGTCAACACAGGGACACTATTGGCACTTGCCTGTGCGTCTCGCAGCAGATGGGAGTTGTGCAGGGATGGGGTGGTGCACCAGATACACGTGTGAGGGTGCAGAGGGTTTAGACACACTCGAGTGTGCGTCGTTGTACGTGTTTATATAATTTAATTGTGGTCTCGGGATCGAAGAGAAATTGGCCACGGCATTAATAAGCAAGAGGCCTCGTACTGCGTGAATTCCATCAATGGATACGGCCATGCCAGACAAAGCCAGCCCCACACCTGCTGCCCTGGCTACAGCATTTCTTTGCCTTGCTGTCGCAAGCCATTGTCGCACGCGTAGCCATGTGGCGTTATAGCTGTGTGCGATTCATCCACTATCGATCTCACCACTCGTGAGTTCGGAAAATCGTTACATTGCTTAATCAGGAATTATCTGATGTGCTTTATACAGAACATCTGAAACAAAACTCGCCCTTGTGTGGCACCATATGTCGAGTGCGATTTGTGCTGCTTTGTAAAATACTCGTTTGCTTTGTAAAATACTCGTTTGCTTTGTAAAATACTCGTTTGCTTTGTAAAATACTCGTTTGCTTTGTAAAATGTTCCCTGTGCCATCAGTTGTAACAAAAAACAAAAACTATCGCGCAAAATACAAAACTTCGCCCTCGACAGACTGCACGTTTTTTCTACGTGGTTTGAGGATTTAAAAATATAAATATTCAGGTTCTCTTTACGATTATTTATTATCTACTCACAAATTATGATTCTTTTGCATACATAGTACAAACGCGAAGTTTATCATGAAACTCGTCAAACTTCAGCCGTAATTGAAACACTATAACGGAGCCGCCGTTGGTTTGCACTGATTTTTTTTGCTCCATTTGCAGATATCTGAATCTGATTGTTGAGAGCTTAAACAGATGGAATTGTTTAAGTTAACCCAAGAATGAGAAACAGACGTTTACAATCAACACAAAGGAGAGAATGCCTGTATACATTATCCTGACGTTGCCCAGCTTTTCCGATTTCTGCAGCAAAGCGTGTCAGTGTGCACAAAGGCGCTGCTCTGTCAAGGGACAACCCCCTCGGCTTTGTATCCTAATTCGTGTGCCCAGTTTTGTGTTCCTGTAATCGGGCAGAAAGCCTCTGCGAAACTCCTGCGCTCTATCTCAAGTGATCTTCACCGCTTGATAGATTCATTTCGAGTAACTTTAGGAAGATGTTGCCCGTGTTGCCGACGACGATGACGATGCACCCACGGTGGAAAGGGCTACACGTGGCAGTGAGAGAGTGGCAGTGTGTGGGTTTGTGTCGCCCGGGGTAGAGGGACTCGCTCGCGGGCGTGTGGAGCGCGATTCGTCTCGGCCTCCCAATGGAGCGCTCCTCCCCAGACGCGCTCCTTTCTTCCGCGGCCATCTGTTCCCCCACGGCGCCCGTGATTTGCATGGCAGGCTACTTGACCCGGTGGGTTGAACACTCCAGCAAAGGAGGAGAAGAAGAAGAGGCTCAAATGCCCCCCCCTCCCCCCCACCATACAAAAAAGTACGAGCCGATATGTTCGATAAGATAAGAGTGTGAGCACCCTGGCAGCACAGGAGACGCTCCGACGAGAAGTCTGCAGCCAGCACCGGTTGAGGTCGACTCGACGCCACAATGCACCACCACGCACCACCACAAAGACAGAGATCACCCCTCATTGCCGGAATGCACTGCCGGGGCAAGTAGTGTTAGCGAGCACCTATTGAGGCCGGAACGACAGGGGGTTGGTGGTCAGAACCTCGCCCGGACGCCTTTGTCTCCCTCACACCGCACCAGGTACTCGTTTTAGGCCGAGTAGCTAGAAGGATCTGTATTGACAACTAAACACGTGTTGGAATACCAGTGATAGGTCAATCAGAATCAACATCGCTATTTGGACCGGAGGAATCCGATGAGCTAAGAAGCTCTGATGAGCCGTGGTAAGGAAGCCGGCAGTGGGGATGTGGCTCGTGACTGCGACAAGGTCACGTGGCTGCAGGAGTCGATGGAGGTCCACGTGGCGAGCAGCTCGAGACACGATCCCAGCGGGGGAGGAGATGAACCATCACCACCAGCCGAGAGCGAGAGGGGGGACATCAGGGACGGTTGTTTTTACGTTCTGCAGGTTTTTGTAACTTGGCCTATTACTCCATGGACCGCACGCGTAAGAAGAATTTAAAATCGATCGACTGATTTATTTTCTACGCTTTCAGTCTGGGCGTATAGTCGCGTGTTAAATATTAATCAACCAACTGACTGGGAACTCATTAACCCACCTCTTGTGTCAAGGAGACACTGGGGCAGGATGAATAAAAGAATCGCTGAGGCCAGAGTAAGCCACTCATACAGAAGGTGTGAAAGTAAATTAAAAATGGTTTAACAATTAGAGTCATAGGCAGAGAATAAGTGTCATACGTCACAGCTCAGTGCTAGTGCAGTATCATCGGGGTGTTCACTTTACAGTGAGTGGAGTGGTAGTGCAATGGTTATCGCACTGCAATTATGCACTCCGGCAGCCTGAGTTCAATTCCCGGCCACAGCTAACATCAGTGCCACGGTGACATTTGAACCAATCCTGGCCACCCCTTCCTCAACCCACACAAACCAGCGTGGTGAAGTATGGTCAAACAGTCATGTGCAACAGGAGTCAGGAGGCCTTCATTCAGCAGTGGATTAATAAAGGGTTATTGTGAAGCTTGCCTAGCTCCGAGTTTCATATCTCTGACTTTAAACACAAATTACAATTAAACGGACTCCACTGCGAATGCTGTGCAAGCAAAATGAGGTCACAGCACACACAGAGAGAGGGGTTGGGCACGCCCCAGATGTGAAGAGACGTGAACTCTGGGTCCCACCCACAACTTGGCGTCAATGCCAGCAACCCAGTGACGTAGTAACGACAACGTCATCAGTGACGTAGTAACGACGACGTCACAGCGGCGTAATAAAGACGACGTCATCAGTGACGTAGTAACGACGACGTCATCAGTGACGTGTAACGACGACGTCATCAGTGGCGTTGTAACGACGACGTCATCAGTGGGGTAGTAACGACGACGTCATCAGTGGCGTAGTTAACGACGACGTCATCAGCGGCGTACTAACGACGACGTCATCAGCAGCGTAGTAACGACGACGTTATCAGTGGCGTAGTAACGACGACGTCATCAGTGGGGTAGTAACGACGACGTCATCAGTGGCGTAGTTAACGACGACGTCATCAGCGGTGTAGTAACGACGACGTCATCAGTGACGTAGTAACTGTCGACGTCGTCAGTGGCGTAGTAACGACGACGTCGTCAGTGACGTGGTGACGACGACGTCATCAGTGGCGTAGTAACTGTCGACGTCGTCAGTGACGTAGTAACGACGACGTCGTCAGTGACGTGTGACGACGACGTCATCAGTGGCGTAGTAACGACGACGTCATCAGCTCAGGGGTGCGGCAGTCGGCCAGGAGGGACCTCGACATTTGAGTGGTCTCGCACGGCCGCACCGAGGCGATTGTGTTCATCGCGGCTCCTCTTGCCTCATCACGTCGTGACACAAGGCGACTTTCCTCTCACGCCGCTGTTGAAAACAAACCTCACGCCGCGGTTGTCAGGGGGGCCCCAACTCGTAGCCTTGGCCACCAGGGGGGGCCAAGGCGCCCTCTGCCTGCCCCGCGCCCGTGACTCCTGCCGGGACCCCAAGGGCGGCTCGCCGGGGGGGTCTCTGCAGACACGCGCCGTCCCCCACGCCCCACGTGGGCTCCACTCAGGACACCGCTTCACGCGAGGGCTCTGGTTCTGTGTCAAGCTTCACAAAGGAGGGGGGTGTGGGGGCAGAGGTGGGTGGTGGGTGGGCGGGCAGGCTGCGTTACGTTACTGTTCTAGTGGTTGTTTGTTTTGGCGGGGGGCACGGCGAGATGCATTCACAGACTCGCAGCACCTGCGGGGCCCGCGCGAACGGGCGATTACGCGAGATGAGCCCCGGCTCCCTGATGCCGTCCGACCGGTCACGCCGCACCTGCTGCTGCTGCGACGGAGAGCGGCGCGCCGGCCAGCTGCTGCTGCTGCTGTAGGCACAGCTGCTGCTGCTGCTGTAGGCACAGCTGCTGCTGCTGCTGTAGGCACAGCTGCTGCTGCTGCTGCTGTAGGCACAGCTGCTGCTGCTGCTGCTGTAGGCACAGCTGCTGCTGCTGCTGCTGTAGGCACAGCTGCTGCTGCTGCTGCTGTAGGCACAGCTGCTGCTGCTGCTGTAGGCACAGCTGCTGCTGCTGTTGCTGCTGTAGGCACAGCTGCTGCTGCTGCTGCTGCAGCAGCAGCTGTGCCTACAGCTCCACCACAGCCTGCCCTATAGCTATTCACTACCTACAGCTACACTACGAATGACTGACTTTGTCATCAGCAATCTAAGACGGTTCCTTTGTGGGTTTGTTTCTATTGATGTCTATGTATTTATTATTTATTTATCCAATTCACGATTCCGTAAAACTGCTAGCGTCGCCGTTATTAAATTTGGCTGAAAACTTTCGGGGAATGGTCTCGTTCCGGCTGCTCGTGCACTCTCGTTGTCGCTAGTTTGTGAATCTCTGCACGTGTTCTTCAGGTCTCGCTTTGCGAGGGTATGGAACACCTGCAGCAGTTTCCACCGAGTGAAATGGCGTTTCACACGATGGGATATGCCGCTTCGTACACGTGGTAAGGACGTTGCAGTATTGTGATCACGCAAGTGCCTGGCATGCGCTCAGTGGCGAGTGATATCCGGACTCTTCCTGGGCCCCCACTTCGCGAGTGCAGTGACCAGCGTGGTGCAGTATGGTCATGGCCGACACAACATGGGGAGGACTTTCTAAAGTAGCGTATCAACAAAGGGCTGTACATTTTCACATTATTGCTTCATATACAACAAATTGAGGCTCTTAGTCTCGGCACAACAATATGGAGTGGCGTCAATGATGTACCCAACCAGTTCTAGACGAACCATCGACCCCGGCTGACGAGAAGAATTTCGCACCGAACTCGACTTGGCCGACTCCAACGAATGATCGAATGATCACGAACACGCCGTCAGCTGCCGTGATCCACCTTCACCTGCCCTGCCGCGCCTGCCGCGGGCGATGAAGGCAGCGGGGGGGGGGCGCCACGCGCGGCGCGTGCGCCCGGGAGTCATTGGGCGCGCGCGCGCATGCGCGTTGTAAACAGGCGCGTGCGCGTGCGTGCGCGCGCGTGCGCGCACCCCCCACTGCTGAGCGTGCTTGTAGTGAGCCAGGTGAAGAATGTCCAAGCCGGTGTTTGTTTTGCGGATCAATCTCTGCCCTGCACCTGCGGGAGAGAAACTCCTCCTGCGTGTCAATCCTCCATAATGCGGGAGAGAAACTCCTCCTGCGTGTCATCCTCCATAATCGAGGGGGGGGGGGTTTGGGGGGTTAGATCGCGTAGCTATAAATGTGTCGTTAAACCCGCCACCACCCGACACAGCTAACTAGTAAGGTTTGTCACGTAATCAGACCGTGCCAATTCGTTACACGTACAGCACACCGGTGTGTTGGAGAGCAAATCCACAACGGATAGCCAGATGTGTCCGCCTGATGAAGCTAGTTGTAATTACTGGCGAAACGTCGTACTCAGATTGTAAATATTGTGATTTCCTCTCCAACACACCGGTGTGATGGACTCGTAGCGAATTGGCATGTTCAGTTTACGTGACAACCCTTACTAATTAGCTGTGTCGGGTGGTGGCGGGTTTAACAACACATTTATAGTTAAGATATCTAACCCAAAAAAACCTCTATTATGATTTATATTGGTCGCGAAAGGCTAAGTGTTAAAATCACTATCGTTCACAAAGTCAAAGACCTCGCTGGTAAGAGGTGCAATATTCCGTTCTCTGCAGTGTTACTGTTTCGTTTTGGTTGCTGCTGTGTTCACGCACCACGGCTCTCCCGTGTAAAGCAGCCGGGTAACTGACTCAACGGGACCATCCGTGCAACAAATCAAACAAACTCAAACTCAACCCCCAAACGATCTTGACTTGAAGCTTTCGTGACTGCAGGAATCCGTACTCTTTGGTTCTTTCGGTAAAGTGACGTAGGTAGAAAAAACAATAGATCACGACGTTTCGATCGCACCTGAAGATGGTCGCTTGTTGTTGCGATCGAAACGTCGTGATCTATTGTTTTTTCTACCCACGTGACTTTACCGTAGAAACCGAAGAGTATCAGCCCAGACGCTTCCTCACACACAGGAGTCTCCGCTCGTCAATCATGGCGGCGGCGGCGGCTACCTCCCTGACCTGTGATCCAGTCCTGTGGAGGAAGCGATGGGATTCGTGTTTGTGTCACAACTGCACGGGAGTGGAGGCTGCCAGTCGACGTCAGAACGGATTGATGGTTCTTCAGTACGGAGTGAGATGCTCCCTGCTCATTGAGGGCCGAGCCAAGCGCAGCGGAGTCGTGGATCGTATTGTCAAGTGTGGACGGAATTGTAAACATCTAAAGACCGCAACATCGAACACGGTTCGTTTTTCACCGGCGTGCTCACAACCACGGTATTTGGGCACTTGTTTGGACCAAATTAGACGAAACACTGACGCAGCATGTGGAGTCGTGTAGACTGACGCGATTAATGATGTTTATGGCTCGACTGATCAGAGGAGCATTCGTCGTTATACGCACGACAACATCAAATACCAACAACGCTCTGGTCGATTTCCATGAGACGCATAAGCCACACGATTAACTGGAGCCATAAAACGCAGTGACATTTGATCCGGTCGTGTTTACACGGGGGGACCCTGCACCTGCGTGGACAGACCGCTCACTGCAATTACCTTGCCAGGGTTTGATCACCGCCTGCGCTTACCACATCAATTCCCTCGTGCACGGATGTACAAGTGGCCCAGCTGAAATTGTGGCCGCCAATCGCATTTTTTCGAGTCTCAGTGGAACTGGGGGGAGGTGTTCAACGGTGGCGAGCCTGTCCCGAGGCCTGCCGCAACGAGGCTGTGCTGGGGCTGGACTAAAACAGCACGCGTGGTCACGTCTCCCCACTGCCGAAGTTGATACAATGCGTCATCACCGGGTGGATGTATGACAGGTTACAGACACCGGACACCTTGACTATTATTATTATTGGAAAGGAGTGTTGTGGCACACCGAGAAGAGACCCCATTTATGCGTTTGGGGCACGTGCTGTTATTGAGCACCCAGGAAGGAGGCCATAAAGAAACTGGGATCAACTAGAGGAGGCCAAGGCAGCTTCACATCCCACTGGTCGCTGCTACTGTCCTGGCTCACAAGGACCACACACCACAGACACACGTACACACACGCACCATACCACACACCACACACACTATACACATACACACCCCCTACACATACGCTACACACAAACTCCACACAGCCTACGTACACACACACGAATCCCATACATACGAGTAAAGCCACATAAATGTTTGTTTATTCATTTATTTATTCATAATTTAAATAGGCATTTAAACATCTAACACGTGCAGCTATAAAAGAAATATTTTAAAAACAGTTTCTTTTCAAAAATAGTCAAAAATAAATAACTTACATTTACATTTGTCATTTTTTATTTGTTTTTATAAAGCTTCAGTACTTTGCATTTACATAAATATTACAAATAAATATACATATATATTACAATTATTTCATTAAACTGACAAAATAGTTATACCCAAATATCCAATCGTCTTTAAGACATTTGTCTCTGCATTAATGACAGATCTCACAATTACATCGTCATCATCGATATCATCATCATCATAAATGTCATCATCATCAATGTCATCATCGTTGCTCGCTCATGGAGTAGCGGGTTGGCGTTTTGTCTTCATCTTCGCGTGGTTTGTACAAACAAAAACAACTCGGCAGGGCCAAGTCACATTGAGCAAAGGCGCAGGCAGGCAAGTGCCGTGAGCACTTCTCGCGTGAAAGTTTGGTGTCGGGTGAACAGCGGTGATGGGCAGCGTCTCCTGGCTTTGAGAGTAGTGATCCAGAGAAGCTGCAGTCTCTTCACGATAGTGCAAATGCACCAGGGGAACTGCCCACTCGTTCTGTATAAATATGTATTCAATTCCATAGTTAGAGAGGCGCGGGTGTGTGTGTGTGTGGGGTGAGCCATGCTTTCGTGTACAGCGCGCGCCGTGGCCGCGTCTGCGTTGGCACCGCGATGAGCTCATCCCGCATCGCGCGCCGCGCGTGGAGAGGGGCGCTCTGCGGCGTCACACGGAGGCAGGCGTCGCCCGGTCTCTCCGTCTTCTTCACACCTGCAACAGACACAACGAGCGCGTTAAGTCCACCTGCCCGCGGTAATGACGGTGGCTCGACGCGGCGGCGCATTGTGGGCAGGTGATGGTGCAGTGGGGGCCGTGGCCGCGATCTCACCTCCGTCGCGATGATGCACTCGTTCTGCGTGATCGAGCTGATGTACACGGACGTGTGGTTCGGCGCTGACGAGGAGGAGGAAGACGCCTCGGTGCAGCCCGACTCGAAGCTCGCCCGCTTGCTCTTCCCCGCCGCCTGGCTCTCCGCCGCCTCGGTCTGGCGGCTCGCGGCTTCCGAGACGCTGCTCTTGTAGTCGATGCCCTGGTATTTGATTTTGTAGTTTGATTTCCTGGCGCCGCAGTCTCCCTCGGCGCCCAGCTGCTTGTTGGTGTTCTTCAGCTCGGACGTGACGATCACGTTGATGGCCAGCTCCTTCTCCTTCTGGCAGTCGCTCAGGTTGTTCATGGTCTCTGTGTCCGGGGCGCGAGTCGTCGAAGAGATGCGAAGGCGCAGCTGTCGGAGCAGGAACGTGAGCACGGCGGCGATGAGCAGCAGGAAGACGAGCGCCAGCGCGGCGCACAGCACGAACACGGAGCCCGAGTCGGCCTCCTGCCTCTCGGCGTCGGGCATCTCGACGGCGAGCGGCGGCGACATGAGGCTCTCCTCGCACCGTGAGCCCAGGAAGCCCAGGGGACACTCGCAGGCCGCGCCTCCGCCTTGCTTGGGCAGGCACGTGCCCCCGTTGAAGCAGGGCGTGAGCGCGCACGGGCTCACGGCCACGGCGCACTCCCTGCCCGTGAAGCCCGGGGCGCAGCTGCACGCGAAGCTGTTGACGCGGTCGTGGCAGGTGCCGCCGTTGAGGCACGGCAGGCGCGCGCAGTCGTCCACGTTGCGCTCGCACCGGGAGCCCGCGAAGCCCGCCCGGCAGCGGCACAGGTACGAGCTGCCGCTCTCCTCGCACTGCCCACCTGCGGTGGCGAGGGCACGCCCGGTTGGTTAGTCGCCGCGCCAGAGCGACCCTTCGCGGTCACGATCATGCCCGTCGCGGCAGCAGCCACGGCGCGGTGCGCTCACCGCTGCGCCACCGCTCCGCCCTCAACACGGGCGATTCGTCGATCAAGCGCGACGCTGCGCGACGCGGTGTGCGGGGTGTGTGGGGAGGGGGGAGGCGGCGCTCACCGTTCGCGCAGGGGTTGTTGCTGCACTGGTCCACTTTCTTCTCGCAGTTGAAGCCCGTGTAGCCGGCGGGACACGCGCACGAGTAGCCGCCCTGGGGGCGGTCGCGGCAGCTGCCCGCGTTGAAGCAGGGGGCGTCCGCGCACGTCATGGCGCTCAGGTCGCAGTTCTTGCCGTAGAAGCCCGGCGGGCACGAGCAGGTGTAGTCGTTCTCCAGGTCCTGCACAGCAGAGGGGAGCCAGGGGGATGTAGCGGCCCGCTCGCGGCAAAGGAGACAGCGAGAGGCGGCCGTGGTGCGTGAGGCTCGCGTGGTGAGCGCGGTGGCAACTTACCAGGCAGCTGCCCCCGTTGCGGCACGGGTTCCCCTCGCACTCGTTGGTATCGAGCTCGCAGTTGGTGCCAGTGAAGCCCGGCTTGCACGTGCAGCTGTAGCTGCCCTGGCCCACGTTGGTGCACGAGGCGCCGTTCTGGCACGGCTTATGGTGCGTGCAGTAGTTGAGATCTGCAGAGCGGTCACAAGGAAGAGCGCCGTGGTCACGCACACGCGAACTGTGGCGTGGCACACGCGCACTGCTTGTGCTCGGGCAGGGAATCGTCGCTCAACGGGGATGACGGCCGGTGGTGATGGTTGAGAGAAACGACGGAGTGACAGCCATAGCAGGGAACACGGCCTAGAGGACGTGCGACGCAGGAGATGGAGTGAACAAATCAGCGCGTGTGCAGGGACGAGGTGGATTGTTGCGTCGCCTGGCTGTGCGAGATGGCGATAATTTGGGGGAGAACTTAAATGAAGCGGTGGGTGGCTCGTGGCTGCTGCTGACGATGACGATGATGGAGCAGCTGTGGCGCGGCATGGTCACCTTGGTTGCAGAAGAGGCCGCCCCAGCCTTCCTTGCAGGTGCACTGCCACGGCTGCTGGCAGGTGCCGTGCACGCAGCCCGGGTAGCGGATGCACTCCTCGCAGTGGCGGCCCTGCCAGCCCACGCGACACCTGGGAGAGGCGACACACGGAGCAGGACCGTCAGTCTCAAGCGCTCCTCGCCCATCACGAAGACTCAAAAGTAAAGAAGGTCGCGATCAACCGAGTCTCGAGCGACGAAGAATCCACGAGTGTTTTGCGATGTCACACACTCACTTGCACTCTCCGGGCCTGTCGCAGTATCCGTGGGAGTCGCTGCATCCCGGCAGGCACACAGCTGGAACGAGAGAGGGAGGGAGACGTGGGTGAGTGAGCGAACGAGCGGGCAGGGAGGGAGGGAGGCGTGCGTGAGTGGGGAGGGAGGGAGCGAGGGAGGGAGGCAGGAGTGAGTGGGGAGCGCCATCGGGGCTCGCGTCGTCGCCACCGCCTCACAAAGCGAGGGGCATCTGCGAGACGAGTCCAGGGCCGAGAGCGCAACAGCTGCCGTGCCCCCCCCCCCCCCATTGTGTGGCGGTCGCTGTGACAGAGCCGCGGCTCGGAGCGCGTCCTGGCCAATCCGCGGCGCGTCCCGGCCACGCGCCGCGCTCTGATTACAGAGCCCCCATCGCTCGGAGCCATTATCACGCGCGCGGCGCTGCCCACTTTACGGCTCGTAATTAAACTGCGTGCGAGAGGAGGACAGAGGGAGGGGTGGGGGTTGTATGGGGTGGTGGGTGGGGGGTGGTGGTGGTTACCTTCTGAGCAGTAGGGTCCTCGCCAGCCCGGCATGCAGAGCTTCTGCCCGGCCTCGTCGCACGAGAAGTGACCGAAGGTGTCGTCCCTGGCGCGGCAGTAGGTGGAGCAGCCCTCGCCGTAGTAGTGCTCGGCGCACACGACGCGGTACGAGTAGCGCAGCTCGCTGTGCCGGCTCACGTGCGTGTCCTGGGACCAGTCCTCCCCCACGCTCAGGTGCCGCTGCGTGGCCAGGCGGCTGATGAGGCGCTCCGGGTGCTCTGTGGGGTCACAACACGCGGGGGTTTTGTCACCGCTCTGGGAAATCGATGGATCGATCGCAGGCGGCGGTGCAGCAGTGGATCGGTGCAGCGAGTAATGTGCGCGGCCCGCGACGAGACGCAAACACCCAGACTCACCGGTGGACATATCGGACGCCTCCGCGTGCCAGGCCTCGATGATCAGCGAGAAGGTTCCCTGTAACGGGAGCGGTGATGGGAGGGATCACGGTGAGACGCGGCGCACATCAGACCACCCCCAGAGTCACCGCACGCGGTGCCATGCCCGCCCGTGCTCGAGAACACGCGAGAATATTTGGTGAGGGGAGACTGCGCGGACGGGGAGTCTGCTGCTTACCGGCCACGTGAAGCTGAAGGGAAAGGCGATCGGGTTGGCGAAGCCGCGCACGTCGTGGACGCGAAACGAGTTGGATCCCAGCACCGGGGTGAGGACGCTGCCGAAGGTGCACGGCGAGTCGGGCGTGATGTGCGTCTGGTAGTGCTTGAGGCACACTCGGAAGAAGGTCCGGCACTCGCAGAACGAGGACGGCGCAGAGCCAGCCTTGCAGCAGGCGCCGCTGGCGCGGAACGCGTTGCTGTTGATGATTTCTTGCAGTTTGAGTTCGAAAATCCCAGCGGAGAGTGCCTGTAAATCACAGCGCGCGCGTTAGTTCCAGGGGACGCGCAGAAGCGCAGCGCCGTGTCCTGGCGCGTTCCGCCACCGGTCCCGAGTGACAGGGATGCGTCCGCTGTGCTCCTGCGCGCGCGATGTGTAACGCGGCATCCACTGATCTTGTCTAACCCTCACAGTTTTGTGCATGAGCGTCTTGATTCTCTGTTTCTCATTGCCTTCCCAACTTGTGTCCGTGTTTTTAGCCAACGTTTTAACAACTTATTCTAAAATGTATTTTAGACGTGACAAAAAAACATGAACTGAATCTCAAACGCGCGTGTTCTACTTTAACCCCAAAGGAAGAGAGGAACTTACCAGCTGCACCAGGCAGAGAGAGACGACCAAAGTGAGGAAGAGGTGCGAGAGTGCCATCCTTAGATCCAGCGTCTCTTTTCCCAGGAAGAGTCGCAGTGTGGTATTTACATCAGTGCTGCGTCCTACTGATGTTCCTGTCCAGTGTTTAAAAATCGGGTGTTCTGTAAAAAGAAAACTGTTTTGATGCGACGATGGTTAAGCTAGCTCATGCGTTTCACTCAAGAGCTGTCTTCACTCGGAACGTGCGAAGCAATGTCCCAGTAGGATCCTGGAGGAGCTAGGCCGAGCGAGCGTCAGGGTCTCTGTGGTTCTGAGCACTCACCCCGCGCCCGCTTTATATGCGAGGGCCCCGAGGCCGCGAGCCAATGCAGCGTGGGCTGGTGGGCGGCGTGAGCAGCCAGGGCCCGCCTGCTCCCAACTGCCTTTCCGGGCCGTATTCACAAATGTGAATACATTAACTTGTAGTAATGACAGATGCTTGCGCTGCACAACAGATGGGAGGGGGGGGGGGTGCGCGGGGGGGAGGGCTGGAAGGAGTGCGTGAGCTCTGGAAAGGAATGATTTTTGTTGTGTTCAGGCTTCCCAGATGAACACGCTCGCTGCCGTTACATCTGCGCAGCGCGATGAGTTTTCTCGCCTCTTCGTTCCAGAGCAGAAATCGGGTTTCTGTTCCGAGGGCGCCAGGTGGACCGTGCTGTCCTCTGCCATTCCTACACTCGGTCATTGTGGAACAGCGAGTGGCCTGCGACGCAATGCGAAAGCCTATTACGCGTAAAGTTACTGCAACTAATACCGGTGCACTGCCGAGGCCTGTGCAGTTATTTTACGCACACAGACAAGCGACAACTCGACATACATGCGTGCAACAAGTTGCTACAACAACAAAAGTGTGAATCCCAGTGCAGTCCCCCAGTTAGCGTGCCCCGAGAGCGCGTGCCCACCGTGCCCACCCTGCCCCCCGTGCCCACCGTGCCCACCCTGCCCACCCTGCCCACCGTGCCCACCCTGCCCACCCTGCCCACCCTACCCACCGTGCCCACCCTGCCCACCCTGCCCACCGTGCCCCCCGTGCCCACCCTGCCCACCGTGCCCCCCGTGCCCACCCTGCCCACCCTGCCCACCGTGCCCACCCTGCCCACCATGCCCACCCTGCCCACCCTGCCCACCGTGCCCACCCTGCCCACCCTGTCCACCGTGCCCCCCGTGCCCACCCTGCCCACCCTGCCCACCCTGCCCACCGTGCCCCCCGTGCCCACCGTGCCCACCCTGCCCACCCTGCCCACCGCTCCGTGATTGTTCACTGCGCGCATCCCGCACGGAGCTCTTGAGGGATCCGCAGCACGCACGGTTCGGATTGTGTGACCCGCACCAAAGGTGCCACGCGCGGGCATCCAACCCCGCTCCGCTCTATCCCGAGCCGAGCTGAGCCGCTGTTTCATGAAACTCGGACATCCCAGACGATCTGCGTCGGTGAGTTGGTACAGTGCAATACAACATCACGCAGTGCAAGGTGATTGGAATATGTATATGCGTTGTTTTATCCATTTCTCCGGGATTTAAATAGTTGCAATTGTTTAAGTTAACCCAAGAATGAGAAACAGACGTTTACAATCAACACAAAGGAGAGAATGCCTGTATACATTATCCTGACGTTGCCCAGCTTTTCCGATTTCTGCAGCAAAGCGTGTCAGTGTGCACAAAGGCGCTGCTCTGTCAAGGGACAAACCCCTCGGCTTTGTATCCTAATTCGTGTGCCCAGTTTTGTGTTCCTGTAATCGGGCAGAAAGCCTCTGCGAAACTCCTGCGCGTGAGATTTCTTCCCCCCGTTTGGGGTTCCTCGGCCGATGGCGGTGGTGGCCGCTCGCGCCCCAGGTAGGTGCCGTGTCCACACCTGAGCCGCGTGCCACCTCGGGGGGGGGGGGGGTGCGGGCCCGGGTGAGGTGCGCGCAGCGCGGGCGTGTGGAGCGCGATTCGTCTCGGCCTCCCAATGGAGCGCTCCTCCCCAGACGCGCTCCTTTCTTCCGCGGCCATCTGTTCCCCCACGGCGCCCGTGATTTGCATGGCAGGCGACTTCACCCGGTGGGTTGAACACTCCAGCACAGGGACTCGCCACCCCCCACCCTACCCCACACACGCACGCACACAATAAGCATGAGCCGATGTGTTTGATAAGGATACGCCCGCCCCGCCCCGGTGCGGTGGTGGTGGTGGTTGTGGCAGAAGCGCCGAGTAAAAGTGAAAAATAAGAAACGATTCATCTCGGGTCGCGTCAACAAACGCGCCATCAGCGGCCGAGTTTGTGTTCGCCACGCGCACGCGGCTCCCCACGCGCAGAGCAGCGGGCAGAGTCGCTCGCAACAGGTGGGGAGCGACCCGGGACGACGGACACTCGCCACGCTGGGCGTGTGGTGACCACCCAGGGAATGGTGCGCTGCTTACGATGAGACCGCCTCGAGGTTCCACTCGGGCCGCGTGCCGCGGCGAGCCAAGCCGGGCCGTGGCCCCAGCGTGGCGGGCACGGCCTTCGCGTAGCTGCACGCGCGTCTGGGCCTGCGGATTGACGAGCTACTCCCATCCCATCGTGATGCGTGTTCCATGTTGATGACGTGAGCGCGCCTTCACTCGGTCGATGAGGTTAATTGGGATGCTGCTGACTCGGTCGCCATCCACCGCTTCATTGCAAATGGAACTTGATCCGAGGGAGGTGCAAACACCGAAACCAAACATTGGACCAGGCGTGCTCTCATCGCGCTGCGGTGACGTCACCGCATTTTTGAAGTTCTCAGGCGCAGCTCGTGACTGCCACATGGACCAGGCCTCCCCATCCTCTTCCATTCCTCTCCTTGTCGCCTCCTGCCCAGTAGTGGCCTCTGGAACTCTGTGCTTGCTGATTGCCGTCTCCACTGCGTTGTGATGTTGTTCGTGCCTCCTCGGTTGTTCTCACCACGTGGCCTGCATCGACGTCACATTCAATCGCATGACGTCACAATGACGTTTCTACAGTGGGTAGCACATTACCAAGTAGCGTCGTTGTGTCGCTAACAGAATCGATAACGCCTCCTCCCCATACTTCTCTTTCCACATACACGATACGTATTTTACACGATGCATCGACCGCACGGCCTTCTGCAAGTGCATCTTATCAGCTCCATTGGTTCAATACAATAACAATCTGGGCCGGTTTCGACGTTTGATCTCTCATCAGCAGAGAAAGGCTTGCTTAGACCAATGCTGGTGAACAGCCTGACGTGTATAGGCAGTGCAGGGACGCGCCTGTGCGTGGCTTCCACGTCTTTTAGTTGTCTCACGACCAACGCTGCCGGCTCGCGTGGCACGACTCTGGCGCGACTCGCTGCCTGGGAGGGCCGCTGCGAGGCGCCTCTTGAAGCGACGCAGCCCGAGCTGGTGGGTCCGTGACCGTTTGTCGCAGTGAGTCGATGCCATTGTCCCTGGGGGTGACCTTCAGCCGTGGCTTGGGAGTGTCACCTGCGTGCACATGAGCGCGTCTCGCGGCTGACGGCCACCGCGCTGTGTGGCCCGCGACCCCACCGAGCCGGCCCCGGCTCAGGGCGGGAGAGCCTCTCGCGGACCCGCGTGTCCGTGAAGTCGCGCGCGTAGCGAGTGCGCAGGACGGCAGCGGTGCCCCCACGATGGGCGCGCGTCATCTCGCGTCCAATCGGACACTCATCGCTCAACGTGCCCGCTCACCTCTTTGATGGGGGTGAATAGTGGGGGGCTACATCCGTCATGTACCCCACTCGGCTGGGAACCGTGCCCTCCTCGCCCCTTCAGCCAACCCGCACAGACCGTCGTGGTGAAGTATGGTTAAACAATCCCCTCCCCGCGTAAACAATACGGCGTGGGGGAGTCCTTTAAGTCCGCGATGTCGTTGTTGTTTGTTGTTGTTTGTTGTAGTTTGTTGTTTGTTGTATAATTGTCGGGCGTGGGCACCGACTGAATCTGTGCTCACAGCCGCATTCATCCTAGCGGCACACTGAGCACGTGACCGCATTGGGAAGCGCTGCTGCCCCCCCCCCCCCCCGGCAGTCCACGCAGCGCGCCGCCTCTCGCGTCGAGCTCCCGTCGCGGCAAATCCCCCCCCTCCCTCTCCCCCCGATGAAGGCCCCACGCGCACTGGGCCGCACATCATCACCGTCACACCCTTGTCGTCATCTCCACTGTCGTCATCTCCACGGTCGTTATCTCCACGGTCCGTCGGGTTGGGGAGAACTGCACGCGCTCTGTCCCCCAACCCACGTGGCTGGGGGTGGGGGGGGGGCTGAGTACCCCCCCCCCCCCCATTGCTAAATTCTTATTGTCGAATCAGAACTGTTGGTACAATATTTGAGCACCACCGTTTGCAGCTGTGGCGACGACCGAGTTGCACCCGGCATGATGGCTGCTCTCACACTCACTGAGCTGTTAATGCCGCGGCTATAATTTGATGCACTTCTACAAAAGATGCCACGGTGAGTCCAGCTCGGGTTGCGTGGCTGCATCATCTCTCATCCATTTATCACCCCCCCCCCCCATGCAGCCTGGTCCTCGTGTGCGGGGGAGCTCAGGTGTCGCAGTGCGGGGGGGGGGGGTGTAGGGGGGGGCAGGGGGGTTGCAGGTGTCGGGGGGGGGGGGCTCAGCCGCACTGAGGAAGTTGGGGGGCTGCCCTACTCGCGAATTGTTCCCGGTGGCTGTTGGGTAAATTTCCGATGGGATTTTCGAAATTCGCCCCAGACGTCGTCGTCGCGTTAAAGAGGCGCTCTCTGCGCTCTCTCTCTCTGCGCTCTCTGCGCTCTCTCTCTGATCTCTCGGCGCTCTCTGATCTCTCTGCGCTCTCTGATCTCTCTGCTCTCTCTCTTCGCTCTCTCTCTCTGCTCTCTCTCTGCGCTCTTCGCGGAACCTTCGCAGCTCCCGGGTCGGTGCTGAGCCGAACGCGCGTGCGGTTGCTGTGCGCGCCGTTCCCTTGCGTGATAGCAGCAGCAGCAGCGCGGCCAGGAAGGGTTTCGATGTCAATGTCGAGGTCCGTGAACCAAGACGTGGGGGGCTTCAGGAGAGAGAAAGGTCGTGCATTTTGGGTTGCATGGCCACAGCCACTGTAGCCTGTGACTTTAATGTCACATTTACGAAGCGAATGCAATTCAAGGTCCCGTCGTCAGCACCACCATCAGCATTTGTTTCATCTCGTCGAGAGGGAGAAAACCGCGGTCTCACAAACACCGCCCATGATTTATGTCCCAAGTGTTGCGTGCCCGTCTCTTGGCCGTATATAAGAGGCGTGTTGGGGGGGGCGGTATCCGGACACCCAAAGCGGCCTCGCCCCGTGCACTGCGCCCGGTCCCCTCCACGCTGGGACCCTGGGAGCAGGCGGCCCGCGCGTGGCCCGTGACTGATGCCCTCGGCCCGCCCACTGCAACTTTCCCAGCGTGAGCCGCTGGTTCCGACATTCAGCCGGGAACAAACGCACCTTCTCATCACTTCAACGCGCACGGCCCGGCTCTTCTCCAACAAACGCTATAGAATCACCCCTGTAATTAATTAATTGTCACTCCGGGGTCTGAAAAAAGGGGGTCTTCTTGGGAATGAATGGCTCTCGCCTTCATAATGAATTGATAGAAACGCGTATTTTCAGCAAGACTTGAATGGACTAGGGAGCAAACTTAGCTTTTATAAATATCGGAGAAAACCCGAGGTTCTGGTGCAGCGTATTAGAATTCATGTTTAAGAGGGACAATCATTCCACGCTGAGCTGCTCCATAGATACCCATGCACAACACTACCTGGTATACAGCGTTCACGGTAGAAGTCTAAGCAAGGCCTAAACCACTGTCACGTGACGTGCGTTTTATCTGATCACTTAAAACAACCAACAGAAACATCCCGGATAGCGTCCACGCGGCGATAGGGACTTGAGTCGCTCTACAAAGACCCCAATATTGAGTGCGTCATTGCTCTCGACATAACAAGCGCAGGCAACACCGAGTCGTGCCCAGTGTGGAGACCTCAAGGGAAGTGGACACTGAAACACACCTGCACTGCTCGAAGCCAGAGACAAGTCAGTGAGCGTGTTTCCCTTCCCAGATGTTAGCGGTGGACATTCCAAATTCCGATGGTAGCCACTATACCATCGTTGGCGTCTCACAAAGCGGTACTATTTAATGACTTGGTTAATGATGGGCTGAGTCGACCTCCACGCGGAAATTGAGGTGGCGACCTACCCAGCCGCCGACTCCGCAATGCGCGACTTTAACACGGAGCCCTGTTCGTTTACACATTCGCACGATAGTCATCCTGTATCTGTTTAATGTTCAGGTGAAGTCGTGACAATGCCGTGACGTAGCCGTGACAATGAAGTCGTGACAATGCCGTGACGTAGCAGTGACGTAGCCGTGACGTGGCCGTGACAATGATGCTGTCACGTAGCCGTGACGATGCAGTGACAATGCCGTGACGTAGCCGTGACAGCTGCCTCTGGGCTCAAGCGGCTCCGTGGACACTGCCACGGCTGACGCGGGACGCGGGGCTCGTGTGGCTGCCTGGCAGAGGGGGAGGGGTGAATACAACAACTCCGAGTGAAGTGGAGTTGTTGTTGTTTTAAAACTAATTTCTTTAAATAAAAAAAACGTCGTAATTCATCGTAGAGGTTGCAAGTCGGTAGCCGTGGCTGTGATTGTACGGCCGACGCACTCATCGGCAGGGTGAGTTGGGGCGCCGCACAGGTGAGATCATCAGCCGCGGTAGTGACCGTAACGCGACGATTGCGATGCCCATTCAGCAGAGAACTGTGCATCACCAATCGGTGCGTACGCCTTTAATACCACGCGTGGGATACCACCAGTGCTGCCGATTTCCCTGTTTGGAGTGCGAGAAGTATTTTTTTCGTACAAATGTCCCAGCGGAACGCGACGTGGGGATTGTGGCAAGTGAAGGAGCACAGGAAGGCATCCAGCCGCCAAGAGGTTCACGTCGAAGGCGCCCGCACCCCCGTGGCTGGAGGAGCGGCGCCGGGTCGGGGATCTCGTGAGCGCCGTCCGCGACTCGACTCCCACTGCCCTCGTGCCTGCGGCGAGGGCCGCTCGGGAACGAGCAGCAAGAACGACGGCGGAGTCCCCCGACATCGCTCCGCGTCCTCGTCGTCGTGATCACCGGCCAGGATGAAGGTCTTATTCTTAGGTTTTTTCGGTAAAGTCACGTAGGTAAAACATCAAAATTAATGAAAATAAAATAAAAAGAAAAATCACGACGTTTCGGAGGCAACACAAGTCTCCGTCATCAGGTGGGACCGTCACAGCCAGATTAGCTGCACGGTCCCACCTGATGACGGAGACTTGTGTTGCCTCCGAAACGTCGTGATTTTTGTTTTTGTTTTATTTTCATTAATTTTGATGTTTTACCTACGTGACTTTACCGAAAAAAACCTAAGAATATGATTCCTTGCAGTCACGAAAGCTTCAAATCTAGAATCAAGGATGAAGGTCGCCCCCAAGCCGTGGCCATCTCCTGCGATGCTACGACGCATGGAGACCCCTGCACAATAACTCATTCCATCGCTCCGTCTCCACTGTGGATGGCCTCTCCCTCCTTAGGCTGTCACTCCCACATGCGTCTCGAGCATCAGCTCGTGCGTATGCTCGGGTCTGCGTGTTCATCATTCCGCCTCTCCGTGTAATTCCACCTCTACGCGCTTCTCTACGCAATTCAATGTTCATGTTTCTGATCCATTTATCTTACCATCCAAACACACGAATTAAAACGTTCCTCTTTAGGAACATTGAAATGATGCTTTTAATGATCAGATTCTGTTTTACAAAACCAATGTGTGTGTATGTCTGTCAATTTTTGGTGATTTCGAAACGTTTTTTGGTTTGGCCATGTTTGTTGTAGTACGGAGTTAGACTGATGGCTTTAATCTAAGTTGTGGTTGTTGTTGTTGTTTGACTGGGATTTTTGCACACAGCGTTGGTGTACGGTGCTTTTTTCTGGAATATTTTGCTGTTTTTTTCCTGGATTTTTCAGTTTGCACTAAGTCACTTTAAGATGTTGTCTTGTTCATGTTTTTGTTTTTTGTTTGTTGCGGTTGCACCCGATTCAAGAGCCGAATGGCTCACAGGGCTACACCTAATCAATAAAAACTGAAAAAAAATCATCTCGCTCAGTCAACCCAAGGCGTCTGGGTCTCTCAGCGACCCTTCGACACGTCACGTGGCCGCGCGCCTCCCTCGAGGTGGCTCCGACTGCGCCCCCGTGCCGGGCAAGGTGACCACGAGTCGCCGCTCCGGGATAATTGCGGTGGATGATGTTAAGGCCACCGCTCGCAGCTCAACGCAGCAACTATGCATACATAACATGTCCTCATTGAACTTGTTATCGGAAGAATGCGCCTAGTTAAGTATTTGCGTTAAATTGATAGCTTTAGAAATGTGTGAGAATGCTGCCCTGAGCCGGCAAGGCTTGCTGCTGGGAAGGCACAGATGCGATTAGCATCACAATGGCGACTCGCGTGGCTCAGCTGCCATTCAGGCAGCTCCACCCCCAGCCACACGGCCCCTCTCCCCCTCTCCCCACCCTCTCCCCACCCTCCTCCTCCCAGTAACAATCCCCGCCTCTCGCGCTCCCTCGCGCTCCCTGGGCCCCGACCTCCCATCCCTGCGTCCCCTGGTCGCCCTCCCAGTCTCTGGCACTCCCTCACGGCCTCCCTCTCAATCTCCCCCTCCGCGTGTCCCGCCAGAGCCGCGAGATGCTCCCCAGCGCCCCCAACACCTCCCGTGAGCGCAGCGGCATCGGCAGCGGCAGCAGTAGCGGCAGCAGCAGCAGCAACATCGGCGGCAGAGGCGGCAGCGCCTTGCGGATGACATCCGCGGAAAGTGGCGAGGAGTGGAGTCGAAGATTTTGTCAGATTTATATCGCAAGAAAGGATTATCAAGTGCGAACAATGGGGGCCCCTTTGTTGTGCGTTTGCATGACAAGCAGCCCCGCGCCCCGCTCCTTTCAGCGCCCCTTTCATATGGAGATCGCGCTCCGCCAGGCGGCAGGGGGCACGGGGGGGGGGGGGCACGGGGGGGGCACGGGGGGGACGCGCAGCGCGTGCCGCCGCTTGCAGCTGCCAGCGGCTTCCCCCTCCGCGGCGCAGCACAAACGGAGCCGCCCGAAATAAATAAATAAATAACCCCCCCCGCCCCGCAAGCCACGGCCACCTCATCAGCCTCGATGTAGTGGCACATGCCTTCGGGAGCCCACCACTGACGACGACACCCACCCACACAGGATCAACCGGCCGGATCGGTGAGCTGAGGACAGCCACGAAAGCAACGAGCGGTGGTGGTACAGGTGATGATGGGGACAATGAGCGGGTGGCACAGGTGATGATGAGAACAATGAGCGGTGGTGGCACAGGTGATGATGGGGACAATGAGCGGGTGGCACAGGTGATGATGAGAACAATAAGCGGGGTGGCACAGGTGATGATGGGGACAATGAGCGGTGGTGGCACAGGTGATGATGGGAACAATGAGCGGGTGGCACAGGTGATGATGGGGACAATGAGCGGGTGGCACAGGTGATGATGGGAACAATGAGCGGTGGTGGCACAGGTGATGATGGGGACAATGAGCGGGTGGCACAGGTGATGATGGGGACAATGAGCGGTGGTGGCACAGGTGATGATGGGAACAATGAGCGGGTGGCACAGGTGATGATGGGGACAATGAGCGGGTGGCACAGGTGATGATGGGGACAATGAGCGGGTGGCACAGGTGATGATGGCAACAATGAGCGGTGGTGGCACAGGTGATAATGGGAACAATGAGCGGGTGGCACAGGTGATGATGAGAACAATGAGCGGTGGTGGCACAGGTGATGATGGGAACAATGAGCGGTGGTGGCACAGGTGATGATGGGGACAATGAGCGGTGGTGGCACAGGTGATGATGGGAACAATGAGCGGTGGTGGTACAGGTGATGATGGGGACAATGAGCGGTGGTGGTACAGGTGATGATGGGGACAATGAGCGGTGGTGGCACAGGTGATGATGAGAACACACACAAGTTGATTTCACCTGCACACACACAAGTTGATTCCACCTACACACACACAAGTTGATTCCACCTACACATACACAAGAGTTGATTTCATCTGCACACACACACAAGTTGATTTCACCTGCACACACACACACGAGTTGATTTCACCTGCACACACACACGAGTTGATTTCACCTGCACACACACACAAGTTGATTCTACCTACACACACACACACAAGTTGATTCCACCTACACACACACGAGTTGATTTCACCTGCACACACACACGAGTTGATTTCACCTGCACACACCCACACGAGTTGATTTCACCTGCACACACACACGAGTTGATTTCACCTGCACACACACACAAGTTGATTCCACCTACACACACACACACACAAGTTGATTCCACCTACACACACACGAGTTGATTTCACCTGGACACACACACAAGTTGATTTCACCTGCACACACACACACAAGTTGATTTCACCTGCACACACACACGAGTTGATTTCACCTGCACACACCCACACGAGTTGATTTCACCTGCACACACACACGAGTTGATTTCACCTGCACACACACACACAAGTTGATTTCACCTGCACACACACACAAGTTGATTTCACCTGCACACACACACGAGTTGATTTCACCTGCACACACACACACGAGTTGATTTCATCTGCACACATACACGAGTTGATTTCACCTGCACACACACACACAAGTTGATTTCACCTGCACACACACACGAGTTGATTTCACCTGCACACACCCACACGAGTTGATTTCACCTGCACACACACACGAGTTGATTTCACCTGCACACACACACACAAGTTGATTTCACCTGCACACACACACGAGTTGATTTCACCTGCACACACACACACGAGTTGATTTCACCTGCACACATACACGAGTTGATTTCACCTGCACACACCCACACGAGTTGATTTCACCTGCACACACACACGAGTTGATTTCACCTGCACACACACACGAGTTGATTTCACCTGCACACACACACGAGTTGATTTCACCTGCACACACACACGAGTTGATTTCACCTGCACACACACACACGTTGATTTCACCTGCACACACACACACGTTGATTTCACCTGCACACACACACGAGTTGATTTCACCTGCACACATACACACGAGTTGATTTCACCTGCACACACACACGAGTTGATTTCACCTGCACACACCCACACGAGTTGATTTCACCTGCACACACACACGAGTTGATTTCACCTGCACACACACACGAGTTGATTTCACCTGCACACACACACGAGTTGATTTCACCTGCACACACACACACGTTGATTTCACCTGCACACACACACGAGTTGATTTCATCTGCACACACACGAGTTGATTTCACCTACACACATACACGAGTTGATTTCACCTGCACACACACACAAGTTGATTTCACCTGCACACACACACAAGTTGATTTCACCTGCACACACACACGAGTTGATTTCACCTGCACACACACACACGAGTTGATTTCATCTGCACACATACACGAGTTGATTTCACCTGCACACACCCACACGAGTTGATTTCACCTGCACACACACACGAGTTGATTTCACCTGCACACACACACGAGTTGATTTCACCTACACACACACACGAGTTGATTTCACCTGCACACACACGAGTTGATTTCACCTGCACACACACACACGTTGATTTCACCTGCACACACACACACGTTGATTTCACCTGCACACACACACGAGTTGATTTCACCTGCACACACAAACGAGTTGATTTCACCTGCACACACACACGAGTTGATTTCACCTGCACACACCCACACGAGTTGATTTCACCTGCACACACACACGAGTTGATTTCACCTGCACACACACACGAGTTGATTTCACCTGCACACACACACGAGTTGATTTCACCTGCACACACACACACGTTGATTTCACCTGCACACACACACGAGTTGATTTCATCTGCACACACACGAGTTGATTTCACCTACACACATACACGAGTTGATTTCACCTACACACATGCACGAGTTGATTCCACCTACACACACACAAGTTGATTTCACCTACACACACACACGAGTTGATTTCACCTAGACACACACACAAGTTGATTCCACCTGCACACACACGCAAGTAAACATGATCAATACGAATAAAGTGATCGCCTCTAAGTTCGCGTCAACCTCAGTGGTTGACGCGAACTGGATTGGGCACCGGCCGGCAGGTGGCTTCATGAGAACGTTTCGTTTATTCGCAGCTCTTTGGATAATCCTGAGAATCGCATGACTGGCGAGCTCTCCACGATATGGTGGATAATCCAATGAGCAAGTGATTAGAATCTTGTATCCAATTACCCGATTATCAACCAGGTAATCCATCTCGCACGTAGTTGGATCGGCAATCATGTTTAGTTGTAGCGTGTTTACTCACAACGAATAGCTTCTTCATCATTTGCGATGCAATTTTACTTAAATTCTGCATCTATATAAACTGAATATGATCGAATATTCATCTTCTGTCGAGACACAGAGGGCATATGTTATTGTACAGCGAGTCGATATTAGGAAAGGGAGGGAAGGAAGGTCTTCAGTCTGGACGAAGAGGAGCAGGGACTCCACATCACGAGTGTCGGGTGGGGGGGGGAGCGAGTTGCAGACACTGGGGGCCAGAGGCTCGCTGTTGTAATCACCGGCGAGACGTCGTGAACTCACATCGTAAATGTTGTAAGTTGGCGCTGCAACACACACAACCGGTGTGGTGCCGAAGCAGTTACTAATTTGCACGTTTGGTTCGAGTGACGAAACTTTCTAATATGCCGGGTGGAGGTTTACGACACATTTACAGGGACACGATCTGACACGTAAAAAACAACAACTCTAAGACGCAGCAAGCGCTGACGGCAGCAAGCCAGAGCACGATGGGCGAGACTGTGCCGCTGTAGTTAGTTTTAGATACGAGATAAAGCGACGTCACGTCGCAGTACAGACATTTGTTGACAATCGCTCGGGCAGCGTGTGTGAGTGCTCCTCTGCGTCTGGCCGAGGGGCGAGGTGGCCGCGGCGCGCGCCGCTCCCGCCCGGCAGCGGCCACGTGGGACGAGCACGCGTGGCCGAGCGCCCATTGTCTCACCCCCACTCACCCCCTCCCACGTCGCTCCCCCCCCAACCCCCTCGGCTGCCCACGCTGCCGTGCAGGGGGACGTGGTTCCCTAATCGGCATCATGGAGTGGTTTTGCATAAAGAGGGCGATGCTTGGAAGCCCATCGCACCAGAAGTGGAAGAGGCTCCGCGGGGAAATCTAAAACTCGGAAGGACTCGAATTGTTATTCAGCAGCGCGTGCCACCGGCGTCGATTCTCTTGTGACGAAGCGCAATAATGAGACAGTTGCGTGATCTGTGAAGATGGATAACGCCACGCGATGCGGGGCACCGGTGGCGCAGTGGTGAGAGCACTGCGATAGGAACCCGATGTATACTCCAGGCCACGGCGAACGTCAGTGGCGAGAGAAGTCTGATTTGGTCCTGAGAACCCAGGGAACACTCCTGCACCAACCGGCACCGTGCAGCAAGGGTGGTCACACAGCCCCACACAGCCCCACACACAGCCCCACACACACAGCCCCACACACACAGCCCCACACACACAGCCCCACACACACAGCCCCACACACACAGCCCCACACAGCCCCACACAGCCCCACAACAACGACAACCTCCATTCGCCACTAAGTGGCGGTGACATCACCACAACGCTTGTGCCAGGCCATGTGCACCTTCAGGCCACGTGAAGTGTCGAACGCCCGCTGGCAGGAAGTCAAGGGGCATGCCCAGGTGCCACGGGTCGAATGACTGAGATGACCGAGATGACTGGCTGATGCACCACCTGTGCCCCCTACTGTACCAACGTGCTGTGCTTTACCCACCCGGCGCTCCGCTCGTTGTTGTGAGCGTCGCTCCTCCGCCCTCCGTTGTTGTTGGAGGGCGACTGCCTCGAACTGCCCAGTAGCGTCCTTCACGAGCCTCCTCCACAGAGGCCGATCTTGACATGGCTGGTACCAGTCATCGGCAATTCCACTCAGCTCCACGTCCTCCTGTACCACATCACTCCATCTCTTCTCTAGCCCGTGCCGCGCCCGTTTAGCCCCCTCGATCCGGCCGAACAATAGCTGTTTGGGCATGCGGTGGCTGGGCATGCGGGCTACATGACCCAGCCAACGCAGCCTTGCCTGCCGGAGGAGCTCACCGATGGGACTTTGCCCGGATCTTTCAAGGATTTGTGAGCTCCTCACACAATCCAGCCTGGTTAAACCCAGGATGGATCGTAGGCAGGCCGGCCTAAATGTTTCCAACCGGCGAAGATGCTCCATTAGGGGGTCGACATTTCGCAAGCGTAGAGAAGGGAGGGAACGACTGTGGCCGAGAAGACCTGAAGCTTCGTGCGGAGCGACAGACCTGGTAGCTTCCACACAGCGTTACGCAACCGATGAAAATATATTGCCGCTCGACTAATTCGGAGTGAGACCTCTGCTGTTAAACTGGAGCCGGTCATAAGCACACTGTCCAGGTATGGGAAACTCTCCACTCTCTCCACAACTGCCCCATCACCGATTGGGAGTTGTGGGGGTGGAATGTCCGATGGTACAAAATACCCAGGCAGGTGCTTAGTTTTGGTGGGGCTGATGGTAAGGCCCCACCTCTTAGTGGCACGCTCCAGTCTCAGCAGCAGTGTCTCCAACTCCTCCTCTGAATGAGCAGCTATTACCAAATCATCGGCATACATAACGTGGTTGACCAATAGGGAGCCATCCCTTGATCGAACTCGGGCATCAATCAGCCTCCCATTATATCTGTACCAAATGGAAATTCCCCCGGTACAGCTATTCAAGACTTCACGAACTACGCTGTCAAAATAGATGTTAAATAATGTGGGAGCCAGAAGACATCCCTGTCGCACCCCAAGGTGTACAGGGAATGGCTCTGACTCCCGGCCACGTAGTTTTACCCGGGCCCGCTCACCATCATGAAGGTCCTTAATGATCGTGAGCAGAGGGTCAGGGACTGCGAAAGCACGAAGAACAACCCAGAGCCCAGGCCTACTGATGGTATCATAGGCATTGGCCAGGTCAATAAAGCAGAGATGTAGGTCTTGTTGGAACTTTCCACGTGTGCCTCACTCCGCCTCTGAACCCTGTATCTGGCAACTCCCTTCACGTCAGCTCAGCGTGCCCCTCGCGTTCTTGTGAGAGGCCAGGGACAATGGTGATTGACATCCATGTGTCGTTTCACATTCGGAATAGCGATCATAATTATAATAATGTTGATAATGTACAGCAGTGCTCCATGTCCATCGCGGCTCCGCGTGCCGCTGGCGGTCAAAGTCGCCTCGGGGTGAGGGCTACGTGACGAGAGGAGAAGAGCGCTCGGTGGAGCCCCGCGGACAGAGCGGCGGAGTCCTCGTCACGGGAGCGAGTCCCCGTCAGCGGAGACAGCGACTCGCCGCGTCACGGCCGCGGGTCAAGTGAACAAACTCACGAGGCGGTGGAGCGGCGTGGCGCTACGCTGCGCTACGCTGCGCTGTGAATTCGGCGGCCCGAGTTCGATTCCCGCTCACGGCAAACACCAGCGACGATTAAATTATCTGAACCGGTCACTCAAACTCAAATGAGTACCTGGTGCGCTGTGTAAACATCGCTATTGGGAAGACAAAGGCGGCCGGGCGTAGTATTGGCCACTCACCCCCTCGTGTGCCGTGCTGGCCTTCATAGGTGCTCGCTAACAGCACTTGCCCTGAAAGTCTGTTCAGGCTATAGGGGGATCTTTGTTTTTGTGCTTTACCTAAGTTGTAGCAATCATTGTGCCCGGTTTGGGTCATCATTCCTCTCTGTTTTAGTGGAATTATGGCCTATTTAGAGACACCACAGCCAGTTGCCACATTGACTAAATCCGTCCAGGAGCCGTTGCGCTTCGGATAAAGTGGGAACTTCTCCAGCGGGACGAGGCGAGGGATCGTCACGGCGCGAGGTGGTGGGAGGGCGATGAGTGATGCCTGCCCCCTCCCCGTGCGTTTACCATGACGAGGGGGGGGGGTACAGGGGGACTGATCAATGTCTATCTAGATGCAGACCTCCCCATGCCGTGTCGTTCGTGGGGGTTGTTTGACCATACTTCACTCCACTGGTCACTGCGGGTTGATGAAGCGGAGGGCAGCCAGGACTGGTGCAGGTAGATCACGTGCCCATGATGTGAGCCAGAGTTGGGCATTGAACTCAGGTTGTCCGGTTCACGGGTGGGAGGATTCACAACGGAGTGCGCTTCGCCACTGCCCACCCCCCTTAAATAACTCATCTTGGCGTCTGGTCACGCTTGTGTTGAACCCACAGGTGAAGCAGGCCCAGGGAACTGAGAGCGGCTACATCAGATCGCCAAACAATCGTCGACGTGTGTTGGAGAGACACAACAGGAACGCAAAACGTCAGAGTGTTGTGCGCACCTCGGCCATGTGTTGAGGGCACACACTGGAGTCGAACTTGTGCCAGCAAGTTGTCGGGGTGGTTTTGGAAAACAGAACGTCGGAATAAAACTCAAAGGTGACGAAAGAAGAATGATTTTAATGAGTGCACGTGACCCACTACGACATACGAATCAGAAACACGGACACTGTCCAAGAAGAGATGTTAACTCCCTCGCCTGGTATACAGGAGGTCGTGGGTTCGATATCGACCCTGGCGCCTGCTGCTGCGTGTTTAGAATGTGTGTGTCTCTCTCTCCCCGTGGTCGCGTGGAGGTTTCTTCGGGTCCTCCGGTTTCCCCTCCACATTTATCATCAACATCACGCGCTCAGAGGTCGCGTCTGAAAAAGCTGCTACGTCGCCCAGTCGGCCTCACCTGGTAAAATACATACAACGTCGTTGATAGTCGAATAGATGGAAGAACACGGGAAGAGTGCGCAAAGAATCGTGGGTGAAGAGGCGCACGCTCGACATGACTCCAAGAGGCAGAGGGATCAATAAGTCACGACAAAACACACACGGCAGTGGAAAAGTGTTGCTGAGATCACGTTGTGGGCTGCTTGTCCCTGGAGGCTCTGCGTGCTTTGCGCCTTCACTTGTTTTGAGACACGTGCGCATCAGAGAACAGACGCAAGGTAGAGACACTCCATGTTGACTGTTCAGAGCGGTGAGTGTGGCTCGGGCAGGGGGCACGTCACTCGAAGGGGCGATGGCGGGTGGCCGAGACTAATTACGGAGCGGCAGGCAGAGGGAGCGAACACGCTGTGAGAGGACGATGAAATGAGCTCACGTGAAGGGGCCAGAGAGATTGAGATGGAAACAAGTTGCCGTGAAAGATAGTGAGGTCTTGGGGAGGCCTTCATCCAGTCGTGGATCGATCATGGCAGACGAGGTGATGATGAGTCGAAGTCGATTGAAGCCAGGGCATGGCCCGAATTCAAGCAAATCTGACACGTGCGAGTGTACGCCTGGACCTCCTATTAACATTAAACTCCAATCGACCTGACCACCCACCACATCGCATGCAGGAGGTGATTCCGACTGAACCAGGACGCTAATTAATTAATTATGCATATCTGATCACTCGTGAGACATTCATTCTCCCAAATGCAGCTCATGTAAAAAAAAACCCGCGCTAAGAAGCCCTAATGAGATTAAATCTGCGTTGCGTCGCCGGACAATGTCGGAGCGAGCTCTGCCCGTCGGGGCGAGGGGCCATCGAGGCACGCAGCAGCACGCGCTCCGTGCAGCAGCAGCAGCATCATCAGCAGCAGCATCAGCAGCGTGCGCCCCGTCTCTACTGCTGGGAGCCATGTGGCGAGGCGGCTCACCGCCCGCTACAGGCGGGGGAATGCGGTCGGGCGGTCGGGCGGGCGGGCGGGCGGTCGGGCAGACGCGCTGGCAGATGGCGTGGCAGGGCCGGTGGGGGGGGGGGAGCAGGGCTTTATCTAAGGGTATGTATGGCTGGGGATAATGGGCTGGCGTGTGCCGTCTGTGCCGGCTGGTAAGATTACATCTCTGCTGGGGGCAATGCGGCCATGGGTCAGTGGCTGTGCGGTCCGACGTGCGCCCCAGCCCGCAGTCTCCAGCTGCCCCTGGCCCGCTGCTCGCCTCAACAATTGCCGCCGCAATCAATTATGCATACAATCAAATAATCCATTAACCAACTAGCATATAGCTGCTAACGTCTGTTTAGGATCAAGCCCATCTTTGCCAAAACGAACTCGTGGGGTTATTGGGATGATGTTGATGTTGTTGTTGTTTCACAACGGCCAGGGAAGTTGGCCGGAAGGCCGCGGACAGCGCGCCGGGCTACTGCGCCGTGCGGGGACTCGTGGCGCTAATCCCAAAGCCGAATGGCAACCCAGGAATTCACCGCACAACTGTACCCTGATGCACATTCCATCCCATAATGATGGCAGCCTCGGGCCGGTTTCCCTCGCTGCACCGGCACCGGCGCGATGCGTAGCCGCACGTGCTACGGCACGGTCACTCGCCGCCGTGGGGGGAGATTCCGGTGGGCGCATTCACAGAGATGCCTTCGTGTCGAAGTGCATCGAGAATGGCCGGCGACCGTCCTCGCCGCCCGCAAGCCACAAAGCATTCTCTCGCCAAGGTGAGCGGAGTGGCAAATGGAAGCTCCTCCAGTGAGGAGGACGAGGAGGGGAACGACGAATCGGATTCACTTTAGAGCTGCACCAGAGACGCGCTCAATGGCTGAGCCGCGTGGTGCCGGGAGGACACTGGTGGAGAGGGAGAGAGGTCCCGTGGGGGAGGAGGACGCATCTGCTGCACAGACCTGGCAGAAGGGGCACTTGTTGCACGAGATGCGATTCGGATTAAGCGGAGCACAGCCCCCGTCTCATCGGCGTTACGGGCGGGACGCGGCCGCGTGATTTACGAAACCATCACGAAGGGGCTCAGTGACTTCACGTCGCTTAACCAGGCCATTACCACGCACACAGCGGCATGGCGTTTATAATACAGTCACGACAACAAAACACACACACGGCAGTGGGACAGTGTTGCTGAGCTCGCATTGCGGGCTGCTTGTCCCTGGAGGCTCCGCGTGCTTTGCGCCTTCACTTGTTTGAGAAACGTGTGCGAGCGATGCCCTTTGTTGTGTTTTAAAAGCGTGGTGCGCAAGGGTGGCACGCGCGTGGCACGCTCATCCTCACGGGAGCGTGGCGACGGGAGTGAGACAGGCAACGCACTGCACGCCAACTCCAGCCCCAAATATGACATAGCGAGAGATGCCCGAGCTCCCATCCTGATGAAGCTCACAGCAGTTTGAGCGAAACGTCGATGTCCGTTGACGTTGACTTTAGCCGTGAGAAGTTTCGAGCCACCGCCAGAAGGTGATCAATAAGTTGGCGCGTGTGTAGATGTCAACAATATATTTGTAAACGTGCCAATCTTGTCGGGTGGTGGAGGGTTCCGACAAAACAATTCTGAGACTTTAATGAGGGAACGAAATGTTCATGTGACACCGAGGGTAATAGGAGCTGTGACACGGGGCTCGGGTTTGTGTGCAACTGGAGGAGAATCACCGTCAGTGTGGTGCGGGGGAGAGCCGCTGTTGAGCCGGGCTGTGTTTGCCACCCACTCGGCTCGATGGAGCTGTTGAGCACGTGTTTTCTAGCACCATGGACAGCGTAGAGATGGGGAAACACCCAGAGCTCCCAATGGGTCACTGCGACCGAGAGGCGTGGAGTGTGCGGCTGATGCAACTTTGTCAGCGAGGAACTCGGCTGGCATCTTTCAACATTTGTCACCGAGGCCGGACACTGAGACCCTCATGTGTGGGTCGATTGAAGTGAATATCCATCGTCAGCCATGATCTCTCCACTGCCAGGTGAAGGCCTCCCCCAGCCATGGCCATCCTTCGCGACCTGGCTCCTGCGCACGAGCTACAGGTGATTGTCGTTACAGGTGGATGTGGCGTCCATGTTCAACACCGTCCCGGTGCTGTGATGCGCACACAGAATGGAGTCCGGCGAAGAGCTCGAGCCACTCGCAAACCTCATCCACCCTGGACCTCTTTGTGCCTGGCGTGCCTGGAGACTCAGCAGGAGACAGCAGCCATTGTCTTGGGGGAGTGATTTTCAACTCCGGCCCTCTCAACCCCCGAGCGTACAGCGTTCCGTGATTACCACCCATCAGATGCTTGCAGTGTGTGCATGCACGTGGTGGTGAGGACTGGAGTTGAGCAACAGTATGGAGGGGAGCCACTCACTCTCACGCTGACAGCGCGACGAGTGCAGCGCCATGCAGGCGATCACTTTGGGACGCCGCGTCCGTCTCTCATTGTGTTGTCCTCGTGGCGCTGCGGTGGTGTATGTGTGATTGTGTGTGTGTGCGGTGGTGTGTGTGTGTGCGGTTGTGTGTGTGTGCGGTTGTGTGTGTGTGCGGTTGTGTGTGTGTGCGGTTGTGTGTGTGTGTGATTGTGTGTGTGTGCGGTTGTGTGTGTGTGCGGTTGTGTGTGTGTGCGGTGGTGTGTGTGATTGTGTGTGTGTGCGGTTGTGTGTGTGTGCGGTTGTGTGTGTGTGCGGTGGTGTGTGTGCGATGGCGTGTGTAGTGGGGAGCGGCAGTGTAGCGATTAGAGTGCTGCACTTCGAACCCGGCGACCCGAGTTCAATTCTCGATCACGGCCAACACCAGTGACGATTATCTGAACCGGTCCTGGGCCTCCTCTAGGTTGACTCGGCCTCAAGTTAGTACTTGGTGCGATGTGTAAACATCGCCACTGGGGAGACAAAGGCGGACGCGCGTGGTGCTGACCACCCACCCCCTCGTGTGCCGTTCCAGCCTTCATAGGTGCTCGCTAACAGCACTTAACAGTCTGGTAAGGCTATACGGGGGATATTTGTCTTGGTTTTTTTCTTCCAGTGCCAGTTTTATTCTTCCCCGGAGCAAGATTAGTTACACTTGTGAGTGCATTTCCACCGACATCTGAAGTTACAGAGAAACTTCAGACAACACAGTCTCACGTTTCGCAGGCGTGTACGAAGCATGTACAACACAAATATAATGTTGAAGCCGGTTGCGGGGTAAAGTTCCTTTGTCTGACTGTGGGGTGGCTTATTGTTGAAGTTGCTGCTTGTTTTCGAGCCGTTCCTGCAGCAGTGGAAGCTTCCTTTACCATCTGCCCCAGCACAGGACTAATTGCTGGGCCGCTATTTCCACTGGAGGGGGACCAGCTGACCAGGCCTGGCCCGGCACATAAAGGGGCTTTGTCACAGGGTCATGATCACAACAATACCGAGCCCGGGCAGCGAGTCTTCAGACCCGAGATTAGCATAACGCGTGCAGCCTCACACAAAGGCTTCCATACACCCGCAAAACAAGGGCTGCCCAACTGCCCTCACCGCGGTACGGACACGCTCACGCACACACACGAGCGCACACACGCACATGGGTGGACATAAACATGCCCTCAGACAGGCCGCATGTGCTACCCTTCAAACAATGCAAAGGCCTATAACGTAAACAACCAATGCCGGTACTGGGCGGCCCAGTGGGTGGTTCCACCGCGACAGCTCGGGGCAATGATGCAGAGTTGTTGGGCTGGCGACGGCGTGTGTGGAAATAATGAGAGCCCACGTGGTTCGTTGAGAATTGAAATAATGAAAATCCACGTGGTTTGTAGAAAATTGAAATGACAAAAGTCCACGTGGTTTGTAGAGCATTGAAATAAGGAAAATCCAAGTGATCTGCAGAAAATGTAAACAATGGAAGTCCACGTAGTTTGTCGAGAATTGAAATAATGAACGCGCACGTGGTTTGTAGTACATTTACATAAATAAGGCCACGTGGTTTGTAGAGAAATGAAATAAGGAAAGTCCACGTGGTTTGTTGAGAATTGCCCAATCGCTTAAAGCCTTAAAGCATCTTAACTCCAGCTGCGCCACAGATTAAATTGCGCACCGTCGTGAAATGTTTAACAAGTTCACTGTGCAACGGTCAAGGGACATCGTTTGATTTCCACGGATGGATTTAAAACGAAACGCCTTTTAAAATGCGGCTATTCCAGCATGCACTCAGCTATGCTGGCGTCTTCTCGTGATTTCCACCTTTGGTCAGTGCTTTTTGTTCAGACTGTAACTAATTTTAACTTCGTGGTTTAGGAGTTGTGTGATTTTAAAATAGAAGATTGCTACTGAAACGTACGAGCTGGGAACTGTGTCGCACGGGGAGACACAACGCGTGCGGGCGACTCTCGCCGGTACCTCGGCACCGCGATGATTAGAAACAACAACTTCACTAGGGCACACTCGACACGCGCAGCGTTTACTGAAAACACAACTTCGTGTTATTCAAACGCCACGTTCCTCTTTGTCGACGCAAGGTTTTTTTGTTGTTGTTTTACAAATGAGAAAAAAATAGAAAACATAAACAGATTTGGCGGCAGTGATTTGTGATAAGGAGCAATTGTCCCCGCACCGGACTCCGGAGCGACCCAGACGAGAGGGAGCCCCCCTCACCCCCCTCCCACCCACCCCGACCCGGCAGTCGCGTGGCCACAGACACCCACAGACACCCGGCCCTGCGAACACACACTCGCGTCGCCCCCTGCTCCTGCTGCTGCTGCTGCACCACCCCGCCTCTCCTCCAGCCTCCAGGCCAAATAACAGATTAGTGAATGGCAACAGACAGTCCCCAATCCCCCATCAAAATAACACCCACCCACCGCCCCGCCCGCCGTCCCACCTCTTGCTGCAGGCCGCGGGACCACAATGGGTGAACCACGAGGCGTGCGCTCGGCATCAGCCCATGCCTCCACTCCAACCCCGCCCGCCCCTCCCCCTTCTCGAGCAGCACAAACACAAACACACTTCCCCTCCTGGCCCAGGGACACGCCGTGAAAAGCTGAATGGCGAGCGTGTGGACAGCACACACCACACAAACAGAGCCCCCACCCCCCTACACCACACAAACACAACCCCCACCCTGCCCCGCCCCGCGCCTATTGAGGAGCTCACAAAGCCGTGAATGGCAGGCGTGTGGAAGGCATCATCCCTGTCCCCACGTCGCACATCATCATCACCACCACAATCACCACCACCATCACCACCACCATCAGCCACCACCACCATCGACACCATCGCCCCTCCCATTGCAGGCAGCAGAGTCCGGTCCATGGCACCTCCCTCGCGGCTCCTCCAGCCTCGCTCCGTCTCGTCCCCACAGCGTCACGGGGTCAGCCCAGGCCTTGTTTGGTTCCTGCTGCATGCGGTGGCACCAGCAGAGTGGCACCGATGCTGCTTCCCGCGACTCGGATCCTCGCTCGACCTCCTTCCCTCCCTCGCACCAGCGTCCACCCTCAGTTCACTGCAACCACGAAGCACAACACGTGGCAGTGGACGCCATGAAAGTGTGCCTCCTCTGCCACGATCGTTCGCACCTCCTGCAGTCACGTCTCAGCAATGACGAGTAGTGCAACAGTAGTCAAGGATCAAACCCCCGGAGTAAATACCCGCGATACCACGATTGGTGATTTCTAGAGCTATCACAGTCTAGATGCAAGAATTGCTGTCACATCCGCGCCTCGCCATTCCCTGAATATTCCAGAAATCGCCAGAGACGTTCTTATTGCCGATAGAGAAATGCGTTTTTTCAGTGCAGGCAGCAACTTCGAAAACCAATTCCTTTAAAACTGTTTTTTTTGTTTACGTACGGTGTGAAAGAAGTTCAACATACATACTTTGGTAAAGTCCAATACCAGGTTTTGCCATAGACTCTTGTATCTGACAATGCCCAGCCATTGTTGCTTAAGCCATTGCTTCACTTCCATGTGAGAGATTTCATGAACGAGTTCTGCTACCAGCAGCGCCAGAACTGGAGTCGTGAGTTGCGTGATCCAACACCGACCACGCGAGCCCTGCGGGTCATGCGGAGAGTCTCAAGACTCCGGTTCGCCCTTGCGAGTTGGGAGGCCGCGTCAGTCAGTGTTAGTGCCGAGCGCCACGTCTATCATCGAACAAGGCGCATTGGGTTTGCTTGGTTGTGCTATGTAACTCTCACACAGGGCTTCGGGGTTTTCCGTATGAACATATCTTCCAGCAGCACCTGGAGTGAAACGTCGGACATCACGCCGAACGGCCAACAAGCGGTACCATAACAACACAATCTCACAATTAGAATCTGTATTTACACTGGAGGAATCCGATGAGCTATAAAGCTCTTGTTTCACAGATATCTAAAAAGGTGATGCCAGAACGTAATAACAAATAATAAAAAATTATATAATCGAAAAAGTAAACAAACCAATTACAAAAATAAAACTAAAGAATATTTTTTTTTATCTTAGCAGGTAAAGCGATTAACTTCTTTTTCAGAAGCCACCTGGCCACAAACGATAGCTCAACAAAGTGGCTTATCATGTGGAAATGTATAGCAGCAAACTTATCTAAATAATCTAAAACAATGAGTGAGGCTTCTGAACGCGGACTGATCCCTCCCGTCATTATTGCTGCTGCTGCCGCTGCTGTTGTTGGTGGGGATGGTGATGGTGGTGGCGGTGGTGGTGGTGACGGCTCGTTCTGCTCGTGAGTTATGGCCGAGGAGCATCTGCTGGGGCAGCAGCAGAGCGCGGGGAGTGGCGGAGCGCCGTGTGCAAGCACGCGGGGCCTGCATCTGCTCCACCTCCACCACCTCCTCCTCCTCCCCATGCCTCTATACACGCCGCTCGCACGCGCGGCGCGTGAGCCGGGGCGGGGGGGGGGCTGCTCCCCTGGGGGAGGCGGTGGGGCAGTGGGGGGAGGCTGGGGGGGGGGACATGTGCAGGCATTGTTCCCGGAGCCCCGCTGACCTGGGAGGAGCGACCGGCGCTCACTCGGCAGCTGCCGTGCAGCACCGCGCGTGCGTAATGTGCACGCGGCCTGCACCCAGCAGCAGATGCCCCGTAGCGCGCACAGCGCTCAGGAGTTGTTCCCTAAGTAGGGGTTGTGCGGGAGAGCTGAAACTCTCTCGCAAGTAAAATGTGCCACCTTCAAAACAACAACAAAACTCCGGCGTATAATTGCATCACTGTTGGCCATAGATGGACCAGTAGTAAACCACGTTTTAAGCAAGCTAAGCTGTTAAATAAACAAATAAAGATTCCTTTAAACCTATTCGGAGATTTATTTTCGCATTGTGTTGAAATACAACAGCACTGTGAGACAAAGAGGGAGTAGCACTGCGATAGATCTATGGCTGTGTCACGGCGCTGCCAGGAGCTGTACATGGGTGGTGCCATGCTCCTTGTCACGGGCTTGAAACGATTAATATCGCTTCATCTCGAGACACTAACATTGTCTATTGCCTGGCGGACACATTGTAGATGCATTACTGTACTTTAAATAACCTTACATTAGTCTACATTGATGAAATGAAAACACATGTTGAAAACATAGTTACAGAATATGTTGATACATTTAAACAACAGTTAAATGAAATGTAAATGAAAAACTATGGTAGGGCATCACAAACGACCATCAACAAGTGGGTGGCCAATGTCATCATTATGACAGCAGTAATCTTAATATGGATGTCGTGATGTTAACTTAAAATATGTAAATAGGAAAGTCGAGGTGGCCGGGTCGTTAAGGGCTGGGCTGGCACCGCTGAAATTCTGTCTTCGAACCCCGGGAGCTTCCCCCCAGTGACCTCGGCGACTCCTCGTGTGTCGGGAGATCGCGGGCTCGGCCCGGCCACCAATACTGTCGCTGCACAGGAATCCATGATACCAACACGCGTGTGCGCGTGTGTCTTGTCACTGCATTTGGCTCCTCTGAGATTTGTAAAAGATGACATTTACAATGCACCGACATTACTCTGCAGCAGGGCGCGTGGGAGAGTGCTGCCACCTACTGCGTGGCATTGCGGCCACTTGAAGGGATTTCAAAGAGTAGTTCTGTAATGTCCCATTCCGAGGGCCGTTCTCTAACACGAGGATGTCTCTAACTCGGGCGTGTTCTTTCATTTTCATGGAAATTATGACATCCTACTGGCTCCTTCCTCTTCAATGAATGGTGATTTGGGATCTTGGTTATTCTCAGCTCTACCAACTGCTCAAAGCAGCAAAATTAATCCTGAAAGCGACTGACCGGCGGGGCTCACAAACGAGAGGAGTCCCCTTGGGTGGGAGCTGTCACCCCGATTAACAGATCAACCTCCCGGAGCACAGCACGAGGAAGTGAACCCCCGTGCACACGTGGAGTGGCCCAGGCACGGCAGGTTCACCTCGCCCTACCCAAGGTGATCCACACAGGAGACGGGGTCACTTACACCTCCTGCTTGTGAGTGACATCAACAACCAGGGCGAGTCAGCTGCCGTGCTCGGTCGGCGTGGCCTCTATCGTACAGGCCACGCGATGGCAACTGTGCCCATCACCCCGAGGCCCTCTCCAAATCTCTCATTCTGAATACCACCGCCAGGCTCCTCACCTGCACCCACGAGTGAGAGGACATCACTCCAAGCCTCAGATCTCTCCACTGCATCCCCCCAACTCCACGTCGGATCAAATCAGCGTATCTCCTCGCCACTTGTAGGATGCTACATTGCTCCAGCCTCCAGTCTCGCCCTACTCCCCGCCTCGAACGCCGCACTCTCGTAACCGAGGCGAGACACCGGTAGATCTCCACTCAGTGGCGAGTCGATCCCCCTTCTCATGCGCTGCTCCTCTGCTTGTTCTTGCGGTCTGGAACTCTCTCTGCATGCTGCGTGGTGACGAGCAAAGGGCAGTGGGGCCACATTTGTTGTTGTACTGCACTTCTGTGCTCCTGCTGTACTTCATACCGTACGTCTATGCTCCCCGCACCGGGGTCACAAACCCCCCATGACCCAACCGGCCTGGCGGAGACCCCCATTCAGCAGTGGACAGAGAATGTGCGCGTTCGTGCGTTTCTCGAGACGCGCTTTAGCCTACCGTGAGCACAAAGCGCGCACGGCTCGGGCAGTGAAGGCTCCGGGCGAAGGGCATCCACTGTGTGTTGTCTCACAGCGACTTGCGAGTTGGTATATTTGCAAGCAGCGCGTCATTAGCATTCGTCCCACACGGGGCAGCGCGCAGCAGCCTGGCAGTGGCGCACTCCGCGTGAGAGGCTTTTGTTGACGACGATGCGAGCGCGCTGTCGAATGTTCCAGGGGGGGGGGGGCTGTGTCGCGTGCTTATTGACTCTTGCCTCGGTCACGTTAGCAACTGTTCGGTGCAGCTGCATTCAGAGCGCGGCTCTGGTCGGTACGGGCCCGACCTGCATTTCAAATCCCGCAATTCTAGTAATCACGAATACCGTCACGAACCGCGTCGTCATCCTAACGGGATGTCACCGCTCATTTATGGTGCGTGCATTCATCACAAACGTTAGCATCGACAGTAACGAGACGAGGATGTGTTTCGCCCGCAAGTCGTATTCACGCCCACCAGCCTGAGTGGCCACTGGACGAATGTCTTGCAGTAGGTATTTTCTTAAACAGGCACACGCTGTGCTCGTTTTGACTTTTGAGTCTCATCAGCAGAGCGTGACCCGTCAAGAATATATTCCTGGGCCGCCTCTTGTTATTGGCCATCCATCACCACTGGTATTGTTATAGGGCCCTCGGTGACCGCTACGGGGTCCATACATAGATGTACACGCTTTCATTCCGCAGTGGATTGATCATGGCTGATGGTGATAACGATAAGATATAAAACATGCTATTCCGATTATGACATTTCAAATATTGTAATGAGAAGATACAATACTATTCAAAGTAAATCGTATGACTCCAAAATAACTACGCGCCTTAATTTGCGTTCATGAGTTTGTAATGGGGCATTGTATAATTGCTCTACATTAACATCAGCTGAAAGGAAGTGCGGCTCCCAGCAGACATCACGCATGCTCCACACAGCAGCATCAACAGCAGCCTTCCCAGAATGGAGCCACACGCTGTAGCCGCAGGGATGGCTACAACAACACTGGGAGGAGGATGCGTGCCTACATCATCCTCACACACAAAGAGAACTCCCTTCACTTGTTTCCCCATTAATATTTGAGTCGGCATGGTGACAGAAGGGCGACTGCCTCTACGATCTGCAGAAATCTGTTTAAAGAAATCTCAGACGGCCTCCGATCTGTCTGTCTGCCCACGTCCTTACTGTGCTCCATAAAAAAAATACGTGGGTACTCAACTCCAGTTTTGTTACATTGTATTTATTTGTGTGTTTTTATACGTTGATTGCTTTGTTGCCATTGTTCTTTGGTTTATAGATCTGTGTGTTGACCTCTAGCCGTTTGAATGAACCTCGCGATGTGATGAGATGCGACGCACGTTAAATACACACAGTGATGGTGATTCAGTGTGAAAAGTGGCATTCTTTTTAAAGTGATAATGTGGGCCTTGGCCTGTGTCTCATGACACGAGCAAGGTGTGTGGCACAAAATAGAAGCTCCGTGTACACCCAGAGCTGGGCCGTGATTTCTCCCAGGTATGCTGCTGATGCGTATTGAAGTTGGTGCGATGTTCACAAACACACCGGTGGTCCACACAGCGGCACTTGTGGAAGCTGGAATGCCGTCACTTGCAATCATTTAACAACAACAACACAAATGCACTGCATACAGATGTGTGTTACAGCTCATGGGATACAATTCGACACGCGCGTCATTTCGTGGAAACGCACGGCTCTGCCCTTCTTTGTAAATGATTTTTGGAAATGTAAAAACAAGTTGGATGTATATCGCGGTGTCTGAGAGGACACCCGGAGGTGACGAGGAAGCGCAGTGCCACTGCGGAGTGAATCCGTCACTCGGCAGCAGCGCCGAGCGAGGTTCTGGCGGTGCGGAGAGCCGCGAGTCGATCGGGCGTCTTCCCGTAAGTCGCCCGACTCTGGGTCACACGGGGAGGGAGGGAGGGAGTCCCCGCGTGCCGTCACTACTCATCACACGTCACAGTGCAGAGCAAACAGGGCGGCCAAACCAGCCAACTCAATTTATCTCCACTTCAAATATGTCACCAAACCTGAAAACCCAGGTGTTGCATTAACATGCTTTATTCAACTTCACAAAGTACGCGATAACAATAGGTTGGTCTGTATAACACCCGTATGCATGTGCCCATTGTTCTAGAGGAAGATGAACGGTGGCTATACAGTAGTGTGAATGTTTTTCACAGGGGGGTGGTGGATGGTGGCCAAGTGCGATCATTGTTTCTCGTCGTAATCGCGGTGTTGGTGGGAGCCGCGTGGCCCACTGAGCCCCAAATGCCGAGCCGCGTTCTGGGGCCTCGTGGGGGCCTCCAGGGGGAGGGGGAGGGGTCGCGAGCGCCCCCGCGTGGTCCCGCGCGGTGACTGCGGCGCATGGCACCACGGGGCCCCGCTGCGTGCTCGCCCACCACAGCGCCTGCTCCACATGGGATGCTTCGAGGGAAACTGTGAGTGGTTCTGCTGCGGCGGCGGTGATACCGCGCCGGGTGTGGGCAGAGTCGCCCTGCTGCTGCCGCCGCTGCTGCTGCTGCTGCCGCCGCTGCTGCTGCCGCCGCTGCTGCTGCTGCTGCTGCAGGCGGACGTGGAGCGTGGCCACGGAGGGGTTTGCGTGGAGGTCCCAGTGGTGGAGCGGAGCCGGCGTCGGCCCTGTGGCCTCCTCACGCATTCAATGGGGCCACCCACCTTGTCCAACTCTCTGCCTCCCTCCACGCATCTCGGCGCCCGGATTACGGCGCAGTTGCACCGCCTGCGTACTCTGTAGCCACGAGGCCCTCTCGCTGTGCCCTAGTCCGGCATTCACTCCGTCTCCGTGATCTCACCACGGCCCCCAGCGCTCGGTATTTCCCCAAACCCGGGCCACGTCTCTCGTTTGGCACAAAACGAATCGCGGCGCGGGCCCTGGCAGGAGCGGCTGGGCCTCGGGTGGCAGCAGCCGGCAGTGGCCGCCACTCCTGGGGGTTGGAGAGGCCCGCGGGCCGCCGCGTGTCCCGCTCCTCTGGCTGCCGCTGCCGCGTTCGTCTCCACGGGGGGGGGGGGGGGTACCGACTGACTGGCATCGCGGAACCGTGAGGGGGGCTGCGGGGGAAAGGCCGTCATCCAGCAGTGGATAGGTCACGGCTGACGATGCCTGCATACTTTGCGGTGGCAGCACTTATTAAATGTCACTTCTGCCCACCGTAGAGTCACGTTGCATCGGGTTACGGTGCGGACTTGGCATGAACCCCGCCGTCATGAGACAGGGACACGCTTCAGATGAGTCTCCTTGGCCATTTTTTTATTGTCTTCCACGTGTTCTGGTCTCAAGCTCAAGGCCCAAACACCTCCACATGTGTAACAATAGACGAGTTTGAAACGCGCCACTTTCCTGTGTGACGTGTGGCCATAATCTGTTAAATTCAAAGGCGGCAACCGCCGTTTATTGAAACGATTGCAAAAGGCGTTGAGATGGTGATTGGCAGACATTGTGTTCCTACGTTTCCACACAAATGTGATGTCTGTGTACCTTTCGCGTAGCTTCTTGGCACATACGCTGTTGTTATGGTGGGTTTGGTGGTGGGGAAGTGCGTTGGCAAGCTACGCGGTGTGCTGTCGGGTTGTTGTGCAGTGGAGAGGTGCGTGAGCGTCATGCAGGCCGGCTCCACCATGCTCAAACTCCGGCCCGGCTCGCGTGCCGTGGCCTGGCACAGCCTGGCCTGGCACCCCGTGCCACGCGTCTTCTACCTCGACCAGAGCCGGCGACGCATCTGCTGGCGCCCCTCACGCAAGCGCCACAAGGCCGCCAGTGCGTGCCGCAGGCTCCAGCTGCACGCACGACCACCACTCTGGACCGGGCGCGTGACGCGCGCCTCGCCGTCATCGTCCGCGTGTGCGCGTGTCGCTCTTCCCCCGCAGTTTGCATCGACGCCGTGCGGGAGGTGCGTCAGGGCTGGCCCGTCGGAGCGGCGTCCGGAGACTTTCATGCAGAAGTGTCGACGTTCGCTCCCTACGACTTCTGCGGAGGCCGTGGTGCCGGGGTGGACGCCGCACTCGGCCCGGGGGAGGCCACGGCGAGCGGCCGTGGCGCTTTCGGACAGCCCGACTCGACGTTCGTGCTCAGCGTTTTCTACGGAGCCGTCGACGGACCGCTGGTTCTGATGACCGCTTGCCGAGAGCAGGCCTTGGCCTGGCGTGTGGGCCTCACCATGATCATGGCTGGGATGAATTTGGGCTCACCCAGCAGTGGGCCCACGTTTCACTGCCATGAACAGTATCCGACCCACTCGGACGGCACGTGTGCGAGTGTGTGTGCGCCAAGAGGTGTGCAGTGTGTGTGCGCGTAGCATCTGTGACGAGTGAGATCTAAACCTGTCCTGTGCCTCCCCTAGGTTGAGACACACTTAAATGAATAACCGGTGTGGCGTGTAAACGTCAGCACTTGGGATGCACGTGGCCGGGTATGCCGTGCCGGTCCTGCGATGTCACGTGAATAGTTTGCGTGGACTGTGTAGGACGATGCTGCAAGTTGAATGTGGCCATAGGCGAATGTCCGGTGATTGAGGTGAGAGGTGAATGAGGGGTGAATGTGGCGAGCGGTGAGTGAGAGTTGGACGCGTTGCTTGCCGGAGAGAGGGAGAGCCAGGGAGACGGAGGTCAGGGAGAGATCTTCCCTGACGTGACCCCCAGGCTCCTGGTGCGCACGTTTGCCGCGGCCGACAGGAACGGCGACGGGCGCCTTGCGCTGGACGAGGTCCGCGCTCTGCTGAGCAGCCTGAATCTGCGGCTGTCGCGGCAGCGCCTGCACGACCTCATCCAGGTGCGACCCTCGCCTCCGCCGCCCTCTCTCCCTTTCGCCTCGAAGTCTCCCGCCCGCTAACGCCCCGTCCCTTTCCCTCTGTCTGTGGGAGATGTTGGCGGCTTGGGGAAGCTTTTGTCCAGCAGTGGATAGATCGTCTCTGGCGAAGATTATTCAACTCGCTAATTTTTCTCACGAGCAAAGGGTTGCGGCCAAAGTTTCGTCTCTGCAACGTTCGAAGATTATTATTTGCTTACTGGATTAGAACTATAAAGGCATAAATGTAAATCATATTAACCATGCCACATTTGTTGAGGACACAGTCATTTTAACAACAATGAAAATTAACGACAGGAAATTATTGAATAACTTAATAAAGCTGCAAAGTTGGGCTCAAGATAAACGTGAGCAAAACGAGTGACGTATTGACACAAATATTTAATCAGATCACCCCCAAAGTGTATATTTACCTCGACCACATAGTTTTTTCCATAATTTCTGGCAATGCACTACCCGTGTCTCATCAGTTTATTATTTGCTCCCAATGTAAGCATTCCGTGCACCTCCGATTATCACGATTGGCGATGTACGGTGAATCATCTCGCGCTTCCGGGGTCCGCGCAGAAATGCCCATGGCACAGAGTGCCCGGTGCGGTGCCCAGCTCACGAGTGGTGCTCAACATCCGGGAGATCGCGAGGAAGGACGATGTCGACAACTCCACTCGGTGACGCGTGCGCCCGTGTGTTTTGTTTGCCACGCAGGCAACGGATGTGGACAACGATCGAGGGTTTTTATCGTTTGAGGAATTCTCGTCGTTCTACGCTCTGATGTCGTCACGCCGCGACCTCCTCATGCTGATGAACAGACACGTTCACAAGATGCAGCCGTGGCAATCGGACGCCAGTGGACATTTTGATCGTAAACCATTGTGGAACGTCGGTGATTTGGCCAGATTCATGACGGAAGAACAAAAGGTGCGGTCACGTGCGCTGAATTAGAACGTTTATCCGTGCGCTTCGCTGGTTTCAATGTGGCGAATGCCACACGGATTTTGTTTACGCAAACGGTTTTCACCGGAGAGTTGTTTTTCCCAGGTTCCCGGCGTGACGAGGGCGATGTGCTTGGAGATCATCGACAGCGTGGAGCCAGATGCGGAAAACAGACGGCACGGCTGCCTGAGCTTAGAAGGTGCGTGTGTGTGTGCGTGCATGTGTGTGTGTGCGTGTGTGCATGTGTGCGTGTGTGCATGTGTGCGTGTGGCAACCCGAGTTCGATTCTCACTCATAGCCAACATTGCTAACGAATATCCAAACCGGTCCTGGGCCTGCCCTCAGTCGACTCGGCCTCAAATTGAGTAGTACCTGGTGCAGTGTGTTAACATCATTACTGGGAGACAAAAGTGGCCTGGTGTGGTGCTGGCCACCCCCCCCCCCCCCCCCTCGTGTACTGTGCTGGCCTGCATCGGTGTTCTCTAGCAGCACTTGCTCCCAGTCTGTTAGACGCCACGTTGCAGAGTGAATCTGAGTTGTACTTGCTGAGCTGAGGCGGCACCTGTGTGTGGGAGTCTCGGGTTTTATTTGTTGTGAACATCGGTCGGCATCCTCTAAAAGCCAGCTTACACCCCCCAGCTTGCAAACATCGCTTGTGTGATTTACCTGTAAAGTCCGATCACACTTGTTATTTCCACATTGTATTGGATTATTTTTGTACCACAGGTTATCACTTGGGTAATATTATTTTAAGAATGGATGTTCGGCTAATGGCAGTGGGAGAGAATACAGGATTCATGAACGAACATTTCACGAACCATGCGCTGTTATCCCAAAGCAGCAAAGGCTCTGATTCGTCACGCTTCATGCAAATAGGCATCTCCAGAATGATAAGTTTGAGGTTGATTGAACACAATTGCATTTGAACACGAGTAATTATGGTTGGCAATGATAAGGGTCTCCTCCCCAACGGGTTACGGGTGCCGTCTTTGCCGTCGTTGTGTTTGCTAGCGGTGCAAACTGTGTGTGCGCGAGCAGGGTTGACCGCGTACCTGTGCGGCCCTGCAGGTGACGCGGTGGACCCGGCCCACGGCTCCGTGCACCAGGACATGGGCCTGCCGCTGACGCGCTACTGCATCGCCTCCTCGCACAACACCTACCTGACGGGCGACCAGGTGACGTCGCGGGCGTGCGCCGACTCGTACGCGAGCGCGCTGCGCGCCGGCTGCCGCTGTGTGGAAGGTACCGAACGGCACGTGGGGTCGCTGTGAAACACAGAGTCTTTGTTGAGACTGGAGGAGGAATCCGATGAGCTATGAGCCTCTTTAACACAGATGTCCCAGTAGGGGCGGGGTCCACAAGTTACAACAACAACAACACACGACACTATAGGAGTGCTAAATAGAGAAAAGGTGAAGCAAGTCACTTAAATAAATAAAAATAGAAGTGAAAATTGCATAGGTATATCAATTCCTCTCTACCGAGGTCGAAACGCTCACACGGCTCTCACTCCCTGTGGAAATCCACAAACAACGTCCCCTCTTGCTCTGCCATGAAAACCGCGATTTGATGCCGAGCTTTCGATTCTTTACGATAATTGAACTTGCAGAGTGGTATTGGACTCGTGTATTTCCACGTCTGGTTACATATTAGTGCAACAGTCACCCTATGTCTGTTGAATGTTTCAGTAACTTAATTATAATTACATGTCGTTAATTACATTATGAGCGGTCTAAAGATAATCTGTCTCGGCAGACTTCTGCTACAGGGAATTTAACATTGATTTATGTTCGTGCTGATTTCTATTTGCTTCAACGCGGGACTGAGACAGGAGGAGGACTTCTCCACAAATCTGGCTGCTGTCGCCTGATGAAGCTAGTTGCAATTACTGGCGAAACGTCGTACTCAGATTGTAAATGTTGTGGATTTGCTCTCCAACACACCGGTGTGCTGTACTCGTAACACATTGGCACGTTCTGTTTACATGACATCCCTTACTCATTGGCTGTCGGGTGGTGGCGGGTTTAACGACACATTTATATTTACGCGACCTAGCCCAGAAAAACCTGTTGTATTATGTATTTCATTTGTATTGAGCTGGTCACTTTGGTGACCCAGGTCAGTCTTGCAATTGAGTTTCATGTTGGTTTCTTGAGTTCTTACCAGGGTCAAACAAATTAACTTTTCACTTCTTGTCCAGGGAGCAGGCTTCTTCCACTCTGCGTGCAATGAGCAGAGGAGAGGAGAACTCGGTAGTGTTCGCTGTGCTAGCTGCAGCCGAATGGCATGGACACTTCTTCTGGGATGCCAATAGGGGAGATAGAGTCAGTTCTGTTCTGTCCGTTCGTAATTCGAACGTGCAATCTGGCTGGCCCGATTTTGGCGTGACGCCGTTGTAACGGAGGAATATCAACATTCCGCACTTTGACGTGAAGTCTCTATCTTCAGTCAGTGGTCTGCGCAAGATGCGGAGAGAATGTCACAGATGTGTCTGGCGGAGCGGGCATAGCAGACCGTGCGCTCGCTCTCCTGTCGCGTTTTGAAACGACCTCCGTAGTCGACAGCTGGGACGGCCCGGACGGCGAGCCGATGGTCACGCACGGGCGCACACTCACGACGCGCATCCCCTTTCAGGACGTCCTGCGGTGTATCGGCGCCCACTCCTTCACCCACAACCCGTGAGTGAACGCCCCCCTCCAGCCTCACCCCCCCCCCCTCCAGCCTCACCCCCCCCCCCCTCCAGCCTCACCCCCCCCCTCTCCAGCCTCACCCCCCCCCCCTCCAGCCTCACCCCCCCCCCCCTCCAGCCTCACCCCCCCCCCCCTCCAGCCTCACCCCCCCACCCCTCCAGCCTCACCCCCCCCCCCCTCCAGCCTCACCCCCCCCCTCCAGCCTCACCCCCCCCCCTCCAGCCTCACCCCCCCCCCCTCCAGCCTCACCCCCCCCCTCTCCAGCCTCACCCCCCCACCCCTCCAGCCTCACCCCCCCCACCCCTCCAGCCTCACCCCCCCCCTCCAGCCTCACCCCCCCCCCCCTCCAGCCTCACCCCTCCAGCCTCACCCCCCCCCCCCTCCAGCCTCACCCCCCCCCCCCTCCAGCCTCACCCCCCCACCCCTCCAGCCTCACCCCCCCCCCCCTCCAGCCTCACCCCCCCCCCCCCCTCCAGCCTCACCCCCCCACCCCTCCAGCCTCACCCCCCCCCCCCTCCAGCCTCACCCCCCCACCCCTCCAGCCTCACCCCCCCCCCTCTCCAGCCTCACCCCCCCCCCCCTCCAGCCTCACCCCCCCCCCCCTCCAGCCTCACCCCTCCAGCCTCACCCCCCCCCCTCCAGCCTCACCCCCCCCCCCTCCAGCCTCACCCCCCCCCCCCTCCAGCCTCACCCCCCCCACCCCTCCAGCCTCACCCCCCCCCCCTCCAGTCTCACCCCCCCCCCCTCCAGCCTCACCCCCCCACCCCTCCAGCCTCACCCCCCCCCCCTCCAGCCTCACCCCCCCCCCCCCTCCAGCCTCACCCCCCCCACCCCTCCAGCCTCACCCCCTCCCCCCCCCCCTCCAGCCTCACCCCCCCAGCCTCACCCCCCCCCTCCAGCCTCACCCCCCCCCCCAGCCTCACCCCCCTCCTCCAGCCTCACCCCCCCCTCCAGCCGTGCGTCCCGCGCTCCAAGCTCCGGTGCCACAGCGAGGGGCCGTGCCGCTCGGATCGAGCGACGACAGCAGCCGCGTGCAGTCGGGGCACGTCGGCAGGATACGTGAACAAGGTGCCGAGCGCCCAGGGGCCATGGCTGGCGGCACATTCCAATGGGCGGAGGCATCACGCTGCAGAGCCGTGAGGGGTCCGTGCGGAGTCCGTGCGGAGTCCGTGCGGAGTCCGTGTGGAGTCCGTGCGGAGTCCGTGCGGAGTCCGTGCGGAGTCCGTGCGGAGTCCGTGCGGAGTCCGTGCGGAGTCCGTGCGGAGTCCGTGAGGGGTCCTTGTGCCATCGCTGGCAGAGGCCTCCGGCGTCTGCCGCCCTGGAGAGTCCTCGCTCGGGATGCTTCCCCCTTCTGAGTCTCCTCCCCGTCGAGCGTTGCCAGAGCGCAACAAACTCCGACGGAATTCCCCGTGTTGTCACGCGGCGGTCTCACATCTGCTTTGAAACAAACCAGCCGACTTGCGTCAGTCCTGTAAAGTCCCCTTATGGGACGCAACATTTCCGTAACAGGATAAAATCTGGGCGTTCAACTCACCGCTGTCAATGTGCTCTGTTGACATCGGATTCTCTAATCGCAGGATCAGGCTCATCAGCTGTGGTGTCATCCAAATCCCTCGGCTCCCCCCTGTCATCCCACGGCCACATGATTGATGTGAAGGGCCCCTATGACATTGTTTACGAGATTAAGTTGTTGCGTATCAGTGGGAATGGTTGCGTTCACCCCATTTCCGAGTAATTAAATACGTTCTGTGCAGTGCGGTCACCGACGTGAACTGGATCTTGGATTCCTGTTCATGTGCAGTCAGTCGCGTTTCGGTTGGGGGGCAACGATGGAAACGGGGGGACAAGCGTCGCAGCGTTCCGTGTATGGCGCTACGAACTTAGCGGCGCCGACCACTGTGGTGAAGTATGGTCAAACAACCCCCGTGACTTGCATGGCGTGAAGTGGTCTTTATCGAGCAGTAAATTGAGAGAGGCTGTCTGCTCTCGCCGCTCTGTGTCGGTGGCAAGACTTGATCGGCGTTATTGTTTAGAATACGGAATTGTTGGTTGTAATTGGATGATGAAAATTAAAGGCCAGTTTCTCCGAATTCCTACCGCCATTGACCCGTCTCGTTGTTACAATGGAACAAAGTCCGGAAATGTTCCTCATGAGATTTCCCCACTGCTGTCTGCACAGTGGTGAAACGTTCCATTCTTCACTTTCAGATATCCGGTCATCGTCTCCCTGGAGAATCATTGCAGTTTGGCTCAACAAGACAAAATGGCCCATTACTTGCAAAGCATTCTGGGAGACCTGCTTCTGCTGCCCTCTGACCTTCCAACAGCTGATGATGCACAGTGGCCCTCGCCACAGAGCCTCATGGGAAAGATTTTGCTGAAGGTGAGGTATGTAAATGACATGTAGCGGTGATGTTGTGAGCGATGGTGGTGGTAATGTTGTTGGCAATGGTGGCGGTGATGTTGTTGGCGATGGTAGCGGTGATGTTGTTGGCGATGGTAGCGGTGATGTTGTTGGCGATGGTAGCGGTGATGTTGTTGGCGATGGTTGCGGTGATGTTGTTGGCGATGGTGGCGGTGATGTTGTTGGCGATGGTAGCAGTGATGTTGTTGGCGATGGTTGCGGTGATGTTGTTGGCGATGGTGGCGGTGATGTTGTTGGCGATGGTTGCGGTGATGTTGTTGGCGATGGTAGCGGTGATGTTGTTGGCGATGGTTGCGGTGATGTTGTTGGCGATGGTAGCGGTGATGTTGTTGGCGATGGTAGCGGTGATGTTGTTGGCGATGGTAGCGGTGATGTTGTTGGCGATGGTTGCGGTGATGTTGTTGGCGATGGTAGCGGTGATGTTGTTGGCGATGGTAGCGGTGATGTTGTTGGCGATGGTAGCGGTGATGTTGTTGGCGATGGTTGCGGTGATGTTGTTGGCGATGGTGGCGGTGATGTTGTTGGCGATGGTGGTGGTGATGTTGTTGGCGATGGTGGCGGTGATGTTGTTGGCGATGGTGGCGGTGATGTTGTTGGCGATGGTAGCGGTGATGTTGTTGGCGATGGTGGCGGTGATGTTGTTGGCGATGGTAGCGGTGATGTTGTTGGCGATGGTAGCGGTGATGTTGTTGGCGATGGTTGCGGTGATGTTGTTGGCGATGGTAGCGGTGATGTTGTTGGCGATGGTTGCGGTGATGTTGTTGGCGATGGTGGCGGTGATGTTGTTGGCGATGGTAGCGGTGATGTTGTTGGCGATGGTTGCGGTGATGTTGTTGGCGATGGTAGCGGTGATGTTGTTGGCGATGGTTGCGGTGATGTTGTTGGCGATGGTAGCGGTGATGTTGTTAGCGATGGTGGTGGTGATGTTGTTGGCGATGGTAGTGAAGATGCACGGCCTGGCGGGTGCGACTGGGAGCGCAGGGTAAAAAGATCTCGGTGACAACGCAGGGCGTGGACGGCGTGGACGACGCTGAGTTGGAGAGTGAGACGAGCGTGAACCGTGCCCAGGTGAGGTGGCACCGTGCCCAGGTGAGGTGGCACTGTGCCCAGGTGAGGTGGCACCGCACGCGGTTGAAGTGAAGCGGCCGCGCTGAGGAATAAAGTTGGGCGTCGTCGGGGTGCCACGTGCGTGGTGGCCGTGGCCACATTGTGCCCAACCCAACAAAGGGCGCGACGTGATTTATGCTCACGGTGCAGATGTCCCGAGGAGCACGCGCGGTGTTTGTGGCGATGTGCACGAGACGCGGTGAACTCCCGCAGCGGGGGACGGGCCCCGGCCATATGCTGTCAGCAGTCAAGCTGGGGTCTTCCCACGCTGGCCACAGCCCACACACCCCACACACACCCCCCACACACACACCCCACACACACCCCACACACACACCACACACACACACACCCCACACACCCCACACACACACACACCCCACACACACACACCACACACACACCACACACACACCACACACACACCCCACACACACACACCACACACACACACACCCCACACACACACACCCCACACACACCCCACACACACACACCCCACACACACACACCACACACACACGCCACACACACACGCCACACACACACGCCACACACACCACACACACCCCACACACACACCCCACACACACACCACACACACCCCACACACACACCCCACACACACCCCACACACACCCCACACACACCAAACACACCCCACACATACACCCCACACACATCACACACACATCACACACACCCCAAACACACCCCACACACCCCCACACACCCCACACACGCCATACACGCCACACACGCCACACACACACACCACACACTCCACACACATCACACACACATCACACACACCCCAAACACACCCCACACACCCCCACACACCCCCACACACGCCACGTTGTTCCAGTGCCTCCCCTGTGCCACGGCAGGGTGGCGGTGCAGCTGGCGTGTGCCCCTGTGCCGAGGAGGTGGCGGCGCACGGCGAGGGGCGTGCCACGGTGCGCCGCAGCCGCTCTCTCCTCAGTCTCCTGCCGAGGCGCAAGGTGAGCAAAGCCTCTCGCCACGGCGACCACCACCGGCGTGGCCTCCGCCGCTCATTCTCATCTGACACGCACCTCCCTGTGCCCAACACCCGCGGCTAAACTGTGCCGCCCGTAGGCGCAGAACTGCCGCGAGAAAGCAATCGGCAGCAGCTGTGGGGACAAACTCCCGGGTTCTACCAAGCGCCCCGTGGCCTACACCGTCAGGTCAGAGGACGCAAGCGGGAGGGGGCTCGTGCGTCAACTAGCGTGGCGAACGCACGAGCGTACGTGCGCGCGCACGGGCGTTCGCTCCGATTGAGGAACGGCAAAGCAAAAGACCGCTCCTCGGTGCGGTCGCAGGCGACGCCGTTAACGAGTCCCTTCCCCCGCAGCTCCCCGTGCCGGCGGCGGGAGCCACGACGCGAGGCGAGCCCGCGCGCGGGGCCTCCCGTCCCGCGGGCCCGCACGTCGCGCATGTCGCGCGCCCTCTCCGAGCTCACCGCGTGCTCGCGGGCTCGAGGAGCCATCGACGTCGGCTCGCACGGTGAGAGACGCGCGTGAGGTCCGGCCTACGCCGGGGTGCCCGGGTCCGTGGGCGGAGGGGCGGGGGCTCCGTACTTTGCCGACCGAGTGAGCCGAACGGCCGCCGTCTCGCCCCAGGGCCACCTCCCCGGTGGAGCGTGACGTCGTTTGCGGAGCGGCAGGCCTCCGCGCTGGCGTCGGAACGCGCGCAGGAGCTGGCGGCGTTCGCGAGCGCTCGCCTGGCCCGCGTCTACCCCTCGGCCCACCGCGTGTCCTCCAGCAACTACGGCCCTGAGCCATTCTGGAATGCGGGCACTCAGATGGGTGGGTGGGCTCCGGTGTGGCTCTCGGCGCGCCGCGTCCAGGTTCACTCTTGTCGAGCGTGGCGGCGCGGCCTGCGACGCGCTGACCTTTGAAGGCAGGGGTTGGTGGATCACGTGGCGTTTTGTCAAACTCCCAAAACCCTGTGCGTTGTGGGATGGCCAGGAGATGGTAGCACAGTGTAAACGAGTTCTTAAATCCACCTGTGCGGAGATTTGAATGTTATTCCCTCGTGTACACGGGATTTCTATGGGCACATGCAATATCACTCCTTACAATGGAATTGGCCGAACATTCCGATGCAGAACACTGCTGAAAAAAACGAAAGTACGTGTGTATAAATGTATAGCTTCTGTTCCACGTAGGGTGCTGTCAGTTGTTGGAAAGTGGAGATTGCAGTGACGGCAGGTAAACGCCGCAAGGGACGTCCGTGACCTTGGGAGTGACCTCGTGCGCTTCCCCTTCATTCCAGTCTCTCTCAACTACCAGACGGAAGGGCGACCCATGCAGCTCAATCGAGCAAAATTTGCAGCCAATGGGAACTGTGGATACGTCCTGAAGCCGGCTGAGATGTGCACGGGTGAGTGTTATCCTTTTCAAACATCGTGTGAGCGCGACTGCACGGCGTGGGGAGGCCCTCACCCAGCAGTGGGTTGATGAAGGGCTGTCTACCGCATGTTTCACGTTGTGGAACGAGCATCGCACAGTGCATTCGGCTCGCAGTGCCTCTGCGCTCTGTCGCTGGCCCGCTCTCGATGCTTTCCCTCTGTACCCCCAGCAGTCCAGTACTCTCGCCGTGCCAGCAGGCCTTCGCAGCGCCGCGGATTAGCGGCGATATTTCATCGTGTGGACCCTGGATACGAAATCTGTCTCGCCACAATCCCACTCCCACCCTCTGCCTTTGACAACCCACACTGTACATAAACTCGCACCCATGAAGAGTTCATATGCAATCAAATTGCATTTCCTTTTTCCTCCCGAGTCGCTGGGCTGCTGGGTGGCTGGATTGTTGCATACCTGTCAACCCCTTATCAGTGCCCTACCTTATTACAGACCAATTCAGATCTTATTGGTCACCCCGTGCCCTTGTAAATATCAACGTTCATTCTACAAAGTCCCATCACAAGGCAGAAACACAAACAAATAGATAAAAAAAGAATTGCCCATATTGAAACGGCTGTATGCCGTATGGACTTGAAAACTCAATTTCCCTGAACAAAAATCTGGGTAAACCGTATGGGTTGACAGGTATGCTGCTGGATGTGTGGCTGGGTGTCCAGGTGGCTGGATATTCAAATCGTATCCCAGACAAGGGTTGCCCAACATCCCTCTACAGTGAATACAATGAGCACCACTTTGCGTGAATTCAAGTTGGCCGTTCTATTAAGATCAGATCGCCCCCGCTAAAGGAATGTGGAATTTCCACAGGTGGCTCGGGGCCTGCCCGGCAATGCTCACGCTAACACGGAGACTCTGCCGCTCGCGACCCTTGACCTGTTCCCTCAGGCCACTTCAACCCTCTGAGCGACAATCCCTCCCGGGGCCGGGCTCGCACGTACCTCACGGTGCGCGTCATCAGCGGACAGCGGCTGCCCAAGCCCGCCGTCTCGCGGCTGCCCTCTAGAGACGAGGTGAGGACACGCCGCGAGAGACACGGGGGAGTGGAGGTAGCAACACAATCTCCGTTAAATCGTCTTGCCCTGGAGAAGGATGCTCTGTCACATACGTAAGCTTCCCCCCGTAGGTCATAGGGGAATAATGAGAGTCTACGTATGAAATGAAGACTCCGGGAAAGCGAACGCTTTTGTAAATTCAAGATCGCGACTCCCACATACGCAGCTTTCGGCTCCTGCAGACCAAACCTCGGGAGGTCACCGCGACCAGGCCCAAAACGGGTCCGCGGTGAAGAGCAGCGATGATGCCTCTTCACTCGCACGCTCCCGCCTCGCCTGTGAGAGGAGCCGTGAAGCGCTGATGATGGAAGCACGGGGACTGACCATGTGTAGGGTTTAAGTGCGGGGCGTGAGTGAGTGCGGGGCGTGAGTGTTGTGCACGATGCATCTCCACGTTGCGCTCAGATCATCGACCCCTACGTGGAGGTGGAGGTGGTGGGGCTGCCGGTCGACTCCGCAGTGCGGCGCACCAGGGTGGTGGACGATAATGGCAAGGAGCAAACACACACATCACACACACACACTATACGCACACACACATCATACGCACACACACATCATACACACACACACATCATACGCACACACACACCATACACACACACCATACACACACCATACACAGACAGTCCATGAAGGCTCCACGGGGGATCTGCGTGTTTGGCTGTCGGGGCACGAGCCGCGATGTGCGTGCCGTGTTCAGGGTTTCAGCCACTGTGGGACGAGACGCTCGTGTTTATCATCCACATGCCGGAGCTGGCCATGGTGCGATTCGTGGTTTGGGACGACGACCCCATTGGGAGAAACTTCATTGGACAGAAGACGATCGCCCTGTCCAGCATCCTGCCTGGTTCGTGCTAAATCTCTCAGCGCACGCATGCACACACACACACAGCACACACGCCACACAGCACACATGCACACAGCACACTCGCCACACACAACACACACGGTGCACTCGCCACACACAGCATCACACGGCGTACACACAGCACGCACAACCGCTCACCAACAAACACTGCTCACCAAACATTCCCTCTCGCCATATCCACACCACTCACCAGCAACACGCAGCAAGCAGACACTCAGAATTCCACTCACCATGCATATACCACTCACGAGTACAAACGAGAAAATAAAATCTGTAAGCGAGCACCCACAAAGGCTAGGATGGCACACCCCCTGCGCCATGCCCGGCCACTTTTGTCCTCAGTGCTGATGTTTACACCACGCGGAGGTACATTGGGTTGGCCTAGGGCCAAAGTTCAGATATCACTTGCCACCGAGTTTAGCTATGGCTTGGAATCGAACTCGGTGCAAGAGTTACTTTGGAACCATACCCCACACTAATGCACTACACCCTACGTACTCCGCACAGATGGCTCACCATGCCCCCCTGTGTCGAGCCACAACTGTTCTTCCTCTGCCGTCTGTGCCGGGCCGCAACGCTCTTCGCCGTGGCTGATGTTGGGCTCTCTGCTCCATGCCGGTTGTTGCTCTCTCGCCTGGCAGGTTACCGCCACGTTCGCTTGGAAGGCCTGAGCGAGGCGTCCATCTTTGTTTACGTCACCGTTGAGCAGATCCACGGCAAGGCAAGCGAGCGCTCCGTCTCCCCGCGTGACTCTTCCCAGTGCCTGTGAATGCCCTTGTCACGGATTTTTATTGTATTGTCTCCCCACTGTTTTCATGTACATCATCCATATGTAAGTCACTGTGCCTCATCAGCTTTTCCCAGTATGAAGACTTGAGATGCTAATGAACCAGGTTTTTTACTTTGTGTGGTGTCGAGCATGCAGATAACATCCCCAGCCCCCTTAAGTTCAACGAATCGTTGATTGCAGGATCACGATTCGATTGAGAAATCGTGTTATTTTTTTGTCTCGTTTGCACTCCCTCGTATGTTGTCTCATTCAATTAATTACCCTAAAAGTTACATTCGCGAACGATTGCATTTACCCATACATGCCTGGAATTCAAAGTTTCCACTTATTACCGGAGTGGGATGGTTCAGTGTGGTGGCTTGTGGTAACAGGCCTTCATAAGCAATAGCTAGATGAACGCATCACAATAGGTTGTGCATCGCACAGTTCAATTAGCATGCGTTAGAATTCCGACCGCACTTGCTGAAGGTGGAGGAGTTGCAGCCGCTTGCTCGTGTATGCCCTGGTGTGTGCATGTATCTCGCGTGGCCGCGTGCAAGGCCGCGTGCAAGTCCGTGTGCGTACGTCTGTGTGCAGGCGAGGCAGGCTTCCAACCTGATGCGAGCTCTGGGTTGCAAATCGAGGGAATGCGGTGTGGGGGATGCACCTCGTCGGAGGCACGGCATGAGAGCCACCCCCAGGACCTCTCTTCCATGAATCGTCTACCCTGGACCTCTCTTCCATGAATCGTCCACCCTGGACCTCAACCGATCACCCCTTGAGTGTGAACACACTTCGATCCGGCTCTCAGCCCTGATCCAAGACAGATTTTATCTCAATACGAAACCCAAGGGCATTGTATTCCATCAGATGTAACGGCAATGCATTCTTCCAATTCCTCTCTTATCCTGAAGTTTTTCGTGAGCACTAATCAGCTGCTTCAATGGAGAGAATGTGCAAATGGAGCTTTAAACACAAAAAACCTTACCCGTGATTAAATGTCCTAGCATTTACCCACGAGGCATTGTTGTGGTGACAGTGTCACTGTGTATGCAATGGGTAGTAGGGTTTATGGGAAGTGTTTTTTATTTAAACTAGGGTTGTAAGAGGACTGTAAGATACATTTGTTTGATTTTATGTAATTTGTAAACTTTTTTACTTCGGATTTTAATTAAGTATATTAAATTATTGGAATATAAACTGTATTGTGTGGTTTGGAGTAAGGTTTGTTCATTGCCAGTGGACTGATTTTTGGGCCGTGTGTGCAAGGTCACATCTGTGTAAATTTCCTTTACAAATAACAGCTGCTGCTGTGATAGACGCCATCAGTGACCACATCACGAATGCGTCAAACCAAGAGTTCGTCTCACTAAGTGTCATAGCAATGGCCTCATAGCGACTCAGAGAAAATGCGTCAGACTGGGTCACAGCAACCTTGTCAAGGGCATCAGTGGCCGCTACTTAGTCATGACGACTGCACCATGGTGACCGTTACAGACTGTCAAGGCTGTCAGAGATTGCGTCAGAGACGATGTTGTACCTCCTGTTATAGAGACTGTCTTCACGACCGCGTTATAGGGGCTGCCTCGGCAACTGTGCCAGACACCACGCCATAGCGACTGGCATAACGGCTGTGGAAATTAAAACTGAAACATCTTAATACAATTTTCAATATTTTACACGTTTATTGATGCCATTTTTATTTACAAAAATATAACATTTTAACAAAATATTACATTGTAAAGAATATGCAACAGCTCATGGCGAAATAGTTAATGATCACTTTTACAAAATAAAAAATGTGAGCGTATTACATCTGTAGTGGGTTCAATTGAGGCCCACTCAACTTGAAGGCAACACTATTTATTAACACAACAACCAACGTGAACATTATATACAGGGTGGTGACCACCGTTCCTAATCTCACTAACACTCGGGGAGTACCACACAGCGTGACCAGGGCAGGAGACGGGCTGCCTGGTCACAAACGACGATCGGAGACTCGAGGACTGCTGATGTCTTCATCCCGGGGTAGAACAGCCCAGCTCTGTTCACACCCCGCTTATAACTCCCGCGGCGTGGCCGGCTCCGCCCCAGGCCACGCCCCCCTTCTCGAAGGTACAGGTCCCCCAACCACGTGACCCCCAAGCTCCCCACTGGGGCCCCTAGCTCCCTACTGGGGCCCCTAGCCCCCCTTTGTCCGGTGGGCAAAATTATGAGTTAGGCTGGGCATGAGCTGCAGCGATGAGGACGTGGGGGGCAGCAACACAAGGCATGGACGTTTAGCAGCGCAGCGTCTACCACAACACGACGCCACGGCACGTCGTGTTAATGACCTTTCATATCTTGCCACCTATTTGTTTACCTGACAGAGGTAAACTAAGTTAGGGTGTGTGACTAACTCTTGCACATTGAGACTCGACAAATGTGAATGTGAACACCAAATGGTGGAGGCATTTGGACTCCAGTCAAAATTGTGGAACATGACATAGCCCACTGCAGTTAAATAAAGGCCGCATAACTGCACTCGGTGCAGGCTACATACGCTGTCGTGAGGTGCACATGCTCCCCTCTGTCTGGTGGATGGCGGTCTACTCGTTGCACTGGACAGGTGGCAGGAGGTGGTGTTGTGTGGTACATTCAGTGGAATAGCACCCGCTTGTATTTCGTGTTGGGAATCTGCCCACGTGCCTTGAGCCGTCGCACGGCTTCCCGCAGATGCTTGGGCTGCAGGGGAGGTGTGTCCCCCCACTCCTCGCACACGTCCAGCGCTGCACCACGCACGCACGCCGGCACAAATACAATTACATCCGCTGGATAAAACACTGGGATTAAACACAATTTACTCAATGTTTGAAAAACATGTTCAGGTTACATTTAAAAGATGACCAGGTGACAATCTTCATGGCTGGCAGCAGTAGGTATGGGTTGTACCTCAATGCGTGACGGTGTAGCGGTTATCTTAACCACAACATGAGAATGTGCGTTTCTCTGAGAATGACGGATACAGCACAATTAATGGCCAAGATGATGGTGGTTGTTCCAAAGACTACATTTAAGATTTAAAATGAAAACTAATAACTATGGTTAAAAGATTGAAAAGCGTGTTCTGATAGACATGTGGTTATGCTACAATATTTCAAGACTTGTCTATTTTCTTGTTAAACTTGTCAGAATTGTCAGAAAACTTCAATACACCTCCTCCTTACATATTGCTTATTTACTAAGATGTGTCGGTCTCACCCCACTGGTTTTAACCGTGCGTTTGTAATGAATGTTACCAACTGGTTAGGTATGTTGTGTTGGAGAGAGAATGGGGCTGACCTGTCTCCACAACTTCCCCCACGAACACCTTGGCGATGCCGGACATGGCGATCACAACGTTCTGTGACACTGAGCAGCCCGTTATTGACTGGATGAGCTGAAATCAAACACGATTCCACATTAGCTCGACTTGCCAGCCTTTTTAATGTTTAACAAAGCCATACATTTCAAGCACAGGTAAATGTTCAGCATTACCAATAATACAGATCACTTATTAGTAAATATACAGCAAATCACGCAGAGGAGAGAATTCGCACTGCTGTGAGGGAGCTCCATGCCAGTGCTACGTTACGGACACCCACACCGGGCATCACCACAATAAAAAATCATGCTGCATGGGCAACACCTCCGCTCTGTTGCCCACACGCAGGAGCTCGTTTGTTCTCTGTCCTGCACGTCAGCAGAAGATGTGAGGTGAACACTAAGTTCAAGTAACAGCCAGGCTTAAGCGATGCGGAGAAGAATCCGTTTGTGTGCGAGAAGTTCACACCATATCACGAGTGACGCATCTGGTGCTGCGGATATTACGCTTCCAACAGCTACAAATATAAAAAGTGGCTTTAGAGAATGGGAATTTTTGAAAGAGGCCTTAGTTGGGAGATTTGAGAACTGGACATTTCCACTGAACCCCAAGAATCATAAATATGAATTTGTTTATTAGTTTTAGGCTTGTGTATTTCTACAAAATCCTAATAAATTCCGATGCATGTAAAGACTTTCATCTTATAACTAAGTGACAATGTGAGTGACTCGTTCCCCTCACAAGAGATGCGGGTAATGAGCACCAGTGCCATATTACACGACAATTCTATCTCGGCAATGCTATCTCCAAATCCTAGCACGGGGAGAATCAGAGATCTGCTGTGTGGATAAGAGGACTTGCAGGTAAGAGGATGACCAACACCAGTGCCTCTGTAATGGAATATTTTAGTATTTGAACATAGATGACAGGTTTAATTGCAGTCACATAGATTACTTACGATTTTAATTGGGACTGACTTGTTCATCATCAATTTATCAGCCATCCACTGAAAATGAATGACCTGAAATCCTCATGCAACTGCAGGCAATGTTGATGTACAATGTGGGGAGTGAACGTCAGAGGTTTTACACGCGGCCGATTGGGTTAACCGTAACTTCAGATGGCACGTATTTTTGATAAACATACTTGTAGTAATAAACAGGGTGTCTTGCCTGATTAAAACCACGAGCCTTTGCAACAAGCGGTGAATGCGCTACCGCTGGGCCATGTCACCGCCCCAAAACATGGGGAGGTGTTATTATTTCTATACCTGTGGAGGAGGCTCAGTGTGTGGGGTGAGGGCACGTGAGGTGAGGGCACGTGGGGTGAGGGCACGTGGGGTGAGGGCACGTGGGGTGAGGGCACGTGGGGTGAGGGCACGTGGCTGGGTACCCGTTTGAAGGCAGCTTTGGGGAAGGCTGCGCGCCGGTACATCTCATAGCGGTTCAGCTGCTCCTCCGAGAATGACGACACCAGGATCCTGGAAGGCGCACACGACCACCACCGTGTCCGTCATCATGAGCAAAGAGGACACACGACAGTGCTGCCTAGCGCCACTTTCATTCTACCTCCACATTGAAATACCACGGAACTTACAATCAGTACCCATTTACATAGTCTGGTGAGTGAGCTCGGCACAGTGCTGTATTGTGAACCTGCCAGTCTTGAGTTTGGATTTCAGGCCATGGATAACAACAGTGGCGAGGGATATCTGAACTGATCCCGTGTGGTAAACCCCCACGTCACCAACGTGCATGGACTCCCCCCCCCCGCCACTCACTGCATCTTCTGGATCTCGTCCTCATCGTGCTTCTGCCGTGCGCGCTCCGCTTTCTCTCGCTCGAGTTTGGCGCGGGCGGCGGGCGAGGACGGGTCCGAGGACGGGTCCTCCTCGTCGGCTCCCAGCGCCGCCGCCGCCGCTGCCTCGCCCGCAGCTCCCTCCTTGGCGTCCGCCTCCTCCCCGCGATCGCTCAGAGCCGCGGCCTTGGGGTCGGCGCCCTCCAGCAGCGCGGCTCCGCTGCCCGCGCCTTCCATCACCGCTCGCTCCGTGCGGGCACCAGCGGCTTGTGCCCTGCACGGACACGGCAGCAGCAGCGCCAGGGCTATCAACGCGGGTTCCACATTCAATAAACACAAGTTTAACGTCCTGAGGATCGTTACACAAGGTGTGGCGAGGTTGAGCAAAATGTGTGCGGTTGCTTGTAAAGTTTGTGGTGTAACACGTGACAAGCGCTTGTCTCACAACTTAAATATCCAACCGACATTAAACGCGAAAGGTCACAGTTCAAATATCAGATCTTCAACATTATACTTCGATCACGCAGAGATCACAACGGAGTTCGTGAACCCATCTGTGTGGATCTATGAGCGTTATCTCATTCTCCAGTTTTCTCCCACACGCAGCATTCGTATCGTACCTCAACAAGGAAATTGGCAAAACCTCACAATGCAGATCGCTCTTGAAAGCGCGTCTCGTCAAATAACGCCGCAGCGCACCACCACCCGACACGGCCAATCATCAAAAAAGTGTGACGTTGACAAAAGACAAATAGTTCACTGCTTTAGCCCACCGGTGTGTTGAAGCGTGAAACCACAACATTTACAATGTTTGAGTACGAATTGCCCGATGATGCTGGATGTAATTACCAGCAAAACGTCGTACTCAAAAATTGTAAATGTTGTGGTTTCAAGTTCATTTATTAGGTGTAGCCCTGTAAGCCATCCGGCTTGTTGAATCGGGTGCAACCGCAACAAACAAAAACATGAACAAGAAAACATCTTAAAGTGAATATGTGACTAAGTGCAAACTATTGCAGAAAAAGCACCGTACACCAACGCTGTGTGCAAAAATCCCAGTGGGATGCAAGTCAAACAACAACAACCATAAGACAACTTAGATTAAGGCCATCAGTCTTACTCCGTACTACAACAAACAGCCAAAACCAGTAAACTTTTCGTAATCACCAAAATAAAGCAATGAAACAGTGATCATAGGAACTGACGGAATTTTCACAATAAACGACAAACAACATGTACTACCAAAACCCTGCAGCCATAGCTGGCTGCATGAGTCACTCCACAACAGCAGGAGCATCAGTCAATAATTTTTCAATGCGCCTTTAAGATCAGCTTCAACCCACCGGTGGGCTAAAGCAGTGAACTATTTTGTCTTTTGTCAACGTGACACTTATTTGCTGATTGGCCGTGTCGGGTGGCGGAGGGTTACGACACATTTATAAATAACGCGATTTAACCCAAAAACGTTGATTATGAATAATCTTGGTCGCGAAAACCTGCTCCGTGTTAAACCAGCTCCCCCAGGGCCACGCAGGCCGCGTGCCGCCCGCCTCGGGGAATCTCCCCGAACGAGGCCGTCGCGCCGCGCGCCGCCAGAGCGCCCGAAGACGCCACCCGATGTGGCCGCCGTCGTGGGGCTCGAACCCGATTCTCTTGCACAAGCGCGAGGCAGCGACAGGGGAGACGGAGCACACAGCAACAGGCAACGGAGAGGAGCAGCAGGAGGAGCAGAAGGCGCCGACTCACCGGCGTGGTGCCGAGAGACCGACTCGAGTGGCTGCACCGCCGCCTGCCCCCCCCCACACCTCGCCCCCCCTCGCCCGCTTCGGCGCTTCCCATTGGTCGGCGCGCGTCGAGCGGTCGCAGCAAACCGCACCGCGATTCGTCTGCTCGCGCACGTGACCAATGGCGGCCTCTCCCGCGCGTTCCCGAAAAAGCGGTCTGACGCACTTCCGGTATTGGGAAGGGGGCGGGGTCTCTGTGAGGGGGCGGGGTCTCTGTGAGGGGGCGTGGTCTCTGTGAGGGGGCGTGGTCTCTCTCTGCCGGTGTCGCCAGGACCCTCCTCGCTGCGTCTCGCCCAGCGTCACCTTCGCTCTCCGCCGCCGCCACCGCAGCCGCCGCCGCCGTCACCATCGCCATGGGCTCCCGGGCCTCGTCCCTCCTGCGCGACGAGGAGATCGAGGAGATCAAAAAGGAGACGGGGTGTGAGTAGCGCCGCGCTGCGAGAGGGGGACCCGCGCCGGGCCTATAATCCGCGATCGGGGAGCGGGGATCTACGGAGGGGAGGGGGGGCAGCGAGAGCGATGACCGGAGAGGAGTCCGCGGCACGGAGTCTGTGAGGCAGAGACGGGCTCTGGCCCCAGGGCTGGAGTGAGTTGTTGATCTCTCGTCTCTCGTGAGCTTGGGGTCAAACTCGTCAATGTTAGAAGCTTCGTGTGTATAAGAGTACCCTTCTTACAGCGGTGAAGGCTCGTCGCGACTCAACGGGAAGCGCCGTGAGGCAGCAGCAGCAGCAGCCCGCGATTAGCGGTCCTCGTCGTCTTGACCCCGAAGCGCCGTGAGGCACGAGAGACCTCCGCCTGGGGTTTGACCTGTGAGTGGGGTCAAGTTCGCCTGGTCACCACCACCACGGGGACATAGAGAGTGCAGCACAACTCCCTTCGCAGCTGCTCCATCTGTGGCTGCACTGGTCGCTTGGTGTCATCCTGGGGGCATGGCACGCGACTGACACGGCCGTGTGGCTGGCGCACTGCCACTGGGCCGCATTGGCCCTCATCCAGCAACGAATTGGCAGAGGGCTTTAATACACGGGGCAGCTTCGTGTGTGTGTAGCATGGGGCACACGGGACAGCTTCGTGTGTGTGTAGCATGGGGCACACACGGGGCAGCTTCGTGTGTGTGTAGCATGGGGCACACACGGGACAGCTTCGTGTGTGTAGCATGGGGCACTCACGGGGCAGCTACGTGTGTCTGTAGCATGGGGCACTCACGGGACAGCTTCGTGTGTGTAGCATGGGGCACACACAGGACAGCTTCGTGTGTCTGTAGCATGGGGCACTCACGGGACAGCTTCGTGTGTCTGTAGCATGGGGCACACACAGGACAGCTTCGTGTGTCTGTAGCATGGGGCACACACGGGGCAGCTACGTGTGTGTGTAGCATGGGGCACACACGGGACAGCTTCGTGTGTGTGTAGCATGGGGCACACACAGGACAGCTTCGTGTGTCTGTAGCATGGGGCACTCACGGGGCAGCTACGTGTGTGTGTAGCATGGGGCACACACGGGACAGCTTCGTGTGTGTGTAGCATGGGACACTCACGGGGCAGCTACGTGTCTGTAGCATGGGGCAGTCACGGGCAGCTACGTGTGTGTGTAGCATGGGGCAGTCACGGGCAGCTTCGTGTGTCTGTAGCATGGGGCACTCACGGGGCAGCTTCGTGTGTGTGTAGCATGGGGCACTCACGGGACAGCTTCGTGTGTGTAGCATGGGGCACTCACGGGACAGCTTCGTGTGTGTAGCATGGGGCACACACAGGACAGCTTCGTGTGTCTGTAGCATGGGGCACTCACGGGACAGCTTCGTGTGTCTGTAGCATGGGGCACACACAGGACAGCTTCGTGTGTCTGTAGCATGGGGCACACATGGGGCAGCTACGTGTGTGTGTAGCATGGGGCACACACGGGACAGCTTCGTGTGTGTGTAGCATGGGGCACACACAGGACAGCTTCGTGTGTCTGTAGCATGGGGCACTCACGGGGCAGCTACGTGTGTGTGTAGCATGGGGCACACACGGGACAGCTTCGTGTGTGTGTAGCATGGGGCACTCACGGGGCAGCTACGTGTCTGTAGCATGGGGCAGTCACTGGCAGCTACGTGTGTGTGTAGCATGGGGCAGTCACGGGCAGCTACGTGTGTCTGTAGCATGGGGCACTCACGGGGCAGCTACGTGTGTCTGTAGCATGGGGCACTCACGGGGCAGCTACGTGTCTGTAGCATAGGGCAGTCACGGGCAGCTTCGTGTGTGTGTAGCATGGGGCAGTCACGGGCAGCTTCGTGTGTCTGTAGCATGGGGCAGGCACTTCTCGGCCCTCTCCATTCTAATACACGATTCTGCCATGGCATATTCTCATGTAAAAAATCTCTATTCATGAGATGTGTTAAGATAGGAATCTTGAATGACAGATTCTCATGTTAAACATTTCCATTGAACTGAATGTGATTTTAAACTGGGAATCTGCCATAGAAGAATCGTGGTTCCTGTATGAATTATCTAGACTGGAATTTTATGGGAATGGAATAGGGTTCCTGCAGGAACTGCTGCTTTGTGTGCATGCAGTCGGCTTGCCCCGATAGCCCTACTGTAATGCCCTGTAGGGCAGGATCGTGATAAACAAAATTGAGAAAACAGTAAGTTGCCATGTACAGGTAGGAGTGTGGTTAATAGGAGACTCGGACGATCGGGTCCCGGGTTAGGGACACTCCACTGTGTGTAACGGGAGTACAGCGCGGAAGACAGCACGAACATCTCACGGCACTGCTATGAATGGACCGACGTTTGCGCCATCTTCACACGTGGCAAGTTAGCAATGCATCGATGCAGTGGAAATGGATAAGTTACTGTTTAGGCACATTGTATGCACGTTGTATGCACGTTGTATGCACGTTGTATGCACATGCAATCGAAACGTCGTATTCTATTATTTAATTTAATTTATTATTTTATCTTTAGACGTGACTTAACCGAAAGAACCAAATTCTAATTCCTGCAGTCACGAAAGTTCTAAAATTAAGATTGTATGCACATTGTATGCACCTTGTATGCACGTTGTATGCACGTTGTATGCACGTTGTATGCAAATGAAAACGCGGTGGCGCTGCGATTCTTGCACCCCGCAATGTACTGGACCACCTGAGTTTGATTCCCAGCCACGGCTAACATTGTTGTCGAGTGATATCTTAACCAGTCCGAAGTCTCTCCTTCACCAACCCACATTGACCAGCGTGGTTCAGTATGGTCAAACAACCCATGTGACTGACAAGATGTGGGGAGGCCTTCCAGAAGTGGCTTGACAAAAGGGCCATAAATGTTATTTCATATGCTTACATTACAATTAAGTCACTGGAGCTAACAACTTTAACAGTGAAATATAAAATATGAGAAACAATACAAATGCGATGGTAAATAGACGAAATAATCTCTTAATTGCATCGCAACCCCAATCGTGACAATCCCATCAAAATCGACAGTGGGTAAATTATAACATAAATATTGCTTTGCTATTGGACAGTCTTTACTTGGCCCAACAACAGAAGCGAATTCATGTGAAGATATGAAGCCAGAGGGAGTGTTGCCTTTTTATTATGCGTAAGCCTCTACATGATTAATCAATCCCTCTTGCGTGCAGGGTCACTACGCCTGCAGCCCCTTCGAGAACAGCAGTCGGGCTCCGCTCATCCGTTCACCTCTGCTCCTCAATTAGCGCCGAAGCGAGGCCAGAGAGCCCGTCGACAGCAGTGATATTTCACATCTCGTTGTGAGCTTTAACAAGTGTGGAATGCATTCCAAAAATATCCACTGACAAAAAATACCGAAATGCTTTGGAAAGTTTCCTTTTGCAAAAGAAAGTACTGTAAGTTTCAATCAATGCTGAGTGTTCAATCAGTGTCAAAGACTGCACCTGCAAAGGCAGGGCTGATGCAACCTAAATGGGGCAGAGCTCCTGGTGGCACTGTGTGTTTGTCTGGCGTTATCTGTAGGTTCAGCAGGTGATGTTGGTTCATTGAGGAATGCTCATTGTAAAAAAACTTGTTTGTGCAGATTTAATTGGGTTTTTTTGTGTGAAAACATTTAACAAAGGAGCAAAGGTTTGCAAAGTCTTCTTGGGAGAATAGTACCATGGGTACACAGTGTGACTGCATTGTAGTTTGACGTTAGCATATATAGGTAAGGTGATAATGTATGTTATGGTGCCAAAAGCACAAGTTGCGAAATTAAAACATGATTAACTGCCAAATGTTCAGTGCTTAATGCCTATTTTGCAGCTGCTATTGCAGATTTATTTCCCTCTAGACCAAAGTCTAATCTCTTTATTATTGTTATTATCACGCTATTTACTTGGGAAAGCTTCACCTTGGCTCGAGTCTCTTTTTCAGGAGGGTCCTGCCACGCAACGTTTCTTAAATCCTTTCACCTTTGCACACCTGGCAGTATAAATGTATACACCAGCATAAAAAAGTAGGCCCAATACCTTCTGGAGTGGCTCTCTTGAGCTCCCTCTAGTGGAGGCCCTTTCTCCAGCAGGACTGCCCCTTTACCCATCGTTATTATTACTACTAAACATTGCCCACTCTTGAATCTGTCCCCTTAAGTGAACGTGGGGCACGACTTGATTGCGTGGAGTCGAATGTGTCTCTCTGTCTCTCTGGCCCAGAATGTGCCTCTGGCCCAAGAATGTGTCACTGCCCCAGAATGTGTTACTGGGCCAGAATGTTCCTCTGCCCCAGAATGTGTCACTGGGCCAGAATGTGTCACTGGCCCAGAATGTGGTGTCCGGGTGTGGGCGTTGTGTCCACACGCGGGCGCTAAGTCGGGAGGATGATGAGCTGATGGAAATTTATTGGCTGTGCGAGATGTGGAGCAGTGACGACTGCAACCCAATTCCCAGCGCTTTAGCGGGTAGGTAGATTAGCCAGTTTGATGAGAGTGACGCAGAACATCTGGGACACCGTGTTCGCTGCCTCACTCTTTCTCTCTTTCCAACACGTAACTGTGACTCGCACTTCTGCATGTCCCATAACTCTTGAGTGAGACAGCGTCCGTCAACGAGTGTTTTTAATTAGAATCACTCGTGCAAACTGCATTTCATACTGTTGCACAATCCGAAAAACACAGAAGTGTATAATGAGTGATCATACTTGTTGGAGAAAATCTGAGAACTGGGAGAAAACCCCACGCATGCTAGGGGGCAACAGTTTTCCCATTCAGAAGGAATAAATGTAACCCGCACTTTGCTGTCCTTCCGTCTCTGAAGAAGCCAGGGTATGGCACCTCGATGCCCACGGGAAGGGAGTTTCACATAGTTGAGCGACTCATCAACCCTCGCCTCCACAGTGTTGGATTACAGGTGTGCGTAGCCACTCCCGCCCGGCTACGCATAACTACTTTGACCTTTCTCTCTCCCACAGTCCATAGTGACAATACGATGAGCTCTACGGTCTACACTAGCTGCTGATGCGTCTCCATTACAGTTCTTCTCGCTGCCTCCGATCCCAGTGACTCATGGGGGAAGGGGGAGCTGAGTAGCGCCCGGGGCTGTGGGATGGGGGGGGTCTATAAGGCTCACAAGAGGGGAGGGGCCGAGGGTGATTCAATGAAATTAACCCCCCTTCCCCTGCCCCCGTGAGTCATGAGAAGCCCCGGAACGAGAAGCAGGGAGGATGGGGGGGAGGCAATGGATGGGTAGATGAGTTGGCAGAGGCTCGAGTGACGCGGGAGTGTCTCTTGGGCCCCTCTTCTATTCTGAGGCCTCTTGTTGCTGCCATCCTCAAGGGAACCCAGCAATGGGTGAGGGTACAGCACTGGTCAGGAGATCTTTGGAACCATGCAAACAAAGCCTCGGGTCTCGCTTCTATCCCTCCATGGTATCCACAACAGCACTTTAGTGACCTCGGCCTCTTGACATTAAACACACGAACCACGCGAATGATGCTACGAGATTTCCGTAATTACCTGCTTGGTCGTACATTTTGAATATATTTTTCCTTCAGGTTGTTACAAACTTGGATCAAACAGCCCAGCGCATCCAACCCGTGTTTGTGGCTACAATACAAGATATAGGATACCTAAGTTCCTAATCCTATTTACCTGTAATTCTAATAGATGAGAGAGATGCTGGGGCTTATAACCTGTGAAAGTAATTTATTTGCCTGAGAACCTTAAATCGATCCAGGAGTTGTCACATTTTAATTGGGGGCCGAACTCCAAAATACATCTTAAGAAACAATAGAGGTTAAATTGCCATTTCTCCTCCATTGTTTCCTGACCACAGACGTTTTAATAGTACAACTAATAGCCTTTCAATATTTAGCTTGCAATGTTCCTTTATGCACACGACCATTCCGCAGTTTAGATTAAATTGCAGAGACATTTTAACCGCAAGCGGTGCAGGAGTGCAGCCGGTCAGTCCATTCACAATCTGCCACCATTTGTCTTGGAGTGTCCCATTACTAACGGACATGAGTAACATAATGCTATCGTCTCGTCATGTGTCAGGAGTATAATGTCTTGGGCTCGGACCTGTCAGTATCCAGGTGCATTTAACAATGATCCTTTCACCTCACGTTCTGGATTATTCTCTCACCTATCGCTTGCAGTCATTCATCGTTGGGGAATTGCGTGGTGGCGGTTTAGTGTCATTGTTTGCGTGGTGCCAGGGCGTTGGTGCTAAGTAGTTGTTGGTTACAGACACCTATGGGACAGGGTCAAATGACGATTGTAATTCAATTGACGCTACGTTGAGGTAACTTCAAATGTATTTGTGCTGGACCGGTCCAGGTTAATATAACACCTCGTTCAGAGCGAGCCCAATTTTGCGTAACAATTTTTATTGGAAATAATAATTGTGAAAATATTTACTCTCATATCATTTAAAAAGCCTACAAATATTTCTTATGATAGTTGCAGTCCCTTGCCAATCGACTGCTGGTTGAATATCCCCTCGCGCTGTGTTGCTTATGGGCGGTCCTTCAACTGTACTTCACCACGCTGGTCAGTGTGGGTTGATGAATTGGCGGGGTGGGGGGCCGGGACTGGTTCAGATATTACTCACGACTGATGTGAGTTGTGGCTGGGATGCGAACTCGGGTCATTGGGTTCATAGCAGCGCAGTGGGCGAATCGCCGTGCCACCAATCCACTCAACAAGGAATCATTTGGGTGTTTTTGTATAAACGATGAGCGTACTATGGTTAAGACCTCGGTCAGCACACCGTGGCAACCGGCGGCAGGAATGTCTAGGGATAAACTCACGACCTGAACCATGCATGCACCCTGAACACACTGAGCTCTAACTTTTAGACGAACACTCTAAGCCAGCACTATCACGTTGCTAGGGCCCGGCACTGTGCGGTCAATCCCATGGAAGCCCTAGCCAAAGGTGACAGTGGTGCCTCGGCACGTGGCCTGCAATCCAGTTCTGTGGAGGCAGCGTGGGCTGTGGATCACACAGATGTTACCAAATTCCCATTCCTGTGGGCATCAAGAAACACCCTGGAGAAGGCACCATGAGAAGGCGGTACAGCAAGTGCAGACTAATACCATCTGTTCCTTCTCTATGGCAGAGTATTCTGATTAACGGAATGTGTGCGTGTTTGTGTTCATGCATGTGTATGGGCGTGTGTGTGTGTGCCCTTTGGTCTGCATCAGTTTCCCACAGCCAGATCACGCGCCTTTACAGCCGCTTCACGAGCCTGGACAAGGGAGAGAACGGCACGCTGAGGTACGCCCCGGGAAAGCTCACCGGCCTGGCCCTCATTCAGCCCGAATTCACTGTACATCGATTCACTAATTCAAGTGGATTCCCATGTCCACGATACTTGTGTCACATTGCGCATGCGAGAATCGGTAATTTATTATGTGTGCAAATTATATGCTCAAGCTACATTTTGGCTCAATGAGCGAATAAGACTTTACCCAAGCGACATAAAAAACAAGGAGTAATAAAACAGGACAAGCGTTGTGATTTCAGTGGGATTGATTACACCCTCAATCATGATGCTGTATCGTGGTGGGTTGGGCGAACTGTTACATGCACGGTCAAACACCAGTGGGCTTCGCCAGGACATTGTTCTTATGATATACAGCCCTTTGTCAATCCACCGCTAGGTGAAGGCTTCTTTAATTGTTGTGGGGATTGTTTGACCATACTTCACGCTGGTCTGTGCGGGTTGGTTAAGGTGGACGGTGGCGGAGGGGGGGTGGGTAGGACAGGTTTAGATGTTTCTCGTCAGTTAATGGAGGTTGCCAGCAATCGAACTCGGGTTTGGCAGGTTCATAGTGCCCTGGTCAAACCGCTGCGCCCACGTTCCCCGAGACAATGGCAGCCACGAGAAACATGGGAGCATGGTGGGGGGGGGGGACGCAACGGGGGTGGTGGCACAGTGAAGTCGCAGCGAGTCCCGGCATGAGACGACTCGTGTACGTCCAGGACCCTGCACTGTGCCACTACTGGGAAGGCACGCGGTTATTGCCGACACACCGCAATTATTTTAGCAACGGATCTTCTGCTGTGTGCGGTTTCTAACCTGGGTTGTGGCTTCATACATAAATGCCCAAAGGATTAGGCAGGAAATGAGATGGGAAGACGTCATGCCATGGCTCGCAATCATCGCAGGGCAATCGCTCTTTACCACTCCCATCATGGCCTCACTGTTGCCAGTGGGTGGCAAGGAATGCGTGGGATTTGTTGCTGCACGATTGCCTATTTTGACAGCTTTGGAAAACACCGCCACGTTGCTGCCCATGTATTGACATGGGATATGGATGTTTTTGCATTTTTTTATAAAACAATATTTACACATTTTATTAGTAATAATAGTTTTAATAAATGGTGCAATGTCACCATCATTACTGAAAAGTGTTAATTATAATCTGAATAGAGCTCGCATAGCTGCCTGGCAAACCTGAGCAAGCATGCTGCTCCACACCGGAGTGAACACACGGCTGAGAGTTATAAAGCACCGTTGTGCTGCAATATGAATATTAGATTAAATAAACCTTTTCTCACCTCTCCTCAGAGCATCTTTCTCTCATCCCTGAGACGAGTGTGTGCCAGCAGATTTCGTTTAAATGAGCAAGCAAACCAGTTTCACCCTCAAGGGTCTCATTAGCAGATTCAGGCTTGTGAAACAAACCCTGAGACACCCCAGCGGTATTGGTTTCACGAGCCTGATTGTTGACGATGATCGATGGTCACCGATGGATGGGTCGCTCGCTCGAAGTCGGAGAGAGGGGGGAAGCGGACACTGTGCGGCTTTTGCTAAAGAGGGCATGCTGCTAGACACGAGGTACGCAGCAGGCGACCATTGCAGCCTTCGTCGTCATCATCATTGGCAGCCTTTATCCACTGCTGGATGGAGGTATCTCCAAGCCGTCGGCTATCTCTCGCGGTCCCACGATGTGACGTTCCTTCTCAACTTCTGGTTCCATCGCTGGAGCCTCGCATGGGTCGAGGGCGGAACCTGTGGAGCTTTCCTTTGCTCCCTTTTGGTCGTGGCTTGGCCTTGCTCATAGGTTCCTAAGCGACTCGGTACAACAAAACTAATCCTGTGCTTTGGCAGATTTGCTCATTGAATCTACAAAAACATAAATGTGTATAAATAACAACTAATTCTAAAGAAACATTTATGTTACGTAACACCAAAGTGAAGGCCGTGCTGGCGTTTGAGAGCGGTTTCACATTTTCTTTCTGTGCCTCTGCCTGTGCAGCCGCGAGGATTTCCAGCGCATTCCGGAGTTGGCCATCAACCCGCTGGGAGACCGCATCATCAACGCGTTCTTCCCCGAGGGGTGCGTCCACCTCACGCTCGCCCAGCCCACACTTTCCCAGCCCCCACACACCCGCAGCTCACACTCGTGCAGCCCGCACACACCCCCAGCTCACACTCGCCCGGGTCACACACTCGCCCAGCTCGCTCACACCCCCAGCGCACACACCCCCAGCTCACACTCGCCCGGCACACACCTACGCAGCCCGCACACACCCCCAGTGCACACTCGCCCGGGTCACACACTCGCCCAGCTCGCTCACACCCCCAGCGCACACTCGCCCGGCACACACCTACGCAGCCCGCACACACCCGCAGCTAACACTCGCCGGGGTCACACACTCGCCCAGCTCGCTCACCCAGCCCGCACACACCCCCAGCTCACACTCGCCCGGCACACACCTACGCAGCCCACACACACCCGCAGCTCACGTGCGTGTGTGTGTGTATGTGCGTGTTTGTGGCAGGGAGGACCAAGTGAATTTCCGTGGGTTCATGCGCACCCTTGCTCATTTCCGGCCGGTGGACACTGTCAAGGAGAAAGATCCGAACGCCCCCGCAGCCCTCAACAGCCGCGCGAGCAAACTCAAGTGTAGGGTCTCCTCGCACCCGAGCAGGGAGCCACGGCACCGTGCGCCGTCACTACCGCACGTGCACGCACACACGAACACACGAACACACGCACATGCATACACGCGCACACACAGGCACACACAGGCACACACAGGCACACACGCACACACGCACACATGCACACACGCACACACGCACACACGCACACATGCACACATGCACACACGCACACAGGCACACAGGCACGCCACTCGCTCATCGGTATGCACGCAAGCACTTGTACAGTTTAGCATCATGTTAAAAAGAATAATAATGACATTTATATATCACTTTTCAACAAGGATCTCAAAGCGCTGTACAAGACACAGCAGCAGCAGACACTCAGCATAAAAATAATATAAATACATGTAAAAAATAATTTACTAAATTGAATAAAAATGTAATAAGCATTGTTACATTGCTTCGTCTGGTCCAAGTCTTGCAGTGAAGACTTTGCGGTGGAAATGTTATAATGAAATAATCTACAGCCCTTTGTCCATACATGAGTGTGCCCCAACCACTCTGCCGCCACTCCCCTAATAATAACATTCATCATTTAGCCACAAAATTCTCACCTACACAACTATGTTTGGTTTTGCGCATAGCTGGGCATGGTGGCTCATCCCTGGACCCCAGCTCCAAAGATTTAATCGTTGGCTGTGACCCTTGCTGAGCTGCGACGTCGCCAGAAGGTGGCAAAACATAAAATGGCATTAACCAAAAATCCCAGTGTAGGATGCTGCTGAAATAGGCTTGATGTATATTCAGTGAGGCTGTCATAGGGCAAGTAAAGTAAGTGTATGAGTTTTATTCACGTTTAAGAACATAGTTTTTGAACTGTGACACATGCCTGAGAGTACACAATGGACCGGCATATCCCTGCCATACAGAAGCATTCACGTGCCTCTGTCCTCACGTGTGTCCCCACTGTCCATGTCGCTGCAGTCGCCTTCCGGCTCTATGACCTTGACAAGGATGAGAAGATTTCGCGAGACGAGCTCCTACAGGTGAGGCCCAGCACTGATCACGCTCCACTGTGTGTGTGTGACTTACCATGACCACACTGCTGTGTGTGTGTGTGACTTACCATGACCACACTGTGTGTGTGTGTGTGTGACTTACCATGACCACACTGCTGTGTGTGTGTGTGACTTACCATGACCACACTGCTGTGTGTGACTTACCATGACCACACTGTGTGTGTGTGTGTGTGACTTACCATGACAACACTGCTGTGTGTGTGACTTACCATGACCACACTGTGTGTGTGTGTGTGTGACTTACCATGACCACACTGCTGTGTGTGACTTACCATGACCACACTGTGTGTGTGTGTGTGACTTACCATGACCACACTGCTGTGTGTGACTTACCATGACCACACTGTGTGTGTGTGTGACTTACCATGACAACACTGCTGTGTGTGTGTGTGACTTACCATGACCACACTGCTGTGTGTGTGTGTGACTTACCATGACCACACTGCTGTGTGTGACTTACCATGACCACACTGTGTGTGTGTGTGTGTGACTTACCATGACCACACTGCTGTGTGTGACTTACCATGACCACACTGTGTGTGTGTGACTTACCATGACAACACTGCTGTGTGTGACTTACCATGACCACACTGTGTGTGTGTGTGACTTACCATGACCACACTGCTGTGTGTGACTTACCATGACCACACTGTGTGTGTGTGTGTGTGACTTACCATGACAACACTGCTGTGTGTGTGACTTACCATGACCACACTGCGTGTGTGTGTGAATTACCATGACCACACTGCTGTGTGTGCGAGTCACCATGTGTCATCATTACCACACTCCACTTTGTGTGTATCACCGTGTGTCACCATGACCACCCTACACTCTTCCTTCATTGCGCTACGAGGATGGCGCGAATACCACGTGTTAAGCGATGATTGTAACGATCACCTGTGTGTGTGCGTGGCGACTTGCTCCCCGTGCTCGTGGCCCCATGTGCAGGTGCTGCGCATGATGGTGGGCGTGAACATCTCCGACGAGCAGCTGGGCAGCATCGCCGACCGCACCATCCAGGAGGCCGATCAGGACGGAGACAACGCCATCTCCTTCACAGAATTCCAGAAGGTGCCTTGGGGCCGTAGCCACTTAGAAGCCCACGGTACCGCTGGGGAACGAGCAGGCGTGGCCCTAACGTCGACCCACTGCTGGGTGAGGGCCTCCGCATGCCGTGCGGGTCCTGGGGGTTATTTCTCCATACTTTACCACGCTGGTCAGAGCGGGTCAGTGAAGACGGGGAGCGTAGAAATACAGTACAGGAATGGAGTTTCTCGCGCTGCACTCTGCCGCCCACCAAGTAGCCACTCGGCGTGTAACAACTGGTTGTGCGCTTTGTGTTGTGGTCAGCCAGTGATAAGTGGACGTGCAAGATTGTAGTAAGAGCATTTTTACTGATTCTGAGTGTGTGTGTGGAGGCCGTGAACGTATCATGCGGTAGCATAAATAGTTGAATTCAGCATCGGCTGTCTTGATGAAAGTCGGCACGAATCGCCAACGTCCCTGGCCGACTCCCAACTTCTGACAGGCTTTGACAAAGCGCAACCACCTCAGTGGGAGAGGAGAGAGTCTGAGTGCGTTGCTCGTCTCAGGGGTTTTTAGCACGTGGGAAGAGCCGTGACTCAAAGCCCACTGTGTCCCCTCAATATGTGCCTCCTGCTTGAAAACAAGCCCATCGGCCTTCTGGATTTTGTGTTGGCAGAGGGAGTCTGTGCTGATTTGTCACTCGACCACTGGCCAAACAAGCAGATAATAATAATAGGGGGTTGGTATATGTATGCATGTATGTTGAACTTCTTTTCGCACTCTACGTAGCCAACCGGGCTAATCGGAGGTGCGGGGGAAGGACAACAGACTAAACATACGTATCTATCAAGTATTATAAGAAATTGTCTTGTCACAGTCACCTCGTGGTAGCTCTGAGTGGCTCGGCTTGTGATTACGATCTGCGGCCGCTGCATTGGGGTGGCGCAGACGAGGCGGAGGCAGTGACCCCACCCGTGTGGATTGACCCCGGCGTCCCGCTCTGCTGCTGCCGCTGCCAGGTGCTGGAGAAAGTGGACGTGGAGCAGAAGATGAGCATCCGCTTCCTCAACTGAGCATCGCGGGGGAGGCAGACGGCTCCCTCCCTCCCGGGCGGTGGGCAAGCCGGCACCCCCCCCCCCACTCCCACAGTGCACCTCCTCCTGCACCGCCCTGTAGCCACCACTGGCGTAGCTGACAACCGCTATGAATTGATTTGAGCATTCTCTGCTGTTGTGATCGGTGCAAAATAAGGGAAACACCGACTGCGAGCCTGACAAAGAAACTGCCATTTTAATGTTCATCCAATCTCAGAGCCTCAGGCGCTCTTTAAGATTATCGGGGTTCTGTGATCATGCCTGTGCTCTCTTTCACATCCCTCATGAGCATGCAAGGCAAATCGGAGCAAGCTTCCGAGTTTGAGACAGGCTTCAGAATTTGCTCTTTTTTGACTTTTGCAGGCTAGCAGCTACGCATTGGTTAAGTGACGTAGCCATCGGTATCATAGGTCGTGCTTGGTGGACCGGTGCTGGGCGTTGAGGAAGCTTTGCCTCAATCCATGCACAGTCTGTTGTGTTGCCAGACAGATGTCTGCAGGCCTCTGCTGTACAATCATATGACCTGACACCCACTGCAGGCCTTGCAATTAAACTTGCATTGGTCACGTCCGCGGAAAGTGCCGATCGATTCGGCATATCGCCCCGTGTGTGGGCAGAGCCACACAGCCACATGTCCCGATGTGCATTGCAGTGTTGAGTTGCTTAATCCTTGGTGCGTTATTTTATATGGCTGTGTTGCAGTGGTTATTACTGTTCTTACCTTCAGTATGTTCTTGTGCTGTGAGTGTACTTGTGTGCAAGCACCCTGCGTGCTTGTCTTTGTCGCGTGAAGCAGTGGGGTAGTGGTTAACTCCCAGCCCCACGGTTACTCGCCAGGTGCGGCGCTGCCAGTAGGCCCGCTCGTGTGCGAGTGTCACAACTTGGGGAACGAGGGCCTGCCGATGTGGTGCCAGCTTCGCCGCCCCACCGCGTGCCGGCCTCGGCCTTGGGGCTCTGTGGAGAACGCTGACTGCCCTGTCTGTGCGTCTGCCCACTCGCCAAACCACTGGGAGTTTCGCCCTGAACGAAGGAAGCCAATGCTCCCACAGTAATCCGTGTATTTTTTCAAACACAGATATCATGTAAACATGTGATGGATGCATTTTTAAAAATGCGCTGTTTATTCAACCATTTTTCCGCAAGCATTTTGAGAGTGTTCTGTTATTGGGTGCATTGCTGTTGCAAGTATTGTATTAAATGTTCTGTTTATTTCAATCGTGGAACGTTTTGAGAGACCATCGCGAATCCATTTGTTCGCGATAGTCCGGATTGGAAGGGTGAGCGATAACGAGCGTTGAATTGCGTAAGGAAATGCAGAGCGCCGTTGAGGAACGTGGAGTCACGGCTGCATCGTCCCCAGTAGCCCCGCCACTCTCTACCCAGTGGCAGGGCAAAGAGGAAGCCGTGAGAGCTCCTCGCTACCAAGTCACGGTCGTTTTGTTTGCCACCGTGAATTCCATTGTGGTAAAAGTGAAGCATGATGTTTTTAAATGGATCCCAAAAATGAACAGTGTTCTGTTGACAAGTGCCTTTGCGCATTGGTGTGAGACCTAACGGCATCTTATTGGTCGTCTTCTGATGCACATTGACATCCATAAGAATGCAATTCCAAGAGTGTTTGAATTGCTGATCTCGTGTTCGGGACTATGCGTCCACAGATTGTTTTGAATCGGTTTCCGTGTTTCAATGTGCACACATTTATGAGACTGGTTTAAGGTGGTCACTGGTTCACTTTGTGACATATAGCATTTTGTCAGACGTGCAGTGTGATTTAAATGTTTACGTGATGTCTTGTAAAGGCAAAGTTTATTTACGTCTATTGTAATGTCAGTGTTGGCCGTGCACTTGTTATGCCCTCTCCGGGATGATCCTTATCGTGAGCGGCGGCGCTCGGCTGCAGGTTGAGGAAGCAATCCGCCTTGGGTTTTCATTCTCGGGTGATAACATGTGCAGGTGAACCCACCGAGAGACTGGGATGTGCTGGCAGTGGCTTCATCGTCGGCGCTTTCTCTAGCAGATGGGGCGCACGCAGCCCACACAGAACTGGTCAGCTGAGAGCCCAGTGATCACTTAGTCCACCTGGACGTGTCACTCGAGACTGGAAAACCCGACACGGACTGTGTTGCCTCCTGAACCCGGAGCACCGAGCCACCGCTGCTCGTCGTGCTCACTGGCTGTGCGTCCCATCGACTGCGATGTAGCGCTGATTGTCAGTGTCTGATTGTGTTCGGTATGTACCGTCGCGTGTAGCAACACTGTCTACCAATGCCACTTGCACACATTTCTTGTTGATATTCGCGCTTCTCCTGTGAGGACACGCGTCCGCACGTGACGGAGCAGTGCCAACGTAGGTTCACCCTCGTCCGTGATGATGACGTGCTTCACGCAATCACCTGAACGAGCGCTATCCCTGCGTTACAGCCGCAGGAGTAATAACGTGATAACTTGCAACGCTCTGTCAATCTTCTTGCTTTCTGGATGTGGGCATTTCCGTGCCGTGTCAAACCGGGTTTTTTTACCATACTTCACCACACTGGTAAAGTCGGGTTAATGACGGGGAGGGGGTGCAAAACCAATTAAGATATCACTGATGTTAGCCATGGCCAGAAATCGAACTCAGGTCATTGGGTGCATGGTGCAGTGCGCGAACCACTGGGCCACCACTCCCCACATAAATTACGTGGTCGTAACGTCAGCTGAACGGCGTGGGCGATAGCTGCTGTATTAGAGCGGCCGGGCCGCTGAGGGCACCGATGCTGCGTGTGCCGTACCCTGTGCCAAAGCCCCTGTGATTGGCATGGCCTCCACCCAATCACCAAGTGACATTTTTATGTAAACATTTCAGGGGTTACCGTAACACGTGGATTTTTTTCAGCCAGTGTGATTCATAGTTGATTTTAATGTTAAGCCACGTGATGATCTGACTCTTGACTTCCTGGACTATTACTCTTTGTCCTCATGATGCTGGACGTCGTTTAAATATAAACCTCGTATCTTCTTATCGCTAAATTTATTAAGAGCTGAAATGGTACTCGTTTGGTCACTAAACGCTTGTCCACATCACGATATGTCTGGCTGTGTCGGGTGGTCGATGGTCCCTCATGGCACCAAAAAATCTCCTGTATTAGTATTCATCGTTTGAAGGATTTTCCACGGGAAGGATACCGAGCGACGTGTTTACTTCATCGACAGTGGCGGTGAAGTAGTATCGACTCGGGTGGTTTCCACAGCGTGACGGGCCACTGCTGTCATGAGAGATCCTGGAATAGAAATTTAAATTTACAAAGGCGCTGTCATCACTCTCTGGATTTGCTATAATTCGCTAAAACAATAATAGTGGCATTTATTTATTCAGGAAATCCTGGGTTTAAAAACTATACGACATAATTCAACAGTGGTGACCAAACATCATACTAATTCATGGTACTTGGTTTAATTTCTGCCAAGGAAAGATTAAAGTGACATTGAGACAGATTTGCACCGCACCAACCAGGACAACGCTTGGTGAAACAGGCGATCGCTGTGGTAGAGAAGCAGCAGTGACGGCTGGAAGGAAGGTGCAGTGTCTTGCTTCAATCGCAGCAGCAGTAGCAGCACGTGGATCACATCCACGGGGAGACCAGCAGCGTCAGCAGATCACCTGGTGTGTGCGTGGTGCCGCGAGTGAATACCGGGCCAGTGGAAGCGGCTCAATTGGATTTAAATTCACAGCTGTAAAAAAAAGCCCACAGAAATCTATATAATAAAAAATACATAGTTTCATAATTTATGACAAGTGTGTAAATAAAAGTGTCCTGTATATGCAATGCAGTGTGAGCGTCAGTGTACAAACACGCGGCGTGGTGGGGGACGCAGCCTGACGTATCGCCAGTGCTGCGATCACACCCGCGTTATCATCACACCCGCGTTATCACACCCACGTTATCATCACACCCGCGTTATCATCACACCCGCGTTATCATCAGACCCACGTTATCATCACACCCACGTTATCATCACACCCACGTTATCATCACACCCGCGTTATCATCACACCCGCGTTATCATCACACCTGTATTATACCCAGATTTGACGTAAGCTTCAAACAGCACACGAATGTGTAAACCCCACACGGCCTCTGTGCATTCCGCAAAAACCATCAGCAGTTCCTGAAGAAGTGCATTGTGGCCCACTTTTCAGGCCACCACCAAGCCACTTCTGAGCAAATTCAACGAATCGCTGTTGTCAGTCCATGTCACATTTCCCCACTTTCTCATGGTGGACTCAGAAATGAGGACCACAGTGCACTTCAGGAACTGTTGATGGTTTTTGCCCAATGCACAAAGGCTGGGTGTTTATTTTTCACACGTGTGTGTTGCCGTCTGAAACTCGTGGCTCGTCTGCTATGGTCGGGATGTATCCTTGACAGATTAGTTTGGTATCGCAACCATCGATTGCCGAGTGGATGTACTTCACCGCTCTGATGTGCATTTTGAGTTGTTATTTTTACTTTTTCAATGCACATTTCCGATTGTGCCAATGGTGCGATGTCGTGAGCTGAGGAATCAATTCGGAACTCTCACAGAGCACAGCGCGCCCGCGTATCGAAGAAAGGGCCCGCGGAGCAGTCCCTGCCAGGCACGACTCTGGCGCTGTGCACAGCAGGGGGCGCATTGCACTCGAGATCCGCCGCCAGATTGTTTTGCGCATGACGATCACATCGATCGTTTTAATTATTTTCAGAGCCGGAATCCAGCAGTCAAGCGCCAAACCAAATGCGATATTGTGTGTGCAGTCACTGGTTACCTGGGCTGAGAACAGAAGGTCACCACGCTTGAGAACAGTTGAAGCACGGGCAGCTGCCGAGATTCGCACTCGGGCTCTCAGCCGTAGCGGCCCAGCAGCGCCCCGACCTCTTGAGCCACCCGGCCACCCCGTTGCATTTTAAGTTTGATGGGAAACTGACTCCTGCACTAATGGGCACCACGTGTCACAAGGGCTTGGTTTTAGGTGCATTACTTTCCATGATCAAAGTCAAGAGGTCACCACGGTCAATGCCATTCATAAACCCCTGCGTCGTCATCGGCTTCCTTCTCCCGACGGCTCCGATCGCCACAGATACCGGCAGGGGAGGAGTAGCTACCAGCAGCTTGTTATTAAGAGAGAATGTGGCGTGCAGCAACCTCGCCGCTTTCAGCCGCTCCTATCGGGCCACGGACTGTCATCTCCCCACGAATGAGTGGCGACACCTGGCTCAGCGAGCCACCCACCCATCGCCTCTTCGTTCGGAGCGAGTGTTTGGAGATCACTTTGGCAGTTTAATTTGCAGCCCACGCGGTTTTTTTTATTGCTCAGGGGAAATACATTTAATTTATTTAAACATGCCTGTGGATAATACTTGTAATAATAGTAATGAGCCACAATTGCATACACTATTTGGCTTGTATTGTATTTTGGACGTGAATATATAGTATATTTTTCTAAATGAGTAACATTTGCCTCCTGGTCGGGGTTTATGGGCTTGAGGTGAGGCAGAGATCCGTGCACGTTCACTGTACACCGACCGCACGCTGGGAGCACGGTGCCGGCTGAAGCCGGTCTCTGGCCGAGTCGTGTGGTTGTTGTCGCCGCTCACAGCGCCCGGCCACCGCGGGCACGAGAGGGGGCACGGGAGGGGGCACGGGGGGGGGGCACGGACCCGGGCCGGGCCGGGTCGGGCCGGATCTGCGCGACGGGGCTCGCTGGCGCGGCCGCCAGGGGGGAGCGAGCGCGGCAGTCCGGGTCCCGGTGCCGGTCCGCGAGGCACGGCGCGCCGGGCACCGCGGGGGCCATGAAGCGGGCACCAGCCTCGTCGCCCGGCGGGGGGGGCGCCCCCCCACCCGCCGAGGAGGAGAGCCGCCCCTGGACGTCGAGCGAGGTGCAGGCGCTCCTGGCCGTCTGGGCCGACCCCGTGGTCCAGGACGAGCTGGACTCGTGCGTCAGGAACGAGAAAGTCTTCGCCAAAATACAAATGCGGCTGCTGCAGAGGAGCGGCAGCAGCCGCAGCGTGAAGCAGGTGCGAGAGAAGATCAAGCGGCTCAAGGCCGACTACAAGCGGCTCAAGGAGCAGAGCAGGCGCGCCGGCGGCGGTGGCGGCGGGGGGGGAGGAGGAGGAGGGGGGGGCAGAGACGCCGCTCGGTGTAAGCACTTCGAGCTCATGGACGCGGTGCTGGGCCGCGAGGGGGGCCCGAGCCCCCCAGCGGGCGTCTCCGACTCGCGCGGCGCGGCGGGGGGGGCTGCCGCGGAGCCGCCGCCCGTGAAGTCGGAGCCCCCCTACGGTGCGTCGACCCCTCCCCCCTCCCCGACCTGCGGCACGCGGTGACCCCGCGGTGACCCCGCGAGATCCTCGTGGGGTCACCGCGGGTCTCTGCCGTGTCCGCGATTCATCGTCGGTGTCTCTTTGGGGTTGTTCCCAGGGGTGGGCAACCTGCGGCTCTTTAAAGGACTCCGTCGTGACGTCATGTATTAAGGACCACCGTCTCGTATTGACACGCATTGCGGTGATTGATATATTGACGGGTTTTTTTTATTTTACCGAATTCTACAAAAAGTGTCTCTTGTTATTTTGTTTGCCGACCCCTGGGTGGGCATCCCCCCATCGCGTGGGCGCGTCAACTCGAACCTCCTCCTCCACCCAGCGACACGGCCAACCCGTGGAAGTTGTCACCTGGTGGTCAGATATGCCGATTGATGATTTTGTTTATCGACAAAACCTGAAAGTTGAAAGGCGCCAGCTGATATAACACGGCGCTCGGCTGGAGATTATATCCAGCATCATCACGTGTGCACACGCGCTCAAAATAAACAAATAACTATTAATCATCGCTGGTGAAAGCCTCCGTATAACACCACCTTGTCCATGGTATTGTTTACTGCGTGAGATGCATCCGGCAGTTACGCGCTTGGGCACATATCCTGATGACATTAACAAGATAACGATGGTAACTTCGTGAGATGATACTTCCCAAATTCAATGCGACCACAAGGAGATTGTTTCCTTCTCTGTGAGGACAAATTTCACTTAAACTCAGGCGCGGTTCGTCTAATAAAAATACTTTTCTCCAAATAGTTTTGTTGTTTAAAAAAGTTAAAATTACTCTTTAAACGTGAATTGCCTAATGAAGATAACATTTTAAGTTGTTCACATTAGAAACTGCTGCAACACCACAAGTCTGATTTGTGCCTCGGGGAGGTCTGTGAAGGCGTCCGAGTGAGAGAGTTCCCTTCAGTTATCGCGATGAGCTTCGCATTGCAGCCACGCCGCTTGAGACCCATGCAACGCGGTGACTAAGGCGCCCGTGGCTGTGATGAGAGACGACGTCACAAGGCGAAGTCGCGCTGTGCAAAGGGAGCAGCTCACGGCTTTTGGCAGTGTCAAGGGGGTTGTGTGGTGTGAACTTGAGGGTCATGGGGACAGCATTTGAGTGCTTTGTTGTTTGGTTTCGTATTGTTTATAAACGCCTCCCGTTGGTAGATAAGACAGTTATATCACTTTCACGGGGAGGCCAATGACATGACGAGGTTTTTCTTGATTAGAACACCAGATTTTCAGAGGTCACTCACAACAGCCCCTGCTTCAGCTGTCATAGAATCCGTTTAAAAGTTAGTGTCCTTAAAGCATTACCGTAGTTTTGGAACGTTGGTGAAATTCGCTTGGACATATTGTGATGGAACAGGTGTCTAAAGATGGCTTCTGGAGATATTAGGGGAAGCAGTGACACAGTGACGCAGTGGTCAACGCATGAACCCGGCCAGCCGAATTAAATTCCCGGCCACGGCGGACATTAGTGGCGGGCGATACCCTAACTGGTCCTGGGCCCCCTCCCCTCTTCACCAATTCGTATCATCCAACGTGAAGTCTGGTCAAACAACCCCTCTGAACGACACCGCGTGGGGGGTCCTCGTCCGGAGGTCATTCGATGAGGCGCCGCGACTGTGAATGACTTCGCTTTGCTTGCCCGCTGTGGTGATGGAGGCCGCCCGTGGTTTTTTCTGCCAAGGAGATTCGCGTGACCCGCGCTGCTCCGAGGCAGCAGCCGCTGCCGACTCGCGGTGCGGCGAAGAGGAGGGGGATGAGGAGGAGGTGGAGGAGGAGGATAAGAAACCGGAGGTCGTCCACCCCCCGCCTCCTCGTGCTCCACCCCCAAACTCGGCCTCAAGCTCCACAAACACTCGCCGAGGGGTCACGAGACGGCACAACTGGGGTGAGGAATCCACAAGTCGGAGAGGAGGTGTGGAGGAGGTGCTCAGGCACCGCAGCCGGCCAATAATGAGCCAGAGACACTGGAGATCCTGGGTTCGAATCCGGGTCTTCAGCACACCTGGTGTGTTGAAGAGCAATCCACACATTTACCAATTAGGGTCGACTTGTCGTTGGTAATTACATTTAGTATCATTAGGCGAGTGCCAGATTTGAACTCCTGCAGTGGAGTTGAACTCCATCCCTGGAAATCCCCTGATGATGCACATTGGCGTTGTACTCGGAAGAGCAAAGCCAAACATCAACTATGAGCCGTGTCCGTCTGTAAAGGGTCAATGAGATGAGATTGCACGTGGGCCCTTTTGACGTGGGGATGTGAATGATGGCTCGCTGAGGAATGTGGAATGATTGGATATGTACGATCAGCACGGTTGGCTATATACGGTGCAAAATAATTTCAACATGCATACGAGAAGGCAGTTCTCAGATGACCCCTGCTCCCTCTCCATTGCACCTGCTCCCTCCCCGTGCCCCACAGGGTCGAAGCGCGAACGTGCGGCGGCTTCCGTGTGGGCGCGCTGCGCCAGGGAGTCGGGCGCGCTGCTCGTGCAGGAGCTGCGCGCCGACCGGGAGCTGCGCGAGCAGCAGCTCCGGCAGCTGCTCGACTTCAAGCGAGAGCAGCTGCGGGCCGAGCAGCAGCAGCGGGCGCTCGAGCTCTCGAGCTACAACGCCTCCAACGCGCAGCTCGTGTCCATCCTGGGCCAGATCGCCACGGCGCTCGGGGACGCGGCGGCGGCGGCGGTGGCCCGGGACGGCGGTGCGAGGCAGCCCCCGTAGCGGAGGGCTGCAGCCTCGCGTGATGCGCGCGTGAATACGGAACGCACGGCCACTGTGATTCGTGCGATGGCGACGGTTTGGAGGAACATCTGGCAAGAGTGAACGCAATCAGAAGGTTACCAGTGGCAGTCTCGGTTGGGGTTGAGTTTGCCCATCACACCTCGTGAATCAGTAAAATAAGTACCACTTTGTGGAAGGTCAACAACAGTGGTTGTCTTTGGAGAGACTGACCTCTGCCATAGGAATGTAGAATTCCCAGCGCTGGCTCACGGTCACCAATAGCGATGCACACCGCACAGCAGCAATATTTTGAGAAGGGAGTTTCCTATAGGACTTGAATTTGTATCGTTTTAAAAAACGTCATGTTTTACTTTGAAAACTTGAGCAGCAGCGTTATCAGGTTGACAGAGTCGATTAGGCTCTGGTAAATGTCTGCAAATCAGCACAGGATTGTTCAGACCTCAGCGGCGCGGGTGGCGGCTCTGCAGCAACTCGGCGATGTTTCACGATAAAGGCCCCGAGTCTGTTGCGTTAAAGTTCTGTGGTTGGTACGCAGACATCAGGGCAGTTTACAAGTTGTTGGTGAGAGTCTGCATCGTGTTAAATTGTGCTAGCACTTGTCCGATTAGGCTTTATTGATGATGCCAATATCAAGATTGTTTAATTTTTTACCAAATGTGCCAACAGTGATGCTGTACATGTGACATGCGCGGTTTATTAAAGAGGACTGCTCCTAACGTGATGTTGTCGTAGCCGGGGTCTTTACGTGGTCACCCCCCACGTCACGACGCCGCTCGACGCTCCGCACCACAAACCCGTGGCAGGACGCGAGGCCACGTGATGACTAATGCCACCACCGGTGTCAGCTGCCTGGCAACCCGGGAGGGGTAGAGGTGCGCCTGCGTCGTGTGGCAGTGAGCCAGAGCCACCGAGAGAGGGGCCCGTGTATGAATGGGACGATGAGTCAGAGTGCGTTTTTGACTGCATATGGGAGGCTCCCGATGACACCAGGAACTCGGCACCGGCGAATTGGCGGTCTCCGTTCGTCACTGAAGGCTGCACAACGCGCTTAGTTTTATATTTGTCCGAGCAAGTTGTGAATGAACGAAGGTGCACGAAAGCGCTTTTTTCAAGCGCTAGGGGAAGAGCAACCTCGTGTTGGGCAAGAGCGCGGTGTTGGCCACCCACCCCTCGTGTGCTGTGCTGGCCTTCTTCATAGGTGCTCACGAACAGCATTTCCCGCAACAGTCTGGAAGCAGAGGACAGGGGCAAGGAGCGGTGTCTGTCTATCTGCTACCACGCCAAAACGAGACGGGTTGGCAAGTGACCGTGCGGGTGGTGCCGCAGAGGGACGCGTGGGGGTGCCCCGAGCCCCGGCCCAGCGCGAGGCACCACGACACGCGCGTGGTGGTGGTGGCGGCAGTCGGCAGCGATGACTCCCGTGCACGACGTCTCCCGGATTGCACGACGCTCCGTCGCAATTTGTAGGTGAATGTGGAACTAGATCAAACCCACGCATCTACGAAGAGAACACTCGTTACACGTGTGCAGCGCTGTCCCCCCACTCTGCCCCCCCCACCCACTCTGCCCCCCCCACCCACTCTGCCCCCCCCACCCACTCTGCCCCCCCCACCCACTCTGCCCCCCCCCACCCACTCTGCCCCCCCCCACCCACTCTGCCACCCCCCCCACCCACTCTGCCCCCCCACCCACTCTGCCCCCCCCCCCACTCTGCCCCCCCCCCACTCTGCCCTCCCCCCTGCTGCTTGGCAGCGTCGTGGCACAGCTTGCTGGCCCTCTGGGAAACGTCCCAACATCCCGCGCGTGAATCTGCGCGAGGAATCCACGCAGAACCAACACGAAGCACGCCCGCGTGACGTAAGACTCCGTTCCGATCTCTCTCCCTGGGATTCACCCGATTCAAATCGAGGGAGGGAAATTTTGCCCCACCCTCACGGAACATCAGCAAGGTCACAGCACGAGCACGATACCCCCACCACCCCACACCCTCGTTGCTACCACTCGCGAACGGGGCCAAACCGGACTTGGCCGAGCCGGGCCGGGCTGGTCTGGAGAGCGTGGTCGCCTCGCTGCTCCAATGCCCTGTCGGGCATTGGGCAGAAACCCACGCCGACGCTAAAGTCTCTCAGTCCAGGCCCGAACTGGATAGGCTGCATTTCTCTCCACGTGTCCACAATTGTTTTGTCAACGACTGGAAAAGCTGAGTTCAACAACATACGGGAACAGCGGGGAGTCGCGTGGCGGGCCGTGTAGCCAGTCACATAGAATGCCAAGGGCTGGAATGCAAAATGTAAAATCCGATAAGCTCCAACCGCTGGAAATGAACAACGTTAATCATTGGAAAACTCACACGAAGGTGCCATTGTTTAGGAAATGGCAGAGCCCAGACGCGTGTGAACAAGTCGAGCAACCTCTGCGGCTGAATGGAATTTCCATGAAATGGTGGCAATGCCCTGGCACGCGTCGCACGAGCACGTGGCCTTCACCACTCGTTGCACTTGAACAATGAGAGGTAATGAGAGGCCAGAAACACGCAGCCAATATCCAGAGTCCACGAGGCAGGGGAACTGAGACGGCTCTCAACAACGGATTCAATTCCCCAGAGATGCAAGATGATGAATTTGTTGCCGACATCAGATGCAATGAGATAACGATATCACAACAACTGACAGCACACTGAAAGTAGAGGGGCAGGGGTATATGAAACCACAAGTATGTAGAATAAAAGAGAAAGCAGAATGAAAAGGAATGCACAAAGGCAACAAGATCTACGGCACAGAGCACTCCGCGAGAATATTGGGGAAACTCGGAGAACGCGAGAGGGAAATAACTGGAGTTAGCCACAACAGGAACGGGAGCGTGAAAGCATGAGGACGGAAGATGATCAGAGAGAGTAATAAGGTACGTTGTTATATCGCGTCGTTTATGCAAAACTGCACCTCGCCGCTTTCACGCCGCCATTGTTGATGAAATTCTCAATCATGGTCGTCTTGTGTTCTCCATTTTATTTTCTTAATCGCTTGAGAGTTGTGTTAAACCTTTGATGTAGCATGTCCGTATATTTCTCGTCTTCCTCAACATGCTTTGTTCCGCTTGCTATATAACTGGACTTTCTATGCACTATCCATTGTATCTATGTTGAACTTCTTTTGCCGTACGTAGCCAACCGTGCTCATCGGTGGTGCAAACTATGTTTGTGTGGTCAATTAGTTTACTGTAGTGTGCTACGAATAAAGGGCCATTCCCAAACATCACCTCTCCGTTTCCCTTGCATGGCAGTGTTATGATGAAATGTGTTGAGTTGTTGTAGAATGTCGGCAGTGATGGGTGGCTGTGCCTTTTTCAAGCACGCATCATCAGTGACACGGAATAAAAATATTTGGATTAGTACAATTTTATTTCTTAAAAACCGCGGAAATTATTGAGATCACAACAAACTGTTATCTTTTTCTAGCTGACGAGACAGTACAATTTCGACCCCTGCACGTCTGCTGGCGTGCATTACACAGCAGGCCTGCACCCTGCCCCAGTCACCCAGCTCGGCTCTGCCCTGCTGGTATCTGCACTCAATTCGTGTCACCTCAAATGCCAACTCAATGGCTGCGTAACAGGGCAGTATCGTCGTCACCGAGACCTGGATGCCAGTTCTGGTTTGGCTACACTGCAGAGTTGTCTTTAAAAACACACCTACCAAGCTTATACCAGGGATGCACATGATGATTTTAAATGCAAAACAATATATGCCAGGGCAGTCGGGAAGGAATACAGGATTCCCTTGCTTTATGCGGGAGTAGATGCATTCCAAAAGAGCGTACAAAGTGAAATCGCATAGTATAGACCACGCAGTCACGCAACCCATAGTGCACCGCACGACAGCTGCCTGCTGAGTAGCGTGTACAGTACCTACAATGTTGCCCCACGTCCGACTAAATAGCCGCATGCGAGTGAATTGAAACCGCATGAAGGGAATTTTAGGTAGAAATACGTTACGCGAAATCACACAAACCATACCCGCATAAAGCGAGAGAGAGACCTGTAATCACTGCATAAGCAGCAAAGATACACCGTGATGACTTGCATCCATTAATTCACTGTACTTGCGATGTTTAAAATACAGTAGATATTTCAAAGCATCAATAAAATGAACCAAAATATTCAAACATTGTGTAATGGGCCATCTTAAAATAAAATATTCTCTGCAGAATATAAGTGCACTTTAATAAACTGCTATTATAAGTTATAAACATGTGTCCAGTGTAAATCTCTCTTTGGATTAATATTCATCATAAATAGTTCAACCACAAGTGACACCAGCAAATGTTTGCAACTTCACCATGCACTCTCAAATATTCCAAACCAAATACAGAATAAAAGCAGGCTTGCCTTAATAAATTAAATCTTGACTTAAAGCTTTCATGACTGCAGTAATTTATATTCTTGGGTCTTTCGGTAAAGTCACGTAGATAGAAACATAAAAAATAAATTACGTTTCGATCGCAACACAAGCAATCGTCTTCAGGTGAAAAATACGATTGCTCATGTTGCGATCGAAACGTCGTGATTTATTACAATTATTTTTCTATCTACGCGACTTTACCGAAAGACCCAAAGAATATTAATAAATTAAGCTACGTTATCTTCAATTTCTTACAAAAGACTTTCTAAAATATATTTCTTTTCAGAATGGTGCAATAAAGACAGCAAACTTAGGAACTCAAATGACTGCTATCATTGCAAGGACTGTCAGCTTGGTGACAGCCATGGGTGTCACGCTCGGTGAGGCGCGCTGGCTGAAAACAGATTGTCCACCAAGAGACCGTGACGTTGTCAGGAATGTTGGCACTTCTGGTTCGTAACGTGTCTGAACACATAAGGCAGTTTATGGTGACATTGGCCTGGTACCCCAATACAAGTAGGGCTTAAAATATAATTATTTTATTTTGGTAAAGCAAGATTTAAAATCATATAATCATTACTTCCCCTAATTTTATCCCTAGATAGATTTTTGGAGGGAAATATATAATTTCAAGTTTTGTAAACCCACTGATTTCAAGGTCCCCTTATGGCGTGTTGGTTGGGAAGGTTGTTTGACCATACTTCACCACACTGGTGAGTGGGGATTGGTGAAGGGAGGCAAGGACTGGTTTGGAAATCACTCACCAATGTTAGTTGTGACGGGGAATTTAACTCGGGTTGCCAGGCTCATAGCGCAGTGTGCTAAGCACTGCACCACCACTGCACCCACCTCATTTTAAGCTCCAGCTGCACGCTAATATATATAACGATGCACATGCAGCCTCCCAGATACAAATTGTTAAAATGATTAAGAAATACGGGGATGAGATGATGAATTCCATTGTGGTGCGAACATCTGCCATCACACGTGGGGGGGGGGGGGGTGGGGGGTTACGATGGTCAAGCAGAGCGGGACACAAGGGACTGTGTGCACAAGCACGGGCGCTGGGGCAGAGCACCCATCGGCGTGCGTGCTGGTCAGTGCGGATTGCTGCACATGCTCGCTGCACCTGCTTGCTGCACTGCCTACACAAGTGCCTGCAGCTTATAATGCAATGCATGGGAGCTTCTGACAGTATGGAAAATACAGTATGAAGCCGAGCCTGCTTCCAAAGAATACAAAATTGTATACAAATAATGAACACCATCCAAGAGGGAGGGTTTCAAAGAGTTTTTAAAACAAAAGCATGACTTTATATAACATATGGACCCATTTCTCCAATGTGCAAAATTTTGTACAAAAGGACTCTCGCGTTCCCCAGATGCCGAAGTTACACTGTGAATGAAGAGTTGTTGTGTGCGTCAGCTTGCGTTGAGGTCGTGGCTGGGGAGGGCACGTGGACATCCTCTTCATCCCCACGGCCCTCTCCTCCCATCATCCCCCGTAGGCGTGCGTGCGTGCGGCGAGCACACCTGCGCTCACAGCTCCAGCTCCCCAGAGCGCAGGTAGCCGAGCGCTGCGGACACGTGCTGCGGCATGAAGATGAACGTGGTGTACAGCACCATGGCCATGATGATCACCAGCAGCAGGTCTGAGCGGCACGGTCAAGGGAACGTACCAACCACCACGTGGACCGCGTGCCGGCCACAGACCCCGATCACGCAAAGCGCTCGAGCACTCTGCTCGCCACCGAGCAAGAGCAGAATCACACGGCAGAAGAAAACTGCACTTCTAAGATCATTCATAACGGAGATAATTTAAACATACAGAATGGAAAAACACACCAATGGTGGCTCCACGATCAAGATAGAAACACGCATTATTCTACACTTGAGTATAAATTATGTACTCTACGTCATACTTGTGTACATTGTGTACGTTTAGGAGTTCTAAAAAGGAACACCTGTTTTGGTTTTTCGTGCAATGATATTAGGAATCTGTGAATGCAGCGAGGTACAACCCATCAGCAATGATAGCACCAATACAACACGCGGACCCTGGTGGACCGAGTGGAGTCCACTCAGCTACACGGATGCCGTGGAACGGTAAACACTAAACAATACAATCGTAGCCTGTTGATATTTTTCAAACGGAATGCAAAAGAAGGAAATTGTGAATGCAAATCTGTATGCAAATTAGACAACTGACGCCTCGAGTGGAAGATTTGCTACTATAATGCAAGGAGCAGCTACAAAGAAATATTTCACATTACTTTGTAACTCCAGTGATGAGGTTGAACGTCAAGAGACGACTCAGATGGGCACCGTTTGATCCACCATGGGCAGCAAAACGTGCTTGTTCAGAAGCAACGAAGTATTTAACAGCGATGCATTCCCAATCAGACGCTGTCATGTCATGAGTTTAACTCGTGCCACAAGCCACGCGGTTAGCTTGCCAAGGGAGGTGCTGAGAACGGCTTCTGATCCGCACGCCCCTGCCAAAGGACCTCGCGTAATTTATTCACTCAGCTTCGGTGAGAAACAGAAAGCCTCCTCGACATCTTACTCCTGCAGAACGTGATTTTTATGGACAGGGTGGAGCACCACGTGGCTTCCCTTTGGTCACAGTGACAGAGGCATCACGTGCGACTAATCTTATTATCCTCAATTCAATTTACCCGCAATTGTCTCATCCTGCTAAGGCTGCACTTGCCATGCAGCCTCCCAGACGCGTCGTCCACAGCGGCGATAAGGAAGCCACCTCTCTCACGACTCGCGGAAGAGAGTGCGGGCCAACAAAGCAAGACCCAAGCTCAGGTGACATTACCCAAGAACAGGTTGGGTCACCCCCCCCCCCCTCTCATGGCGGGGATGCCCCAATGCAGTCAGAACCAGCACTCAGCACACCCAGCCCGCTCTCACAGCAGAATCATCACTCGCCACAAATATTGACTTACATCGCTCCCACCACAAACCTATGGTGAACCATAGACCAAAACTCCCTTCTTTATAGCCTTAACACACTGTTGGGACAAGTGCTGTTAGCGAGCACCTATGAAGGACGGCATGGTACATGATGGGGGGGATGTTGTGGCCAGCACCGCGCTCGACCGCCTTTGTCTCGTCACACCAGGTACTCATTTGAGGCTGAGTCGACCGAGGGGAGAGGCCCAAGACTGGTTCAAATAATCGTCACTGGTGTTGGCCGTGATTGTAAATGGACCTCGAGTGTTAAGGGTTCGTCGCGCAGCGAGCGAACCACCACACGACCGATCCTGCTAATCCCATAATAACCATCACCATCACAACCACCACACCCCGATCCTACACTCAATCACTTAACACAGCACTCATCACTCTCCACAATAATCACAGTCACTTTATCACCACTGCACAGGCTGTGCGGCACGAGCTTCAGGACATCGTCACGGCTCTTGGCGTGTGCCTCACGCTCCCCACTCCTCCTCCTCCTCAGCACCACCACCACCACCAGACCTCACGGACTTCAAACGACGTCCATTTGAGGCCCCTGAGGGCCGAGGCGAGAGCAAGAGACACAGCGAGCAGTGTGACTGTGGCCATGCTGCCCACACTGTGCATCGTAGGGTAACCCCACAGACAGAGATGCGTACACGCGGACACCCGCAGAGATATTGGACATTAAAGACAAGCAACAGTAGCGCAGTGCAACCCAAACTCAAGTCCGTGTGGGCAAACACTGCAGGCCGCACCTCCGATTAGCACGGCTGGCTACAGCGCACGCTGCGACTTTCACGACGTAGACACACAACGAGGGGGGGGGACAGAAGGACGACACGAACTCTCTCCCTGCTGAAGCCCTCCCGTCGTGGGCAGCAGCAGCGTACCTCGACATCGCAATCGGAGCCCTTGCCCGCAGCGCTGCCGTGGCTCTCGCAGTGCTGCTGCTGCTATTACACGCGGGGACAGAGCCCTGTGGAACCCTCGCGGGCGTGAGGGCGAGTCGAGTTCAGAGTGTACTTCAGTGTGTACTTCAGTTTACTAGCAGAGCGCACAGCGCCAACGACTGCTCGCACCCAACACCTCCCCGCGCCCACGGCCCAGCAAGCCAGACTCGCGCTGTCCTCTCTCTCTCTCACGCATTCATTCGCAGTGTCCTCAACTTAACAGCTCAGCCAGCAGAGTCGCGTGTGGATGGTGAGAGCAGAGAGTGGGAGCGAGAGGCGACTCGAGCGAGAGGCGACTCGAGCGAAGAGAGTGACGAGAGCAAGGCGAGGGTGCATGGAGGGCGCGAGTCGGAAGTGGGGAACCAGTGAGCAGGGAGAGGGGCACGAGGAAGGAGCCGTGAGAGCGCCGCGCGGTCGAGGGAGCTGGGGGGGGTCCCGATGTCCGCAGCGGGAGGATACTGAAGGCGGCGCGCTCCCAGGGCTCGAGCATGTAGAGCGCCGTGACGAGCAGGTACTGCGTGTAGAGCGCAGAGAGGCGCCGCGAGCCCGCCATGCCGAGCGACTCCGCGTGTCGCGCCCCGTGCGTGGCGCGCGCCGCTTCCTGTCAGCCCGACGGGAGGGGGCGGGACACCGGGGGGGGGGCACCGGGGGGGGCGGGGACACGACTCGGGGACCCCGCCCCGCCAGGTGCAGCGCGCGCGCGCCGCGGGGGGTCACGTGGTGACCACGTGCGCAAGGACGCGCGTCGTCGCCGCAGCAACCGGGGTTGTTTACTTTTCCTGGAACGGCGGTCGCCGTGGTAACGAGGGTCAAAAGCGGCGGCATCAGCAGCCGGGACGAGCGGCCAACACGTGAATGAGTTCGCGTTCGGATTTTAAACATTAGTTGCTGCCATGGTGACACGCGGATGCGCCTTCGCAATGTTTCAGCTCAGCATGTTATTTTACGACCACGTGACAGCCCGGACACGTTCTGTCCCGTGATGGTGAAGCGGCGGGGTGGGGTGGGGTGGGGGGCAGGCGGCAAGTCGCGGTGACCCCGAGGCGGCTGCATCTCCACCCCCCCCGTCACGCGGCCTCGTGACTCCCGCCTCGCTCGTGCGTCACGGGGACGTCACGTGACTCCGCCCCGCGCGTCATATCACGCCACCGACGTCACGTGACCACAGCCTCGCGCGCGTCACATGGCTCGTGATTGACACGCGTCGCCGTGGGGGGGGGGGTGGAGGGTGGGGAAGAACCGACAGCAGCAGCCAATCACCGATAAGAACACGACTCGAGGGGCGGGGCGTGAGCGGGGCCTGCCCTTGTATGGACACGGGGCCTGAGGAGAGGCCGAGACGGGGCGCCGCGCTTCCGGGGCTGCTCTGGGCCAGGTGCGTTCGGCGGCGCTCTGTTTACCTGCAGCCCGCCGCAGAGACCCGCAACCACCACCACCACCGGTCTCTGTCTGCTGCACCCGAATGCCATTGGGCCACACGAGAGAGACTGCACGCGCTGCACCCACGCTATCGGAGAGGAACTTCTCCCCTTGTAGGTTCCATACAATCTGCTCGCATTGTCACACGCGGTGTGTCTTTAAGTCTAATTGTATCTCAGTCATCCATTATTTGAAAGATGTAATCGTATAGACAAGAGTTTTTCTCCCCTGAGAACGCCGATAATCACACATGAAATGTATTAATTGTGGGGAACGGTGACGCAGTGGTTGGTGCAATGTGGTATCTGCCAGTGAGCCGTGTCCGACGATTGTCCGTGGCTACGCCAGTGGCAGTGAGACCTGAACCGGCCCTGGGCACCCTCTTTACTGGGCCGCACTGACGGGCATGGTGAAGTATGGTCAAATAGCCACGTGACATGGGGAGGTCGAGATCCAGCAGTGGAGTGATACAAGGGTGGTAAGTTACGCTCAGTTATGTTTTGCGGAACGACTTATTGCGTCATGTCAGCCATATATCGAATGGCCTTCCCGTACGATTGGGCACTTCAGAGTGGAGTACGCTGACTGGCCTCGGGGGGCACGGGGAGTATCGTGTTCCCTGTGTGTCGTCCACCTCCCCGGGGTGACACGAGGCCGTGTCACTGTGTCCCATCCGCGTGTACGCGGCGCCACAGGATGGGCCGCCTCGACGGGAAGGTGGTGGTCCTCTCCGCCGCGGGACAGGGCATCGGCAGGGCCTGCGCCATCGTGAGTGCCGCCCCGGCAGACGCGCGTGCGGTGGAGGCGCATTCAATGGACCCCACCCACTCACCACTCACTCCCCACTCACTCACCACTTACTCCCCACTCCCCACTCACTCACCACTCACTCCCCACTCACCACTCACTCCCCACCCACTCACCACTCACTCACCACTCACTCCCCACCCACTCACCACTCACTCCCCACTCACTCACCACTCACTCCCCACTCACCACTAACTCCCCACCCACTCACCACTCACTCACTCCCCACTCACCACTCACTCCCCACTCACCACTCACTCCCCACCCACTCACCACTCACTCCCCACTCCCCACTCACTCACCACTCACTCCCCACTCACCACTCACTCACCACTCACTCCCCACTCACCACTCACTCCCCACTCACCACTCACTCCCCACCCACTCACCACTCACTCCCCACTCCCCACTCACTCACCACTCACTCCCCACTCACCACTCACTCACCACTCACTCCCCACTCACTCCCCACTCACTCCCCACTCACTCCCCACTCACTCACTCACCACTCACTCACCACTCACTCCCCACTCACCACTCACTCACCACCCACTCCCCACTCACCACCCACTCCCCACTCACTCACCACTCACTCCCCACTCTCACTCACCACTCTCTCCCCACTCACTCACCACTCTCTCCCCACCCACTACCCACTCACTCCCCACCCACTCCCCACTCACTCCCCACTCTCTCCCCACCCACTCCCTCACTCCCCACTCCCCACCCACTCCCCACTCTCTCCCCACTCACTCCCCACCCACTCCCCACTCACTCCCCACCCACTCCCCACTCTCTCCCCACTCTCTCCCCACCCACTCCCTCACTCCCCACTCTCTCCCCACTCACTCCCCACTCTCGGGTCCCCATCGCACCCTCGACCACATCCAGCGCCGTCCGTTGGGGAGTGCGGGGCCGTGGGAAATCCCACTGTGTGGGCCCCCCGACGCCTTCACACTAAATCGGAAGTATTACATCTGGCACTGTGACGTCGAAGCGCCCCCCCCCCCCCCCTACAAGAGCGCGGGCCCGGGGCGATTGCTGTAGCCTAGGGACGGCTCTGACCAAATATTCACTTCGTTGCTCGTCAATCTAATCTTGTCTCTCACCTCCTGCCTCCTCCACCAACCTCAAGAGTGCTGACCCTACACAAGGGCCCTGGTTATTGCAGTTGACAGTTTTTACAGTTTTAAGATTCCGTCTTGCTCCGACGGCAAAACCCGCAGATTGCAGATGCTGGTTTACCTTGCAAGTCCGGTTGCAACTCATTGTTATCCTCTTAATAGGATGGGCATCGTTGTGCTTTTTGGAGCTTATGCGGCCAATCTACTAATGCACACACCACTGCATATGGCCGCTTCCCTCACCGCTTGCAAAAACACCACAGGCATTTGCGAAAGAAGGGGCCAAGGTGATTGCCACAGACATCAATGGGGAAGCCCTGAAGGAGTTGGAGCAAATTCCAGGTACGCAATCACATGCACAAATTGTAGACTTGTCACTTTGAGGGTCATAAATAAACACGGAGGTGCCAAGTTTTTTTTTTTTACGCTGTCTTCATACCGTACGTGGACTTAGGTGTGCACGGACAGCCTTTAGTCAGTCCACTGCGGGCTGGGGGACTGTCCGCACTCTGTGGCTCGTGGGAATTGTTTGACGATACTTTATCCTTCACGTTCGTATAGGTGGGGAGCATCGGCACGGAGTACAGTCAAATATGATATTGCTGTATTGCCTTCTGCTGGCCACCTATTATGCCCGGTGACCCCCATCCCAGTACTATGCAGGTCCAGTCCTATTTCTGAGATCCGATGAGATACAGGTACATTCCAGGTGATTTGATTAAAGCAGATACTTGGATCATCTTGTTTAATGAGTAAAATTACCATTCCTTCGTACGTGCATAACCACACACAGAAACCAGTGATTCAAAGTGCCGTCTTCTTGCTTGTGTTGGTGGTGAGCGGTGCTCAACTCTGCACCTGAGCCACGGGTGGAAATTACACGTCCTACTGAGCCATTCTCTCCACAGGATAACCACTGTTCACTTGCTACAAAGGGGTACTTTATGGGATTCTCCCCCCTTTCCCCAGGCCACACTGACCAGCATGGTGAAGTATGGTCAGACGATCCCCTTGGCTGGCACTGTATGGAGAGTTATTTGTAAAGTAATATAAATTAGATGGATAATGCATTGTACCTCTTTGCGTTGGAATATGGCGAAGTGCAGGCATAGAAGTTGGAGTCCTGAATGTGACGAGCAAGGATCAGATCGAGGCTCTTGCTGCCAAGATTGACAAAGTGGACGTCTTGTTCAACTGTGCAGGGTACTGACAATGCAAGAATGAGCCCGTATCGTCGTGCATACGTCACACTCTAACTGGACCTTCACTGGGCATCCCAAGAACGTTCTAATATAAACCAGACGACACTGATTCCCAATATATTCATCAACACGAGGCTTGCACTTAATTTGTGTTTGTCTCTAATAAAACCTCATATCAACTCAGTAATAGTTAAAATTGTCGAAATGTCATTTGATATAGATTTTTACAAAAGCAGTCGGATTGCGCCTTATAAACCATACCGAGACAAAATGTGTCCCCTGCTCTCTGGACTGATTTAAAATAAGTCTCATCAGAATCGTGGTGAAATAGATCAATGTCGATTACTTGCTTACGCACAATCTCGCACTGGCAACATAAAACTATTGGACAATGTCTTACAGTTGTCTGCCCAATTGGGCGGCACTCGTCTGCGATGGCACCTTGAATCAGTGGTGGAGATTCGGCGTGACCCAAGACGACCTCCGCTGACTTCCAAAAAAGTGGCACTTATTTCATTGACCAGATAAGCGTCCCTGAAAGCCGTGGCTACGATGTGAACTCTCGCAGCCTTCCGATTGCGAGCCGGGTGCAGCATGACCACATCGTCCTTGGCCGACTTGTAAACCATTCATCTACACGCAACCATTCCACTCTTAACACCCTGGAGCACACGCAGTTTGATTAGGTGCTCATTTATTATTGTACTCTGCACAGGTTTGTCCACCATGGAACTATTTTGGACTGCGAGGACAACGACTGGGATTTCACCATGAACCTCAACGTTAAGGGGATTTACTACATGATCCGTGCGTTCCTACCCAAGGTACCCTGAACATTGAACGTGGATGTGAGCTGTTTACCCAGATGTGTTCACTGGTGCCTTGACCAACATTGGTGATTGGAAATCCTGACAATGAACTAAATATGAAAGTCGAAACTCAGGTTCTAATCGAATAGGACACCAAGAATCTCGAGATGGCTGGTTGGTGTGATGAGGCACTCGGCTATTGCGAGGTCAGGGGTATAGGGCATACGGAGAGTCTGTCAGCTGACGAATATCATGGCCTCCGGTTATGGATTCAACAATCGACCAATTTCCCAGAACCCATGTTGGTTCCTTTCATGCAGATGCTGGCTCAGAAGTCGGGCTCCATCATCAACATGGCATCTGTGGCATCCAGCATCAAAGGTGAGAATAAATGACCGAGACTTATTCATGTCAATTTGTTTCCTGTGCTATATTGTTATTTGTGGAATTGGGTAAGGTATCCCATTTAAATTTACACTTCACTGAATTGTCTAAAAAGTGGGCCAGTGTGGAGCAGTGCCTTGCTATTGATAGGAACCTCTGGTTATGGGTGGCGGTGGATCTTCTCAAGGTTGCTGGCTGCTTGGTGTTCAACTCGCCCTTGTCTGTGTGCTCGCAGGCGTGGCCAACCGCTGTGTGTACAGCACCTCGAAGGCGGCCATCATAGGACTCACAAAATCTGTGGCTGCGGACTTTTTAACGGAAGGCATTCGCTGCAATGCTGTCTGTCCTGGTGAGTGAAGTTCGTTCTGAACAGCGTTCTAATCCCTGCGTTCACAAGACCAGGCCATTTCTTCAGGCCCCCTTGAGGACCAGTTAGGCCTTTGCCTGGATCTTGCGAGTCTTTTTACTTCTATCAAGGCCTTGCTGTCAAAGTAATTCTAAATGTCCTCACTTCAATCAGGCTAGAGCTCCATATGACAGGGTTCACGCTCACCTTCCCTTCGTGCTGCCTCAATGCTGTTGTCCCGGAGTCTTGTGTAAGACACAATCGTCAGTGTTCGAGTCGACCGATCTTGTCAGAAAAGTGACATAGCCACACTTGTGAAATAACAGCTGAATTGGAAGATGCCGTTCCGCTTGAGTCTTGTGATGGGATTGAGTGACACGCGTTGTCGGGTTGTTCTCTTGCAGGCACGGTGGACACTCCGTCACTGCAAGAGCGCATCAATGCCCAGCCTGACCCAGAAAAGGTAGAAACTCAGCTGTGTTTAAGTGTTACCGAGTGACACTCTTGACACTTAGGTGGAGAGACACACTTGCGCTGTCGAGTACATCGGTACCACCAGGGGAATGGCAGAGCACCTCCAGTGAATCTCAATCTCACAATCGAAATTGGGTTTGCTTTTCTGCATCCTTCACAAATAGGATGAAATCTGCATTAGTAAACAAGATTTATTTATTTCAGAATAAGAATGATTTGTGATTGTGCTCAATGTATTGCGTTCTCTTGTCACGAGTTTGTCTCGCAGCCAGAAAGTGCATGGCCATGACTCAAGGACCATTGTCTCCTGCACCCTGAAGCCATAAAACCATGCTTATGACAAGCGTTATGCCTCATTTTGTGCTAATCTGAATTCCTTAATTTTATTTCATCACTAATTTGTATAATCAAAGACCAACGATGTTTAATGGTAGCCTGTCGCATACTTGGTGATATGAAGGCTCTTGAGAATGAGTTGGTTTATACGTATAAAGTATATTCACCAGAATTAAAAGCTTTATGATCACAAAATGGCCTTTGTACCTGTGCTTTGGAGAGTTGTGAAGGGAAACGTCTCTGCCTCGTGGCTCGACGTTGACCACATGATTGAGTTGAAGTTGAGAGACACAGAGACCTGGAGTGAGTCCGTGCCGTGTTGTTGGATGCGATGCAGGCGAGGCAGGACTTCATGGCGAGGCAGAAGAGCGGACGGCTCGCCAAGCCAGAGGAGGTGGCTCACCTCTGTGTCTATTTGGCTTCTGACGAGGTACGCTCAAGCGAGAGTGTAACTCAAAGGTATATCCAATGTGATCAATTATACAATCACTTTTCAACGCAGTCGAATAAAATACCTTGGCCATTAAATATTCCCCTTGCTTTAAATCACTAACAGCAATGCCAATGTATCGTCATCAGTGGCTGTGATATATTTGGGTATTTCATGCCTTTGCCAGCATATTGTGTGAAAAACTGCTTATGTTATAACATTCCCCGTGCTATATCACTGCCTGTCAGAATGTTAGAACACTGATTTTGTGCAAAAAGTAAAATTTTACAGAGCGTTGGTGAAATGTCATTCAGAAAACTACTTTTGAAAAATCTGGTGCACTTCCTCGTGCACCACCCAGCTTTTGGGCCCTCCCCCAATCCTGAGCCTGAACGAGAAGGCCTCCTGTAGTGGAGACTTCGTCTTCCAGGGACGTTCTCCAACGCAGGGTGGTCCCACTGCTCACTGTAAAAGTATACATGGGAGGCTGTCATGTGGCATGACACAGATAAGCGCAATTCAACGTAATTGGCTGATGAAGCGCAAACATAATTATTCCTGCACGCACGAGTGCCACCAGGAAATGGGATGTCCTGGGCACACCCAACAGTATCTACCCCTGCGTGGGTTTAGGCCTGCATTACCAAAGTACGGATTATGTTTAATTATGCATATTTCATTTTTTGCTGCAGTCTGCCTACGTTACTGGGAATGAGATGGTGATTGATGGGGGATGGAGCCTGTGAAGAAGATTAACATTTGCCTTACATAATCAGATTTTCATTGCAAGCATATTTTAAATTTGTAGTGCAATTATATCCCCAATGTAATGACACAAGTTATGATCATTTCTGCAATGTAATTAAAGCAATCTGCATATATTGCCTCTTGTCATGCTTGGTTTCAGAGTCGATGCCATGGCCGATCTTCTGACACTGCACAGCACTTGCGCCTATTTGTCACACAGTGAAGAGACACAGGGGTATTAGCAGTGATGGAGACGGAGTTGTTGGCACATTGCCATTTCAGGAAGATCATTGTGAAGGTCATGAGGACCATTGTGAATGCACATGAGCTGGTGTGGGGGTGTTGCATACAGATGAGAAGGTCCACGAGAGTGACTGAGATGCCCTTTTGTTGAGGTCTGGAGGCCTGGGAAGGAGGTCAGGAATGATTGAGTTTAGAAGGGCCAGGGCAGGAGTCGGATCTTCGTAAAGTTTTGTTTGAAAACATTTATAAATTGAATACACGGTTTTGTTACTCTATATACATGGAACTGGAAAATTAAAATCGCTTGTGAACAAAATAACTGCAGTCTCGTATCGCCCTGCCGTGGTGGCAGCAGCCACACAGCCAGAATTAAATCCTCACGTCGGTCTCGTTGTAGATGAGACAAATTTGGGATTAAAAAAATATTGCTTTTCACACGACCCGTGGATTTAAGATTAGCATGAGAACACTGTGTCTACCCGAGTAGCCCTGCCCTGAGCCTGTAATGAAAAAGAGAAAGATGTGTACAACCCTGACACCAGGCTGGAGTCTTCACTCCCCAGGGCTCTCCTTGTTCACACAACTGTGAAATAGTTTTGTTAAATATTAGGTTACTAATTTCCTCATTTCATTTCAAAGCTGTGGGCGACCAATCTGAAGTAATTGAGGGACGCTGCAGGCCGGTTTCAGTGAGGCGTTGAATCGGACTGCCGATGGGAAACATGGCAACACCCACAGGTGCATCAAGCTGCAGGCCATGCCAGGGTTGAGATGGCAGGAACGGCCGATCCTGTGTCCATCCCTCTCCCGCAAGCCGTGGGTAAGGTTGAACTTGTTCACTCCGTAAGCAAACCGCGTAGCCGCTTGTGTTGTCGGGTCGTGGGCATTCAGAGCACGTAGTTGCAGGCCGGCGTCTGTGGCTCCTATGACACCGTTTAGGGACGACAGCCAACTAATGATGCATAACCACACGATGCTTCATTATCTATACGCCAAGTTTTTTATTATGGTTGGATCTAGTAACCACACATGTTATATAAACGCCAAACCACATACTGTAAAATTCGAATTTAGCAAAACGGTGCACTTATATGTACACAAATAACACGTCCCTAATGTAAAACCATAAAATTCTGGTTATATTGCAGCAACTGTATAAACTGCAACAATGGCAGCACGTTTCTTGCACGAGTATTTGCTGCATCAAACTTCATTCTACTGCCAAACAGACCATTACAGACACGTTGCCCATCTGCTTGGTCCCACTGTGGAATGGTCGTTATAAAGTTACATGCAGTTGGTACCGTTGCTGAAGGACTGCAGGTCCCAGGGGCGCACGAGGACGAGTTCCTGTGCACTCGCTTTGTCCCGACAGCTCTCACCAGCACAAAACTGCGACTTCTCTTTCATAGAAGACGAGTGGGTGGGAATACTTAAGTTTCAGTTTTTTTCATCCCGTGACAAAATGTGGTTCACACATTAATAACATCAAGTGCTTCTGGTTGTCACCATAATCATCACGGTCTCAAGTACTCCCAGAAGGCTATGCAGCCGATAGGTTGTGTAAAAACTACTTGTGTGTATTTTACGTAGAGACACGTGGGAGGAGGCGTTATTGTATTAACGTTCTCCACAACGGCGCTGTGTTTTGTAACCCGTCTCAGCTTGCTTTAGAAGAGTGGAACGCCATAAAAAGTGCTGCTGGAGCAGAGTTCCACCCAGCCTGTGTGGGGCAAACACCTTAACTACAGATGTTGTGCGTCTCCGACCCGTGCGTGGTGTTCCTTGTGAAGCTGCAAACCGACCCTGTGTCACGCGGGCTCCCGAGGGGTCCCTCCCTCCTTCGTGAGGACCGCTCTTAGTGCAGAATGACCACCACTCGCAGTCAATTCCCATGGTAGGGTCACGGAACCCACAATTCACGAGTTTTAGAGTCTTACACACGAGATTATTTGTACCGACTCTACGAGCATTGTTAAAATGTAAAAGGCTTCACCTGAACACAAATACATAGATGCATCAATAGCATCTAGTCGCATAAACAAAATAGTTTGCTCAGATTGGAATAAATAAGCATTCTTTCATTCGCTCCCAGAGCATCACGATATTAAATAAATAAACTATAAACCTCCTACATTTAATGCTCGCAGCAACTCATTTGACTGTCTGCTGGTGCGTCTTCTGGTGAGTCTTCAAATGGCAAAACTGGGAAAAGCCTTTCCCACACTCTTCGCACACATAGGGCTTCTCTCCAGTGTGTGTCCTCTGATGCATCTTTAAGTTGGAAATAACCTGGAAAGCTTTCCCACACTCCTGGCACACGAATGGCCTCTCGCCGGTGTGCGTCCTCTGATGAGTTTTCAGGGTGGAGATGCGAGAAAACCCCTTTCCGCACTCCTCGCACATGTACGGCCTCTCTCCCGTGTGGATCATCTGGTGGCTCTGGAGGTGGGAGATCCTGGAGAACGCCTTTCCGCATTCCTTGCACACGTACGGCCTCTCTCCAGTGTGCGTCTTCTGATGCATCTTCAGGTTGGACATCTTGGTGAAGCCTTTTCCACACTCCTCGCACACGTACGGTTTCCCTGGAGCGCAGCCATGCGGGAATGGGGTTAGCATTCGGCACGATTAAACAAAGTAGAGTACGGTTTGTTACGTCATCCTTTCAAAAGTACACACACATCCCTTACAATAAATCCACAGCCATAATCTATCCACTGCTGAATGAAGCCCTTCCCACATCACCATCCCCCCTTACAATCCTGCAATACCACAATCCAAGTTGATCCTGAACTTCCCTCCCTCCACATCACCTGGGATATCCTGCCATGTCGTCTATGATTATTCGTTTTCTCCCTCCCGTCGCACGGCATGAACTGAAATGTGGATATTCCAGTAAATTCAGCTGTTCGTGTCTCTGGCAAAACACTGATGAGACGCCACATTTTTGACACCGATTTAAATCCCAGGTGCAGTGAAGCTGTGTTCATCCTAAGGCCCACAACCAGTGCTCTCAAATCCCCAGAAAAAGGTCTCATCACCTCATTATTTCCTACAGCTATGACTAGTTGATGTTTGTTAAACTTCTTTCGCACTGTACATAGCCAAACGTGTTAATCTGGAGGTGCGGAGAAAGGACTACAAACTAAAGACAAAGCAGTTTGACTCTCGCAAGCGCACTGCCTCTCAATCACCAAGGCCTTGTGGAATTCGTCAAAGTAAAGAGCCGCCTGATACCAATCCCACACGCATGGGATTGGTAGCAAGGTGCATTCATGAGTTTGGGAGATAAAATTGCAAATTATCTGAAAAACTGTAATCAATTCAAACTATCAAATATCAAAGGCAGCCCATGCAACATGAGTACTATCTCACCTGTAAAGCCAGTTTCTGTCTTAACCTCCACTTCTTTCCACCTGTTGTGGGTAGTCTTCCTTCTCTTCTGTCTGATGAAATTGTCTTTCTGGAAGCCAGTAGCATCTGTCATAGAAGAGGGTTGACATGAAATTAATACATGAACCATTATTGAACGCCACACAAATTACCATCACGAATGTCTTAACGAGGCCTCCTGCTCTTCTCATTACATCTCCCACTTGGCAAATTAATCTCTGGTTTTAATGTCGACCATCACGTCGATGCCGAGGACACGCAACGCTGCATCACCACTGACGCCATAAACCCCGCCTCTGTCCACTCTCATCCGGCCTTGATGTGGTCTCGGAATGGTTGTAACTTCCTCCAGCTAAATGTGGCCAACATTCCACTCATGGTAAAAACTCCAAATTGAGCCTGTACATCCTAAACTCTGACACGACGCTGGAAAAGCACTGCAAACATGGAGTGGTCATTGACCCCGAGCTCTCTCATTCTCTTCCCACACACCCCAACCCTGTGCAACATCTCCTACAATGAAGGCACGGACCCTTGTCCGTGCCCGACCCTTGTCCGTGCCTTCAGCGCGGTCTCACTCGACTCCTGCAACTCTCTGCTCTACTGCCTCCCCAAATCCCTTGAGACAACTCAAAAATGCCACTGGCAGACTTTTCACCTGCACCTGTAAACGAGACCACATTACCCCAATACTCCGATCCTTCCACTGGATCCCAATTCGAAGGATCGCACTCGCCGTGTTCGAAGTCATCCATGGGCTCGTCGCTGCCTACCTCTCCCTCTCATCTCATTCTATCCCGCCCTCGCCACCACAGATGCTCCACTCCAGCAACCAAGGACTTCTGCTGAAGCCCCAATGCAAGGTGAAAACACGACAGGCCTTACATTAACACTCGTTTACGTTGCTCACATGTTGACATTGCCAACTCCAAAAGCAGATTTTTCACAGATTTGGTGAAAAATGTGTTGAAAGTCAACATAGAAACATGTAAAAAAATCAACAATCTAAATTGTTTCCAATGTGAGACAAGTAGGGTTTGCTCCGAGTCCTTCCCTTGTAGTGGAAACCACGACATTTGGTGAGAGTAGGGGAGGTGAACACCCCATCCTCCGTGAGTGGGGTATGCGGCATGGTTGTGTGGCAAGCCTTCTGAGTCACCATGCTTGTGCATTAACAATGCACCACAAGCAAAGCCCTGCGCAACGGGGAAAGTGTCGAGCTATGAAAATGACACAGTTGTGAAGTTGCTGGCACAATGGGATGACACTTCACAATCCACGCCCCCTACTGGCAGGCCGATTGCAGGCCAGGTGCTAAATCACCTTGTGCCCACAGTGACAGCTGCAGCTGAGGTGCCCTTTAAAATGTGTCGAGATGGGAAATGAAAGTCGCTTACTCCACCAGCGTAAAGGAGGGCGGCTGTATCACTTGCGCGCGCATGATGAAGGCAATCATCATCACTACCCCCACTGCCACTCTTACCTGAAAAACTTGCTTCAGCTTTCACGGAAACTCCCTGCCACCGCTCGTGCATAGCTCTTCTTCTTTTCTTTCTAACAAAATCGTCTTTAGAAATTCCAACATAGCCATCTGTTATAAAAGAGTGCATCATCAAATGCAATGAAAGAGCATGTGTTCATCAACATCACGCAAGACATTTGTTAGTAAGTTGGTGTGAGTTTGCACGACTCTGGGAGCCGACCTGGAGGCTGACTCCACTCCTCTTCCACTTCCGGGACTGACGGCTGCCATTCGGAACATTTAAACCTCGCAACTGTTTCTGCGAAAGAGAAAAAGAGAAACAATGGAACAATTGTGCTCAGCACGTCCTGCAGCAGGCAGCCAGACACTGGCTGAGTAGAGACCACACACAACCACCCTTGAAAGTTACTCCCAACGAAGTTAACATGTTTGTAAAAACTTTCAGAGTCTGAGAGTCCAAAAGAAAATGACCCAAGGACACACATGTCCAATGTTATTATAGTTCCAATGAATATAAAAATATACCCCATTTTTTGTTGCCAGCTGATTAGTAATAAGTGCATGACCAGCCATTTATGTTTTTTCATTATGTCCTGTGGACCATCTCCTGACAAGACAAGGGTGTCTCAGCAGATGAGGCGATTGGTCCCAAGAAGAGGCATGAAATGCCTGAGCGTGTTTTCCAAAACCAGGTTTAACATCAAACCGTGCCACAGGTCTCATGTGACACTGCTTCACCTTTGCACTACCACAGTAAACAATCGAGCAGTGCTGCCATTCCCTCGGCTTTCACAAGATCACGGTCTTTGTGACCTTTACAACCCCCAATCACCTACATTCGCGGCTCCCTCGTACGGAGATTTTAAAAATCACCCAAGACTGCCATATCTTTCTCGTTGCTATGGATGAGCAATAATACAAAGTGGAACTGCGTGTTGCAGTGTTCATACGCAGCACGTGCCACCAAGCAGCACAACTAACATCACATCAGTGATGGCACTAATGGCAAAGCTACCCGTAAATATTACATGTATTTTTTATCAAGATTGTATCGAAATCACTAAACGCCTAAATCAACTGTAAGTTTATGTAGGAAACCATTTACGGTATGAAAAGCCGTGACGACGTGGTGCCCTTGAGCTATAGACAGACACGCGGGTACTTGTGTATCCCACGTGTGTACACTTTGGCCAATGTGGTGATGCCAAGTGAATGAAGTGGCACAACTGCTCCTACAACAATCAGTAAAGGCAGCAGCAGCTGCAGGACATTAGGACAAAGGACTCGCCAAGTTAAATGAAAGCAAACGTAAAAATCAGCAGTCTTAAGTTTTCCTGAAGGCCAATAACAAGACGCGTGGGGGGCATGGGATCAACGCGAAGAGCTGCGGAAACTGACTTGAGTATCCGTCCGTGTCGGGTGGCTCTCTGAGCTGGAGGTCTTGGTGTTGATTTCTCTCGGGATCATCAGTCCTCGGAGCCCAGCCTTGGGCCTCTCCGCTCGCCGCCCCCTCTATGGAGCACAGCTTCTGCACGGACAGCGCGAGCTCGTTACTCAGCCTGCCCAGCAGCGATACGAGCACGGCGAGCAGGCTGCCCAGCGCCGGATCCGTCTTCCCCGGCGACGCGCGCGCGGCCTGGGCGAGCTGCTGCAGCGTGGCGTGAAACTGCGAGGGCGGGGGCTCGCACGCCGGGCCCAGCGGCTCCACCGCGACCCCATGGCCATCGCCGCCGGCCCCGTGGCCATCGCCGGCCCCCTGGCGCTCGCGCGGCTCGGAGACCGCGGCCTCCTCCTCGGCGGTCACGCCCTGCGCCTTGAGCCACGCGGGGAAGTCCGGGTTCGGCTCCACCAGCGCCCCGCCGTGATTGCCTGCCACGACAAACACGACACCAAGAGGCGCTCATAACGGGGCGGCCGGTAGAGCGGCCGTGACCTAGCCGCCGTGTGTATTTTTAAGTGATGTCCCATTGTACGTACGGGTTCTGTCCCACATGCAAAACACTCACCGAGTGCCCAAACACCCCAATCTAGAACCCTCTTTAAATTTGTCTTGAGACTTGGCGAACCTTTCCAGGGTAAATTAACTTACACAAAATACAGCTCGTTGTCAATGCACTGGTGGGTGAAGGCCTCCCCTCCCCAGTGTCGGGATGAGGCTTGTTTGGACATTACTTCACCACGCTGTTGAGTGCAGGCTGGTATAGAGGGACCCCAGGACCAGGTACATATACAATTGTTTATACACTGATTAAGTTAAATTGCTTGAATTCTCACTGCTAAGCATCTGTACAACTTGGTCTGTTTTCTGCACTTGACAGAGTTTATTCCCAGTCACTCTTTTTTTTGGAGAAAAGAGCAAAACAATCGTAGTTTATACTCTTTGGTTCTTTCGGTAAAGTCACGTAGGTAGAAAAATAAAATAATAATAAATATATCACGACGTTTCCATCGCAACACAAGCGGTGTTACACATAGACATGACATTAACTTGCTAATCCCCCTAATATCTCTGCCTAATTCATGATTTGTGTTGTGATCAATCTGGAAGTGATCTGGCTGAGCCGATTTGAGCTGCAGGGAATATAATAGTAATTTTTTTGTTCTGATTGCGCTACTTTATTGTTGTACTCTGTTTGGTGTTGGCTTTTGTCACTTTGGTGACCCAGGTCACTCTTGCAAATGAGACTCCTATCCTGGGTCTCTTGACTGCTCACCTGGTGACACAAAATCAATGTGGAACTTGATCCCCTGCTCCTTCACCTCCCCAGCCGGTGACCTGCCTCTGCAACCAGAGCTGCTGGACTGGGGGGCATCCAATAGTATTTAAATATCGCATGTTTGCCAGATGCACAAACATATTTCACAATAGGATTCCAACCAAAAGCTATTTACATCATCAGTTATTTTGCATCAAGTTGGCAAATGACTTGGTTAGTGTAGTTTATCAATGTTATTTATATGCTCGACAATGACACCAATGATGCCAATGATGCACTTGATTTACGTAAATTCATCAACACTTTCCAGGACACGCCTTATTGGTGATCGTCGGTCACCTTCGTCCGTAGAGCCCTTGGGAGTGACGGCAGCAGTGGCACAGGACTCCGCACAGAGATCAATGGTGCCCAGCTTCTGTGCGGAGAGCAGCAGCTCATGGTTGACTCTGCTCAGCAGAGCGACCAGCGCGTCGAGGAGGCTGCCCAGGTCCGCGTCGGTCCGCGGCACCGCAGCCTCCGATTGCGTTCCCTCACCGCCGCCGTCATTCCCGGTGGCGCGTGCGGCCTGCGCGAGCTGCTGCAGCGCGGCCTCGTGGAGCCGCGAGGACGGGTGCTCGCTCGCCGTGCCCTGCGGCTCCACCGTGACCCCACGGCCATCGCCGGCCCCGCTCTCGCGCGGCCCGGAGCCCGCGGCCTCCTCGGTGCTCAGCCCCTGCGTCTTGAGCCACGTGGGGAAGTCTGCGCTCGGCTCGTCGAGGTTGCCAGCGTCGGGGCCTATTTAATTAAAGACAACACCGACATATAAACTGCAGGGAAGGACCCGGCCACTGAAAACGCAGTGCACAATACCATACCCCTGTGGCAGAACATAAACAATGAATAAAGATTGGCGTGAACGTTAAAGTCACAAACCGAAGAACAAGGACGCAAGATGTTGCAAGGAAAGTATATGTTCTGGTTCTGTGTCAGAATCGAGTCCCCCCCCCATAACTCTCCATGTTGAGAGCGCAAGTTGTATCCCAATTCGGCAGAAGCCTCAATTCTGGATGGTTTCCTTTCTGTGGCTGGTCTAAATTCTACTCTAGAATTCAGGCGAAGCAAACATGAATTTCTGGGAAAGGCCTGCCCTACTCCTGTAAAAACAAGTTACGAGCAAAATCATGGAAACGAAAGTTTTCATTTGTACTCGAGTACAGGACTGACCTTCACTGGAACGCCGAGTTTCTGTCAGGCAAGATTGTTCTCCACAAATGTCTTCCGAACGTGCCGCTGCTGCGTCCTGAGACTCGCTGTCGGAGGGCATCCCGCTGCCCATGGCGCTCAGCCTCTTCTCGGTCAGCAGGAGCTCCTGACTCAGCGTGCTCAGCAGAGTGACCAGCACATCGAGCAGGCTTCCCAGCGCCGTGTCCACTCGGGGCGAGGCCGCGTCCGACCGTGCCCTGATGGCGCCGGCGCTCTGCATGGTTCTCAGCACCTGGCGCAGGACGGCGTAGAAACCGAAGGGCAGGCGGTCGCGTGCCGTGGCCAGCACCTCTTGCCCGACTTGCCCGTCGTCGGCACACGCGCGCAGCGTCCCGTAGTTGCGGATCCCCAGCTCCGAGTCCATGGCCTGGGCCACCTCCGCACTGATGCCCTGCCCCTTCCACCACGTAGGGAGGTCTGACGACGAGTCTGTCGCCATGCTTCAGCCCTGGAGAAGAGAACACTGATCGTCAATAACCGTTCAAATATTTATATCGCAACGTCTCCCTTATCTTTGTCGTAGAAACCACCAGACTCACGATCTTTCTCTTGTACGACGAGCCCACCACAACAGGCCTAGCACACCATCTTGGAGATTTTAATGATCTGTTTGCAAGGAGAATATGTTCTCCATCAAGATGGACTGCTTTGCTGCTACACTGTACATGCCTGTCAATTGTGGAAACACAATTCAACCAAATGAAAATCATGAAGACCAGGTTTTGGTTTTAACGTGCCCCCACAACCTCCGCATTTATGAGAGTAACCAAAACCCTGCTAACACCTTCAAGGTAGCGAGTGGCCTCTTGCGATCCACATAAACATCATCCACCGAGTGCAGTTGGTGCACGGCTCTGCTCAAGAGCACCAGCACATGTGAGCATCCAGGCACTGCCCCGGTATTCAAGAAATGCACAGCAGGGCACACGTACAGCCAATCACAGCAGCCGCCATCGCCTCGCAGGCACCTGGCTTGAGGCATTGTCATCAGCCGAGATCTCTCCACCGTTTAATGAACGTCTCCCCAAGCGGTCATTCTGCCAAGATCTTGTGACGAAAAAATCCATGTAGCAGCTGCACACAAGCTGGGTTCGTTACTCCTTCTCCGTGGTGGATGTACTCTTGGGCTACCTCTCCTTTGTCCTAAAATATTGCAAGCTTATTGTGTCGCTTTGATCACGGTCTGCTTTCAAAAGCTGCCCCAGGTACTCTACACATCTCTCTGCCTCTTATCCGCAAATGAAGACACGAGGAAGAACGCGCCGGGATTACGCTTCGATCGGCTGGAGCTGTCGGATAACTCGAGTGTGGGACGGGGCTGGCAGTGAGAACTCGCACCTGTGCATCCGTCGGATGTGATACGTCTGTGAACCTGCGCCCAGCGCCGTGTTCACTGTGTTCACGGTGTTCACGGGGTAGTGTGTCGTGTTCACGGGGCGGTGTGTCGTGTTCACGGGGCGGTGTGTCGTGTTCACGGGGCGGTGTGTCGTGTTCACGGGGCAGTGTGGCGTGTTCACGGGGCGGTGTGTCGTGTTCACGGGGCGGTGTGTCGTGTTCACGGGGTAGTGTGTCGTGTTCACGGGGCGGTGTGTCGTGTTCACGGGGCGGTGTGTCGTGTTCACGGGGTAGTGTGTCGTGTTCACGGGGCGGTGTGTCATGTTCACGGGGCAGTGTGACGTGTTCACGGGGTAGTGTGACGTGTTCACGGGGTAGTGTGTCGTGTTCACGGGGCGGTGTGTCGTGTTCACGGGGCGGTGTGACGTGTTCACGGGGTAGTGTGTCGTGTTCACGGGGCAGTGTGGCGTGTTCACGGGGTAGTGTGTCGTGTTCACGGGGTAGTGTGTCGTGTTCACGGGGCAGTGTGACGTGTTCACTGTGTTCACGCGCTGTGATCACCTCGCGGCTGTGCGGGACGCACCTGGGTCGGCGAGACGCGCACAGCCCAGGAGAGGTGGCGGTGCCGCCGTGCTGATGAGCGAGGCGGGTGGAGGCGCCGTGCTGATGAGCGAGGCGGGTGGAAGCGCCGTGCTGATGAGCCCCAAGCGTCGTGGAGACCCCGCACCTCCACCAGAGATTAGCGGAACAGCTTCGTCGATTCCCTGCCCTGCGATGTGCGCATCGGATCGCGCGCGCAGAATCGCTTGTTGTCGATCCGCGCGCCTTGCCTACGCGGAGTTTCCGCGTCGCATCGTCGCGAAGTAAACCCGGATCGATTCACGGATCGTTTTAGGGATACAATAGTGACGATTTTATGAATCGCTTGGGCGTAAATCGTTAATGTCCCTGCTACTGTAGAAAGCTGAAACTCAACGATTCTCCACTGCTGGATGACGACCTCCCCACGATCTCCACTGCTGGATGACGACCTCCCCACGATCTCCACTGCTGGATGACGACCTCCCCACGATCTCCACTGCTGGATGACGACCTCCCCACGATCTCCACTGCTGGATGACGACCTCCCCACGATCTCCACTGCTGGATGACGACCTCCCCACGATCTCCACTGCTGGATGACGACCTCCCCACGATCTCCACTGCTGGATGACGACCTCCCCACTCTCTCCACTGCTGGATGACGACCTCCCCACGATCTCCACTGCTGGATGACGACCTCCCCACGATCTCCACTGCTGGATGACGACCTCCCCACGATCTCCACTGCTGGATGACGACCTCCACACTCTCTCCACTGCTGGATGACGACCTCCCCACGATCTCCACTGCTGGATGACGACCTCCCCACTCTCTCCACTGCTGGATGACGACCTCCCCACTATCTCCACTGCTGGATGACGACCTCCCCACGATCTCCACTGCTGGATGACGACCTCCCCACTATCTCCACTGCTGGATGACGACCTCCCCACGATCTCCACTGCTGGATGACGACCTCCCCACTCTCTCCACTGCTGGATGACGACCTCCCCACTCTCTCCACTGCTGGATGAGGGCCTCCCCACTCTGCCACCCTCCTGCACGCTTTTGCGATGCCAAAATTCAAATTGATGAGGAATTATACAATAGCTGAGTGGACAATTCGCCTGCTACTCGTATGTACGCATTAGATTCCTGAGCCAAACAACGTTTGTCGCTCAACTGGCACATCTCCAGGGTCCAATTCTAGCTACACTCCCACGCCTAGTAAGATGGCATTCTAAGTAGGCATTGTCATCTGCTCACCAAACATGGGATTACGAACCTGGGGGCTGAGTACAGAATTATTTAATTAATGTTAGAGATAAGACTTCTACTAACTCCCATTCAATAAGGGCGTTAACACAATTAAACATGGTAAAATTAGCAAATATTCGGAGTCGTTAGGACCCCTTATAAATCGATTGCAAATGTAAAACATGAACTGATAACACATCAGCAGACGAAATTTGTGTTAAAAACAAAATCAACACTGAGTGCAAATACTTAACCCAGCCACAAGCTGGCTGAAGCGCAGAGCGAGATCGTCATGCCAGCCACGTTGCATGGGGGCCATGTTGCATAGGGGCCACGTTGCATGGGGGCCATGTTGCATAGGGACCACGTTGCATGGGGGCCATGTTGCATAGGGGCCACGTTGCATGGGGCCATGTTGCATAGGGGTTGTCCTCCAGGCAGCGGATGCAGGAGGAGCGATGGTAACAATCCCGAACAACAGCTGCCATGCCCACAGCATGGCACTCATTAGGACACCGTATACGCCTTGAATGTTTAAACATTTTCTTACATTTAAGCTTACAGAACACATTTCAGACGCATCGTTTTTATTTTTTGCCCGAGGAAGAGAGAGTTAACCCCTCCGATGGTTCATTTTAATCCAGTCTTCAAGACCACAATGCACCCGCCCAGCTGCACTTTACTTCACTCAGGATCCTTACCTGTCGTCTCCCATCTATTCCCAGAGCGCAGCTGCACGGCTGCCTTTTGTCTATCCACTGCTGGATGAGAGCCTCCCCATGCCTTGCAGGTCATGGAGGCAATTTGTCCATATTGGTGTGGTCACCCATCCAAAAATCGCTGCCACAAAAATGTGATAAAAAGCGCACATCAGGTGCCCTCAAAAGCATCGAGTAGTGCCCTGATCAACGTCTCGGGAGGACACTGCAGTGGTATGCCAGGATCTGCCGAACTCTGGCTACAATTGTCCATTGGTTCGACCGATGAGCTGCTTGACCTGCTGAGATAGCCCAGCCCTGCTGCTGCTGCTGTTGTGCATGTGGCGTTGACGCACGTGGAGAAGCTGCTGCATCTGAGATGTGTTTGCTCTGTGGTAGCTTCCCCCAACTGTTAGTTTTTTCACAACTGACGTCCAGCTTAGTTTTTTTTTAATGCTTCGATTTACCTTCACTACACATCAGAAACCTAATAGATGCATTTCAGGACTGATGTTTATTACAAGTATTTAAATTAGGTATCTTGATTTGTTATTGTAAAAAGGAAACTGTTATTTGTTCTGATGCAGTCGTGTGTTGTTTGTTCAGAGCATGTGAAGTGCAAGTAATGTCATCGTGCTCAGGTGATGGGCTCAGGTGATGGACGTGGGGTCTGGTAACATCTGCAATGGGCAGCGCTGTGAAATTACCATTTCCACAACACAAGCATCTCACTGCCGTATTCTATATGCATCCTTTGTACGAGTCGTTTCCTCTATGTGGTTAAGCCTATCCCTACATTTTGTGCATCACAATTGCAGAACATTGTAATTGAGGGAACAATTACTGAATGGCCTTTATACTGTATTTACCAAATTGTTTCGATTTTCGTGATTTTATGGCAAATGACCTCCATGCTGCAGAACTATCGATTGTTAAAAGGCTGCTGTGACCCAAATGGTCAGTTATTCCCATCCACTGTACTTAAATAGACTTCAGATGAACCGTCTTACTGGACTATAGTATTCACTCCCATATTTACTGAAATGCATTACAAACATAAAAGCATCCACCTATCATTATTTTACTTCTGCACCAATGTAATCAAATAAAATAATTGTTACACCCGAATTAAAATATTACGGGTTCAAGACTTGATGTTTTATTGTTTGCAGTTGGTCACACAAAAATGACATCTGTAACAGGGGCTGGATCTCATGTTTTCTACGAATCAAAATGCAGTATGGGAAAATAAAACTAGTCTGGGGCGTTACGATTAAATTAAACAATTTATTGGACCACTTGACGACCGCACACATTTCAGTGAAACAGCGTTTTGTGGAGAGCTTAAAACAAGCAAAACCGCAATATTGAACATCAATTCCAGATATTGTATCCCTTGACAGTTTCATCTCCCACAAACATTTTAAACAAGTACAGGCAAAATAAAACATGAACATGCCCTGAAACAATCTACAGTTGCATTACACGTGGTCCACAAGAAGTGTTAGGATGACAAGTTAGTGAAATGCTTGCTGCCATGCCTGTATATATCATAACCAATACATGTACCTGTTGTAATCAAACTCTGGCTGATATGAACAACTTTGCTGGAGGAACAGATGTTGATGTAAATGGCAGGACAAGACGATGTGTGCACTTGTAAATGTATACGTGATGCCCAGCAGCCTGTGTATAGTTAATGGTATATACTCGTTAAATTTGAATGCCACGGCATCTTGCATTGTATCGATCATCCCAACACAGCGAAGAATCTTGACTACTTGTTTTGTGGCATCGCAGCCTGGAACAACTGGTACGCCATAATGCCCGTACCTGCAGACAACACACAATCCGATACAAAAAAAACACATCAGACTTCCCTTTGACAATACACAATAACACCAACAAATCAGACACCATTCTTACAGTGCAATTCTATCTGTGAGACACCGACTTGGATGTGTGTCTTGATTGTATGTACTCCTGTTAAACGTGGGTATAACAGGGGGGAGGACATACATCCCCCATAGCAAAAAAACCACACAATGTAACTGTATTGGACAAATATCCCAATGCTGAAAGATTACGGGTAAAGTATTCGATTGGGATTCCACAGCAGCAGCAGCATCACCCCTACTGTGAAAACTCAGCAGGACCCTGCTGAAAAAGAGTCTTGAGACGAAGCGAGGCTTTCCTGGGTTTATCAACCATAATAACAAAAATGAGATTGAGTGTCTGACTCACCCAGGACGGTGAGGGTCATGGTGACCCGGTAGAGCACGGCATCCCTGACACCGCCCTTCAAGTGCACAGGAAGTCCGTTGTCCTCCTGGACATCGCAGGAGTCATCATTAACCAAGCCACAATAACTCGCACAGTTTGCAAATGGCTCAAGGTGACACCAACAATAGCCCTGAACTGGCTGAGCCAACTCACAAGCAGAATGCAAATGACCAGAAGCTATCATCAGCTGTGAATGGTAAAAGCAGTAGGAATCGCACAGTCATCTGGGTGTGGTGACACCACGGAGATTAATTTCTCACTACCAATCACCTAAGGGCAAACGCAGGCCTAAAAATATATACCAGAGGGAGAGGAAGTGTTCTCAAAATATAACAAAATAACCAAGATACTTGAGTATATGTTAAACACTTAATGGTATATGAGGGGATTGTCAAACAGGCCATTGGCAACTCGCACTGCAAACCATGCATGTGTTGATGCCCTGCCACCAATCTGCATCATACCAACCCATTACCACCAGATTCCAAACATCAACAAAACATCTACGTACTTCAGCAGTTTTGCATGCTGTGGTTGTCCCACTTGATGACGATTGCTTGTGTTGCGATGGAAACGTCGTGATCTATCATTTTTCTACGTGACTTTACCGAAAGAACCAAAGAGTATGGGTTCCTGCAGTCACGAAAGCTTCAAATCAAGATCTACGTACAGTTGTGTCTTGAATTGCACATTTGAACAAAATCGTAATGGACACATAACACGTCTGTAGGACTCGGCGGGGCATGTAGTATCCAGGCCTGCAGTAACACAACCTGAAGGAAATGTTTGGCATGCACATCATCTCACCCACATGTGGGACAGACACGGTGAATGAGCTTCCCTGGATGGTCAACATTGTCCAAGTACTGGTGAAGTTGCCCACACTTGTTTAATGGGGAAAGCCCAGTGATAACCTCTGAGTTTTTTTTCTCTCAGTAGGGTTTGCATTCAATATTTATAAATGTCAAAGCTTTAGGCAACAGAGATATTTCAAAGTCAACATCCGTGTGCTCGTTCTGATATGAAGCATGCTTATGGAGAGATTGATGACCATCTTGCAACCGCTCATTAACATTCGAGCCATGGAGGTCGAGCTTATTCTTAAAAGGACAAAAGAGATAGAAGTGTGACAGTGCCAGATTTAAGCAGGAATTGCTGCGTGGTGGCGCAAGCAGAGTTCATCTGTTAAACGTGGTGTGAATGTGCAACAGGGGTGGTATGGTGGTGATTGTGGATGTGTTGCAATGTAGATGGTGCAGCCTTCCATGGAGAGCCAGATGGAATAGTTTTGTTTGTTAAAATGTAATCCTAACAGTAAAATGTGGAAGTGATAATTATATTTCAGTGTTCCTATATCAGCTTTTGAGAGAGCTCACAGGCGACTCATTGATATTTTCAGGAAAGATAATTATGTTTCTGATGAAATAGTTGTGGCTGAGTGAGTACAAATGTCTCATTATGTGCCTGAGTTTGAGCATTGTAACCGTGCTGTTTGTGCTGTGGGTGGCTGCAGTGCCTGTGCTCTCAGAGCCACCAGCTCACCTGGAACACTTTCTGGAGCTCGGGCACGCGGTTTTTTAACTGGAGGCGGCTACTGCTGCTGAAGTTGCGCTGGGCAAGCTGCCTTAATACCTGCGTTGTTTGCACACGAGGCATCACACACACACAAACAAAAACAAGAGTGCATTGGATTAATATTTTAGTGCCTATGCATTGCAAAACCAGCCATTATGTGTTCAACAGTTCCTTTTTGCCATGTTGTGTACAATGCCACACTTGCTATACCTACTGAGAAATGACGTACAGCTCTGCAAATAAGCCATTCCTAATTTTATAAAAACGCAGACAAATCAAGAGCAGTTGCATGTTTTCCAAGATATTGTCAGACACTTGTAAGATGTGGCTAATCATTAATATCATCATCAAGTTGTGGACGTACTCGGACGGACTTTCATCCCTGCTGTGATGGTGATGATGCATTCAGTTTCGTGTATGTGTAATTTCTAAGCCATATTTCTCAAACTATAGAAGATTAGAGCCCATACGTGTTATGCACAATGTATCTAAAGACCAGCAACCCAATTATTGGACATTTTGTAGGATTCATGAGCTCATATAACTCAACTGTTCCCTGGATAAGCATCACATCCCCAGATAAATCCAGGGATGACAGCTATCAAAGACACAGCGTTGTGCCATGTGGATGTGATCACACGTAAATTATGTTAACAATCTGCACTTTGCTCTGGCAGCCCAAACGCACGTGTTGCACTGGAAACTGAAGGCACACACGTGCGTGGAGTGATGCAGTGCCCCCTGCTGCGGCAAGCTTCCCGTACGCCGCCACCTCCAGAGCTGTGTGCGCCATGGATGAATGGCACCAGGCGTGCCGCATGCGCACGTGCTTCTAGCCCCCGCAAGCCTTGTACTCGGTATCATGCAGCACCAAGCGCTTTCCTGTACTTTGTCCTCATCCAATGGTGAAGGAAGGCCTGCCCATCCCATGTTGGTGATGGGGGTTGTTGTTTGACCATACTTCACCACATTGGTCAGAGATATAGTGAAGGGCTGGAGGGCCCACAGCTGGTTCAGGTATCACTTGTCATGACCAGGCAGAAAACCCAGGCCGCTGGGTTTGTAGCGGTGATAGCTAACCGCTGTTTCATAACTCCATCCACTTCCTGGAAAGTGCACTGTGCACATGCACCTTTTTAAGCATCCCCAAGGACACATTTTAACCTTGTGATCTAAACCTTTATTTTCATAAATGTAATTGAGAAAAAATTACTTACCCTAGTTATGTGACAATCTACCAATGTCAAGATAAAAAAGTTTATCACGGCCATTCTACCTGATATCACGACATCTTTTGCTATCACTTCCATCCTTCCGCTATGCGTCTGCCATCCAACGTATACTCTCACATTATCAGACCATTTGTGAGTTTATTAACCCAGTGCTACTGAATGTACGAAAATTAGCAATTTTTACTTTTATCGTTAAAATAAATGTCTTTAAGCCCTCTTCCCAATGCTTAACTTTACGCAAGTGAACTCAAGACTGATCACGTCAATGATAGCTTGACCTCTGCCGATATATGAGTGCATGCTTGCTGGGTGTGTCCGTCCCATGTTAAGCTGACAGACTCTAGATGCCCTGATAATGCCAAAACGGATTTTGCTAAACGAGTATGATATCAGCATTTTCTGCTTCTGAAGAACCCAGAACGCTGCCCTTTGTTTCAAACAGTGCTTTACATTTCGATTTAAAGCTTTCGTGACTGCAGGGATTCATCTTCTTGGTTCTTTCGGTAAAGTCACGTAGAAGGGACAGACCTGGTCTTCACCTGAGGACGGCTGCTTGCGTTGTGGCCGAAACGTCGTGAGAATTATTTTATTATGTTTTATTTTTATTATTTTATTACTTCCCTTCTACGTGACTTTACCGAAAGAACCAAGAAGGTGCTTTACATTATCAACATAAACACACAAAAATAACATTAAGTATCAAGGGAAAAAGCCGTAAGCAATGAAATATCATAAACAAGTGCAAGCTAATATATTTTTACATTTTCTCCCTTTAGCTCCTGGTCAAGACCATAAAACACAACATTCCAAACAAAAGAAGCAGTCAATGATAAGTGCTACCCAAATAAGACAATGGCGGGAGCAGCATGTTTACGTGGATCATTTACGACAATGCGGGAAATGATTATAGAGGTCGGTAAGAGGCAGGCCGCGGCAGGGAGGATGCGGAAGTCAGAAGCCAGTGGGACAGGCCTCGATTAGGAGCGGAGTCTCTTAGACGGCGTCTATCTGTAAGGCTCGAACAGGAAATGTTATGCACCAATCAAAAGCTCAACCCGTGAGGAATAACACTGATCTCGGTTGGCAGCTCTGAGCCAATCGCGGATATTCCATATTGAAATGGCAAGGGGCAGTCTCTGTCCTCAGGACAACCACTGCTGACTTCCCACAAAGTGGTACCGACTTCGACCGGCCGATGTGCCGAGTCGTACTTGTGCGGGCCAGTAGTGGACCACCGAGTCCCCGAGTCCCACGCTCACAGCAGCCCGGGTCACCACGGGCGCCCGGACGGCATGACCTTGTCTCCGTCACGCCGCTCTCTCCCGAAACATCTTTTTACAATCTAATCCCATACCCCGAATTTACGCAACATAGTCCTACCCTCAAAACACCTCCAGTAGGATCCTATTACACGGATCCGGAGCGCAAGGAGAAATACCAAGCGTATGAGGCGAGACTAAGGTGACATCACCTCTAATGCGACCCGTCTCGTGATCTTCACTCGAGTCTGGTTCGGGCTCGAATGGGTGACCGCCAGTGCATTCCAGGTGGTGTCGTTGAAAAAGCTCATGAAGGTGCCAGGAAATGACAATACAGTATCGAAATGGGTACAGTCCACATTCCGTCTGCCCAAATCAAGATTGGACTGAATGTCGGGGTTTGTTATCCCCTCGTATGCATGGCGAATTCCTCCGGGTTGTCCGGTTTCTTTCCACACCAAGTCAAACACTCATTCGTGGAATTTAGGCTTTCACTGCTACGTAATTGCGATTAGAGGTTCACGTTAACAGCCCAACGCCATCGTCGCGACGTCCATTCGTCCATGTGTAGCCAGGACCCATCCAACACTTGGCGGCTCTGAGGCGCGCAAACGCCGCGCGACCCGCGCCTCTCCTGCGGGAGGCCCCGCCGCGACCCGGCCGCGATACGGGAGCAGGGCACCACGACACGGGAGCAGGGCACCGCGACACCGCGCGGCCCGCCCGCCCGGCCGCCCGGCCGCCCGCACTCAGCTCCGAGACGCGGACCCCGAGGACGCCGCCGCCGCCGTGACCCACGACGGCGCGGGGCTCGCCGCGGCTTCGAGGGTGGAAGGCCGGAGACCTCGTGGACACAGCGCCGCGACCCCGCAACGGAGCGATTTCTGTGAGAGGAAGGGGGAGAGGAGGAGGAGGGGGGGCAGTGCGCGTCCGCGCCTCTCACCATGAGACTCCGCATGGCGACTCCGCGTGCTGCTGCTGCTGCTGTGCGGCTCCGCGCGGCGACCTCAGCGACAAGGACGAGACAGACGGAAGTGACGTCACGGATCCTGCGGACGTGCAGGACGGACGTGACGTCACGGAGAGGTCGAGGCGCGCGCAGTGCGGACGTGACGTCAGCCAAGCTGGCTCGGCCGGTGAAACCGGTTTGGTTGTAATAACCGGTTAATCGCAAATGAACACCGGTCACTGATTAGCAGCACAATTAGGGTTGTCTTGAGCAATAAACATGACCTTACCTCACTAACTGACCAACGCAGGGAGCTTCCGTGGGGTAATAGCCAACGTGCCATGAAGGGATATTGCCCGAAACGTCGCCTATTGTATTTCCTTTGAAGACCTCAAATGCAGTGTAATCGCGGTCTAATAGTTGGCAAACTCGACTTGCAGATCCCTTAGCCACTGCTATTGCTTTAGGCAATATGTTCACGAGCTAAATGCCGATGTCGAGGTCTTCTCGCCACAACGAGAGGGTTTCAGGAGAGTGCGTGGTTCTTATTTATTTTACTCCGTCAGCAGAGGGCAGCCCAGGGTTACGGCTGATGCCAACATCTGGGCAGTAACCCCGGGCGAGGTGCACCAACTGCACCCTCCCTTCTAGCCACGCCCCCCCCCCGTTCCATTTCCTGAATACCACATTCAGATAAGCCCCTCCCCCCTCCCCTTAACTTGTATTTAAGAGATTGGATCTTTCCTCACTTGATACAGTAAATTTAGCTGTGACGGTCCCACCTGATGACGGAGACTTGTGTTGCCTCCGAAACGTCGTGATTTATTATTTTATCTCTATTATTTTTATTATTTATTTTTACCGACGTGACTTTACCGAAAAAACCTAAGAGTATGAATCCTTGCAGTCACCAACGCTTCAAATCTACTGTATGCTCCACAGTTAGGGTTGCATCGGATGTGTTAATGTTCTGATGCAGTTAACCGTTACGCCAGTCTTCGAGGAAGACGATCTTATTCCATGAAGTGCGATGTCTTGCACGGGCGGAGTTTGTTGGTGGGTGGTACATGGGGGCAACGCCCCCCAGAACTGGGCACCTTTATTAATTTATTTTCAGTAGTTTACAATTAAGATAAAAAAAATACATTACTATTTGCATATTCTTGGTTCTTTCGGTAAAGTCACGTAGATAGAAAATAAAAATAACAGATAATAAAAAAATGTTAATGTATTGAGTATTCTTATTTTATTTTCTGTTATTTTTATTTTCTATCTACGTGACTTTAGGGGCCTTCCATAAATGACGTCACGCACCTAGGTGGGGGATCAGACATTTGTGACGTGTAATGAGGGGGCGAAGTTTAGAAATGTGACGTCACATCAAAATGCGCAACTTTAAATATAGACAACACGTTCTACTTAATTAAATACTTTTTAATGTTTTCTCCTACAACATGAGTGCAGCGCCACATTAAATACGCACTACAATGATAATAGTTTAAATCGATTTGAAGCATGTTTTATTTTTTAGGGGGGCAGAGCTTTTTCTCGTCATATTTGAGGTGGGTCTGACTTTTTGTGACGTCGTGTGACGAAGGAGGGGGTGGGGTCAAAAATCGTCCAGAAAGAACCAAGAATATGAATTCCTGCAGTCACGAAAGTTTTAAGTAAAAAAAAAAGTATATGCACCCGCGATTTCTAATGTCAGGAACTAAGTGAACCCCCCCCATCCCGAAATATAGAAGTTAAACTCCGCTTATGATGAATAAGGCGTTTCCGCTGTCCACGTTCAACTCTTCGCCAACAGCAGCTTTCTATGGTGGCCCTCCAAGCCTCTCTACTCCCCCCTCCCCTCCCGCCCTATTGAAACCCGAGGGAGCAAGATCCAGTCCCAGTCGCGTGGCCTTCCCTTGCGTGGCCTCCTCCGCACGTTCCAACGCAGGTCAAACCGCGTGGCGCGTGACACGTGCGTGGCGTTCTCGTTGTTTTCACCACGTGACTGGACCCCGGGACCAACATCGCCGCGCCCTTCCGTGGCCCACGTGCGGTTCCACATCCTGGATCGGTTCCGGTCTCATCCGGCACAGGTACCCGAGATCTGGTCCACATCCGGTTCCGGCCCCCACATCCGGTCTCGCGCACCCTGGCGGGGGAGGGGCGAGGAGCGGCCTCAGTGCGGAGCGGCGAGGGGAGCGGAGAGCGGGGCAGCGACATCGCCAACAACCACCACCAACAACATCACCAACAAGCACCAACATCAAGCACCAACATCAAGCACCAACAACGTCGCCAGCGCCAACAAGGTCGCCAACAAGGTCGCCAACAACATCACCAACAACATCACCAACAATCACCAACATCACCAGCACCAACAACATCACCAACAAGCACCAACAACATCTCCAACAACATCGCCAGCACCAACAAGCACCAGCAACAACATCACCAACAACATCAGCAGTATCATCAACAACATCACCAGTATCACCAAACAACATCGCCAACATCACCAGCGACATCACCAGCATTGCCATCACTACAGCACCATCATTATTCGTCACACTGCCATCGTTATCCTGTTGATTACCATCGCCAAAACTACCATCAGCATCTTGGACAGCCATGCTCACAATTTACCTCACCATTATGTCCATCATCATCACCGTTACCTTCATCGTCATCCATGGGTGGTCACCATCATCATATTCACCATTATCATCACCTCTTCATTAACCTCGTCACCGCTGTCACCTCCACCCACCGCGATCTTCCTCCGCCTCCTGGGGCTGCTGCGCTCTGCGTGAGGCGCCGATGTTGTGCGAGGAGCCGGAGGCTGCGATGGGTTCAGTGACGGGTCGGGCTCCCACGTGTAGCGAGTCCAGTGAAGAGCTGCGAGTGAGGAGTGTTAATGGTGTATTGTGGTGTATTGTGAGTAGCGAGTGAGGAGTGTTAATGGTGTATTGTGAGTAGCGAGCGTTATGTTTTGTATTTACCCAGGAAAACCTCACCGAGTCTCAGGGCTGTTGTTCAGGAGAGCCCTGTCGAGTTTTCGCAGTAGGGGGCGAAGGTGCTGGGTTTCATCCCTATTGACTCATTTCCAGGTACATTTCGTTATCGAGTTACTTGCATTGTGGCTGTAGAGATATTCTCCGAGACTTTATGTAACAAGAAAGGGGTTTTTTCCGTTTCGATATTTATGGTTTCAACTCAATTGCGGTGCAATACATCATTAAGGGTCCCTAGTCCTGTGCTTCTGCATTGCAGAGGCTCATATGAGCACTCACGCATGTGTGATCGTATCTCGTGCAGTCGAGTAACGCGAGGCTGTGTTGAGGAATGGGGAGAGCTGTCCTCGCTCGCATCGCTGCTCTCGAGGAAGCGACGTCTCTCTCGCTCTGCACGGCGCGAAGAGCGCTGGGGGGGGGTGCAACAGAAATTCATATTTTGAATAGCTTCACATAAAACCTCCATGAAGCTGTTCACTTGTTTAGCAATCTCCAGCAAGCCGCTTGATGTTCTGACTGTTACCGCTTGTCGATGACCACATCGGCAGGAATGCGCCCAATCTCGTCAACCCTCATCAGCTCTCGGAATCTGAACAGGTTGGAGCCTGGATATTGCTCGCTGGACGGGTGACCACCACGCACAAAGAGGCTGTCTTGTGGGGAATGTGAGACTATGTGGTGGGCAGCAGCAGCCCGTGCAGGAAAATGCCATTGTTGAACTGTTCTTGTACACTCTCACATTCCTCCTCCCCACCTTTACCAACCGTGGTGAAGTATGGTTAAATAACCCCATTAACCCACGCGGTTTTGGGAGCCCTCACCCCAGCGGTGGATTGACAAACAGGATGCACATGCATCATCACCTGTTCTCTCGGGAGTTTTATTAAAGTGACATCTGCCAAGCAGTGCCCAGTTGGGATTACGCACAGCAGCATCACCTCCTACTGAGGCTCTCCTGGGTAAACAAGAGTCATACAAATTACAAAACTGGGCCACTCACAAACCTGATATCATCTCTCGGGCTACATGGTTGCTCTGAAGAATAATGGCCTGTGGCGTCTACTGTTGCTCTAAAATTTGGGTTCCTTGTGCTGCCCGAGTTGAAAATTACTAAATTGCGGGGCCATGTGGCACAGTGGTCAGCAGGCGAATTTTCAGTGAAATCTGATGTTTGTAGTGAAATCCGATGCTCCCGCCTCAATGCTCTCCACCGTTACCAATCCGCACTGACTAGCGCCGGGGAATGATAGTCAAATAAACTCCCATGACACGCAGGGCGTCGGCAGGGCCTCATCCAGCAGTGGAGTGACTAAAAGATGTCTCCATGTGATGTTGACCGCGAGTGTGAAGGACCTAATGACCTTGGGAGGACAGGGTTGGTGGTTGCAGTGCAGCACCAGCAGGTGTTCATCGATATCGTGGCTGCGAGCTTGACCTTTCTGCTCGCGGGTTTGTGTGCTGAAGGATTGTGTTGGGCACTAATCCTGGTTATGCGTTGAGCCGACCGTGGTTCAAAGAGTCCTCTGGGGGGGGGGAAGGGGGTTGGCTCTGAGCCAGAGTAATCTCTCACGAGTGTCTGGAAGCGGAGAACACGGGCGGCTTGGCACCCGCAGTGCGACACGCCGTGGGGTGACGTGGCATTGGAGAGGCATGCTGGCACGGCTAGCCCAGCGCTTTGGCGACATCTAAATAACGCAGCACGTTCATGCAGAGCTCACGCTGCACGATTAATCGCACAGTCGCACCTGGTACATAGTGAATCAGCAGTATGGAAGCCGACGGATGGGCAGCTGTCAGGTCAAAGTTCATTTGAATATTTGCAAAAACATCCTTTCTGATTTAAGTTTGTTCCCTGTTGTGGGCAAACCCACTGAAATCGTGTTTTAAGTTTCCTCTCGGGTGAGTCCTGATTGACAATGCAAGTTATCCCACTTCAGCGTCGTTCTCATTTGAGTGTCTACAAGAGTTACGTCTCTCCCCACCCTCCACAAATGGAAGGATGGAGAAAGCTGGTGCATTTATGCTTTTTAACCAAAGTTGAAAAGCATAAAACAGCAAATTTACAAACAATGGTGGAAAAGAAAACGCTGTGAACTTAAAACATACCAAAAAAATGCATGGGTAAAAAAATCCCATTATGTAAATGAGCAAGAGAAATTAGCTTAAGCTGCCAAATCTTGACAAATTACTAGCTGTGCATAAGACTGGTGAAATAATGAAATGCAGAGGAGCGGTCACCCCTGCTGTCTCGTATAAGAGCACCAGCATTGCCGTGCGGGCTGACATTCTCTCCGTGCCCATTTGGGATTCGCGCGCGGTTCCTGTGAACTTCCCTCTGAACGACGTTCCCATGCGACCGGGGACATGGCGCGCATCACGAGATGCGATGCACGCTTGCGCCCTGCTTGCAATTACCGAAACACAATGATGGTAAAAACCCCCACAGGCAGCTCTGCCTGTACACGTGGGTTATGTCACCCGGCCACACATGCCCAGTAATCCTGCTTATCCTGCGATATACGATCGCCGTGTTCCATCACGCACGCCGCACGGCGCGGCGTGCGTGATGGAACGCTTGTTGCTTTCTATGGTTACAGTCCAGGCCTTGAGGACTGCTGCACGCGTGTGTATGTATGTTGAATTTATTTTGTTCTCTATGTAGCCAACCTTACTAATTGGAGGTGCGGGAGGTACGTGTGCGTGCACACGTAGCTGTAGAAGCCTCACACAGTTTTGTCAACAGGATCACTTATTTGTTATGGGTAATAGGGATTAAAACAAACTCGATGAGTGGTGTGGTCTGTCGATGGCCCTTGGAGAATTGCTGTTGGGCATGCATACTTTTAGAAGCGTGAACACTGGTCTACGTGTAAGTCCGTGTGTGGATGCCGGGTGATGTTAGTTTACACATGTGCTTGCATGTCCTGTTGCACGATATCCTGCGCGTGCGCCTTGAGTGCCTGTGCTCGTGTGTGTGCGCGTGATGCGCAGGAGTGTGCTGCCAGGTACATGAATGGCCATGAATTCCAAGGCGGTGATCAGCAAGGAGGTGTTTGGGACAAATGACGAGCGCATGCTGGCTGCCATGCAGGTGAAGCGACGTGGCAAGAAGCGCATTCCCTTCCTGGCAACAGGCGGCCCTGGGGAATACGTCACCTACATCTGTGTGTCAGGTACTCGCCCGCACGGGGACTGTCACCTCCATCTGTATGTCAGGCAATTATATATATCACTTGACTGTGGCCAGGAATTGAACTTGGGTTTTGCGTGGCGCCGTGCGTTAAGGACTTTGCACCGCACCCACTGACACGCGCAAACTCATACGCACGAGCATGCTCATCGCGTTGTAATGGACGCATGGCATTCATATACGAGATGACTAAATTCTGAATACACCCTTTCTCCACATACACAACGGTGAGACACTTGTATAGTGTATTGGCATAGCACCTACATGCGCTGTGCAGGAACAGTGGCAGTATTTTGTCGAGAGGCAGTCGTCAGTCGCAGGCGGAGTGAAAGAGGAGTCTTGAGCCCGGTCTTGAACATGGCTGGGGAGTTGAGAGCATTGGATGTGCATACTTACAGGCATGCACATGACCATGCATTCTAAACTGGAATTATTGAAACAGGAGAACATCTGATCCATTCTGATCTCGTTACATTCCCAGGCCTAATTTAACATTGAGGTTCTGCTGTTTTTCTGGAATACTTAACTTGCTTTTTCAAAATATTTTTTCTTTGTATAATTTGAAAAACTTCTTATCTTAACTGCAACCCCTGTTTGTTAGCCCGGCCGGCAGAACTGTGATTCTATGGGAGCTCCATGAGACCCAACACACGCAAGGACTGACATCTGCTCTGTGTCGCCCAGTGACAGGGAGCTGATTTGCCATATCCCGTCGAGATCATGAGACCAAGACGAAATCAGTGGTCGTTATCCTAGCCGTGGAAGTCCACGTGATTGTCACACGTCGTACGCCGTGCAATCTCCTCCATTCTCGATGCGTGGCTCGGCATGCCTGCAGTGTGCGACCACATACGTGCTCGGTTACACGCTACAGGAAACATGTAATTGGGCGTTTAATTGCATGCCGCCCAAATCTCTAGAGATGCTGATTTTAGAAGCCTGTAATGTACTCGGTGTGTGCTCTCAGTAATTGCACGTGTGTAATAATGCTGGGCGATTCACGACCGCCCACGCGTGTACAGAGCAGACACAAAAGGTGCGTGGACCTTGCAAGCTATGGTGTTATGTGCCTGGTTCGGTGCACGTCATTTTACATCGCGCGTACGAAACGCACCTCACACCCCGAAGGGGGCGCAGTTTGCCTGTTCTGCGGTATCGCAGGGCGCAGGAAGTTGTTCGCGTTCGCCAGCTCGCCTTATCGCGCCACATATCTCCACGCAAGAGATAAGGCTAATGGAGCGCTGTGTCCGGGTGACATCAGCTGCCCCTTTTGGGAGGTCTCACGCCAAGTCACGCATCTCATGGAACCCTCGGGAGCCAGAAGCACGGGGAGGGGGACAGCTCCCTCTCTGTGTGAATATCACGCAGACCGCACAGAGTGAGCAGGGCCGGGTTTGTAATGGAGCCACAGCGAGACCCGGCCCTGCGTGTAAGATTTAACAATGTATAGGTGCATTTTACAACTGTTTTATAGACGATTAATTTATTTAAGATATATTAGTTTCTGGCAAATGATGAGGCAGGATGACATGTTGCGTTTTTGGTTTCAATCTCTTCATATTTTGTTCACGATGTTTACAAAATGTTTTTCCGACGTGCCCACGGCGTGTGTATACCCAGTAACGAACCGAAAACCGACGCAAGGGTTCATCACGAAGGTGAAGCAGTTTGATGGGACGGCTGGCTTCGTGAAGCGCACCACTTGGGGGCTCGAGCAGCTGCGGCAAGTCAACGGTATCGGCGCTGAGCAGGTCCGGCACTCGTGGCACACACGGCAGGCACACCGCGGGCACGGCGCGGACAGCACACACACAGCACACACCACACACACACAGCACACACACGGCCAGCAAACAGCACACACAGCACATACCACACACATCCAGCACACACACGGCCAGCACACACAGCACACACAGCACACACAGCACACAGCACAGCACACACACAGCACACACACACAGCACACACACAGCACACACAGCACACACCACACACATCACACACATCACACACATCCAGCACACATCCAGCACACACACAGCACACACACAGCACACACAGCACACACAGCTCACACAGCACACACCACACACATCCAGCACACACAGAGCACACACACGGCCAGCACACAGCACACACAGCACACACAGCACACACATCCAGCACACACACAGCCAGCACACACAGCCAGCACACACAGCACACACCACACACATCCAGCACACACACGGCCAGCACACAGCACACACACAGCACATACACAGCCAGGACACACCACACACACAGTATACACCACACACACATCCAGCACACACCACACACACAGTATACACCACACACACTATACCTAGCAAACTATATGACACACGTGATGTCATCCGTGGGGATGGAGCGATGAAATTGCCACGTGTGCAGGTGTAAGATGGATTGCTGCATTGCAATGACCATGACACGTGGTGTTTGCTTGGGGAGGCCTTAATCCACCAGTGGATAGATAATGGCTGAAGATGAAGTGTATTATGAAACCAAACCCTTGTACAGATATGCAAGAGACTTCCATAAACGTTTAAACATCTTGTGTAAGTCTCGAGATTAATCTGCTTCACGTAACGTGGGACCTGATCAAATGAAACTTGTCATTGGGTTCCTATATATGTAGGCAGGGGAGTGGTGGCACTGAGGTTAGAAAATTGTGCTATGAACCCAGTGACCGCTACGGCTGATATCTGTGGTGAGCGATATCTGAATTGGTCCTTTGGGACACTTCTCTTCACAAACCTGTACCGACTAGTGTCGTGAAGTATGGCCACGCAAATCAGGCTGACTGACATTGTGAGGATGCATTCGTGTACAGCAGCCAGCACCAACAGCACCGTGATGCCATGCAAGGTGCATATGTTTGTGTCATGTGCAGGACTGTCCGGAGCTGGACCTTCTGTTCGATAATGCCCAGGACCAGTGGGTGGCCAGCTCGACGTCCGAGAAGAACACGTTTTTGCAGGTGCTGCACAACACGTGCCAGCGGTATCGTACCAACGGCATGCCCGCCTTCACCAACGTGCCCGCCCGCCTCATCTCAGGTGAGACGGGCACCTGAGATATGAGCGCGCCATTTCGCAGTGGCCGTGCGAATGGCATCTGTGTCGAATTTACTAAATTGTCATTTGTTGTCATTATACCGTTTTTTTTTACACAGGGAGGGCCTCACAGAGTCTCAATACTCTTTCAGGACTGTCCTGACATATTTTCACAGTGAGCAGCAACATTGCTGCTATGTGTAATCCCAGTTGAGTGATTTGCAGGTAGTTTTCTAGCGTTCTGGTGTTGAACCATTTCAGAGAGGCAATTGGGTCGCTCTGGGGGATTCTCATGGCAGGTTTCCATGATGTGGGGTCTGCGTCCGGGATTCAGCAGAGCTTCCTAACCATTGCGCAAACCCATTTCCACTTGCCAGTCCCCTGTGCAGGCCTCGAGAATAATCGTCCACTTGACTAGCCTTGAGTGGTCCTTGTTAAGCAATAAAACGCAACAGCAGCCTCCCAAGTGCCGATGCTGAGCACTTGGCCAGTACTACGCCCAGCTGCCTTTGCATCGCCAGAGCCGAAGTAGACACACCACACCAGATACCCACTGCTGTCTGAATTTCATTGCTAAAAAAAACCTTGAAAAACTCAATTGGACTCCACAACATCGCCCCTGACTGCCAAGACTTGGCAGGACCTTCCTGAGAGAGATTTGAGAGTCAGCGAGGCTCTGCTAGGTACGCAAGCTGATTAAGAACGAAGGCCTCGCCATACACTTTCAGTCATGTGTGTTAATTGGCCATACTTTCACACTTTGGTGTGAAAGATGTCAAATACTGCTTTGAGAAAATAAACAGAAAACCTCCTCGCTTGCCCAGGAGCGCCGCAGGGCTTTCCAGCGAGCATTCTCGACTCCAGTGTCACACAGCTTCCCGTAGTTACCGACCGTCAGCTGCATGCAGCTTGCATTGGCTACATTCATACGTGAAGAGAAAATATTTGATCACCATGGAAAGGCGGAGGGAGTGTGGGGATTGGCGAGGACTCGTCCAGAGGGAGTATGGGAGTACGGCGAGACGCGCTGGTGCTGCCGCTTACAGTGGCTGTCCATCGCAGGTCCCACTGTAGTGCACGCACAAGGGCAGCGTAGGTCGAACCTTCACTCTGGTTGTCTTGAGCTACGACTGCGCCTCCGAGACTTGGAACGAGCACTGCCACGCTAAAAGTGCTGGGTTCACCTTCCCTTCAGGTTCCAATGCTCAGGGGCAGGCTTTTTATCTTTTGAAACTGTAGGCCAATTCTAAAAATAGTTTTTAATGCCAAATTCCTTTGTGTGCATGCCCTGCGGTGTTGCAGCGTCTTGAGATGCAGTCGTATTTGGACGCTGCACAGATTGCAGTGTGCAAGGTAACAATGTGGATGTCTGACCCTGTTATAAGATCAATTCAGTGAACACGGAGACTGAGATTATTGTGTCTGTCTGCGGTGCACATCCGTGTGGTGTGCGAATGCAGGGGTGAGTATCCTGGGCTCTGCGGCGGACAGCATGAGCAGCGCCGTGGCGATGGCGAGCCAGGCGCTAAGCGAGCGTGGGGAGCGGCTCGGAGAGGCCGAGGACCGCACGGCCGAGATGGCACAAAGCGCCCAGCAGTTCGCCGACACCGCCCACAAGGTCAGTCCCAAAAGGTCGCCACCTCTCCCTTCGTTAACCTCTCCCTTCGTTAGCCTCTCCCTTCATTAGCATCTCCCTTCGTCACCCTCTCCCTTCATTAGCATCTCCCTTCGTTAGCCTCTCCCTTCATTAGCATCTCCCTTCATTAGCATCTCCCTTCATTAGCATCTTCCTTCATTAGCATCTCCCTTCGTTAGCCTGTCCCTTCGTTAGCATCTCCCTTCGTTAGCATCTCCCTTCATTAGCATCTCCCTTCGTTAGCCTCTCCCTTCGTTAGCCTCTCCCTTCGTTAGCATCTCCCTTCATTAGCATCTCCCTTCGTTAGCCTCTCCCTTCGTTAGCATCTCCCTTCGTTAGCCTCTCCCTTCGTTAGCATCTCCCTTCGTTAGCATTCTACCTTCGTTAGCATCTCCCTTCGTTAGCCTGTCCCTTCGTTAGCCCTTCCCTTCATTAGCATCTCCCCGCATTAGCCTGTCCCTGCATTCGCCTCTCCTTTCATTAGCCTCTCCCTCCATTAGCTGCACGCTTCATTAGATTCTTCTCAGCCATAGTCGAGTTTAATGGGTCACTCATAAATCTGGAAAATTGGGTTTTAAAAAAAAATCTTATTGTAAACGCTCTTTTAATGTTTACACTGGATGATTGTGTTGCTGTGGGACCCATGCAAAACGGAATTGAAGAACGCTTTGTTCCTTCAGCAATAAAACCTTACCTGGTTCTTCGTATACCACGACGATTCGAAGGTTTATATAAATACCTTGGCTATGTCAAATGCGCACTGCTTTATAACTATTATTTAACTTGTTTTGAATTCTGGTCTATTTAAATCACGATGTAATTTACTTTATAGCCCAATTTGTAATGTGTTTCTATTTACTGCAGATAGTTTGATCTGTACCTTGCGATGGCACGGCAGTCCCAAGCCGCGACATTTGTTTTGAAAATTTCTTGGATCGATGACGCTCGGCATTTAGGAGAAGACCTTGAAAGGCGTCGATCGGGGCAACTCCCCCCGTCACGGCGGGACACGCACTCACAACGTTCTCCCAGCCGCACTCGTGTCTTTACGGTGCAGCGCCGCTTAAAGTGCCAGTAGCCCGACCGGGTTACGCAAGGCGTGCATTTATCGATGTGTACAGTGCTTTAAAGCCACACATCTATACATTTAAAAACGTATACAGTATTGTACATCACATTACAAGGTCATGGCTTAAAATAGAATGCCTTGACCTACACCGCTCTCCTCAGCAATGTGAAGCCAAGCAATATTAACGCGAAGCTCACGTGATTCGTTTTTTGGGGCATGACTGGCCCCGCAGTAGTTCCGAACCTGCGGTGTAATGAGCCGCTCTCTATATCGGCCGTCTACTTTTCCCGTTTGAGTAAGGGTGTCGTCATTCAGCCTCTTATTGGGCATTGAAGTTAAAATCAGGAATTCTGTCCAACAAATGTTACATTATCGATGTATTTTTTTTCTGGTCGGTATATATATAGGAGCATAGAGCTTGGGCAATTGTTGGCGTCGGCTCACCGCCTGGCTGGCTTCCCACTTGTTGCTGGTTCCTTAGTGACTGTGAAATAAAATTTGAATGAACGATGATGCGATATAAAATTAACATTATTGTCACTCATTAACTGTTTGGCATTAGGGAATTAACATGTTTTCTGTCGGTGTCATTTACAAGTGGGCGGTTTCTGACTAAAGGCTCGTAGTTGTTGTGTTCTTGAGATTTCACGTTTTTGTGCTGCTGTCTCACTTCCCTGTCCCTCGCCTTTTGCAGCTCGCGGAGAAGTACAAATGCTGAGAAGTGCCTGGAACCCACCCAGCTGTAATGCACACGCACACATGCATGCATACGGCCATTTACACGCATGCATGTGCATGCAGTCGATGCCTTCGAGCCGTGCCAAAGACGGAAACATGAGGACGCCCGCATGCACAGAAGACCTCCCCCACAGTTTCTCCAGGCCGCTGTCCACATGACATGTGACCTGTTTGCGAATTTTTAATTTTGTAATTTAACCACCGAGGAAGCACATCGACATATAATGCGTTTACAAGTAAAGCACATGTGATTACCCAGCAACTCTGCGCCTCGTTCTTGCGGTGCAGACCCTAGGCGTATGACTGACTGTATTAAATATATATTTGGAAGTCGGTCACGGTAAGGAGGGCATTGCGCGGACACAGGCGCATCTTCATTAGCGTGGAGCTGCAGTAGAGGAGGGAATTTTCCAGTGGCTGCCGCTGAGATGGTGCCAGCTCAAGGCGAGATCAGGGCCGTGAGATTGCACGCCGAGGTTGAGAACGCGCACGGTTCCGTACAATAAAATAATCATAATCTGCAAGCGACATTCTTTGGACAAACAACAAACCTGCTTTTACCGCCCTGCGTCCAGTCAGACGATGATAATGTCACAAAGGCCATGGATAACTGTTCTCAGGGGCCACCACGTGACTTTATGTAGTTGATGTAGATGCCTACTGCTGTGAGTGGGTGCTGTCAGCAATAACCTGTTGTGGGGTGACATCGGCAGTGGGCTCGCTGCCTCAATGGACATTCATTCCTCGTGCGTTTACATGGCAGTAGCGGCACCCGGTGTGCCTGCCTCCATTTCTTCCTGGAACACCGGCACACCAGCTTTATGTTCACCGCTGATTGCACAAACCAAACACTTAAAATCAATGACATAGTCGTTTGAAGCCCTAAATATGCATTCAGACTTTATGCACTGACACAATCACAAATTTCCAAAACAGTGTTGCTTCCGTCGAACTGGGTTGTCTTGTGGCGTGGGGGAGCCACGGCTGCCGCCGGAGTTCAGAGCGGTCCGAGTGTTCGTGCCGTGCGCTATCGTTGAATTAACACTGAATTGGCACGTGCCAGATCGCCACAACAGAATACTGAAATATACTTGCATGACAGGAAGCCTGCGTGTAATCCAAAGCAACTAAAATAATTAAATCCCACCGAACTATTGCGTCGCTTTGTAAAAAACTCGTGTAGCTCAGGTAATTCAGCGGTGTCTTACCCTCGGCTTTATGAGACGGTCGTCATCTCCGCACGCCCTTCCCCGCACCCGCGTTGTTTACAGCAGGACACGCGCAGCGGCTCCGCGGAGCTCGCGCGCGTTACGCGAACCGCTCATCCGCAGTCGAGTCGGTGCACGCGACATGCACGCGTGGTTTACACGTGGATATCAAAGTAAACACCGTTTCGGATCCTGTATTTTGGTCACAAATCCTTTATACAAATGACACTGTCAGCCCACCAAAGCAATAATGAATGAAATAAGTTACATTGTGTTTGGAAACTCGGCGCTGGAAACGTATTTCTGGTTTATGATCCAACATGTACTGTACAACGCTTTGCTACCGTGTAGTATTGTGCAAGTATATATGTGCCATTGACTAACGTTGTCTCTGTTCACCATTCGTTTTGATTCGCTAATGCCACGGTGCATACCAAGAGCACAGACGCTAAGGTACATGCGTAGCGAGGTCGCAAGCCCGCTCGTCTCATTGTAAGATATTGCTGTGCTTCTGCCCGTCGACAGGAGCGCATGGTCATCTCAGCCCCGTCGTCTTAAGACTTGCCATCACAGCCACATCTTACAATGACGTGAATTGGCTGTGATGTTTGATGGAAGCCGTCATGGGCAAATCTCGAGACGAAAAGGCTTAGGCGACCATCCAGGGAAAGTGTCCGAGGTCACTTTGCCCTGCATCGTTGCTCGTGGTCGATGTGCAGGGAGAGGGCGATTCAGAGCTTGGGCTGCCGCCGTGCGCCCACGACGCGCGCCCCGAGGGGGCCTTTGATGAAGCCCTTTTAACGCTTTCCTTATTTGCCCGCTACTTGTGTTTTTATGCAATTGTATTTTTAACACTAATTAAATTTTGTCTAAGACGATACAATGACAGCTCGAGATGTCCACATTATATTACGGAATTTGATTTTGCAAGTGCATTCTACGGGATGTCCGCAAACACCGCAGGTCTATTGATCTCCGTGCAAGTGCTTTGTGCCTTTTGGGGATTGTCCTGAGTTCGAGAAGCGGCTGTCGGCAAACCAAACGACGACCCGAGTTCGTGACGTGGTTTTTTGCTTCACACAAGACTAATGCTTTAATAATTTCCAACCTTGTTCTAATTTTTTTGTAAAAATGTTGCAAACCTTTATGTTTGATGCTGTACGAGCCAATGTCGTGTGCCAAATAAAATAACGTGTTGAGACGCCACGTGGCGCTTCCCTCTCCTGCCCCCCCTCCTCGGCGCACGCGTTGCGAGTACACAGTATTGTCTTGAGAGTACACGGTATTTTATTGTGAGTACACGGTATTGTATTGCGAGTACACAGTATTTTCTTGAGAATACACGGTATTTGTGAGTACACGGTATTTTTTTGCGAGTACACGGTATTGTCTTGAGAGTACACAGTATTGTCTTGAGAGTACACAGTATTTTATTGTGAGTACACTGTATTTTATTGCGAGTACACGGTATTTTATTGAGAGTACATAGTCTTTTATTGCGAGTACACAGTATTTTATTGAGAGTGCACAGTATTGTCTTGAGAGTACACAGTATTGTCTTGCGAGTACACGGTATTTTATTGTGAGTACACGGTATTTTATTGAGAGTACACAGTATTGTCTTGAGAGCACAGTATTTTCTTGCGAGTACACAGTACTGTATTGTGAGCACACAGTATTTTATTGAGAGTACACAGTATTGTCTTGCGAGCACACAGTATTTTATTGAGAGCACACAGTATTGTCTTGCGAGTACACAGTATTTTATTGAGAGTACACAGTATTGTATTGTGAGCACACAGTATTTTATTGAGAGCACACAGTATTGTCTTGCGAGCACACAGTATTTTATTGAGAGCACACAGTATTGTCTTGCGAGCACACAGTATTTTATTGAGAGTACACAGTATTGTCTTGCGAGCACACAGTATTTTATTGAGAGCACACAGTATTGTCTTGCGAGCACACAGTATTTTATTGAGAGTACACAGTATTGTATTGTGAGCACACAGTACTGTATTGTGAGCACACAGTACTGTATTGTGAGCACACAGTATTTTATAGAGAGCACACAGTATTGTATTGTGAGTACACAGTATTGTCTCGGCGTACCAACGTGTGCTCGTCTGGTCACTTGTCCACAATCGGCCTGCGGCTGACGACATTCCCGCTCCTGCGGGGACGGCTTCTCCACTCTCCGCACCTCGCCCGTCACTCCACGTCTCGCCCGTCGCCCCATGTGTGTCCTCTTCCCCCCTGCCCATGTGTGCAGATTCGTCTGACTCTATTGTATGTCGGGTATGTAGGTATATATGCCTGCAAAGGATATTTTTCTTTTTTTGGGTTGGGTGGGTGGGGGGTGAGAAAAACATTTGGAGGGGGTCGATAATTTTTGGAAACCTGTTGGATCAACTTCTTACCCCGACATCTGGGTCGGGGGGAGGGGCCACTTTCTACGACTTTTTGATTCGGACCTTCTGAAAGGTTCTTATAATTTAGTTGACGGACAAACATAACGCCGGGATTCTATAATAGATGTCGCTATGCGTTCCCCTAATGTGCGATTGTTCGCGGTCGCAGGATCTGTTTTGTACATTCCTCACCCGTGCAAAGCTGCGGAAGCCCGATGTTAGGCTACACATCTGAGATGAACGTCTCGTCCCCCCCCCGTGTTAGCGGTTGATCTTGCACAAATGAGCCCGGTGAGATACGGCGCAGAAACCACTCCCAAGTTGGGCAGCTTTTCGATCACGTGGACTCGGGCATCGCTACCACGATCGAGTGCTGTGTTGTCTTGCGGTCAGGACGCCCACCTATTAGAGGGGCACTCGCGACAGGCAACGAGGCGAGACTGAGCTGTGGTTGGCTTAACTTGCACGTGGGGGCAGTGAATTATGACAAGGGGAAAGCGGCGCAACTGCGTGCTCCCGTGAAGCGGAACCCTTGCACCATGGACTGGGGTAAAGCATTGATTGTGAGCTGTACCTCTGGAGATCGAGCTTCGGTTCTGGATGGTGTTCAGCTGGTTTGGTGTCTGGCGTCGAGTGCTGAATTGGGGGGTTGCTTGAGGCGCCATCTGGTGGATTGTGAAGGTGGCGCGTGGGGTCCCGTCGTGGGTTCGTCTGGTGAAGAGTGCTCGCGACTCTCCACCCGTGAGCTCGTCGTGTGCCCGACGAGAGTCTGGCTGCCTGTTCTCCGATAGGAACACTTCTCTTGCCGCTGCATTTCAAGTGCTCGATGCCGCTGAGTGTCTCCTCCCGCCACACTCCAGTGCGGGTGCCTGACAGAGACCACTGTAGGCGTAGCTGACAGCTACTTACTTTGATGCATCACTCAGCGCTGCTGCTGCAGATGTCACTCGCAGCCAGACCCAGCCTCTGCAGGAAGGAGGACGGATCACGGCCAAAAACGAGCCCCATTAGGACGTCACCGCCAAGATGCTGCATGATGCGTTTTGACTTGTAAACAATCTAGCATATTTACAAAGTAACCTGTAGAACGCGGATTGCCACAATAGTGCATCCAGGCTGCTGCGCAGCACGTGGCGTCTGCAAGGCATGAACAATGTGCCCTTTGGAAGCAGCGATAGATGTATGTGACACTTGGTGTAAATCATTTTGTAAATCATATTGCTCAGGTTTGTGGTTTGTAATAAAAACATGAAACCAATCAGCTGTGGGAATCACGTGGAAAGCACCCAAGGCATTATATTACAATCGACCGATTTTTTTTGGCTCTGCGGCACAAGTGATGCTATTGGTTTAAGGTGACACGCATTATATGCCAGTTTTTTTTTAACATTGTCTTTGAAACCCTGCACAGTAATGATATTGTTTGTGGTTATTGTAGTTGTACGTTTTTCAAGCGCAGTGAAGCCGCACCACCAGCTGCACGTATCCTTCAGAGCTGCGACCTTCGCACGCAACGCGCTCACCGCGCGCAGGGCGCTCCGCGCGCAGGGCGCTCCGCGCGCAGGGCGCTCCGCGCGCAGGGCGCTCCGCGCGCAGGGCGCTCCGCGCGCAGGGCGCTCCGCGCGCAGGGCGCTCCGCGCGCAGGGCGCTCCGCGCGCAGGGCGCTCCGCGCGCAGGGCGCTCCGCGCGCAGGGCGCTCCGCGCGCAGGGCGCTCCGCGCGCAGGGCGCTCCGCGCGCAGGGCGCTCCGCGCGCAGGGCGCTCCGCGCGCAGGGCGCTCCGCGCGCAGGGCGCTCCGCGCGCAGGGCGCTCCGCGCGCAGGGCGCTCCGCGCGCAGGGCGCTCCGCGCGCAGGGCGCGCAGCCTTGAACGTTGCACGGCTGCCCCACAGCTGTGCTGTGCGGGCTGCACTCGCGCGCATTCCCCCCATGGGCGAGCTCTGCCTCCCTTGCTGGAGGCCAGCGGTGTCTCAGCTCCAGTCCCCCCCCCCCCCCCACGGAACAGCCTTCCGTGAGTACAAGCCACGAGGTGCGTGCAGCTGGCAGGCGCTTAATTTCGTTATGAGTAGAAAAAGAGGATGTTCCGTGGGCGGTCGCGAGAGGGGGCAGCTTTGGTAGTTGGGTTGAAATGTAATGAGGAAAGGTTTGTGGTGAGTAAAGGACTGTGAAGGGTGGAGGCGGGCAGGATATTGAGACGTGCGTTGGAGTGCCAGTTCGCTCGACAGTGATGGTGAGGTGCAGTGGCGTTCACGTCACTGGCCATGGCGCCTTCTTGACCTTAGGTGACCCCTTGCAAGAGCAGAGGGCCGAGCCGTGCTCGACAGAAGGTTCGCAACGTCTCCGCTACAGAGAATTTGCTCGTTCCATGAAACCAGCCAGACATGTGGACTCCCAAACACAGCCACGAGTCCACTTGAATAAGCATGGAACAATTAGCAAATCATCAAATCAGTTAATACATCCATGGTATATACGTGGAATTGTGCTCCTCAGAACAAATTATGTTGAACTATGCAAATGTTATGCTCATTTGTGTAAATGTACCTTTAGGGTAATTTAACAAGACACACCAGAAGGACAATAATGCATGACATATCCAGACCATATCAATGAGAAAAATAAGAGAATCGATTTTTGAATGCTGTTTTGAGCCCGAGCCGTGAGCCCTGCTGCTGCTGCACGCGGGGCCCCAGTGGCAGGGCCCCAGTGGCCCCAGTGGCCCCAGTGGCAGGGCCCTGCTGCCGCTGCTGCACGCAGGGCCCCGGGCGCTGCCCCCACCCCGTGGTCACCAGGAGGAGCCCGCTGGGACTGTCGTCAGTAGGGCCCCCCCTTGTCAGCCGTCGTGAACACGGCGGTCGCCCACTCGCGTGGACAATGGAAACCCTTCTTCTTTAAACCGAAACAGAATATGGACACGTGGAGTTGATGACACGCTGGAAACATCCCAGACGCAGCACGGTCACCCAGTCACCCGAGGCCGCCAATTCACTCGCGGCCCATGCGGGGGCAGCACGCACGGAGAGCCACGAGGAGCCGCTCGGCCCGCGCTGCCCTCAGCCGCCTCGTGCCCGAGTTGGCCGAGGGCAGCGCGGGCTGTGAGCAGCAGCAGCAGCACTCGCCATCAACACGCACCACCACCACCGATGTGAATACACGGCACGGCGCTGTTAGTGTGCACGGCGTAGCGCTGTTAGTGTGCACGGCGTAGCGCTGTTAGTGTGCACGGCGTAGCGCTGTTAGTGTGCACGGCACGGCGCTGTTAGTGTGCACGGCGTAGCGCTGTTAGTGTGCACGGCGTAGCGCTGTTAGTGTGCACGGCACGGCGCTGTTAGTGTGCACGGCGTAGCGCTGTTAGTGTGCACGGCGTAGCGCTGTTAGTGTGCACGGCGTAGCGCTGTTAGTGTGCACGGCGTAGCGCTGTTAGTGTGCACGGCACGGCGCTGTTAGTGTGCACGGCGTAGCGCTGTTAGTGTGCACGGCGTAGCGCTGTTAGTGTGCACGGCACGGCGCTGTTAGTGTGCACGGCGTAGCGCTGTTAGTGTGCACGGCGTAGCGCTGTTAGTGTGCACGGCACGGCGCTGTTAATGTACACGGCATAGCGCTGTTAATGTGCACGGCACAGCGCTGTTAGTGTGCACGGCTTAGCGCTGTTAATGTACACGGCACAGCGCTGTTAGTGTGCACGGCACAGCGCTGTTAGTGTGCACGGCTTAGCGCTGTTAATGTACACGGCACAGCGCTGTTAGTGTGCACGGCTTAGCGCTGTTAATGTACACGGCATAGCGCTGTTAATGTGCACGGCACAGCGCTGTTAGTGTGCACGGCTTAGCGCTGTTAGTGTGCACGGCTTAGCGCTGTTAGTGTGCACGGCACAGCGCTGTTAGTGTGCACGGCACAGCGCTGTTAGTGTGCACGGCTTAGCACTGTTAGTGTGCACGGCATAGCACTGTTAGTGTGCACGGCTTAGCACTGTTAGTGTGCACGGCTTAGCGCTGTTAGTGTGCACGGCACAGCGCTGTTAGTGTGCACGGCATAGCGCTGTTAATGTGCACGGCATAGCGCTGTTAATGTGCACGGCATAGCGCTGTTAATGTGCACGGCATAGCGCTGTTAATGTGCACGGCTTAGCGCTGTTAGTGTGCACGGCTTAGCGCTGTTAGTGTGCACGGCTTAGCGCTGTTAGTGTGCACGGCTTAGCACTGTTAGTGTGCACGGCATAGCGCTGTTAATGTGCACGGCATAGCGCTGTTAATGTGCACGGCACAGCGCAGCACAGTGAGTGTGCCCCACGCAGGGCTAAGAATAGAAGCAGCAGCAGCAGCGGCGTCTCTGCGCGGTTCACGCGTTCGCAGCTCCGCGTTGTCACCGCGCTCCTAATGAACCCACGGCACCGCGCCGTCATTGGTGACAAGATGGCCTCACGCGCGTGTTACTTATTCTGCACAATTATAATGATGATGATGATCGGTATGAAGTTAACGCCTCCTGCCGACGGCTTTGCCATGTGGGCAAGTGACGGATCCATTCCGGGTTTTCTGGCGACTCCGCTCAGCAGCCTGAACGGAGGCTCCCGTGCCCCGCCGCGACTCCCCGTGCCCCGCCGCAATGATGGTTCGCGGCTGATTGTACAACTTGGCAACATGTTAATTGCGTGCCTTGTTTTCAGTTTTTTTTTTATCGATGCTTGGCAGGGCTCGACGCAGAAGGTTGTGTTAAAAAATGTTCTCAAGGAACGGGCTGAACTTGTGTCTTCTCCGTGCAGCGGCGGCGGCAGCAGCAGCAGCTGCCATTGATTTGTGTTCTGATAAAGCACCGGGGAATTCAATTACGCGATGCGCTCGCTTGTCGTGCCGACTATCACAAGGATGTGCGCGCTGCCCAGCGATGCTGTCCAATTATTTACGGCCGGTCTCAAGGACCACAGCGGTGCAGCACCGGGGCGGCTAATGCAGTCACAGGCAGTAGCCCCCCCCCATCCCCGTTCTCACTCCGCCGCGCACGAACCCCGCACACCCCTCTCGCAGGGGGAGACCCGCGCCCCCAGCACCCCCCAGCACCCCCCAGCGAGCCCTGTGCTCACGGCTCGGCCTCGGAGCGGCTGCGCGCACACGGGAGCGATGGGTTCTTGAGCGAGCTTCGTCACCTTCACGTCGCCCTCACGGCTCCGGTCCCTGCCTCCTCCGCTGGTTCCACATCCAGTCCCGGATACGTTTCAGATTTAAAGTCAGCGTCTTCACGGTCTTCCGTGGGCTCGCAGCTGCATACCTCTACCCTCCCATCTCACTCAATACCCCTCCACGCACTCTCCTACCTCTCACTCAATACCCCTCCACGCACTCTCCTACCTCTCACTCAATACCCCTCCACGCACTCTCCTACCTCTCACTCAATACCCCTCCACGCACTCTCCTACCTCTCACTCAATACCCCTCCACACACTCTCCTACCTCTCACTCAATACCCCTCCACGCACTCTCCTACCTCTCACTCAATACCCCCCGCACACTCTCCTACCTCTCACTCAATACCCCTCCACACACTCTCCTACCTCTCACTCAATACCCCACCACGCACTCTCCTACCTCTCACTCAATACCCCCTCCACGCACTGATTTTTTTATATATACAGCGCCGTCGCTCATGCAAATCGCATCTCACGTTTGCCGAGTAAAGGGACCACGGACCCAGCTGGAAGGCTGTCAGGCAGCGAGCCGACGTCGACAATAGTTCTGCAGTGTTCTGAATGTCAAGATGTTTTCACCCAATGAGTGAGTGTTTATTGTAGATGTGGCAGGATACCTGAGCACCGGAGAAACCCCGCGCATAGCGAGGGGGCAACACGAGCCCGTACAGAAGGGACAGATGATATCAGTCCACCTCCTCGGGTACTGCGTGAAGCTGGCGAGCCCGGGGTGCGGCACCGTGACGCACACGGGAAGGAGCTTCGCGACATCTGTGCGATCCACCAACTCGTACTGCCTCCACGGCGCTGGATGCCAGCCACGTGCAGAGCCACCACCGCCGGCCAAGATGTGGCGACAGCTTTGGGATGCCTTCATCCAGCAGTGGATAGATTACGGCTGCTGACGAATCCTTTAGGTGACCAGGGGGTGAAAAGCTATGACAAATGAGGTCGTGGTCTGTAATTTGACACGTGTCGCCAAGATGGAGCATGCGCGGAGTCTCCTAATGGGGAGATCCGCTGCTCGCAAGTCGCGATCCGTCACGCGCGCGCGCGCACGGCAGGTGCGCGCTGCTCGCCGCCCCGGCTCCCACGGAGAGGTCAGGCCCCGCGAGAACACATTTCTGCAGCCGCTGCCCATTCTGCTGACAAAGCGAAATGTGGCTGTTGCAGGGGAGATGCCTATCGGCGGTGGATGCCAAAGTCTCCATGAATTATGCAGAGCTGTGAGCACCGCGTGCCTCGCCCGATTTTCACGAACAAATCCACGTCCAGTGCAAGCGGGGGTTCGACTCACCCTCGATTAGCATGGGTGGCTACGTACGGAGCGAAGAAGTTCAACATACATCACCATACATTGCTGGCACCAGAACGCTTGGGATTTGGTGCAGAAGGATAGTACCCCCATGACCCACATGGGGCCCACAACTGCTTGACATTGAGCCCACATTGACCCCCTTTGAACCCACACGGGCCAACATTTGAGCTCCAGGAATCTCCATTGAACCCACGTGGCCCACATTTGAGCCCCGCATGACCCACATTGAGCCCACGTGACCCAGATTCTGCCAACGAGGCCCACGCGTGAGCCCACGTGGGCCACGCGTGAGCCCACGTGGTCCACATTGTCTTCGGGTTTGGGTGATTTTGGGGGCCAGACAACGCCGTTTCGGCGTCTGTTTGCGTTAGAGGGCAATCAGAAAGTCTGAAGCCGTGGCACCACGTGGAGCCGGTGCACCCTGCATGCCGGGGACCCACGTGTGGTTATGGACGCACTCCGTGTGTGCCGCTTCACTTGAAGTGGGAGGGAAGGGCAGGAAGGAGTCGATGACGTCAGGGGTTAGAGAGCAGGCTCCCATCCCGCCAGCTCACCTTGGCTGAGCGTTGTCCGTGGCCAAGGACTCCCGGTGGGGGAGCATCTGCTCGGTCACTCGTTACCGTTCCACGCGTTAGTCCGAGTGCGTTAAGAATTTGTATTCATCTCCACCGCCAGCGTCGAGTGCCTCTGTCGATTTACAACTCTGTCTCTATATCAACGATTTCACCGTGTGGGTGAGAGTCGTTTGCGTTATTGATGTCTTTGGAAAGAGAGTCTTTTATAGAAGAGCGATCGAAGCTGGATTTAAATTTTCTGGGATCATTTTACAATTTTAGATTTGTGAACCAGGAAAGAATGGCCACGACAAATGTCACAAGTTTTTACTTCGTAATTTCCATAGGAATGCTCTATCAGCTGCTGGATGGACACGTGGGTGTCGTGCTAACTGGCTCGGTGCATGAGCGCGCTCCGGAGAAATCTAGCGAGTCGCACCCCCGCGAGTCGACCGGAACCGAGATGAATATATTTCATCCACCTTGCTTGCCGCGGTGTCAGGCGCACTCGAACCGACTTTGTCATCCACGCTGGGATGGTGGTGGTGGTGGTGTTGATGATGCGCTCAGTTTGTGGGTGCGGGTCGAAGCATTTTTCACCATTAACGAGCCATATTCGAAAAAAACTGCAGATAATTACCGTCGACACGATACAGGGAATGTATCAGCAGCACGATCTTTAAACGTTCACTGTGAGGCTACCAACTTGTGGAACTACCCAATTAAAATACAAGATCATACTGGAGATGTTCTGTACTCCCATGGGGTGGGTTTGAGAGCGCTTGGAGGTGCCTTCTGGGCGCGTTGGGACCACGAAATCCTCCAGAATCCGCCAGTTTCGTGCCTGGAAGTTGCTGCTGCGGAGCATTCGCTGTTCAACGTAGTCACAAACCAGCCACGTTTTAGGAAAGTTTGAGATTTTTTAATGAGAAAGAGCGGTTACTTATGTTATTGTAATGTAAAATATATGTATGTATGTGTTGCCCGTGTGGTTACCCAACACGTGCCCAGCTCATGCTGCACCCGCAATGCCGGGGCTGCGCGCGCAGACGCCATGGGGTTGGGGGGGGGTCTGCCGCTCACCCACGTGGGGTTCGTAGCCACTGCAATGATCCCGATTCGTGTCCATGTTCGTCGTTGGGTTAGGCCACGTGGTAGGCTTATGCCACTCGATTCCTCCTGGTCAAGCTCTGAACAGTTTGGGCAAAACGTCGTCCCACGTCGACGTTGAATTCAACCGCGAGAAGTCTCGAGCCACCACCGGACAGCAACTGAAGCTTTATCGGTCAGAATTTGATCAATACATTGGCACGTGTGTAAATAATAATAATAATATCTTTGTAAACTTGACAATTTTGTCGGGTGGTGGAGGGTGATGACAAGAATAATCTTGGTATAAAACCACCACCGACTGGCCTAACCCAACAAGAAACGTGGGTGAAGCTACCACCATCTGACTCGGCAAGTAACAGTAACATATCGGCCCGAAACCATTAACACGACAATGAACAACACATGCGCTTTTTGAGACATCGCCTATAAAACATCGCCTACTCCACGCGTGCAATCGGTCCCACGGCTCCGAACCCCTCCGACTCCTCGCCAATGCTCGAAGTCTTCTTCAGTGCTGCGGATCCAGTCGTTTTGTACGAATTATTGCTTAATATAGGCTATTAAAATGCAAAGATTTAGCTTGAGTTAAGAAAAATAACTTTTCTGTTCCCATTGGCTCCGAGCCGCGTGCATAGAGCGCGCGCGGAGCCGTCTCCGCGTCGCTGACGTCACAAAGGGCTCATTCTTCTCCTCCTGAAGCGACGGCGGCTCCTCGTGGCGCGGCTCGGCCCCCGCGCGTGATGGAGCACGTGGCGCGCGCGCCGTGCTCGTGCCACGGTGCCCGGCAGCGTTTGCTGCACGTGTCCTGGACTGCCAGGGGGACGTCCTCTTGTTGAGGTAGCTGCTCTCCTGGGAAATGTGTCGTCATCTCGGGACAGTACACGTCCCGGGGTTTGTCATGCGTAACAATAACAACAACAACAGCAACAACAACAACGTTCCACTCGAGACATCCACAATGTCTCCGCTCTTGCGGTCTTGTGAGAAAATAGTCTCCGTATTCTTCCCATGATATGTCACAGATGTTCGTACCTCTGAAGTGGCGACCCTATGATTCGATACACACGCGGTAGCACCAGTTCTCGAGAACTAGAGAAGGGGAGCGCGCACATCACCACCCTGCACTGCAGTTGTGTTCAAGCGCGGCGAGCGCGCGTCACACGCACTCGCGCGTTAAATGTGCGGTGCGTTCGGTGCACGTTCGGTGCACGTTCGGTGCACGTTCGGTGCACGTTCGGTGCACGTTCGGTGCACGTTCGGTGCACGGCCTGACCGCTGTGCGCTCATCACGGGCCGGTGGAGCCCGGCACTGCTGGGACTCGTAACCGCAACTTAGAATAATAATAATAATCACCGGCCGTGCTGTACAGGCTCCCGGTAGACACGGGACACATCGAGCTGACTGCTGGACTCGGCCCCACCATCTGCTGCTTGCGAAGCGACTGCCCCTCCCCGTGCGCTGGCCGTGATCGCTTTGTTGATGTTCCGGGCGATCGAGGGGCACCGCGAGCTCGCCTCCCCCTGGAGACGATCAGAGGTGGGGGCTGCTACCTCCTCGGCGCGAGAATTACACACTTGGTGCTTCTCTGGAATATATATATGTTAAACCCAAAATATACAAAAAGAGATAGGGAAGCAAATGAAAGCAAGCGATTGAATACAAAACGACATATCATAGAACTGCAATGAGCGCGGAGAAAGCGTTGCTCATGTCACACGGCGCCTCGCCAGACCGGGCACGTTGTGGTCTGTCGCCGCGCGCCTCCGAATATCCCCCGAGCAGCCGCGCGATGAGCTGTGGAACTCGGCGTGCAGTCAAATGGCGCATCGAGGTCGGCAGCCCCACGAAGACCGAGACCAGGTGGGGGGGGGGGGGTGGTGGCGCGTGCCCCACGCGGTGCCCCACGCGGTGCCCTGCCGGTCACTCCGCGTCTACCCCCCCCAACCCCCGATCCGTGGGCTTACTGTGCCCCCCCCCCCCCCCCCACAAAACACGAACACGATGCTCTGGCAGCCTCCACTGGGAGCGACACCAGCACGACACGGAGTCGTGCGTTATAGACAAAGACCCCCCGTATAGCCTCAACATGTGTTGTGTCTCACAGGTATGTCGTGTGTTACGGGTACTGTGTGTTGTGTTACCTGCACAGTACGTGTTAATGGTACCGCGTATGTGATGCCAACGTGGGTTGTGTCGCGAGAGGCAAGCGGGCACGCGGCATCGTCGGAGTTGGGGAGAATCAATCCCGAGGGAGACTCCCCGGGTGTCGCGCCTCTGTGCGCCCGCACTCCGCGTGCCGCCTGCCGGGGAGGGGGGAGGGGCTCGCTCGGTAGCCCGCGCGGTGAGAGGAGGGCGACTGCTCTCGGGCGAGTCTCTCATCACGAGCTACAAGATGTGCCGGTGCACGGGTCGATGTCACCCTCACGCCTGCGCTGATGTGTCACGAACACAGATACCACGGGGCACTGTAAACGGCAGAATGTGGAATGAAACGGTGAGAAAGGCTGCTTGGCACTGAGAAGTGGCGTAGAATTTAGAGGGGTGCAAATCAGAGCCTAGCCCAGCCCGCACCAAGCAGCGGGATCCCCGCGTGGACAGAGCCCGGAGACAGAGCCCCCCGTGGACAGAGCCCGGGGACAGAGCCCCCCGTGATGCAGCTCCTTCCCCCCGCCCCGCCCCCTGTAAACACAGCTCGCACGTCACGCGGCTGTCAAGTTTCGGGGAGATTACTCAGAGTAGGTAAAACTCTGGGCAGGTAAAACTCGGGGTATACCCCGAGATTACTCGGGGTAGGCAGTAACGACCCTCAATTGACCATTTCCTGAAGCCGGCCAGTCCGCCGAGAAGCTACGGACTTCCATTCAGCGCAGTGTCAACAACAACACCACCACCACAACCACCACCACCACCACCACCCTGTTCTCACTGTGCATCGTGCAGCTTCACGGCGACGAACACAGACGCGGGAAGTCTCTCACCCTCAACACACACTCACCCTCAACACACACTCACCCTCAACACACACTCACCCTCAACACACACTCACCCTCAACACACACTCACCCTCAACACACACTCACCCTCAACACACACTCACCCTCAACACACACTCACCCTCAACACACACTCACCCTCAACACACACTCACCCTCAACACACACTCACCCTCAACACACACTCACACTCAACACACACTCACCCTCAACACACACTCACCCTCAACACACACTCACCCTCAACACACACTCACCCTCAACACACACTCACCAACAACACACACTCACCCTCAACACACACTCACCCTCAACACACACTCACCCTCAACACACACTCACCCTCAACACACACTCACCCTCAACACACACTCACCCACAACACACACTCACCCTCAACACACACTCACCCTCAACACACACTCACCCTCAACACACACTCACACTCAACACACACTCACCCTCAACACACACTCACCCTCAACACACTCACCCTCAACACACAGCACACACAGCACACACACTACACACACAGCACACACACAGCACACACACAGCACACTCAGCACACACACAGCACACTCAGCACACACACAGCACACACACAGCACACACTGACCACACACACAGCACACACTGACCACACACACAGCACACACTCAGCACACACACAGCACACACACAGCACACACACACAGCACACACTCAGCACATTCACACTCGCCACACCGCTGAGTATGCGGTGTGGTGGTCTCACGCTGCGGCAATTGGACACGCGCCGCCTCGGGCACGCACTGCGCATCCACGCGGGCTCCGAGCCCCCTCCCGCCCCCTCCCGCCCCCTCCCATCTCCTCCCGCCCCCAGCAGCGCTGCACCCGCGTGCCGCTAACCGCAGTGTGCGGTGCTGCACGGCGGTGAGGAGGAGTGAACCCCGGGCCAAAGGTCACGGGTAAACGATCACAAATGCATATCCCGCACGCGATATGCGGATCTTCACGTGAGACCCACGTGAGGAACTGTTGTTGGTCGGCAGGAGCGAGCCAGCCAAGATGCGAGACAATGCGGACGCGATGCTGGAAGGGCATCCGAATAGAATGGACGCTTGGATGGAACCGTGGAGTCGCGTGTGGAGGGGCTGGCCTGGTGACCCCACAGGGGCTGGGAGACGTCAACTCCCTCGCCTGGTGACCCCACAGGGGCTGGGAGATGTCAACTCTCTCGCCTGGTGGCCCCGCAGGAGTCAGTGGGTTCGACCCGACGCCTGCTGCTGCTGTATATTTGGAGTTTGTGGTGTCTCTCTCTCTCTCTCTCCCTGTGGTCGCGTGGATTTTTCACCGGGTCCTCCGGGTTTTCTCTCCGCATTTAGCTGCTATACATTTCCACGTGATAAGCCACTTTGTTTGCTATCATTTGTGGCCAGGTCGCTCCTGAAAGTACAAGGAATAGTTTAGTTTGATGGCTGCGCCCCTGGCCCGGCACGTTGCCTGCCCGTGGCGGCTCCCCCCGACTCGCCCCTGGATGCTGATTTATAGCGGAAATATTCTTCAAAGTGGCCATCAGCAGCGTCGCCTGTTGTCATTCACGCTCAGCATCACGCGGCTAACAGGCGACCACGAGCGCACAGGAGGATATTGACAAACACCCATTCTCTCACACACAACTACCCACACACACTACCACCCACACATACACTACCCACACACTACTACCCACACACACTACTACCCACACACATTACCACCTACCCACACACACTACCACCCACACACACACTACCCACACACACTACTACACTCACAAACACAACATTCACAGACTCAACCCCTACAGACACAACATTCACAACAAAGCTCAAAGATACTACCGTAACAACAACACTCACAGCGGGAGACTCGCGCTGCGAGGATGGCGCGGGGCCTCGGAGGATGATCCCCGTGAGCCTCGAGCGAGCCGCGTTCCCGTGCCCAGAGGCTCTCACCCCCCCCCCACCCCCGCGTCAAAGCTGCGACCCAAATCGCACTCACGTGTTCTCTCTCGATCGGCGATCTACCGCGCGTCGAGTCATCTGTCTCTCGCTTTAGATTATAAATGCATAATATACTTGACTTTCCCATCCTTCTTATCCTTGGTCAGTACCCAACCCCCTACAGCTCACGGGTCGGCAGCGACAGGAACGAGGGAGGCCGCGCGTCGCTGGCCGTCTCACGCCACGGGCGCACGATCCTCGTTCCGTCTCTCCGTGGATAGCGGACGCTCCACCCCCGCTCCCCCTTCCCTGGCCACGCGTGCGAGCGCGTGGCGAGGGAAGGGCGATCGCGTGGTGTCTCACAGTGGAGCGCGGTCGCGGTCACTGCTAATCCACCCACCAGCACGCGTCTCTCCCCATCAGAGCTCCAGGAGCCCAGCATTACTACCGAGATCGATAAAACGACGCCACTCTGTTCCGAGTCGTCGTCCAATGGCATGGCGCGGTGTGGTGTGGCGCGGTGTGGCGTGGTGTGGCATTGTGTGGTGTGGCATGGCGCGGTGTGGTGTGGCGCGGTGTGGTGCGGTGTGGCATTGCGTGGTATGCCGCGGTGTGCGCGCAGTGCCGCGGTGTGTGCAGCTCCCTGACAAGGCCAAAGGGAAACGTGCGAATGGGTGTCCTCGCTGGAGCGGGGGGGGGGGAGCGTGGGGGGAGGGGCTGGTATCGCTGTGGGGGGCAGACACGCTGGTGCCATGACTTGCGGCCCCCACAGCCAGAGCCTGCAGCAGACACTGGGCACGAGCTCTGAACACGTGACACGAGTGAGCTCATGGAGAGAGAGAGAGCGAGGGGGAGAGAGGGAGACTGGAATGGCAGTGAAGTCGGGAGCCACTCCCGCAGCCTTCCCCAGTCCACCACCACCATCATCAGCGCCACCCCCTTGCTCTGTCAACAGCGCAGCAGCCAATCAGCATCCCCGAACAAGGTCAGCCCCACACCCCGAGTCTCACCCTCTCCCTGAACCTTAACAACCCCACCACGAACTACAACCACCAATTCTCACCCCTCACCTTTCTCATCCCCATTACCTCCGATGGTGGTTAAGTTGCAACAACACGGCCGCACCGCCCCACGGCGATTGTCTGCCGCAGTGTGTTTGTGTGTTTGTGTGTTTGTGTGTTTATGTGTCTGGGTGTTTGTGTGTTTGTGTGTCTGTGTGTTTGTGTGTCTTTGTGTTTGTGTGTTTGTGTGTGTGTCTGTGTGTTTGTGTGTGTGTGTTTGTGTGTCTGTGTGTTTGTGTGTCTGTGTGTCTGTGTTTGTGCGTTTGTGTGTCTGTGTGTCTGTGTTTGTGTGTTTGTGTGTCTGTGTGTCTGTGTTTGTGTGTCTGTGTGTGTTTGTGATGTGTGTTTGTGTGTCTGTGTGTTTGTGTGTTTGTGTGTTTGTGATGTGTTTGTGTGTCTATGTGTCTGTGTGTTTGTGTGTGTGTGTTTGTGTGTCTGTGTTTGTGTTTTGCGTGTCTGTGTTTGTGTGTTTGTGTGTCTGTGTGTGTTTGTGTGTCTGTGTTTGTGTGTTTGTGTGTCTGTGTGTGTCTGTGTGTGTGTCTGTGTGTGTGTCTGTGTGTGTTTGTGTGTGTGTGTTTGTGTGTCTGTGTGTGTTTGTGTGTCTGTGTGTTTGTGTGTCTGTGTGTCTGTGTTTGTGTGTTTGTGTGTGTGTGTTTGTGTGTCTGTGTGTGTGAGTGAGTGACACGCCGTGTCCTCTGCACGCAGTGGCGCTCCGCGCGGCTCTCTGCTGCCCAGCCCCATCGCTGCGGTGACGGTGGCGCGCATTGCGGTGAATTGCGTGACGCGGGGCTACCAGCTGCTGCTGCTGCAGCCCTGAAGCTGCTGAAGCTGCTGCTGCTACTACTGCAGCAGCAGCAGCCCTGAAGCTGCTGCTGCTGGAGCAGCTTCAGGGCTGCTCCAGCAGCAACGCGCGCGCTGCTCTCAAAGTCAAACTCGGGGGCCAATCGCCGCGTCGCGCGGTGACCGCGCCCGGCCACGGGCGTGCGAGGGGACCGCGCGTCCCGGAGCGACCCCCCACACCCCCTCACCCCCCACAACCCCCCACACCCCCTCACACCCCCTCACCCCCCACACCCACCCCGGTGTGCGCCGCGATCCCAAAGCCGCTCGTCTCCTTGCCCAGGAGCCCCCCTCGCCCTGCCGCCGCCTGACGGACGCGGTCTCCGAGCCCCCCCCCCCTCCGTGTGATCTCGACGCGGCCCCCCCCCCCCCGCGACGCCGCTCCGTGGTCCTCGTGGCGAGCGCACGCGGAGCGCGCGGCCTGACGAGCGCCGCGCCCCGCGAGACGCGCAGCGCCCCAGCGCAGCGCCCCAGCGCAGCGCCCCAGCGCAGCGCCCCAGCGCAGCGCCCCAGCGCAGCGCCCCAGCGCAGCGCCAGCAGCACCAGCAGCACCAGCCCCACGGCAGCCCCACCCTGGGGGTCCGCTTCACGCCGGCGGCACTGGCGCGAGCAGAGCCGGCGGCGTCAAGGGGAGGGGGCGGGGGCCGTGCCCGCTCGGAGCCAACTCGCCGTGGTGGTTATGGCTTTTGTATCTCGAGCTTTCGTGTGGCGTTTTTGGAAAGACCTAGGATTAGATCTAGGAAATCGCGAGCCGTATATATTCATAAGCACGTCGCTGCGCATAGATTAAGTATAGTTCAAGTCAACAATCGCGTTCCTTAAATATGATCGAGTTTAAAAACGCGGTCGGGTCGCGAGACGTATCCCGTGGCGATGCTTGCATATAGAGAACAGTACACACACAGTACACACAGTACACACACACAGTACACACACACAGTACACACACAGTACACACACAGTACACACACACAGTACACATACAGTACACACACACAGTACACACACACAATACACACACGGTACACACACACAGTACACACACACAGTACACACACAGTACACACACACAATACACACACGGTACACACACACAGTACACACACAGTACACACACACAGTACACATACAGTACACACACACAGTACACACACAAAGTACACACACAGTACACACACAGCACACACACAGCACACACACACAGTACACAGATACAGTACATACACAGTACACACACACAGTACGCACACAGTACACACACACAGTACACACACACAGTACACACAGTACACACACGCACCATGCGACTCGCGCGGCCACAGCGGCACGAGATGTAAACAGCGGCGACCCCACGGGGGCTCCGGTCTCGTCGTACGCGCGCCACGCAGCGCGGGCCGCGCCGGGCCACGCTGATGCCGGCGGCGGCGGCGTCATCATCATCATTATTATCGTGACGACTACGCCGATAGCGGTGGACACCGTCACCGTGAGAATGGCTCGTCCCGAGAGGCCGGCGTCGCTCCCTCCTCGCCGCAGTGGCGGGTGGGGGGAGGGGAGGCGCTGTGCCCGGCCCCACGCGGCCCCACGCGGGCCCACGAGGGCCTGCGGGCAGCGGTCGCGGCCCACCGTCACACGTAGGCCGACTCGCTGGAGTGCGTGCGGCCGAAGCCGACGGGGCCGCCCTGCGAGCGGATCTCGCCGATGGACTTGCGCCGCGCTTGCACGCCCTGCACCGCCTGCTTGATCTTGCGCCAGCCCAGGTGGTTGAGCTCGGCCAGGTTGAGGACGACGCAGAGGCCGCTCACGGCGAACATGAAGACGAGGAAGACGGTCTTCTCGGTGGGCCGCGACACGTAGCACTCCACCTCCTTGATGCACGGGTATCTGTCGCACTCGAACATGGGCGGCACGTTGAAGCCGTAGAGGAAGTACTGCCCCGTGAGGAAGCCGATCTCGAGCGCGTTGCGGAACACCACTTGAATGATGTAGAAGCGCGAGATGCCGTCCTGCCTGCGGCCCCTGAGCTTGCTCGTCCGCATCAGCGGCGTCGGGTGCATGATCTCCTTCACCTCGTGGCCCTCCGGCTCGCGCGACGAGTTCTCGGTGTTTTGCAGCAGGATGCCGTTCAGCATGGAGTTCTTCGTCTTCTTGCTGTCGTCTCGCTTCTCGGGCGAGAGGTCGTGCAGGATCTCCTTGTCCTGCAGCAGCAGCGCGTGCAGCACCGAGGAGCGACGCTCCCGCGCCTTGGCCGAGTGGTGGAGCGAGTAGGTGATGAAGCAGAGGCTGGGCGTGCACACCATGATGATCTGGAAGACCCAGTAGCGGATGTGCGAGATGGGAAACGCCTTGTCGTAGCACGCCTGGTTGCAGCCCGGCTGGAGGGTGTTACACACAAACATCGTCTGCTCGTCTTCGTAGACGGTCTCTCCCACAATCGCCACTATCAGGATCCGGAAAATAACCACGACTGTCAAGAGGATCCTAAGGCAGAGACACACAAGCGGTCTCCGTCACACCAGCACCACCACCAGCACCACCAGCACCAGCAGCAGTAGCATCGCAGGCGCCCTGCACGCGACACTCGGCACGGCGTTAGCGCGGAACGCGGCGCGCGTCAAAGTTTCCCTCCCCGCGACCCCGGGGCGAAGCCGCGCCGCTCGGTGCGTGCGGAGCGGCGCGGCGCCTACCTGCCGATCATGGTGGAATGCTGCTGCACGGCAGCCTCCAGCAGTCTCTCGAGGATGGTCCATTCCCCCATCTTCCCCCCGTGCCGCTCGCCTCAGCGCGGGCCCGAGTGTGCTGAGAGCCCGGCGCGCCGCCCGCGGCTCATCACGCAGCCACCTCGCCTCGCCGCGGCATCGCCTCCCCGGGAGCCGCGCTGCGGCGCGACCCCCCCACGACTCCGCCTCCTCCTCCTCTCACTCCTCGATTCGTTCTCTCCTCGCCGCGCCGGAGCGCAGTGCCCGCTATGCGGGTCCCAGGTGCCGCTATGCGGGTCCCAGGTGCCGCCTCTCCGCGAGCCCCGAGCGCAGCCTCGCGAGCCGGGCGAGGAGGGCACGGACTCGTCGCCAAGACTTCTTCATTGCGCCGCGCGGCGTTTATTCGGCATCGTTAGCACCAGCGCCGCTCCTCCTCCTCCTCGTCCTCGCCGCGTGTGCAGCGCCTGCAGTGTGCGCGGGGTGTGGGTTGGTGTGAGCCGGGCATTGCGAGCCGCGCTCCTCGCGCTGCGCTAATTTTATCTCCGCGCCGCTCGCCTTGACGGAGATGAAAGTGACAGCGGCGGCAGCGGCGCCACGAGGGGGCACGGGGCGCGGCGCACAGATGTTGGGGGAGGGGCGGGGGGTCTAGGGGGGAGGGAGTGGGGGTGTTGGGTGTGTGGGGGGGGCCAGGAGGGGAGGGAGTGGGGTGTGTGGGGCGGGGGGGCTAGGGGGGAGGGAGTGGGGTGTGTGGGGCGGGGGGGCTAGGGGGGAGGGAGTGGGGTGTGTGGGGCGGGGGGGCTAGGGGGGAGGGAGTGGGGTGTGTGGGGCGGGGGGGGGGCTAGGGGGGAGAAAGTGGGGGTGTGGGGCGGGGGGGGCTAGGGGGGAGGGAGTGGGGTGTGTGGGCGGGGGGGCTAGGGGGGAGGGAGTGGGGTGTGTGGGGCGGGGGGGCTAGGGGGGAGGGAGTGGGATGTGTGGGGCGGGGGGGGCTAGGGGGGAGGGAGTGGGGTGTGTGGGGCGGGGGGGCTAGGGGGGAGGGAGTGGGATGTGTGGGGCGGGGGGGGGCTAGGGGGGAGGGAGTGGGGTGTGTGGGGCGGGGGGGGCTAGGGGGGAGAGTGTGGGGCGGGGGGGGTGTCGGAGCCGATGAAGGAACCTGCGTGGTCGTGTTCGCCGCTCCAATTGATTGCGAGGGGAGCGCGGCTCTCCCGCGACTTGGTCGCGACTCGGCACACGCGGAGACATTCACCGCATCGCCGCCTCGCCTGTTGCCCCCTCCCCAACTCTTGCCACCCCACCCCCCGAACCTTCCCCTCAGCACCTTCGGTGCCTTTGCCGTCCAGCAGCAGCAGGGCCCCTGCGTCTCTGCCGGTCTCGTGATCCCTGAGCCTCTTTACCCCTCCCCCTTCCACCCGCACAGCCCCCACCCCCCGGCACCCCTCCCCGCTCTCCCACACACACAGCGCGCGTCGCATCGGCGAACTCAGATCCCCCCCCCCCACCTATTCCAGCATCTCGCCTCCGGTGGCGGTCCTGCTGAAAGATTCACCCCACCCTTAGGAATGTGGAATTCCCACCACCGGATCGGTGTTGTGAACAAGGAGAAGAGCACCCACCGCCTGGAGGTGTCTCTGGCTGAGTGGTGAGAAGCCGCCCGGCCCCGCTGCCCCCCCGGGGGCTCATCCCCGAGGGTGCGCGAGTGGAGTGGGGAGCGGTGGTGCAGTGGTTAGCGCACTGCGCGACGAGCCCAGCGACCCGAGTTGCATTCCCGCTCACGACCAACACCAATAACGAGTATCTAGGTCGACTCAGTCTTAAATCAGTACCTGCTTGTGCATTTGTCAACATCAGCACTGGAGAGACAAAGGCGGCCGGACGCGGTGCTGACGAGCCACCCGCTCGGGCATCGTTCCGGCCTTCGTAGGTGCTGCTCGCTCACAGCACTTGCTCCAACAATCTGCTAAAGCTATACAGGGGAGCTGTGTCTTTGTGCGTGTGCTTGACGCATCCTGGCACTTCTCTATATTACATAATAGGATACAGTACTGCAATGCAATGGATGGGAATGGCTGCAGACACAATGTGCACGTGAAATGAACGCTGGGATGAGGCGGGAGGCAAAGATCATGCCGTGAAGTTGCGAGCCGGGGAATTATTTAAGGAATCCTGATTTATTCACGAGCGAGGCAGCGAGCTCCGGGATAAAAATAGAAACCGGCTCCTCCTCCTCCTGCTGCTCCTCCTCCTGCTGCTGCTGCTGCGTCTCGCGTCCCCGCGCCGCGAGGCGCAGCAGCAGCACAGGGGGCGGGGGCGGTGGCGAATCCGTTGGTTTGTGAGGAGAGGCGCTCGTGTACTATACACACTACACACGTGTGGTAGTACACACACGTGCGGTAGTACACACACGTGTGGTAGTACACACACGTGCGGTAGTACACACACGTGTGGTAGTACACACACGTGTAGTAGTACACACACGTGTGGTAGTACACACACGTGTGGTAGTACACACACGTGCGGTAGTACACACACGTGTGGTAGTACACACACGTGCGGTAGTACACACACGTGTGGTAGTACACACACGTGCGGTAGTACACACACGTGTGGTAGTACACACACGTGCGGTAGTACACACACGTGTGGTAGTACACACACGTGCGGTAGTACACACACGTGCGGTAGTACACACACGTGCGGTAGTACACACGTGTGGTAGTACACGAGCACAGGATACAGCGTCACTGTGTCTGCATATGCGTATCGATGTCATGTAATCTCGACGCCAGATATCAATATTTAGTTTCCATTTCTGCATTGGGAAAACAAAATCTGGCACCTCTTGAGCCGCGACGGGCCAGCTCGGCACGGTCAAGGCGCGGCTCGGATGTGCAAGTGGAAAATAGATGCGTGTGGCTGTACGGAGGCACAACATCATAAACATTATGAACGCTGCGCTCCGATTGGCCAAGCAAGGGTCCCTGGACATTGCGTCCACACCGGGAGAGGAGGGGAGCCGTTGTGCAACGTCATTTACTGCAGCGATGTAACAATGTGCAACGATGTCTTTGAAGGTTACGATATCACCGGCTACAGCGCCTTAACTTGGAATTAGTTTTCAATGTTTAATGACATTGACTGTGGGCAGGCAGCTGCACTGGTTTGGAGCGGAGTCCCATCCAGGGAGGACTCTGTGATTGTGGATACGCAGCGGGGGTCTGTGGTCGCAAGGGGGGGGTCGGTGTTGGGGCTTAGAGGAGGGGGGGGGGGGGTCGGTGTTAGGGCTTAGAGGAGGGGGGGGGGTCTATGGGGGGGTAGGAGTCGAGTTGGGAAGCGAGGGGCAGCGCCTTCGCAAAGGTCGAGGAAGGCGGCGCTGTGCAGCGCGGGGTGCGGGGCTCACGGGGGGAGGGGGGATAGGGCCCTGTCGCCTCCACTGCTACAGCCCCCCCCCCACCACGTGACCTTTAATTGGGGATGGACGCAGCGTGGAGCAGTGCACCCCCCCCCCGCCAGCGTGTGACACCGCGCTCATCACTGCGGCTGCTGCAACCCGCGCCTCGACGCGACCACGCGTCGCGTGCCGCCGCTGCTGCTGCCGCTGCCGGTGGCGGTGGCAGCCGCGGGACTCGGGGGACTCGCGGGACTCGTTGATCTCGGGGGACTCGGGTCCCGCAGGGGCCGCACCCGCCGCGCGCTCTCGGGGCTGGAGGCGCAGCCCCCGCGCTATCGCCGCCCGAGTTCGGCGCGCGGCACCGCCGCTGCCGCCGCTGCTGCTGCTGCTCCGCACTGCGGCACATCCAGACCCCCCCCTCTCTTTCTCTCTCGAGTCTCGGGCTCTGCGATTCCACGAAACTGAGAACGCCGCGAGCTCCCGGTGCAACGCGCGGCTCGCGAGCACCGCGCTCTCCTCTCGCTCTCCCCACGCTCTCCGCACGCTCTCCTCGCTCTCTGCTGCCCGCTCTCTCCCTGTGCGCTCTGTTGACTCCGTTTCCTCATTTGCATCTCCGTCTAAAAATAAACCCGAGGCTCCCCGTTGCCCGCGACTCCTCCGCTCGCTCCTCGCTCAGACTGCGCGCGGAGCGAGCGCTGCGTGACCTGGCTGCGTGACCTGGCTGCGTGACCTGGCTGCGTGACCTGGCTGCGTGACCTGGCTGTGTAACCTGGCTGTGTGACCTGGCTGCGTGACCTGGCTGTGTGACCTCGCTGTGTAACCTGGCTGTGTGACCTGGCTGCGTGACCTGGCTGTGTGACCTCGCTGTGTAACCTGGCTGTGTGACCTGGCTGCGTGACCTGGCTGTGTGACCTCGCTGTGTAACCTGGCTGTGTGACCTGGCTGCGTGACCTGGCTGTGTGACCTGGCTGCGTGACCTGGCTGTGTGACCTGGCTGCGTGACCTGGCTGCGTGACCTGGGTGCTTGACCTGCGTGGAATGCTCCGTCAGCGCAGTTGGTCATGAATTACGCAATGGAGCAAAATAGCCAGGACTGCGGTGAACTAACACGGCTATAGCATCGCTGTAGCATCGCCGTAGCCGTGTGGTGGCGTCGTCTGTGACTCGCACCTCTCATCAGTCACCCTGTTATCCGCGATATGACGGGTAATGAGATTGACCTTCGTGCGGAAAGCGTGGGGCGCATTCTGTGACGGAAAGGGCATCGATGTGCAAAACGCAGGGACGTGAAACTCAGAACTGAATGAGTTAAACGCGATCATCATGATGCAACGTTATTGACGTCACACACCCGTTGTTAATCTTCTGCAGGATACGCTGTCGGTCGTGGCGGTTGTTTTGACCATACTTCACCACGCTGGTCAGTACTGTACTCTCAGAGTGTAGCTGCTGTCGTGAGGAACCTGAGCGTGCCGCGAGCCCCAATCACAGACCCACAGCGGCCGTCAGCACGAGACCCCGGGGGTGTGTGTGTGTGATCACGGTGTGTGTGTGTCCACAGTGTGTGTGTGTGCGTGTGTGTGTGTGTTCACGGTGTGTGTGTGTGTTCACGGTGTGTGTGTGTGTGTGATCACGGTGTGTGTGTGTGTCCACAGTGTGTGTGTGTTCACGGTGTGTGTGTTCACGGTGTGTGTGTGTTCACGGTGTGTGTGTGTGTGTTCACGGTGTGTGTGTGCGTGATCACGGTGTGTGTGAGTCTGTGTACACTGTGTGTGTGTAAACTGTGTGCGTGTGGTCAGGCTGTGTGTGTTCATGGTGTGTGTCCACGGTGTGTGTGTGTCCACGGTGTGTGTGTGTGATCACGGTGTGTGTGTTCACGGTGTGTGTGTATTTACTGTGTGTGTGGTCACGCTGTGTGTGTTCATGGTGTGTGCGTGTGTTTACTGTGTGTGTGTGGTCACGCTGTCTGTTCATGGTGTGTGTGTGTGTTCACGGTGTGTTTGTGTCCACGGTGTATGTGTGTGTGTCCACAGTGTGTGTGTGTGATCACGGTGTGTGTGTTCACGGTGTGTGTGTGTTTACTGTGTGTGTGTGGTCACGCTGTGTGTGTTCATGGTGTGTGCGTGTGTGTTTACTGTGTGTGTGTGGTCACGCTGTGTGTTCATGGTGTGTGTGTTCACGGTGTGTGTGTGTGCTCACGGCGTGTGTGTGTGTGTTCACGGTCTGTGTGTCCAGGGTGTGTGTGTGTGTGGTCACGGTGTGTGTTCACGGTGTGTGTTCATGGTGTGTGTGTGTGTGTTCACGGTGTGTGTGTGTGCTCACGGCGTGTGTGTGTGTGTTCACGGTCTGTGTGTCCAGGGTGTGTGTGTGTGTTCACGGTGTGTGTGTGTGTGGTCACGGTGTGTGTGTGTTCACGGTGTGTGTGTGTTCACGGTGTGTGTGTGCTCACGGTGTGTGTGTCCAGGGTGTGTGTGTGTTCACGGTGTGTGTGTGTGTGTGTTCACGGTGTGTGTGTGGTCACGGTGTGTGTGTGTTCACGGTGTGTGTGTGTGATCACGGTGTGTGTGTGTGTGTGCTCACGGTGTGTGTGTGTGTGTTCACGGTGTGTGTGTGGTCACGGTGTGTGTGTTCACGGTCTGTGTGTCCAGGGTGTGTGTGTGTGTGGTCACGGTGTGTGTGTTCACGGTGTGTGTGTGTTCACGGTGTGTGTTCATGGTGTGTGTGTGTGTGTTCACGGTGTGTGTGTGTGCTCACGGCGTGTGTGTGTGTGTTCACGGTCTGTGTGTCCAGGGTGTGTGTGTGTTCACGGTGTGTGTGTGTGTGGTCACGGTGTGTGTGTTCACGGTGTGTGTGTGTTCACGGTGTGTGTGTGCTCACGGTGTGTGTGTCCAGGGTGTGTGTGTGTTCACGGTGTGTGTGTGTGTGTGTGTTCACGGTGTGTGTGTGGTCACGGTGTGTGTGTGATCACGGTGTGTGTGTGTGTGTGCTCACGGTGTGTGTGTGTGTGTGTTCACGGTGTGTGTGTGGTCACGGTGTGTGTGTTCACGGTGTGTGTGTGGCCACGGTGTGTGTGTGTTCACGTTGTGTGTGTTCAGGGTGTGTGTATGTGCTCACGGTGTGTGTGTGTGTTCACGCTGTGTGGTCACGGTGTGTGTGTGTGTTCAGTGAGGGTGTGTGAGTGAGCGAGTCATTTTTCACAACGACAGCCCAACTGTCGGCCTTAACCCCACTCCTCTTATTCACGATTCCCAGCAGATAAGAGGATGGATGATCGCGACGTCGCCTTTGTGTCCGCGACAGGAGGCCGATCTGTTGTGATTGGCGATGTTTACACCGCTTCCTTCTCCGTGGCCGCAAATCGCACCCAGGACGACTCCTCGACTGACGAGCTGACATCGCGCCGATCTCACCCCTGGCCGTGCTATTCCATTTGCGTTCGAGCGACAAAGCAAACCCAAACAATCGGAGCCCGGGTCGAGAGGCATCGCCGCGTCTCGCGCGAGCTGGCCTGCACCTAAGGCAGGGAAGAGAATGAGAGGACGGGGAGATGCAGGAGGGAAAGAGAGAGGAGAGGGAGCCACGGGGCGACAGGTGACGCGCCCGGGTGCGATGGCCGAGGCGGCAGCGGCAGCAGCAGCAGCAGTGAGCCACCCCGCGTGGCGCGAGGTGTTTTGAGCGAGTGGTTGCGAGTGGTTGCGAGTGTGCATGCATGTAGGCATGTATGGTGACCCTCTTTTCGCACCCTACGTAGCCAACCGTGCTGATGGTTGATGCGAAGCGAGCGCTGCTCGGCTGCCCGGCTGGGCGAGCCACTGGACAGCAGCGGGGCGGGGGAACATCTCCCCACGCGGCGCCTCGCGTCTCACTGTTCGCGCTGTTGCCGATGGCCACGTGAGGGAGGGGGCCGTGCTAAGCGGTCCGCGCTGTCTTTCAACTTGGGGGCGTCCATCACCGCGCCCCGCAAGTGACCATGGCCCTGTCGGGGCTCTGCGACGTCTCGCTTCTCCCGAAGTGCCTCTCTGGCAGCCACCAGCAACAGCAGCAGCAGCAGCGACTGTGGCGAGATAGCCGTGCGACATCTCCCACGAATGCGCCCCGCGCGCCGCGTCTCTGCGTCCTCATCCCCGCGCCTCCCCGCGCCGCGTGCACGCGCGCCTACTGACATCGGCGCGTCGAGCCGCCGCCCGTGCTAAACATGCAGCTCACACCTCTAATTGGCGTTATCTGGCGTGCGCATTAATTTGGCCGTCTTCGAGTTTGAGAAGTAATTGGATAAACCCGTGCCTCGGAGCTCGGCGGGCAGTGCTGCTCGCCGCGGCTTTCGTGCCGCGTGTTGTTTTCCCGTCGATATTTCTGCTCATTAACACCTCGTGTGTGGTGGAGCGCACACCGCGCGATGAACCCGGCCACCTGAGTTCTATTCCCAGCCACGACTCACGGCAGTGATGAGTCATCTCTGAACCTAAAGTGATCATTAATTCAGGAATGCCACATAGAGTAGCAGAACCATTTTTTGAGGGAGGGTCCTGCATCGGGGTTTTGTTTAAATATGTTTTCAGCCAATTTGACCAAAATGGTGAAGCATGGTCAAACACCTCCCACGACGGACACGGCAAGAGGAGGCCTTTGCTCAGCAGTGGGTGACACGGCAAGTCCCGTGCCCGCAGCGCGCTGCCGAGCGAACCTCCCGGTAGGGTCCTCACTGTCGCGATACATGGGGACCAGGGGGCGCAGAGGATGATGCGGAAACGTGCGGATGTACTGCAGCCGTTGTCTGGCTTGGCCACCTGAATGTGAGATCGTGGTTGTTGCCCTGCCTCCACATCAGCAGCAGCCACACGGGAGGGGAAGACTGCAGGCGTCTTGAGCGGCACTCGGCGAGACACGGAGTCGATCCGTGGACAGAAGCTGGCATCTGCTGTGCCGGCCCTCCCGAGAGGCAGCGCCGGGCTCACCGCTGCTGCGCGGCAGGAGGCGATAAATGTCGCGGCGTTTCTGTAAATGCTGCACTCGAATATCAACGTGAAACACCGCACCCGACGGTACAGCTGTCACGGGAGTTTTTTTGTTTCACCGAAGTTGACTCACATAACAGAGACCACTTTCGCCCACGGGGATATTTATGAGTTTGAGCTCCTCTTCCTGGAGAAGGTAGCAAGAGACGTCGCTTCTGCTGGCAGCTGGAACATTCAAGACGAGCCACAGCAGTACGACTGTGGTCATGCAACACAAGCTGCGGGCCGCAGCGTGAACCACCGTCGCCTGCGCTCCTTCAACGGAGGAGGAACAGCAAGACGACACCAACTCCATCGCTCTCTTAATCTTGACTTACAGCCTTCGTGACTGCAGGAATTCATGTTCTTTGGGTCTTTCGGTAAAGTCACGTAGATAGATTCAAATTAATAAAAAATAAAATGAACAAAAACCTGCGACGTTTCGATCACAACACGTGACGATCGCTTGTGTTGTGACCGAAACGTCGCAGTTTTTTGCTTATTTTCTTTTTATAAATGTGAACCTATCGACGTGACTTTACCGAATGACCCAAATAATCTCTCTCTCTTTCTGCTGAAGCCCTCTTGTCGTGGCGAGAAACAAACGTCGACATTGGCATGGAGCTCCTGAACACGCAAGAAGAGAATAGCATGTGATGCTGGCGGCATTCTTACGTGTAGCTCTGCGAGTCTGTGACTGTGTGTAGCTGTGCGAGTCTGTGACTGTGTGTAGCTGTGCGAGTCTGCGACTGCGTGTGCAGCTCCTGCTTACACCAAGCAGGCAGGCAGCCATGTCACGATGCATGTGGTCGATGTATTAGAATTAATGATTACATTCACGGTACTTGTGTAGAATATAACAATTTACGATTATAAGCAGTTGATTTGCAAAGTATATGCTAATGAGTGATGCTATGCAAACGAGGCTGTCAACATGAGCCGATAGAAGAATTGATGAGCGGGTGCGATAATTCCCGAGTGGTAGCTGCCCGTGAGATCGCTGGCGGTGACGCGTCGCTCCGTGCCGACATCCCTCGCCACGGGGCTCCGATGGGGTTTGCCGCTTGCGGTCCCAGCGCCTGTTGACGTGCATCGGAGTACCACTCGCGCGCTTCTGCGGATGGGGCGCTTCGTGATTGTATTTGAGCGGGGGGGGGGGGAAGATATTTATCCTGGCCACACGGGGGGATGGAGGCGAGGTTTTGGGAAAATTGCAAATGACGTCACGAATTCCCAGTCGTGGGCAGGAGAGGGACCTCGTGGGGGGGGGGACGCGGCGATGCATTCGGCGGTGCGATCGGCCGGCAGCGAGCGGGCACTGAGGCGAGGCGTCCCCGAGGACTTTGACAGAGGGCCGTGGTCGCTGAGAGCATTGGAACGGGAGTAGAGGGAGAGGGGAAGAGGTGAACAGAGTCCACGAAGGGTCTTGAAGAGGGCGAAGTGCCATGTATTGTATATATATTAAACTACTCTTAAGGCCACACAGTATTGTCGACGAATGTTGTGCGAGCGTTGAGCTTGTGCTGTTGCACCACTGCCAACGCTGCAGCATCACCAACACACGTCGGGCTTGAAGTGACTGAGTTGGTCTCGGAGTGGATTTGGAGCAATCTGGTGAGTGGGGTGACGTGGGTTACCCGCACTGCCGATTAGAGTGGTTGGCTACGTACGGTGCGAAAGAAGTTCAATATACATCAACACACACACGTCACGTGTATAGGCTGCGGCGCTCAGGGCCACTGCGGGGGTTTGAGGCGAGGGATTGAGGGATGCCGAACGAAGTGGCGATGTTCGAGGGGAGGCGAATTAGTGCGAACATGAGGCTCCTGGCGCAGGTGGAGCTGGAAAGTCGCTCAGGTGGAGGTGGGAGGTCCTGCAGAGTCGAGATCAATCTGTAGGCGATCAGGAGCTCAGGATCAGTGATTCCGCCGAGGTCTCCAATGCGCTCTGCCAGCTCAAGACAAGAGTTCAGAAAGCTACGGATGACCACCAACAAACTAAAGTGATCACGCAAATATCATCATCATTTTCGGGAAAAGTAATGCATAAATCATGTAAATTCCATCTTCACCGAATTGTAACGTTCAGCAATTTAATTGCCTTAAGCTAAACACGAATAAACACATCGGCAATTACTGCGTAAGCCTGGCGAGTAATGGGCGACATTTTCTGCTGCAGGAAATGTAAATTGAAAGCGTTACAGATTTCTGCAGCGAGCCTCTGTGGCAGCAGCAGCAGCAGCAGTGCGAGCGGAGAGCGCCGGAGCGGAGCGCGCGAGATCGATCGCCGCTGTAAACCCGCGCCTGATCGATCGCGGCACGCGGGGCGTGCGAGATCGATAGGGGCTCACGGGGTCAGCACACACACTCACACATTCACACACACACTCACACATTCACACACTCACATGCACGCAGTCAGCACGGTCAGCACACACACACACACGTGTACAATCAGCACACACACATTCACACAGTCAGCACACACACACTCACACATTCATACACACGTGTATAGTCAGCACACATTCACACACTCACATGCACACAGTCAGCACACACACACACTCACACATTCACACACACGTGTATAGTCAGCACACATTCACACACTCACATGCACACAGTCAGCACACACACACTCACACATTCACACACACACGTGTACAGTCAGCACACATTCACATACTCACATTCGCACAGTCAGCACACACACTCACACATTCAAACGGTCAGCACACACACCCACACTCACAAATATGCACACAGTAAGCACACACAAAAAGACAAAGATCCCCCTTATAACCTTAACAGACTGTTGGGGCAAGTGCTGTTAGCGAGCACCTATGAAGGCCGTCACGGCACACGAAGGGGTGGGTGGCCAACACCACGCCCGACCGCCTTTGTCTCCCTAGTGGCGATGTTTTTACACACCGCACCAGGTACTCATTTGAGGCTGATTCGACATTCACACACATATGCACATCTACAACAACGGCGCTTGTGCCAAGCTATGTGCACTCTACACACGCACACATTCACACACCCACTCATATATTCACACAGTCAGCACACACACAACGACCAAGACAAAGGCACCCCTACATTCATACAGACTATTGGGGAACCTGCTGTTAGTGAGCCCCTATGAAAGTCTGGCACGGCACTGAGGCCGCTTCAGATATAATTTTCCACTCTCCACTGGTGCCGAGAATGGAACCCAACTCGCAAGACTTCAATGCACGTTACCGCTCCACTCTCACACGCTCACATGCGCGCACGGTCACGCACCCTCTACAATTGGGAACACACGAACACACAGAGCTCAGGACACACAAGAGACACAGATACCGATGTCGTGTAAAGCCAGTGAGATGAAGCGGGCCTCCACGGGAGCAGTGAGGGTGCACACAGACCCGGCTGGAGCCCTGCGGCTGAGCGCTCCTCGGGCAGCAGCCCGAGCGAGCAGCGCGTGGCTGAGGCCTCGCTCTCTGTGACGTCATTCGCGAATGGTGAATCGTGGCAACCACAGGGGCAGACTCGTCACTGTGCACACAGTCGACGCGTGTGTTGTGGGTCATTTAAAGATCGGTAAGCCGAGTGGTAGTATACGAATTGTTTCAAAGTCATCTCAAGGACAGTGGCGTTTTAGTTTCGTGCTGCATAGAAAACGATGGTTTTTAATATCGTGGCAAAATTGTGACATCGTGTTAAGACAATGGGTAATAATTGGAGCTACGCGTTAGACACTGCACATGTGATGCCGATTGGCGCTCAGTTGGCCTCTCCCTCCACCGTCAGACTCCACTCCTCCTCCCTCACCCGTTCCGTGCCAACGCAAGCAGCCTGGCGCAGGCACCACTCCCCGCCTCCCAGAACCCCTCCACCGTTTCGCGCGCGTCACCGCCAAATACGAATATTGAAAGGCAAAGAGGGCAAACTCCAGCCACTGTGCTCTTATAGGGATAAATAATAAACACCCTATTCCACACCAAGGCAAGCAAGGAAATATGCAATTCACAATGTAGGCGACACAATTATTACACAGATTGATTTAACAACTACTTTCTCTCGACCTGAGAAGAAGCTATTTTTTCCAGAGACTTTTTAATTTAATTCTCTCAGCGAGATATGAATGTAATTACGATTATAATGACCGAGGAAGAAAGATGTTCACTCTTCTATAATTAAGCCATTTTGTTCCAAACGAACGAAAGCGGCCATGGGGTAATGAACCTCATCTCTCGAAGCGATGGAAAGCGATGGAGAGCTGGGATCAGAATAAGAATATTTACTGGAGAGGCGCTGGAGCCGTCTCAGAGAAGAGAGGGAGGAGCGGGCAGAGCGAGACCGCGAGTCGTGGAGAGGCACAAAACAGTCGGAGCGGAGAGACGCGGAGGAGACGTGTGGTGTAGCACGCGTGTGGTGTAACACGCGTGTGGTGTAGCACGCGTGTGGTGTAACACGCGTGTGGTGTAGCACGCGTGTGGTGTAACACGCGTGTGGTGTAACACGCGTGTGGTGTAACACGCGTGTGGTGTAACACGTTCGGCATGATTCGTTGTGATCATGAAAGGGGATTTAACACATTTGTCTATTTCTACCGAGAAGTCGTCCCAGTTGAAATTCGTTTCATCCTCTCGCTGACCCCTGTCCCTGGTGACGCAATGAACTCTCGGCACAAAGATTTGCGTCGTTCATGACAATCGCGATGAATATTCTTCAAATGTAATTTGAGCGGCTCGTAATTAATTTACACGTTTAAAATACATGTATGTGATATTTAAAATGTTCGTCTAACAATATTAATTGGAAAGGAAATAATACATGCGTAGTGGTGATACTTCACATGCTTACAATACATTCATCGTTAGTAACCTGGGCTGTCTCTTTCCGGTTTAAATCGAGCACCTCGTGCGGCTGCTAACGATCGGCCGCCGTGGTTCACTCGAGGCAGCTGGAGCAGCAGATGGCCGGCAATAATTACATTTGGATTACATTTGGATTGCATTTGGATTACATTTATATCGGGAAGAAGCATCGTGGAGTTGAGGCAATGGCGATTCCCCGAAGGGAACCCAGGAGGAACTCCGCATCGCCCGTTATGATGAGCACATGCGCGCGCGTGCCCTTCATCATCATCATCATCAGCAGCAGCTATTATCTCTCCACTGCTGGATGAAGGTCACCTAAGCCGTCGTCATCTTGCACGACCTTGTGCGAGCTCATGGCTCCTTCTCCTCCACATGGAGCAATCTCTCAAGACGAGTTCCTTCTCTGGCTGGGACTCTCCCATGAATCTCGACCGCCGGCCATCGGTAATTTGGACGACGCGCGCTGCCCAAGACGAATTGCTTTTGGAGCGGTAACCTCGACGCCTCTAACACATGTCCTGCTGCGGAGGAGGGAGCTACTGCTGCTAGGAACACGTTGGTGGGTTGCTCGGTCAATGGCCAGGGTCAACGGCGGCGTGGTGTATTCCGCAAATATGGCCGACTGTGAGGGATGGCACAAGCCGGCGTGAGTAGGTTAAACGTCGAGTTTTATAAGGGCACCACGGGGTGACCAGCCATTCCCCACCCAGCCCCACCGCTTCCACCCCCACCCAGCCCCACCCACCCCACCCAGCCCCTCCCCACCCTCCCCTCCCCACCCAGCTTCTCCCCACCCTCTCCACCGAGCCCCTCCCCTCTCCACCCAGTCCCACCCCTCCCATTTTTGTATGCACGACGGACGGACGGACACAATAATCCTTTGTGGGCTGGTGGAACCAGGTGGTTTCTACCAGAATAACATGAACATCCCAGGCTACGTGCTTCTCTTCCTGTCTCTCTAGTTCCAAGCACACAGTCACACACCTCTCCACACTTCTTTGTGCACTTGTTCGTTTGTGTTCCACGTTTCGTCATGTAGTTTCTGATTAACCGTATTCCAATCCAAATTAAAACATCTCACTGAGCATTCGCAAGTTGCTGATGCTGAGTGACTTTGCGCGCGTGTTTAGCGTGGAAGCGGAACACGATGACTTCGCGACCTGCTCCTGCATCCTCGTTCTGCAGCGGCATCTGCACCGCCTACCCGCGCGGTGTGACGCAGCACTGGGCATATGGTCAGGGATTCGAGCAAGGGAGCACTTGCCTCCGCTCGAGAGGGTCGGGGGAGATTGCAGGGGCGAGGCGCACGCCTTGGGCATCACCGAATCCTCGTGACGCGGACGCGTGACGCAGCGTTCCCGTCGTGGTGCGCTCCGAGCGGTATCGATGTCCGCTGCGTGACCCACTGCGGCGCAAGTCTGTGGGCACAGGCGATGTAAAGCAGAAGGCAGAGAGCAGTCACTCTGGGGTCGCAGGCAATGAGCCGGAACGCCCATACGTTCCATCCCATTGACCATAATCTGCTGAAGATGCGCGCGTAGCGAAGAGCAACGGAGACGACCGGGGAACTCGGCAGGGCGGCTGATGGATGCGCTGTAGTGAAGCCACCCCGGTGGCGTGCAGGTGAGGAGCGTCACCTGAGCGGACCGCAAGGGTCAGCGCCTCCGTGCAGGGGAAAGAGACGCGGCAGCTGCAGTGAGACTCGAATGTAACCTGTCCCAAAGGGAGCAGCCCGGCCTCGTTACTAAAGTCGTGTGGGAGTTCTCTCTTGCACTGACGGGCAAAGACAAAGATCCCCGTTCACACACTTGGGGCAAATCTCGACTTACAGTGCTGTTAGCGAGCACGGATGAAGGCCGGCATGGCACACGAGGTGGTGGGTGGCCAACACCACGCCAGATCGCCCTTGTCTCCTTAGTGGCAACATTTACACACTGCACTGGGTACTCATTTGAGGCTGAGTCGACCTAGGGGAGGCCCTGGACCGGTTCAGTTAATCCTCACTGTTTTGGCCTTGAGCGGGACTCGAAATTGGGTCGCCGGGTTTGTAGCGCAGCGTAGCGCTAACCGCTGCATCACCGCTCCCTACGGGCACTCCTGGTGAGAGCTGCACTGCTGATGTTCAGAATGCAACGAACCACTCTGCCGTGTTGTCATCCTACTGCCGTGTTGTCATCCTACTGCCGTGTTGTCATCCTACTGCCGTGTTGCCATCCTACTGCCGTGTTGTCATCCTACTGCCGTGTTGCCATCCTACTGCCGTGTTGTCATCCTACTGCCGTGTTGCCATCCTACTGCCGTGTTGTCATCCTACTGCCGTGTTGTCATCCTACTGCCGTGTTGTCATCCTACTGCCGTGTTGTCATCCTACTGCCGTGTTGTCATCCTACTGCCGTGTTGTCATCCTACTGCCGTGTTGCCATCCTACTGCCGTGTTGTCATCCTACTGCCGTGTTGTCATCCTACTGCCGTGTTGTCATCCTACTGCCGTGTTGCCATCCTACTGCCGTGTTGTCATCCTACTGCCGTGTTGTCATCCTACTGCCGTGTTGTCATCCTACTGCCGTGTTGTCATCCTACTGCCGTGTTGTTATCCTACTGTCGTGTCCATCTAAGACGCTTGTTATCCAGCCACGAAGCACTGCCCATGGCTCGCACCTCCATCGCACTCGCCAGGTCGCTGCCTCGAGACCGCTCCTTCATGCAGCCTCGTGCGAGACACCCGAGCGGAGTCGTCATTGCTGGGCATTGGCTGTGATTGAAGTCAACATTGGAAAAAACATCAAATTAAGTATCACCTGTAACGTCACCACGGTGCAATACAAACCGTGACCCCTACCTTGTTTATTCTGCGTAATTCCTATGCAGGGGTCGAGTGATGGTGCCATGGCCAGCATACTGCGCTATGTACTTCTTAGCTACTTAGATGCAATTCCCGGCCACGGGCAAACCAACCCGCACTGACTTGTGTGGTGAAGTATGGTCAAACTAAGGCTCAGCACGCTTAGGCAAAAACCCCGCATGCACTCAGGCCAGATCGTCTCCCCACTCACTGGGACAGGGGTCATCTCCGCCGCTGACCCCAGGCACCGTGAACACCCAGACAATGTGAACACCCAGACACTGAGAACATCACAAGCACCGTTTCTCACAAAGCAGTATTTATTTTATCAGCCCTGGACGGATGATAATCTGAGTCGACCCCCACTCTGGATTTGACTCAGTGGGGCACCCGCAGCTCCCAGAGCAGCGCGACGTGCAGACGGCCCGTCGTGGGGAGCGGTGGCGCAGTGGTCAGCGACGCACCGCGATACGAACCCAGCGGCCCGAGTTCGGTTTCCGCTGAGCGCTAAAATCGGTGACGAGTTTGTGACTCTCCTAGGTCGACTCAGCCTGGGGGGGGGGGGGGCGTGGTGCTGACCACCCTTCCCTCGTGTGCCCTCCCGGCCTTAATAGGTGCTCGCTAACAGCACTTGCCCCAACAGTCTGTTAAGGGTTCACGGGGGACATTTGTATTTGTGTGAGTCTGCCCGCGTGTATGACTCCATCCATGCCGCGTGCTAGCATGCGAATGTAATTACGTAAGTGCATTTGAAAGGCAGTGCGTGGCTGTGCGTGTGGCTTTGTGTGATTGTGAGTGTGGGGCTGCACTTACATAATTGCGTGTGCCTGTGTAAGGGATCCTATTTGTTCACCTATCGGTGTGTGCGTATCACTGTCTTTGTGTGGCTGTGTATGTGTGACGGTCTTTGCGTGGCTGTGTGTGTGGCTGTGTGTGTGTGTGGCGGTGTGTGTGTGTGGCGGTGTGTGTGTGGCTGTGTGTGTGTGGCGGTGTGTGTGTGTGGCGGTGTGTGTGTGTGGCGGTGTGTGTGTGTGTGTGGCGGTGTGTGTGTGTGTGGCGGTGTGTGTGTATGGCGGGTGTGTGTGTGGCGGTGTGTGTGTGTGGCGGTGTGTGTGTGTGGCGGTGTGTGTGTGTGGCGGTGTGTGTGTGTGGCGGTGTGTGTGTGTGGCGGGTGTGTGTGTGTGGCGGTGTGTGTGTGTGGCGTTGTGTGTGTGTGGCTGTGTGTGTGTGGCGGTGTGTGTGGCTGTGTGTGTGGCGGTGTGTGTGTGTGGCCGTGTGTGTGTGTGGCTGTGTGTGAGGCTGTGTGTATGTGACTGTCTTTGTGTGGAGGTGTGTGTGTGGCTGTGTATGTGTGTGGCTGTCTTTGTGTGGCTTTGTGTGTGTGGCTGTGTGTGTGGCTGTGTGTGTGGCTGTGTGTGTGTGTGGCTGTGTGTGGATGATTAAAGACTCCCTTGCGGTGCGCACACGCTCAGCAGCCACGGCAGCTGACAGTGCAAAACCGTCTCGCTGACTGCAGGAAACGGGCCGCGCGTTAACCCTTGGCGCTGCGTGGGAACTGCGCGGACCGCGTTGATGACGAGGGGGACGGGAGTCTTCAACCTTGAGGCTCGTGTCGCTCCACCGGGGGCTTGGCGCGCCTGGCGAGCTCCCAGCGTCGTCTGTGCCGTGCGACTGCTCGCAGGTCACCCCTGTCGCAATGCACTTGCCGATAGAAATAATAATATTAATATTCTGTCTCTTGTAATCAAGTAAACGAGTTTGATATGTCGAGAGTGGTTCACATTTCAACAACATTAAAGCACTTTGGGTGTTCATATGGAATATGTGAGTGTATTAACATGTAGAGAGGCGGTATGCGTCTAACAAGTTAAATATGTGTAAAATGTGCAGCCTGCTTAAAGTGTGGTTGGGCACGACGACCCACGTGCACACACTACGCATGAACGCAGTCATTGGGAAGTGAACATCACCACCACCACCGCGATGCGCCACGAGACGGCGGCGACGTGAGGAGGACTTCACCCAGCAGTGGATAGACCACTCAGCGGCTGATTAACGGTGCTGATGACGTCCCGCCCAACAGAGGGGAACAGCCCCTGGTGCCAGGGCTGCCGAGGCTTGGCAGGCGGAGCAGTGAGCTCCATCTGAGCGGTGTCTATTCCAGGCAGCGGCAGCTCGCTCAACCCGCTCGTTCCTTGAGAACCGCTTTGTGTGCTTCGCTCGGTGTCCTTCCGCATATCCGATCAGCACGGTTGGCTACGTACGGTGCAAAAGAAGTTAAACATCATACATACATACACGCGAGATCACAGCGAAAACAACGACGGGATTATTGCACGCTGGTAAGAACCTTTGGACAACATTTAATAACGTTCAGTTATCAGCGATGAAGAGTAAAAGTCAACGCGGCCTTCTGCTCCTCAACACGGATCGGGGTTGATCCTGGCCAGTGGCCAAGAAGCGGCGGTGGAAATTCCAGAGAGGACCGCGATATTTGAAAACATCGACTTCCCACAAAGTGGTGCTCATTTCATCAACCCGAGGGTGATGACGCTCTGAATGAATCCCCAACCGGGATGGAACTCGCCGCCTTCTGTTTTTGAGTTGAGAAATCGGTCACAACACTGCCCAGTCACCAGGCTACGAAAAATAAAATATGAAATCATAATCGCTAACCCCGAACACCATGAGAGGCTTTTAGTGAACTTTGTGGTTGCCTGCAAATGAACCACACAGCAAGCACACTCGAGCCTGCCAATAGGCGACTGTGTTTGAGAAGATATTTCACGGAGAGGGAAGATACAATAATCACGAGTGCAGAGTCCATCCTCGTGAAGTGGGGGCTCGAACCCAAGCGATTCACGATGTGAGTCAGCAATACGCCTAAAACGCGGCAGGTTATGCAGAGGTTCATCTCCGCATGAGACCACGTGGTCTTCATTCATACGCAGGCTTTCACGGCCAATGTCACGATTCACGATCATCGAGTTGTCTCGGGCTAGCCATGGCGTGGCTGCCACGCCGGTGGGAGCTACGGCACCCTCCACCACCCGACACAGCCAGAGAGGTGAGCGACTCGGCATGTGGTGAACACGCGAGCGAAATGTTGGCGACGTTAGACAACGTTTCGAGCGGTGTTCCAAACCGAGACGTGAAGGTGCAAAGTCACTGGAGCAGCGTCTCGCCCGACACTTTTCGTTTTCACAGGGGCGCGTGCATTGCTGTGCACGCTTCTGGCATTTCACGGACATGGCCGCGCTCTGTGTTTGTTTCTCCATTGCACCAAAACCTTTCCCTGGAGGGTCGCCCTGCAACAGAGCGGAGTCACTCTCAAGCCCTAAATAGCCGCAGCTGTCAAGGTGAGTGTTCCTCAAAGTTATTGGTGGTGTAAGGACATCGCAGCCTCGAGGTTACTGTAATTGCAAATAAGAATGTGTGTTTTTTATTGGTGCTGAATGAACCTTAGGCGGGACCCCGGGGTCCCACAAGCCCCCGGCTCTCGCATAAACATTATATTATAATGTCAACAAAAACTTTGCTCTTTTTCACCAATGGGCTTGAAGGATGGTGGCAAGTGTTGTCTTGTTAAACTATGCCTTTAAAACTGAAAACTACTTACCTGCAGCACCTCTATTTAAATACACTATCGAAAAAATAATTTACCCCTCTGTCAAACATCGTGTTTCTCACACAGGGTAGAAGTTCACCACACACACACACACAGGGTAGTAGTTCACCACACACACACACAGGGTAGTAGTTCACCACACACACACAGGGTAGTAGTTCACCACACACACACACAGGGTAGTAGTTCACCACACACACACAGGGTACATGTTCACCATACACACACAGGGTACAAGTTCACCATACATAGATGGTAGAAGTTCACCATGTACAGGATAGAAGTTCACCACACATAGTTGGTAGAAATTCACCACGGCCCTGGACGAGCTGTAGCCCAGCAACAACCAATCAACCTCCCAGAGGTCGACAGGCTCGAGACCAGAGGTTGATTTGGGAGCTTCGTTTGTGTCACGGGGATTGCGACTGTGGAGTCATCGTTCTCGAGTGCCCTGTCTTGGGTTGGGATGGCTCAGGGACACGGGGAGACAGCGACTTAGAGAGGCAAAGCTGAAGACTGCACAGATGGTGGTCAATTGCATGCGCAGAATGACAGGCACAGAGAGGAACACACGGATTGGGGAATAAATGTCGATCAGGCATATCATCTTGACTTTAAATAAACGTTGCTTGAGCAGAACACCTCGGGGAAATGGTCATGGCCGATGAACAACGCTCGTGACAGCCACAGCATCGCAGGGCAATGGCGTGGGGGAGACACTCACCCAACAGTGCGTAAACCACGGCTGCTGGTGATGGAGTTCAAGACAAGTTATTGATTGTAAATGCAAGAGCAATTCGTTTTATGAAAGCGCCAGAGTGTAAATGGGGAATGTCTCTTGACATATTTCGAGAGCATGTCTCTCCACGGCAGAGCGCGGTGCCTGCTGCCCGCGTCATTGGGGGAGCAGCCCACGTGGCAGCCACGATGCGCGCTGGCCTCGCTCCAAGATTCTTTGCTAAAGAAATTCAAAAAATAAATTAACACACCGACTCAAGAGCTGCACACACACACCGAGCACACGCGCCACGTGACACGCACAACGACTGCGCTGCGTCATGGAGATGAATGGGGTCGCGGTGTGGATCACACGGATCGCCTCCTCCACGGCGCCCAAGTGGAACGCGGCGGCATTCATCAGCAGCGCGGCGGCCCCGCTCACTGCACGGCGCCTCCGTTCTGCCAGCAGTCACTTGCTGCAATGTCTGGAGGAACACCCTGCAGTGTCAGCACAGCACTGCCCTTCATGCTCCTCTTGCTGGCATTAAAATAATAATTATTTCCGAATGGCGAGTTTTATTCAAACACTTCAAACGAAATCTGCTGAACGCGCAATGGCTCGCTAGACACGCGTGGTGTGATGCTCATCCGCTCATTACGCGTCCCCAACACCATCGAGGTAATGCCCCCACAGCATCTCAAGGTACAGGTAGGAGGAGCCGCTTGAAGCCACGCTCCGTGGCTGGGCTACGGATAGCACCAACGTTCAAGCAATGTCCCGTCTTATGTTCGTGCTCAGTTTGGACATCGTCAAACTCCATCAGGCATCACGCGAGATCCATTCCACTCGTCCCAGACTCCACTCCGCAGCCTCCTCCAGCCAATGTTCGCCACACGACCCGCAGTGTTCGCTGCCATATCGCGATCGCGCACGTGCGTGGCCGCGTCTCCTCGCCCCTCCCTCCGTGCAGCCTTCTTGGAGCCGCTCCCCCACACAGGCAGACTTCACGTGGCCGTCTTTGTCACCGCTGCAGGAACCAAAGCTGGTGATGCTCCCTCCCATCCATCTTTGTTCAATAGGAGGTCCGATGTTCCTCTTCTGCTGCTACCCCCCGTGCTTGTCCAATGCCTCTCACCGATCCGGCCTCCTGTCTGAGTGTCTGCAATCGCGTGCGGTAATTGGAGGTTAAGCAAGGAAAGCGGCATTTAGAGCACAATGGAAACTTCAAATAAACGACGCGAATCAACCCTGCGAAGTGAACTGCGCATTCTCAGATGTGGCTCGGACCAGAGGGACTCAGCAACTTCGAGTGATCGGGCGCGCTAACCACACGCGCGAAGATGGGTCGTTACCAGTACACAACAAGCCGTGCAAGGTGTAGCGCTTTGCCTAAATCAGAAACATAGCACGATTATAACACCTTTGATGACATTATTGAACATATGCGTAACCACTGCACATTCAGGGATATTCAAATAGCTTTTACTCGACGTCTACAGAGGGACACTTGTACAGAGACGAACGTGCACGGACGATGAGTGCGCCTGCCCTCCAGTGAGTCGTAAACACCCTTCACAAGTCAGGGGGTTGTGATGATGGTGCGGCGGTCACCGCGTTCAGCTGCACGCCACGTGCCCGGGCACGACTCTTCCAGCTCCTGCCACTCCCGACCCGTGCCATTCGCCATAGCACCACGGTCCACTTCAGCCCACGAATCCGATATGTGTCCCTTGACCTTGCATTATTCAGCACCGTGAGCCTTACTGACAGTTAAGCGATTTCGTTTATGCGTCTTACGACTGTTAGTTAATGAGATGGCTTGCTTGGGGAATCGGCCCAAAACACATGCGCTTTCTCACTCTATACGCTATTCTACAAAATACACGCTTTGTTCAAAGTGTTCTTTCTCCCTGTGCGACGAAAGTGAATAGTTTCACTAAAAGTGGGAGCGTTGCTGAGAACACGTGCTGAGAAGAGGAACGCGAATGCCACATCGAACAGGGCGCTCTCGATTGGGAGGATGCCGATCCAAATTGCATGGCACCCAATCGCTTTTCTGCGAAGATGTGCGGTGCAAATGAAACCAAATCATTAAATGTGATTCTCTAAGCGAACATGGGAACACGGCGGAGCGCGGGAGGGGGGAGAGCGGGGGTCGGTGGTGCCGTGCAGCCGCGGATCCCACGCAGGGCGTCGTGGGGGAGGGGGGGCGTCTCTCGGTCCCCAGTGACCTCGGCTTGACCTCACAGGCACCCCCTTGGGGGTGACCGCTTCACGGAAATGAAATTAAATGTGGAGCCGTTGCAATACCCCACACACTCGCTGCTAATACCCCACACACCCGCTGCTAATACCCGATAGCCGCTGCCAGAGCGCCTTGCTGGCATACGAATACTGAACCCATAGCACAAGAAACACGGGCACCATTCATGGTCCCTTTTGGTGGATTTTTTTATGTAATTTCGCCCAAATGGTGCTATTTGCATTGTCATGAGACGAATAATCCATTCTGATGCCTCGTGGTGAGAGGAATTGCCAACGGAAGTGGATATCACAGAGCTACTTCTGAGATGTCGTAAAGCGATCACTGGTCTACGCAGTAAATGGTCGCACATTTTACCACTCGTCACATGACCATCAGATATTTTAATTCTCAGAGCTAGAATGTAGCCAAATTAAGCGTAAAATCAAATTGAATGTGATGTGTTTTTGTGTGCAGTTATTGGTGACCAGGCTGAGACCATGAACTTAAGAACAACAAGGTTTAATCACGGGCCTTTTTCCCGGGTCCAAACATAGCATCTCAGCGACCACAGTCACGTGTTACAGGAGAGCAGTTGTCTTCACCTGGGGTGCACGCACCTCGTGGGGTGCAAGATGCCCCTTCTGGGGATGTGAGACATGCCAGATTGTTTTAGAAGGTAAATCATCGAAAGACAAATTGAGCACGGGCACGTAAGTACAACTTACTTTGTTTCATCAAACCGATGTGTTTATTAAGAGTATACATGTTTTAACGACTGAGAATCAAAGGGGTGCAAGGCTGCAGTAAAGGTTGAGAACCACTGCAGTGGAGGCACGGTTATATTTGCAAAGAGGTAATTTTGTTCGTGTCATGTCAACTACAATCACCGCGTCGCAGCTTTCCTCTTGTGTGAAGTGGAAACCCCTGTGCGTTACATTACACCAGTGCAGGACGAAGGCGGCGAGGCAGAAGAGAGGGGAATGCAGCAGTAGGGAGGTGGCCACACAAGGAAGGGAGCCTCTCGATTATTACATTTGTGAACAATCGCGACGCCAGCATCGCACGAGGCCGCGCGTGATGAACGTGTCGCCTGGAATGAAATATATTCCAGAGGTAATATTGCAACAATACATCACTGATAATGAACATCGTAGAGCAAGTTGACAAGTTTCTGTAATCTGAGATATTGTAGATATGGAGGTGCTCCTGGAGCTCATGATATCCGTGATATATCGTGGAGAATGGAATGTGGCACTTGATTCAAATGTGCAATAACCTACAAAAGGCGTAAATGTATTTCGACTGTCGTGGTGTCCCACGGCGCCTTCTGCGCAGAATTCACGGCACGGACTCCCCTTTGTCTGTGGCCTTGCTCTGCGTTGGCACAAAGTCATTCTCGAGTCCGCTGGGGATCCGCGCTCTGCAAGCTCGACTGGAATAAACAAAATCACGACCTCCACTCATTACTTCTCCACGACCGCCTCCGTCAACGTAAATTTGATTAACTAAAGCAAGTTGTTGTCATGTGGAGGCGCAATGCTTGCACACAAAAACCAACTCAGCAGAAAATGATATTTTTTATTATTTTAGACTAGCTGGCAGATGGTCTAGGAACGTTGGCAGACTGTAAACAAATTACTGTATTTGCGATATGATTTCATTTTCTTATTCCAAAATTTTCTTTGTAAAAAAAAATCCAATATTTTTAACCAGATCAAACCTCCAATATTCAATATCTCAACATGCCCCACAACATTCAGGCTAATTATGACCCCATGAGATCAATTTACTGGCTTTGTAGGATAATGAAATTCCGAAAAAAGCCCAAGTAAGCTGGTCATTAGGATGAACTGCTGCTCACGCACCAATAATTGAGGCACGGATTATAACCCCTGATATTTGGGTGCCATGTTTTCCGGGCTGCATGCCGGTGCGCGAGTATTTGGGTTGCGCGGCCATGCAGAGCCCTCACGCGCGGGCCCTGCCCACGCGCCGGGCCCTGCCCACGCGCGGGCCCTGCCCACGCGCGGGCCCTGCCCACGCGCGGGCCCTGCCCACGCGCCGGGCCCTGCCCACGCGCCGGGCCCTGCCCACGCGCGGGCCCTGCCCACGCGCGGGCCCTGCCCACGCGCGGGACCTGCCCACGCGCCGGGCCCTGCCCACGCGCGGGCCCTGCCCACGCGCGGGACCTGCCCACGCGCGGGCCCTGCCCACGCGCGGGACCTGCCCACGCGCGGGCCCTGCCCACGCGCGGGACCTGCCCACGCGCGGGACCTGCCCACGCACGGGTGCGGGGTGTGGGCGCGGGACACGCAGTCCTTGGCACGCGGGCTGCTCGCGCTCCGCGTCTGTTACGATCTGTGCTCGCTCCCGCGTGGAGATGTCTGGGGGATGGGTACTGTATGTGGGATTTGAAGGGGAAACCGGTTTATCAGATATATGCACACACACACCCCCAAGATGATTACTCAAACAATGCAGCGCCTCTCTCGGGAGTGATGCAATCGGTGAACAGCTGCATTTAATAACGGGATAATTAATTAAGGGATGGCTCTCCGCCTATATAAGGGGGTTGGGCCAAACACCTGGGAGCTGTCGGGTTGAGGGAGGATCCTTGGTCGCGGCTGGGTGGCGCGCCGCTGTGTTTGTAGCCGCTTTCATGATCACGTTTTACATGATGTAAGTGTAAAGTGAAGAGGTGGTGCGCATACAGGATGGATAACGAACATTCTGTGGCCGCTCCTATGAGCTGCGAGTCCCGCCACCACAGGCGTGAGAACCACAGCAAGAAAATATAAAATAATCCTTGTTTTATAATAACCATTTTTGGTTTTCACACCTGATGATTGCTTGTGTTGCAATCGAAACGTCGTGAGACTTTTATTGTTTTATTTTTTATTATTTCCCTTTACGTGACTTTACCGAAAGAACCAAGAATATGAAGCCGTGCAGTCACGAAAGCTTTACATCGAAATGTAGCCAGGTTCTTAATCGGAGTGAGTGTACTGGTAGCCTATAATGTGGACTGTGGCCTAGTTTTTAAGCTGGTGAGCGTATTGGCAGTCTAATTTAGACTGTAGCAATGGTGTATCTGCATCGGCGATTGGGGAAACTAAACGACATGTCTTGGACCGTGTTCGTGAGCTCAAGGCAGATTTGGAACACGGTAGGACCAATACTTCTGCCGTGGCGGATCCTTATTTTAATACGGCTGGCTCGCGAAATGTATTTCTCGAAGACGATGGTACTTTGCAAGCCGACTGGCTATCAACAAAGATTCGTTCATGAAGCCATCCATGTACGGAGACCATTTCAACCGAGAGGATGGTTATAAACTCTGCAATCATTGGAAAGATGTCATCAACCACTTTGGGTCATGACTTGATTCCTGTGTTCTTGTCAAACACACCATCAGCAGTGTGGGTGTGCGGAGCGAGGTGCAATGATTGCCTGGCCGCCCTTTGGTGTGGTTGCTCGTCTTTCTCCGACATTAACATCAGCTACCCCCCCACCGCCCACGCTGCTGACACACTTGGGCTACGCCCATCTCTAAACCTTTATAAAGAGTTTGCCTTTAGAGGCTAACCCCTCGCTTTCCTGATGGCTGCTTGTGTTGGGGTCGAAACGTCGTGGTTTTTTATTGTATATGTATTACTGAAAGAACCAGGATTAAGTCTACATTATAGACTGCCAGTACGCTCTGATTAAGAACCATGCTACAGTCTACATTATAGACCGCCAGCACGCTCTGATTAAGAACCATGCTACAGTCTACATTATAGACTGCCAGTACGCTTTGATTAAGAACCAGGCTACAGTCTACATCATAGACCGCCAGTACGCTCTGATTAAAACCCATGCTACAGTCTACATTATATACCGCCAGTACGCTCTGATTAAGAACCATGCTACAGTCTACATTAGTGTTTTTTGTTATTTTTATTCACTTTATTTGTTAATAATTTTCTATCTTCGTGACTTTACCGTAGGAACAAAATAATTTGAATTCCTGCAGTCACAAAAGTTAAGTTAAAATTATATAATTCACAACGGTGTCTCCTCACGTTTACGTGCATGAATATTTCCTATTGCTGTGGCGATAAAATGTCAATGAAGCAAATGTGTTTTATAATAACCATGGTAACACCGGTCAGTTACCAAAAGGAATATCTCTACCCTGATATGCGTGTTGAACACGTCTACAGCCGCAAGTAAATGTATACATTTTAAATCTATACATTTTAAATGTATACATTAAGCACGAGTACAGGTTTAGTGCCAGATTAGTGGGGGATGATGGCAGTGGTAATGCATCGTTAATACCGGATGAAGGCGATGCATGCAATACCGAAGTGTTTTTTCGGTCAAAATTACTTTGGTATTGCCACGTCATTTTCTGGTGAAACGACTCCAATCGGCTTTGAACAATTTGTCGAAATGCCCCAACTCACCTCAGCACTTTGGAGTCGGGGGGGGGGGGTAAACTTGTACCCCATCTATAGCCACAACCCAGATAATTTACCTCGCTCGTTACAGGATAGCATGTGAATGTTTTAAGCAAACACGATGTCCGCTGTGATCCTGCCAGGACGACTTCCATCGGTCGCTGAAATGTGACCAGTGGATTCGTGAAGCCAAATGGTATCCATAATCATTGTTTCCTGGGGGGTTTCGTAGCACGGGGTTTTTCGCCGAATTCTTCTGAGAAGGCACTTTGCCCGTAGCCACCAGAAGTCCAAAGCAGATAATTATTGCATGCTTGAGGCGGCATGCATGTTGAACTACTCTCGTGTATTTATACTTCGTCTACTTTCGCACTATGTACGTAGCCAGTGCATGGTATTTGGTAGGATTATCTGGGTAAACGAGCGTACTAAAATTGTCATTGTTAGTTGTATTCGGCCATTTGTAATTGACATAACTAATAACCAAACAGACTAAATTTCGATTTAAAGCTTTCGTGACTGCAGGGATTCATCTTCTTGGTTCTTTCGGTAAAGTCACGTAGAAGGGAAGTAATAAAATAATACAAATAAAACATAATAAAATGAAATAATTCTCACGACGTTTCGGCTACAACGCAAGCAGCCGTCTTCAGGTGGGTATCGGCATGCGTTTACCGAAAGAACCAAGAAAACCAAACAGACGTTACCGGTACCACTGGGGCAGCCGCCCACAGACGTTGAACAGCGACTTGTGAATGGAATTGGGCCGACTGATCCACCACGCGCATGCCTGGCTGTGCTGTGGGTATCTGCATGCGTTTGCAACATAAGCGTCCGTCATCAGGTGAGAAGCTTTCCCACCTGATGACGGACGCTTGTGTTGCGCCCGAAACGTCGTGATTCATTTGCTACCTACGTGACTTTACCGAAAAAACCAAAGAGTATGGATTCCTGCCGTCACGAAAGCGTCAAATCAAGATTCACAGCCTTGTCTTAAAATGTTTCAAATATCTATGCCGGAATTGTGGGACAGTCATATTGTAAAATATTAGTTTTATATTCTTGGTTCTTTCGGTAAAGTCACGTAGAAGGGAAATAATACAATAATACAAATTAAACATATCTTATTATGTTTAATTTGTATTATTTTGAATATTAATCCATGCAGTCACGAAAGCTTTAAATCAAAATATTAGTTTTCGTTTAAAAACAGATTTAGTACTGGATTCCGAACCGTTCAAAACTCTGAAATACAAACTGTCACAGGCCTAGGTTAAAGCACTTCTGAAAGACTCAGTTTACAGGGTTAGGTTTTAGATATTCCTATTTCTAAGCCAAGACTGGGCAACACTCAGTGCAGCTTCCCAGATTTTCTAGAACAGGTGAGAGCCACAGTCAGTCGAAAGCTCTACATCAGATGTCCAAGCAGAAAGAGCTCAATATGCCCTCTAGTGGTAGCATCAGAGCGGAACCTTGTAGAATTTGCCGTTGTGCATATGCACCTTCTGGCGGGACCCCGGGGTCCCGAATGAACGGATGTCAAAATCGTAATTAATTTGCTTTTTGGCGACTCCGTCCCACCCGCCTGGCGCGGATCGTTCTGTCGTCGTGTCCAAGCGCAGCGGCGAGGACGAATGCGCAGAAGAGCCGAACAAGCGAATGCTGCACTCCACGCTCGGGTACGGGCAAGATCACAAGTCTCATCCAAAGCTGCTCAAACGGCCTACACGACTTAAGTCCTTCATTTGTCATCACGGTATGTATAACACAGTGAAACTGCTCTCTTATCTTCATTATTATTTTTTACCTACCAATGTCTGCAGCCAGGATCGATCGATGACAATCCTAATACCTGCAGATATTTAACAGATGAGATGCGTTGCACCGTTAATTCATCCTATTTGATAATACTTATCTTGTACGTATGCATCTGTGCAGATAGGTTTTTTTTTTGCGGTTAAGCCATAGCCCCCACATACCGCTCGTATCAATGCGCATAAGAGGAGCGGCGACCCACTACTCTGTAGAGTAACATTGGTATAAACGCTCGCTACAATATGAACATCGCGTTAGAAACGCCTTCTATTTTGCCTTCTGTTTACAAAGTGTGTTCGCAATCCACACTGAGAAACACGATGATTGACAGAGGGGTGTAAATTATTTTTTCGATAGTGTATTTAAATAGGTGCTGCAGGTAAGTAGTTTTCAGTTTTAAAGGCGGCATAATTTAACAAGACAACACTTGCCACCATCCTTCAAACCCATTGGTGAAAAAGAGCAAAGTTTTTGTTGACATTATAATTTCATGTTTATGCGAGAGCCGGGGGCTTATGGGACCCCGGGGTCTCGCCGTAAGGTTAATATTTTGCGCGGTATGTGATACATTCTTCAGACCCTTAAAAGTTATACAAATAAGCGCTCGATAAATGGAGTAATCGCTAAACGCCTGGTGCGTGGTGGTGGGTTGGGGGCTGTGGCGAGCGGTAAGCGGGGGGACCACGTGGAGCAGCCGCCCTTTGTGTCGTGGGTAACCACGTGGACTCCCCACTCGGTGCCCGCCCTCAGCTTCTTGATGGTCTCCGTGTCGCAGGCCTGCATTGTGGGGGGCGGGGGGGGATCCACCCCCTTGCACCCCTCGGTTCAACTCGGGCATGCGGCGTCGCCATCTCGTCGCTTAATTGTGCCCTTGCATTGTCACAGACCCTCGCTCAACTCGGCGATTCACAATCCCCTGCTCTGCTCACGCAGGTAACCGTGTCCACTACGGAATGATTGCGCTCCAGTGGCTACCACTGGCACGGAGCGCTGTGTTGAATGAACGCTTCTCGTTTACTCCCGCTTCTATACAATGAAGGGGGGTCCTCGGGACCAGTTCAGATACCACTCCCCACAGGTGTTAACCTCGACTGGGAATCAAGCTCGGGTCGATGGCGGGGTTCATCGTACTGCGTGACAACTGCTGTTGCCACCATGCCTGTAACAGGATCTCATCTGACAATACATTTGTAGAAACTAAAAACAGAACCTGACAGCCTGTTCTTGAGTTGAATATTCTTTGGGACGGAAGTATAATTACGTATCCATCCAATTAGTTTTCCAAGCTACCTGAATGAATGCCCCTTATTAGAATAATATAAAACTAGAAGTGACAGCCAGGCGAGTGTGAACAATCTCAAATGCACCACCGTGCCCCTCCCATGCCCTGGTCGGCCTCGGGCATTTGCTCCGCATGAGTCGGGGTAACTGCTCCTGTCCGTCTCCTGCTCCGAGGCTTGACGGTAACGCTTCGCCGCCTATGAATTGCTTGACCCACTTCGTGCCACATTACTTTGACACGCGCACTCCGCCATGAATATCGGCATCCCTCCAACGCCCGTGTTCTCGGAATTCAAGCAGAGCTCCGTTCTAATTTCTGCTTTCGTCTTATTACCACCAGCCTCTGTGCAGCTACGAGCCAATCGGCGTTGACATGAAGGCCACCGCTCGGGATGCGCTGCTCGACGGTGTTTGCAGTCCGTACGCAATCCACACACACGGCTTGTACTTACAAAAGAAAACCACTCGCATTTATTTGGGATGTGTTAAACGTTGCTTAGTTTGTTTTGTCTTAGGCTGCAGTACTTACATACTAGTGGATAACCAAGTGCCTTCTGCCGACTCGTCAATTTTCTCAATCCATACTTGGCAGGCAAGGGATTAACGTAAACTGTACAGTCATCAGCCATTTAATCCTCTGCTGATTAAACACATCCTTGACGATATTGCTAGGAAATCGCCTTGCAACATTCAAATTCAGCATTTCCATGCTCAACCATTTAAAAACAAAGCTGCCAGCATTATTGATGTTACACATAACTGTCGATCATTGCGTTGATTTGTAAGCGTATAACAAGTGTTAAACTAGATCTATTAAACTTGTAACTATCGCCGCTGGTAAAAAAAAACTAAAAAGAAAACGGTGAAAAACAGAACTGAGGTATGCCCGTTGAAAAAATGATTAAAGTATTACATTAGTGGAACAGATTTCCTACAATGCCTCTGAAATGCAAAACGATCAGAGGTTCCCCATCAGTGTCAACACACGTGAGTAGCCCAACGTGTAAGATGCCGTCACTTATGAAAGTTATATAAACAGTGGACGAGTAATTATCTAAGTTTCCATCGAAGCAGCAGTCCATACCATAGAAATGAAATCGTGATCTATTTCGGTTTGCAATAAAGCTTTAAGATTTTTAAAGTAAATTTGAGATGACGATTTTAGAAACATAATTTTTCAAGTGGTGAACTTTGCGTAAGGATTCCTGCAAGGATTCATGTAAGTAGTTGGAGTGAGTGCAGAGTGCACAGGTGACGACGCAGCAGGAGCCCGTCCTGCGGCGGGAGCCCGTCCTGCAGCACCGACGAGGCCTGGCGCGCCCAGCAGCAGCTCCATCGGGACCGCTCCTCTGGCCCACAGGGGCCTCCCTGCTGTGTGCATCCCGTCTGTTTGGAGCCGCCTCCACATCGTTTGGCACCGCAGTGACCAATGGTCCAACTTGGACCGTTGCAGACTCTCTTTCAGGAGGGCCCTGGCCACGTTTTGGCACGATTGCTATGAACTGTATATTCCACTGGCGTCATGTGCGGTGTGAACTTTTAACATTTTGATCGCGACGCAGGCACACTGGCCTATGCCTATGAATGACAGTGATCTTTAATGTTCACTGACGCAGATGGCACGTCGTATGTTTTGGTTACTACACCCACAGTATTAATTGGGGTGGCCACAGGATTTGAACTGAACCTTTGCAACGAGCAGCAGCTGCTGTGCTGCGCTCCAACTGGATTAATGGGAACCACGAGAGGAGCCGCCTCTTTACTGGGTGGCATTTCTCTGCTTATTTTTTTCCTTATTGAGGTGGTACACATTAAAGGTGGTACACAACTCCCCAGCGATGTCCAAGCCAAGGCCGGTGAAAATTGGAAAGAAATTGAGAAATCCCAAGCCACATTGTCCATAAACGATAGCCACTTCACAATGGCAAATTGGTAATGACTTTAAAAAAGGGAAATGTAAACATGAGCATGGATAATGTACACTCGCAGCAAGTGCATGCACAGGATTAGAGGGATTTCAAATGTTGCCACAGGCTTTGCACTACATCAGAGGCCCCAGATGGTTTATGTCAATGAGCATGAAACAGACTATTTAAGTTAAAGTTTAATTTAAAAAAAATGGTATTTACACACTGAAACAAAACATTATTTGGGCAAATCTTGACTTAAAGCTTTCGTGACTGCAGGACTTAATATTCTTTGGGTGTTTCACTAAAGTCAAGTAGATGGTTCAAAGAAAATAAAAAATAAACTACGTTCTGATCACAACACACGAACGTCATCCTCTTTCCTCCTGATGACGATGGCTTGTTGTGATTGGAACGTCAGTTTTTGGTTACTTTCTTAGAACCATCTATGTGACTTTACCGAAAGACCCAAAGTATATCATTTGGGCACCATAGCTTTCCAGCGTTGACACAGGAGGCTGTGGTTACATGTACAGTACATGCGCACGTACAGTTGTCTTCACAAACCAGTTGCCGCCAGCCCTCGCGGTACATTTTCTAATCGTGGTGGCCATGCCTGTTCATCTGTAAATCTACAGCACAGTCACAGTGAATACGACTGCACGACACTGCAGAAAATGTATTTTACTCTCTAACATACGAACGGTGTGTTGACTTTCTCCATCTAGTGGAAGAAAAAGGGGGTGAAGTTTGGGCAGTCTTCAGATGAGAATTCACGCAGCTTTAAAAATAATCTTGCGAAACTTGGAAGGACAACGATCTTGACTCTACCCATCAGTTGTGGTCCTCTGCAGTACTTCCGGGGCAGTTAGAGTCCAGGTCGTCACGGTCTGATGGGGAAACACAATGTCATTGGAGATTTAGTTGTGGTCCAGGTGATAAAATGTAGAACATTTAATTTAAATGGATACATTTTTTACTTAAGGATCTTCACCGAGAACGATAAAAACTTTCAATTAAAATCGGAGTTTATATATATTTTTATGATATAAGGGAATCGTAAAACACGAGGGATTTATGACATGTGACACTGCATTTGAGACTGATTAAACCTTGATCTGTGGCTAAATTGCATCACAGTCGCAAAGGTTGAGAATTAAATTCCTCATTGGAGTTGCCTCGAGCTATTATCTCCTGGGGGTCAACTGGAAGAGCACAGTGGCTGGTGAACAGTGGTACACGTGTATACAGACTGAACCCTGCTATGGGAACGTGGCATTTGCAGTGCTGGCTCCAGGCTGCCTATGAAGAGGAGTGCCAACCCTTTACTTGATTGCACTTGGAGAGGCTGACTTTACCTCCTGCGAGTAGTTTCCTTGAAACATCAGCCAACAAGGAAGGACCTCTGTTTACTCAGATATGAGATTACTACTTCAAACACTGTACAGGGGACGATATCAAAGGTATTTTGCACGACTAGAAATTCCACATAGTAACAAATCAGTGTTAGCCCTCAACGTATGTACCCGTGGTTCAGTCCGAGTGACCAAGGTATGTGCTAGTGGAGACTATGGTGAGCCGTCCAATTCGCACCCCTTTGGGCAAGCGAGCGCAGCGCACGCACCTTCGTAGGAAGTGCCGCACCAGATGCAGTAGAAGTGCTCGGACCGAAGGTAGCCTGTCAGCTTCTGCAGCATCTCCTGCTTCTGCAAACGCTGCATGGGCACAACAGTTGTTAGTCGTGGGTCAGATGACATCCAGCGCCTGTTTCCGGAAGGCTGGAGCAATTTGTGTGTCAGGTGTAGTTGCACTGAAAACGCCACTGCTTCTCAGGAGCCCTGTGCCTCACCAAGCGCGCAGGTTTCCCTATCAATGCACTCAATTTTGACAAATGCCCTACCCAGAAATCATGATTGGCTCTGCTAATTGTCATGGAGATAAACATCTTCAGGGTGAAACAAGTTGCCATTCGCCTCATCTCTCCCGCACAGCTCTCTTTGTGGGCCGCGGTGATGGTAGGAGGCAGTGTTCATGGCTTTGTTGGCCTCACCAGAGAGGAAGTTTGTGGTCTGCACTGTTGCAGCACCAGTATAATGATCCTTAAAATGGCTGATCCTTAAGATGTCTGAGGAAATTTAATATTTTATTTCTGGGACACTTTTTTCCAGGGGTGTACTAAACTCCACGACTGGGGTACCAATCAATCCGAAATCGGTGCTACTCCACAATGTCGAAACGCAGCAAGCACGATTGCGCTGACACCCTGAACGTTTGTATGCACCATAGTGCATCGTGAGTACAGCTCGTCAAGATGAGTCGATTGCCGCATCGCCGGCCATCAACAGATTAAAAATGACTGCATCACGGACATTATGCGAGAGCCGGGGTAGCGTCATGAGGTTAAAATGTTAGTACTTGTGACCATATTTACTGCCAGTTTTCAGGGGTTCAGAGACTACACGTAGAACCACATCATCTGGCCAGATAGTGGATAATATGCTCACTCAGGAGGAGGAGAATCACTCTTGTTGTTTAATACAAAAACACAGGAGGAAGCAGTAACAGTTGGCCACCTCTGGTCATAAACTGTCCAGGAACTGGTGCTAGGCGATATGGGTGATAGGTGACAATGGAAGTCACTTTACTGGATTGTGGCAACGTGGCTTTTGTATTGAAGGTCCATATAAGCAATTTGGTATCAACTGTCAAACCTAAGCTTATATTCCACCGTGGCAGCACGTGTAGTCCCAGCTGAGCAGCATTACTGATTTGGCTGTAGTGGGTCTGCCACTCGTCTGCAGTGGGAAATTAAATGTGATGAAGTGAAGGTCGGGTGACGTGCACCAGCATACTCTTTAGTTCTTTCGGTAAATCACCGATTTAATTTATTTTATACCTACGTGACTTTACCGAAAGAACCAAAGAGTATGGATCCCTGCAGTCACGAAAACTTCAAATCTAGAGTGCACCAGCATGCACACGAGAGTAGCACGCGAGAGTAGCACACATGCGCCACGCACAGCCCCGTTACATCACTCTGGAGCTGCAAATCGGCAAATGCCTCGGCTCATGGACTCCACGCTCGTGAGAGGAGGGTGCGGCTCACGGCCTGCAACGAAGCACTCACATTGGGTTGGTCGTCATCATCTTCCTCCTCATCGTCCTCGTCATCCTCATCTTCGTCTGGTTCAGGCTGCATCCAGAACCAGGGCTCCAGTGGCTCCCTTACCCCCTGCTCACGACATGCAAGGGACACGGAGAGCACATGTGTTAACACGCTCGTGTGCCGTACGGTTCACGGCGTGCTTCACACAAAGCACACGCAGGCACCACATCTATTTTTGTCATTATTACTGCTAATTTTTTTAATCCGTATAACTAATATAATCCGAAAGATTAATAAATGTGCATTTCATTAATTCCCGTTATTAGCAATGACTGGTAACAGGGCAGTTCCACAATTTCAGATGTATATTTCAGACCCTTGAATGATGCTCATGATCGTATCATTAAGTTATTTTTACTTGGGCATACTACCTCAATGAATTAGGGTCGTCATTCAGGATAGGAATAATGTGTCCAGATTTGTTGGTAAGAGGAGAATGCTCGTATAATACCGCTGTGCCGGACGTACCGTCTTCCACGCTGTGATGGACACCGAATTATCTAAAATAACAGTTGACACAAGTGCCTTCACAGATTGTTGTTTATCTGTTGCCTACGAGCTGACCTACCAACAGCCATGGGGACTCCCTCGCTCAACTATTCTCTGTTGCAGAGAACCAATGGAGGCCCCTGGAACCACATTCCCACGACGCGACCCCCCGCCCCGATTCCAGGAGCCGCCTGTCGTGCCCCACGCCGACCCCTGTACCTTCTGCTGGTCAAGTTGCTCGCAGGCTCCCCGGCTCTTCCGGAGGTCTTCCTCCGTCTGGCGATCTTCCAGCTTATTGCGCACGCGCGTCCTACACCGCGGGACGCAAAACGCACCAACGTCACGTGAAGCGCACCCATGCAACGACCGCCCACGCAAGGCCTATCCGTACAAAGAGGGGGACATGAGTCTTTTATCACACCCCTCCCACATCACCGTACGTTCTCTGTGCAATCCCAAGCACTGGAAGCATCTTCCCCACAAGGTAGGAAAGCAGAGCTGCCTGCACGTCACAGGGTGGACTCTTGAATCTAGTTTAAGGCAGAGCACTCGCTGTGGCCCCACCAAAACAGCTCAGGTGAGTAACTAAACTAAAGCGTGATCATGGGTGTGCTTGTTGATCTTTGCCTACAGTTAAATGTATCATCACAAATGTTTGCTGTACTACATAGTTGTAATTGAAAACCCCGATTTGGACAGTGCACAGAGACGTGATAAATAAAAAAATAATGCAGGCACCCTGTGACGAGATTTGGTAGAACAAAGAGTTTTCTTTAAGTACGAAGTAATAAGCGGCTTCATTGATGTTGATGATGTGAGCACACACACACACAGTGCGTGCCTGTATTCCTCCACCGAACACTTGGCTTGTTGCTGCTGCCTGCGCCGCTGTCGCTCCGCCACTTGTCGTTCCTTCTCCTTCTCCCGGCCCACTCCACCCCTATCTGCACGCACGCACCACCAGCAGAACCACACACACCACCAGCAGAACCACACGCACCACCAGCAGAACCACACGCACCACCAGCAGAACCACACGCACCACCAGCAGAACCACACGCACCACCAGCAGAACCACACGCACCACCAGCAGAACCACACGCACCACCAGCAGAACCACACGCACCACCAGCAGAACCACACGCACCACCAGCAGAACCACACGCACCACCAGCAGAACCACACGCACCACCAGCAGAACCACACGCACCACCAGCAGAACCACACGCACCACCAGCAGAACCACACGCACCACCAGCAGAACCACACGCACCACCAGCAGAACCACACACACCACCAGCAGAACCACACACACACACACCACCAGCAGAACCACACACACCACCAGCAGAACCACACACACCACCAGCAGAACCACACACACCACCAGCAGAACCACACACACCACCAGCAGAACCACACACACCACCAGCAGAACCACACACACCACCAGCAGAACCACACACACCACCAGCAGAACCACACACACCACCAGCAGAACCACACGCACACGCACCACCAGCAGAACCACACACACCACCAGCAGAACCACACACACCACCAGCAGAACCACACACACCACCAGCAGAACCACACACACCACCAGCAGAACCACACACACCACCAGCAGAACCACACACACCACCAGCAGAACCACACACACCACCAGCAGAACCACACACACACGCACCACCAGCAGAACCACACACACACGCACCACCAGCAGAACCACACACACCACCAGCAGAACCACACACATCACCAGCAGAACCACACACACCACCAGCAGAACCACACACACCACCAGCAGAACCACACACACCACCAGCAGAACCACACACACCACCAGCAGAACCACACACACCACCAGCAGAACCACACACACCACCAGCAGAACCACACACACCACCAGCAGAACCACACACACCACCAGCAGAACCACACACACACGCACCACCAGCAGAACCACACACACCACCAGCAGAACCACACACACCACCAGCAGAACCACACACACCACCAGCAGAACCACACGCACCACCAGCAGAACCACACACACTAAGTCTGGGCTCTGCCACATTTCAGAACATCCCATCAAAACTTTCCCAACAATTCCATCAAAGCACATACTGAGTGTGGGGGTGCATTACCATGCTGAAACACCACTCCCTATCAACAGCCCATGGCACTACAAATGAACGTCAGGATACACTTTACCAAATGTATTTCTCCGACAATGTGAAGCGCTTGTGACAGTCTGTCAATCTTCCTTCAAGGCAACCATTATCGGACCCTGCATGTCCTAAAAAACGTGACCTTTCCTCGTGACCTTTCATGTGTAAGGTTGGGATTTGAACCCGGGTGTTCCCACTTAATCTCGCCTTCCATCAGGAATCTGCCTGATAAGGTACGGCCAACGCCAATCTTCTTCGCCTTATAAGAGTCCAATAACATTTTTGGCACCCATTGGGCATACAATTGAGAAATTTAACTCGTCAGAAATTATTGAGAGCACTGTTGCCAAATGTATCCCTATGACTGCTGATATTCGTCCTTACATCCTGCTTGCCTGTCACACACAATCAACCTCTCCACACAAGCAATGCTGGCTAAGTTTAATCCTCAAGTGAATTACCACTTGGGTCATCATCACAAACATGCACGCTGATTGCAGCCATGCCACCACCCATTGTATATGTTGCCACAAAACTTGTGGTTGCTCATTAATTTGCAAATTATTTTCTGATAAATTTCACTTGTATTTTCTCATTCAGGGGAAAATAAAGGCAATGGCATCTCACTGCTCGTCTAATGTCCACGTGTTACAATAAGCTAGATTTGAAGCTTTCGTGACTGCAATGATTCATATTCTCAGGTTTTTTTGGTAAAGTCACGTAGGTAAAAACATTAAAATTAATGAAAGTAAAATAAAACAAAACAAAATAAAATTCACGACGTTTCGGAGGCAACACAAGTCTCCGTCATCAGGTGGGACCGTCACAGCCGAATTAGCTGCATCAAGTGAAGCAATGATTCAAGATGTAATCCCTTATAAGCAAGTTGAAGGGAGGTGGAGAGGGGGGGAGAGCTTATCAGGCTGTGGTAGCCAATGAATGGAAACGTATCGGGAGGGAGGAGGAGCGGTGATCAAAGACTGCACGCAGTGCTCAACACAATGAATGGAGACATGTCGGGACGGAGGGCGAGCGGCGATCAAAGACTGCACGCAGTGCTCAACAAAGACTGCACGCAGTGCTCAACACAATGAATTCATTGTGTTGAGCTCCAAAGACTGCACGCAGTGCTCAACACAATGAATTCATTGTGTTGAGCACTGCGTGCAGTCTTTGATCGCCGCTCGCCCTCCGTCCCGACACGTCTCCATTCATTGTGTTGAGCACTGCGTGCAGTCTTTGATCACCGCTCCTCCTCCCTCCCGATACGTTTCCATTCATTGGCTACCACAGCCTGATAAGCTCTCCCCCCCTCTCCACCTCCCTTCAACTTGCTTATAAGGGATTACATCTTGAATCATTGCTTCACTTGATGCAGCTAATTCGGCTGTGACGGTCCCACCTGATGACGGAGACTTGTGTTGCCTCCGAAACGTCGTGAATTTTATTGTTTTTTTTATTTTACTTTCATTAATTTTAATGTTTTTACCTACGTGACTTTACCGAAAAAACCTGAGAATATTACAATAAGCTCTTCCAATAGCTCTATCATTATCAGCCAATGTCTCTCCACTGCTGGATGAAGGTCTCCCCACACCATCGCCATCCCTCGCGGTCGGTCCAGTGCTGCTACCATCATCTCACTTGTGCGCAGAAACCCATCTCATCGCTCCATCTCTGTGCTGATCGTCCTCACACATCGGCCATTGACCCACCTAGCGATGGTTCCTATTGGAGCCCATTTACTTCTGTATTGTCAATACGATGTTTCCGATTCGCGTTTGTTCACTGTTCCACGTATTCCTTTGTCCATCTCTCAGTGTAAATTCAAGCATGCATCTCTCCATTCTTCTTTGCGCACTTTACCAATACCTTATGTGCGTGTATCATTTATTTTGGTATCATCCAAGCTTTCTGGTAAGCCTAAGATTTATGTTTCATTTTCTATTCTGCAAGCACCAACACTGATATGTGCGTAGGGTCAGTGAGGTCAGCCCTACAGCTGTGAGATGATTGCAAGTTAAAGCACCGATAATACAAATCCTTATAAAGAAAATGAAATCACCTCCGAACTCATCCCCAACACAAATCGCATACCTACATGCTCAGACATCTGTCCACTCAACTTCTCTTGGTAGCAATGGTTTTGGTCAGGCATTTGAAATAACATTCGTACAATTTGAGCACGATGCAGACCCATGCCAGTGAATGTATAAATGTATATGTACCGCACACATGTGCAACCTTTGATTATTCTAAGTCTCTCCTAAAACCATGGCTGCTGCAATGCAATTGCCCTTAGAATATCATCACTTTGCACCATTGTTACAGACGCTCTCTCCCCTTCAGATTGCCTGAGTATCCCTGTATCTCGGTCAAACCATAAATGCCATTATTCAGACAAAGCCGAATATAAATCCAGGTGGTTGAAAACAAAAAGAGCAGAGGGCTAGTGATTCACAATTGATTTTTGGGTCGGATGGGGGCGAGTGTCGACTGTGCAATGAAGGAATCACCATGGCATCCGCAGACTTGGCCACCGTTAGACCTCGTGACCGTTATTATTGTCATTGATTTGTGCCGATTTTGTTACAAAATCTTCGTGCGTGCACTTCTCTTTACCCCAGGGTCTCCCTCACAGAAGAAACACGTCATCTGAATGAGCTTTCATGAGTTCCCAACACGATTTCCCTCACCAACAAAAAACGTTCCTCATGGCAAGGGTTACCCGACGAGTTCCCTTACACAAACTCCGACTCCGCAACGCGCTCCGTACCAACGCTCACGAGCCGGGCTCCCTGCAGTCGACCTCTGCCCGAGCTTTCTCGACCACCCACTGTTACCACACAATCCATCACTTCAGACGACACGTTTGGCACGACACTCCAATCTCCATTGATACAACTGTAGATTAAGGTGGCATGGTGTCACAGTGGCAACCCTTGTGGCTCACAGCAAGAAGGGCCTAGGTTTAATTCTCGAATCTGACTCCTGTCTGTGTGGAGTTTGTATGTTCTTCCCCTGTTCTGGTTTAATTTACCACATCAGGAACATACATGGGACTGGCAGCACTGTGGCTGTGTCCCTGACCTGCATGCTGCTGCTCCTGGGTACACGCACAGAGTTAAGCGTGCGTATGGCCAAGAGTGGCTCAACCGTGCAGCAAATGCAATCGGTACTCACCTGCTTTGGGCTGCACTGGGATAGGCTCCGTGATGCCAGTGCCTGTGGTATCGAAGACAGAAAAACAAAATCACCTGTAAGCTGCCATTATAACATATCTACATGCATGGAGAGTGATCGCACAAGTCAAATACACCAACACGCCTCGTGACGATGAGTGTGATGATGAGGGAATCGAGTAGTTCCGTTGCGAGTTTAGCAATTTACAAGCTTGCAGGAGTGATGTCCGTGCAGTGTCACATGACATGTGGGGAAATGTTATCTCCCTCGCATGGTATACAACAGGAGGATGCGAGTTTGATCCCGACCCTGACGCATGTATATTTGGAGTTCGCGTGTTGTCTCTCTGAGTTCGCAAAGATTTTTCTCCGGGTCCTCCAGTTTTTCCCTCCACATTAGAAACATGCATTTTGATTATTTGGCTGCTACTATAAATCCCGACTTAGAATAAGCCACTTCGATGTACTATCATGTGTGGCCAAGTTGCCTCAAAAACAGAGCTCATAGCTCAAGAGGGCTTTCACCTGGTAAAATAACAGTAGTAGTTGGATGAACGACCGCTATTCATAAAACATAAGGAAGTTGCAGCAGGGCTTTGTCATGAGAGTGCAGTGTAGCAAAATTAATTAACGTACTGTACTATGTTCCAACATACATGTGCCCCTCGCCTTCAACCCAAACTGACCAGCATGCTGAAGAATGGACAAATAACCCCCGCAGCCCGGAAGGTGTGGAGAGCTCCCTCATCCATGAGTGGCATAACAGATGGTCTGTACATGTGCTCTGTAAGGCTGCAGTAATGTTCACCAGGATGACACGAAGTGAGTGGCGGTGTGGCGAGTTGTGGGTGGGTGAACCTTCGTGCACGCTTTCAACACCCAGTGGTTCCAGTGTCACTCCAGTGTCACTCCAGTGTTCACCAGAACCATTCCCCAGATTCTCAGTTCTCAGTGTTTTTTACTTGCAGCTGTTCACTTCAATGCATGTAGCTTGTTTCGTGGACACTTACGACTATCGGTCGTGCAGTCATCATCATCCTACCTATAAGAATAGGTTTTACCCTTTCTGGCAATAAAACAGGTGTTAAGATTTTGATTTAAAGCTTTCGTGACTGCAGGGATTCATATTCTTGGTTCTTTCGGTAAAGTCACGTAGAAGGGAAATAATAAAATAAAATAAATTTCAAACAATAACATTCTCACGACGTTTTGACTGCAACATAAGCAATCATCATCAGGTGTGAAATCCACAGCAAGAAAATTTCACACATGATGATTGCTTGTGTTGCAGTCGAAACGTCGTGAGAATTTTATTGTTTTATATTTTTATTCTTTTATTATTTCCCTTCTATGTGACTTTACCGAAAGAACCAATTATAGGCGTTAAGATGTTAAAACACCAAACAGAAACCTTTTTAAAGGGATCTGTCTGTATTAACCACATGTATTTGTGGTGAACATGCCAAAAAACATGCTCTGATAATATATGCATTATCTTTAAAACGGATTGGTCCACACTCGAGACAGCTTCCTTTAGAGCCTAGTCTCAAAGTGTTAGACAAGAGAATGCCAAAAGGCGAACAGCACAAAGGCAATGCCCTATCAGGGCATTCATAGCTCAGGGTGAGCAGCTACGATACGAGACCTCTCCTGCCTCCTGCTATCAATCCTTGCTTCGCGCGGACTGATACCGGCGTGTACCGCGGGCCCCCGGTGCCGCTCACCGGACTTGCCGAGCCCCTGTCCGGCGCGGTAGCCCATGCGCTGCAGCAGGGCGAACCCGCGGTTGTGAGTGGGCAGCGCCGAGGATAGTGCCGCCTCGCGGTTCTGCTGCTCCACCACGGCTCGCGGCACGTGCCGCGCGCGGTGCTGCGCGTTCAGCTCGTTGTGACGTCGCTCCAGGCGCCGCTGTGCCCTCACCGCGTGCGACACCACCAGCCCTGGCCGCTGGTCCTTCCTTGTGGGGACGAGAGATGCGCACAGATGCGGCCAACGCAGAGCTGTGCTGCTGGGTGATAATCTAAATGAAAATTACATTGCGTGCTTTCATGCCAATTATAACGGACGCACGTAATTATTTACTACCCAATGGATATAAACATATAATTGAGCACAGTTGATGCAACAGTAATAAGAGCTTTTGACTTGCAATGGGTTATTGCGCTTAACTCATTCAGAGGGTTCCCATTTCTAATCCCAGTCAAGGGTTGACTCAGACGATCATTCCTGAAGTCAATAAAATCGGTGACACTGTCGAATGATAACATTGCCACCATGTGATGAGCATGTAGGAAAGTAGATCCTGGACCTTAACACTCGAGTGTGCATGGCCATTCAAATGGATGCCAGGTCCAGAGTCAAGAGACCTGGCATGCCACCTGCTGAGATTCAGAGATTCAGAGAACTCCACTGGGCCATGCAAGGTTAAAATTTCGTTTACAACCAAGCAAACTGGTCATCCTGTTTCCTGCTGCACTGGTTGATAAGTGATCACGTCATATACTTTGTAAACAATATATAAAGGTTGATAAGTGATCACTTTTAACGCGAGTCTAGATTTTCTGTATGTACCTGTGCTATTGTCTTGACACAATCCCCCTTCACTAAGGAATCGGGGCGGTGACAAGACCCATGCAGAGGTGTACGGTTCGATTGCCTCGGTGCACTAACCATAATATGCGCCGTCTGCTTCACTACGGGATTAAGTATTCCGACATAGGACCCGGATACTGTGGCTAAAATGTGGAATGAAGTCGAGGGCCGTTTCAAGGCCATGGGCCAGGCCTAGTTTGAGGCTCAAGTCTAAGTTTGAGGCTCAAGTCTAAGTTTGAGGCTCAAGTCTAAGTTTGAGGCTCAAGTCTAAGTTTGAGGCTCAAGTCTAAGTTTGAGGCTCAAGTCTAAGTTTGAGGCTCAAGTCTAAGTTTGAGGCTCAAGTCTAAGTTTGAGGCTCAAGTCTAAGTTTGAGGCTCAAGTAGAAGTGTATTATTGTGTCGTGGGCCGAGAGGTGGGAGCCTGAACCTGGCCAGGGTCTCCCCGGTGGCTGGGAGTCTTCGCAGAGTGAACATTTCTGTTTGCCTCACAACCCGAGGTGACATTTCTCGCAAGGAAATCATCTTTACATCCTCGCAGGCAACACGACCCGGGTGCAGGACTCCCAGATACACAAACATCGAACTCGGCGCAGTGATCCGCGCACTCCGCTATTAACAACCACAAACACTGAAGAGTTCGACTCCCAGCCGCGGCTAACACAAGTGGCGAGTGATACGGAGCCGGCCCCGGGCTGCAGTATGGCCAAACAACTCGCACGCACTCACACCGCGAAGAGGAAGGGCTCCATCTAGCAGTGGATTACCACAGGGGTGGCCACATCATCATCATCAACCTCCTCCTCCTCCTCACGGCGCAGTCGCCGCGCTCTTTGTGGGCCGCTCACCCCGCCTCGACGAAGGCTGCCGACATGTAGTCCTCATCCCCCCCGCCTCCTCCACCCTGCATGGCGAGGCAAACGCGAAGGCTGCGATGGGACGTGGAGGGACGAGGATGACGAGGGGGGGGAGACGGTGAGGGACGAGGATGACGAGGGGAGACTGAGGGACGAGGAGGAGGCGGCTCGCAGGGCCTCACGACGCCATCGCGGCCACAGCAGCAGCAGTAGTCTCGGTGGGCGCGTCGCGCATGCCAGGCCAGAGGATTTACCTCCACGTCGGGCGGGGGGGGGCAGACGCCGGGTGGGGGAGAGGGGCAGACGCCGGGCGGGGGGGCAAGACAATGAATTCAATAATAGAATACGACGTTTCGATTGCAACACAAGCAACCGTCATCAGGTAGAACTACATTTGAGAGAGAGACATAACACAGACAATGACACACACAGACAGACACACAAGCAGTATGAGACCCACAGAGAGACAACATAGACACAAATGTTTAAGTATTTAAGGCCTCGACACAGAGGCAATGGGTCTCTGTGTGTCTGTTGTCTTTCTCTGTGCGTCTCTTTCTGCTTGTGTGTCTGTCTGTGTGGCTCATTATCTGTGTTTTGTCTCTCAAATATAGTTCTACCTGATGACGGTTGCTTGTGTTGCAATCGAAACGTCGTATTCTATTATTGAATTTATTTTCTTTCCACGTGACTTTACCGAAAGAAACAAAGAGTGATTCCTGCAGTCACGAAAGCTTCAAATCAAGTTTGTAGTAATTTAATTATTTGCAGTAAATTTAGCAATTGGATACTAAAGTGATTGTTGTTCAACTCACTGGTGCGTGAGCTGTAATGTTTGTACATGCGGAAAGTTCATTTGTTTGGCTGTCGGGTGGTGGAGGGTGCCTAAAGACAAATATTTGGCCAGATAATTAAGTGGCCTTACTCAATAAGTAAATTATACATCGTACATTTTACTGAAAAAAGCCACCTGCGTGTTAAATACAAAAAGCAGTTGGTGGCGCGTGGCAAAGTAGCGTGAACACATCTCCAGAATAAAACACGGAAAAGTTTTTCACAAGCCCTGGTCGTTTATTTCACAGTTTTTAAACCAAATCTGAGATTAGACACAAATGTGGGAAAACAGACGAGTGTGGCCAGTAGACTTGACTCCCGGGGTTCTCCACGCCCGCGACTCGCCGGAGGACGTCAGCTGCCCAGGCTGATGCTGGAGAGGAGTGTGAATCGTGGAATGAGCTGCAGTGACAGCTGACACGAACGTTTTGTCAACGATGCAGCTCGCTACAAACATGATGGGAAACAATCAGCTCTTATGCAAACGTGGCAAGCAATATTTTCATCACTCGAAGCAAACTTCCCAAGTTTTGGTATAAGAGCGGTCTTCTCCTGTTGCGTACGGCTGATGTTGGAGAGTAATATTGTGGAGCGATGACAAGGACTGACTTGCGTTGCAGCGCAGGGTGCAGACTGGCACACACCAGCAACCACACACCAAGTCTGCACATCCGATGGGTCACCCCGCTTATATATTGGTTAAATGTAACAATTTTGAATAGGGAAAAACAATGTACCTGCTTAACCCTGGTTATAATTTGCGTTGTGAGGAATAAACCTAGTTTGACATAGTTTAGTTAAATTGGCTGCACTAAACTTGTTAATTGTCCTTCATATAAAAGGGCGACTAAAACAACATGCTTCCTACAAACGACCTCATCAGCCACCAGCTTTATCTGGCATCTACAGCCTTTCAAGCAGTGCCAATGTGGCATTACATGAAAGCCCCGGTTTGTAATGGCCGTCCAAACGATAGCTCGTGAGCCACATCCGTCCCGCGGACAACTCGTTTATACCAAAATGTACGAGTGGACTGTGAGTACACATTTAAGATGCACAATACAGTAGTGAGTTCAGAGCGGGATTACTGCGAGACGGAGGACAACGCGGGCAGCCGAGGGGGTGTGTCTAATCTTCGCAGTTTCAAATCTAACATTCTGCATGCATCTCCCCGATGTCGGTGGCCTGGCACGTACACTCGCAAATCCTGGAGTTCGTCGAGTAGCCAATAGAGAATTAGTAAATATTTAGTAACTCGCCAATATTCCAAACTTACGAATCCAGAAATTGCGCATAGCGAGGGTTTACTGTACCGTTGAATAAACATATACCCATCATAGGAATGTGGAATTTTAATCACTGGATTTGGAGTTCAACAACAATCTTTTAAAGGAAATGTTTAGCTTGTTATTGTAACCCAAGGGCCAGAAAACCATCACAAAGTTTCAACTCTTAATAAGAGAGCACTATGTGTTTAATAAAAAGTTATTAAATGCCTACAATCCAAACAAGCAACATTGTCAACCAGATTCTCACTCATGCAAATGCAACTGTAAATGCCGAGTTTGAATTCTTGAGAAACAATGACTATCATCATCATACACGATAGACGTAGCGCCGTACCTACACGGCAGGTCTCTAGGCACTAAATGGGTTGACATTGAAACCACAAGTCAAAATAAAACACCAAAATTATCATCATCAACAAATTATAATCTATAACCTCAAGATATTCCACACACGAGAGAGGGACTCCACTCATTGGTGAGTGTGAGATGATCGCTTTCAGCCTGATCATGCACTGTCCTGATCCAGTCTCTTTCTCGCCGGGTTGGGGTATTCTGGATTCTCAATCACTCCGGGGCCAAACTTGAGCTCGAGGAAGCGTCGATGGTTGTTTGGAGCGTACGCCAGAATTCCGGCAAACTGCATGCGCTCCAGTGGCTGCAGGAAGTGTTCGGGGAACTCGCGGTCCTGCGGGTGGCCCTGCATCCACGTGAGTTTGGTCATGGTGCCCGAGCTGGAGTGGAAGGGCCACAGGTCCACGTGCAGCCGGTTGGTGCGGCTGTAGTGCACGCGGTAGAAGTCTCCCTCACGCGCGCGCTCCCACACGAACCCCTCCTCGTCCTCCACGGGGCCCAGTGCTACGAACCCGGGCGCACACAAAGACAAAGAACCCCCGGTATAGCCTTTATCAGAATTTTAGGGAACGCGCTATTAACGAGTAGCACCTACGAAGGCCGGCACGGCGCATGAGGGGGTGGGAGGCAAGCACAATGCCGAGCCACTTTTGTCTCACCAATGTTGATGTTTACGCACTGCACACGGTACTTCCTTGTGGATGCTTACACACACGCGCTCTGCCACGTTCGTACACCACAACGGCATGTGCACAACACCAGGGACACAGCCAGGGACACCCACGCACCTGCCGCCCGCTTGAGCAGCTCGCACTTGGTGATGTCATCGCGGTACAGACCGAGATCCGCGTCGTAGTCCCAAGGGATAATGTCGCCGTGGCGAGCGGCTCCGAGCAGGCTGCCACCCTCGAGCCAGTAGCGAACCCCCGCGCGCTCCAGCTCGCCCACAACGCGTGCCACCGTGGCGCGCAGGGCGCGCAGGCAGCATGGCGGTGTCCAGCGGCCACGGTGCAGATACTCGGGCGTGTCGTCCAGCACCGAGCCGAAGCAGCGCGCCGTGTTCTTGCTGCAGCCAAACCACGTCTCCTGGCCCGCGGCGTCGCGCACCTGCGCACCGAACACGTTGACACGCACGTCACAGCGGCACGCACGCACGTCACGGCGGCACGCGGACCCCGGCAGCAAGCGGACCCCAGCAGCACGACGCCACGGCAGCACACACCTAGTTCCCTCTGCGTGGATGCAGCAGTTCCTGAGCCAGTTTGGACATAGGCATCTGCCTGGGACTCACAGGGGAATAGGAGTGTGACCCCAGCATTGTACAGCAGCAACAGTTGATGAATCTGGGTGTAGTAAATGATGTGCGCTCATGTGCAATATCTCGAACATGCGCATTGACAAAAAACAAAATACTTCAAGGGGCCCGTAGAGAATGTGTTGCACATTCAGTGTACAAGCATCGTAGCGCTCTGCAAGCGGTCGACTATTGGTACCAGCCGGATGTCCAGGTCCCGGTGCAGCGCGTCGAGCCGCGCCTGCCGCCGCTGCTTCGCCTTCCACTGCGCATGAGCGTCGGTCAGCAGGGGGTGGCGTGCGAGCGGCGCCACGTCGCGCAGCAGCCGCACGCGCCAACCCCGCAGCGCCGTCTGCAGGAACAGCGCCGTGTGCAGGGGCCGGGCCCAAGGGAGCGATACGCCGAGCAGGTCCTGGACACGCACGCGCAGGGACCGGAGATCACACGTGGTACGCATCTCGCGTAGCCTTGTAGGCCGTGGGCACAAAGCGTCGCAGGTCACCTCCCCACGAGCACAACAACAGCGGGAAGTGGTAACTGAACTGGGTATGGGCCTCAAGTAGATAAATTCGGCCTTAAAGGAATACTTCATGCGGTACGTCAATGGCAGCGAATGGGAGATGAAAGTGGCAGGGCTGGGTCCAAGCGACATCACCCCACAGCTTGGCGCGCTTGATTGCACAGATGCTGATCAACAAAGGTTGCCCCGACAGTCGATGAAACCAAGCTCGGCATATGTGCCCTTGTGAGTTGCCAAGTCCAAGTGTAGACATATACCAGTAAAGTGTATTATGGTGAGTGCAAGTGTTGAATTTTGTGTGTGGCTCATGTCTGGTTTGTAATGAGTAATAGTGGAGCGTGTAAGTCGGTGTTGAGTATTCGTGTACCAGGGGAGTGTGTAAGTCGCTGTTGAGTATTCGTGTACCAGGGGAGTGTGTAAGTCGGTGTTGAGTATTCGTGTACCAGGGGAGTGTGTAAGTCGGTGTTGAGTATTCGTGTACCAGTGGAGTGTGTAAGTCGCTGTTGAGTATTCGTGTACCAGGGGAGTGTGTAAGTCGCTGTTGAGTATTCGTGTACCAGGGGAGTGTGTAAGTCGGTGTTGAGTATTCGTGTACCAGTGGAGTGTGTAAGTCGCTGTTGAGTATTCGTGTACCAGGGGAGTGTGTAAGTCGGTGTTGAGTATTCGTGTACCAGGGGAGTGTGTAAGTCGCTGTTGAGTATTCGTGTACCAGGGGAGTGTGTAAGTCGCTGTTGAGTATTCGTGTACCAGGGGAGTGTGTAAGTCGCTGTTGAGTATTCGTGTACCAGGGGAGTGTGTAAGTCGCTGTTGAGTATTCGTGTACCAGGGGAGTGTGTAAGTCGCTGTTGAGTATTCGTGTACCAGAGGAGTGTGTAAGTCGGTGTTGAGTATTCGTGTACCAGGGTAGTGTGTAAGTCGCTGTTGAGTATTCGTGTACCAGGGGAGTGTGTAAGTCGCTGTTGAGTATTCGTGTACCAGGGGAGTGTGTAAGTCGCTGTTGAGTATTCGTGTACCAGGGGAGTGTGTAAGTCGCTGTTGAGTATTCGTGTACCAGGGGAGTGTGTAAGTCGCTGTTGAGTATTCGTGTACCAGAGGAGTGTGTAAGTCGGTGTTGAGTATTCGTGTACCAGGGGAGTGTGTAAGTCGGTGTTGAGTATTCGTGTACCAGGGGAGTGTGTAAGTCGCTGTTGAGTATTCGTGTACCAGGGGAGTGTGTAAGTCGCTGTTGAGTATTCGTGTACCAGGGGAGTGTGTAAGTCGCTGTTGAGTATTCGTGTACCAGAGGAGTGTGTAAGTCGGTGTTGAGTATTCGTGTACCAGGGGAGTGTGTAAGTCGCTGTTGAGTATTCGTGTACCAGGGGAGTGTGTAAGTGGCTGTTGAGTATTCGTGTACCAGGGGAGTGTGTAAGTCGGTGTTGAGTATTTGTGTACCAGAGGAGTGTGTAAGTCGCTGTTGAGTATTCGTGTACCAGGGGAGTGTGTAAGTCGCTGTTGAGTATTCGTGTACCAGGGGAGTGTGTAAGTCGGTGTTGAGTATTTGTGTACCAGAGGAGTGTGTAAGTCGGTGTTGAGTATTCGTGTACCAGGGGAGTGTGTAAGTCGCTGTTGAGTATTTGTGTACCAGAGGAGTGTGTAAGTCGCTGTTGAGTATTTGTGTACCAGGGGAGTGTGTAAGTCGGTGTGTGGCTCGAGCCCGGTCAGTACCGGCGTGCGGATGAAGATGACGGCATCACCAGTCAGAGCATCACACTCGTCAGCGCGCGTGGGCGCCCGGTACTCCGCTGTCCACTCCCTCACTCTCACCTGTACAGGCACACGTATGTCCGCACATCCACACAGCTGGACACACCTAACACACACACAAGGAGCGCATGCCAATACATTTGTACACACTCACAAGCATGTAATCATTGCACCTTGTGCACAGCTGGCTGGGTGTCAATGTGAACAGAATGTTTGACAATCAGGCTGAAACCCCAGTTGGGGCTGATTTGGCTCATAAATCCATTGGGGCTGATCAAATGGAAGGATTGGATTTTGAGAGCCTGTATTTGGCCTAATAGTGAGGATGAGCACTGCACCAGGCTACTCACTCGAGACACTTTGACTGAAGGTAGCACTACACACAACCACGCATGCCCACTGCCACACATCATACGCTCATTCAACTTGTAATGTACAACCTCTCGAAGCCAGACTTGGCAAAGCTAGGATTTGGGCTATACCGGAAAGGATCCCCAAAAATCAAAAAATTACGAAGGCAAATAATTCCAGAAGCAACACCGATCACGCGCAAAGCCGGCCGTGCGTGGGAGGCAGCGGTGTCGCCCAGTCGTTCCGTATTGGGCATCCAAGGGCACGGGTTCACCGATTGAATCAGTCCACCGTGTGGTCTGCTGGTGGTGACCTTGTAATCTGTTTATGGGCTTGAATATTCTAATTGCTTAATTCATTCTAACATATTTGGAGCAAAATCTGTCATCTGCTAAGCCTTCTACATCCAGCGACCATCGCCCCTTTCAACGTTCTTTCACTGTGATGGAAACTCAGATGAAGCTGCAGCGATGTTTGAGGTATTATCTCATTGTGAATATTTAACAAATAACTAAGCATGCCGGATTGTTTTATCACCTAAAATATAATGGAATCAATCATCAATGTCTACTGGATCAATATCTTCTGGCAATGCAGTAATTTTATCTGGAAGGCCGATTGGCTGAAGCGTTCCACGCTGTTTCCTGTGGACACCTGGACACGCTCTCCTGCCCAAGTACTGCGCGACGACTGGGGCCGTGCCCCATTGTGGATTCTCTGCCTCGTCCCTCGACTTGACTCCGCGAGCACGCAGGGTCACGCGCGAGGCGGCGCACCGAGAGGTCGAGGCAGCGCGTGGGGACATCACCCCGCACGGGCAGCGCCACCATGCGCACGTTGCCCGAAGATCGGCCCAGCTCCTCCTGCAGGCGCCGCAACAGTTCCGCACCCCCCGCGCCGGACCACGCCACTCCGTCCGGCACCAGCAGCACGGCCTCCCTACGCAGCAGGCGCTCGGGGCTGGCCTCGGCAACGGCCCGCTCAGGGTGGCCCGACAACGCGACCAGGCGTGCCCCTGGAGGGATGGCAGCCGGTGAGGCCTGGAGACCCGAGCCCCGGCACGGGCGGTGACAAAACTAGAGGCCGACGGCCACAACGACGCAGGCCGACGGAGGCAGAGAACAGAGCGACAAAACAATACAGAGGACATACAAATACGAGGAGACGGAGACAGTTGGAAAAATACATTGCTTCAATCTATTTGGCTTTACATTTGGTTTCACAGGTCTACCAAGAGAAGGGAATAAGCAATTGGCTGAATAGTACAAGTGCTATATGGTAGACCCCGACTGAATATTCCCATTTGTGGGTACTCATCACACTGAAACACTGGTTTTAGTTTTGAAACATTAAAATCGTATTTCTTGAAATTCAGGCCCAGCTTTTCATAGCCTATGCAGAAACGTGACTTAACACGTTAATTTCTTCACCCTTTGTATGAAGAGTGCTGGAGATAAACATTAGGACCTTTATGCAATAGCTTTGTAGAGGGTGAAAATATACTGCAGCACGCTGCAAGGGCTTGTACAAATGGTAAAATTTGGATCTACTGTATTCACAAAGAGAATCCGACTCCATTTTCAAACAGGAGGCCGCAATCTGCTGTGCGAGTCTGCACGACCGATATGAACACAGCCTCAAACCACAACGCCCCCCGTGCAAGGAGGGGCCCGCGGTGGCACCTGGCGGCAGGGCGAGGGGCGGGTAAGGGTCGCGGTCCGACAGCACCAGCACCTCCCGCTCGGGGCCTCCGTCGGCCAGGAGACCCCGCGCCGTTTCCCCCACGCTGTTCTCAAACTCCTCGAACTCCCGCAGCAGCACCACCACGCCCGGGCGCCTCGGCGGGCCGGAGGCCCCCCCGGGGCCGCCCCCCTCGCGGCGCTCGCCACGCTCGCCGTGCTGGCGAGAAGTCCCGCCCCTCGGCGTGTCCGAGGTCCCTCGCACGGGGAGGCCTCGGCTGGCGGTCGACCTCGCCCCGGCCCGTCCGCCGCCCCTGCCTTCCAGCGCCGCCTTTGTTCGACCGCTCTCTCTCATGAAGTAATACATGAAGAGCAGGTTGAGAGAAATGGCAAGGGCCAGCAGCAGGTGGCAAACCCTCACGCGCATCGTGGGAAATGACGCCAGGCGGTGTGCTCGGCTGGGCAGCGAGGATGACAGCCAAGCAGATTGCGGATGTGCGCACGGCGCGCTCGGCACGGACCCTCGCCTCACCGCATCGGCAGCTCGCAGCCGAGTATGAATTACAGTACGAGGTTTTGTAATCACGTCACTTTGAAGTAAGGTTTAAGTCAGACAAGTAAAATTGTCAACATTTGATGCTCAGTTCGGAGAATGGGGGTGTGCAAAATAAATCATACTACACTCGCACTTTCCTCATGATGGTGCGAATTGGATTTGAGATCCACTTGAAAAAAAACCAGGTCATGCTGGTTGTTGCATGCTGGTTGTTGCATGCTGGTAGTTCAACACAGCTGACAAACGTGAGCTATGGGTAAGGTTCTTGACGCTCGCTGAATGTAAGAGGTGGTGGCGCTTCCCTCCCCGGGCGCCAAGCGGTCACGCTGGCCCCACTGGGCAGGAGCCGCCAGTCGCTGCAGAAGCCTCTCCGGTCGGCTCGCAGCGCCGCGTCCTCCACACAGGACGGCAACAGCCGGTCACGTGCCGTATCCCCCGCACCTCGCGTCCTCGCGTCCCCGCGGCCTTTACTGGCTCTGGTCGGCACGCTCCATCAAGTAGATGGGAGCCAGGATGCGAGTCTGGCTCGTCTCAGCCACGCGCCCATTCACCACCATCTCGTCCAACACCATGTGCACCTTCTCCAGGTTAAACATGATCTGGCGTCGCCATGTCAAGGACTCACCTAGGCACTTCACATACAGTCTTCAGGCCATACTCTCCCTCCACCCTCACCACCACTTTAGCTTTTCGCAAGTACATGGCAAGGTTTATAAACATTAAACAACTGTATTCCTGACACTTCACAGCCATGATCGACAGTTGCTTTTAAAACATTCCTGTACAGTTCCTGTACAGTTACGTCAATTATCAGGTTATCTGGGACATTAGACATAATAGCGTGAACATCCAAATAGCTGAGTGTTTACTGAGTAACACAAACACGACCGCGTTACCAGTCATTGATGTACACGCGTGTAAACAAACACGCACAGCTCCTGGGACTACGACCGAGCTGCTTCTCCGGGCGTGCCTACAGCCACTCGCATCCGTGTATGCGCACGTTGCGTTATTCACATGCTGCAGTGGAAACTCCCACAACACGAACAGACTGGCAACCCTAGAGGCTTTACCAAGTTTGTGCTTGAGCATGCCACATAATCGGTTATACGAACAAAATCAGCACACAACCGAAACAGGAGTGCTTCCGATACCAGCCAGAACTTACTGCTCGTAAAGCATCGTGAGCTTCAAAGGATACGGCAAGTTCACACTGAAAGGATGAGACAACAGCATTAGAAGTGCAATGTTGAACTGTCCAACTCAAATAGTTACAAAATAGAAATCATTATCAAACATGTGGATACTAAAATGTCTGCAGCGCTCATGTGACCCAGTCGCACAACATAGAAAATCTACATTCAGTATTCTTACACTATTCTACGTCTATATCATCAGCATGAGAATTAATTTAAATTGATGGATCAAAGAGCAGTTTCAAGCACTGGTAATATTTACTGTGAGTTCGCCATGGTCATATGCTACATTTTTGGTTTTCTAAAGATTGTCTTCATCACCTCTTGGCTTGACAATTGCATCTCTCTCCATGATAGCCTCCCCAAACTCCTCACTTCCAAACTCCAAAAGATCCAAAATGCTGCTGCCACTTGCACTCATAAATAATACGAGATCAGCCCAACCCTTAAATCTCTCCACTGGCTCCCAATCCATTTGCACACCAACTATAAGATTGCCCTCACTGTTTTTCGCTCTGCTCCCCTTCACGTGTTCCCTGCGCCAGGGATAAAGGCTTTCTGGATAAACACTCAACCAACCTCCCTTCAATAGTAGGTATGCTCTTTCTCTGCTGTTGCTGCTGCTGCCGCGTGGCCGAGTGAGACACTCACCACGCGATTGAAGTACTTGTCCAGTGTCTCTATGAAGTTGTGAATTAGTTCGTAGATCTCCAGCTCATTCTGAAACAACACAGCCATGCAGCATGAACAGAGACGCAGCGCAATGTCACTGCGATACCGCTGCGCACTCTGATACCCAATACAGATGATTAGTAGATACTTGGCGCCGAATTGCCTCTTCGTGAAGTTTCTGGTGATTTGAAGGATATGAAAGAATAAGCCAGGATAATGCAAGTGTCCTATTAATATTTTCAACCCATATGCAAAACTGTTGGAAGCCTATCTTTATATTCTTTGGGTCTTTTGGTAAAGTCACGTAGATACACTAAAGAAAATATCTTTAGTGTGGGTGCCTCATATAGACACAGCGATGTGTTGGTGAGTGATATCCATCGGAACTCGGACACTCACTCCATCCTCACCGGGCACCGTGCAGTTAACACTTCCTCTGGCCACACACGAGATCACAGACTGCTCTTTACAAGCCACACGCACCACGGCAGCCACGCATCATTAAAGCGAATGCCTACTCATCAGGGCATTGTTCACATCCCCTGTTGGCAATATATCACCGCAGAGTTAGACAGCTTAAGGAGGCGTGAAATGAATGCTTTAAAATTATTGCATTTTGCTTTTAAATTCTGGCACTATCCTGCCACCTCACCAATGATGCACATCCTGGGTTTTAAATCCTGGATAAAAGCAGCTGCAAACCAGCACTGAGGACACAGGCTGCAGCACCGGGGTGGTGTTCGGTGCGAGGGAGAGCCCATGCCGGCGGTGGGCGCAGCGGGATGTGCATGAGGAACACTCAGTGGGAAGTTGCTCACCTCTTCTGAATCGATGCCCACGATGCAGTAGAGCGCGGCGTAGCGGCGTGACACCAGGCGATAGTCCTTGTAATCCACGAACGAGCACTGCAACAGCCACGGGCACAACCCTGCGCATCACCACCCACCGCGGAGGCCCGCACAATCCGAGCAGTGTCAGTGCAATCGCAGCCGGCATCAATAAAAAGCAATCATCCCCACACGTGTCTCCGTATCTCCCCGTATCCCAGAAATTTCCCCTGGCGTCCTGACAACCTGCCTCCCCTCCTCTAAGTTCAGGCTGCCTACTGAGGCAATACCTCCCATGGCAGAAGAATCTTCTGGTGGACTTTTTGTGACCTCGTGGAGGCTTCTTCTGTGGGCCCTTGGGCGGCAGGTTGATAGATGATAGGAAAACCCCTGCCTGTCAGAAACAAACATTCGCAAGACTGCGGCGTCTTGCAGCTAAAAGAATGAGTGGAACTGAGTTGTTCACTCGAATTTCTGACAGCTTCTCATTGCTCGGTTGCCCTGGGCCCCCTCACTGGCAAACTCGGGTACCAGGAGTTACTGGGGCAGGAAACTCTGAGACAGGGGTTGGCCGACTGGTACTACCTGGTAATTCTCACTGTTGCCATGACTCTGTGCAAACAAGATTTGTTTGTTTACCCTGGTCCTGACCATTGCCCTCTGAACTGTTCTCATTACCCTTTTAAATCTACCGTATACATATTGCAGGTGAATGCGCGTGACCGCTTTTGTCTGAAGGTGTAATCTCAGTTGTGGTTCTCTTGGCAGGTTTACTGCGAGGGAGACACTGAGACAAGATGTATGTACATGCATTATCCATATACGAGCATACCTATCATCACCCTGGAATGTCTGTCCTTAACGCTCGTGACGCCACTCAACATCGACCATACCCTCTAATTAATATTCATGAGCAGGTGACGTCCTCCAAATGGACACCCCCTCCCCCATTCCCCCATTCATAATAATTAGCGGCTGACGTCACTCCCCCCTCCTCGGCGTCACTTACAACCCTCGCTACAAAGGCAGAGCCCTCACGTCACGCGATCTCCGTCACGCTGTTGTTGAGACATCAAAGTAAAAAGGACGTCGTGATGAACAAGGGATTATAACCTTTAAATGAAATAAGTCTGTGTCACCGCGCCCTTACAAATTGCACACGAATGGATGCAATGAATATCACGTCGTGGTCTGCTTTTCACTTGCAACTTTCACATTTACTGCAATGCACCCGTCCTTGGACGGGCTAAAGGCGAGTTGTTTATATACTGGAGGGTTTATTGAGAGAGTGCGGAGGTGATTGGGCTCCGTCTCGACAGCGGATGTTTGTACACACTTTTATTTAACTTGTGCTGCTGTCTGTTTATATTCTTTCATATATTTGACGCTGAATATCTTCGGATCTACGAAGTCTAACGAGCTGAAATTTCTTGACAATTCGAGATTTCATTCAGAGAACCGGTCCAGGGCTCGCCGATCCTGGGCCTCTTCGTGTTTTTTATTGCAGTATATCAAACATATTACCATTATCCGGACAATAATTAACTACTGTTATTGTCTGGATTGAGATCTTAGAATGAATATGTAATATACACATTGATTTTACAAGACTAACATATAAATATTTTGGTTTAAAAAAAACTAGTTGCATAAAGAAAATTAAACATATCGAATGTGATTAATTCTGGGGTCAAATTAATGTACATTCTACTTGTAAGTGCAAATAAAAGTGTGTGCATTGAAGAACTAGTTTTTTTACCCAACTTATTCGATTAAGCCTCGCCGAGTTTTAAGATCGTTGTCAAGAGGGTCCTGCCACGCCGTGTTTCGGCAGCAGAGGGCGACGTTGCTACTGTGCGTGTGATTTGCAGGTACTGTACTTGTATGTGTCATTATTTCCAGCATTCGGATGTATATTTGGTTAAGATCGCGTAAATATAAATGTGTCGTTAAACCCGCCACCACCCAACACGGAGAACTAGTAAGGTTAGTAGTAATGCCAATCCGTTACCCGTCCAGCACACGGTGTGCTGGAGAGCACTGCAGCTCCACTGTGTGCAAGTGTCTAGCCGAGAGCAGAAACCGGAGAAGAGGCTCCGCACAAAAGGCGCCCAAGCCTGGGGAGCGAACCCACAGGGCCCTTCTCGCAGTGAGCCACCACCAAGTGGTGGTGACCACCACTTGGTGGTGTGGTCACCGCGACTGCTGCCGTCCGAACCCTCCTTGGTGGCCCCTTCACAGCCGCCTGGGTGGAGGCGCCGCGGAGTCTCGCGGGCCCTGCCCCGTGCCCCTCCTGCTGCCCGTGCCCCTACTACTGCTGCCCGTGCCCCTACTACTGCTGCCCGTGCCCCTACTGCTGCCCCGTGCCCCCACTGCTGCCCGTGCCCCTACTGCTGCTGCCCGTGCCCCTACTACTGCTGCCCGTGCCCCCACTGCTGCCCGTGCCCTTGGCCCTACTGCTGCCCTGGCCCTACTACTGCTGCCCGTGCCCCGTGTCCCTACTGCTGCCCCGTGCCCCTACTGCTGCCCGTGCCCCTACGGCTGCCCGTGCCCCTACGGCTGCCCGTGCCCCGTGCCCCTACTGCTGCCCGTGCCCCTACGGCTGCTGCCCCGCACCTGGTCGCCGTCTCCGGCCCTCAGCGCGGCCCGCGCCGCCGCGGCCTCCACGAGCCTCCTGCGCGCCGCCCCGAGGCGCTCGAAGTGGCGCGAGAGGCGCACGCGGCCCTGCGCGTTCACCAGCAGCACGAAGCGGATCATCACGCGCCGCCTCCGCCTCCTCCTCCTCTCCCAGAGTCTCTCAGCGTCTCTCAGAGTCTCTCAGCGAGTCTCCGTGCGTCTCCACGAGTCTCCGTGCGTCCGTGCGGCTCCACGAGTCTCCGTGCGTCCGTGCGGCTCCGCGTGTCTCAGGGACCAGCCGCCAGCCAGGGGCCCCGGAACCAGCATCACGGCGGCGACTCCGCACCACGGCCATCGGCATCACTCAAGTTTACTGTCACTTTTAAAACTCAACGAATACAGTCCACTACTATTTACCCATTATAATAAATTACAATTCATTATTTACACAATTGTGTCACGCTTGTGCCCGATCTCGTCAGAGCTCGCAAGCCCAAAGCGGGGGGAGTGACGGGCGAGTGAGCGCCGCGCTGTGGTCGTCGGAGGGCATTGCAGCCAAATCGGTGTTCCACTCCCCAGCTGCTCCACGGCGCCAGTTACAACTCTAAACCAACATCATCATCACAACTATCAACAACCTGCATGCAGCCTCCTTGGTCATGAACACCAAAGATATTTCACTTAGGCCTTAGTCAAGATTTTCAGAGCTAATAATCCCAATATACATTGCGGAGTGTCATTTGAAGGTGGTATCTAGATTTTGGGAAACGTGGCTTATTAATGCAAGCAGCCAATGGTTTGACACTAAACTAGATGCACAACCGCCATCCCAGCGTGGACGTAACTTCCAGGCCTTGTGCGTACGCACGACACCGCAGGAGAGGTGGACAAACGCTGCAGCAGTGTTCGATCTGAATTACATCCTGACGATGGGTTGACGTGCTTGCTCGAGCAAGGAGCCACTGCACACCTCGACCACCGATTACCCTCATCGCTAAAGTGTGGAATGTGTCCACGTTGTGCAGAAGCCCATTGACAACATCTGAAAGGGGTATCTCATTGTTAATTAATTGACTTAACCTTGGTTAAATCTGATTTATTCTCAAATGCTTTACACGAGTATTAACACAATAGCATTCCAATAGAAGTAGATTGGAGGTTTAATGTTCCGCTCAATCTTGTACTTTTTCATTGATCAATAATGTTTTACTGTTGACGAAAGAATAAAAATCACTTTTACAACGTTTAATATCGCACAAAACAGATATAAAGCACACGGTAACTGTTCACATATATCGCATTGCAGTATTTGGATAAAAAGTAACTTAAGCATTTCATTCGTAATAAACTTGTGCGAAAAAATATCAACCATCACCGCATGTAGATTTTAAAGTGTGTGAATTTGACACCCACGATTACTCATCATCGAGTGGTGTGAATGTGAAAGCACAGATCCACTGGATCCCCAGAGCTCCGTGCAGTCTCCAGGCGCGGGCCCCGCCAGCCATCGAGGCGCTCCCTGCGGAGGGTTTCAGTCGTTCCGTTGCCCTCCGTGTGGGGCACCATTCACGCGCTCCTTCTGCCAATGAGGCGAGGAGCAGCGATGTGTCTAAACTTTAATTCATTTTCTTTAAAACCCAGTTTGGATTGTACAATCGCTTTTCGCAAGATATTCCATAACCCTTCGGCTACTTTTGTGAATATTCAGCGCGTATCTCTCGACAACATAGTACAGCTGCCCTGTCAGAATACGAAATGCTTGCGAAGTCACCTGTTTGAAGGCATCACCACCCATGCACGTACATTATGAAGCGTGTTTACCCAGAATAGCTTCTACACGTTTGAAGACTTTTTTCTTTCAAGAGGGTCCTGCCAAGTTTACCAAACCGAGGGCGATGTTGCTGCTGAGTGTAACCCTAATGGAGTCAATTTGCGGGTACATTTTCAGCATTGGAATATTTATCCAAGACCAGGCTACATCATGTGTGCGTTCTTCACGTGATACGGTTCCCACGACAATGGCAGCCCGTGCAGCTGCCCACCTGTCACACCGCCAACGCACATGAGCCCTGCGGGTCCGGCCCTCTGGGCTGCTGCCACTGCGGTCAGACCTCACGCCAATACTTGCGTGTAGACACACAAATAATCGGAACCCCGAAATCTACACCAACCCCCTGCCTGGCTCCATGTTGTGACAAACATTCTGCAAACCTCACGGGAGCTTACACGTAATCTCGCCACAGACAACCTACCCATCAACCAAGACCTCAGCAATGTACCTCACCGACCACCTACTCAGGTACCGCTCCCCCTTCTGAGATCACGCTAGAATATAGCCAAGATCAAGAGGAACAGTGGAACAACGAGGACTTCCAGAATAAACACCTCATCTGAGACCCATTGTACCCTCCTGGCTTTGACACTCCTCGAAGACACTGGCGTAACCATCACCCACATCATCAGAACATAAACACGCCGATGCACAAATCTCTTTCATAAATGAAAAATTTAAGACAAGCAACAGTAGTGCGATTGTGGTCATGCAATCCACACTGTGGACCATATGGTAAAACTGGTCTGTGCCCCTTCAATATTAGAATAGCAAAACTACACAAACCCTCTCTCCTAAAGCCCTCTCGACGTGGCTAGCAGTCCTCGACATTGGCATGGAGCTCCTAAACACATTGCTGCTCCCATCACACGTGAGAAGAGAATAGAACCACACTCTCCACCTGCTCTCACCGTACGCCTGCGCACGGTCACCGACTCCGGTGTCAACACGAGCTGGAGGTGTTGAAGGTGGTGTTTAGCGCAGCCGTCGGTGATTTGGACAACACCTCCAAGCTCTCACACGGCATGCACGATATCACTCGCTGTACGCCCAAGAGCTTGCGCTCACTATTCAAATAATTACACAGCTGACAGTGATGTGGAGCTAAAGCTACACGTCGACCTTGAGCAATATGCTGCCTGTGGTTCTTTAGGCCATATATGTATAAAAATAAAACATGTTTGTAAATGTCTTTTTATATATAAAACACACACACGTCCTCACTCTTAACACAGCACAACATATTTGAGTGTTTCCCTCGAAGGGATATGCAATCACAGTCAATGTGTAATCCTCTACGTTTAGTAAATACTTTTTTTAAATATGTGAATTATAGATGTAAAACACGACTAATAGAGTGATAGTTCTGAAATGTTAAACTAATTGTGCATTCTTAATTTAGGAGCTTTCGTGACTGCAGGAATTATTCTTTGGTTCTTTTCGGTTAAGTCACGTCTAAAAATAAAATAATAAATTAAAATAACATATTACGACGTTTCGATTTTGCGTGCCCGTTCCACATTGTCATCTTACTTGCAACAGCAGTACGTTGCCGTACACTCATTGATATGCTAATTCTCTCTGCCCCCTCCCTCTCTCCGTCCCCGCCCCCCTCTCTATATTTAAGGCACCGTCACAGAAACGACCCCTCTCTTTGTGCCGATTTGTGTCCTCTCTCTGTGTACCGTTGTGATGTCTGTCTGCTTGTATGTCTGTCTATAGTTTTCTAGTTAGATTTTTGTTGCTATTTCTTTTATACCTGATGATGATTGCTTGTGTTGCAATCGAAACGTCGTAATATGTTATTTTAATTTATTATTTTCTTTTTAGACGTGACTTAACCGAAAAGAACCAAAGAATAATTGTGCATTGTGTGGAGTGAAGCCGGTGCAGAACTGGGCTCCCAGGGCTCTGCTCAACTTGGCCCCAACTCACGTGGGTCGTTGTCATGGCAACGAGAGAATAGAATTTAGCAAGGTGCAATTCATTTTATTTAAGACGGTAATGAGATGTTTAATTGTAAAAAAGTTATTCATCTGTCTTTATGAAGACAAGCGACTAATTTTTCTTACTTATTTTACATGTGCGTTAAATTTATTATTTTAAATCTAAAATTCCTCTTTTGCTTTATAGGCCAATCATATTTCTTTCCTGGATCTTTGCTGGAATTAGTTGGGCAAGTGGGGCTCGGTTATCCATGCAAGCGGGGAGGGCAGGGGTCAGGTCTCAGATCGTCCCAGTCTCTGCCCAGCCAAACAGAAGCAATGGAGCTGCGGTGTTTAATGTGGGATGTTGCCGAACATTTAAACCGTGCAATATAGTGACGTGTTGGAAATGTGTTAAAAAAACACATCAGCTTTCTTTTCGCACTCTGCACAAAATACATCCTAATTTCTCGTTGATTTTTTTTTTATTGGGGAGGTTTGTCATTGAGTATGGTTCCCCTAAACAAGTCTGCATACATCGGATATCGGATGGAAATGTCCGTGCAGTCTCTCGGGGATGGGGGACCGGTCCCGGCGCTTCACCAGACGCGGCACGCCTGCTTGCCACGGTTCATCGTGCTGCCTTCCGCACAGTGGAACGCGCGGGAAAACTCCGGAAAGTTACTCATCGATCCCAGGACTCTGGAGAAACAAACAGCACCAGCACGCCACACACACACACACACAAACTTAGAGACAGAGATCCACCGTGTAGCCCACATAGACACGTGCTGTTAGCGAGCACCTATTAAGTCTGGCATGGCACACTGAGCGGGTGGTATGGTCAGAATCACGCCCGGCCGTCTTGTCTCTCCAATGCTGATATTCACACACCACAACAGGTAGTCGTTTTAGGCTGAGTCGACCTAGAAGAACGCAATAATCATTTCAAGTATCACGGATGTTTGCCGTGATCTGTAATTGAATCTAGTTTGCCAGGTTTAAAGTACAGTGCTTGTTGCCCTCACTGCACCACCACTCCATACACCCCGACACAAAGTCACGATGCTCACCAGCGGACGTCGGTCATGTAGCAAGGCAAAGCCCACCGGGGTGTTGATGGTATAGTCACCTCGATTCTAGTTTAACATGAAGGTGTTCTTGTGATCAAACGGCTTCCACATAATCTCCGCCATCATAATATTGGGCAAATATTACAAAGACAATATAACTATTATTTCTCACGGGTGTAACTTGGCCTCAAAGTCAATTTAAAGTTACCACAACAGCAGAAATGGTGAGATTTTAACGGCAGTCCACCCCTAAAACAACGCGCTGAGCCAGCGTTCAGACTCCATGTCGAGGACAATTCACGCAGGAGATGCCTATGGCCCGGGCACAAGTGTGAACAGCGTGGCCGACGTTGTCGTCACCTGAACTCCGGAGGGCTGTGAGCCCCGACTAGCACCATCTGCCTGGCTTCCCCAGGCCGGTGTGCTTGGCACCGCACCTGGACACACCAGACCCACCACAGCGATACAGTTACCGCCACGCAACACACACGGCACGCATCAAATTACATGCCACATTCATGCCACATACTACGCACCGCATAAATGTACCACATACTGAACACCATGTACCACATCCCGCATACCACGTAGCACACAGACTATAAAGGCTGGCATGGCGCATCGTCATCACGACGTAATTAGGATTCCACTAACAAGAGGGGAGTAATCTCATGAAGATGGTGCGTGCATGTGCATGTGCCCATACATGTGCGTAACTGATGAAGAACAGCTGGTTGTGGGTCAGGTTGAGTCCAGGTAGCAGAGGCTCCTCCTGCCCACCCCGGCTGTCCTTGATCCATTTCCTATACGCCTACACAGGCGCAAGCACGCAAGCACAAGACACTGAGACACACACTCACTGCTCCTCAGCTCCTAGGGTGGAGGGATGGGGGCTGCTTGGCAAGGCTGGAACAGTGCACGAGGGGATCGTACGCACTGATATTAAACATCAGTCCTCTGTAAATCCCGTCAATATAGGAACACCTATGCGTACTGGTATCAATGTGTGCCATCCACATGCTCCCAGGCACAACGTCTTGCAGAGGGCACCTTTTGCTTCAACTCCTGGAGCTTTGTGGGCTCACGTGGGTTTGCGGATGGGGGACTGATCTTAAGTGTCTCTGTTAGCATGTATGTGTTTGAATGCTCGGGGGCATATAATAGGATGGCAGGGTGACACTTGGTAACTCTTGTACCTCACATCAAGAAGGGTCAGGATTTATTACCGATTTCGAGTGCCTTTCTGTGACGAGTTTGTATGTTCTCCCATCGTTCTGCATGGGTTTCCTCTGGATTTTCTGGTTTCCTCCCAAAGTTAAACAATGTAATTTTGGAGCTTTCGTGACTGCAGGAATTATTCTTTGGTTCTTTCGGTAAAGTGACGTATAAAGATAAAATAAGAAATTAAATAATTGTGCTATTATTTAATTTATTATTTTATCTTTATACGTGACTTTACCGAAAGAACCAAAGAATTAAACAATGTAACTGGCCACACATTCCAATGTTGAAAAAATACCTCAAAATTGACTCAGTTGGGATTACGCATAGGAACATGACCCTGTGAAAACTTCGTAGGACTCTCCTGAAGAAGAGTATAGTCAATCGTTGAGGCTTTCCAGGGTTAGCAAGCATAATAATAACAAAAGCAGTCATGAGCAAGAGTGCAAACGTGGCCGCAGATGAGCGAAGTGATAATCCTGCAGTCAGCATCACGTGGTTTGTGTGCGAGTGCCCTCCCTGTTCTGTGAGAATCTGGCTGCTGCCCTTGCGCACCTTGCCTGTACCGGGGATCGCTGTGCCATAGCGAGACTCACGGATGTGTTTGTCTCCCCGTGTCGTGGGTCCTTACCCTGAAGGCCTCTCGAACCCCCCCACTGTCGGCGATGTTCTCTCCCAGTGTCCTCTTGCCCTTGAGCTGCACGCCGCAGGACAGAGCCGATTAACCGCGTGTCCTCGCAGGGCGCATCGCACCGAGCGCTCTCTGTGTCAGCTACAGACACACGCCGGGGAATCGGGGACGCGAAAGTTCCTCCCCGCTGACTACAGGCGGTCTGCGGTGCCGTGACCGGCAGGTCATGTGCCGACAACACTTTTAGAATCGGCGAGTGGATTCCCCAATCGCCGGCGCTAACAGCCAGGGCTCGACCGCACACATGAAGTGACCACTGGGGACCTTCGTCCAGCAGAAGATGATGATGAGGATGGTGGTGGTGACGACGAGGCAGGCATGTTGTGGCGAGGCAAAGAATGCGTTGCCTATGGCGGCTGGTCTGTGGTTGCTCACAGGCAGCTGCGCTTCCTTCCAGTAGTAGTTGTTGTACTGCTCGATCATGCACTGCGCCTTCTCAGAGAAGTGCGCAATCGATGCGTTGCTCCACCATTGGTGCAGGTTGCCATGTTTGTCGTATTTCCTTCCTGCAATGAAACGATGTGGCAGATCAAGTTCCTTGAGAAAGTGAGGCTTCCCCAGGGCCAGAGAGAGGCTTCCCTTCATCACCGAACAATTGTGGACCGCTGGCCCTCACAACAGCTCCTCTCCTGGCTTCACCCAAAACAACCAACACGGTTGTTTAGTTGTTTAGTTACTGCAGCTACATACTACTAACATTCCTTTCCTTTATTAATGCTACCCCTATCCCCTCCCTTTGATGATGCTAATCCTGCATAATGCACGGGCATAATATGACTTTGAAACCCCCCCCGCCCACCTCCGACGCATTTCACAAGTAGTACTAATCACATACCTGCATTTCCCATAAATATGCTAAATTCCTCTTGATATGCAAATCCTTTTGTCAAGGCGCCCTTCCCCCCTTCCAACCCAGCTTAAATATACGCTCCAAGTGTGGTGGTGTTCCATTCAGACGCTGTCTCCCCGACAGACCTGGTCTTCACCTGAGGACGGCTGCTTGCGTTGTGGCCGAAATGTCGTGAGAATTATTTTATTATGTTTTATTTTTATTATTTTATTACTTCCCTTCTACGTGACTTTACCGAAAGAACCAAGAAGATGAATCCCTGCAGTCACGAAAGCTTTAAATCGAAACCAACAAGGTGACACACAGCAGTGAACTCCACGCTGGTGCCCGGTGCAACCCCACTCTCGCTTAGAACTCTCCTGTCAAATCACCTCCAGAGCTCCCTCCAACATTGACCTCAGGCATAACTTGTTGAACATCATTATTGCGCTCGTTTACTCAGCAATGCCTCACCGAGTCTCAGAACTCGTTTTCAGGAGGATACTGCCAGATTGTTTCAGTCGGTGGCAATGTTGCTGTTATATGTGATCCCACTTGAGTGATTTGCAGGTACATTTTCAGAAAAGGGATGTATGGCCAATACCAGTGATACGTTGGTGTTTTAGCTATGGGAGGTAACAGGGGGGAACCCAGAGGAAACACCTGCAGAACAGGGGAGAACTCCACACGGAAAGGCACTCGAGGCGGGAGTTGAACCCCGGCACGTCTTGCTGGGAATGCACGAGCGTCACTACTGTGCCCCTCCCTGCCGCCACAAAAAAGCGACGAGAAATACTTTTCCAAATCTATTACTGCCGTGCCGCTGGGCTGTGCATTCTATCGCTATTAGTGTTGAGTAAAAGCAGCCACGACGAGACGATGGTGCTGATGGCGATGCGTGTGGTGCTGTCACCGTGAGCGTGGAAACCTCTTCTCACCATTGCTGTCGAAGCCGTGAGTGAATTCGTGTCCCACGATGACTCCGATGGCACCGTAGCTCAGGGACCTGCCAGCCCAGCCACAGCAGCACCAGTGCGCACGCTCACTGCACGCACGAGACCCCCATGCCGACACTCGCCTGCCCCGATGCTCGTGTTTCTATCCTCTATTCTCTATGCTGCCAAGCACCGCTATCCCTTTTCTACCTCGCGAATTTTGTTATGATGGTCCTTCATTATAGAGTTTCCTTCCGAAGGCCCTCACATACCCAGCTGCATGCCCAGTCCAGATGTTTTGTCTTCTAGAATTGATCCAATCAGACTTCTCCTCCGGTTCCCCAACTTTAGCGCTTCTTCAATACTCTCTATTTCTGTCCCGATGAATGTTTACATTCAGCGCCTCAACCTCATTTCACACCTCAAACCGAAACGCTTTAGAAGTCTGCCACAACTTTCACTCCTTCGTTCCTCAACGTGCATCCATGATTACCTCACCATTGCTGCTCACATCTATTAAATGGTGATGGGGACGGGGAGCATCCCTGTCGCACTCCTCTTCCCGCGACACCTTCATCTGACTCTCCACCTGCAACTCTGGCCACTGCTCGCTGCCCCCTATGCAATGACTTCACCGGCTGCCGTCTCTCCAGTCGATTCCCATTTTCTCCAATCATCGATCACACTCTCAAAAGTGTGTTCTCGCTGGTCACACTCACCACCAGAAGGTTCCTCTCATTCCGCACCCACTTGTGAAGCTTCTGCCTCAGTTCTCTGAGCCAGAATCATGTATATGATATTTTTAAACATGTGGCATTAATCAGTTTGCTTAGCACTCCGTAGACACACCACATCACGTGCCTTCCATTGTAGAGGGTTCACAAAGCATGTCGTGAAGCCTGCACGCCATTCTCATGGTGCATAAATATTCGTGCGTGCATCAATCAAATCTCTCCTTCATATTTATCCCAGTGCCTTGATCATCTCTGCTGGTAATCTCATGCCTTCCTGCTTCCTTGTTTCCCAGTCTCCCGTGGTTGGTGCCGCGAATGGCACCTGGTTACGTGATAGAAATACAACAGTCGCAGTTTCTCCTGGGCCCTCGATGGGCTCTGAGCGAACAGGGCCGCTGTCGAATTTGTGCGTGTGTGATGTACACCTTGCCCCATCGCTGAAACTCACATGGGGTATTTGTCTCCCCAGAAAAAGGGCTTCTGCAATTCTCCTGCCGGAAACACTACGCGCACACATACAACGACAACCCAAAACCACCACCACACACGATGCCACACCACCGCCGTGTTCCCAGCTCCAAACACGCGGTCACTCTGACAATGTTGGATTGTAGGCGCAGCAGCAGCGTCCGCATCACCTGTGAGCTGCTGCCACTCCTCGTTGGTGGCAGCAGTGTACCATCGTCTTTTTTTCATTAAATCAAAGTATTTTTTCCCAGCAAGATAATTTTACGCAGGTAAACTGTGGATTGGTGTTGACCTTCAGGCTCTCATCAGCAGAGTCAGGCCGGTCAACTGCTGCTGGGTTGCCCGATGTTTACTCTACAAATTGTGTGAACCATTCAACGCTAAAAAAAATGGACAGATCTACACGGGACGCCGTGTACACAGTAAAAAGTGACTTCCACAGCTCTAATCGAGTGCTCTTTGCTCGAATATCCCACAACCCAGTGCTCTCTGCTAGAACGTGCGTCAAACAGGGGCAGTTGGAACTAGGACAGGGATCACACGCTTCAATGCTGCTGGGACACATTGGCCCAGAAGGTTTGTCGCCTGAGGGACAAGGAGTAAATCGTGTTTTACCAGGAGCAATGTGTTTCCTCTCAGCTCCCCGTGTATTCCTTAACACCGGGGACGCGCGTGTGCGCGGTTTGCCAGGCGAATTGGACTCTGTCAAAGGTGGGGACGCTGTGTGAGCGCTGCTGCTGTGCACGAGCTTTGTTAGCGATATCAACGGTGATGGGTGTGCTGCCGCGTGTGTGCTGCTGTGTGTGTGCTGCCGTGTGTGCTGCTGTGTGTGCTGCCGTGTGTGTGCTGCCGTGTGTGTGCTGCCGTGTGTGCTGCTGTGTGTGCTGCCGTGCGTGTGCTGCTGTGTGTGCTGCTGTGTGTGTGCTGCCGCGTGTGTGCTGCCGCGTGTGTGCTGCCGCGTGTGTGCTGCTGTGTGTGTGCTGCCGTGTGTGCTGCCGTGTGTGCTGCCGTGTGTGCTGCCGTGTGTGTGCTGCCGTCTGTGCTGCCACGTGTGTGCTGCCGTGTGTGTGCTGCTGTGTGTGCTGCCGCGTGTGTGCTGCCGCGTGTGTGCTGCCGTGTGTGTGCTGCCACGTGTGTGCCGCTACGTGTGTGCTGCCGTGTGTGCTGCCGCGAGGCTCACGGATCTGGTTGGTCGTGGCGCTGTAGAAGGCGTTCACAGTCGTGGGGTTGGTGTACCACCTGGCAAAAAGACAACACCACGCTTTGAAACGCAACAACCGCTTTAAAAATCCATACTCACCTCCACGCTAACCCCACTCACATTCGTTTTGGCATGATTGCGCTCATCTACACAGGCAAGCCTCACTGAGTCCCAAAACTCATTCTCAGGAGGGTCCTGCCAAGTTTTTGGAGATGAGGGCGATGTTGCTGCTGTTGTGTGTAATCCCAATTGAGTAATTTTCAGGTATTTTTTTTAATTATTGGGATGTTTGGCTAATACCAGTTACATTGTATGATTTTTGTCTACAGGGGAAAACCGGAGAACCTGTTTGCCTCTTATTTTTTCTTCAAATCTGGACATGAGGTGATTCATGTGTCCCTTAAATACAGCACACACAGCCCAAGTGATCAGAGAGCTCAGGCAGCAGCAGCGCATGACGGTGTTCATGGCACAGCCAGCACAAGGAGGGAGAAAGCAATGACAGCATGAGGGTGGATTTGCACACGCCTTCGTTGTGTAATAGTGGAGAGAGAATGTGACATCTTACACTGCAGAGTCCACAGGCCAGCTGAAGAGACAGGAAAGTGAGGAATTGTCAAGCAGAGATATTCAAAGCATGTAAATAACCTCCCTGTCACAGACGTCACGAGGTTCCCAGGAAGTGTGCCCCTGCCCCCCTTAGAGTGAAGTGTGTAAGTAAGTATGCCGAACTTCTATCGCACCGTACGTAGCCAACCGTTCTAATCGGAGGTGTGGAAGTGTGTGATGAGTGCCCCCAGGTCTTGCAGACTCCTGACTGTGCCGCGCGTGGCTCAAAAACCTCGAGCGTGGCGACCGATTACCGTGCCACAGTCACGACACGCGCTTGGCTCAGGCCAAGAGTCGTCGCACGAATGAGAGATTTGATTCTGGCTAGGTTTGTCGCCACAAATTATTTCCTCGTTCTAAGGGGCACGCGTAGCAGAATTGATCCAGGGAGCCCAGAGGTAGGGAATCAGATTCCTGGAATCGACAGCCTTTGGCCATGAGAATGGAATGGGGCGGCCCGATGTGGAACCGCTCAGTGTTGGTCCCTCTACGCCCTTGCTGGTGTCTGGCCTCCCTGTGACGGGACAGGACGCCGCACTCCCACGCAGGCGAACAGCTGCAATGGCAGCCACGCGGCAGCGGGGCCACGCGGCAGCAGGGCCACGCGGCGACGAGCCGTCTGCGTCTCTGCAGGGCGGTGAGGGGTGTGTGGTGAGGGGTGTGTGGTGAGGGGTATGTGGTGAGGGGAATGTGGTGAGGGATGTGTGGTGAGGGGTATGTGGTGAGGGGTATGTGGTGAGGGGTATGTGGTGAGAGGTGTGTGGTGAGGGGTATGTGGTGAGGGGTGTGTGGTGAGAGGTGTGTGGTGAGGGGTGTGTGGTGAGGGGTGTGTGGTGAGAGGTGTGTGGTGAGGGGTGTGTGGTGAGAGGTGTGTGGTGAGGGGTGTGTGGTGAGGGGTGTGTGGTGAGAGGTATGCGGTTGGAGGCGTGCGGTGAGGGGTGTGCGGTGAGGGGTATGCGGTGAGGGGTATGCGGTGAGGGGTATGTGGTGAGAGGTGTGTGGTGAGGGGTATGTGGTGAGAGGTATGTGGTTGGAGGTGTGTGGTGAGGGGTATGCGGTGAGGGGTATGTGGTGAGGGGTGTGCGGTGAGGAATGATTGCTGCTCACTCTGTCTTTGAGACGCGTCTGCGCAGCCAGTGGAAGTCGTGCTGAGCCATGTTCTGCAGCAGCTGCAGCACGTTCCCAAAGTAATCATCCTCCCTCAAGCGCAGCTGAGGAAACACACATCACACTCACCTGCACAAGCCATTACAAATACTCACCTGCACACGCCATCACACTCACCTGCACACCCATTATACTCACCTGCACATCACACTCACCTGCACACGCCATCACACTCACCTGCACACGCCATTATACTCACCTGCACATCACACTCACCTGCACACCCCATTACACTCACCTGCACACGCCATTATACTCACCTGCACATCACACTCACCTGCACACGCCACCACACTCACCTGCACACGCCATCACACTCACCTGCACACGCCATCACACTCACCTGCACACGCCACCACACTCACCTGTACACGCCATCACACTCACCTGCACACGCCACCACACTCACCTGCACACGCCATCACACTCACCTGCACACGCCACCACACTCACCTGCACACGCCACCACACTCACCTGCACACGCCACCACACTCACCTGCACACGCCACCACACTCACCTGCACACGCCATCACACTCACCTGCACACGCCACCACACTCACCTGTACACGCCACCACACTCACCTGTACACGCCACCACACTCACCTGCACACGCCATTATTTGGGCGTCAGGGTGGCGCAGTGCTAACTCTCGTGTCTCACAGAAAGAAGGCCCTGGGTTCGATGTCGGGTTCCTTTCTGTGAGCAGTGTGTACGTTCTTCCCGTGTCTGTCATGAGCTTTTCTCTGGGTGCTGCAGTTTCCTGCCACCTTCGATAAGCACGGTTGGCTACGTACGGTGTGAAAAAATGTATACATATCCCAATGCTGAAATTACCTGCAAATAATTAAATGGCAATCACACGTTTCAACATCGCCCCCTACTGCGAAAACTTGGCAGGAACCTCCTGAAAAAGTCTTGATACTCTGTGAGGATTTTGTGGGTAAACGCACGTAAAGTAAAACCGCAAAAGTCATCCTGTTCTCGACCAGTTATTCCTTGTACCGCTCCCACCTCTACCCTGCCACCATCATGGCTGATGAAATCAGAGTTGCAGGTCACTGAAGCCTGTGGTTCAGGCTACATGACCCCTATGGATGTTTTTCTTACATACAGGACATCCTAACGATCACCGCACCATCAAATTAAAACAACAGAATAAGAGACCACATTACCATTTTGACTTCTTCATTGATGTACGTATTATTCTTGATGTAGTCTGGATATCCCACCCTGGCCAACACTGCATCAGCCTACATGCACAGACACACACGCAGCCCGTGCAACTCAAGGCCAAAAAGCACTCGGGTGAGGCACACGCGTTCCACGTGGCAGACTGTGTTCCACACATTACAGGTTACCCACCTCACTGGGCACACCACAGGGCACAGAAAATGTAACGGGACACACATTGCAGCACAACACACACGTGTCTCGTGTTGACGTGTACACAGCAACACTACAGGCTACAATAAGCATATTATTATACAACTCCTTATTTATTAATTTTTATTATCTAGGAATTAAAGTAAAGTTAAATACAGATGTAGAATAATAATAATAATAGGTGCACTGCCCTCCTAATCACTCAATGTGGCTTCTATTCATGGGTCTGTAGCATCTGTTCCATCCTCCACCCTCTCTCTGTCTCCCCTCCACCCTCTCTACTCTCTACCCTCTCTCTGCCTCCACTCCACCCTCTCTCTGCCTCCACCCCACCCTCTCTCTGCCTCCACCCTCTCCACCCTTTCTACTCTCCACCCTCTCTCTGTCTCCACTCCACCCTCACGTCATTCTATCGCAATGCCACCGGGCAACTCGGGCCGAAGCGCGTCCACGCACTGACGGTGGCTTCACGTGCAGCACCTTGTCAGTTGCCTTCTGCTTGGTGGGCACATCCATCCAGGTGTTCTCGGTCTCCAGCATGTCCACAAACGCCCAGCGAATCCCATCGACCAGCTTCTCCATCTGGGGACAAGCGTAAGACAGACACACAAACATATTCCACCGACTACATTGTAGCAAATTTTGATGTGAAAAAAATAATGTAACACCGGCAGTGTGAGCTGCATGCCTACCAGCTCCTTCTTCTCCTCTTGGAAATAAGCATCCACAAAGAGCCGTCCCGCGGCGCTGGGCATCATGGCCTCCACCAGGTTCACGCACAAGTCCCAGCGCGCCTGCACCGAGCGCGTGCCGATCACCACCTGCCGACGCGGGGAGGACATCAGTCGTGCCGCAACTCCCATCACCACCGCGAGGGTCGCAGGGACGATGTTGTGTTGGCAGCTGTACCGTGAAGTGAATGGGTACAGCGACGCGACGCCGGAATGGGACACGGCAGCTGAGTGAATACGGTGCTTGCTGGACTCTGCAGCAGCTGGGGCGAGGCTCACCTGGTGGAACTGCAGGTGTCTCTGCAGAAACCTCTGGCTCAGACTGCGCACCCTGTTCATCACGAGCCGTCCTACCACGTAATTCGCAACAACACTGAAGGCACAAGGATCACACGCTTCGTCATATTGGATATTCCGTTTACATTACTTATTTTATCACTCTGAAAATCCACGTCTGTGTTGGCCATATGGGTTTTGGATCATACTTGGCTGCGCTGGTCAGTGCATATTGATGGGTTGGTAGGTGCATGGTGATAGTGTGGTGGTGTGTGTTGGGGTGGTGGGTTGGTAGGGGTATGCTGTGGTGGTGTGTGTTGATTGGTGGGTTGGTAGGGGTATGCTGTGGTGCTGTGTTGAGTGGTGGGTTGGTAGGGGTATGCTGTGGTGGTATGTGTGGGGTGGTGGGTTGGTAGGGGTATGCTGTGGTGGTGTGTGTTGTGTGGTGGGTTGGTAGGGGTATGCTGTGGTGGTGTGTTGGGGTGGTGGGTTGGTAGGGGTATGCTGTGGTGGTGTGTGTTGTGTGGTGGGTTGGTAGGGGTATGCTGTGGTGGTGTGTTGGGGTGGTGGGTTGGTAGGGGTATGCTGTGGTGGTGTGTTGGGTGGTGGGTTGGTAGGGGTATGCTGTGGTGTGTTGGGTTGAGTGGTGGGTTGGTAGGGGTGTGCTGTGGTAGTGTGTTGGGTGGTGGGTTGGTAGGGGTGTGCTGTGGTGTGTTGGGTTGAGTGGTGGGTTGGTAGGGGTATGCTGTGGTAGTGTGTGTTGGGTGGTGGGTTGGTAGGGGTATGTTGTGGTGGTGTGTGTTGTGTGGTGGGTTGGTAGGGGTATGTTGTGGTGGTGTGTGTTGGATGGTGGGTTGGTAGGGGTATGTTGTGGTGGTGTGTGTTGGGTGGTGGGTTGGTAGGGGTTTGCTGTGGTAGTGTGTGTTGGGTGGTGGGTTGGTAGGGGTGTGCTGTGGTGTGTTGGGTTGAGTGGTGGGTTGGTAGGGGTATGTTGTGGTGGTGTGTGTTGTGTGGTGGGTTGGTAGGGGTATGTTGTGGTGGTGTGTGTTGGGTGGTGGATTGGTAGGGGTATGCTGTGGTAGTGTGTGTTGAGTGGTGGGTTGGTAGGGGTATGCTGTGGTGGTGTGTTGGGTGGTGGGTTGGTAGGGGTATGCTGTGGTAGTGTGTGTTGAGTGGTGGGTTGGTAGGGGTTTGCTGTGGTGGTGTGTGTTGAGTGGTGGGTTGGTAGGGGTATGCTGTGGTAGTGTGTGTTGAGTGGTGGGTTGGTAGGGGTATGCTGTGGTGGTGTGTTGGGTGGTGGGTTGGTAGGGGTATGCTGTGGTGGTGTGTTGGGTGGTGGGTTGGTAGGGGTGTGCTGTGGTGGTGTGTTGGGGGGTGGGTTGGTAGGGGTATGCTGTGGTGGTGTGTGTTGGGTGGTGGGTTGGTAGGGGTATGCTGTGGTGGTGTGTTGGGTGGTGGGTTGGTAGGGGTATGCTGTGGTGGTGTGTTGGGTGGTGGGTTGGTAGGGGTGTGCTGTGGTGGTGTGTTGGGTGGTGGGTTGGTAGGGGTATGCTGTGGTAGTGTGTGTTGGGTGGTGGGTTGGTAGGGGTATGCTGTGGTGGTGTGTTGGGTGGTGGGTTGGTAGGGGTATGCTGTGGTGGTGTGTGTTGGGTGGTGGGTTGGTAGGGGTGTGCTGTGGTGGTGTGTTGGGTGGTGGGTTGGTAGGGGTATGCTGTGGTGGTGTGTTGGGTGGTGGGTTGGTAGAGGTATGCTGTGGTGGTGTGTTGGGTGGTGGGTTGGTAGGGGTGTGCTGTGGTGGTGTGTTGGGTGGTGGGTTGGTAGGGGTATGCTGTGGTGGTGTGTGTTGGGTGGTGGGTTGTTAGGGGTATGCTGTGGTGGTGTGTTGGGTTGGTAGGGGTATGCTGTGGTGGTGTGTTGAGTGGTGGGTTGGGAGGGGTATGCTGTGGTAGTGTGTGTTGGGTGGTGGGTTGGTAGAGGTATGCTGTGGTGGTGTGTTGGGTGGTGGGTTGGTAGGGGTATGCTGTGGTGATGTGTGTTGGGTGGTGGGTTGGTAGGGGTGTGCTGTGGTGGTGTGTTGGGTGGTGGGTTGGTAGGGGTATGCTGTGGTGGTGTGTTGGGTGGTGGGTTGGTAGGGGTGTGCTGTGGTGTGTTGGGTTGAGTGGTGGGTTGGTAGGGGTATGTTGTGGTGGTGTGTGTTGTGTGGTGGGTTGGTAGGGGTATGTTGTGGTGGTGTGTGTTGGGTGGTGGGTTGGTAGGGGTATGTTGTGGTAGTGTGTGTTGAGTGGTGGGTTGGTAGGGGTATGCTGTGGTGGTGTGTTGGGTGGTGGGTTGGTTGGGGTATGCTGTGGTAGTGTGTGTTGAGTGGTGGGTTGGTAGGGGTTTGCTGTGGTGGTGTGTGTTGAGTGGTGGGTTGGTAGGGGTATGCTGTGGTAGTGTGTTGGGTGGTGGGTTGGTAGGGGTATGCTGTGGTGTGTTGGGTTGAGTGGTGGGTTGGTAGGGGTATGCTGTGGTAGTGTGTGTTGAGTGGTGGGTTGGTAGGGGTATGCTGTGGTGGTGTGTTGGGTGGTGGGCTGGTAGGGGTATGCTGTGGTGGTGTGTTGGGTGGTGGGTTGGTAGGGGTGTGCTGTGGTGGTGTGTTGGGTGGTGGGTTGGTAGGGGTATGCTGTGGTGGTGTGTGTTGGGTGGTGGGTTGGTAGGGGTATGCTGTGGTGGTGTGTGTTGGGTGGTGGGTTGGTAGGGGTGTGCTGTGGTGGTGTGTTGAGTGGTGGGTTGGTAGGGGTATGCTGTGGTAGTGTGTGTTGGGTGGTGGGTTGGTAGGGGTATGCTGTGGTGGTGTGTTGGGTGGTGGGTTGGTAGGGGTATGCTGTGGTGGTGTGTGTTGGGTGGTGGGTTGGTAGGGGTGTGCTGTGGTGGTGTGTTGGGTGGTGGGTTGGTAGGGGTATGCTGTGGTGGTGTGTTGAGTGGTGGGTTGGTAGGGGTATGCTGTGGTGGTGTGTTGGGTGGTGGGTTGGTAGGGGTATGCTGTGGTGGTGTGTTGGGTGGTGGGTTGGTAGGGGTGTGCTGTGGTGGTGTGTTGGGTGGTGGGTTGGTAGGGGTATGCTGTGGTGGTGTGTGTTGGGTGGTGGGTTGTTAGGGGTATGCTGTGGTGGTGTGTTGGGTGGTGGGTTGGTAGGGGTATGCTGTGGTGGTGTGTTGAGTGGTGGGTTGGTAGGGGTATGCTGTGGTAGTGTGTTGGGTGGTGGGTTGGTAGGGGTATGCTGTGGTGGTGTGTGTTGGGTGGTGGGTTGGTAGGGGTGTGCTGTGGTGGTGTGTTGGGTGGTGGGTTGGTAGGGGTATGCTGTGGTGGTGTGTTGAGTGGTGGGTTGGTAGGGGTATGCTGTGGTAGTGTGTGTTGGGTGGTGGGTTGGTAGGGGTATGCTGTGGTGGTGTGTTGGGTGGTGGGTTGGTAGGGGTATGCTGTGGTGGTGTGTTGGGTGGTGGGTTGGTAGGGGTATGCTGTGGTGGTGTGTTGGGTGGTGGGTTGGTAGGGGTGTGCTGTGGTGGTGTGTGTTGGGTGGTGGGTTGGTAGGGGTGTGCTGTGGTGGTGTGTGTTGAGTGGTGGGTTGGTAGGGGTATGCTGTGGTAGTGTGTGTTGTGTGGTGGGTTGGTAGGGGTATGCTGTGGTGGTGTGTTGGGTGGTGGGTTGGTAGGGGTGTGCTGTGGTAGTGTGTTGGGTGGTGGGTTGGTAGGGGTATGCTGTGGTGGTGTGTTGGGTGGTGGGTTGGTAGGGGTATGCTGTGGTGGTGTGTGTTGAGAGGTGGGTTGGTAGGGGTATGCTGTGGTGGTGTGTTGGGTGGTGGGTTGGTAGGGGTATGCTGTGGTGGTGTGTTGGGTGGTGGGTTGGTAGGGGTATGCTGTGGTGGTGTGTTGGGTGGTGGGTTGGTAGGGGTATGCTGTGGTGGTGTGTTGGGTGGTGGGTTGGTAGGGGTATGTTGTGGTCGTGTGTGTTGGGTGGTGGGTTGGTAGGGGTGTGCTGTGGTGTGTTGGGTTGAGATGTGCTGGCTCAGCACCGCGTGTCTGTGTGTCCCAGCAGCTCAAAGAGGCTCTGGAAGTAGGTCGGCACGCCGACGAGGACTGGCTCGGAGGAGTTGAGGGCGTTGAGCTCCGGGTGCCTCTCCTGCGTGTCGATCGCAGCCTTCATGAAGCGCAGCCAATCGAACTGCACGCAGCACCCCGCAGACTGCGCATGAGAACACTGCGACGCGTAGGATGCCCACCTGAGATGCTGGCTGCTCTGTGAGTCGAGCTGGTGATGAAGGCGATGGCAGGAGGAGCATGTAGAGGGGTGTTTGACCAATGTCTTGTGTTGACACAGGTTCACCAAGCCGAAGGGAGTGTGTGTGTTTGCTCAAATTACTTCCGATGTTATTAAAATCAAATCGGATTGATTTATGTACCCTGATCACACGTGTGGGCGTGGAGGTAGCGACCGAGTGGCAGGGCAGGTACCTGCGGGAGCAGGTCCTGCAGTTCGGCCACCGTGTAGCGGTTGTAGAGAGCCTCGCTTGTGCGATTCTCCCTCGGAACCAAAATCTGAAAAATCAAACGGCACCGAGGCAGCTGCCTGGCTCGACACGGCAACAACGCGCGGAGGGCAGAGTGCGTAGGAGTAAGGTGCGTGGGAGTAGGGTGCGTGGGAGCAGGGTGCGTGGGAGTAGGGTGCGTGGGAGTAGGGTGCGTGGGAGCAGGGTGCGTAGGAGTAGGGTGCGTGGGAGTAGGGTGCGTGGGAGCGGGGTGCGTGGGAGCGGGGGGCGTGGGAGTAGGGTGCGTGGGAGCGGGGTGCGTGGGAGCGGGGTGCGTGGGAGCAGGGTGCGTAGGAGTAGGGTGCATGGGAGCGGGGTGCGTGGGAGTAGGGTGCGTGGGAGCAGGGTGCGTGGGAGTAGGGTGCGCGGGAGTAGGGTGCGTGGGAGCGGGGTGCGTGGGAGCGGGGTGCGTGGGAGCGAGGTGCGTGGGAGCGGGATGCGTGGGAGCGGGGTGCGTGGGAGTAGGGTGCGTGGGAGTAGGGTGCGTGGGAGCGGGGTGCGTGGGAGCGGGGTGCGTGGGAGCGGGGTGCGTGGGAGCGGGGTGCGTGGGAGTAGGGTGCGTGGGAGCAGGGTGCGTGGAAGCAGGGTGCGTGGGAGCAGGGTGCGTGGGAGCGGGGTGCGTGGGAGCGGGGTGCGTGGGAGCAAGGTGCGTGGGAGCGGGGTGCGTGGGAGTAGGGTGCGTGGGAGCGGGGTGCGTGGGAGCGGGGTGCGTGGGAGCGGGGTGCGTGGGAGCAGGGTGTGTGGGAGTGGAGTGCGTGGGAGTGGGGTGCGTGGGAGCGGGGTGCGTGGGAGCGGGGTGCGTGGGAGCGGGGTGCGTGGGAGCGGGGTGCGTGGGAGCGGGGTGCGTGGGAGCGGGGTGCGTGGGAGCGGGGTGCGTGGGAGCGGGGTGCGTAGGAGTAGGGTGCGTGGGAGTGGGGTGCGTGGGAGCGGGGTGCGTGGGAGTGGGGTGCGTAGGAGTAGGGTGCATGGGAGCGGGGTGCGTGGGAGTAGGGTGCGTGGGAGCAGGGTGCGTGGGAGTAGGGTGCGTGGGAGCGGGGTGCGTGGGAGTAGGGTGCGTGGGAGCGGGGTGCGTAGGAGTGGGGTGCATGGGAGCAGGGTGCGTGGGAGTAGGGTGCGTGGGAGCGGGGTGCGTGGGAGCGGGGTGCGTGGGAGCGGGGTGCGTGGGAGTAGGGTGCGTGGGAGCGGGGTGCATGGGAGTAGGGTGCGTGGGAGCGGGGTGCGTAGGAGTAGGGTGCGTGGGAGTAGAGTGCGTGGGAGCAGGGTGCGTGGGAGTAGGGTGCGTGGGAGTAGGGTGCGTGGGAGTAGGGTGCGTGGGAGCGGGGTGCGTGGGAGCGGGGTGCGTGGGAGCGGGGTGCGTGGGAGCGGGGTGCATGGTAGCGGGGTGCGTGGGAGCGGGGTGCGTGGGAGCTGGGTGCGTGGGAGTAGGGTGCGTGGGAGTAGGGTGCGTGGGAGCAGGGTGCGTGGGAGCGGGGTGCGTGGGAGCGGGGTGCGTGGGAGCGGGGTGCGTGGGAGCGGGGTGCGTGGGAGTAGGGTGCGTGAGAGCAGGGTGCGTGGGAGTAGGGTGCGTGGGAGCGGGGTGCGTGGGAGCGGGGTGCGTGGGAGCGGGGTGCGTGGGAGCGGGGTGCGTGGGAGTAGGGTGCGTGGGAGCAGGGTGCGTGGGAGGGGGGTGCGTGGGAGCGGGGTGCGTGAGAGCGGGGTGCGTGGGAGCGGGGTGCGTGGGAGCGGGGTGCGTGGGAGCGGGGTGCGTGGGAGCAGGGTGCGTGAGAGTAGGGTGCGTGGGAGTAGGGTGCGTGGGAGCAGGGTGCGTGGGAGCGGGGTGCGTGGGAGCGGGGTGCGTGGGAGCAGGGTGCGTGGGAGCAGGGTGCGTGGGAGCAGGGTGTGTGGGAGCGGGGTGCGTGGGAGCAGGGTGCGTGGGAGCAGGGTGCGTGGGAGCGGGGTGCGTGGGAGCAGGGTGCGTGGGAGCAGGGTGCGTGGGAGCAGGGTGTGTGGGAGCAGGGCGCTACGCAAGCCGGCTGGCTACCTACGTTTGCCAACTGCACTTCGAAGTTGAGGATGGCGGCCATGTCCTCGTGCGCGGTGCGCGACTCGGCTCCCATCATCAGGGCGATGTCGACCAGGAGGCGCAGCAGCGCCTGGCGGTGCTGCACGGCGCACACGCGCCAACAGGCTGGCAGCGGCAAGGGGTGCGACCCCCTCGTGTGCGTCCTGCCCACGAGGGGGGCACTACAAACCCCTACACCCTCAAGCAATAGTGACGGAACTTACTACACGGCTGACTAATACCAATGCTTAGGTGTGTAAAGTATATGTATAATGTTGGCAACGACATACTTTCAAAATCAATATGTATGCGTTTTATGTTAATTATACGGATACATTTATTTAATTTAGCTGCGTATTGGCGTTGTGAGCGGGTGAGAGTTGGAGCGCTGGGGATAGGTGCTCACGCTGAACGCACACGAAGCATTCGCATCGACTATGGCTTCACTCTCACTGGGTTAAGGAGATTCACAGTGCTCCCTTGTGGGTCAGCATGAGAGTTGCATTGACACAAGCGAGCCTGACCCCGGCCACGAGGGACCCACGAGGAGCAATCGGAACAGAGGACATCTCAGGGCCCACCGAGGGAGCCGCCTTCATCGCTTCGCTTCTCCAGGGTCTGGTGAACAAGCAGGCCACAGCGAACACGAGGGACCTGAACATCAGACAAGACGTGGGCACACAGCCCCCGCACCGCCGCTCCGAGACTCACAGTGACTGCCTGCGTGCTGTTGGTGGTGTAGTCCTCTCTGGCTGGAAGGATCAGCGATGCCTGGTCAAACTGCGGACAGAGAACAATCCGGGATGTGACGAGCGATGGACACGAGGAGCGGCAACGTTCGATCACTTTCCTCCGGGAGAAAGGAAAGGCGCGTTTCCTCACCGCGAGTCGTACTCCGACTCTCGTTACAACATCAGCAGCAAAGGCGGCCGATCAAAACAGTCTCGGTTTGGTGCAGGTGAAAGACATTATTGTGGAGTCTGAAATAAACTGTTTCAAAGCGAGTGGTGCATCACGAGTGCCACGCGAGCCTCACCTTCAGGATGTAGTGCGCCGAGCTCTTGTCGTCGGTGCCCAGGTGCAGGGACATGAGGATGGAGTGACTGAAGTTTCTGCTCAACACGGCCAGCGTCTCCCTCAGGTCGAAGGCGCCCGCGTCCCACGACGCCGCCTCTGAGGAGGGCTGTCGGTGGGGGCACGGAGCGAGCCCCTCGCTTGAGTCGCCACATCCGACGGTCGAGCTCAGGACCGGCCAGCGCAGCATTGGGTGGGACAACAGCTGCAGTAGCGGTGCAGTGTCCAGATCCTCGATGAGGGCTGCAATGGACAGATGCACTCCGCTCTGATGGCCGTGTGGGTGTCGACTTCGGTGACGGCGGCGCGTTCGCGTGGGCTCGGTGAAGGCAGCATGGCGATGCCGGACCAAGACCACTCACACTGGATGTGTTTCTGTTTAGCTGAGGGAGCAAACCGGACAACCGGGAGGAAACCCACGCAGCACAGGGGGAGAACAGACAAAGACCTCACAGAAAGGAACCTGGGTCAGGAATCGAACCCGAGGAACGTCTTTGCTGTGAGGCGCGAGAGCTGCCACTGGGCCACGTCCCTGCCGCCCACCTCGGTGTGAATGAACACGTGGTGCCCACGCGGTGCCCACGCGTCGCGTTCGGTGCCAATGGCGCAGCCTGCAGCGCGGCACCGGCCTGGGGACACGTGGTCTGCAGGGACAGCAGCGTGTGGGCCATAGAGACACACGCGAGGTGTCACACACTGTTATTCAGCAGGCCTGACTTTGCTGATGGGACCCAGAATGTCGAAACCAGTGACTGGATGCTGGATTCATTGACAGGCAAGGGGCGAGCTCTAGAGACAGAGGGGTTTCTCACGGGCAAGCACTTGGGGGGAAGGGGTTCTAGCCCGGCTGGTGGGAACTCAACAAGAGAGCACGAGAGAGCCACGCATCCCAGAGTGACCCGGGTCACCAAAACGACGGAAGAAAAACAAAGTACAGCGATTAGATGGAAATCAGAAGAAAGGGAGTAACACGACCACACTCGTTCATGGGTGCACGTGTTGCTGGTGAACTCACACTCGTTCATGCAGGACCGGTACATAACCTTCGCCCGTCTGATGGCCTCCAGCTCCGTGTGCTCGTCGCCACCCCTCTCCAGAAGTTCTACAAGCAGACAAGTTAGACAGCCACGAATACCAACTACGTACAGAGAATTTCCGCCTTCGTTTGTCCTGTATTGTTACGCGTGTTCACCCAGGGACCACAATGCTCAATCACCCGCAATTCTGATTCCACCAGCCCTGATGGTGTAAGCGATACGAGTCATCACTGGGCGAGAATAGGACGCCTTATGATGTTTTATTTACTCGCTTTAATCCAGGAAATCATCACCGAGCCTCAACTCTTCTTCAGGAGGGACCTGCCAAGTGTTCGCCATCCGGGGCGATGCTGCTGCTACGTGTGATCTACGTGTGATCTACGTGTGATCTAAGTGTGATCTACGTGTGATCTACGTGTGATCTAAGTGTGATCTATGTGTGATCTACGTGTGATCTACGTGTGATCTACGTGTGATCCCAATTGAGTAATTTGCAGGCAAGTTTTCCTCATTCGGTTGTTTTTGCCAAACAGTTCAATTTATGGTTTAATCTACGAGAGTAAACCGGAGAACCCGGAGCAAACTCATTTAGAACAGGAGGAGAACATGCAAACTCCATCACAAAAGGCGCCCGATTCGAGGATCGAACCCAGGTGCTGCTTGCTGCAGGCACGAGCGTCACCACCGCGCCGCCTCCCCACCGCCGCCAATGTCTGCGGTTGTGCAGGAGGCGGGCGAGCGGTGGCCTCTCACCCTTGAGCTTCAGGTCCACCTGCTTGCGCACGTGCGAGTAGGTGCCGTAGGTGGAGGCGTCCTCGGGGATGGGGTTGGCGCGCACCCAGCCCGCGCACGAGAAGCGGAAGAAGTCGTCGCACGGATCCACGCTCCAGTCCAGCTTCTGCATCACCGCGGCCGCTGCGCGCCGAGACGGGCGGGTATCTCATCAGCTAAGCCCCCCACGAGATCTGCTCTACGTGTATACAGCACCGGCATGTGGGTCTTGTAGGGATCGTGGCTATAGGCAATCTAGATAGGAGCAGCGTTCGTGGAGCTCCTGGAGTTGACCCAAATGTTCCCTTGGCACCACCAAAGTTCACTCTCCCCCCTAGCGGTCAATCACTGCTGTAGCCCCCCCCCCTGCCAACATAATATCTCTACCCCCCCCCCCCACCATTACATCTCCGAGGAGCTGCAGCCGGACTCGTCCCCGGAACATCTGAACAGGGCTCACGCCACGCACCACCCAGGCACGCCGCACGCACCGCGCGGCATCGCGGCACCGTCTCGGCCCCGGGCGTCTCTCGGCAGGGTGCACGCCCGGCCCGCTACTCACCCCGCACCCCCTTCACGCTGGCGCAGGCTCCCTCGGCACGTACCTGCCTCCACGCACTCCGCTGCGGTGCACACGTCTGGAGGCGCGATCACGATTAACCTGTTGACGACAGCTGCACACAAACAAGAGGTGCCGTTACACCCAAAGGTGAGCGCCGTGCGCGCCGAGGCAAGCTGCTCCCGTGTGCTCTGAGCCCCGCGCCGATAGATACAGACGACGCTGAAGTTTATTCCCGATTCGTGATGACGATGCCGAATGCTGCTGACAATGGACACAGGGCCTTCTTGGTGGGATAGCACGTAAAAAACAATAACGAGAAGAGTAAAATAACTCGCAGTGCCTTTTAAGGAATCTGGATGAAATTCCTCCCCACGCTATCAGGGTTGTTGTTTACACTGCCCTCTGCGCGCATTCTTAAACTTTTCCTATTTTTGTGCAGTTGTTGTTGAGAGGAAATCAGGGAAAACACAACCGCGTTGTGATGTCAGAACAATGGAATACACAATTACATCCACGAGGCGTTTAGACCATTAAAAGAACACAGCCTTAATCGCAAACGCATGCGTTATGGAAGATAAGGATAGTAAATAGTCAATATGTTATTGTGGTTAAGGGAGAAGTTGTGCGGTTACAAAAGAACAAAAAATCCAGCGAAAATCTTTGCGTGATTTGATTCGAAAAAATTCTTGGAAAGGATCAGAGCCGCCGTGACTCCCCGGGGTGGGTGTGGGGGGAGAGTAAGGGGTGTTTTTCCCAGAGTGAAACGTACAGGGAGATGATGCATGGCCGGTTCACTGTGTTCTACATCAGCCCCACACCCACCCTGCAGACCACCCCTCCTCAACCCCCATACCAACCCTCCTCGACCCCCATACCGACTCTCCACAACCCCCACACCGATCCCCCCCAGAGCCTCGTACACACGCCCGGGTTGAGCCAGTCAAGTGCCTGGATGAAAGACTGCCTGGGAATACCAGGTGTCATCAGCTGTTGGATGTGTGGGCTTTCTCCAACGACTCTGGTCTCAATTCCAAATGCCAATCCGTGACGATTAAAATTTGCCCATAGGCCCCAATGCTGAACTCTCATACAAGTCGTGAGATCTGGTGAGGATTTCCCCGGGTAAATAAAGGTAATTATGTCATTATTACCTTCATCTGCTTCGAGGAACATCCAGGGACACAAAAAGACCAGATTTAGACGCCAATATTCGGTCAGGGTTGACGAGATTGGCAGCTAAAGGAGAGAAGGCGCCCACGACTAGATCCACTGCAGAGGCGAAGTGCAGAAATCAGCTGATATTAATGAACTCTCACGATTGTTGAACTGTGAGACTGTAACATATGGCGACGAGATGGGGAGGCCTTCATGTAGCATTGGATAAATTATGGCTGATCATGAAATTTTGAACAGTTGAAATCCAGCCAGACTCATAACAATTGCCTGACTATGGGAACACGTGTAGCATCACAATGTTTGCACAATCGCATCGGCAGTGTCCCGTCGTCTCTTGCAGGGCAACTGGGAGTCACAATTGTGAAATTACTTTTGCACTTTTAGTCTCTTGCCACAACTGTCCACATGACCTCCTGTGTACCCACTTTGAACATGTTTCTGTTTGAAAATAGTTTCTCTTTTACTTTGTCTTAAATAGCCTGCGTTACTGTAATACTCGGTCATTGCATTATAACTCCGGAAACGTGGCTCGTGAGGCCCACAAGAGGTCAAGCGCGGTGCAGGATGAATGCATGGGCAGTCGACGGCCTTCCGCCCGGCATGGATGTGGGAGCTGAACGGAATGGAACCGCTTCACTGAGTCGGTACTCTGGATGATGAGTAGGACTTCGTGTTCTGTGTTTGCTATAATAACAGATTGCCTGTCCTTGACATCTCCTGACATTTTAAACAAACCAGAATTGTTTAAAAACATTTCTCTATAGCCAAGCCAATTGGCAAATTTAACTCGTGCTGTTCCCATAGGCAAGGGCTTATGCGAGCCATGAAAAAATAGTTGACCCAGCAATTCATGAACACTGCTGATAACTTTTATTGCGCATATTGTATTGGCTCGAGACACCGCCGCCGATCGTGATGATAGTTTCGCTAGACACGTGGTTTTAATTGTTAAATGCATTGCTGCGGTAATTGCATAACTGCTGCACCCAGTGATGAACGGCCGGTAGCGGTGGGTGCGGGTGCCCGTGGGAGCCACTTCGGCGTGAGCTGCACGCGGCGGCTAAACGCACGTGCAGGCTGGCGTCGTGCGCGTCTTGAGTCGACTCAGGAGTTTAAAATAATCGACTTTGGGTTTCTTTACTCTTTGGTTCTTTCGGTAAAGTCACGTAGGTAGAAAAAAAATAATAATGGGGTTCTTGTGAAATATCATCAGGAGTTTACCATTCATGCGTGTGCTGTAATACGCATGCGTTTATTTAAAAGAAATATGATTTTATTTTATTTCTACCTACGTGACTTTACCGAAAGAACCAAAGAGTATGATTTAATACTTGAACTTTATTGTAATTTACATGTTTCACTCAAACGACAGATGTATCAGCAAAGACCCCTCTCTATAAAATACCGGTCTGAGTGAAACATCGGGGGAATAAACCACAGAGGCTGCCGTGACCAATACGGGGGGGAGGAGGGTGTGGCGACATCGCGATTATGCTGCCGCGGATGCCGTTCACTGCATAACATTCTCATTTTTTCTATTCACATTGCAAGTAGGGTATGTTACGTTAACAAGATGGGATATAGTTTTAGGTTTGTTGTAATGTGTGGAATATCACTGGCCTCAGCGCGGTCTCCAGGGCCGCGAGCAATCAAGAGGCATTCAAGAGAGGCAGGACACCTGGCTTGATGGCCATCGAGGTGTGAGCGCGAATACCACTCCGCGCTCTCCAGGCTGCGTGTGCTCGATGGGACTGGACGGGATGTGAGACTTGGTCCCCGACAAAACACAATTCATCCGGTGGATAGAAGCGCTTTAGAGTTTAAATTGTAGGAGCATGTTTGCGGATAAAATGGACAAGAAAATTATGAACAAAGAAGTTTAACAAATCATGGGACGGCCCAGATTGGCGCGAGACTTCGGCAGCGTGGAGCGCGAGGCTCTCAGGGAGCTTCTCCGCCGTCGCGCCTTCTCTTTGGGGAGGCTGAAGGGCAAAAGGAAGACAAAGACGGACGTGATTGTGGTGGTGGTGGTGGGATGACATCAAGGATCGGACCCAGCGCAGCACGTTGAACACCGTGAGAGCTTCTGCCGAGTAGCAATATTGAAGATCGACCTCCAAACACGGAGCTGACACCGATGGACCGGGCGAGGCGACATTTGCAGGACTCTAGTTTCCACCACGGACGCAGCCGATCGTGTGGTAGGGACAGGAGAGAGTTGGATGACTGATTTAGCAACGCCACGGCTTAAACTGTTCTCCGCAGATGCTCCGCACTTGACTCCTCGCTCTGCCACAGAAGGGAGGAAGCCATGCCGACAGAACCCCACCACCGGGAGGAAACGAGCGCTGCTTCGCACGCAGAGATATTGTTCTGGAAGGCAAGAGGGGTTTCCACCCCTTCAGAGGCTGTTGCCTAAGGAAAGGAGAATTTCTGCCGGGGGCGTAAAGAGATCCACAGGGGCACGGTGACACAGGGGGAGAAGTGAGGAGGAGTGTTTGTGAATGTGCGCTTGTGGGATGGAGAGCCTTGCGCGTGTGTGCTGCATGGGAGAGCTCCGGGGCTTGTATTGTGTGCTCAGACTTTATGATAATTGTTTTGGGAAATTATGGAATCTGCATTTCCAAGTTCACTCGTGTGTGAGCTTATTAATAAAACAGATGCTCTTCTACTGCTCTTGGCGTGTGAGAGGAAAAACATAGTCTGGAAAACAATATACGGCAAAATATTAGGTGAAATATCAACTTAAGTCGAATGTCATATTAAGGCTCAACGGTGACATTGCCCAGGATGTGCATGTGGGGTCACTTTACAAGCTGAGCTCGGTATCGCCGCGTGAATAATCTGTGCAGATTGTGCGCGGTGGAAGTTGTCGGCTGACATGTCTGTCGTGTATCGCTTCCTGGACTCACCTCGAGTGGTGTTCACTGAGTTACTCAATCGGGATCGCGCACAGCGATATCGCCCCGACTATGATCATACGGCAGACTGTGTGTGATTGCCTAGCACTATAAGGATGGCGAAAATACCAAATACATTCAACGAATAAGATTCCGTATTATCCATTATTCAGTGCTGCTTGTTTACTGTTCTATACTATTATTAATACTTCGCTTGTTTCCCAAGGCAAGCCTGAGTCTCAACGCTTCTTTCAGGAGGGTCCTGCCAGACCGTCGCAGTTGGGGGCGATGTTGCTGCTGTTGCTGTGTCATCTCAATGGAGACATTTTCAGGTAAATATTCAGCATTGGGATGTTTGTCCAATACCTACAGTGTGTGTTTGATTTTTAGCTATTAGAGGAAATCGGAGAACCCGTAGGAAACCCATGTTAAACGTGTGTGCATATTCTGTATTTAAATTGCGGTGTGATCTCAATATTTGGTTGCTTTACTACAACCCTGAACCGTGGTGAAGATGTGTATTTATGAACCACAACACTTTCTATTCACAGTACAGATCGTAGTCTTCTTGTCTGTAGCAGAACATGTGGAGAAACGACCCATAGAGTACCCACCCACGAAGCGGACCGCGCAGTCAAACGCCCGCAACGTTCACCCACGTCGCTCCGAACCGCACAGCGAGCAAACGAATGACCTTCCGCACGGGGGCACGGCGCGCACAGCCAGGAGGTCACCACGTGTGCGTGAGAGCTGCCCGCACAGCTCCTGCCCGTTCCGGTGCTCCTGCGGGAGTCGCCGGGCCCCGTGTGATTTATCCTCGGGGTCGTTCCGGAATGCGTCTCCGTGCATCGCCCGCGATGCCGATCGGCTAGGGATCAGCGGAGTGAACGATGGCTTCCTGTTCTGCTGGCTGATGCCAGATTCAACCCCAAGGGGGGTTTCATGCCGGTCTCACTTTATTTAGTTTCTGTATGAATTCTTCGGCTTATTTGTGTTCATAATGCGACTTTTGTCGTGACTCTGGACGGTTATTGACGAGTGTAAGCGACTATATATCAGCACAGTTCACCATTTGACAACCTGTCCAGTGCTGAATCAGTGTTGTTGAGGGTTGGTGTTGGTGCGTGGTAGGGGCACATTTCTTGCACCTTGATGGCTTCTGTTATTCTCTTCCCAAGCGATCTGTGTGAACTATATTGATTCGTGTGATGAGAGGTGAATGGCCCTGTAATGTTTAAAGTCAGTTTTTAAGAGAATAGTGATTGTTGCGTCATTCATTGCTCGAGCCGTCTAATGTCCACGCAAACCCAGAGGTGAAACAGCCGTGAATCGTGCAGCGAATGGAGCGGGGAGCACGGGGCGAGTCAGACCAGGCACGGGTGCCCAGCGCACGGGTCCGCTGGCTTCTGTGGCTACTCTGTGAAGGCGAGATGCCGCGTATCAGTTCGAACATTGGACAAGACGAGATGGGACTTGGTGAGGGCCAATGTCGCTATCTCCTCTGACGCCTCAGTTGGATGCGCCAGCTGCCAAGGCTATGTTGAATGGTTCTTGCGAGGATCTTCCTGGCACCGTTACTTGCGTGGAGGTTGAATTATTCAGTGCTTGTTTTATTTAGTCTTCGTGTTTGTAACTCTGTTTCATTTCATTTTTTGTATGTTCTTTTTTCCATTGGGATTTGTCAAATGCTTTGTTTTGAGCTCACACGATTATTAAATGCTGCCACGCCTGTGCTTGTTTCCCTGAGTTATGCGAAAACTCGACCAGTCCCGCAGCCACGCACACTTATCTTGCTCTCGAAACAAGCTCTCACTTTAAACACTGGAATGCCACGGGAAAAAATGGACGACAAATCAACTCACAAATTCCATCGTGGATTTCGTGTGGGAGGAATCCATAGACTGGCAAATCCGTCCACACAAACAGCAGCCACGGTGAAGGCAAATCACCAACACGACGTGCACACGGACAGCCCTTTGTAAGTCCCCTGCTGGGTGAGGGCTTTCGCACGACAGGCACATCGTGCGGTGTTTTGAGCATACTTCACCACGCTGGTCTGTGCGGGTTTGTGAAGGTAGGGAGCATGGTGCGGGACAATTGCTCCACTGCTCTCCCACTACCAACAACGTCGCCCCGCAGCCTCGAACAGCCGCCACGCTCGGTGGTCGCCCATTCACGCGCGGTCCAACCTCAAACCGCTCGTCTCATGAGATCGGGCGCGTTCATGGTTGATTTCGCCAACTACATTTACACTACACCTGGAGTAAATGCAGTCGAGGCACGGAGACACGGGGACACAGGGACATGGAGACACGGGACAAGGGGGCACGGGACACGGAGATACGGGGACACGGGACAAGGGGGCACGGGACACGGGGAAATGGAGACACGGAGACACAGAGACACGGGGACACAGGGGCACGGAGACACGGGGACATGGGACAAGGGGACACGGAGACACGGGGCACGGTGACACAGAGACACGGGGGCACGGAGACACGGGGCACGGAGACACAGAGACACGGGGACACGGGACAAGGGGACACGAAGACACAGAGACACGGGGCACGGAGACACGGGGACACGGGACAAGGGAACACGGAGACACGGGACAAGGGGGCACGGGACACGGGGCACGGAGACAGTGGCCCCAGGAGCGCTGCTCGGGCAGGGAACGCGGCAATTCCCATGAGTGACACTCCTCACCCACCACTCACTCACCCCCTCGCCTACCCCGAGTCAACACTCACCTACACTCACTGCGGCGCCGTTAGACTTCATGCTATTTATCGGAAAAACACAACTTTTGAAATCGACTGGATGTAAGAGCACGCGATTGTAGCAAGGTGAGCGAGGACGCGGGTGAGCGATGACGCGGGTGAGATGAGCGATCGACTGGGACATTCACGCGACGCTCGAGAGACGGAGTTCCCTCACCGCTGGAACTCGCAGCAGCTATCCTCGTCGAGGAGGTCGATTCGTTCATTTGAACTTTTCCATCTTCAACTCTTTGGCGCTAAGGCGCGCGGGGTTGGCTCGTAAACAAGCAGTAGCAACGACACCTCACCATCGCCTCGTCATTATCTCACCACCAACCTCACCATCACCCCAAATCCTCGTCCCTCACCTCCCACCATCATCACCCGCCGAGTCCCTTACCGAGGATTCCGAAGATAATGAAGAACGCCGTGCACAGCGCAGCCCCCAGCGCACAGGAGCCCGCTCGAGCCGCGGACCCCCTCGCCGAGCCCCCCCTGGCCGAGCCCCCCCTGGCCGAGCCCCCCTCGCACTCCGTGTCCCCTCCAGGCTCCATCGCCGCTGGGCTCAGAGTGAGGATCCGCGCGCGCCCCCCCCCCGCGCCCCCCCCGCGCCTCTCCCCCGCGCGATAGGCGGAGCACGTGGACTCGGGGGGGGGGGGGGGTCGCGCGATGTTCGCGACCCACGCGGCATCCACGATCATCGTGCCGCGGCTTCTCTTTACGATGTGTACGGATGCTGAACACACGCAACAAACAACCATGAGTTTTCGATGTAGACTTTAGAGTGCATAACTCCAATAGCTTCCTCATATTGTAAGATATATGGTTTCCATGATAATCGTAAGGGTCCGTATTTCTACATATCACACGGTATCGTGATCATCGCTTATTGTATTTAAATATATATTTTGATTCTTGACAAAATACATCTGAAATAACAAAGTTTATTAAAGGTGTAAATATTGATTTTAATTTTATTTCCGCTTGTTCACCATGAACGCCTGAGTCTCAAATCTTTTTCAGGAGGGTCCTGTGAAGTTGTCGCGGTAGGGGGCGATGATGTTGCTGTTGTAATCCAAATTGAGACACTTGAGAGGGTGGGTGACCAGCACCACGCCCAGCCGCCTGTCTCATGAGCAGAAATATTTACACACCGCATCAGCTACATGTTTTAGGCTGAGTCAACCTAGGGAAGGCACGGGACTGATTAAAATAAGTCACTGGGTTTGGCCGTGAGCGGGACTCGAACTTGAGTTGCCGGGTTCACAGCAAAGCGCGCTGACCGCTCCACTACCGCTCACACACGCACACAGACGTGCACATGCAACGCCATTCGCCACTAAGTGGCGAGACGTCAACACAGCGCCCGTGCCACGCTAGGTTGCGCTTGCGGCCATCGCGTGGCGTGGTTCATTGCGGACAGGTTGCGGAAAAGCCCCCAATGGTTGGCTGATGCATCGCCTGTGCTTCCTACTACATCACCTTGCGAGGTTTTATCCACCCGTTGTGAGCGTCGCTTCTCCACCGTCCTCAATCTTCATTTGAACTTCAATTTCTCTCCACAAAGTAAAATGTTTTACTGGTAGGAACCTCCTGGTTACACCAGCCCACAGGGGATTGTTGTGTCTGTCGTGCAGGGAGGGGCTGGGTGGGGCTGTGGGAGGGGTGGGGCTGGGTGGGGAGGGGCTGGTCACCCCGTGGTGCCCTTATAAAACTCAACGTTTAACCTACTCACGCCGGCTTGTGGCCCGCCCTCACAGTCGGGAATATTTGCAGAATACACCACGCCGCCGTTGACCGAGCAACCCAACGTTCCTACCAGCTCCCTCCGCAGGAATGTGTTACATTTTTAACACAACTCCAAGGCCTTCTCAGAGTGTAATTTCAGCAGCACCAATTCCGTGCAAGCAAACTATGGACGGATTCAACTGTATCCCATCAGCAGCACCACCATGCTTTCTTGAATGCTAGTGAACCGACAGATGTAGTCGGTATGGACTGACTTAATAATAAAAAGCCATACATCAATTATTGTAAAAAGAACGTGTTTAATCAGAGTATCTACGTCATATGGACCAGAAGCATAAACAATGACAAAGACGTGTTAAAAACTGCAAATAATGGAGGTGCATTCATTAAATTACGTTGAGGGGCAGGAAGAGGAACACAGGAGATTGGAGAATGCATGCCAAAAAACAAATTGTTCACGAACGATATTTGTGACGTTTACCTTCACAACACTTTGCCTTCCTATCGTGTTGTTGTTGTGGCATTGACCCGCACCTACTGGACGTCTGTGCCAAGAGCTTAATAGCTCATCGGATTCATCCAATATATTCAGATTCTGATATATTTAATGGACTATTAACCAGATCCTAACTGCTCAAACAAGTTTGCCTATACATGAAATGTTCACTTTAGTACCTCAGCCTGCAGGCCCCCTGGATCAGTGTTTTCCATAAATGTTTAAGCCAAATCTCAACTTTCCGAATGTAAACAGCAGTTAAACCTGTTAAACAAATGCTGCGAGTTTTTACCAGCAAGAGCCATCGATCAAAACCACGAGGCCCATTCAACAGTAATGGTTACTCGGGAAAAATATTCCAGGTAGTCCATAGGCTGCTGAAGTAGAATTACAGCTCATAACACTCCACAATAGTTTGTATGTGATGCAGTCTACGAGCCTTGTATTCTGTGTTGTTGTACCGAGTTGATGCACGACCTTTCCAGTTGGAACTTGACCATGTACAGCTGATCGTGGCATTGTTTTCTTCATGGCTTTTTTTGCTGTAACCAGGTGTGTATCGTGTAATCAGGTCCCCATCGAAAATGTGCATTTATTGCCAAATGGGATTGACCTGTGCCAAAATTTATAACACTATAATTTTTGCATAATTTCACCCAATTACTAAGATTGTGAAATTCGAAAATAGTTATCAAGTAAGCGATTAGATTACATTAATGTTATTCGCATCACAGCAATTACAATACTTATTGTGCCAATATATTTATTTTGAATGGCACACTCCAAAAACAATCTAATTCTGTGATGGCAACAATGTGTTTTGTTGAAACTAGGTTTGATTTATCTACTGAGATGCATATCAGAGTTTAAAAGGTGCAGAAAAGATTCCCCACATTGGAAATCTGCGTGACTTAAATTGAAGTTGGCAAATGCCTGGAACTGCAAGAAAGTTAATTAGACCAATCACTTCAATCATTGGAAGACATCGATAGTTTTTTTTTCTGGACAGAGTTTGCTTTAAAGTTGCTTCAGTTAATCAATATAGTAAAGTTAAACACAAACCTCGGTGTTGTACCACCAAGATTAATGTGCACTCAAACAATTCAGCTGGACTGATCACAATTGACAGCCACAGGCTAAAAAAAATAAATCAAACGTTTTAAGTCAACCACAAAGCAGAATTGGCATGTTTCCAAGAACACGAATTTAATCCAGGGTCTCTTAACACTTCTCGTGACAGTCCCCACATTTGATGCATTGACGAGATTTTCTCTGCAAGCATACCAGTCGTGTTGTATATGCAAAGCATACCGACTCTTCCGGCCAGGGTCAGAGGAGTCATCACTGCAAGCAGCTCCAGTAGAGTCCCACAAACGTGTTCCGATTGAGTAAATCACTTAATCTGACCCTACCTTTGCCTCTGCTTTGGGAAACTGGTCTAAGATAACCTCAGCATTCTCTAGCAAGATTGTTCAATTATATTTTAGCAGAAATAAAAAGAAAATGGAAAACTATACAAGTGATTCTGCTTTATAATTACAAAAAAACATTACCCAGCTGTGAACATGCAGGTTTGTTTTAATGGTGTATTTATTTTACAATGACAGAAAGCTAAAACATGAGAAAAAAATACAGGTGGGCTGTTCAAACAACAAAATACACCGTGGGCTACTCAGGAGACATATCCACTGCCAGCCTGCGGCGCAGCGTCACACGCCGCTGCTCATCGGGCTGCGCCCGTGGGCGGAGAAGGCTGTGGCGCTCCGCCGACACCTTGAGGGGCGTGCCGGGGAGCTGCAACCCCGCGTGAGCCTCTCCCACGGGGGTCACCTCGACGCTGGGCGAGTGCACGATGGCGTTGGTGCCGCCCGTGCCCATGCCGTTCATCGACTCCACAGCCTTGCAGAGATTGTCCACTTTTGTCAGCATGGAGGGCAGCAACTTGGAAGAAAAAGCAGTCAGATTGAAAAATGTAAATTGCTATAATTGGAGAGTTAAAGTTACACTAGTCATATACTTAAAATTCCACAAACGACAGAATAATATTTGCACGAGACATCTGCATAACGAGCTGCTCCATGCTGCGTCGCCTCCGACTGTGGAGGCTACCGCTGCTGCCACGTGCTGCTGCTGCTGCTGCGTCTGCTAATGCACTGCGGTGTCATAAGGCCATGCTGCTTATGGGCGGATTTGGATCCAGTTGCAGTTCTAATGAGGATTTAGGGCTCTGGTGCTAGATGGGTTAAGACAGGTTGAGCTGCACTTGATTTTAATTTGCAATTTCTAAAAAAATCCAATCCTTTTGCAATGAGGTCCAAATGGTACCAGAGTTAAGGCAACACAGAAGAGCAAGTAGGCAGGCAGGGGACATATGTCAGGTAGATGCAGGGTTAGGAGAGGACTCCATAAAAGAGATGATCACAGAGGTGCCAATTGCAGAGAATTTGAGCAATCAGCAGAGACCGTGGCAAGAACAATACAGGATGTCGAGAACCGCACGCTGCTCCACACGTCTCAATCTTTAGTCATAGTGGGCGTAAGAGAATGGGTTAAAGTAGTGACGAGCTGTGATTACTCAAGCATAGCGATACATTTAAGTCACATCAGAAAATATTGTATAAGTACAAGGAGAGGGTAAGTTGGGGGTTCCCTTTTTACATTTAAAAAGGGGACCCGCAACTTTTGTTATGCAATCATCTCAAGCAGCTATGCACGAAATCACATAAAAACACAATTCATCCAGAGCCACAACATGATTATGGGCTGTATAAACAAGGCATTCGTATACCTTCATGAGGGCCGATGTTTCCGTAGAGACGCTCGCCACCCGCTCACTCAGCTCTTTGTGCTTAGCATCGTCTACAGACTCACCACACACAACTGTCAGCGGCACAGGACACAGGGCAATATTACACACACCAATATATGCCAACACACAATCAATGTAATGCACCTCCAATTAGCAAGATTGACGACATAAGGTGCAAAATAAGTTCAATATACATACATGGGCTAACTTGTACATGTGATAACGTGTAAACGACATTCAACTGCACTTTAACAGACTCCACAAAGCACCTGTGTTGCATTCATTCTTCAGGCTTTTTGGAAGATAAGGATGGTACAATTTCTGGAAAAAGATAAATATAAATTATCAACAAAAAACAATCCTTTATCAAACATTTACAATTTAAACTTAGATGTTCCATGGTTGTTTAGAAACCAGGAGGTATCAGTTTTCATAGGAATAACACAGAAAGCATATGGACTGTTTATAATAAGGCTGTATGGCTCAATGGGAAAACCTCTGTAAAAACAAACAGGCAATCATGGTCTGCACACACATTTCCTAGAGGAAGTAAATTATTATTGCTGAACAGGTAGATAAGATTTAATGCAGATCTATCAAAACTATGGCCCGCAGGCCCAACCAATGCCATGGCTCATTTCATCCAACCTACAGATTCAAATGTAGTGGTAAATGGTCCTCACTAGCATTCAATTAAATTAAGTTATTTAAATAAAAAAGTGTGAAATAATCACCTTAAGTGTCTACCTAAAGGGCCTTGAGTTAAGCAAGGTGTAGGTGGACTTCAGTGGGAGTGGGGGCCTGGTATGTGGACCTCATAGCTTCGCTATCAGCAGACCATCAACCTGAAACTTGGTGCCGTTGAATTCTTCGGCCATCTAAAGCCAGTTCTGTAGAAAGTACAAGACCGAACTATACTAAACATAACTCACCCACTCCCAACAAACTAGAAATGGATACTAAATCTCTTATGCATACAGATTATACTGCATCAGGTGTATATATAGTGTATGGTTTTTGTTGTGTCTATGGCCCATGGTTCCCATCAAGCTGGGATCAGATTTCCCGTGGGTCTGAAAAGGCCTGCTTTCGTACCAGACACTCTCGCTCAGCCTTCAGCTCCCGGACAAAGTGCTTGATGATCCGCTTGGGGTAGCGCCGTCGCTTGCCGGCCACGGTCGTAATGTGATTGTTCCGAGTCTTATCCAAGCTCGCCATGTCCATATCTGATTGCAGAAATAAAGATCGCAGATAAAGGAAAAACCTGCAATTGGCAAAAAACAAGCTTTAATTGCGGTAAATTAAAATTCCTAGTTTTAGCTGAAAACGCTTTGCTTGGTTTCCGTATTCTTATCTTACTATTATGTAGGTTGCAAGATCAAGTTTGATATGAACTATTTTCCATCACTCTGCATGTTTACATATGTAGTGTCGTAGGTCTCTTCTTCCTTCCTGCTCGAGACTTGTGTGTGCGTGCGGGTGGCGTGCGTCGCACAAACACTCAGTTGGAGACGAGGTAATCGCAGGAGGCATAGTCCTCCCCTTTTATTTTTGTTGAGTTCATGCCACCACTCGGGGCCCCCCCTCTCTCTCTCTCGACCACGCTGCTCACGACCCATCCCAAACACGACCCTGTCCGCGCTGCACCGACAGCGTCGACCGGGACAGCCAACTACTGTCGGGCGGTGCAATAATCGGGCGAAGACGGCAGGGATGAAGGCAGTGACAACGCCAGCGATGACGAGACAAGTCCAATCCCAGAACTGGCAGCCTGGAGCTCTCACTCTTCGCTGCTTTTATTTCCCTCGGCGCGTCTTGGCTCCACCCTAGCTGCGCCTCCCTTCTTGAGAACCCACCAGAGTGATCCAGGGGCTTCCCCACAAGGTCTATCGTGACCCTTGCCACAGTTCCTCTGCCCTGCCGGCACACCTGTGTATATACTCAACGGCGTGTGCCAAGTGCCCACCTGCAGTTGCAGCTGCTGCACAACAGTCAGCGCTATGTCACTACACATACATGGGTATACGTCATAAAAATGTATCCTTGCCTCCTGACATACAACTGCTGTGCTTCTGTACCCAACCTTGCCTCCACAATTCTCTTGCCTTCCAATTTACACACCTTCAGTTTCAAACATCATCACATTCCCACCATCGTTCACTACCTCTATACATTTTCTGTTTACCATATTGTGGACTTCTTTTACAAGCAGTTACCAATTCTTGTTACCCCTCTATTGCCTCCCTGAACCCAACCTAATATCTCCTCATAATAGACAACCTGAGGTACCTATCCCGGGTTTCATAAACCTGAATGTGTGCACCATTTAATTGAAAGATTTTAAAATCCAAGGCAGATAAGTATGTCCCATGCTTTAAAAATATATATTTTGCCCAGAGAGTAGCTCTGGAAGTGATTTACCAACCATGGACCCGACAGCAATATATGGCTCATTAACAATGTATCAGAAATCTCACCTCGTGGGCTTCATAATCTACAGTGCTCTAACTTTCACATCAGTGGCTCAAGTGGAGGATTCCTGTGTCAACAGAATTGAGGCAGAACCAACTGAGACAATTAATTCAGATTTCAGCCACCCCCCAATTAATTTTTTTTTCACATCCAGCGAGTTGCTGGTATAAGCATCTATGTAAAAAAAACACAAATTGCTCATTCGTCATCATCAGTTCAACTGTCAGGGCTGAAACCAATAATTATGCATGCTGTATAACAGGCGAAGAAGCAGTGAAGTGATTCACAAAACCAGAGTGCCATCTAGTGTTGAGATAACGCCAAGAACGTGACCCCAGTAATTCTGTAGCGTCCTGTTCTGTAGATCGTTTCTGACACGAGGTGACATTCGTTTGACTGGAGAATGTAGTTTACAGCATCTTACAATTTCATACCTTGCAGGGGATCTTCCACTTCAGGAATTTCATGCCACAGCTTCCCGTTTATCGTCACATTTTCCTGCAGACCTCTCACTATGGTCTGCAAGCAGAGAAGCATCACAGCTCCACTGTAAACAATCCCACTGAGACATAACCGCGTCTCTAAGGGTGAAGCAGACATTGTTTGATGTGAATGTTGCGATTAACAGACCTCAACATTACCGAAAATGAGGTCTGAACGGCAACGCAATGCATCCTGGCTGCAGACATTGGCAGGTCACAAATAATAATGAAGATGATTGAGCAGTTTCACTGTATTGTGCAAACCGTGGTGACAGATAAAGGCCTTAAGTCGTGTAGGCAGTTTGAGCAGCTTTGGATGAGACTTATTGTGATCGTGCCCATACCCGAGCGTGGAGTGCAGCATTCGCTTGTTCAGCTCTTGTGCACGATACAACGGAACGATCCGCGCCAGGCGGGTCGCGGCGTTTGTGTGCACGGTGGGACGGAGTCCTCATAAGTAAATTAATTACGATTTTGACTTTTATTCGGGACCCCGTGGTCCCGCCATAAGGTCCATATGGCCGCAATGCCCATGACTAACGCTAACCAACACAAGTAATGCGGGTGTTGTGTATTTGTCAACACGCACGACGTGCCCTGCTGGGACAGAGTCGGTGTGGGCAGTGCAGTGCTGGTCGGAAGCAGAGCAGCGAATTGCAGGGTGAAGGGCAGGGAGGGAAGGCAAGGCAGGAGAGGGAGGAAGGGAAGGGGGTGGGGAGTGCAGGGAACAGCAGGGAGGGAGGAGAGGGCAGGGCGGGCGAGGCAGGAGAGGGAGGGCGAGGTTAGCCCGGGGTTTGTGTTAGGCCCCGCCTCGTCCACAAGACCCGCATGGCCGCTCACCGCTACGAGGAGCTCCGAGGCGATGGCTCGCCGCTCCTCGGACAGACTGCGCGCCAGCAGCTCGTCGATGGCGGCCGCGACGCGACGCGCCGCGAGCTCCGCGGCGCCGCGGGAGCCGAGCGGGAGCCGCGACTCCATCGTCTTCACCGCGTCCGCACGGCCCGCGCTCGCCTCCCATTGGCCGGCGCGCAGCACGTGACGCGGGCCGCGTGACCCGTGAGGAAAAGCGGCGCGCGGGAAAACACACGGACGCGACGTGACGTCACTAACGCGAGACCAACCGCTCGTTGGCGACGTCACGCCGTCGCGCTACCCGCGTGACCCAATTACGACTTGGCGCAGTGACGTCAATAGCGTCGATGTAAAAAATTGGAGCGGTGACGTCATAGGGAAACTGGCCACGCGGCCCAAATTATGGAACCGTAAATACTCAGATATCCAGAGACGCATCGACCCACAGAGACACAAAGAGACGCATCGACCCACAGAGACACAGAGACCCACAGAGACTCAGAAACCCACAGAGACTCAGAGACCCACAGAGTCACAAAGAGACTCAGAGACCCACAGAGACGCATCGACCCACAGAGACGCATCGACCCACAGAGACTCAGAGACCCACAGAGACACGAAGAGACACAGATAAGCCACAATAGTGCAATTTTGGCCATGCAGCCCCAACTATATGTACCATATAGTAGACCCATACAGGTACATACAGATCCCCATATACATACTTTAGTGTGACTGGTCCTGCGACCCAAATCGTATATAATTCTGTAGTCTGCGTTTCTTCAAAGGAGGAATAGCAAAACTAGTTCCAACGAACTTTCCTGAAGCCCTCTCATCGTGACAATCAGACCTCGACATTGGTATCTAGGTCGTGGACATATTGCCGTTATACGCAAGAACAGAACAGAGGTTAACACTCGAATGAAGGAGCAGTGTCTCCACGTCTCTGCAATACAACACTGTCGCGTCAGCATATCGTGCACGACCCGGAGCCCCACGGCCCCTCGGGAGCGAATCATTTCAGCAGCTCTGATGTCGTACAAGCAAACTCTGCGCCGGTGCCTCGATCATCAGCACAATTATTAAATAGATGTTTAGTTGAATATTGCATCTCACGCACATACATCTATCCGGGTGAATAGACCCGTGATCAAGAGTTGAGCGAGAATGGATGTGTGTAATCATGAGAGCTCTGAGTGAATCCACACTGTGACGCGCAGAGTCCCTGCCCTCTCGCGGGCACGCGACGGGACTGCAGCTCCATGCCCATCGACTCGCCCCGCAGTATTGGCTCGCTCGGAGAGGGTGACTCGAGCACGGAGGAACCACTTACACGCCGGAAGGCAGCAGCAGCCAGGCAGAGGCAGCGCCTACAATTCCCATACTAACCTAGCAGGTCAAATGTCTCACGAACACAGCCACCGTTGCTCGTTTTCCTCGATTCGGCGGTCGTTTTCGTTTTTCCCACATTGACATGCTAATCTCTCACGATACAATGGCCACCTCCGCAAGTTCGTCGTCGTGGAGGTAGCCCAGCTCTCCGATCTTACATTTATATGCAAATTTAATCTCTCGCCCCGCCCACTTCGCTTATGACGCTTGGGCTACACCCAACTCAAACCTTTATAACATCCTGCCTCAGCAGCTCTCCCGCTATTGTTTTTTACCTGATGACGATTGCTTGTGTTGCGATCGAAACGTTGTGATATTTTTATTATTTTTCTATCTACGTGGTTTTACCAAAAGACCCAAAGAATATGAATTCCTGCAGTCACGAAAGCTTTAAGTCAAGATATATACGAAGGTGTTTTCATATAATTAATGAGTTTAATATAGATGCTGCCACTTTAATTTATGTCAAAACTAACATAGTAATGGGTTGTGCATTGAAATCAAGGGGAACGGTTAACAAAATCACAATAAATGTTGAGAGTGAAGGGAAATGTTAACAAAACCACAATAAATATTGAGGGTGAAATCTGTACATGACGAGAATAAGCCATCATAACATACATAATATTGTAGTGCAGGTTGGAAAACCACGAGTTTCACAAAATACATAAAGCATGTAAAAGGTTAACAACCTTTAGGTATTAGCCGAAAAACATCAGCATTTCCTGAAGAGCTGCACATTGGCCCACTTGTCTTAGGTAACACATTTTCTAAATGGAAGTTAAACTTCATAAATATGCACGGATTTTTTATTAGTGTACATCAATAAAATCCAAAATCAACCAACCAGAAAACATGCTAGTTTACAGGGTGATGATATAAATGTTAAAATAAATTGTCTGTCATTTAGAGCATGCGTAATATCTAGCCTTGATACCTTATTATATACACACAATTAATTGATTCATAATGGTTGTAAAAGCCTACGTATACAATTACACATTTCATTGCACGAAAATGTAAAGGAAATATATACAATACAGTATACGTATTTGCTACCATGAGATCACACCCAGCCAGTTTAACCAGGATGGTTGCCAGAAGCTGTAATTAGTGATGTATGTCCGAGTGTCAACTCTCAAGCAAAACAAAATCACCTTGGCCTCATCGTCCTCATTCCACACGACCAATCCCTCAATTAACCTCTGGTCGTTGGACAAGCGTTGATATAGAGTATACGTTTATAGCGATGTATTTACACATTCATCGCCAACAAAACTCACGCCGATAGGGCAATGTGCTCATAAGTGTGAGGTTGTAAATCATGATCAAGTTTGATTTAGCCCATCGCCCCTCTCGGGTCAGTAAATTGAGCACTAAATGACTGCTTAATTATGGAAAGTAAACGGTGGTTGTTCGATGGCTGAGGACCACTAATAAGTGCTAAAAAACAAGCATCACAATGGATCACTTGTAGCAAAGAAACTTGCAGTGTGTAGATGATATATGTTTGTTCGTGCAGAAGGTATTGCAACTTTTGGCAGTTTTAGGCACCAAGACTGGACACTGGACCGAACATGAGCTTACTTAAAACAGAGTGCATGGCATTGATTATGGATGCTCCCTTTCCTTCACCTCTATCAGTTAAAAAGTGGAGGTAGTGGCAGACTATGTATTTAGGTAGTAATGTGCGTAAAATAGGGTGTTGTGAAAAGGAAATCCGCAGGCATTGAAATCATAAAAAAACATTTAGAAGAGTATTCAAACTTCCTTTTAAATAAACTTGTGACCTTTGAAAATTTGCACATGTGCAAGATGCTATGTCTTGGTGGACAATCGTTAACGGCATTAGCACGATTGGTTACGTACGGTGCAAAATAAGTTCAGCATACGAAAGAAGAATGAACATGGAAGTCATCAGGAGAGAGAAGAGCTGAAGTGGACACAATCTCCGAGTGCACGGCTTGATGAACGGGGACGCCGCAGGAGGAGGGAACCGACCAAGAGACAGGCAGAGCGTCGCAATGTTGGAAGGAGACGAAGGAAGGGGGTGCTTGTGGAAATGAAGGTTACCGAGGACAAGCAATGGAGGCGGCACCCACAGGTCAGCGACCAACGTGAAGAGTGAAGGGAACGCGTTTGGCCCGTGGGCAACCAGTCTCAGTGCTTGAGGCCTCTATTAAAATCCAGCCTGAACGCGCTGCCCCCCTCTCTCCTTGTGTATCGTCATTCTGTGTAATCCTGCCCTGCCTGCCGACTTTCTATTGTATACACGCACACATTGTGTCAGGGCATAAAAACTAGACATATTTGCTTTCATAAATTGTACGTGGTATTTTGCAGTGATTATATTTGCTTTTGAGCTTTACATTTGTATAGTTTTGCTAAAAATACTGAAAGTTAGGCAATCAACCATGACCCACCCTCATATAGCCCTATTATGCACAGGTTGGAAATTTTGCAGCTATTTTTAGGGCAAGGCACTTGTACTTGAGCTATGGTCTACAGCCTTACACCACTCGTAATACGGCTGAAATCAGTGCAAGGCTGCACCGTGATGTTTACCACCAGCAACAATGGATGCGTCCAGTGATCTGCTTTTCGTTACCTGTGCCCGACGTTCGAGCGAGGCTAGGCGTTTGAGACTAATACCGTGCGTGGTTCGTCAGCCTTCACCACTTTCCAACGTCAGAGGAGAGCAGGGTCACGTGTGCTTGCGTTGACTCTCGCGTTGGCGGAAGAGGCGGAGGCGCTCGTTAAAGGGCAGCGTCTCCACGCCGGGAGCCGCGTCCTGCTCGGCCTCACTGCGCGGTGCACACAGCAGCAGCACGTGGTCGTCAGCGTGCGCGCCGCAATGCGACCACCCCACACATGCGGCCGTGCTCGAGGCAGGTCTCCGTTCGTAGGCATGGCTTGAATCAGCCTCGGGTCTAGATCCAGTGAGCCGGCTTAAAGCCACACTTTACTTCAGAATAGTGAATATATATACTGGAGGAATCCGATAAGCTATAAAGCTCTTTTTCACAGATGTCCAACTTGAGCCGGCTCTGAGCATAGTCCCAGCCACACTCAGGATTCCCGTGGGCCCAGCCTCGCTCAGTTGAGCGTGAGCTGAGCCAGAGCCAAGCTGCGACTGAGAAAATTGTGACGAGTGTTCACTCTCGCACAAACTTGCAAACTCTTGTATACGTTGTACTCCAATTATTGCCCATTTTCATATTTCCTAAATCACATATGCATTTAATGCAATATACCCAGTTGTCATCGAAACAAATTATTTCATGATACTGCGTTGGCAGTGGTGCGCAAACACGAACAACTAAAAACCTCAACACGTTCTTCAATATTCTTTGGGTCTTTCAGTAAAGTCACGTAGATAGGTTCAAACAAATCTATCTTTATTTAACTTTACCGAAAGACCCAAAGAATATGAATTCCTGCAGTCACGAAAGCTTTAAGTCAAGGCATTCTTCAATAACATTGGCTTCAAAAGTCTAATAGGTGACGTTTCAGCCAATGGCCCTTTACAGGACATAGCTTATTCCTCTCTGGCCTCTGCGTGAAGGGCCAATTCTTAGTAAAAGGGAATTATCGCTTTCCTATAATTTGCTTTAACCTGACCAAACAACTTAAACCTCACTATAAAGTACACATTTTTTTAAAGGAACCATTACATATATTTTTTACGTTTAATTTTAAGACTCCTTCACAGAACAATGTCAAACTGTTTAAATACTGTTGGATCATTTGGTCTTCAACGTATCATCTGCATTGCTCACCTGGGGGAGGGGGGGTGCTGACGGTGAGGAGAGTCTCTGGAATCTTGGTGTTCATCACCCATCGAGGACAATTTGCCTGCAGAACCTTCAGGCTTTGAATGCTGTTGCCGTAGTATGTGTGGCTTGTAAACGCCAGATCTCATGAACTTGCCGGATTGCTGAACTACTGGTTGAGGCTCAGATGTCAGGCTTTTGGGTTTTACAGCCAATGGTGGACGAGGCTCATGCTGCCCTGAGCCTTTACTTGGGTTCAGCCTCAGCCCTGAGATTTTTTGTGCTCGAAAAGAGTCTCTCTTGTCCAGGACCTGCAAGTCCGTTCGAGCAGTGCCCTCCCTCACGTCCACCACTCTCATCGGTCGACCGTCTCTCAGGGATGATCGTCCCAAAGCCCAGGACACATCCCCTGGGTCCTGAGGAGCAGAGCTATATGTCCTGAGAGTATGGGCTGTTACTCGAGAAAATTTGACGTCATCTGAATGCTCATGGGAGTGTCCCCCATTACAAGGAACGCATTCATGAGCCGATCCCACCTCAGTTGTCCTTTCTACCCAGGGCGAATCATCAACCAGCAGGATAGATGGTGATGGAGGGGGTGGGAAGGCCGACTCTGTGAACATCTCAGCTTCTAAAGGCAGGGGCAATGATGGAGGTAATGGTGGGACCTTCAAGGAATGCACTGCTCGTATTTCACTAGAACTCGAGGACGTGGTATCTAAAAGTGGACTCTCTAGATATCTATCAAGCTGACTGTGGATTAAGTTTTCCCAATGAGTATCAATAGTTTGATCGACTGGGCTCAATTGAAAATTATTTAGAACCCTGTCATCGGCAGTTTGCTCCGGTTTATTAGCATAAGCGTTGGAAATTTCACCTTTGGGCACATCATGAGGTTTATCATCGCCCTGCTGTGGTGAAGCTCCAGGATTTATTTCGGCAGGAAAAGCGATATCTGCATGTGTTTTAAAATCACTACACAATTGTCTTCCTGGTAGAACAAAGGGGGTTTGTGAAGATGGCTGAGATCTCAGTGGAGGATGAGAACTGTTGTTTTTGTTTGGTTCATTCTGCCTCGCATCCTTGCTGTGCACCACCTCCGCGGGGAGCTCGCGCCCCTCAGGATGCCGACTAAGCTCTTCGGCCATGCCTCTCTCCGATGCTCCGTGAGGGTCCATGGCCTCAATGGAAGGGTGGAATGCAACTTGTTTCAAGTGTGGAGAGTATTCAGGAGCTTGTTGAATGTCATTGAAAAACATAACCTCTACATCTCTATGAGTTTCATCCAAGTAACAATCTAAAGGTGATCTATTATTTTGCATCAAAGCAACATGCCACTGAGAGTCGGCATCTCCACTTGACCGAGTTAGTTCAACTTTTGGAGGACTTTGCTTTGACTCAAGCTGGTCACTTGTCATTTGAATATTTTCCTGTGAAAAATGTCCCGTAAAACTTGATGTATGTCTTGTAAAATTATTGGAAGGACCAGAACTGAAATTGGTCAAACCTTTGGCCTTCGTATCTGCTTCGAAGTGTGAGTTAACCATTGAAGAAGATATTTCCAAGTTTCCTTGACTAAATTCACGAACCTTAGGTTCTGTCGATGCAGGGTCAGGGCTCACGCGGAGTTGGCTATGTTGCAAGTGTTCATTGGGAGCCACAAACTGATAGGTTTGCGGTGCAAAGGGCACGGTGGCACTAGGCAGCTGTGAGACAACGGGGCCTGTGGCCTGTGCTTCCCAGGACTCCTCCGTCTCCCGCAGAGCTAGGGTGAGCGTCTCGGTCGTTACGCGTGGAAGCCCACGGGAGCGCGACTTCCTGTGCGCATCACTTCGCTGCGACGTCCCTCCATCTGAGACGACTTTAGACTTCATTTCGTCAGCAATATCTGCTGTGGTGTGTTGAGGAGTTATGGGGCCTGCAGAATGTATTCCATGCGATCTAAAAATGGGCAATTTCCCTCCAGTTGTGAGTGATGGCTCTGGCCCTGCTGAAGCTTTTGTTTCATTCCAGTATGGGGAGAGGCGACTGGGATCTTCGTTGCCTCCTGGTACTTGAACCTTCATGTCCACCTTTTCTACAAACTGGGGTTTCATTCCATCTTCTGCAAACTTTTGCATTGTAGAACTTGGCGACTGATCGATACATTCACTCTCTTTAGCAGCAGACATGTTTACATGCTGGTCCCGTTTATTTTTAATCATGGGCAATACCTCTACATCATCATGGGATACCTGAACGTTTCTAGCAAGCTGTCTAGTTTGTTCCACTGCAATTATTTTGTTATGTGTGGGTTTTTGTATTGCGTCCATAGCACCCAAAGCATTTCTCTCGGGGTTTCTGATGTGTGTTGAGAAATGTTGCTCAGTTGCTGTGGATTGCTGGGCATTTCCAGGCCACATCTCCTCAGAGATGGAAGAAAGTACATCAGGGATGACTCTACAGGAGGTTCGCCTTGTGCCTTTTGATTCGCCAGTGCTCGCTCCAGTGAACCCAGGCGCGTGGCGTCTTGCGGGCTCGTGGGGCTGCTGCTGCTGCCGGGGCCTGCAGGAAGGGTCCTCCACTCCGCTCTCTCCCACTAAACGATCACAATCACAAGGGAATTCATTGCGCAATTCTGCTGTCTCGTGTGGACCTGCAGTTTGTTTGTGTGGTGATAACATGTGACTAAGGATCGGTACACATTGATTTTCACTGCCATTTTCCACAAAGTGAACGGTACTTTGTAAGTCATATGGATTTGCGTTAAAGTCATCTGGGTTTGTTTGTGTTGTGGGTAAACCCTGGTGCACAGCATTGAGAGTCTGGTCCATATTCTTTGAGAAGTTTAGGATGGGCTCGAAGAAGCCTCTCTGCAGGAGCTGATTGAGATTCCCATCGGAGGCTGAAGAGAATCCTGTAGAAAACCTCGAGGCGGGAACCGGGGAGCTTCGTTCGGCCTCCTGGGGGACAGGTGCCCGGAACAACAGTGGGCGGAAACCCCCTGCTGCTAAATCGGGGTCTAGTTCTGGGGAGAGACCACTTGGGGACTGGGCAGAGTGAGGGCCCGCAGGAGGCTCTGTGTAGGAGACCGATCCCATCGGTGCCTCCATCTCTACCTGAGACTCCACGAGTGACTGCTGGGAATCAAAACCACCTGAGTGCGGCCCAGATTGAGGGGGATAAGTGGGTGACTGCAGGGCTTTCAATTGTGGCACTGTGTGCTGAGTGACTGAGAATGAGGAGTTATGCCGTTCACCATCACTTCTCATGTTTACATTAACGCCAGGTATTGTGGATTTAAACGGAGGTTTTGGTTCTCCAGTAGGTGACAGATGAGTCGTTCTTTCTCTGCCGCCAACTGGTGCTCCAGCTGAGGTCACAAACGAAAGTGGACTTGACTGAGGTTGTCGCTGTTTTGAGTTTGGGTGCAAAGGTAATTTGTGAAGTGTCTGGCTTGTGCCCAGATGAACCGCCTCCATTTGGTTTGGCTCCGGAGAATGTCTACGCTGCTCCCAGGGATCCAGGCTGCGGTCAGACCAGGGTGGCAGCGCTTGTCCGAGCCGGGCTTGGAGCGCTGGGTGCGTGTACTGGCCCTGTGTCACCAGGGTGTCTGAAGAGAGCTCCAACATGGATGCCGCCGGCCTGAACGCTGAAGACTGCAACATAAAACATCAGGCAGTGTGCTCAGCCAATGAGATTGTGTCTTTGGCTCAAATCCACAAGCAAGAGCCGCCCGCTTACATGCAATCATCGCTACATAAATAAGGCAGTGGTAAAATAAAAAAAATAAAAAAAACAAAGTTCCAGTGTCCTCATGCATCTGAGTTGCAGACATGCAAAGAGACCAATAGACGTACACAGACTTGCATAGACCCACAGAGATATCTAGGGTTTTGCATAGACTTAGATTGAGAATGACAAACTTAAAACAGACTTGCATAGAGATGCGTAGACTTACACAAAGTAACGTACAAACCAAATGATTTACTGTTTACATAGAGACCAAAATCCTTGTGAGTGCCACATAAGAGCGCTTTACTGTGGGCGATAGTGTCTGATGATCATGGATGCTACCCATCGTGGTGTAATGGTTCATCATACCGATGTAACTATGGAGGGAAACCCATGCAAAACAAGGGGCGAAGATACAAACTCCACACAAAAAGGTATCCAAGTTGGGAATCGAACCGAGACTCTTCTTGCACCAAGGAAAGAAGTATTACCATAGCGCCACCCAGCCACCCAAATATAAACCCACACCACAGCCATTGCCACCTTACAGACCGCACGTCAGGGGTGCCCTGCTTCTATAGTTTGGGCCAGGTTCAGGCGGACGCCGCTGCCAGAGGGAGCGTTACCCTGGGTGCGGCCGTCCCAGGAAGGGGGTGGCGGAGCAGTGGTAGCTGGGACACCGCCCCGTGCTGGCTACCCAGCTGCGACTGGTACTCAATCCACAGGTTCTGCAGCTGCTCCTCCTCCAGAGGAGAGCGGTGCCGGGAGTTCAGCCGATTGATTTCAACCTCCAGCAGCCTCAACACGTCGACCTGCACGACAGTCACAGCCACACATCACGGATTATTACAGAAAACTGTGCGTTGCGGCACGGGATTATACCGGCCACAGTGCCGGCACTTGCGGGGTGCTGGGGTAGGCCCTGCACCACCAACTGTCCCTTTTGCACGATCAAACTCGACTCTTGCTAGAGGTGAATGACAGTTAAATGTGGGCCCCCACACGGCGGTTCTCTTGGCCACTCCATCCGAGAGGAGCCAGAGCGAGGCCTGCCTGCCCACAACACAGTTAACAGCAGCAGCACCACCACCAGGACAGCTTTTATGCTATCTCCACCACCCATTCCCTGCCCCTGCTCAAGGCCTTCCTTTTTAAAGTTAGACAACTGTGGTTTAAAGTGGTCATGCATTAGCTTGATCTGTTTGTCTCACCATCTGTTTCTACAATGGGGGGTCATGATAACTCTTGTAAAGATTATCCAAAAGGAACGATATGTTTGTATGAAGTTGTTTTGCTATTAGGGACTTACCCTGTAGACAATCAGGCAAAGTGATTTAGAGGGTTTTAGGCTTATCTTTTTTCTCTCTCTGGCTATTTGTTCTCTCTGCCTGTGTCCTCTCTTTTGGAATGTTCACACTTAAATTCTAACTTAGCAATCTTTGAAATACGTAATCAACCAGGCTATGCGTTAATTGTGTGTTGACCGACTCTCTGTGTTATATTACATCACATTTCGATATTTTGCGAGGTTATTTAATTTTAGTGTGCCTTTCTCCTAATTTTCAAGCTTGTGTGCCGTGCCACGTCGTCATCTTACTTGCGCAGCAGCAACACGTTGCCGTACACTCATTGATATGCTAATTTTCTCTGCCCCCTCCCTCTCTCCGTCCCCGCCCCCCCTCTCTATATTTAAGGGACCGTCACAGAAACGACCCCTCTCTCTGTGCCGATATGTGTCCTCTCTCTGTGTGTCCTTGTGATGTCTGTCTGCTTATGTCTGTCTATAGTTTTCTAGTTAGATTTTTATTGCTATTTCTTTTATGCCTGATGATTGCTTGTGTTGCAATCGAAACGTCGCTATTATTTTAATTTATTATTTTATTTTTAGACGTGACTTAACCGAAAGAACCAAAGAAGAAAAATATATCTTTCTATATAAAACTACATTGTGCATTGCATGTAGACAGCGAGGGGCTGGACGTGCATCCACCTGGCTGTGGGCAGCGCTGCCCTGAGCGTGGTCCCTCTCCTGCCATGCCTGCGTCGTGAAGCTCTCGCTCTTGGGACGCGCTGCGCGGGACGTCCGCCGCACCACTGAGGGTCGCTCGCACCCACGCACGCACAGCATACCGAATGTACAACAGCGTTCGCCGATTTCCGTGCGTCACCGACGCAGGCTGCGTGCCGCGCAACGACGTGTGGACCGCGCACCCTGCGGACGCTGGGCGACGTGCAACAGCTTACCGCGGTTGTTGAGGGGCGTCGGATGGCTGAGCGTATCCGCCAAGTTGTGAAAGAGGGCGGCATTTTTAGCGACGTCCAGTGCGACCACGGATCCGGTCTTCATCATAATCTCCACTGCCCTGCAGGCCACACACAGCAGGACGTCTGCAGAGCGGGGCACGTGCTCGAAGGCGACAGACGGGCAGGAGTATGGGCAGCCCAAGGGGGGTTTGTGTGGGAGGTGGACAGCCACGGCCGGCTAGGAGGGAGTCACGTTGGACTGTGCGTTGAGTGCAGCAGGCTCACTCGGTGGGAGCCACCGAGGTGACACTTCCAACTCCAATGGAATGTTTTTCCCGCACGGATGTTAAGTACCGTCTCATTTTACAAAGAACGAGTGCAGACAAACCCTGGCAGGGGGATTCAGACTGCAAAGCCTGAGCAATGGCTGTGAATGACCTCTGGGATTTGGGTGGTCATTTTCACAGAATACTGACCTGGACGAGGAGGTACTAGTGCATATTTCAAAGCCGTGTGGTATACAGTATCATTATTATTACTTATCCAGGGAAGCCTCAAGACTCATTTTCGGAAGGGTCCTGAAAAGTTTTCATAGCAGAATGTGATGCTGCTGTGTGTAATCCCAATTAAATAACTTGCAAATAATGTTTCAACATTGGAATGTTTTGGCCAATAATAGTTGCATTATATGCATTGTTTTAGCTGTGTGAGGAAACTGGAAAACCTGGAGGAATGCCATGCCGTACAGGGCGAGAAAAGACTCCACTCAGAAAGGTGTCTGAATCAGGCATCAAACCCAGGCGCATCTTGCTGTGAGTCATGACTGTTACCACTGCGTGACCCTTTATGTATGCTGAACTTATTTCGGACCGTACGTAGCCAACCCTGCTAATCGAAACACCGTGCACTCTGTCATATACAGCTTTCACAATCAGGTGGTTTTCGGTTCATTACCGTTTTTCTGAAATTCCGATCAAACTTGTTCCATTGATGGAGAGGAGCTGGTCACCCTTGGCGATTCTCCCATCCTGGCACGCACACGAGACATACAATCGGCACCATGCCACAGCCATCTGATCAACTTCCCACCACCCAACAACTGCCCCTTCTAACGATGCACTCATCCATATTTAAAGCCTGAACTCTCTCCAAAGTGAAGGATGCTGATGTGTCCTTATTACAAGTGTAGTGACTGACTTGGAGATGTAACTCTTGGAGGCAATTCTTTAATGAACACTGAGTACACGGTTACACGCTCTGCACTGTTACACAACGCTCTGTCTCTCACTTAAACGCAACTCTATATACTAGTTGCTACCCTACAACACAACGCTAGCCATCTGACACTGACGGCGCTGAACGAAGACAGCCAACTACTGCTAGCAGCACAATGATCAAGTGGATGACGACAGCGGCCAAGGCGAGAGCAGAGACGACGACGACGAGGGGATCTCACTCCAACGACGGCCTCGAGCCTTCGCTCGGGTCCCCTTTTATCCTGTCGGCGTGGCCTCGCTCCGCCCCGGCCACGCCCCCCTTCTGGAACCTACGAGCGGGCTCTCGGCGCGTCCCCTCCGTAACCTTTACCCTCGATGCCTCTTTGGTCTGTCACGTGGCCTGCTCTCAATCAGGGCTGCTTCACTCTGCAGACCCCCTTCCCTGCCAGCAGCCAGCGCTGTGCCACGTAGTGACCAATTTATGTCACTACAAGGATAGGATGCAGGATATTAGGACAGCACATGAGGAATTTCAACAGGCATCTCCCATCTGCCAGGTTGCTTTTAAGCGCATTCCTAAGATGTGCAGACAACACTATACACACTTTCTCAGTGCCTGTATATGGTGAATGCAATGCAATGCAGCACCACGTCACACGTGTGGATTTAACCGTCAGTAAAAACCTGTGGGTGAAGAGGGCTCCGAATTGGAGCTCCTGAATAATGAGCACAGCGGTTATGAACATTTGAGTAATCATGATAACAATATCTGCACCACAGCCTGGGGCCCAGTCGGTGGCTCCTGACAGGGACCACAGTACCTGACAACATCCCACGTGAACTTTCAATATCACATAGACCGACATAATTGTATTATTATCGAGTTATCATTGTGCTTGTTACCCAGGAAAGCCTCACCGAGTCTCCAGACTATATTCAGGATGGCCTTGCCAAGTATTTGCAGTCGGGGGCGATGTTGGTGCTGTGTGCAATCCCAGTTGAGTAATTTACAGGAAATGTTGCAGGATTTAAATGTTTGGCTGATACCTGTCACATTGTGTGGTTTATTTCCACTTTTAAACACAAACCTTACTGAAGAAGGTAGCACGGCATGTTGAGGGTGAGCAATGCCTGGTTATGTATTGGAATATACGGCCACGTTGGCGTCTGCATGCCATGAGAGCGATTCTCTTGACGGTGACGGCGTGCGCCAGAAGCACCGCATGTGACGGTGCGTGTGCAGTTGCTGGTTTGCAATGGCGAACACGGCGCTTACCAGGTCAGCGGCGCCACCTTTGATGATCGACTTGATGTAAATCCCGATGTTGGCCTGCCTGGGTCCCTGGAAACACAGGCATGGTTCAGCGGGCCGCGTTCAGAGTTAAAGTTAGTTATGTGTGTGGACGTGTCCGGTGAAGGGTCAACCTTAGCAGCGACGATGCTGAAGCCGAGGCCCTGGCGCTTCTGCAGGTTTATCTGCACAATTTCCGGTTCCCCCATCATGACGGAGACCTGTTGCAAAACAAGCCGCATTTCTCATTAAAAACCAGGCTACAGTCTACATTAGAGACTGCCAGTACATTCACAATACTTAATAACCAGGCTACAGTCTACATTATAGACTGCCAGTACACTTACAATACTTAAGAACCAGGCCACAGTCTACATTATAGACTGTCAGTACACTCACTCCGATTAAGAACCAAGATACAGTCTACATTAGTGTTTTTTCTTATTATTTATTATTTTATTTTATGAATTCCTGCATTCACGAAAGTTTAATTTATATTTAATTTATTTTCTTTCTACGTGACTTTACCGAAAGAACCAAGGAGTAGTCACGAAAGTTTTAAGTCAAAATGAAACACGACGTCAAACACAGCATCCCCACCTGTAGAAGGCCAGTCTCTCTGCTGATTAATGGATATTAATTAAATATTTAATGTTATGCTTCTTTAACCAGGAAAGCCTCACCGAGTCTTAACACCCTTTTTGAGGAGGGTCCTGCCAAGTTTTCACAGTAGGAGTGATGTTGCTGCTGCGTGTAATCCCAATTGAGTACTTCGCCAGTGAATTTTCAGCACTGGGATGTTTGGCCAATGCCTGTTACACTGTGCGGCTTTTTTAATCTATGAGAGAAAACCAGAGAACCTGGTGGAAATCCATGCAGAAAAAGGGCAGAACAAACTCCACACAGAAAGGTAACCGAGTTAGCAATCGAACCCAGGGCCTTCTTGCTGCGCGGCAAGAGCATTACGACTGCGCCTTCCTGCAAGCCCTGGCAGCTGCTCTTATTGGAGGGCAGAGCCAATCTGGCCCTCACATGTTGCGCACGTGTCACAGATGTTGTTATGGGTGGGGACATGAACTGCACTTCTGTGCACGTACGAGCATGGACATTCACGTGAATAAAGGCGTGTGAACTGCACGTGTCACCTCGGACAGCGAGTTTGCAGCGGAGCGGCGATCCGAGTCGCCGGAGAAGAAGACGGTCCAGGTTCCCGTCCACGGCTGTGGGAGCAGCTTGCACAGCCCTGCGTCACAGCGTCACAGCGTCACAGCGAGAGGTACTCCTCCTCACACCCAACCACACGCTAAGATAAAGATCCCCCGTATAGCCTTTAAGACTTTTGGGGCAAGTGCTGTTAGTGAGCACTCATGAAAGATAGCATGGCACATGACGGGGTTAGTGACCAGCACGGTACTCGGCCGCCTTTGTCTCTCAAGTGGCCATGTTTACCCGTCGCACCAGGTACTCATTTGAGCCGAGTCAACCGAGGGGAGACCGAGGACTGGTTCTGCGGGCATGTGTGCGTACTTACCGGCGAGGAGCAGGGGCTGCAGGAAGTGGTGCAGGCCGGCAGGGATGGCGGCGAGGCCCTCGCAGGCGTAGCCGTCCCCGGGCACCAGGAAGGGCAGCCGCAGCTCGAGGCTCTCGAGGCGACTCACCTCCTGCAGCTGGGACAGCCACACCGCGTCCGTCGTGTCGCGCGTCATGCTCACCACCTGCTCAATCACCTCCTGGGAGCGCAAACACACATGCATGTCCATACACACGTGGATACACTCAGACACATACCCACACGTGTGCACAAGATGCATGTGCAATAGATGCATGTACACAGATGCGTGCACGCACCAAGTTCACGTAAAAAGTTTTTTCTCGGAGCTGAATGTCATATCCCTGTGTCGATGGTGGTGCACCCCTGTAAACCAGGGCTTTGGTTGTGCAGCGCACATCATGAGCACTACATTCCCAAGCTGCAGGGCTATCCAGTGGCAGCACAGCAAGCAGGTTACAGGCCTGTCTGTGCAGACTGTTGCTTAGTCATTCAAGTGCCTAATCCTTTATTCTTTCAAGTCAAGTTTATTTGATAATGAGATAAGAACTTAAGAGACCAGGATGAGAATTCAAAAAACCAAAGTACAGCAATGAAGGAAATCGAAATTGGTGCCAAAATAACCAAGCCACATGAGATATTGAAAATATTGTATAAACATGAATGATAAATAATAAAAACTTAAGTTTGCTCAGAATAGTTTTAGACTGACAAGAACATAATTAACATTAAACAGATATGAGGTGACTTATACAAATATGTAAACAGGCACTGATACACGAGTCAAAAGCAATTGCAAAAGAAGTTATCATAAAGAATCGAGAGCTCAGCATCAAATTGCGATTAAGATGGGAGAGGAACCAGGAACATCCTTGAAGCGGCGGAATGCCAGGCGTGTGTGGGGCATTCACAGAGCACGAGTGAGAACCACGCGGTTCTTTTGTATCCTCGCCACAGACGAGCCGAGCACCGCGCCGGCTGTGGGGACACGGCGAGGCCTCTTGCCTGCGGTATCTTGGGCTCGTCGGGCGCGTACTGGTAGGTCTCCAGCAGGGCCCGCATCTGCAGCGAGTTGAGGCGGTAGCAGGTGACGAGGATCTCGCGCACGTCGCTCACTTCGTACTTGCGCATGGTCAGCAATTCCGTGGCCTGCAGCCGTGCAAGCACTCACTGTTAATGCCTCGATGCCGTCGACAAGCACTGACGTGGTGCCCTCGGTCAAAACGACCACGTACATTTCATTATGCACCGATCATCAATTTTAAATATCTCTCGTGTGAAATCACTCACGATTACATGGGAGATGTCGCTCAAAGATGACCTCTTTAGTGGCTATTGGGAGTTGCTACCGGCCAAGGTGATTTACATCTGCGACGTACAAACAACACGTGCGTGGCACGCTCCACCAGCGCTCACCACTTTGCGTTAAAGGCCATGGATCCGTCGAGGCATTTTTAGGGAAATTGTTGCTGGCAATGTTGCTGCAGCATTTTCGATTGTAACCCCAACCCTCGTGGGCAACTGGGACGGACAGCAACACGTGACTGCCTGCCATTATGCTCTTCATTTTAATGGCCGCTTCATTTTAACTGGGATCTGGATCTAATGGTGTGGTGAGATGATGTGATGGGCTATGATGGGCAACTGAATACCTGAAACATCTGGGAATGTTTCAAGAATATTGGTGCATTTTTTTGGGGAATTCTGAATTTCTCCCACGAGTAAAACTGGCCAAACATCCCAATACAGAATCATCCTGTGAGAGAGCCCTGATGCTTGGTGATTCTTCTCTGTGCTAATAGAGGACATGTTTGTCCATGCAGTGCGTTTGCTGTGACCTGCACGATGTGTGCTAGGTGGCAGGCCGCAGCCCGCTCCAGGCCCTGCCCCTCGGCCCAGCGCGCCAGGGGCAGCAGGCGGCGCTGCAGCGTGGTGGCCCAGTAGCGCGAGCGCAGGCCCAGGTCCACGTCGGAGAGCAGCGAGTTGAAGAGCCAGCCCGTGATGAGCGTGAACACGCGTGCAAATATCTGCACCAGCAGCGCGGGGTTGGTTTTGAACGTCCTCAGCATTGACATCACCTCCGTCAGCAGAGACAGCACTGGACCTGCTCACAAGCACCGCGTGAAGCGGTCAAGCAGAGACGAAAGGAGATGAGAGAAGCAACCCTCTAAGTTTGAAAATCGTGAAACACGTGTTACCACTTTGATAGCATGTGGCATTACCGATTGTCACGGGTGGCATGTCGTCACATCCCTGCCAGTTTAGCGTGAGACCTCACCTATCTGAGGTGCCCCAGCGGTCAGGGTCTGTGGATCCTGCAGGAACACGGGCAGGCGCACACTCAGCTCCGTCTTCAAGCACTCCACCAGGTTGCTGTGGGTCACAGCACACAGTGCACACATGGGTCAAGGCTGGAGGGGGTGGAGCAGTGAAGCAGTGGCTATTGCACTGCACAATGAACTTAGCAAGCCGAGGTTAATTCCTGCCCATGGTTAGCGTCAGTGGTGAGCGATATCCGAACCAGATCTGGGAACCCCTTAACTAACTCGCACCAACCAGCGCGATGAAGTCTACTCAAACAACCACAATGGCAAACACGGCATGGGGTGGCCTTCGTTAAACAATGGATTTACAAAGCTCTGCATGCGTTATATTTGACCAATTTTATAAGACTGAAAGCCCTGATGTGTTTATGTGAGTCACAGATCACATGAGGCACAGGGAAATGCAGCAGGCTAAGATATGGGGCCCTCTGCAAATTTTAAATTTCAATGAACAAAAAGTAAAAATGCATTAAATGAACCAGAATTCAAAGTCACGTGGTCAAAATGCACGGAGGCCAATTGCGGACCTGAATGCTGTGTGGACGGCGGAGGACAGCATCTCCTGTGCTGGGAGCGTGAGAGGGCGGAGGTCACCATCCTGCTCCAAGAAGTGAAGCAACTCTGAGGTGTTGGCCATCCAGAAACCGCTCACCATCATGTCCCGTCCACTGGCCTGAACGTGAACACATGCACACATGCACACACAAAACAGCCAGTGGCAGGCATGCAAGATGCTGCAGCGCCCACTTGTGGATAACGCAGTCAAAATTGCAGCACATTGGCAGAGGAGACATTTGACCGCCAAATAATGAAATTAATCACTCTCAAATGATGACAAACAGGAAAAAGGCAAGGAAGCCAAGCAGCCAACACAGCCGATGCCGCCGACACCACCACTACCTCGTCACCATCACCTCCTTCTGCCAAACCCGACAACAATTCAACCATCTAGCTTCAGGTCTTCATCTTGGTCACAAAAAAAACAAGATCATATAAAAACTAAACCTAGCAGTGGACTGTGATTAGAAAGCAATCTCTCATGCTCCCAATTAATCCAGAACTTCTCCAGTTGAAATCAAGGCCTTAGTGCCCACGGAATGTTCCTGTTTGTGTGATTGTCACATGTTCTTTTTTGTGTGACTGTGGTGCCGTGAAGTGTGCGTGTGAAGCTATGCACAGACACAGCACAGTCGCGTGCCCATGCCCACCTGTACTGTGCCCTCTATGCGTGAGGCCGCTCCCTCTGTGAGATGCGCTATATGCTGGTGCCGCCACCGCTGCTGCTGCTGTGAGGGCAGGGAGCAGCTGCCCTGGCTGGACAGCAGGAAACGGCAGGCAGAGTAGATGGTGTAGGCCGGTCCCAGGCTGAACGTGGGCGGGATGTCCAACGGGGTAGAGGTCACCGCATCCAGGAACTCCTCCTCGGCTGAAAATTCCATTGGCAAAGCACAGAGGTCACAGGCCTCGTGATAGAAGAGCAGGGGGTGGAGGGGGGAAGTGGCAACCTTCACGTGGCGAGTGCTACTGCCATTCAATTACAGACATGTCATCATCCAGGCAACACATTGAAAAGCAACATCGAATGGAACATGACGTCAACATCCCAATGCAATGCGTGGCTATTGACAGGCCCTGGGCACAAGTCAAACAGCCTGCACTCTCTTCTGCAACTTTCCCTGGCATTTGTCATTCTCTTGATGTCACAATTTCTCCCTTTGTTCAAATAATCCAACATCTTCATCTTTCTGCCTTTTGTTATCTACCATTGACCACATACATCGACTGCCTACAGACTATCAATGATATTATATAAAAGACAAATATATACAGTTTTTTCTGGATTATCAGACACACTTTTTCCCCTGTATTTAAATGCCAACATTGGTGGTGTGTGTTGCAAACCGGCGTGTGAGACCGGATTTTTGCAACTTTATTAACAACAGGTGCAAGTTTGACTTTGGTAAATATAAATTACCAGTGTGCCTTACCTCTGCCAGGAGGAGGTGATCATTGCCGCTGTGTGGAATCCCAATCGAGTAATTTGTGGTGTAATATTAGAATTTGGCAAATTTGAACCATGATGCCGGAACACAATGGCCTCCTAATCATTTCGGGGCGGCCGCCGGGCTCGAACCACGAACCTCTGCAACGAGTGGGTCACATTGTGTGCAGGGCGCCCACTGCCCACTTCCAGGCGGCAGTAATGAGAGCCGGCCAGGAAGGAAGGCGACCAAGGTGCCGGTGAGTGGTGCGAGTCGGCAAGGAGAGGGATGGAGGGAGGGCCGCGAGTGGTCATGGGAGCGCCCCCCCCCCCACGAAGAGGAAAGCGAAGCAGAGGGAGAGTGAGGAAAGGAGACCGCGATGATGGCCGCGGCTGCAGGAGTCCTCACCGTTGGAGGAGACCTCCACGTAGACGGGGAGGCAAAGCTCGTAGGCGTGGAGTCGCTGCAGCGTCCTGCAGCAGAAACGCCACTATGTTCAGCACTCGGCCTCCATCGCACTCAACAAGCATCGCCATGCCATGGTAGCAAATCACTCAGCGGTGAATAAAGCGGATATAGTCTGGCATCAGACTGAAGACTACAACTCTGGACGTACAGCTCGTATACTCCACTGCAATGCAACCATTATTCAACCCCATGCCTATATGTCTCTTATAAAGAAATGAAATCACTATAAACGATGACCTTCATCACAGTGCAGTAATTTAAATAACTATGAATATGGTGGCTTACCCTTCTGATGTAGATGAGGAAGGCTTCTCTCTGTTTTCCTGCTCACAAAGGACAAACTATAAGTGCACAGCGTCACACGAGCGTACCCCTGTCTCATCAAGCACGCAGGGCCACGTTGAACGAGCACAGTGCCCATGCGTGGTCGTCGTCGGGGCCGGCGCTGTCATTGTGGTGCTGGGGGGAAGCCTGCACTGCCAAATGTCCTCATTGTCACCCCCCCTCCCTCCTCCCAAGGTCACTCTGCTTAGTGGTGAATCACTGCACCGGTGGCCCCCCCACAACAGCTCTGCTGCCCCCCATGCGTGAGCAGCTGGAGCCGGGCCCGGTGGTCGTTAAAAATCCAACCGCGCGTTACCGTGGACCCAATCAGGTGGATGGCCACAGACAATGTCCTGCCCCACGAGTCTAACAACGACAACGACACTGACTCCTGTGTCTGTGTGTGTGACAGAGACGCAGGTGCTACATTAGACAACGTCTAGGGGCCGTACTCACGTGCTGAGGGAACATCTGAAATAAATTGCATTGGCTGAGTGATGCTTTGTCCTTATTGTTGGTAACAGAGACAGCACAGGTCATTGCCAACACGTGCGTGACGAAGTGGTATTTACATTCCAGTGTTTATGGCCGAGTTATATCGATTGATTGATATTTAATCACCATAAACATTTAAGCCATGAATACGTTTATAGATTCTTATTTTTTATGAAAGGCAACAAAAGAAAGGAACCTCTCTGAGACTCAAGGTGATATAAGCACAGGGCCCGAGATGGGAGGAGAGGGTGAATGCCATCAGTTAGAAGGTTGGGGAGCTCTACCTGTTCCACAGACATGGATTCAAATGCAGCTTGTTTCTGATATAACTCCGAAGTCAAGGCATTCCTGAAACAAAAACACCGGGATGCATTTATCGAATGGTACGGGTTTATTTTTTTTACATTCACATTAAGGTATCGGTGTAAGCCAGATAATTTAGAAACTGCATTTTAGCTCCAATGGTGTTGGTTCGAGCGCATTGACTTTGTCGTGCATCTGCGTAATGTCCTTACAAAAACAAAGATATAAAATGTCCGGGTGCATGTTACTTCTCACCTGAGCTGGACTTTGCTGTGCTCTGGTCCTGACAAGGGCTTGCTGAGATGATCCCCCTGTTCCAGGGCTCTGGTCCTGGCTCTGGCTCTCTCTGATCCCCCCAGGCCTTGTTGGTTGAAACCTGGGCCTAGACTGGGCTCCCAGGGACGTGGCTCGGGCTGTGAGACTCCCGAAGCCACCGCGCTCACGGCTGATTCTGAGAAGCAGAATCCAGCGGCAACAGCTCTGGGTGCTGTTTCCACGAATGCCCCCTTCGCTTGTCGCATTTCGCTTTGTTCAATTCCCACAGACCCGTACCGATGCCCTTGCGGCAATGAGGGCTGTGCTTGTGGTCTATGCACATCCACTTTTGCTTCCGTTGAAGGTATCCTCAATCCCAGCTCGTTGTGCTCGAAGCCAGCCACCATAGGCCCTGACGCTGTGAAATCCGTGTTTCCAAAGGCCATCATTTCCTGTTCCAGAATGGAGCCAGGTCCGTACACAAATTGCAGGAGAGTGCCCGACCCTAGGCGCACCGTGTTCCCATTGTGCAGCACCACAGGTTCATGGACTGGCCGCCCATCCACGTAAGTGAGGTTGTTCAGTGGTACGCATGGCACCAGGGTCACCACCCCATCTTGTTTATGGACAAAGCAGTGGCGAGGTCCAATACCAGGCCCATACACCTGCATCTCATAGAGTCATAAAACATACACAGTACAGCAGCACACATTGTTAAAATAATTATAATTTATATTTGTGTCATTCTTACAGCACAAGACTATCATAAAGGAAGGTGCTGTGTTTCACAGACACAGCCTGCAATTGAAATTTATAGAGAAACGATATGCAGTTATTATGCTGTAAAAAAGGGGAACCCATAAAAAACAAGTAGGGATTTAATATTTGTATGAACATCGTGTTTGCATTCATGGTGCAGAATGTCAAATCAATGACATCAAATTTTGAGATGAAGTCTGGACTATTTTTTTTACTGATTGGGAATGCAACCTGAATGTAGTACCCCACCTTGATTCATGCAAATATTTTCGTGAGCATTCGTACTTGTATGTTTGTATGTATGTAGGCGCTCGATGAAACCACTTGCCCCAACAGTCTGGTAAGGCTATCCAGAGGATCTTTGTCTTTGTGTATGTATATATTGGGGTGCGGTAGTGTCATGGTTAATTTACTTTCCCACAAATATGGCGACCCAAGTTCGATTCCCGCTCAGGGCCAACACCAGTGACGATTATCGTAACCAGTCCTAGGCCTACCCTAGGTCGACTCAGCCTTAAAGAAATGAGTAACTGGTGCAGGATAAATGTCACCACTAGGGAGACAAAGGCGGCTGGGCGTGGTGCTAGCCACCCACCCATCGTGTATCGTGCTGGCCTTCATAGGTGCTCGCTAGCAGCACTTGCCTCAACAGGATGTTAGGGCTATACGGGGGATCTTTGTAAGGGCGATACAGCCGGAACGACGCTCACCTGAATGCATCGGTCTTGGTGCTGTTCACAGCCAATGGCCGTCTCCTCACAATGCAGAAAGAAAATGCGTTGAGATCCTCCTAGAGAGACACAGACGTGAGAAAAAAATTGTCATCTGTCTTGCATTGTTAATGAGTTCAAGTTGTTGGTAATTTCTTTGCCAATTTCATCGCTGGAGGGACGAGAGATGGAGAACATCGATTAAAGGCCACTGTCACCAAGGATATGGAAAGATTTTTTTTTATAGAAATCTGCATTAAAATTATTTCACTAATTACATTTTTTCTCCATTTTGCGTTATGCTTCCCTCTTACGAACAACACTAATAATGTCAACTTGTACCACGCCGCCACCGCCACACAGGATTCACTCGCTCTGAAAGAGAGAAACTTTGCGGTGCTCTACATACGACGGTGTTATCGGCCAATTAATTCGTGCTTACTTGTGGGAGGAATCCTGGAGCACCCAGAGAAAACCCACTGATGCAGGGGATAAACACACCATCCCATACAGAAAGAGCAGATGAAGTCCATATTTTTACCGTACCACCATGTCCTGGAAAACCAGAGTATGGAACTTCCGCAACGCACACAAGAAGGGAGTTTCACAACATTTTTGGTGTAATCCATCAACCCGAACTGCCTTCAGTGCTGGATTACAAGGCACGGGCAGCAGAACCACCGGCGTCTATGCCATGGCCGCGCTCACCTGGAGTCACGTCAACGAGGTAGGGCAAGCACTGCTCGGTGCCCTCCACATCTCCGCCTTCGCAGTCCCCCTGCTGCTGCTGTTGCTGCTGTTGCTGCTGCTGTTGCTGCTGTTGCTGCTGCTGTTGTTGCTGCTGTTGTTGCTGTTGCTGCTGCGTGCTCGTCGGCCCATACGAGCTCTGTCGCGTGACGGGGGGCGTCACCTTCTCTCCCCAAGACCTTCGCCTCTCCCTCTGGCTGCCCCCCGAGAGGCTCCTCCTCAGCTGCAGAATGGCCTTGCCTGCACTCGGTCGGTCGCGAGGTCACCCGCGCCATCGTCAGGTTAATAATTTACGACGGCGTTTATCATAATTGTTATGAATACTGTACGCACCGCAAAGCCACACGGAGAGTGAGCATATTTGTGAACCCTTGAGAAACAGAGTTAGCGGTTGTTAGAGATTACTTTGTTGTGTTTGATGGCCAATTGTGCTAACTGCTGGACCAAGCTCAAGGTGGCCTGGTTGGGGTAAAAGGAAGGAATGCACATGGATGGGCAGCTCCACGATGTCGTGCATGCATTTCAGAGAGTTTAAATATGGGGTAATAATTAGTATAACCTGGAAGTGGATTTTCACTTGGGCATCGTGTGTCATCCCATTAGGGTAAGAATGCAGGTAAAAATAATAATTTGTGCAGGCTTCTTGACAAGGTGAAAACACTTGTGAAATGTCGTGGTATCGGACATACTCAGAGTCACTTATTCAGCCACGCTGGGATGGTGATGGTGCATTCAGCTTTGTGCCATATCAAACCATTGGTATATGTCATGCCACACTCTCCAAAACTATCACTACAACTACCATCAAAATGACCCCCCATTAAAGTATTATTCGGATGATTTGGAAATTTTGATTGAGGCCACCTAATTTGCGGAACTAACCAAATGCACCCAGATGGTGACCACACCGGGCCACATGGATGCGTCCATATCCACTAGGTAGCACCCGCAGTGTGACGTCTACATATCCACTAGGAAGCACCCGCAGTGTGACGTCTACATATCCACTAGGAAGCACCCGCAGTGTGACGTCTACATATCCACTAGGAAGCACCCGCAGTGTGACGTCTACATATCCACTAGGAACCACCCGCAGTGTGACGTCTACATATCCACTAGGAAGCACCCGCAGTGTGACGTCTCCATATCCACTAGGAAGCACCCGCAGTGTGACGTCTCCATATCCACTAGGAAGCACCCGCAGTGTGACGTCTACATATCCACTAGGAAGCACCCGCAGTGTGACGTCTACATATCCACTAGGAAGCACCCGCAGTGTGACGTCTACATATCCACTAGGAAGCACCCGCAGTGTGACGTCTACATATCCACTAGGACGCACCCGCAGTGTGACGTCTACAGTGAGTGTGACCTCTCACCTGGGGTGACCTGTAGAAGCTGTCGCGGCAAAACTGTGAGATACAGAGTGGGGTTGGAGCTCATTGGGTTGGAGGGTGATGAGTGAGACCCAGAGAGTCGCTCAATGGGCTGAACACAGCCGTGAAGGCAACTTGAAGGCCAGTTTAAACTCAGAGCAGAGATACAGGAAGGAGACAGGAGATCAGCCACTAGATAAATTAAAGGGGCTAGCTATACTTTGGGAGTGAGTTAAATAGAGTGATGAAAACCTATTTATCGCTTTTTGAGGCAGTCGCTGAGGACTTTTGCCACGAATGCATAACATCAGGACGCTTGTAGGAATAGAATATCACGTAGATAGAAAAGCAGGTCATCAGCAACAATTGGACCCAGGGGTAGCATACCTTCCGCGTGTTGCAGAGGTTTGTGGTTCAAATCCGACAGACAACCCTGGTTAATACGTTTCTATCACTATATAAACCCTGCTATGACTAACCACGCTACCTCTCTGGTCTCTCTACGTGCTGTTAAGAAGGATCATTGCTATATACTTTATCTTGTTAAGGCAGTGGTATTTACGATTGTGTTGAGTTGTGTTTTTTTTGTTATTTGTGCACCACTGCCAATGCAGCAGCATCACCAAATATTTAGTTGTGACTATACCACTGTGTAATGTACGCTACCTCCACATGGCATAGTAATCAAATGTAATAACAGTGCAATTACTCCATTAAATAAATGAAAACCAATAAATCCAAACGTGTCCTTACTGGTTTCTCCACACACAGCGCCTACAATTTGCAGCAAGGGAACTAAGGCTTCGTAATTGATGACTTACACCCAGAGATCAAGACTTTATATTTATCAGAAAATTAATTCATCCTAATTAACTGGCTTCAAATGTTTAACTCTAATAAACCTATTTCAGCCATGAACGGTACTTTAAATGTGTAAACATTGAATGTAGGTGCCTACACCGGAGATGTCAAATTTATTATTACGTAGATATGGCGGCATTTGTGAATTATAATTCCTGGCAGTAGCTGCAACCATTGTCAACCTGTTTCAACTTGAACCAAATAAAATCTTTGGCAGCTGCAGCAGCAGCTCCAGGCAAACCCAGAAGCCAGTTCATCAAAGCGCCACATTGAGTGACGGTGGGAGGGAGGGTGGGGGGGGGGGAGCTGGTCGTCAGCCCTGGTGTATGTGGGTAGCGAGGGTGGTGGACCCACTCCATGGTCACCAGGCTCAGCTGCTGCTCTCAGAGTTCACAGAGCGATTGCTGCTGAGCTTCACCATGGCCATGCAGCGTGGTGTGTACACGTGCGGTGAGTACACGTGCGGTGTGTACACGTGCGGTGTGTACACGTGCGGTGTGTACACGTGCGGTATGTGCCACTCTGCGTGAGTGTTTAATGTGCAAGGAGCGAGGGTGAACTGTGTGCACAGAGAGTGTGCGGTTGTACCGGAGGAATTCTTGAGGCTCTGCAAGGAATCCTGGTCATTGTCTCTGACCTGGTCACTCGGGCTTTCACAACCGTCCACCTGGCAGAATAGATATTTTCTCTTTGAGTGAATACAACCATCAACTACAACAACATTGAACAACTTTTTGCATTAAACGACACAGCTAAAGACACACCTTCTGCACAAGAGCAGGCAAGACAATTTAAACTTGACAAGCCAGATAATGTGTGTGCTTACTACAGCTGCTGCATTATTTTTCACAATATGGCCATTATCGTGACATCAGTTTCCCAGGCCTTGGTTACCAAATCACGTTTGCAACAAATAAAGAAGCAGATTCTAGAGACTCGCTTTGAGAAGCATACACAAGCACACACTTACACACGCACTTACGTGCACCTCCACAGACACCTGCGTACCCACACACAGCACGTCTCCCTCACACACACACAGCACGTCTCCCCTCTCGTCGTGTCACTGTTTCGGCTGCCATGGGCAGTGCTCATGGAGGACTGCGTCTGGAGGGTCACACGAGGGTCACACGAGGGTCACGCACGGCGCCGTGGCCGGTGCTGACGCCTCTCACCAGCTGCTCACCTGGGCCGGCTATGCTGAGAGACGTTCACATAACAATCGGCCATAGTGCGCTCACCATTACCATATCACTCCCCCTATACACCTCGACATTCACTCACACACCCATGCATGCACAAAAGACAAAGATCCCCTGTTCAGCTTTCACAGTCTGTTAGGTCAAGTGCTGTGAGGTGCACACCTATGAGGGCTGGCACAGCACAAGAGGTGGCCAGCACCACGCCCAACCGCCTTTGTCTCCCGAGTGTCAATGTTTTACACTGCACACCAGGTACCACCTTGTAAAGGCCGAGTTGACCTACGGGAGGCTCGGGACCAATTCAGAAAATAGCCACTCAGAAATACAAAGATCCCCCTAATAGCTTCACTAGACGGTGAGGACAAGTGCGCCACTCACACAGTCTCACATACACTCACATACTTGCACTCCCACACACTAATTCACGTCACACATACCCTGCGGCATTCCACTTGCGCACATCGAGAAATCTGTTGTGCTGCTACTAAAGACTCTAGGAAGTCAACAATGACGAGGAAAGTTAACAACAAAACCTACATTCAACTGGGGGGTAAATGATTTAGATGCATCAGTACTAAATGAACATGATCTTGAAATGAATTGACATCATTCAAGGTAGCACGCAGGTGATGGGTTGATAAAAACATTGGCTGCAAGTGTTTCCAGAACTCGTCGGGCCGGTATGGCGTGTGCTGTGAGCTCAGGGGAGGGTGGTTTCTGCTGCTGCTGCACCCCCTGTGTGTCCCTGTGTTTCAGAGGTAATCTCAAGGCCATTCTCATCACAAGTGTTTAAATGGGCACAGAGTTGTTTACCCTGCCAACGTAAAACATCAGTCGAGGCTGCATCACAACAGCACACCGATGTCAATTCCATCAGGAGGAAATTAGTCAGCAAAGTCTCATGGGACATTTAAGACATATCCATATTACACTGTTGAGCAACTTGACTTGGCAGATCGCTCAGACTGTTGGCAAGGCACTGAGGACTTCACAAGGGACCGACAAAAAAACGTCGCATCACTGGAGCCGCTTTTAACTCTTTTGGCGACACTTCCCGTGACGCAATGGGCATTGCCCGATCTGTGCAATCAAAACCGAGCCAATGAGAAACCTCCACCCGCTCCCTCACTCCCCGTCTCGACAATCAAAATCAGAATATCATGAGAATTAGAATATGTATTCATACTGGAGGAATCCGATGAGCTATAAAGCTCTTTGTCAAAGATGTCCAGACAAACACTGTCACAGCCAGCCTCCTCACAACCCTCCTCCCTCACACATTCACCACTTTCACATATCACCCGATGTAAATTAAAAACGTAACAACAATTATCGTAACTTAAAAACTACCCAAAGTAAAATGTATAATAGAGTTCAGTATTACACATATATATTATGTCCATAGCTTGGCATTCATAGCACAAACTCAGATTCCCCTACGCAGATTCCACTGTTTAGCTTCGTTTAAACCGTTTCTTAGGTTACTTTTCGCTCCACATTCAATTTGCTTAGCTTTGCAAATTACTTTCCCTCTCCTGACTCCAGTTTCTCAATGAGCTTGCTCAGTCGTGCGGTTTATATCCGATAAAAAAAAACCTGGTTAAACCACCTAAACACGAATTCTTATTTTGCCTGCTTCTGTATATCGCTCATCCCTTGCCTTGGCTCTGCCAACTCAGCCTGCTTCCTCTGCTGCTGTTCCTTGTGGCCATCCCCAGTAGCGAACGTTAATGTCAAGACCTTATCTACTGCTCCTACAGCTTAAACAGTGCCCCATTTCGTCTTCTATTTTCACTTTTAACATATCAGATTTTTTCTGTCCCAACCACTGTCATTTTGAATCCTTCTCAGAGTGTGGCAATTCACTGAGTATTCGGTACAACTCCTTCTTGTAGAGTGGGTGGCAATGATTCATGACTCGGGTGCCTTTCTGTGTGGAGTTTCTATTTCCTCCCCCTGTTCTGCATGGGTTTCATCTGGGTTCTCCGGCTTCCTGCCATAACTAAAACACCACACAGTGTAACTGGTATTGGCCAAAACATCCAAATGCTGAACAATCACCTCTGCAAATTACTCAATTGGGATTACACATCATAGCAACATCATCCCCTACTGTGCATACTTGACAGGGCCCTCCTGAAAAATAATCGTGAGAATCAATCAGGCTTTCCTCACTGAATAAGAATTAAAGTACCTTGGCAGGTAACGAGGAAGTTGGTTTGAGAATGAAGCTCCCATGGTGACCTTTGGGGTTCCAGGCCAGCTGTAACAAAAGTGGCCTCTCAGCAAGTCCCAAGCGCCGCTCACCTGCGGTGCACAAGCGCGCGAGTTCCATTAACCTGCCGTCACTGCGCTGCTTTCCCCTAACACGAGGCATCGTCACGTCAACCTGCAGCTTCCATCGCACAAGAACTAAACACTCGCAATCATCACAATAAAACATAGTTTAAATATTTTAAAATTGTATATGGCTAAAATCTGTGGATTAAAGCCTTATGGAATAATCGTGTTATGACTAAGAGCTAAAGTGCATTCTTATTTAGAAAATAATCCACAAAATTGGCCAGAGATGGAAATGTTTGCTTCTGCAATCCCTGAGGTTCCGGTCTCTACAACAGCCATGCAAGAACAGCAAGGCACGAGAAGCAGTGTCCGTGCCACACACTGCGTAGACACACCCATCAGGCACACTTACACTATCTGACACCATTCAAAGGCTAATTAACGCCGTTCTGCCAAATCTGTGTGTAAGGCAGCCGCCACGTGACCGGTAATCCTGGTGAGGCTGCCGTGTAGTCATGCTACTTGCCCGGCAGCTAAACTGGGCCGACTCGCTTTTAGCTGCTCCGAGCAACGCGGCGAAATGAATTCCACTCGCCCTGCCAGAGGTGCTGCATGCTGTCAGGAGCTGCATTGCGCAAGTTTGCACTGTACTGATGAAACGTGAACGTGGAATATGAAGTTGAAGACAAAATATGTGTAGCGAAATAATCTGCTAACGAAAAGTGAGTATCTGTATGAGAACGTTAGTAATCTGCACATTTTCAGGTTTTATATAAAATCAACGTAATCAAACTGCAATTCACCACATTTGAAACATTTCTGTAATATCAAACGTGTGCAGTTGTAAGAATGTGTTGTATACTTTTTAAATCTTAATTATAAATGTTAAAACATAACTTAACAACACTAATTTGCAGCTCGTCTCTGAAGCGGGAATTTGCCCACCTTTGCCAGGGAGCAATTCAAAAATGCCGTAGGAGTCGAGAGGAGTCTGCAGCTTCTCTTCCAGGGCACGCAGGACATCGACGGCGCTGCTGGAGCTCGTGACGCGCACGCACGTGCTGTGCACCCTGCCCACGGCCCCCTCGGCCTGCACTTGAAACCGCACCACCGCATGGAACTCCAGAGCCTGCACACACACGGGGCACATTTGGCGGTGTCAATTGAGGAGGTGTGCACTGTCAATATGCGCAGCTTCGCCGGGCAGCAAACATGGGCTGTGCAACCAGACCTTTCTTCACACGGTGTGAAGGTGAAGTTTCTCCAGCGGTGACATTTTTCGTGGTGAGATGCAGAGCAACTCCATCGTGGACAGCCCCAATGATTGTCTCGGCAACGATTGACTCTTGAAGACAATAGACCTCTGCTTTTCTTGGACATAAATACTTTTTTATCTCCATTTTAATTCATAAAGAATGTACACCATGATGAACCTTAAAGTTTCAATACCCAATCTCTATATGTATCTCATGCCTACATAGTCTCTTCGAGCCAGAATATCACTCTGCATGATAATAAACATTGACATTTAGATGAGTGGCTCGGTGGGAACGCGTGAGCCTCGTAGCAATTAGCGAGGATGGGGCCGTCCATAAATGACGTCACGCACCTGGGGGGGGGGGGTCAGACATTTCTGACGATGTGTGACGAGGGGGGGGGGGGTTTGAGAAATGTGACGTCACATCAAAATGCGCAACTTTATATAAATATAGAATTGTTATAACAACACTCCTACAACATCAGAGTGCAGCGCCACATTAAATACACACTACAATGACAATAGTTTAAAGCGATTTGAAGCATGTTTTATTTTCAAAATGGAAATATGGTTTTGGGGGGGGGCAGAGCTTTGTGACGTCATATTTGAGGGGGGGTCTGACTTTTTGTGACGCCGTGTGACGAGGGTGGGGAGGTCAAAAATCGTCCAAAATCGCGTGACGTCATTTATGGACGGCCCCGATGTTAGATTCCGGACTCGCGTGACATCTTTCTGCGTGGAGTCTGTAATTTCTCCCCCCGTCCTGCACGAGTTTCCTCTGGGTACTCCCGTTCCATCTTAGCGCTATAAAAAAGCATAGAATTGGAATTGGCCAACACCCCCAATGCTGAAATTGTTACCTGCAAATTAGTCAATGGTGCTTACACATAGCAACATCGCCCCTCCTGACAAGACGTGGCAGGCCCCTCTTGGAAAAGAGTTGAGATTCCGTAAGGCTTTCTTGGATAAAAAGCATAATACAGTACTAACAATCATGACTCATGCTGGTTTAATTGAACTATGTTATTGTGTACGGCAATATGATCCTTATGGCGGTACCCCGGGGTACAAAATAATACAAACTGGCCAAGGCAATAAAATATTTTATTTCTGGGACACTATTTTTTCCCAGGGGTGTAACTTAACTCCGCGACTGGGGTACCAATCAATCCGAAATCGGTGCCACTCCGCGATGCTGAAACGCAGCGAGGACGATTGCGCTGAAACCCTGAACGCTCGTACGGTCGTACGCACCGTGGTGGTGCATCATCGTGAGTACAGCTCGTCGAGACGAGTCGATTGCACCATCGCCGACCATCAACAGACTAAAAATGACTGCATCGCGGACATCGTGCGAGAGCCGGGGTACTATGGTTCATGTGTTCAGGAGCTAAATGGCAACGTCAGTCTGCTAGCCACGACGAGGGCGCATCAGGAGAGAGAGAGTTGGTGTCGTCTTGACGTCTCTCCGCCGTTGCAGGAGCGCAGACTGCAGTGGTTTACTGTGGAGGAGTCCATCGTTTGGGTCGCATGGCCACGATCGCACGACTGTGGCTTACGCGTCGGCTTGTTGATGTTCTGAAGCGGTCGATGGTTACGCCATTGGCTTTGATGAAGAAGGTTAAAGCCAGGAGGCGCGATGCTGTTTGTGTGGCTTACACCGTCACGAGGGCGGCCACTGCCCTGGGTGACGGTGGCAGCTCTCGCGTGAGATGACGGCGACCCTGGACGTGGCCGCGAGCCCGGGGCGCGCCCTCCCCGCTCCCTGCCCGCCAGAGGCATTTAAACTCACACGGGGGAGGCTCTCGCCGTCGTTTAAAACCCGTTTCTAGGCTTTACAACCCGTGTGTATTCCAGGACAGATCTATGATGAGAGCCACACAGTACTGTACATACAGAGGCTCAACAAAACACGTGAACATACAATTGTAGTATTGCTCACTGACAGCACTTTGTGGTTCAGGCGCGAGGTGCCTGTCTGCTCGCCACGACGAGGGAGCTTCACGAGTTTGTGTAGTTTCCTCAGTTACATACAATGTAGCTGATATTGGCCAGATATCCTATTACAAGTTACATCTTATGGTTGGATGTGAGTGGAAATCTGACAACCTCGAGAAACCCCACGCAGAACGAGAGCAGAACAAACAAACTCCACACAGAAGGCGCCGGTCAGTAATGAACCCCAGGTGCCACCACCACCACCACCGCCTCCGCCTCCTCCTCCTCGTCGTTACAATTCGTGCGATTCTGTTTGTCGAGACCGCGGGGAGCCCGTGCCACGGAGCGGTCTCACCTCATCGGGGCCGCTCATCCCAAAGAGGTCGAGGCAAGACTCGTTCCATCGCTGGATCCTGGCCGCCAGGCGCGCCCGCTCGGCCTCCATCGCCACGGTGACTCAGTCGAGCTGACGGGGCCCGGATTCACGACGGGGCCCGGATTCACGACGGGGCCCGGATTCACGACGGGGCCCGGATTCACGACGGGGCCCGGATTCACGACGGGGCCAGCGGCGAGGGCAGTGCGGCGAGGCGCGCATGGCCCCACTGCTCCCAAACGCGCGCTCTGCCCACCTGCCTCCCTCACGCTTCACCTGGTCCCACCCCTCTCTTCACCTGCCTCCCACCCTCTCTTCAGCTGCCACACCCTCACGCCACTGTCCCTACCTTCCCCACTCGACTCATCTTCCCCACCCTCCCTCGCCATTCCACCAACCCCACTCTGCCTCGCCTGTCCCACCCATGTATCCTGCCCGCGGCACCCACAGCGTCGCAGCTTGCTCGTGCATGTGCACGTGTGGGGTCATCACAAGATTGCGGATCACTGTGTGGGGGTCATCACTAAGAGTGGGGGTCATCACCAAGTGGGGGTCTCTGTGTGAGGCTCATTGCGAGTGAGGTTCATTACGCGTGAGGACCCTCGTGTGTAAGGTTCATCACGAGAATAGGGGGAGCCCCCGTGAGGCCCACAGGGCCCCCCACTCGCCCCGAATTCCTTCTCTTCTCAGGCCCCCCAGGCGGCAGCGCGGCGTGACCCACTCATCATCACATCGACACATTCCGCGTCATGCGCACATCGGACCATCTCTGGCAACCTGCAGGCTGCCTATACTCACTTCAGTCACTTGAAGGTGCAGATAAAATACGCTTTTTGCGGTAAATAATACTGCCGATAGGTAGTGAATATACATTATTCACAACGGAGACGGGGAAGAACAATCCATGAGAATGGATGTGCAGAATCGAGTCTCTGTGGAGATTATGGCTGAAAGCTACTGAACACATGTATGAAATGTGGCAAAACACTTTGAACAGTTATGTAGCCAAATAAAATCGAATCTGGTTCAATATCATCCATTGGCAGACTTTACTGTCAACACATCCATTTGCAGACTCCCATATATAGCATGGTTATTTTTCCAGTAATTTCACGAATTTGTTGCATGTTGCAAAGCATGCCTAGCCAGCAAAACGATGGACTTTCTTTACAACCGATGCTACAGTGTAGATCAAAAGAAATTAATATTACTTCAAATTTATTTACACACCTTCATGGACAGTTCATTGAAAGCGCTTATATGCAATCACACACACATCAAAACCTTCCGAATTGCATAACATGAGTCAAATTTTCACGTGGCAATTCTGCATAGAGCTGAACACGACTCTGTCGCTAAAAAAACGCACAAAACAAGCAACTCAAAACATGTAATTTATTATTCAAATTACCATTACGACGGTGATCATCCGTTTACAGCACGTCTCTCGTGATACCAATTTTATCAACCCGAGGCGGAATCAACCCCAAACCGAGATTAAACCTCGCAACCTTACGGATGAGAGCCAATCGCTCCACGACTAGCAACTTACACTAACCAGAACACTAAACAGACATTAAAATGAATCCCTCACTGGAATAATGTATACTGCTGTTGTTGATGTAACTCAATGACTGTGGTTAGGTGTTCCCAACGTTATTAACACATTGGTTAAGTTGTTATTTGTTTTCTGTCGTTGGAAAGATTGTCCAGATCCAAAATATTCCAAAAATAAATGACAGGCAGAAACACTAAACACCTGGGAAACTGTGTAATGCTGTGAAGTGAAAATTTGCAATACTGTTTCATCAAAACACTCCGCATTAAGGAACATTAACTTTTACAATCCCCGCTGAAGCATTCAACACTTTGTAAAAGAATGACGTATAAACTGTACAGCAGTGGTTCATGTTTCTCCCTCTCTCCCGTGTGATTGTACAAAGCAGTTCAAATGCAACGGTTTTGCTACATTTTGCCCAAATGGCATAAACAAAATTTCCAAGCAAAAATCAAGAGTGCCCAAGTGTGGTAAAACAGACTGAAATAGTAGTCACTTCAGCATTAAGTTAGGTTAGCCATTGTACTAGAATTCTTACGTTTCTTCATGGTACAGTAGTGGGTTATATTCATCAATTTGAGAATACACATGCAAGGATAAAATCGTGCGAAATGCAGGCTTCCACACGATGGTATTTTCAATACCTACACAAGTTGTCAATTACAACCATGATGAACATTGGCAGCACCATTCAGTTGTATACTTTATTACTTGTTTATTGCAGCATTATTGGTTTGTGATGTATATTTCTGCCATATGCAGCAGTGCCAAACTCATGACAGCACAACACTCAACTGATATAAACGTGCAGTTCAACCTATAAAAAAGCAAAATGCTCAAACGTATTGTATCCTCCATCAAGTCTTATGTAAATGTTTCAGTTGACGTTTCAGATATTTTACACCCAACTTTACATTTTGTAGCAGGTGAGAAGTTACCTTCACATTTAGCCAAAAAGCTGTAATTTAAAATGAGCCACAATCCATGGTTTCAGCGCCACGCGTTTCCTGGTGACTGTATTAACGTGAGGCAACACATCACCTGGGCATATTTAACACGTTTACAAATCGCTGCACGGGTCAAAGCACTCAATATGATCGGTCAATGAAGACATCATTTCAAAAGCTTTTTATTCCGCTGCCAAAACACTCCACATGCCGAGCCAAATGTTTTTATTTTACACTAGCCAGTCAAATGCTTGGATTTGAAAACGCACAAATAATCTTCAGGAGACATCTTCCTCGGTTGGCCTTCCCCGCGTGTGGAGGAGGAGCGCACACTTTATTTCTGGGTGATGGGGAACGAGTTCTGGTCCATGAGCTCGCCCACTCGCTCCTGCAGAATGGGCACCACCTCAGACGCGATGAACAGATGCGTTTCGTCCAGATCGTGGATCACAAACTTCTTCCCCAGAGCATTGGTTTCATCCAGAAAGAGCAGGAACTGCTTCATGGGAGGATCACTGAAAAACACAAAACGCATGTGAATCTACTGCAGCGCAGAGTGCCAAAGGAACCTAATCTACACCGTAGTTACGGCAGAATGTCATTGACCCAAAACACAAATGAGCATTTGGCGGTGCTCATATCTCCATTGGTAGAAATTCCACGTTGCTCTGGATGTCCCCCGATAAAATAGCCCAAACATTATGGACCCTCGATACACTAAACTATTTAAACTATATATACAATTGAATACACGCGACTACGGGGAGAACATGCGAACTCCAAATATACAACAGGCGTCCGTACCCACGACCTCCTGCACACCGGGCGATGTCGCTAACATCTCGCCCACGTGGCGAGTTCGCGTAAACTGGTGGAGACTTCTCACCGCGGGAGGATTCAGGCAACACACAGCAGCAGTGGCAGACACCCAAGTAGGATGATGCAGTGGCATTGTTACCCCGTGAGGTTACCCCGTGAGGTTACTCAGTGAGATTACCCAGTGTGATTACCCAGTGGGATTACCCCGTGAGGATACCCCGTGAGGTTACTCAGTGAGATTACCCCGTGGGATTACCCCATGAGGTTACTGAGTGAGATTACCCCGTGAGGTTACTCAGTGATATTACCCCGTGAGGTTACTCAGATTACATCGTGAGGTTACCCCGTGAGATTACCCCGTGAGGTTACCCCGTGAGGTTACTCCGTGAGATTACCCCGTGAGATTACCCAGTGGGATTACCCGTGAGATTACATCGTGAGGTTACCCCGTGAGGTTACTCCGTGAGATTACCCCGTGAGATTACCCAGTGGGATTACCCCGTGAGGTTACCCCGTGACGTTACTCAGTGAGATTACCCCGTGGTTTTACCCCGTGAGGTTACTGAGTGAGATTACCCCGTGAGGTTACCCCGTGAGGCTACTCAGTGAGGTTACCCCGTGAGGTTACTCGGGCTCCAGGCCCCGCCGCTCGACTCGCGATGGAGGCCGCGGGGCGATGCGCCCCTGACGCCACCCCACCCCCTGCCCAGTGCCTCTCTCACCACGCCACGATCACGCCCTTCAGCACGTTCACCATCGCGGCTCAACGGGCAGCTCCGGCTGCTGCTGCTGCTGCGGGCAGAAGCAGAAGGGAGGCGAGAGACGAGAGACGACGCTCGGCGCAACCCGGCAGGCGAAGGGCGGAGCTCGGCGGCGGACATCTTAGGGCGGGACACGGCCCCGCGCGCGTGGCGTCATCCCCCACGCGACACCGCCATGATGGGTGGGGGCGCGCGCCAGCGGCGATTCCTCACGCAACATGGCGGCTGTGAGTGACGTCACTGCGCGTCACAACGACGGCCGCACTCTCGCGACGGTCCGCAGGGAGCCACGAGGGGCTCGGCGGCTCCGCTGCTCCCCTCTGACTCTCCAACCATCGTCCGTGCCGGTCGTTGTGGGATGGATGGTGTGGGATGGTGATGTGGGATGAATGGGGTGGGATGGATGGAGTGGGATGATGATGTGGGATGATGTGGGATGAATGATGTGGGATGGTGTGGGATGAATGATGTGGGATGATGGTGTGGGATGATGGTGTGGGATGATGGTGTGGGATGAATGGTGTGGGATGATGGTGTGGGATGAATGGTGTGGGATGAATGGTGTGGGATGAATGGTGTGGGATGAATGGTGTGGGATGAATGGTGTGGGATGATGATGTGGGATGATGGTGTGGGATGATGGTGTGGGATGAATGGTGTGGGATGATGGTGTGGGATGAATGGTGTGGGATGATGATGTGGGATGATGGTGTGGGATGAATGGTGTGGGATGAATGGTGTGGGATGAATGGTGTGGGATGGTGTGGGATGAATGATGTGGGATGATGGTGTGGGATGATGGTGTGGGATGAATGGTGTGGGATGATGGTGTGGGATGAATGGGGTGGGATGATGATGTGGGATGAATGGTGTGGGATGAATGGTGTGGGATGATGATGTGGGATGATGATGTGGGATGAATGGTGTGGGATGAATGGTGTGAGATGATGATGTGGGATGAATGGTGTGGGATGATGATGTGAGATGATGGTGTGGGATGATGATGTGGGATGATGATGTGGGATGATGGTGTGGGATGAATGGTGTGGGATGATGATGTGGGATGAATGGTGTGGGATGAATGGTGTGGGATGATGATGTGGGATGAATGGTGTGGGATGATGATGTGGGATGATGATGTGGGATGGTGATGTGGGATGAATGGTGTGGGATGGATGGAGTGGGATGATGATGTGGGATGAATGATGTGGGATGAATGGTGTGGGATGAATGGTGTGAGATGATGATGTGGGATGAATGGTGTGGGATGATGATGTGGGATGAATGGTGTGGGATGGTGATGTGGGATGAATGGTGTGGGATGGATGGAGTGGGATGATGATGTGGGATGATGTGGGATGAATGGTGTGGGATGATGATGTGGGATGATGGTGTGGGATGATGGTGTGGGATGAATGGTGTGGGATGATGGTGTGGGATGAATGATGTGGGATGATGGTGTGGGATGATGATGTGGGATGAATGGTGTGGGATGATGGTGTGGGGTGAATGGTGTGGGATGATGGTGTGGGATGAATGGTGTGGGATGATGGTGTGGGATGATGGTGTGGGATGAATGGTGTGGGATGATGATGTGGGATGAATGGTGTGGGATGGTGTGGGATGAATGGTGTGGGATGATGATGTGGGATGAATGGTGTGGGATGAATGGTGTGGGATGATGATGTGGGATGAATGGTGTGGGATGATGGTGTGGGGTGAATGGTGTGGGATGAATGGTGTGGGATGATGGTGTGGGATGAATGGTGTGGGATGATGGTGTGGGATGAATGGTGTGGGATGAATGGTGTGGGATGAATGGTGTGGGATGATGGTGTGGGGTGAATGGTGTGGGATGAATGGTGTGGGATGATGGTGTGGGATGAATGGTGTGGGATGATGGTGTGGGATGATGGTGTGGGATGAATGGGGTGGGATGATGATATGGGATGAATGGTGTGGGATGAATGGTGTGGGATGATGATGTGGGATGAATGGTGTGGGATGATGATGTGGGATGATGATGTGGGATGAATGGTGTGGGATGAATGGTGTGGGATGATGATGTGGGATGAATGGTGTGGGATGATGATGTGGGATGATGTGGGATGAATGGTGTGGGATGAATGGTGTGGGATGATGATGTGGGATGAATGGTGTGGGATGATGGTGTGGGATGAATGGTGTGGGATGATGATGTGGGATGAATGGTGTGGGATGATGATGTGGGATGATGTGGGATGAATGGTGTGGGATGAATGGTGTGGGATGATGATGTGGGATGAATGGTGTGGGATGATGATGTGGGATGATGGTGTGGGATGATGATGTGGGATGATGATGTGGGATGATGATGTGGGATGAATGGTGTGGGATGAATGGTGTGGGATGAATGGTGTGGGATGAATGGTGTGGGATGGTGATGTGGGATGGTGATGTGGGATGAATGGTGTGGGATGAATGGTGTCGGATGATGGTGTGGGATGATGATGTGGGATGAATTGTGTGGGATGAATGGTGTGGGATGAATGGTGTGGGATGAATGGTGTGGGATGAATGGTGTGGGATGGTGATGTGGGATGAATGGTGTGGGATGATGGGTGGGATGAATGGTGGGACGGGAGTGGGACCCCGCTCTGGAGCACGAGGAGCTGTTTAGTCAAACTCATTACACCCGCCTTGCACTTCACGCTTTACTAATTTCAGTTTTAAAAAGAACACAAATGTTTGAGAATTTAAAAATCAGATGCGTCATCATAGCATTTCATTTTATTTCAAGAAGTAGATGTCAAGGCGAAAATCCGGACAGGTTTTGCTAATTTGTGACCTACTAAATGATTATACAGGATTGATTACACGTTCATCCAAAATCATTTCTAACAGCTTCATATAATCAGATGAAAGTCGTGCACGGTTAACTCTGGATTGTCTGTATTGCGATTAACCGCGTGCCAAATTCGTAGCACAGTGTACGAGCCGCGAGACACGTGGCAAATAACAAGAAACATTTAAAACAATCGACTCATGAACTGACTCACGACACCAATCACGGAATTCTTTAACTCTCTTCAAGTGACTCTAATCAAATCTTGACTTAAAGCTTTCGTGACTGCAGGAATTCATATTATTTGGGTCTTTCGGTAAAGTCACGTAGATAGGTTCTAATAAAATAACAAAAAACGACTTTTTCCTGATGACGGTTGCTTGTGTTGCGATCGAAACGTCGTAGTTTTTTTGTTATTTTCTTTGAACCTTTCTATGCGACTTTACCGAAAGACCCAAAGAAGATGACTCTAAACTCTTTGGTTCTTTCAATAAAGTCACGTAGGTATAAAATAAAATAAATCACGACGTTTCGATCGCAACACAAGCAATCATCATCAGGTGGGAAACCACATCAAGAAACATGTTTTTGTTGTTGTTGCTGAAGTGGGAGAGAGATGCCGTGGTAAGAGGTTATACAGGTGTGGTAAGAGGTTATATCGGTGTGGTAAGAGGTTATATCGGTGAGGAAGGGGGGAGGGGCAAAAAAAAACAATTTTATTGCTGTGGGTTCCCACATGATGACGATTGCTTGTGTTGCGATCGAAACGTCGTGATTTATTTTATTTTCTACCCACGTGACTTTACCGAAAGAACCAAATAGTTTGGATTCCTGCAGTCACGAAAGCCCCAAAGAGTAAGATGACTCTGAGATGTTTTCTTGTTCATGTTTTTGTTTGTTGCAGTTGCACCCGATTCAAGAGCCGAATGGCTCACAGGGCTACACCTAATACTTGAACTTGAACTAATCACCCTCAAGCACACGCCTCAAGGGGGCGCTGACGAACCGGGATCAGCGCCTGGCTCGTCCCGTCAGCTGCCCCCCTCGTCCCATAAGCTGCCCCCCTCGTCCCGTCAGCTGCCCCCCTCGTCCCGTCAGCTGCCCCCCAAGTCCCGTCAACAATGTTGCCATCCCACCGCGTCTCGCGAGCTTCTGAAAGCCACTCCGTTCCCCTCCACTTCTGTAATTTCCATTCCAACCTGTTGCTGTATTTTAAAGCGTTCATTACAATGTGTGCAGGTTTCCGGTGGGGATCCTGTCATTATGTATGTTGAACTTCTTTCGCACCATACGTTGCCAACCGTGCGAATCGAATGTGCTGTCAGAGGCAGTGAGCATTATATAAAAAAATCGCAGAAAGCGTTATGTATATGTTCTTAGGTTTTTTCATGTATATTTTCTTAGGTTTTTTCATGTATATGTTCTTAGGTTTTTTCATGTATATGTTCTTAGGTTTTTTCATGCATATGTTCTTAGGTTTTTTTCATGTATATGTTCTTAGGTTTTTTCATGTATATGTTCTTAGGTTTTTTCATGTATATGTTCTTAGGTTTTTTCATGTATATGTTCTTAGGTTTTTTCATGTATATGTTCTTAGGTTTTTTCATGTATATGTTCTTAGGTTTTTTCATGTATATGTTCTTGGGTTTTTTCATGTATATGTTCTTAGGTTTTTTCATGTATATGTTCTTAGGTTTTTTCATGTATATGTTCTTAGGTTTTTTCATGTATATGTTCTTAGGTTTTTTCATGTATATGTTCTTAGGTTTTTTCATGTATATGTTCTTAGGTTTTTTCATGTATATGTTCTTAGGTTTTTTCATGTATATACTTTCTACGTTTTCCTGAATTTATTTTATTCCATTTCCTAGAAGAATATTAGATCATATTTTCATTGGTATTCTTGGTTCTTTCGGTAAAGTCACGTATATAGAAAATACCGCCGATACTTATATAACCTCGTGTCACGGCAGCTCTCTCGCCTACTTCAGCAGTTTTCTTGCTGTAGTTGTCTCACCTGATGACGATTGCTTGCATTTCGATCGAAACGTCGTGATCTATTATTATTTCTACCCACGTGACTTTACCGACAGAACCAAAGAGTATGGATTGCTGCAGTCACGAAAGCTTCAAATCAAGTTAGATTCGTTCATTGTCAGTGATTCTTGACTCGAACTTTGAGTGACCTGCAAGCTCTATTATCTGGAATGCTATCACCGCTTTATGGCACAAACCTCGTAGCGATGGGGATTCCAAACTATGCCTGACTTTGGGGTAAGGTCAGGCATGGGGTGTCCTGACTGTCCCTGAAATGAGAAACGTTGTAGCAGAGCTGTGAGGAAGAGGAAGACCTCCATCCTGGCCAGGTTCTTCCCGAGACAAAGTCGGGGCCCTAGTGACATAAACACACAAACACGCGGTATTATTTGTAAGAGGTCATTGTGTCAAAACCTGAATTGTACTTATTTTCACATGTCTCATTTTCAAATTATATATAACTGCGCTTTTATTTGGGTACATTGATGACAAGACCTTGAATTTATTTTAAAATGAGTATTTTCATGTTTTGGAAGCTGTAGATTTTATTGCGATTGTTTTATTTTACAATTTGACCAATGGTGTATCAACCTCACTGTGTGAACTTCAAATATCTATCATCATCCTACTGTGACTGATGAAAGCCGTATCCAGACAGGTTGATTAATTAAATAAAAACATTACCTGCAGAGAACGCCATAAAATCATTTCGGTTATAGAAGTTTCCATCGATGTCCAGGAAATGGCCTGGGTTGAACTGCTCGGGGGTTTCCCACAGCGACTTTTCTCTGAGCGCCGAGTGGATGAGAGCAACCACTTGTGTGCCCTGCAAGTCACAGATTGTATCGAGATAATTTAGATTACGGCACACTTTGCACATATGTATATATGGAGGGGACTTGCAAGATTTGATTATGGGGGAAAAAAACAGAGACGCTAACTCTGGTGAATACACAAACTCCACCGTCGAACGAGAAAGAGTAAACCAGGCTGTCGGCTGGGAACATCACGTGTGCGAGGTCAGATAATGGTTGAGATCGGAATTTCTGCTCGGAACAGGGTTGAGTTGTTTCAAGGTGATGATGAATGAATGTGGTATTACTGGTAACACCCTGGATGTTGCAGAAAATAATATTTAAAAATGTATGATGATTGGAAGTGGAAGTCTTCATGTGTGCGGCAGTAGAGCAATTAACATTATTTTTCAACACAGAATCAGACGAGAAGGAAAGATAATTGAAGGACATTTCACCCCAATTAACTATTATAGTAGAACCAGTACACCTACAGGCAATGGCCACTCTTCTGGCCTCACCAATACCCCCAGATGTCATCGACTTGAGTTCCCTCTGGTCACCAAACGCATAATAGATTACCCATGTTTACCCATTGACCTTGCTTAGTAGTGTGCTACATAACTGCACTGTTGTAACCTGACTGTGCCATTTTTGCATTGGATTAATTGACTAAATGCTTGCATTTTTACTTTCTTCAAAATTTGCTGTTTCCGAACTTTTGGGGTCCAACTTTGCGGCTCTACCGGCAGGTCAATGACACTTAAAAACAATTTGCTGATTCTGTATCAGTCACGTGTAGTATATGGCCTCAGAACGTTTATCTCATGCAGATCAGAACAACTCTCTTTTTCAAACTCTGTACCATTGTTGTTGAATGGGCAACTGGGTTAAAAGTACATGAATGATGTTTTTCCACTTTTCAGTTTACTCGTGCATCTGCAATACCGTACTCTGAACCTTCTGATAATGCGTTCGGCCAGGTGGATCAGTGGTATAGCCAGTGGCTCGCACTGGGGCCAGTTCAAATCCTGTTTGAGGGTTGACTCATCCCATAACGGTTGGCTACGTACGGTGTGAAAGAAGTTCAACATAATACAAAATTATCCTGGGTTCAATGAAACAAGTACCATTTTGTGGGGAAGTCAGCGGTGACTTTCTTACCAACTAACCCCTGCCATATGAATGTGGAATTTATACCACTGGTTCAGGATTGTAAACAGATTTGCACCACCTCATTGTTCACTTGAGCAGGAAATCACTCCGATGTTTGTTTATATATAGAATGTGTTAGCCAATCATCGTTTGTGATGGTTCACGTTACGTGGACACACCTTGGGCAAGAAATAACCGCGCAGTTTTGTGTCGGAGGTGGTAGCGTGTGGAAATGCCATCGGCAGGATGTTGGCGTAGCGCTGAATCTCATGAACTGTGGCGTTGGTGTAGGGCATGGATGCTCGATCGGCACAAGCCGGCCGGCGATTGGACCCAACGACGCGATCTATTTCTTCCTGAACTTGTTCTGTAGGTACAGAAAAGGGAAACATTGCCAGCGAATACCGCGTGTACACATACTAATACAAACTAAACGATGGTTGTTACATAAACTCGTGCTACGTGAATGGAGATAAGGGTCATGAAATATGACTGCTGCACTTTATAAAACATGTCTCTGCTACAAAGAATTCATCCTCGAACATGAATCAATCGAGCCGGTAGTTTCATCAGCCAGATTGCATGCAGCGTCATTTTTCTTAACTGATTTTGGAGCAGTTTTGAATGCATTAAAGGGACAGCACGAATACCGTCTCAAGTGAAGTTTTGTAACTGGGAGATCCTTCTGCTGGGGGAAGCATGTTCCACATATTGCTGCTCAACTCTGACACGGAACGGCAATGGGCTCCAGGAAACGTGTTAGAGGATTCCTCCACTGGCAGTGCACACGCACACCTTGTTGCTACATGTGGCGCACTGCGGCATCTTTGACTCTGTTGTCATGTAGATTGACAGGTCAGAACATTGCCATACACTGCAGCTGCTTTGCATTGAGTGAAGGTTTCTATAGTGATATGAACATTCTCTACACTCTACAGCCACTACTGGACCACCATCAATGACAGTTCAGTCAGGATGACGTGCACACAGTACAGTAAATCCTCGCTATGCATTAGCTCTGAATTCGCGAGTTTCGCATATTCGGGAGTTAATCAACTCTCGCAGTAATCTTGCTCTGAACTCGCTATTGTACATTTTTACATTATACGTATTTACAGTCAACTCGTTTATATATTTAGGTATACACCAAGCGACTGTGAGGTCCATTCAAAATCACGTGACTGCAATCAGGGGAAGCGAGTTCCTCACCACCACCTCCGATCATCATCATCAAAGGTAAAACAATGCATTGTTCTTTATGATTCATTATTTATTTGTTGTAATAATTAAATATTATTTTACCATTTCCCCCCTATGTTAACTTGTACCAGAAACGTAACCCCATTTTTCTTTCGAACAAGTTTACTGCATTCGCAAATTCTGCATTTGTGAGCCTTTTCAAGAACGTAACCCTTGCGGATAGAGAGGGTTTACTGTATACGATTCATAACTGTTTTTTGGGTTAAGTGACTTACTGACCTGGCTAATTCCTATCATAAGGTTCCTCTACCATCTGACACATCCAAACAAATTGAACCGTCACATGTACAAGCATTTAACATGCCAACTGTTACTGTTTCAGCTCACTCACCGGTAGATTGAAGAATGCTTACAACCAAATTAGCAACGAGATACGATGTTACAACAAGCATGTTCAGGACGGAACCCAATCTTGGTTGTGAGGATTGTTGTTCAAATTACCGGTGATCTAAATGAATGGCGTGCTAAACACCTGTAAACGTGACAATTGTGTATGGCTGTCGGGTGGTGGATGGTCTTTAATTTAACGAGATCATTAAGTGGCCGAACAAAACACTCATGAACAATATTGGGTGCGAAAACCTACCGTGTAAAGCATACAGTAATTAACTGCAATTAACTGTATGCTTGACACGATTTAATGTACTCATGTACTCATGTGACATGTACTCACCTTGTACTTTGGGATGTGTCAGCATGAGCAGGATACCCCATTTAAGTGTGGCGGAGGTGGTCTCAGACCCAGCCACAAACAGGTTCGCCATCGTGTTAATGAGGGCGATGTCAGAGAAGGCTGTGTCTGGATTCAGTGAATCCTACAAGAGCAATGGAAGAGAGTTATTAAACAAATCAAACACCTTGACAAGAGGAATATGCATACGTTGTCTGTGTTTCGGGATTTAATCCTGTAAGGTTTGGTTATTGCTATATTTCCATTCAAAATTGTGAGAAGAGGTGATCTTTGACACAAGATCGAGGAAACACCCAAATGTAAAATAAAATGTAATGAGGCTAAAACCATACAAACAGATGGTGCAAGATTCCAATGTGTGATATTCTACTGGATCTTTAATGGTCACCTAAAACATATTTGACGTCAACATTTTATTAGATATGAGTTATGATGTATACATCTTTCACAACTATTCAAGACTGGTTTTAAACTGACATTAAGGAAATAATCCTACTGAAAATCAGACTATAAATGTGGAATGTTTGATCAAAATCCAGAAAAGGTTATCAAGAAACGCCAATTATTTTTCCTCGGCTCTGCTCAGCTGCACACAACTCCTTGAGCGATGTCGTACAGTCTGTGTTTTTCAGACAGCCACTACCAGTTTACCGTTACATTTTACACCAGCAATGCAATCAATGAGATCATAATCTCATCCCATGCGCATGCTGCTAAAAGACAGTTTTAAAGTGTCTAGTAAAGCATCAGCAAGTCCTCTATTTACGTTCCTCCTATTTACGTTTCACGATAACGTCGCCAACAAATTAATAGTATGTGAAAAGCGGTGATTCGCTACCTTGTTTCTAATTTAAAAAACGCAGTAGTTTGGGCAGCGTGCGTGATGACACACAACGACGCCACCGTGTCCACCAGGGGGCTCCCAAGCCTCAGTGTTTACAACATCGCCATACTGGACTCGGTACCACCCTCTCGTGAGGTACACAAAGTCCGTTCACTTGTATTATTTATCTAAACTTGTTATATATTTTTTTGAGTATCTTACGTTAACCTTTTTAGTACTTACTTTACATTTTTTCAGCAAAATTTTACCGAAGAATTACTGCCAGGAATGTAACCTAAATGTATAGCATTACATCAATGGTAAAACTATGTTTCGACTTAAGTGATTTTGTCGAAAGTTGCATTTTGCAGGGAGCAATGCCCAACGTAGATAATTTTTAGTGCTGCATGTTTGATATGGATTGTTTCAATATATCGAAAAAAACCTCAATCCTCTTGTCAATGAAGGCGTCCAAATAATCGCGGGGGTCTCCTTGAATGCGTGCCCCGTCATGTTCTTCAATCCTGGCCTGAATAAACGCATTCAAGACAACTTTATTCTCGTTTATTCGTTGGTGGGGTCCTGGGAAATACTTCAGCAGAGGAAACGAATTGAAAATCTGTGGAAAGAACATAAAACGCAGAGAATAATTATTAAAAACGAATATTAAGATCTGTAACATCGCCATTTAAACCTCAATAAAATTGACTCATCGTCCCACCAACACTGCTAAAATGAGCACCCACTTGGTGTGAGGTAGTAATCATATTTACTCAGGAAGGTGGAATGCCCACCACTGACTCAGGGCCACAGAAAATGCGTACTGCACAAATGAGATTGAAGTTTTGGAGTAATTCATTTTTAGACTTAAAACTTTCGTGACTGCGGGAATTCATATTCTTGATTCTTTCGGTAAAATCACTGCAAATACATAAATACACATTTTCCACTTTTCGTGTTAAACAAACTTATTTTAAACTTCCCACCATCAAGTTTTCTCCATTTTCATGCAGAACATGCAGGTTATATGGCATCACTTCTTAATCTGTTTAACTGTTCTTGTCAAGGCGTGTAACATGGAATAGAAATTCTGTATAATGTCCATGTTGCCATCACACGACTTCAAATACAAATAGCTGTGGAAATGAGACTGAGGTGTGTAGATACCTCCACTGTGGCAGACAGAACAATGATCCATGCCATACCCACTGCAGCCTTGCCGATATAGCCAAGACGAGCAAAATAAAACATATCATTGGCAGTGTGGTTGAGTTTATATTTTTTATTTGGTAGCCTTAGTTATTACTGTAAATTCCCTGAGAGCATCCGAGAGTGTGATTAGGAATAAAAGGTTGCAAGAATTCTCACACAATGGTCTTTAATTTATCAACCTCAGAAAATGAGGGACTGAGTCATCCCCAGACCCGGAATGAAGCCCTCAAACTTGCGACTGCTCGCCACTCAAGCAGATCGCTACATCCATGCACACATAATCGTGCCATGTCTCCGGATACTGCAGCGACATTGGCTGTTTCGCTCAAAGTTCTCGTGACATCACTTAAACTAACTTTGAGTCGCAAAGTGGCCTGAGGCCCTGTCTCCTGGTCTCCAGAATTTGATGTCACTGGTCCAGAAATGTAGCTTTGTTGCCATAGTTGAAGAGTGTCAGAGGAAAAGCTCCACCCTCTCATTTCCGGATGTCACTCCTCAAAACTAATTGAAATCAAAAGACCGAGTTCAAATTGCACACACTTGACGGTCTCCTATCACGATGAAGCGCTTCTGTATTTAGTGCTGTGGTGGTAAAAACAGTCCTGAGAAAAACTTCCAGGATCCAGTCATAACCCCCATCTTGTTTACAAACCAAATAATAGGGCAATGCATATACTACCAGAGCATATTTTTGTTTGCATGTTCACCACAAATATATGTGATTAATGCAGACATGATTCCTTGCAAGAGGTTTCAGTTTGGTGTTTTAACATCTCAACACCTATATTCTTGGTTCTTTCGGTAAAGTCACGTAGAAGGGAAATAATAAAATAATAAAAATAAAACATAATAAGATGTAATCCTCACGACGTTTCGGCCACAACACAAGCAGCCGTCCTCAAGTGAAGAACAGGGCGGTCGGAAAGACAGCGTCCTAGTTTATTAGGACGCTGTCGTTGTGGCCGAAACGTCGTGAGAATTGCATCTTATTATGTTTTATCTTTATTATTTTATTATTTCCCTTCTACGTGACTTTACCGAAAGAACCAAGAATATGAATCCATGCAGTCCACGAAAGCTTTACATCGAAATCTCAACACCTGTTTTATTGCCAGAAAGGGTAAAACCTATTCTTATAAAGAGCATATTTGTCCACACAGAAACATATATAGATGCAAGGATTTTAAACATGGATTCGTGATTGCAATAACACCACTCACCTGGGACCAATCATTACCAGACAGTTCTACATTCTCATTGATAATGTTCATGAGCTTCACAAATGTTTTATTATTCCAGTCGTAGCGGTCTCCAAATATGATGGAGCAGATTACATTTGCCGCTGAGTTGGTGATTTCGGAATGTGCATCAAAAGGTTTTTCTAGTGCATGGGAAGAAGTTGGGAGAAGTAGTACAGTCAAAATAATATATAGACATCATTACCATAATAAACATCTTCTCAACTACTAGATGAATGCTTTTCCATGCAAACACCACAACACCACATTCTCCCAACGTTGATGAGGCTAGAGGACTTTGTGTAGTGATGCAGTGAGGTCCACAATGCAGGGTGCTGTGAGGAGGCCAAGAGGTACATTTCTTTAGCAAGCAGGCGTTTGATAGGCTAAGGAAACCACCACGTCAGAGAAGAGAGATGAGTCCGAGTGTGGTAATGGAGGCACGGGTACTCTATCCGTGTCACTGTGGGGATCAGAGAGGAGCAGGACGCTCGGCGGCTCAAAAATAAGTTGTCGGCGTTCGAGCGCCGGAGTCCGACACGGACGCTGGAAATTCCGTGACGGTGCAGGAGAAGCGACGCAGAGTCCCGAGGAGAAGAGGGCAGGCGACGGCTGTGGACGTGATTCGGCGTCGACTGTTGCGCTGGGTGGGACGCGTGCAGGGTGGGGGGGACAATTGCCGAGATGGGCAACACGTGGCGAACGCGCGCTACGGCTGGACCACGTCACCACCTCTAATTTACGAACACGCACCTCACTCAGCACGATTAGAATGCTGTCAGAAACAAATGCAACGACCACTGAAATACACTCGATATTAATGCTGACATTCGCCCATGAAGGTTTTGCACAGGTACAACATTCCTTTATTGCGGTCGTGCATTGGATACCTTCTTTGTTTTCTAGAGCTCGCACTAGAAACTCGGCCTCCTCAGCGATCTTCTCCTCAATGCTCTTTGTGCCCATCCCAAGGTTCCTCAGCATCATGTGGGTGAAGCGCCTCCTCGCTCTCCACTGCCACCCATGACTCAGCAGCAGGCCTGCCGCCGGTGAGCGGAGCGTGTTGAGAGAATCACGATCGCGTTATAACAACCCTTAGCCTTGGTATTCGTATGATCATTGTATATGCAGAGCCCATCCTATGAGTTTTTCAGATTATCGTCGTCTTCCTATGATGTGTGATTGACATGAATCTTAGTTACGACAATTACACAAGATAATCATGTATGATGAAGATGTATTTAGCAGACAATGCACTATCTGAAATCAACCTATAAATGTTCTCTTATCCATGTTTCTGTCTTTCAATATAAATCTAGGCATGCACCTTTGCACACTTTGTCAGTTTTTGTTGCATGTTGTTTGTTAATGGCCACGTTGCTGACCCGTGCGTGCGTCACAGGGTGGCCGTGTGCGCGTCACAGGGTGGCCGTGCGTGCGTCACGTGCGTGCGTCACGTGTGTGCGTCACAGGGTGGCCGTGCGTGAGTCACAGGGTGGCCGTGCGTGCGTCACAGGGTGGCCGTGTGTGCGTCACAGGGTGGCCGTGCGTGCGTCACGTGTGTGCGTCACGTGTGTGCGTCACATGGTGGCCGTGTGTGCGTCACAGGGTGGCCGTGTGCGTGTCAAAGGGTGGCCCGTGCCCTTTGCGTATCCTTCCTCAGGCCGTGATCTTCATCCAGGTCACGTGTCTGGTGTAAGGGGCGGTCCCAAACGTAGTGCCCATTTGCCCTGAGCCAATCGCAACCAAGCACTCTACGCGCTACGAATTTAATGAGGTACAAAGAATGCCTTCTTACCTTCGTAATTTCCCAAAGACTTTTTGAAGATGGGTATTTCAGGGCGGTCAATAAACATCTCAGCTTGGGTAACGAGAGCTTCCTTGATGATGTCATTGCCGGCTAAAATCACAACTTGCGTCTGTCCTAAAGATACACTGAAAATTGGACCATGAGTCTCTGAGAGCTGAGAGCCAATGGGAGGGACGGCACAATGAGACCAAAGGAAGCATTAGACTTGTTTTTGTCAGAAAACGATTATTGAACATAAAATAATAAACATCAGAAGTTTAAACATCGCGATTTCCAGATGGTACGTGAACTGGTATGTGGACATACCTCATTGATTAGCACCTCCGATTAGCACGATTGGCTAGATACGGTGCGAAAATTTAAACATACATTCATTTATAACAACTCAGCTAGGCTGGTGACTAAGTGATGGGAGTTGTAAAAAAAATTGGCAAAATTAGAAAAACGAAATTGGAAATATTATTTAAATTGGTGAGGTAGGTGGGTCATGGGGTTTACAAATGTACAGCAGTTTTGCTTTCCAGGCCATGAAATTACATATTTTAAGTATGGAGCTTCATTGCCCTTTACGCTCCTGGCTTTCGGGCCAAGGAGATCGGTTTATGCAGTGGGGTCGACTGAGTGAAATGCAGCCTCGATAACGATAACCTAAGCTACCCACAGTGAACCCCTCGTCTTATTTGAATAATAGCAAATGTACAGACCATATCTGATGTTTGTGTGCAAGTATTTGTGATGAGAGCGAAGCTATCAACGAACTGCACTTGAGAACCCGGGTGAAGCGTGGGGGTCGTTGGCCTGATTTGATCCCAGAATCGCAGCAGTGCGAGCCCAGCACTTTGACTGCTGGGCCGCCAAGCCACTCGAGATACACATTTTTTCTCAACCGACGCCTACAAAAGTTTGTATCGGGAGCATTCGAAGGTTGCTCATTGAAATATGACAAATATTTTCAAGTCGGAAAACTATATTTTACTTTGTCCCTCCACAAATTAGGGCTCCCAAAATGCATGAACCAGAAAGCTAAAATGTTAACATTTGTAACTGTTATGCCGAAAAACATCCTGAAACGACGTTTTTGGAAGCGTTCCAAGAATTGTCGAAGGTTAAAAACATTTTAAACGAAGCCGGAGAGAGCATCTGAAGACAAAAAAATAACAAAATTTAATAAAGTCGATGCAACATTTGGAGGGGTTTGAATGATGATAAATACGTATTTGACCTCAAACAAGCTTAAATACGCTGTACAGGAGACCCTGGAATATTGCGGAGAGTTACATTCGTGGAAAGTGCCGCGAAAGCTAAAGCGCAATATTCAATACTGAAGCCGTACCTCAATCATGGGATTAGGAACACGGCAACCAAAACAGACACTTCACAATTGAAATAAGTATTGTATTGTATGCCAAATAAACAAAGATAATTGGAATAAAGTAAAAGCCCTTAACAAAAACATTACTAGACAATAAATAGCAGTATACATACTGAATAAATGTTGCATTTAATGATGACGATCCAAAGCGGGTGTTTGTCCGCGAGTGGGGAGCGGCTGGGCTACGGGGATCGCGAGATGCTTGTGAGGCGCCACTGACTGCCTCGCATCCCTCGCCATCCCTCGCACCCCTCGCCATCCCTCGCACCCCTCGCCATCCCCTCGCACCCCTCGCCATCCCCTCGCACCCCTCGCCATCCCCTCGCACCCCTCGCCATCCCCTCGCACCCCTCGCCATCCCCTCGCACCCCTCGCCATCCCTCGCCATCCCCTCGCCATCCCCTCGCACCCCTCGCCATCCCTCGCACCCCTCGCCATCCCTCGCACCCCTCGCCATCCCTCGCCATCCCCTCGCCATCCCCTCGCCATCCCTCGCACCCCTCGCCATCCCCCGCACCCCTCGCCATCCCTCGCCATCCCTCGCCATCCCCTCGCCATCCCTCGCCATCCCTCGCACCCCTCGCCATCCCCCGCACCCCTCGCCATCCCTCGCACCCCTCGCCATCCCTCGCCATCCCCTCGCCATCCCTCGCCATCCCTCGCACCCCTCGCCACCCCCCGCACCCCTCGCCATCCCTCGCACCCCTCGCCATCCCTCGCCATCCCCTCGCCATCCCTCGCCATCCCCTCGCCATCCCCTCGCCATCCCTCGCCATCCCTCGCACCCCTCGCCATCCCCCGCACCCCTCGCCATCCCTCGCACCCCTCGCCATCCCCCCGCACCCCTCGCCATCCCCCGCATCCCTCGCACCCCTCGCCATCCCCCGCATCCCTCGCACCCCTCGCCATCCCTCGCACCCCTCGCCATCCCTCGCACCCCTCGCCATCCCTCGCCATCCCCTCGCCATCCCCTCGCACCCCTCGCCATCCCTCGCACCCCTCGCCATCCCCTCGCACCCCTCGCCATCCCCTCGCACCCCTCGCCATCCCCTCGCACCCCTCGCCATCCCCTCGCACCCCTCGCCATCCCTCGCCATCCCCTCGCCATCCCCTCGCACCCCTCGCCATCCCTCGCACCCCTCGCCATCCCTCGCACCCCTCGCCATCCCTCGCCATCCCCTCGCCATCCCCTCGCCATCCCTCGCACCCCTCGCCATCCCCCGCACCCCTCGCCATCCCTCGCACCCCTCGCCATCCCTCGCCATCCCCTCGCCATCCCTCGCACCCCTCGCCATCCCCCGCACCCCTCGCCATCCCTCGCCATCCCCTCGCCATCCCTCGCCATCCCTCGCACCCCTCGCCATCCCCCGCACCCCTCGCCATCCCTCGCACCCCTCGCCATCCCTCGCCATCCCCTCGCCATCCCTCGCCATCCCCTCGCCATCCCTCGCCATCCCTCGCACCCCTCGCCATCCCCCGCACCCCTCGCCATCCCTCGCACCCCTCGCCATCCCCCCGCACCCCTCGCCATCCCCCGCACCCCTCGCCATCCCTCGCACCCCTCGCCATCCCTCGCCATCCCCTCGCCATCCCTCGCACCCCTCGCCATCCCCCGCACCCCTCGCCATCCCTCGCACCCCTCGCCATCCCTCGCCATCCCCTCGCCATCCCTCGCCATCCCCTCGCCATCCCTCGCCATCCCTCGCACCCCTCGCCATCCCCCGCACCCCTCGCCATCCCTCGCACCCCTCGCCATCCCCCCGCACCCCTCGCCATCCCCCGCATCCCTCGCACCCCTCGCCATCCCCCGCATCCCTCGCACCCCTCGCCATCCCTCGCACCCCTCGCCATCCCCTCGCACCACGGCATCCGCAGCCACTGACACCGCACTTGCGGGGACAATGTCCCCCCGCGAAAGGCCAAACCGAACCCCCGCGATAGCTAAACTGGTACAAAGAGGTTGTCCTCTTTAGGTCGAAACCGCGAACGATAAACCTGCGATATTCCAGGGTCTTTATTTAAGGTGAAATTTTTATTACTAAGGAACGGAAATCAGAAATGTGCAACGTAGATGAATTTCTCTCAAACATTTACACTCTCATATGTGCCCGATAATGACAAATTGAACGAGATGGAATGGATACAAATACACATTTAAATTTGTAGGGAAAAATGTGTTTTTATACCATTAAGTTACCAAAGTTTGTCAAGAGACATGGAACGTGAATCCACTCGCAGTGCTGATCTAGGCGAGTGCCGGGGAGCTCAATGTGTGTATGTAGTTTTGACCTTTTTCGCACCGTACGTAGCCAACCGTGCGAGGAAGGACAAAAAAATGAACACGCACCTTGGCTAAGGACGCGGGCATGGCTTTGAGGTCCAACTGTAAGAGGTTTCCCACCAGCGGCAGCCCTCTGGGACCAGGCGGGAAGCCGCGTTGCCCCCTCCGAAGGCACCAGAAGCCCAGCCACAGAGCCAGCGCGGCCACCACGCGCAGCACCCAGCGGGGGGGCGGCATCGCGCTCGTCGACAGCTGAGAGCCAAGAGCCAGGACATCGATCCACTCCCACGACTGCTGCATTGCTGCCAGCCTATGGGACTCGATATTAATACAACTACAGCGGCGCTGTGCAATTACCGTGCTGCGGTCCTCTTTCACAACTGAGCTCAGATCTGCGTAACTTGTTGCCCTCGGGCAAATATGCAGTGTTTCGATTCAACAGGGGACAATCATTCCCAGTGCCCGCTGCGAGTGACGTCACAAGGGCAGCCCCCTCTCGCTGTAACGCGCGCGTGCGTGACGTCATTTAGCGTGTTTGGTAGATGACGTCACGGGCATGAGGCGGCTGCGCGGTCGCCATGGAGGGCGAGGAGGGCGAGGAGGAGGCGGCTCCGCTGTGGCTTCCCGTGGGCGCCGCGCTGCTCGTGGTCGCCCTTGCGGCTCTGGCTGCCAGGGCGATGGCGCGGTGAGGGCAGGCCCCGACCTCTGTGCGTGTGCAACGCGCGTGCCGGCGATGCCGGGCGCCGCGTGTGTGTTGAGTGTCCGCGGTGGGGTGATGCGTGTGCCAGTCATCTCGGGCGGTCAACCCCTGGGACCGGAGTCTGACGTGTCGGCGGCGATCCTCCCACGCTTCACCTCGCGTCCAAGTGCACCTAGCCAGGCACAGGCGCCGTGGTGACATTGCCGCCACTTAGTTTGGGAGCGGCGTGTGTGTTTGCGATTGATGGGGCAGTTGTGTGGGGAGTGGAGGATGATGATTAGTTCCGGGTTGGCAGCAGTGGTCTCCGAATCAGTGGAGCGGCGTTATGTTTGCATCGGCTGCCTCACGTTACGTGGAAGCTGCCTGGCCTGTCGCTCCAATCAACGCAGTTATGCCCTCCCTTCTCTATGCTTGCGAAACGTGAACCCCTCTGAAGGAACATTGGCACCGGTTTGCAACATTCAGGCAGGCCTGCCTACGATCCATCCTGGGTTTAACCGGACTTGATTGTGTGAGCTCACAGATCCTTAAAGGGTCTGATCAGTCCCATCATTGAGCTCCTCCAGCAGGCGAGGCTTCGTTGGCTGGGTCACGTAGCCCGCATGCCCAGCCACCGCATGCCCAAGGAGCGGCTGGTTGGCCGGATAGAGGGGACTAAATGGTGCGGCACGGGCTAGAGAAGAGATGGACTGATCTGGTACAGAAGATGTGGAGCTGAGTGGACTTTACGATTGTACCAGCGGTGTCGAGATCTGCATCTAAGGAGGAGGCTGGTGACGGACGCTACTTGGGCAGTTGGAGGCGGTCGCCCTCCAACAACAACGGAGGGCAGTGGAGCGACGCTCACAACAACGAGCGGAGCGCCGGGCGGATAAAATTCAGAAAGTTGGCACAGTAAGGAGCACAGGTGGTGCATTTTGCCAGGCACTCAGACAGTCAACCTATAACACCTGGGTCTGCCCCGTGACCTGTCAGCAAATCTTCGGCACTTCATGTGGCTCCAAAGTTCACCTAGCCCAGGGGTCGGCAACCTGCGGCTCCGGAGCCGCATGCGGCTCTTTTGAACCTTGACCGCGGCTCCGGGGCGGATGCTAGCGAGGGGAGGAGGCGCACTGTGACACCTGCTCTGGCGTTGCCGCTGCTGACAGGTCGCCGCTCAGCTCCACAGGCAATAACGTTGCCGTTGCTTTGTCACATGTTTGGAAGAAGTAAAAACCTTCCTGGGCAGCAAAGAGCTCACCTTTGCTGAGCTGGAACAGCCAGAGTGGCTGGAAAAATTACATTTTATGGTAGACATGACAGCACATCTAAACACGCTAAATACAACCCTTCAGGGGAAAGGAGGCACAGCCCTGCACATGCTGGAGGAGGTTTTGGCATTCGAGCGCAAGTTGACAGTGTTTGTCAAAGATTTACAGAGAGGTACACTGTCTCACTTTCCCTCTTTGAGAGAGTTCAAACAAAGTCATGATACGATAAATTTGGAATATTTCAAGTCTGCAATCACCACAATGCAAAGTTCGTTTGGGAAACGATTCTGTGAGTTCAGAATGGAAAAAACGACATTATCCTTCCCTGTCACTCCCCTGGCGATCGATCCATCCCTATTGAATATGACTGCATTTGCAGGTGTAAGTCAACCTGATCTTGAGATGGAACTGGCCGATATAGCCGACAAAGATATATGGGTGTCCAAGTTCAAATGCTTGACCGCTACTCTTGAGGATGTTGCCCGTCAGAAGGCCATTCTGGCTCAGAATCATAAATGGAGTGATATTGAAAACCTTCCCAAACAGGACAAACTTGTATTCGAAACATGGAATGCCATCCCCAACACTTATATAAACATGAAAAAGTATGCATTTGGAGTCCTGTCGATCTTCGGCTCCACATATGTATGTGAGCAGGTCTTCTCCAACATGAACTATATTAAAAACAAACATCGATCACGCCTCACAGATGACAGCTTGCAAGCCTGTGTGAAAATGAAGGTGACGTCTTACAGCCCTGATGTGCAGACACTGTGCACTGAGGTTCAGGAGCAAAAATCCCATTAACCAGGTAATTTAGCTATTAATTTGCAAAAATATATTTTACATTGTTAAGTGAAAAAGTCCTTTTTTTATTCAGATTGACAGCTGACTGCACGATCCTATATATATAGCAATAAGGTAAGAAACAATATATTCAGTGTTATATTTGTTTTAAATGTTGCAATGGTTTTGCGGCTCCCAGTTTATTTTTTCCTTCGGAAACGGGTCCAAGTGGCTCTTTATGTCTTAAAGGTTGCAGACCCCTGACCTAGCCTGACACAAGGACTTGTGCCAGTGGTGACGCTGCTTCGTGCCAAATGGCAGCTGTTGTTGGTGTGTGTAGTAGTATTTGAATGCCATCGCATCCCAAAGTGCCTTGCAACACAATATATAAACAAATTTGGTGCTTTGTTCCTGTGTGCCTGTAGGAAGCTATATCTTGTATCATGAAAGTGTGTGTGTATGCACGTGTGTTTGTAGGCTGTGTGGGATAGTCCCACCATAGGCAGGATAGTCCCACCAGTGATGGCATCCTCTTAATGTGGCAGCCCATTTTTCAGGAGGGGGTGGCAGTAGACGCCGTTTTGTATCAATTCCCTTCACGTTGCGGTGGGATGGACACTGGAATGCCTCCAATAGCACCACATGCGCCGCCAGAGCTACTTCAGAGTAGCCTGGCATATTATCTTCGCTGTGGCCTTGCCCCACCCACTTTGCACCAATTTGCAAAGTGAGATGCAGTAGAATGCAGTCCGCTAGTTGTGGACATTGCCCTGTATGAATTCCAGGGCCAACCTGGTGCAAAGTCAACCAGCATAAGCTGAAGTAGAGGCTGATGATGGCAGAAACCCTTTATTATTAATAATATCCCAATTTAAACGTAAACATTTAAAAGTTGACTTGCGCCCATCTCTAAGATGCCCTGGGTTCTTCACGTTTAGAGCTCCAAGATATTGAAGGATGAGTGGAGCACTCTAACGTGCCGCGTATGTACCCGTCAGGCTGGGGTGGCACTGGGGTCTGCCTGTCATTCTCGACCATCATTCCGGAGATCTTGGCGCCTGGCCCATTGTACCCGAGACCAGCATGCAGCGGGTCTCCAGCGTGTTTGCCCTGGACATAGCGGATTCAAATACAGCCTCCCTCGCCGGTGAGTTCCAACGTGCTTGCATCCTCGAGGACAATGTATACATGTTTTGCTAAAGCATATATGCACAATATTTTACAATACATCTCAAATTTTGTGAGTTTTTAAAAACTTCTATCTGCTCAAACATTGTGGCATGAATGGCGCGTCAGTCATGGGTCAATGAATAGTAACACGCCACTTCTGTCGCACAATAGATCTCCGTGCTGTGTTGCTGCTACTCTCGCGTCACACATCTCCACTGCTGTCTCCACCTCTCCCGGCTCTGCACACATCTCCGATCTGTATCCATCTTCTGCCTCCTTCCACGTAGGGTGATGGTTGCTAACGCTGCATCGTGGCTTCTCTGTGCTGTGCTTCTCTCGATCGGTGCCTCTCCCACGCTGTGCTGTCTCCGCCTCCCACCGCAGACTTACGTGGTCACTGTGACATGTCTTGTACCATGCCATGTAGAGAACCAGTGTAGACAAGTGCAGTCTGGGAATGTGTCAAGTGAGCAGTATAAAATGCATACATTGTCAAGCATGAAGGTGATGCATAGAGAAAGGGAGGCAGAGATGGCCAGAGCAAGAGATGTGTGGATTGGACGAAGCAAAGACATGGCATAGAGAGAAGTGGAAATGGGTTCCGCATGCATATATGTGGAGCTGACATGGCACAAGGGATATTTGGAGTGAGAGAAGCAGATTGCATGGGAGGTGCATGAGTACAGCAAGCGGAGAGGCACGGCATGGAGTGATTTGTTGGGAGAGAACGCAGTTGCATTGATTGGGCAGCCACTGGGCTGGCTACTGTCAGTGGTCAAATGGGTCTGCGTGAAGGGCACAGCGTAGGTTGCGCTGTTATGCCCCACAACATCAATCATGTCCTATGTCATCTCTTGTTGTTTACCTGATCTGTTGTGTTTCCCATGTCCTCGTAAGTCACGTTGATAGTCTGTGGCACGTAAGAGATGAATGGACACAACAACCCCCAATCGTGTTTGGCTTGGTGCAGGTGGCGTGACGCTGGCCGTGCACTGCCTGGAGCCGTGCGTCCTCACCTGCTACTGGGGCTGCGCGCTGGGCGCCGTGCACGCCGTGCTGCAGGGCCACGCGCGCCGCCTCCCAACGCTCCGCTCCCCGCAGCAGATGGAGACGGCGCTGGGAGGTGATTACCTCCACAGGGAGCAATTTGCGTATCCTTCAGCGAGATTCAGTCTCACCTGGTCACGTTGCTCATTTCACAGTTCCTCCTGCTGTTATATAGAATGTTGTTTGTACATTGATTTTTGATTTTTACAGCTTGATCTTTCCTACACGTCACAAAATGTCTTGGGTTTTTACACAACAAATACATGTATCCTGTGTTGATGGCCAATCTGATGCGTATTGCTACAAAATGCCATGAGTTGCTTGCTGATGACTCATTTCACATGATTTACATATGGTATATATATAAAAGGCAAATTTGTGAATATATGTGTCTGTTCAAAATGTTTAGCGTACTTCCCGACATGCAACAAACTGGAAATTTGCCATGTGGGTACTTTCCAGACTGTACACCTTGCAAAAATTATAAAAATACACTTTTTGGGGGGGGGGGGGGGTGGAGCTCAATAATGCATATATTTTTTGCACGGCAAGTGAGCTGTGACGTCAAATCTGTCATGTGACCCGAGCATGTGGAAGCGTAACGCATTGTAATGTAGTGGTTAGCGCGCTGCGCTACGAACCCGGCGACCCGAGTTCGATTCCTGCTCACGGCCACCACCGGTGACGATTATTTGAACCGGTCCTGGGCCTCCCCTAAGTCGACTCAGCCTCAAACGAGTAACTGCTGTGGTGTGTGAACATCGCCACTGGGGAGACAAAGGCGGCCGGGCGTGGTGGATCCAAGTCCCGGGCGAAGCCGGGTAGTAAAGCTAGTATGGTAGGTTATTTTTAATAATGCAGATCTTTGGCATATACCAGTTACAATCTATGTTTTTTTTTGTGACGGGAGGAACGCATGGAGGATACCAATGCAGAACAGGGGGAGAACATACAACTCCACAAAGGCAGCCAAGTTGGGCCCTTGTTGTTGTTGTGAGGCACAAGTATTACCAGAGATTGAATTAATAGGCGTGTTTTAACTGATAAAGACAAATAACAGTGTTTTGCAAGTCTCCTTAATGCCTTTTGTCAGAATATCAAAAGATGAGAAGGTGCTGCAGAGAGTGGAGCTGCCTGACGCTCTGCGGGGGGGAGACCTGGGCGGCGTGCCCAGACTCCGCTACCCGCTCGTCGTGCTGCTCACCCACGCCGAGCACCGGCCACAACCACGGGCTCCGGACATGGTAATGGAGATGGCAAATTCCAGACACCTCGCACACAGCGTACTTGCAGTCATTTGCCTGGAGTCAGTTAATTTGAATCTGTAAATGACGACAATATCCATCACAATAGAGACAAATGCAGATGGCTGTGCTGGATTTTCTCGTCATTTACAGATTGTAATTATTATTTCTGTAGCAAGTGCTAATAGGGGTTCCCATAATGTAAAAGTACAAGTCCTCTCTATATATGGGGCTCCAAGAGGCATTTTTCAGCAGTGAACAATGATGACTGTGCTGATGAATCCTAATCAGGACAAAACCGGTCTACATTTGTCTTCACTACTACTTGTTGGGATGACCATATTTTCTCAGCTCTTTGAGTTGGTAGTTAAAATGAGAACAAGGTCACACATTCAGTTCTTTTGAGCTGGTGGTCTGGATAATTGTACATACAGTTCTGTACACCTCTGTGTTGTTGAATCTGTTTGAGTAACTTGCAGGTGAAATGCATTATTATGCAAAGGCGAATTCCAAACCACATAAGCAAAGTTGCATATTTCTCTTGTGGATGAATCAGAACCAGGGAGTATGGTATCCCACTGTCGCATGTATGAAAACAGACTTAGAGAATGAAAGACAACACATTAATAAATCAAGTCTACCGCTAGATCGAGGCCGGCAACCTGAACCAGGTCCGAACACAGCACAGAGCCTCTTCGCAATACCGAGAGCGTAAGGCGGTGGTCCTCGGGCAGTGTTGTAAGACACCGATGTGACGGGTGTGCACAGTGTGAGGAAGCTGTGCATAGACATTCGGTGTCCTTTGCGTGGCTTTAACGGTGCCACTGCGTTACAGGTGGCCTTGCTGACGTGCGTGCACCTGCCAGACCCTGTACATAGCGTGTCCTGCCGGGTGCTGCACCAGCTGTTGCTCACACACTCTGGGCTCTCGTATGATCTGAAAGTAAGTAGTAAAATAGATGAGCAGCAGATCATGTATCCTGCATATATCCATCTTCACATAAAAAGGAAAGTATTTCTTCCACGACCCATCAGATTCATGGGCTTCTTAATGAATTCAGCAAAAGCATACTCTGGACCAGTCAGGCTTGCAATAATCAATGCTTTTGAACTACCAGATGTTACAGCAAGAACCCTCTTTAAGAAATGTTTACAAGTTCAATACAAAATCATATACATAATACAAAATAATGATGTGGAGACATATGAAGGATAAATTGTCTGGTTATCCATATTGCTACTTTTTTGTTCTTTCGGTAAAGTCACGTAGTTAGAAATAAAATAAAACAAATCAAATAACACAAATCACGACGTTCCATTTTTTTTTTCTACGTAAAGCCATGTCCATTCAATGTTGCCACCGTGTCGAATTTCCTCCAAGGTATTGCTGAGGTATATTCATGTATCTGCTGTAGAGTCTCTGTATACAATCTCTCTGCAAGTTTCGTTACAATTCTGTCGCAAACAGGCTTCATGGTTCTAACTTTCCCCTCCAAAGCTATTATTTGTCATTTACTAAGATAACCTAATGAACTACTGCCATGCACCTATATTGTGACCTCTTAATCAATCTTTTGTGTGTTCCCTGATGGGTGTTCTCATTGTTTCGTGATTTATTTTACAAAGGTCTGTTTTATTTTGAATTGTTTGAGTTTTCATCCCTTTTTCATTTTCCTCATTTTCATTATCGTGATTTTATATTCTAAAATGTCAAGACGTAACCTTTTTGTTATTCCGTTTACAGAGGCTGTACATGTCAACAGATGCGCCCGAGGATTCGCAAAGCGATGAGGACGTGACCTCACAGGTGTTGCCCGAGGTCAGGGCGGAGGGGCAAGTCGCTGCCCAGGAGGAGGAGGACAGTGATGGACGGGGCGGCGCATGTCGAGACTGCGTGGTTTGCCAGAATGCCAAAGTGAACCGGGTGCTCCTGCCTTGTCGGCACACGTGCTTGTGCAATCACTGTGTGCAATATTTCAGGCAGTGCCCAATGTGTAGACAATTCATACAGTTTTCCTTCCCTTTAAACCCTGATTAATAACAAGAGATGTTCTGCTTAATGGACCGGCATTGAACACGTGAAACAAAGCGGTGGATGAGAGCAGGTACTTTTGGGAAGATGAACGATTTTAATGAGTGCGTGCTGCCTGCGGTGACGTACGGATCAGAAACACATTAATGACAAAATTTAACGAAAACTGAAAAGTCCCCCAATAGGCCAGGAGAGATGCAAGGTGACAATTACATTGAGGGACAAAGGTGGAACGCGTGGATTGGAGAACACAGGTTAATGACATCGGTTAGCACGATTGGCTACTAACAGTGCAAAAGAAGTTCAACATACATTGACACCGTAAATAAAAGTGAGTGGAGGTGGGTTTGGCCAGAACACTCTGCGAGAACGGATGATGGCTCATGGTCAAGAATAACAATGGGGTTGCAACCAATGAAATGTGTCTAAGAGCATGTCCATCGAGGAGATGGGAGTAAAGAGTTTGTGCAGGTGGTATGCTGATTCTTACATTGCAGGATCGTGAGAGGTGGTGGCGACTTGGGGAGTCCTTCATCCAGCAGCCATGGCTGGCGATCATAATAGATTCTACGACTAATGAACGCACAGGATTTGTTTCTCATTCAACCGACTTGCCCTCGATTATCTTATCCCATAGAAACTGGCATGCCTTCTGGTTTTAGTATATTAATGTTTTGACGAGGTGAGAACTCAAGGGGCAATGAAAGTCTCATTTGCAAGAGTGATTTCGTCTTACCTGGATACACAGGATCTTCAAAGGTTTGTACACGAAGCCATACAAATATACAAACACAGACATAATTTCAACCGTGATGATGGGTACAAACTTAGTAATCATTGGAAAGATGTTATCAACCACGCAAAAAAGACTTAATTACAAATTTTTTGGACCATCTTATCTGACAGGCACTATTTTACTTTACTTTACCGAGTGTTAATATCCCCAGTTATTTTTTATTTTTTAACAGTACTCTCTTCATTGTTCAGCCAGCATTGGTTAAACATGGGCATCTTCGTTCTATCATGTATATCAGACCTCCCCTCCCCCTCTCTGTCCATTGTGTTGGCGTGTGCTGTAGTTGGCCGCTTGCGCACAATCGCTCCATTGTGTTGACGTGTGCAGTAATTGGCAGTAATTGGCCGCTTGCGCACAATCGCTTCCACGCCGTCGCTCACCCCCCCTCCCTCCCGATACGTTCCATTCATTGGCTACCATAGTCTGATGAGCTCCCCCTCCCTCTCCTCCCCCCTCAACTCCCTCTACGGGGAGGAATTATCAGACCTCCCCTCCCCCTCTCTGTCCATTGTGTTGGCGTGTGCTGTAGTTGGCCGCTTGCGCACAACCGCTCCATTGTGCAGTAATTGGCCGCTTGCGCACAATCGCTTCCACGCCGTCGCTCACCCCCCCTCCCTCCCGATACGTTCCATTCATTGGCTACCATAGTCTGATGAGCTCCCCCCTCCCTCTCCTCCCCCCCTCAACTCGCTTTTAAGGGATTACATCTTGAATCATTGCCTCACTTGATGCAGCTAATCTGGCTGTGACGGTCCCACCTGATGACGGAGACTTGTGTTGCCTCCGAAACGTCGTGATTTTTGTTTTTTATTTTATTTTCATTAATTTTGACCTACGTGACTTTACCGAAAAAACCTAAGAAGAGGATCTTGAAATTGAACTTACAACCGAGTTGATGCCAAGTAAGATTTTTCTAAGGAACGTTGCCGTATTTCAGGGTGTTGTCGTGTTTTTTGTGACATCTAAACGAGCAATTTTGCACAGACGCATCAGCCACCGCTCCTTGCAGCTGAAGCATCAGCCACGAAGCGACTCCGGTCGCCATCTACATCCCCCCCCCCCCCCACTTGGTGTTGAAGGTTTTAGAGTCCATTGGTTTGTTTACTTCTTTATGCCATCTATCGCGACTCATTTCCCCCCGGCACGTATCTACCATTGTTAGATCATTCATTACATTAGGGGCCGTCCATAAATGACGTCACGGGATTTTGGACGATTTTTCACCCCCCCCGCCTCGTCACACGGCGTCACAAAAAGTCAGACCCCCCTCAAATATGACGTCACAATGCTCTGCCCCCCCCCAAACCATATTTCCATTTTGAAAATAAAACATGCTTAAAATCGCTTTAAACTATTGTCATTGTAGTGCGTATTTAATGTGGCGCTGCACTGTGATGTTGTAGGAGAAAACATAAAAAAGTCTATTTAATTAAGTAGAACGTGTTGTCTATATTTATTTAAAGTCGCGCATTTTGATGTGACGTCACATTTCTCAAACCCCCCCCCCCGTCACATGTCTGACCCCCTCCCCCCCCAGTTGCGTGACGTCATTTATGGACGGCCCCTTAAGAACATTGCATTGATGTTGTTTAGACATGTAAACCATCACCCAGTAACACGTGTTGCTTGTGATGCTTTATTAAATCAAAGAAGATTAGCACATGCTTAGCAATGTTTTAATTTAAAATCTTAAAGTTAAAATGTAAAGCACAGGTATTCCGAAGCAGACTTCCATGGAGTGGAGTTAAAAATTGAAAGGAATATGCGAAACCAAACTCTTCTGCGTGTCCCATCCTCTTAGAACGTAGGAGAGTTGGCCTGCTTTGAAAGGGGAAGAACTGTAATGGTTGGCAGAATCATTGAGAGCTACGGGGAAGCAGTGAAAGTGTGAGAGAGAGACGTAATCCCAGCATGCACTTAGTGTGGCGCAGGACAGAGTTCGCTGGTGATGCTCGTGGAGGCTGATTCACCCTGGCCAGGTGAGATTGTGAAAAAGCTGAGCGGATATGCTGGAGGAATAAAAACAAAAATGAAGTTTCAGGTAATAAGGAAGAGTTTCCACAGAACTATTGAAAGATGTGTTGTGAATTGTATTATAAGTCATGTTGTAGAACATTTAATTTGTCTTGTAATCATTTTATATTAAAGCTGAATTTTAAAATAATTAGAAAAATGCATTCCAGTTTAAGACACCATGACAAACAAATGTGAATCGTCGTATGGCAACACCTACAATTACATGCAACCTACAGCCCAAAAATGACAGTATTTTACATCTTTATTTTCTTCCTCTTTAGTGATACATTTTAAAGAGAATTGTAGAATGTTTCAGGCCTGGACCACACGGTCACCTTGTTTTTTGTTATCAATACGTTTGAGGTAGTGATACTTTATTACTGGTAAATACTTATCGTATTTCACTCGACACAAGTTCTTTCCTACTGATGGATTTTGTCATGTGAATGTGTTGCACTTATTAAGTATTTCAGCAGACAAAATGTTATAAATAAACATTCACTGACAAGCAACAGTCTGTAATTGTACACAGTTTGTAATTGTACATTTTTCTAGAATTCAGATTTTGGCACGTAATTAAAATGGTTGTTGGCTGAAATGGTTTTAGGAATGGTTTTTTACACTTTAAAAGAGTGATCACATCATTGAAACAATCCAATACTTGTCAACATTTCCAAACACGGCTATCAGACCAGCTGCATGCATATCAATACATCGACAATGTCTGGAAGATGTTGCCAAACAATGTTACTACACTTCCATAATATGAGGTAAAACAAAAATTACGGTAAATCATTTTCAGAATTTTCCAAATATTTAAAAACCCACATTTGAATTTTTGTCTATTGCAAAAACACAAAAATCCATACGCAGGGCACTTTGAAAAATTAAAACCTATGGTGGTAATTGTTATTATGCGTATTTACCCAGAAAAGCCTCACTTAGTCTCACGACTTTCAGGTTTTGTAGTAGGGGGCGATATTGCTCTGTGTAATCCCAATTGGATGTTTGGTCAACAATAATTACGCTATGGATTTTTCGCGATGGAAGGAAACCGGAAACCCATGCAGGACATGAAGAGAACGTACAAACTCCACACAGAAAGGTGCCCGAATAAGGAATTGAACCCAGGCTCTTCTTGCTGCGAATCATGAGCATTACCACTACATCACCCTGCCGTGAAAATGGCTTTTGATAGTGTTAAAGTTACGAAATTATCCTGCACACCAAAGAACAGCTGCGGATTGGAAAGCGTGTTGGTATCGACGTCGCTGTTCTAAACACAAGCCGGCATTGCCGCCCGTGCTTCCCCAAGCTGCCGAGCAAGGGTGCCGCCGCTTGTCAGGCTCGCACGGCCCAGGGCACAGCGCCAGCTTCTTCCTCCTGAGGAACCTGCAAAATAAAGACGTTCAACAGAGGGCATTGAATACTAAACTACGGTGGCATCACCACGGTGCGCGTGCCAACTAGCTGCACCTTGAGGTCACGTGATAAGCCTCTCCCCTAAATTATGACTGGCTATCTGATTTGGTGCAGATGGTGTCACACTCTACTTCAGGACAAAATCGAAGACAAATTGCTAAATGGCTTTTGAGTATGAAAATATACGTAGTTTTCGCATTTGAAGTTAAATCTGGCAGTGAACAGGATAATTTACCCAAAAAGCCACACCGTGTTCAAACCCTAATTATCAGCAGAGTTCTATGTGTGGAGATGTTTGGTTAACACAAACTACATTGCTTCATAACGGTTCTTTTGGGTTCGACCACGGAGTGACCTGGCCAGATTTTCATCACGAAACTCTCCACCACCTGAAACAAGCAAACAAATTAAATTGTCCCGTGCATTGTTTAATAAGTTATTTATTGTTTGAAATATGCTTGACGTAGTTTGAAGTGAGATATCGTATCTAATTGCGAAATTTGGCTGTGAGAATTGTTCTCCAACTCACCAGTGAGTGAGCTGACAACAGCAATTGGAGCATTAAATTATCGTACGCATGACAATTTATCTCCGTGGGGCGGAGGGTCTTGACAAAATATGTCGAGATCGCTTAATGGCATGACCCAAAATCCATACTGAACCAATGTGTGTGTGAAAGCACCATTTTGGTGAAGCGGTCGGGGCAGGCCATCCGAACACGCTCGGGGCTGGCCGGGCTGTCCAGGCAGAAGGGCCCCGCCAGGCCTGCGTCAGCTCGGGCCGCGCGGACCGCGTCCTTGATGGCGTAGAACACGGAGGCGGCGAGGAACAGGGGCGGCTCGCCCACGGCCTGCGTGCCGCACACGGGACACGGCACGTCCGCCAACGCGCTCGTGGAATGGGCACGGAATGAGCCTTCTTGCTATGAAATGCATCAATGCCCAGGCAGGGCAACTACTCGCGGATATGCCAGATTGGCATTTGCTGCGTAATGTATGTATGTAAGGTTGCATGCACGGTGGAAGAGCTCTCTATGTCTTGTGTTGTGTACTATGTCGCGTGTAGTGTGTGCTCTACGTATGACGTGTCGTATGGGAATATCACGCATCTCTCGGGAAGTGTTTCATGGGACGTCTGTCGTGCTGAAGTGACAGGGTTCCGTCAGAGTACAACTCTTAGAATTCTGGACCCTATCTTGTTTATCTCGCCCACGTGAAGTGGCTCTTAACGTGTTGACACACTGCACACAGCTCCTCTCGTGTTTAGTGCAGGCAGCGCGTGCGGGCCGTGCATCTCCGCCGTACCTTGGACGAGTACACGGCGCGTTTGTTGGGCGCGCTCCGCAGGAGCGACACGTGCAGGTGCTCGGGGGCGTCCCCGAAGGCAGGGATCTTGTAGGAGCCGGGCCCCCGTGTGAGCAGCGACCCCTCCGGAGAGTAGCGCAGCTCCTCCAGCACAAAGAGGCCCAGGCCCTGCATGAAGCCGCCCTCGATCTGCATCCACGCGCATGCATAGGGAACTGGCTCTCACGCGGTAGGGAATGTCCAAGAAGCGTTTCATCAAAACTACTCCATGCTATGTTGCCCTTTGCTCCCCCCAGAAGCAACTTCTGAGCAATTCAGGAGGTGCTCCGGTAATGAAGAAGTTATGCATGAGATTCCGGCGCCGTGCGTGCAGTGCCGGTGCAGAATGCTGATTTGTGTCCTGCGAGCGATGCGACCGGGATTGTACAATGTCGTATGCATCAGTAGATCAGACTGCGCGTAGTGCTCTGATGAAATATAAAATCAGAACTGATGCAGGATGGACGCAAACCTGGCCGACATCGATGGCTGGATTCAAGCTGTTGCCAACATCCATGACGATGTCGGTGCGGAGAGTCTGCAGAGAGAGAGACACGAGCGTGAGTGTGACTGCAGCACACAGAGTACAATGCTACACAGTGACCTCACACATTGAAGCAGGCACGGGGCAGCGCCGTTGTGTCCTTGTGATAGCAGCCTGTACTTTGCTTCTTCCTCACGGAGAAGACGAGGTGCCCATGGGCATTGAACTATATTGCCGTGCGTCTGGTCCCATGGTGAGTCCACAAAACCTGAAAGTGCTCACACCCTGGACTCGGCTTGTTTGGGCTTGTTACACGATAACCGGTAAACCTCAGAACTGATTACTAGAAGTCGTTCTGTGATCAAATCTTGACTTAAAGCTTTCGTGACTGCAGGAATTCATACTCTTTTGGTCTTTCGGTAAAGTCACGGAGATAGAAAAATAATAAAGAAAATAATAAAAAATCACGACGTTTTGATTGCAACACAAGCAATCGTCTTCAGGTGAAAAATACAGCAGGCGAACTGCTGAGGCAGAATAAATATTTCTCCTGCTGTTCTCTAACAGGAAGGGTTGCTGGTGCTTTGGGAGATTCTTAAAAAATATTTGCCTAATGATCCCGATAGCATGATCAGGGCACAGTTGGAGAAAGAGACAAAACTGTTTCAAACTGTGTTCTCGAACCTCACCTGGGAGGCTCCGGTGAGGCAGTCCACTTCCACCTCCGAGCAGGCCACGCCGATTGTGAAGTAGTTGAATGGCTTGCCTTCGTTCTTCTCCCAGTCATAATAAATGTCTGGAGTCCTGTGAATGCAACGCACGCAGTGCACATTGTCATCAGCCTCGTTCTCTCCACGTCTGGATGAGAGTTGGCATCCCACGTGGTCCGACGCCATCTGTCGTGCTCCTGCAACATAGGCCGATCTTACCACTCAATCTCCACGGTGGACATTCTCTCTTGTGTGAATACACTTTGTGCGCGACTGCAATGTTTTTCTTTCAAACAGAACTCCCATTGTAACAATATCAGGAAGTAACGCAGTAACTTAAGGTATCTGACTTGAGGATGCAAGACTTCATACCTGTAGAAACCAGTTGTGGACAGGCTTATGCGGTTCATGTAGGCCTTATTCACCTGTGAGCACAAGCCAACCACATTTAATAATTCAATAGAATGCCAATTGGGGTACAGTATGACTTATAAGGTACACAAATAATAATTCACAGTCAACATTTTGATTACAATAATCACTTAAAACCGACCACATCATGGTCAAAGATGAATACTAACAGCCAGGGGTTTGTGTGGCAGTTTGTTAAAAGACGCATGCTCCACGTTAGGTTTTTTTGTTAAATATTTCACGTAAATTACATTACTTTAATGATGTGTCGATAAATGGTTTTGTGATCAACATTGGTGTTGCACAGCACTGTTACTGACAAATAGTTGACTATCAGTGGATTGAGCAACTCGATTGTGGCAGTGTTAGGGGAAGGAACTCAGACCCAGTCGCGCCAGGAGCCTGAAGGGTTCTCTTCTTTGAATACGGCCAAGCGCTCGAGCAGGGTTGAGCAGGCAATCTGCACAGGAGACAGAGCCACTCAGATTCTACAGCAGCTGCACACAGTTACCGGGCATGGGCAACAACGTCCAGAGTTGCAGTTTGCTGCGTCTTAATTCTTGATATTTCACTTGTCAACAGAGAGGACAAGTTGGTTGTACAACCAAAAAAGAAATAGGCATTACGAGACCTGGATTAAGCACAACATTTTTTTATTTTACTGAGCAGTTGTCCAAGCAGTAGAAAGAGCAAGCCGTGCTGTAGAACACCCTTTGCAGTAAATCATCACTGGGCGCCACGACTCCACGGCCACTGCCCACCGAGCCGGCCGCGCTCACGGACCGAGCAAGTGGCTCGGTCTGTATTCCCACTCCAGTCTCACCACCGGGGCCGAATGTGTGGCCACCTGGACGGAGGGAGCTGCACAGTGACCTGCTGCTTAGGCCGATTCCAGGGCCACGTTTTTGAAAAAACTAAAATAACCTGATAAAGAGTTTTATCTTCGGGGAGCCTAAATATACATTTTTATTATTTTCGAAATAAGGTTCAAAACCTGCAGTCAAGATTTAAGGTTCAAAACATTAACCTTATTAAGCCTGCCCATCTGTTTGTCTAGAAATATTATGTTTGTCTAAAATATTCCTTGCAGTCACGAAAGCCTCAAATCTAGAATGAGGGGAGTACATAACTCAATGAAGAAAACTTGAGTTTTAAGTTGTGTTGCTATGAGGGACTTTCCCTAGAGACAATAGCCACTTTGATGATCAAAGGATCGCCCAAGGCCTGGACACAAAAAGCAGCGCTAGAAGCATTTGCCTCAGTGTTGGCTCTATAATGGCTGCGGCGTTCAGAGCTCCCCTCCATCTTCCCTCTCCTCCTAGTGACATCACTACATTATCTCGCACCGTCACGCTTCATGAGCTCCGTGACATCGTCTCGTTATGTGGCTTTAAACGTAAAATACATACTTCCGAGGACAAATGAAGGATGTAAAGCGTGACAGAAGCCATGCCTTAAACGTGATTTTCTTCCTTTACAATCTTCCCTCTGGCCATGAAGAGGTCCGGGAGGCTCCAATGCCACAGGGCAGTCTGGCTCTTGAAGCGTTGGTTTTAGCGATAAGCCGTGTTGCTGGGCTATTCTCACAACACCCCACTGTGACTTGGGTCTACTTAATGACCACTAGTTTGCATGCATTCAAAGCTACAACAGCCATACAATCGTGGATTATTACGTGCCATACCTTCACAGCCATCCCATTGAGATCCGAGCTGACAGAGGCTGCCGTAGGGGATGTGTTGGGAACGGTGTTTGTGCTCGTCTCGCTGATATGAATATCAGAAATCGGGATACCCAGGCAGCGGCTGGCTACCTGTGATACATGTACACACACGCACGCATAGATGCTACATGTACACACACGCACGCATAGATGCACGCAACAATGATACAGGTAGCTTTACAGTGCGATCGCAACTACATTGCGATCGCAGCTATCAGCATAGCAATGTATTGCAACAAAGTGGAATAGTCTTAATTTTAGAACTTTCGTGACTGCAGGAATTATTATTTGTTTCTTTCGGTTAAGTCACGTCTAAAGATAAAATAATAAATTAAATTAAATAATAGAATACGACGTTTCGATTGCAACACAAGCAATCATCATCAGGTATAGTTTTCTGGTTATATTTTATGTCGCTATTTCATTATACCTGATGATGATTGCTTGTGTTGCAATCGAAACGTCGTATTCTATTATTTAATTTAATTTATTATTTTATCTTTAGACGTGACTTAACCGAAAGAAACAAATAATAAAAGTGGAATAGGTAAATTATGAACAGAGACAGCCCTCTTGTTATTTTGCTCCTTGCAAATTTCTGCGTCATTTCCACCGACAGTGGCAGCCATGCTGGCGCTATGCTGGGTGGTGCCGTTCCCACGGCAGACTGATCCTCGCTGGGTCTCCACGCTGCCCTTGGCTACTTTTACGAGTGACAACGACTGCGGACCAGTCGTGATGACGCAAGGGTCAAACCAGAAGTGAGGCGCAAGTCTCACCGCGTTGCCACGTCATTTGGCTCAACATCTCATCTGTGAGAGCGTCATAGTTCCCGGGCGAACGATTGTACAGACAATAACCCCTCCACACTCAACCGTCGCTCCCCTTGGTCGAACGTACAGCCCCTGCCAAGGAGGAGCAGTGGTAGGCCACACACCTGAATCATCTTGGTGTGCAGGCCCTGGCCCATCTCTGTGCCTCCGTGCGCCACCAACACCGTTCCGTCTTTGTACACGTGGACCAGCGCGCCGGCCTGCACGGAGCACACACAGGCACTGTGAGAGGACAGCAGTGCACCGTTGTGACAGAGTCGAGCACTGTGACGGGGCCACCTTATCGTGTGTGCTATACATACATGGTGCTTCGTGTGCACGTTCAACCACGACCCTTTACCACGCGCTCGCCATGAATGCTGCCAGTGCCACGTGATACACACCTGGTTCAAGAACTTGGCGGTGAAACTGATGCCGAACTTGGTCGGTATGACTGCGATGCCACGCTTCCTCCACCGATTCTGCCTGCCAAACACGAAGTCTGTCATCATTACAGGAATGATTGCACTCTATTACAACATTCACGAAATACTCTCAAGATGCAATTATGTTTTCAAGCTTCATTCCATTGTTACTTTCTAACCAAGTATGTGCTGCCTGAGATGCATGATCTCTTCAGCAAGGCAGACAGGGACAAAAGAAATGGAGTCGGGATCATTGTTAATATTTTTCTTGTTCACCCGGGAGTCTTGGAGGGTCCTGCCAGGTTTGGCAGGCAGGGGGAACGTTGCCGTGTGTAATCCAATTGCAGTGAATTCCAGCATTGGGATGTTTGGGCAATACCGGAAGAAACGGAAGAACCCAGAGGAAGCCCATGCAGAAGAGAAAATAAATAAAAAACTCCACACACCGAGGTGCCCGAGTCAGGTATCGAACCCAGGCACATTTCCCCACTGCGCTATCCTGCCACCCCATGGTGACCTCGTGACACCAACAAACGCACTGCTGTGCTTTGCTCATCAGTGGCGTTGCTGCTGCTGATGATGAAGCTGCGTGGCAGCCTGCCGTGCTATGCCTACCACACAGCAGCAACGTCAAACACTCTCATATTCGCCATTTCTAAATTTTGTTTGGATTGAAAAGTCATCCTTGCTGCTTAAAAAAATGGTCATGAATAAATCAGACAAATGCTCAATGTTAAAATGGCGTGGCCATCTGTAATAGCTGGTATTAATTTGGGATCGCGGGTTTCTTGGCGTGTATGTGGTGCGCCATGCATCACGAGAGTAACACGTGGCTGTGGCTTGAGCGTCAGACGGGGGGTACCTGTTAAAGTCTTCTACGTCCACACAGCGCTGCGTGTAGTTCGCTTGCTGCAGGCACTCATCCCAGCAGCGGTCCAACGTGAAGTCCGTCAAGGGCTGATTAAAGTGCGTCAAGTCCCCATCTGTGTACATGTTCACTTGCCGCACCTAGAGGCCAATTGCCAGGATGTTTTGATGGGATCAAGGGTGATCACGAGCCAACATTCGTATTCATGACTTGACACTCGAACCAGGCCCGGGCCCAGCTTGTATCGGACGGGGGGCTACTAGAGCCGTTGTGTGGAGGACCACCACAGCAGCGATTCACGGCTATGGAAGGGAGAGATCTTGGGTCGTGCCAAGAGACATTTGGTGATGCAGGGCCCACCCCAGTACCTCCTAGCGCCGGCCCTAAGTGTAAATCCTCGTATTAGTTGCCCCTTATCCTTTTGCCCGGGCCAGTACACGAGTCCTCTAACGATCTGCAGGATATCTATTCCAATTACCTGTGTGTTGTTAACACCTCCCATCTAGGGTTGAATTCAATAACACATCAACTTTGTTTATCTGTGACTGTAGTGGATACTCAATAACTCCCTTAAAGATGCTCAAATGGCAAATAAATGCCTTGTTAAGTTGTTTTGCTACTAGGGGCTTAGCATTGGGTGGGACTCTCCTTTAAGTAGCGTAAAAAAGACAGCCATTTCTGATGGCATTGCGGGATTCCACGCGCCAGTTTCCCTATGAGTACGAGTATAGGGGCACCAAACGTGCTCAATCGTAAAGTCATGTTGAAGCTTTACACAATGATTAAAATCCAGAATTTCAGCTTCTCCACTGACCTCATGGGGTGGCAGATTGAGGGTCATGGCCACGTCCGTGATCCAGTTCTCCGCGATCAACATTCCCTGCGGGGCCCCGAAGCCACGGAAGGCCGTGTTGGACGGGAGGTTCGTACGACAAACGATGCCTCTGCCACGGATGTTTGGGATGCGGTAAACGTTGTCCATTTGAAACAGAGCGCGTTCCATCACCTGCCACGCAGAGCACTCGCACCGCTCAGCCGAGCCAGGACACAGCTTGCATTGTGGGCATATTGTCTCGTCTGAATTGGTGCAGCAACTCTGACACTTTTATAATATATGAATGAGGAGAGTGGCAAGGGGAGAGTGATAAGCAGCAGTGTCAGTGGTGCATTGACCATCGTGTAGCCAAGTCGCAGCAATATACAGCAGTAGACATGACGCACAATAATAAATAATTCCGGGAGGGGAAGGACCCAATGTGATGTTTTGAAAAATATTCCGCTTGCATACCCAGGAAAACCTCACTGAGTGTCAAGACTCTTTTTCATGAGGGTCCTGCCAAGTTTTCATAGCAGCAGGTGATGTCGCTGCTGTGTGTAATCCCAATTTGCAGATATTTATTTGACATTGGGGTATTTGGCCAATACCAATGACATTGTATGTATGCAAGCCCTTTTTGCATTGATCCACAAGGGTTACCAATATCCCACACCCTGGTGGCCAATTTTCCAAGGAAATATTATTTTTAGAAGCCACTAAACTCCACATACACACACTAACACTCTCACCCACACACTCTGCAGAACAGAAGGAGAAGAAACGCCACAGGAAGGTGAATGCATTGCCACGAGGAAAAAGTGTTACCACGATGCCACCCTGCCGCCCAGGATGACTGGGGATGTTGATATGCTACCTTGATTTCTGGAAAGGTGCGCAGAGGGACCGGGCAGGGACCGGTTAAGACTCAAGCCGTCTAAACTGTCATCTACTGTTAGATTTAGAGCCAGTGAAAATATTCAAGATAAAAAAAAAATTCCGTTGCATTTATGGATGGTCTCTCAATTCTATGTTGGATTATTTCGATTTTTTTAGTGCGAGGTTTGAGAAAACCATATATGTACACTATATATTGAACTTCTTTCGCACTGTACATAGCCAACCATGTTAATCGGAGCAGTGGGAGTTACATTTGGCAGCACTAGAGGTGATGGAATAATTCCCAGCCGTGAAAAGGGCAGGAACTCGAGAATGCAGTTCCTTGCTTTATATAATCCAAAGGTGGTGTGAAGATGGCACCATGTAGAGTTGGGATACGTACAGAAGCTGACAGATCCAGGCTGTTGCCGCCATTGCTGTACATAACCACATCCAGTGCGATCACTCGACCATCGTTCATGAACCCCACCTGCAACACAGCCATGACAAATATACTCTGTCCTTTTTCCACTTTGGATCTGTGCAGTAACCATCCTGAGATACAATGTAGCAAAGCAGTGGAGGATCTGCACGACGGTACCTTATACTTGCCCAGGAATGGGTGCCGGCCCCCGGTGATGAGCATGTCCTCGTCGCGGTCCAGCATGCAGCGCACGGGCCGGCCCAGCCTGCGCCACGCACAGCAGCACAAAGCACCGTGGGCTCGCGGCTTGTGCTCGCTCGTGTCTCACCGTGGGCGTCGTGGTGCCGGGGAGAGTTTGAGCGTTCCCCGTGGAGACGCAACGTCACGTGGGCGCGCCAAATCCCAGCTTTTAAAAAGACCGCCGCTGAAGAGCTGAGAGATTTAAATCCGCATGTGACGAGGAAACCTTTCCCAATGGAAAAATGAATGCGGGCTCCACAACTTTGCGTGTCGTAAACTCTAATCGCAAAAGCCGAGTGTTCAGTCAAACACGCAGAACAAGCAAAAGCGAAGGCATGACACAAGAGATGTGTGGCGACGTTGCTGATACCCACTATCTGGAGGAGTCCCCATGCGGCCTGGATGTGAGATCGCGAGCTTGAGCTGCCGTATCTTGGCGTCAGTGTCTCACGTGACGCTGGGAGGAACTATAATCTCCATTTCCACCACATATGATGAACCACAGCTGTTGCATGCGAGAGATAACCCTTGTGCTCAAGTGGATTTCCTCGTGTGTGCCGGGTGTAATTCTAAATGTAATACTTTGTGCACATGCCTGTTATCCAGCACTGTGGAGGAAGTGAGGATTGGTGAATCATTGACATTTTGTCAAACTTCCTTCCCCTGGGCTTTGAGGAGGAGCCATACCTTAGCTCGCCAGGAGAAGGCGGGAGAGGAGAAATGTGGACTCCACCTGTTCTGTCTGTATGGGAGAGAGCGTCGCCCCCTCTGGGTACTCTGGGTTGTGCCATATAGTTTCATATAGAGGCCCGCAGAGCTTTGGCAATACTTGCCACCGGCTCCTCATCGCCCGGCTGCTGCTGCCTTCCTGCTTGTCTGTGGATCCTCCTCCTCGCGCCTCTGAGCTGTCCTCTCTCTCTCTTCGAGAGCGAGCGGATGCCGTGCAGCGGCGAGTTACAAGTTGACGTTAAGACGTTAGATACGACGCTGCGTGTGCGGCACCACTCACCGCACCGCTGCCACCGCCACGGCGTTGGAGAGCATGCAGGCGCGGCTCTCCTTGCCGCCGAAGCCACCGCCCATGCGGCGCACGCGGCACAAGACGCGGTTCGCCGGCACGCCCAGCACCTCCGCCGCCTCCAGCTGCACCCCCCCAGCCAGCACGATTGTTTAATATCACGGTTGTTGTTGTTGTTGTTATTGTTGTGAGTCCGCTTGTTTACCCAGGGAAGCCAGGCTTTCGCAGTAGCATGTCACGGTATGATATGTCAACTGAATAGTCTGCAAGTAATTTGTTAGCTCTAGATTTGAAGCTTTCGTGACTGCAAGGATTCATATTCTTAGGTTTACCGAAAAAACCTAAGAATAATTTGTTAGCATTGGGATGTTTGGCCAACGCGAGTTGGGAATCAAATCGAGGCGCAGTGGTAACACTCGTGCCTCGTTGCAAGTAAATTACACGTAGAAACATCGACCCGTACTGTGAACATGTGGCGGGACCCTCCTGAAAATGAGTCTTGAAACTCGGTGGGGCTGTGCAGGCAATCTCTCCTGTGTGAATGTGTAAATGTGTACGTGCACACGCGGGCAGGACACACCTGTGTGTTGGTGGGCGATTGAGAAGAAGAGAAGATCTCGATCTCCCCATTCTCGCCCTTGGGAATGACGAGCGAGCACTGCGTTTCCAGGTAGAAATGCTCCTGCCCCCCGATGTGTATCTCTCCTGCGAGGGGAAGCCAGCACGTCAGACCAACCATGTCCACAGCTCGGCTCCTCGGGGCAGATACTTGCACGGATGTGGATACATTGCAAAACCTCCACATTGTTTAGAATGTCATGCAATACACTCAATTATATTAAAAGTATTACAGTGAGCTTTATTACTCCAGAATTAAATACGATACTCGTTCCGATCCACAGGCCACACGAGAACACTGTCCATCGGTATTCACCACAGCACCAACACCGCACGTCAGTATTCACCACAGCACCAACACCGCACGTCAGTATTCACCACAGCACCAACACCGCACGTCAGTATTCACCACAGCACCAACACCGCACGTCAACATTCACCACGGCACCAACACCGCACGTCAACATTCACCATGGCACCAACACTGCACGTCAATATTCACCACAGCACCAACATCGCACGTCAATATTCACCACAGCACCAACACCGCACGTCAACATTCACCACGGCACCAACACCGCACGTCAGTATTCACCACAGCACCAACACCGCACGTCAACATTCACCACGGCACCAACACCGCACGTCAATATTCACCACAGCACAAACACTGCACGTCAACATTCACCACAGCACCAACACTGCACGTCAGTATTCACCACGGCACCAACACCGCACGTCAGTATTCACCACAGCACCAACACCGCACGTCAACATTCACCACGGCACCAACACCGCACGTCAGTATTCACCACAGCACAAACACTGCACGTCAACATTCACCACAGCACCAACACCGCACGTCAAACTCCACACAGAAAGCCACCTGAGGTGGGGATCAAACCTCGGGCTTTTTGCTGTCAGGCACATGTGTTATCGCGGCGCCATGCAGAGTCTCCACAAAGCGTGTCTGGTGAGGGACCAACCTTCCACAATGTGGTCTGCCTCAGCAAAGCCGGACTCCAAGTTACCCTTCAAGATCTGTCTCTGCTGCTCATAGAACGAATCCTGGGCAATGGCGTCCTGCAAGGAGAGCAACCGTTACAATTCGCTCGCGAGCGCGGTAGCGTGTGTCGCCACTGTGAGGAGATCTAAACACAGTGACTAACGACACACGCCTGTACCATCTCAGTTTAACCGCCTCCAACATACGCAGAGTAGCAAAACGTCGTCCCACTCTGACAGCTGGACAGTGGCCGAGCGCCATAACAGAAGAGAGACAAGAGGTGTGACCCTCCACTTGTGGGGCTCACAATAGCCTGCTCCACAGTGTGCACTGTCACCAGCACGCCCAGCGAGTGTCTCACCTGCATGGTGATTATGACGGGCTGCAGGTCTTCGTAAGTGACCTTCACGGCTTTAGCAGCACGCTGGGCGTGCATCTGTGTATCGGCCACCACAGCCCCGATCACATGACCTATGCACGTGACCTGATGCACAGCACCCGCAACACCAAGTCAATATTGATGCGACATGTCACAATGTCTTCGCTTCGTACTACAGACTGGAAAGTGAAGCATATTCCACGCGCAAACAGGTTTGTATTGTCAAGAACCCTCCACCGCCCCCCCCCCCCCCCGATCCAGCCAAACAAGTTAACTGTCCACTTGTAGGAGCGTTTACTGCGCCACTTGTCACTGTTTCATCTCACAGAAGGGAGTCGCCTATGATTGCTATATCTTATCCAAATCGAGAAATTCGATTTAGTGGTATAATCTTAGAATTTGTAAAATGTGGACCCTGACGCCTGCACAGTGGCCTCCTCGGTTTCAAGGTCGTTGCGGGATCTTTAACATCTGCTGTGAAGCAGACGTCGCGTATTTTGATGGTAAATAAAATTACAGTTTAACAAAAAGCCCACGTTAATGCTGAACACAAGGCTATCCAACGCAATTCAACATGATGTCACTTGCCAGTTGAAGATATAGGACAAGGATGGCAGCTTATTTTCATTAAGCAAGAATTCTAGATTTGCCCTGTGGATTATTTCCCTCTCTGTTCGGGGAGGAGATGCATGGACGGGCCAATGAGGAGACATGCGCCGTGCAGCTGCAAACTCACCTTGCCGTCTGCGAAGACCGTCTCGTCGTGGAAGATGCCACTGTGGTTCATCCCAGGCACGTCGCGAGCGCCGATAAACGCCTCGACCCCTGGGAGGCCGAGCGCCTCCTTCGCGTCGATCGCCCTGCACGCAAGGGGCCATCGGCAGCAAATGGAGGTGGACACGGAGCGTGGAGCTCGCCGCTCGTGAAGCGACAGAAAGTGTGCAGCGAACCCGCGCCGGGCAGACAGCGAGGGTTGGTGAATTGTCCGCTTTCATCAAACTCCCAAACCTGCCGGGCTGCAAGGTCGTCATCTTATGGCTCGCCAGGGTATGATGGCAGTACAGCAAGTGGGTACGTTTCAATCCATATTCTATCGGTACGGGGAACGAGTGTTAGCCCCTGAAACGTGTAGGTTTCCTCCCAAATGTATAAACACTTATTCGTGGAGTTGGCCAAACATCCTAATATAGGGCCACAGGGCTTGGGCACCTCTTAATGTAATTAAACTTTGCAGTGCGTGACAAAAACACATCGCCCAATCATGCAAAACTATTGGAAATTATGTCTGTAAAACAAAGCGTCTTCCTTCCTGATAACATTGCACTATAAGAATGGTGCAAATACTAAATGTGCTAATTCTTTTATTTATTTACTATTACTACACGTAACATATTTAACAAAGAAAGTCTCACTGAGTCTCAAACTCTTTTTTAGGAGGATCCTGCAAAGGGAAATGTCGTTCCCGTAATCCAAATTGAGTAATTTGCAGGTGATTGTTCAGCAATTACATAGCATGATTTTAGCTTTGGAAGGAAACCGGAGAACCTGAGGAAACCCATCCAGAACAGGCCGCCTGAGTTGGGAATCGAGCCCAGGGCCTTCTTACTGCGAGCACAAGCGTCACTGAACGTCACAACTGCGCCACTCTAATAAGCCGGCGCTCGCTGAGAGGGCCTACGTGATGGCGGCGTGCGGCCGGGAGCTGGTGACTAGGGCCATGTAGAGCTCGTTCTCCAGGCGCGGCAAGTCATCGCAGTACCCTGCCTCCCCGCTCGTGTGCAACGCCGCGGCCACGTGCGGCACCGGGCGGCCCACGGCGTCCTCCGTTCGCTGGCCGAGCGGCACCTCCTGCGGAGAAAACAAACTTCGCGTCAGCCGACGCTGTGGCACCGTTACAGGCCGCAGGGGAAAGCACCGTTAGCAACAAGGCTGGCACGACGCACGGGGCGTGGGTGGTCAGCCGCCCTTGTCTACCTGGTGGTGATGTTTGCGCCGCGCTCGGTACTAATTGTTATTGCTGCGCTCGTTTACCCAGGAAAGTCTCAGTGAGTCTCAATACTTTTTCAGGAAGGTCCTGCCACGTTTTAACAGTAGGGTGTGATGCTGCTATGCATAATCCCAATTGAGCAATTTGCAGATACGTATCTGCATTGGGATGTTTGGCCATAATCAGTTACATTGTGTATTATTCTAGCTATGGGTGAAAACCGGGAACTCGAAGGGATGTGGGGGGGGGAGAACACAAACTCCACGCAGAAAGGCGCCCGACTCAGGAATCAAACCCAGGAACTTCTTGGTGTGAAGAACGAGTGTTACCACTGTGCCACGTTGTCGCTTAATATATGACACGCGTGTTCTTGTAAGTAGGAGTGTACACATACCTGGTAGAGTTGCATGCTCTGTATCAGCTTCTGCTGGTAGGGCTGAGTGGCACTTATGTGCTCTGGTGGAATCTGTGAGATGTCCTCATCCTACAAGTATCAGGAAACATACACACTATTAGGCACATGCCACTGAATTGATTCATTGATTAAAATAAATTCATAAGCTCACAATACACGTATTTTTATATTGTGCCTGAAAACTGATTATTTGCTATGTATGCAATTTATATGCCAATGTTGCATTTGAACTCATGGTACACAACCGTACGAAAAAAGCGACGGTTAAAACAAGTTACAAAATAATCTATTCTTCAACTAAATTGTTTCCCTAAGCCATTGCAATTCACAAACTTGCGGGGATGAATCACACAAACTCACATTCTCTGTTGTGTTTTGGAGCTCTCACCATGCAGATTTGTACTTCTTCTCAAGAGCGTTGATTACTACGAGTTTCATTCGTGCCCCTACGAGCCGGTGCAGGGCAGAACGAGCACGAAAAGACCAAGGGGGAGATGGCAGGATGAATTGGTAGAGTGAGATGTGAGGGCGGTGGATTAGACTGGAGAGAAATTGAAGTTCATGGAGAGAGAAAATCTGAGCAACTGCCCCACGCAGTGGGGGCTTTGTCTTGCCATGGGCGAAAACTGGTGAACCCGGAGCAATCCCATACAAAACAAAGGGGAAAACATAAAAACTCCACACAGATAGGCCTCCGAGTCGGGAATCAAACCAAGGCCCTTCTTGCCATGAGGCACAGGGTTACCAATACGCCACCACCTTGATGCCCAATTTTCCAAGAAATAAAAACATCTTTAGAAGTCACTCCATTTATCTACGCACCTGTTCATGCAGCTTTCTTAGCACGGTCCAGTAAAACTTGAAGAAGAAGCTGGGAACAAGAGTTTGTCGAAAAGCCACCATGCCTCCTGGAGCTGTAGCAGAGAGCGGCAGTTCCTTCACCAGCACGGCACAAACGTCAGTGAGCAGAGACTCGTCCCACAGCCTGCAGCCGACAGCACACATCATACACACATAACGTCAAGCTGACAGTAGGGTGCGTGGTGCTAACACTGGTACCTCACAGCAAGAAGAGTCTGGCTTCGATTCCCAACTTGGGCGCCTAATTGCGTGTAGTTTGTATGTTCTCCCCTGTTTTGGGTTCTCCGGTTTCTTCCCATAGATAAAGAAAAATATAATGTAACTGGTATGCTGCAAATTAACCTGCAAATTACTCCATTGGAATTGCGCGTATCAGCATTTCCCCCAAGTCAGGACTACCGACGCGGCTTGCCTATCGATGAAGGTATTGGTGGCCGCCTGTGAAATGGCCCTCGTGGTGGGTGCCATGCCCCCGTAGGCCAGGCTGAGCTCGGCGACGCGCAGTGAGGCGGTGTGCAGGCGCACACGCATGCCGGCGTTCACGATGGCGATGTCGTCCTCGTGTCGCTGCGCCTGCTTGAAGGCCATCACATATTCTCTCTGGAATGTCACGAACGTAAATGAGCAAAGTAAAGCTCTGAATGTGGAACATGCGGAGTGTAAAATCGGAAGTGAAAAAATTACTTCAAATTTCAGATTAAACATCAAACACATGGACATTTTCAATTACGATTGTCACCTCTTTATCTTCGCACTTTCATAAGACGTGAAAATTTCAGTGACTCGTCACAAAGACAGATACATTTAAATCTCAACATTATTAAAATCTCTCATCAAGTCCTGGCAACCACGCACGTGGCTTGTGGCATCAGCACGAAGCCAAGCCAATGGCCAAATACAACACGCAGAAATCCCAGAAATTCCCAAAGAGACAAGATGAAGAGCCAAACAGATCCCCCCGAGAAGGATCAGTGCAGAGAGAATGCCGCACAGAAATAAAACGCAGAATTGCACAGACAGACAGCGACACTGGCGAGAGAAGCCGGGCACCGGTGGATAACGCATGGCGCGGAGCGAGCGTCACGCACCGGGCGGGAGTAAGGCACGAACACAGCCAGCAGCAGCTCGTCACTGCGCAGCAGCGTCTGCCTGTATCCCGTAAAGAAGGAGCCGTCCATCGGGACGACCCGTGTTCCGGCTGGGGAAGGGGGGGGGAGTCAGGGGGGGAGGTGGGCGATAATGCAGAGCCAACATCAGTGACGGATGTCTGAAGCAATTCTCGGCCTCCCTTAGGTCAACTTAGTCTTAAATGAGTACCTGGAGTCGTGAGTAAAAATTGCCACCGGTGAGACAAAGGTGGCCAGGCATGGTGCTGGCCACATCACCCCATCGTGTGCCTTGCCAGCCTTGATAGGTGCTCACTAACAGCACTTTTCCCAACAGTCTGTTAAAGCCACATAGGGAGTCTTTGTCTTTGGTGGGCAACACGGACGGCAGGCGTCGCAGGGGGTGTGAGGAGATGCGTGGGGTGGAGGCGCAGGCGAGGATGGACGAGACGGTGGGCCACGCAGCACGCGGGTAACACGATGCTGCACAGGAGCTTCGTTGTCTCGCCTCCTGGTACCTTCTGTACGACCTAAACACAGCAATGTTTCTATCCTCCAAACAACGTGGACAACATGGGATGGATGCAGCAGATGGGAAGCTGATAGGAAAAGTGACTACTTACAGAAACTTTGTGTAGCAAAAAAAATACAAGGCTCTCCTATACTTCATTGGAATTGCAGATGCTGTAGTTAGGGTACAAATGTATGAAAGCATACTTAGGGCCTTCACTGCTCGTTCAAAAGGTTCATGGCTTGCATCCAGCGTCAGCTCTGATTGAATACTGCAGGTGGCGTGTTAACCATAAACAATTCTACGCAACGTCTGCTTCCCAGTGGACTTTCAAGATCCTGTGATGTATTTCGCAAGATTAGGCCATAGTGTGCCAGCATCATGGTCCAAATTTCCCAAATTCTTGGTTTTTTCGGTAAAGTCACGTAGAAGGGAAATAATAAAATAATAAAAACAAAACAATCAAATTCTCACGACGTTTCGATTGCAACACAAGCAATCATCATCAGGTGTGAAAAACACAGCAAGAACATTTTGAAAAAAGTGGCGTTTCGTTCATGAGGCTATCCACATTTACAAACACAGAGGCAATTTCAACCGAGAAGACGGATTCTGGCTTAGCAATCATTGGAAGGATGTGATAAACCATTTCGGGTCTTTATTGATTGTGTTCACGCTTACGGTGACTTTCAGACCGCATTCCATTCTCCTTTTCTCCCCCCTCCTCCGTTCCGAGCATAGATGAACTCGTCCGTCTCAACAACCGCTGGTCGCTGTCCGTGGTGCTGACGTTAAGAAAAAACCGCCACTTTTTTCAAAATTTTCTTGCTGTGGTTTTCACACCTGATGATGATTGCTTGTGTTGCAATCGAAACGTCATGATAATTGAACTGGTTTATTTTTATTATTTTATTATTTCCCTTCTACGTGACTTTACCGAAAGAACCGAGAATATGAATCCCTGCAGTCACGAAAGCTTTAACTAAAAAAATCTAATTTCCAAAGTTAATAAAATTACAAACATATTACTCCATTGGACTATACATAGCAATCATCGCTCCCTATTGTGAACTCTTGACAGAACCCTCCTGAAAATGAGTTATGGGACTTAGTGAGGCTTTCCTGGGTAAGCAAGCAGAATAATAAAAAATAATGCAGAAACATTTTGTTGAAGTAAACCACATGAACCAGCGTCGTGCAGCACCGGACATCACGGCGGATAGGTTTCCTGACTCTTAAATAAGACAGCGGAGATCATCCTCATGTGCGGGTAATGCTCCCGTCATCTCGAATAATTTGCTGCTGGAGAGTGGGCACGGGAACGGACACTTCACCAATTTGTATAATCTTCTGGTTCGTGCTGCGCGATGGATAGGGTGGATCTCTCACGACGGGCACAGCGACACTCACCGGGCGAGACGAGGGACAGCTGTGCACCAGCAGCCATGAGCACAGGATTCAGGTCAGATATGGGGCTTGCTGTGATGATGTTACCTCCGATTGCCTGCAGGGGGTGAGTGGGAGGAGGTTTGTCACAACTGCTCGTAACCCAGCACGAGGTATTGAGAACTGCAGGTGCGTGAAACCATGAGTTATGACACCGTGCAGCCTGGATATTTAACATAGCATTCGGTGGCGCCATGGAGGATCATAAGAATTTGTGAAACTCCCACAACCAGCTGGGCTGTGACGTCGCCATCTCTTGGCTTGCCAGGGTGTAATGGCAGTACAGCAAGTGGGTTAATTCCCATCTGTACGTGTGGGTTTTCTCTGGTTTCTCTCACATGTATAAAAATGTATCCTTGGCGTTGGCCAAGTATCCCAATCAAGGACCCCAGAGCTTGGGCAATTATTGGCACCGGTCCGGGCTGCCTTCCCACTTGTCTGTGGTTTCTTGTGCCTCTGACTTTAAATACAACTGTGAGCGGCATTCCAAATAATGTTGTTATTTAATTCACAAAATACTAATCATTGGGAGTTCGGCGTGGAGTTACGCCCTCAACAAAGTTATTCCGTGAAGAACATATTTCTGAACATTTAATTGAAGGAATGAAGGCATGAGCATTCATGTTGTCATCTCAGATTTGCGGAGGACTTTGGTCATTATGGAAATTCAGGGGAATGAACGGCAGGACATGAAAGGGTGTAGTAAAGAAGGCTACAAAATTGGGCTCCAGATAAATGTGAGTACAAGATTCAAGCAAAATAAGTCTTTCCTTTCGGTTGCCATTCTGGGTGACCCCAATCTCGGCTTGCCCGTGTCCAGCCTCGAGAAGCGACTGTGTACGGTGATGCAAAGAGTGCGTATTCCTAGGATTCAGTGAAAGTGTCTCAGAGTCAATTAAGGTCACATTGACAACAGCCAGAGTAGCAGATGAACGATAGTTTTCGCTCATCTAATCTGCCATCAGCCACAACATGAATGCTTCCGGCACAATCGCGACAAAAGTGCCCAACACCACACCGCCATAGCATTTATGGGCAATGCACTTTGCAATGTGGACCATGACCCTAATGAAACAGTGTAACAAACAGATTGTGCAGAACAACGTGTACGCACCCCGTGTGTGCGCGTCTCTGGCAGTCGGTGAAATCATGAACTCTTTGTTTAACCTCCCATCTATGGGAATTGCATAACAGCAACAACAACAGTGATAACAGGATCATGTCTCCTTACCCAGTCATCCACAGCCAGGAGAGTCTCAATACCCATTGTCAGGATGATCCTGCCAAGTTTTCAAGTCGAGGACAATATTGCCGTATGTCGTCCCAATGGAGTGATTTGACAATGTAAGAAAACAGGAGAACCTCGAGAACCCGGAGGTCTGGACCAGGCTGAGATTGGCTACACATGCAAGGCACACCTTTGTGAGTCATTAATTATATTTGGTGTTTTTGGGTTGTCCCACCAACGGGCTGCCTCGTCACGGACTCCTGGCGGGGCGCGCGGTGACAGCGGCAAGGAGCCCTGGGAGGCGACTCACCGCCACGTTGCGGATCTGGGAGGCGACTCACCGCCACGTTGCGGATCTGGGAGGCGACTCACCGCCACGTTGCGGATCTGGGAGGCGACTCACCGCCACGTTGCGGATCTGGGAGGCGACTCACCGCCACGTTGCGGATCTGGGAGGCGACTCACCGCCACGTTGTGGATCTGGGAGGCGACTCACCGCCACGTTGCGGATCTGGGAGGCGACTCACCGCCACGTTGCGGATCTGGGAGGCGACTCACCGCCACGTTGCGGATCTGGGTGCCCGCGAAGGAGTGCAGCACGTCGAGCAGCGCGCGGAACGTCTCGCCGCTGGCCGCGGGCCCCTTGGCAAGCACGGCGCCCAGCGCGGCCTCCACCCGGCTCAGCGTGCACGCGGCGCCCAGCCAGAGCCCTGCTCACAGACCCATCCACAGTCACGGCCAGACACCTCCTCGCTTTTTATACTCGCGCTTTAAAATATTGCCACTGTAGTTTTGGACGAATATATTGACTTTTCAGTGTATTCATCATTTCATTATTTGTATTATTACTACGCTTGTTCACCGAGGAAAGCTTCGATGAGTCGCAAAGACTCTTTTAGGAGGGTCTTGCCAGCTTTTCGCAATAATTTGCAGCTATAATATTTGTTCAGCATTGGGAAATTTTTGCCAATATCAATCATGTTGTTTGCACTTCAACTCAAGGAGGAAACTGTAGAACCCGGAGAAAACCCATATTGAGCAAGGGGAGAACATACAAACTCCATGTAGAAAGCCGCCCACCCAACACACGAATCGAACCCAGGTGCTTTTAGCTTTGAGGCACAAGTATTTTCACGGCGCCACCCTAGCACCACCCAGATCTATATTTTAAAATAGATTTGTTTGGCATTTTGTGGAGTAGGGTTGTGCAGTGATATTATCACAGCAGTCATACAAATTCAGATCTTTCATATCAAACAAGAGAAATCATGCATATGCATGGCATTGCAAATGCTTTCCAATGTGCGTTTACTCCAGAAGTATTTATTTATGGACGAGATGCGGTCATCTCTCGATGCGTGACGTCGCAAGACAGCGTCACGCATAATGATGTCATCGCCTTGGCTAGCGAGGCTACGCCTTTAGCACTGTTTTTATGCCATTCGAATGCAATCAGCAATACACAGAGAATGTGATGTAGGACGAACCAGTGTCAGAGAAGAGAACTTGGTTGAGTTCAGCTACACGAGCAGGAGCCAGCAGGCAGGGATAGTGCTTGTTCTTGAACTTCACTTCCACACCTGCAAGCACAGCACTCATTACCTCCCCATTGTCATTGTAGGAGACGTCCATGCAGTAACACCTGTCATACATCTCATGGGGGAAATGTGACCACTGTTGTCATACCTGCAGAACGTGTGGTTTATTTAAAGGTTTTATTGTATGAGGCTTGTTTTGTATTCGTATTGTTCCGCTTTTTTACCCAGGAAAGCTTCACTGAGTCTTAAGAATTCCTTTCAGGAGGGTCCTGCCAGGTTTCCGTTAAAGAGATCTTGAATATCCGCTGTAATTAGATGGCGCGAAGCATCTTTACAGTTCCTACACCCGCACTAATAACCGGGGTGGTCTACCGGATTTGAAAGGTGAACCTCTGCCTAGAGCGGTGAACGTGCGCGTACCGACTTCTGTGTTCCCCACGACGATGCGCGCGTCCTGGAATCGCGAGCGCAGCTCCAGCAGCTCGTGGAGGTTGCTCGGCTCGTGCCACGCGACGCGCTCCCCCCGGAAGACTCGCATCCCCTGCTCGAGGTCCGTGCTCAGCTGCGGGCAGAGGAACCACAGGAGCACACGAAGCGGCACCAGCTCTGCTCGTTTAACAGTGCGGGAACTCGGGTTGTCATCTCCACTCCCAAGTCCCGTCGGGGTTGTACGCATCCTGCGCACCGACGTGGGAGTCTCAGTGATGAGTCTCTGACGTATGCCTGAGCCCAGACATGCCCCCCAGTATGCCCCGCGATGGCGCCACGCGTTCGCCGCTCGTTGCAGAGGCTTGCGGTTCGAGCCCAACAGGCTGCCCTGGTTAATTACTACATTTGCAACAACTGGGAAAAACGCTACGCGCCATCCACTTCACAGTGGACGTTAAAGATCTCGTGACATTATTTGAAACGAGTAGGTCATTGTGTTCCGGTGTCAGGGTCCAAATTTTACAGTTTGTAAATTACCCGAAATTAATAAATATGGATTACATATAGCAATCAACACCTCGTGATGGACAAACTTAAACTCATTTTCAGGCCAGGTGCTGAGTCATAGGAACAGCCTTTGAGGTTCTCTTTGAAATGCATCAGATGCGATGTAAAGCAGTGTGAGACGCCCCAATGTATAGCGTGTTCTGTAAAAAACAAATCGTGACCACATTCTCCTTACCAAACTCGTACAACTCGAAGGCAAAAACCAAAAGGACAATCAGACCCACCGCAAGAGAACTGGCCTAGACAGACACTCGATGGGTAAATTTCGCTGGAAGTGGAGGCGCTGAGGACATGGAGGCAAATGCGAGGAGGCAACCGAGAGACGTTTGAGCCGACGACTGCCAGGGCTGCCTCCACAAGCGGTGTGACCGCTGGCAGCGCTGAGGCTGCTCTGTAGGGGATCCACAACCCCACACTCATGGCTGAGTTCACGTTGCTATTTATTGGTCGCTGAGGAACCACAGACAATCTGTCTGTAGCACGGGAACTTACATGTATCTTCAGGAGTGGGAAGCTGCTGCGTGATAACATTGCCTCATAACAGATTATGTTCATTGTTATTTAAATGGTATGCGTATTTGAACAGGAAAGCCTCACTGTGTCTCAAGACTATTTCAGGAGGATCCTGCCAAGTTTGCAGGTAGTTCTTCAGCAATTGTGATGTTTGGCCAATACCGGTTGCATCGTGTCTTTTTTAGGTATGGGAGGAAACAGAAATCAGAGAAAATCCAAGCAGAACAGGGGGAGAACATACAAACTCCACAAAGCAAGGAGCCCAATACTGGAATCGAACCCAGAGGCTCTTTGCTGTGAGGCACAAGTATTACCACACTGCCACCAAACTGATGAAACCAAGACATACATTGAATGGAAAAGTGAGTAAGGATCTCAAGAGTTGCTGACGACATCATGCGTCTCGTCGTCTTGACGCATCCCGTTCGCTGCTGCGACAAGGGACTCACCTGCAACTCTGCAGGGAAGATGAGCTCCTGCGTGGGGTCCAGAGGCAGGGCCCCGGGAGACTCAGCTTGGGGCGGCTCCTCGTTCGAGCCCTGCGGCACATTCGGCAGAGCCCAGTGTGAATACCATACGCACGACACCAGGGGCCTCGAAGGCAGCATGGCAGCTCATCAAACAGCTCGTCTAGATCACCAGCCATGATCAATCCACTGCTGGTCGAAGGCCTCCCAGGCTGTGGCCACCTCTCACTATCCTGTGCTGTAATAATCCACGTAGCACCTATACACGTAGCACCTATACTCGGTGAACGTACACTTGGGCACGTTCCGTTCCACGGCTGCCACTCGGTCACTCTCCCTGACGATCGTTCCACTCCATCGGCTCCTTCTTGAGACGTGTCCTACCCAAGCCCGTTTGCTTAACTGGGGGGCTTCAAATTCGGGTTCAGGATAAATATGATAAAAGCAAAAGGAATTAAGGGAAGGGGTTATAATGGATGGCAGATTTACAATCGGGTACAACCGTGATAGGCGGGACAAACGTGATCATTCCCAGCAAGCCGAGTGGATGACGTCGGCATCCCAGTGTGGAGTACGACCCAGCGATGGCGTGCTAAGGGCGACGAGCACTGCGCTCCTGCCGTTCTGCCTCTGGGGGGAGGGGGTGTGACGGGGGGGGGGCTCTCGGCAGCGCTGCCAAGCGGGGCCTCACCACGGCCGCGTTTTGTTCTTCCTTGCAGCAGCCTCCAACTCGAGATGCATTTCCACAGCAACCTGAGGCCTGCGTTCGGCAGCAGAGGCGTCTCTCCGTGAGGCTCACGGATTGTGCGACAAACTGTGCACAGATCTCCGAGCAAAGAAGCAAGTTGGGTTTTAGGTGCTTTATGAATCGTCGTGAATCAGCGTCACAATTTGATTCGTCAGTTAAATACTTCTTGCCACTGTGATAACTATAAGGCATCGAGTGGCTGTAGGGGGTCAACGAAAGCCATTACATACAGCATATACGAATACATTATCATCGACTTTCACACGTGGTTAAATGCGAATATCAAGCGCGAGGAGGGATGTGAACCTACGCGAGTGTCTGAAAGCATCAACTCCAGTCTCCCTCTTAACCATGACTGGATGAATTTAGTGGCTGCCATGATTTCTGGGTGACCCCTCATGGATAATAGGAAAAATCCACCCGCAGATAACAGGAGTTTCCATGGATCAATTCAGGGTCAAGGATATTGGAGGAGAGGTGAAAAACAGCGTTGTGGACTAGAGGCGTTTCACTGGGCACAGTGAGCCAACAACGAACTCCCCTGAGCAGGGATAGGGACCTCAGGGCCCCTGCACCGTCCCCTGTGCAATGCGTCCTGTCATGGACGTTGGGGAAGTCTGCAAACAATCGTGGAAGTCGCTTGACAGCTGTGGGAAATGATCGATAGTTCAAGTTTATAGCAGACGTATGACAGTCGTGTCAGCCATGGGCAGTGAGAAGAATGCAAACCCTTTCCTGCTTGGTAACCCCAGCTAATGGGAAATGCACCCTTATACGCGATTACGGTACTCATTATATGGCCTGAAAGTCTACAAAATTAAGAGTGACCTTACAAGACCTCTTGCTGATGCTGCAATTGGATGTGCACTCTCATTTTGTTTCGCTAATGCCTTCTCAATACGAAAGATTTGAAAATATACAGAGGTGTGCAGCACTGTCTGTACAGGTCGCAGCCTTATCAAGACCACCAACTCAAAATAACGTAATGTGTGAGAAACTGTAGCCACCCAGAGTTCAATATGATGTAGAAACCTGAGCTGGTTGTGGGACACGCGTGCATCATCTCTACGACCTGTAAACATAAGGGAACGAGCCAGACAGGGGTGCCGAGTGCTGCAGCAGCAACAACAGCAGGCAGCTACACCGCTGCAGGTGTCGGGATTTCTTCCCAAGTTTCACCACGATGGATAATCCAGATAACACAGTGACCAACTGATATGCATCCTGTACCTTAATGAATGGCTTGTATCCCTCAATAATAGCACGGTATCCTGTGCATCTGCAGAGATTCCCTGAAAGGAATGTGCATGTGAAATGATTAGGTGGTACAACATAATTTTACTTTACTTATTTACCCAGGAACGCCACACTGCATGTTTGGCCAACACTAATTGTTCTGCCTCGCGGCAGATATGGGGGTGTGCGTACACAGGAATTTCCCGATATGGTGTTGAGTTTGGTCACGTGACCAGGAAGTGACAATTTAAGATTCTCTAAGCCATGAGTCAGGGTGTCAGCCATTACACAGAGTACACAATGGAGGCACAAATAGCGTCTCAGTGAAGACAGGTGCATCTGTTCGTTGTGGGGCTTTAAGAAGCATTGTCTGTAAGTTCGTCTATGTTCTTATAATACTGGAAATGCTGTTATAATGTTAGGATTTGCCGTTATAATGCTGTAAAAGCCTTTATAATGCTGTTAAATTGTTATGATAAATATGAGGCCTAGTTAACAACGAAGCCTGCCACTTGCATTATTGTAAATGTTACTTGTAATTGAATAAATCGAGTCAGATTTGTACCCATGTAACTTTAATGCGATCTTGAGAGCAAGGATGAAGAAGTATCTCATCCACAGTTCAGTGTTATGTGCAGCGCTGTACATTTAGGCTGCAGTATATAGTGATTACACGAAGTGACCTTATTTAACACAGTAGCTTATTCTCTTGTATAGCTATTCAGTGCTAATGTAGGTGCCTGGTCCATCCAGGACCTATTGTTGAGTTGCATGTTATCTAAAACAATGTTATGATGATGGAGTGTTCATTCATTGTGTAGTGGGTAAGCAGGGAGAGCAAGACTTGCTGGAGGCAACACGTTTATTATAACTAAGGGTACATACCACAAAGGGGTAACGCCCCTTACACCCGATACCCGAAAGAGGTAGCCCCTCCAGACTAATGTGCCCTCACTGGTTATCACTCTACCCTAGACTGGTGAGCTCTGAACCCGACCCTAGCCAGGGGTTCGGGTTCTGCCCTTTGGGCTCTTCGCTTCAGGTCTTCAGGTGGACGATGACTGCCGGACCTATTCAAAGGTCCGGCTTTTATACCCCTTCCAGAGTCTCTCCGCTCCTAGCCACATCTTCCTTCTCGAACTCTCTAGGGGGCCCTGGAATGTAACGGCATCCCCCCCAGCCCCCCCTCTTGGGGTCCCTGGTGGCCCAACGGGCCGACTCATCCCACCTATCCTGTTATACCACCCTCTGTTGGCACATGTCCACTACTGCAGGTAAGAATCAATGGTGATAATCATACCGCCGAACAATGGCACTACAATTGTATTGATATTCTAAGTATTAACAGATGCTGTATTTTGTGCTGTGTTTTTCCATCAGTTTTACCTCGTTCAATGCATTAAATACGTTTGGAGTCGGATGTTCACCCTGGTTCTGAAGGTTTATTGAATGCGAGGTTAACTACTCGGATAGTGGTGCAACGCAGCACACAGCGAGGCCGAGACACTAATCACTCTATGGAGGAAACCCATATAGAACTGGGGGAAACATGAACACTCCATATAAAAAGGTACCCGGGTCGGAAATCGAACCCAAATGCTTAATTTCATTACCTCACCACCAAAATAATGACCAGTTATAATGCCTTCTGCGTCAAGGAGCCCGTTTGATGTTAGACAGACCGTTGTTAGACAGGTTAGCAAACACAGGTACACAGTGTGTGCACATACGTGTAGACGTGTGTCAGGTGAATCAGGGCCAGACTGGGCATATCTCCGTTACTGAGCACCGCGACTTTACGGAGCCCGTCGCCCTTCCCATCACTGGGGAATTGTCGGCGCTGGAGCAGTGAAACCGAGTGCCCCATTTACTCCAGAGGGCAAACGTGATGGGAGAACACGCGTTGCGTTTACAAAACGCCAAAACATTCATAAATTACTTTACTCGAGACACAAAGTATGACCAACTGCAAGAAATTGCATGTTTGTGATGAAGGTCAGTTGCTGTATGTAACTGGTTTTGTAGAGCAAATGTCGCTGGACTGCACACATTCCTTACACGTTCGGCTTTTACTGAATCAGGGCTCTGTGCGTGTGTGTGCGCTCTCAGCCTACCTTGGAAGGTGTCCTGCAGCTGCTTGGCGTTGGGCTGGGGATGGGTACGCAGCAACGCGTACATGCTCATCACCATCCCAGGTGTGCAAAATCCACATTGTGAGCCATGGGCATTGGCCAGCCGCTCCTGCCGTGTGCACATTCATCCACAGAGATCCACATTGAAGAATCGCTGTGCCGCATCACGGCACTGCAGCACGCTGCCACGTGGGCAACGGCACGCTGGGCCTCGTCGCGCGGGTTCTCGATGGCACGCGGTCGGTGCTGGCGTGGACAGTAAGAGCACGGCGCACGCACTGCTCGGACCAGACCCAACATTGGCACTCGCCAGGGCCCCTGCCCCTCCTAGGGGTGGAATTGAGAGAAGTGGTCGCGGTGGACTATCGGGTGCCGTCAATACCTGCACTTGGTGCAGCTTGGTGCGGCTGCTGCCGATGCCCTCGACGGTGGTGACGGCGCAGCCGTACACGGAGCACACGGGGGTCAGACACGCGTTCACAGCAAGGTGGCTGCATTGTCCGTCAAGGTCAAGTTGCCTCGTTTGTGTTGAGATTTGATCTCACTTATTAAAATAAACGTCACCTTTTGACTCGTTACAGTTTTAACCTTAATGCTATCATCATACAATTGTCAAAGTATGTTTGTGGCATGTTATGTTGTGCTTGTGTGTATGAGCAAATGCCACGTAAATAAGGATACGAAATTTCACGAGTGTCATGGTCATATCGTGAGACCATAACTGTGCAGGCGCCACAGCCTCCCTCCGCACAGCCCAGCTTGGTCCCCTTGAGCATCACTGGTTCGCTGTGTTAAGGAACACGTGGTGACTAAACCTGACATCTGGACCAAGCGATTAAACACAAGACTCATTACTATAATATTGTTATGTCTATCTTAAATTACCGGTCGGAAACAAAATATCAGAGATCATTTCTAGATTTGAAGCTTTCGTGACTGCAAGGAATCATATTCTTAGGTTTTTTCGGTAAAGTCACGTAGGTAAAACATCAAAATTAATGAAAATAAAATAAAAACAAAAATCACGACGTTTCGGAGGCAACACAAGTCTCCGTCATCAGGTGGGACCGTCACAGCCGAATTAGCTGCATCAAGTGAGGCCTCACTTGATGCAGCTAATTCGGCTGTGAGGCCTCACTTGATGCAGCTAATTCGGCTGTGACGGTCCCACCTGATGACGGAGACTTGTGTTGCCTCCGAAACGTCGTGATTTTTGTTTTTATTTTATTTTCATTAATTTTGATGTTTTACCTACGTGACTTTACCGAAAAAACCTAAGAATATCAGAGATCATCTTGGCAGGAGAGAGTGGTTACTGACAATCAGAAAAAAACAATGCACAACATCAGCGCACTTGTGGAAAGCTCTATCATCGATGCCCAAGTGGAAGGGATGATTGACCCGTTCAGATGGGCTGACTTAATGTGAACTGCAGATAACATAAGTTTTTTTTATTTACATTTGCATTATATGGAAACATCACCATGGCCTTTCAGCGCTCTGCATGCAATCCACGCCACCAGTGACTGATGCCATTGGGCACCAATGCTGTCAGTTTAAACCATCCTGCTGGCATTGAATCAGAAGCATTGGTACACGGACACATTTTTCAGGAAAAAAAATGCACAAAAACTCGATCACATCCCGGGCCAACAGAATCGCTATTGCCCCCCCCTTCCCTGTGCTCAGTCACGTGTCCACTCCGTTTCCCTCCGGATTCCCCTTCATTAGAATAAACTCCCACTTCACATCAAACAGGAAACTTCACTCGCCACTTTTTCTTCCTCCCTTAACACTCATCTTCTTTCAATAGCGTATCCCTCTACTGCTTCCTGTCCGCATCCTACAAACCTTAACCCTCCTCCCCCTTCCTCACCTCGCCAGCCCTCCCTTTCCCTCTCACCGCCCTCCCCAACACTCTAACTCCATCCCTTTTCCACATCAGCCAATATTAATGTACAATTTCTAATCCTTGTAAAGCGCGTTGACTAAAGCGCTATATAACATCCTAGATAAGATAATATATGTTCTGCTTGTATTACTATATATCTATCATACTTAACAATATCCACATAGGTGTAAAACTCTGTTATCAGCCGCTCGCACATGCGATTTGAGCATCACAACTCAATGGAGGGCGTAGATCCCTGTTCCTCTCATATTGAAGCAATTGACTAAAATCCCAAAGAATAAACACATTCCCGTTCAGCAACAAGGATACACTTGTTCCTGATGTAGGTGAGCAGAGTTATCTCAGGATCCACATGGTCGTCCACCACCTGTCACGAGGGGGCATCAGACATTATTCGTGTCAACGCAAGTCAGTGACACGGCAATAACAAACCTTGCATCGAGTGAACACAGTACTGTTTCGAGAGAGTATAGAATAATTTAACATTTAGCGTTGTGGTCAACACAATCATCTACAAATAATAAATTATTCTTGCTGTGAACTCTACAAATAAAGCTAAAGGCGCATGTGAACAGCTTCACTGCTGTCGACTTCTCAGGGGAACCACCTGAGAGGTAAATCATCATGGGAACGGTTCTCAAAGTTTGAGCATGGCGCCTCCACCCACACGGTCTATTTGCTCTCTCCTGTTAATAATTGTAAACCTTTGTCACACAGTACGCTCAGACTGTGAAGACACGTGCACGAAGCGTCATCGCGTGAACTGCTATGAAGCGTTAGACAGCACGTGGCATTGTTGCTATGAGGATGGTGGTATGCAGCAGTCGTAGTTCGGCAACGGCGTGGAAATGTCTCCACTGTATTGCGCGCGAAGCAGGCATTGCGAGGGCACCGTGGTCCGCTGAGAAATAAAGTTCATGTTTGTTTATTTTGTTTAACCGAGTGATGACTCAGGGGACCCGGATGAGTTATTAGCAAGTGTGACCTGGGGCATTAGTCTGCCAGTAGAAGTAATTTGCGAATGGCTTGACGGGATCTTTAACGTGATCTGTGCAGCATCATTGCCGTCATTACAGCCGCAGTGACAATGGGGGCGGGCGGCAGCTGAATAGGAATCTTGCACCTCTGCAACAAAGAGCGAGCGCCGGCCACGTCACCACCCCAGAGCGCGGGTCTGCGTGGGCTTCGCGCAAGGTCACGGACAGGGCATCGACCAACAAGTCAATAGCCGTGATGTTGTGATTGTTGTACTTTGAGCATGAACTGATTAATTTCGTTGGCAATATATATGTAAAGTTACAGGTTATAACTGAGGATCCTTAATGATAATAACCCAAGGCTTCAAAACACACACAAACATCGGCATACACATTGTGATAGAATTAAAATTACACCACCTGCTAGCCAATGATGAACACAATGAACACATCTAATGCCACAATTTTGCAAATTTTGTAGATTAACTTGTCAATATTGTTCAGTTTTTCTCCGAGTGGTTCGTTTATTGATGTGTTATGGCATCAGCTGATTCATTTGGATGCGGTCATAGTGCCCCGGATTTTAGAACAGAAGGTAAAGTGAAGTGAGAGCCAATGGAATGGGCAAACAGGTGGGAGGTGTTGCCACGTTTTCTTCACAATTCTGGGTTCGCATGTAGAAACAACGGTGTGTTGACTCTGCATCCGTAGCAGAGCTCCAAAGCAATACGAGAGTTGCTTAACTGCAGATAATCCCCACAGTCACCAGAGTTGTTGTAGACAAAATTACCCAGCTGGATGTACAAGTGTTTAGCACAAGACAAAGTTCAAAGTTCTAGAGCCCATGACGGTCTTTATGGACATACTATTCACATAGCTCCAGCACTATTTTACACGGCGTGCACTTGTGTACAACCTCTTCACAAGAACCTCGTGAAAATACTTTACAGCAGGCAAGACCTTTGATCGTGTTTATAAATGTGTAGTGACTGACTCGGAGACAATAAGAGCAGGAGGCACTCTGTTTATTAACAGCCTTAACAGTTCACACTTAGTAACTACAGCACCCAGTCAGGACAGCTAGCAGACTGCCTGACTGACGACGCCGAGATGGTGAAAACGAAGACAGCGACGAAGACTCCAGTAGCACGACGGGATTTCACTCCAAACGACAGCCCCGAGCTCCTGCTCGGGGCCCCCTTTTATCTTCCCAGCGTGGCCTCGCTCTGCCCCGACCACGCCCCCTTTCTCGAACCTACTAGCGGGTTCCCGGGCTTCCCTCACGTGCCCCTTCTGGAACCTTTTCCCTACATCCCTCTCTCTGGTCTATCACGTGACCTGCTGTCAGTCAGGGCTGCTGTAACTGCAGATCCCCTGCCCTGCCAGAAACAAGCGCTATGCTGATAAGTGACCGATCCTATGTCACTACAAATGTATGTGCATTGAAATGTAGGAGCAATTCCTGCCAGTCAGTACATATCTCTGAAGCAACTTGTGAAATACATATTGTTCCCATCTCTTCTAAAACATATCTCACTTGTATTAAATGTATGTAGCCAACGGGTCTGAGCATTGTAATTAAACTGGCTGTTGATACAAAAGGCTTGGACGCCACTGCAATCGCAAGACATATAGACTATCTTTAATCGTGATTCGAAATATATAGTTTGTTATCCCGGGGAGGTTCGTACAAAACAGGACAAGAATAGGTTACCTAAAGGCAAAAGTTGGTCTAAATTGATGATGCCATGAAATGATAGAGTGCAATACAAGATAGATCATAAATCATTTATCTGGCTTAATGATAGCCACGTGTTCATTCACTCTCGAAACCTCTGGGTTCGACCCTGTGGAACGCTGCCTGATAGAATGGAGGTGAATGAGTACCTACAGCAGACATCGTCTCCAACCCCACAGCGGAACCCTCTGGCTTCGATCTGACAAAAAAAACCCACCGAATGTGACCGTGGCTCGACGCCACAAACTTTGGACCGCGTCCTCAACCGCCCCACAAGGTCGCTCCACAGTGGTGCGCAGTAACTATGCACGGCCTCCATAAATCGCAGCCATCGGCTCAATAATCTGCACCTAAATGACTGCTTCTTGACTTTTACATTTGGCCGTACGCGGGGAGAATAACGGTAAAGCCAACCACTCACAAGGTGTCAACCCGCGTCTCCGCTAACTCCAATTACTAACCCATCTACGAACACAATCGTGTTCACTTGGGATATGTGCCGGTTTTCCGGAGCGAGTTTGGCTGAATATGCAAATGTTCACTCTTTTATCCGAAAAAAGGTGCTAATTAAAAACTACTCCCATGTCAAATCTAAATTATTTACACGTTGATTCAAAACATTGACGTGGCAATTCATAACTATTCATGTATCAATTCCGAACTGTCACGATAATGAACAACTCAAGCTAATTTTTGACTATGTCCCCTTTGTTCGTTAAAGAATTACAGTCTAAAATGTGATCTCCACCTGCTTTCCGTCATTCTCTCATGCCCAAAAGGCATAGCTTATGCCTGTCGCATATGCCCTCTTATCATACAGTGTTGGTATCTGGCTTATGAGACTGTGGTTCTTTTTAATCTTACTGGCCTCTCTTTTCAGTGACTCAAATGGTGAAGAGGAGGCTTGTGGCCCGTGATGAAAAGTAACAGCAATTGTTGTGTACCATAGCTGCTTAACGTAGACAGTGAAGCCACGCAATACATAACTGCTCGATATTTCCAATTTTTTACCCGACAGTTTTCAGTCGCCACCGTGGTAGAAGTTTCAGTTCGCGTGACCTGTGGCGACGCGAAGGTCGGCAGGCGTCAGCTGTGTGGTATATAGTGTGGTATATTGTGTGGTATATAGTGTGGTATATAGTGCGGTATATAGTGTGGTATATTGTGGGGTATATTGTGTGCTATATTGTGTGCTATATTGTGTGGCTTTCGCTGAGGTTGGAAGTAACCACACCTCCGTGGCTGAACGAATCAAGAACAAGAACGACTGCATCTGCACCATTAATCACTTTAAACCGATAACATGTCTATATAAATAAAGACCTTAATCTTACTATGTCTCTAGCGTACTTCCCGACAAGGTAGAAAGCTGACATTTGGGACGTGGGTAGCTTTTAGGATACAAACAACAGGGGCAATCGGAGCATTCGAGATTTTTCGTTTTAAGGCCCCCAAATCTCGATTTTAAGTGCCCCATGTTTGTTTCTGGTGTCATTCAGAAACCGTTCAAAGTATAATATTGCGGTTGTTTTCGTTTGATGGAGTATCAAACAGCAAATAAAGTTAAAGCGAGAACCATTCTATCTTTTTGAGATATTTCGGATTCAAGCGGGTTTGAACGAAAAAATACGCATTTTATGACGTTCAAAACTGAATAATTCGAAAACGGTAAAAGATAGGAGCTTCCCTCATAGAGTATCATGTTCATAATTCTTTTTTTCTAATTAAAAACAGAACGGAATCTTTAGAATTGAGCGATTTCCGATAGGTACATCTTTAAGTATAAGAAGTTGAATCAAATTTCGGTTTAAAGCTTCATCATCAGGTGATGATGATGATTGCTTGTGTTGCAATCGAAACGTCGTGAGAATGTAATTGTTTTAATGTAATTATTTTATTATTTCCCTTCTACGTGACTTTACCGAAAGAACCAAGAAGTTGAATCAAGTCAACAAATTTTCTTTTGCGGAAGAATATGATTTTTTGGAGTAGTTAGTTTCTGATGGTCGACAAAAAATGTAAAAATCATATCAGGTTAATTATTATATTTATTGAAAACTTTTTCCCGGCGAAGACAGGCTTTATGAACTAGTAACAAATAAAGTTAAACTACAGTATTTATTCAATCTTGATTTGAAGCTTTCGTGACTCCAGGAATCCATAATCTTTGGTTCTTTCAGTAAAGTCACGTAGGTAGAAAATAAAATAAATCACGACGTTTCGGGCGCAACACAAGCGTCCGTCATCAGGTGGGAAAGCATGGTCTGCCCGAAACGTCGTGATTTATTTTATTTTATACCTACGTGGTACACTTGTACAAATAACAAAAAAACCCAGGCATTCAGCAGTAACACTGCCTTCAAAGGTCTATTGTATGTTTCCTTTTAAGACAGTGTTATTGACCAATACATCTGATAAGCTTGGCAAGCAAAGCATTCCCCCAATACATTAAGGAATAGGGAACTGAGTCAGGGTCAATTTAGCGGTCAACCAACCACGAATGCACACTCGTTTTAGAAAGTGATTTCTGGCGTTCGTCACAAATGCTGGACGATCGAGCATATTTCAGAAAAGACAAACGGACATGAAACATGATCAAGCCTTTCATTTGTAAAATATAAAAATAATGCAAAATCATTGATTCAGTGAAGGCTGATGCCATAATTTAAACTCTCACAAGCCAAGGCCTTCATAGAGATGTATAGAAATTACCAACACCCTGCATACCATGGGAGAGCTACCCTGAGATTGCGCACTTAAATAAAATACATTAAGAAGAGTTAAACAATGACATAGGCTCTCACCAGTAGCATACAATGCAGGGGTTATTTTGCTAAATTTGTGTTGGAGAAATAAAGGCACGAAGGTAAATGAAGAGATGACAATTTCAGATGCACTGATGACAAAGTCACTATCACAATGAATCACACTGAGCTCCGGGAAATTATTGAAGAACTTGACGATGAACGTTGCAAAGTAGGAATAAGATTCAGCATGGCTGAATTTGGAAAACGCAAAGTTTGCTGAATAAAAGTAAATAATTGTTGGAGGGACACAAATAAAAACCGCAGCAGAATTTGTATACCAAGGTCAATGTTTGACAGCAGCCCGGGATCACAAATATTAATTAGAGGGGGGTGACAACAGCGTGCAGTGCTTTGGGAAAATAAAATGTGATCATAAAAATTAGCATGGCCATGCGTTTAGATGAACATTTTTACCTGCCACGGCATGTGGATTAGAAACACAGAACATGGAACAAGAACTGAAGAGAGAGAGAGAGAGAGAATAGAGAGACAAGTATGCAGAGCTGCACGCTTAGAATTACACGTAATCTTGCATATTAAGAAAAGTGGGTTTTGGTAAGACACGTCTCCAAAAGAGATGTTGGCTGATGGAGGAGACTGGTAACGGAAAATCAGCCAAAGGAGGAAACGTGACCATAAAAATCATCCACCGCAGAGATGGAGCGATGAAATGAGCTTATTTGCGCGAGATGGATTGTCGCCTTGCGGGGCCGTCAGGAATCGCGACAATGTGAAGCAGCCATCATCCAGCAGTGGATAGATCATGGCTTATGTATTCAATGCTTTGAAATTAAGTTAGGTAAATCTATCCAAGATATTTGTTTCTTAGTGTTTACAATAAATATGATCATGCTCAAAGTTCTCGAGATAAAAAGGCATAAAAACTACAACAACACGTCATGAAAATGTTATCTCATATTCAAATGCATAATTACACTAAACTTTAGTAGGTGGCAGGTGAGTTTTGTGTGAAAGCATGTCTTACTAATGCTGCTAACATTGCTTAGGACTCTAATCCCAGAGCCATTTTTACTTTGAGCAGAGTAATGCGAATAAAATACTCAGTTAATTTACAGAAGCTCTTCACCTCCCCTCGCATAGCCCTGACGAAGCCGGTAGGAACGATCTCCTTCAAAAGACGATTAGCACCTTCCCTAGACGCACCATTCCTCAAACGGAGCCAGTCTTCCAATCTCATCTGTGCGATATTTAGATCCTTGCTGCGTCTATCACTCTGCACCTGCGCCCGTGACCAGAGCCACAATCGGCTGTAGCCACGACCCAGCGCTCAGCCTGGACACGTGAAACAGCCTCTACCTTTTTGCCGTTGATGAAAACCACAAAGGTCGTGGAGGAGACACTCTCGGCCATTGCTCCGGATAAGATTTCTCCAGGGTTCTTGCGCGTGGAGCGGCTTGAGGGGATGCGGGTGAGTTCAGGGATACAAGCGGTAGGAGGTATGGGGGCCACAAGAGGCGGTGAGGGAGGGGATGGGGGTGTCCGGGCAGGGGGTGGTGCCCTGTCGCATGGGACTCTGGCCCATAAAATGTTTACAGACCTTTGACCGTGAGGAGCAATTACATTAAATGTGGTCGAGAACTCCACGCACGCCAAATTAATGAATGCAAGTTGTTCATGAGCTTCATGTAAACAACACCTTTTCGGTACTCGGTGTGTTCCAACGGATACCCCAGCAGTAGGGGCACTTAACTCTTGATTAGTTGATCGTCATTACCTGCTCGAAGAGGCTCCTTGCCTCCCTGTTGACTGCCCATGTACACATACACATTTAAACTTCATCTTAAAATTCACAAACCTGTTTGTGTGAATGTTCCTGCTCTACAGCTCACATTTCAGTCCTCGCTCGGTCATGCAGCTATCGTGAGGCACTGTTTACATTTGTGAATACGCCAATAGTGCCTTTTAAAGAACCGCAATACACTATCACGTGGGCATTAATGGGCATCATTCTGCATTTTTTAATAAACCATTATCATGGTGGAATGACTTGCAATTTCTGCAGCCCTTTGCTGCTCCCTGGTAGCAATGTAATCAGTGTCAATCTTTACCATCGGGCGATTTCTATGTCAGCTTGCACGACTACTTCTGTTCAAACGGTGCTACAAATATTGAATATATTGTTACTTTCAGGTTTTGTGGCCGGGCAGGCCTCCACATTTCTTAATCATCAACCTATCCTTGGGTGGCCCTGAGATAACAAGGAGACATGCCTCAAAATCTCCCAAGCCCTGATGCAGTCTCCACCGTGTCATCCGTGCTACAGCTATTCACATTTTTTGGTTCCCATACACGATATGTTTTGTTTGATGCAAGTACAACACAACTACCATTGTGAAGATTTCATCATACTCTTCGTTTGTTTCGGTAAAGTCACGTAGGTAAAAAAGAGAAAATAAATTAAATCACGACGTTTCGGAAGCAACACAAGCAAACGGTTGCTTGCTCATGATGACGGAAGCTTGTGTTGCTTCCGAAACGTCGTGATTTAATTTATTTTCTCTGTTTTACCTACGTGACTTTACCGAATAAACCAAAGAGTATGGACCCTTGCAGTCACGAAAACTTCAAATCTAGAAGATTTCATCATTTAGAGAATTCATTACTCAGTTTTATATTTTATTTATAGGTTTAAATAGCGCCCCTGTACTTGACTGACGTGACCGAGAGCCATGTCATCACCCCTACCTGTTTCCATGGATTACTCAGTTGACCCACGCCTTATCTACATGGCATACATCGTGATTTGAAATAGATTTTGCATTTCCAATCGTTTTGCATTTCCACTCACATTGTCAGGACCGGCTTCTGAGGAAGAAGCTGCTGGCCAGAAATTCCAAGAGGCCAAGGTGCCTTGCATTAATAAGTGCAAAACGAGTGGCTCGGATGCAGCATACGGGTTTAGAGGGGATCTATAGTCATCAAGGTTATCTCGGCCACCGTTTTATCCTTTCAAGAGCATGATAGGTGCTTGCAAGAAACACCATTCTCCACGGCAGAATGTCTTACAAGAGAAGATTATTTTTTTTGCATGCATACCCAGGGAGTCCCTGAGAGTACAAAACCCAAAGTGCTCCTCATGGCACATGGCTGGCCCGGCTCCTTCTATGAATCCTACAAGGTCCTGCCACTGCTGGTGGAACCGCAGGGCCCAGTGCCACCGAGGCATTTGAGGTCATCTGCCCTTCCATCCCTGGCTACAGCTTCTCAGAGGCCCCTCATAAACAAGGTAACTTGTGTTTTATATTGCTGTTCAAATTAAATGTGTAATAGTATTCCCCGGCTGCTAACACTACCTGTTGCTTTTAATGTATGTTTAGAACCCATACCTCAACTCTAACTGACCATTATTACATTATCTGTCTTAAATGTCCCAAGGCACTTGAGTGTGTTTTTCTGTTTCAGCTATCTGCATTGAACTTTGCATTGTAAACACTCTCCCCCGTGTTAATGGTACTTTGTTGCTCCTGGTTCTGTTCTACATCAAAATTGTTTAATAGAGCTTACAATGCATGAATAATGATTACTTGTGATAACCTAGGTTATAAGAGTTGTGTGTTTATAAATGTACTTACATCAGTGCTGCCTGTGACACTTGATTCTGTTGTTGATTTCACCGTCATTCGCTCTGTTGGTGTCCACGTCGCCCGTGCGGCCGTTCCCACCTTTCATTCTGTATTTGTATAATACTCTCGTGTCCCACTATGCCGTGTGCTTGGCCAACCCATTCCCTTCATGAACAATTCACAACTGTTAGAATGTAAAAAATAAATATGAGCAAAACACAACAGGTTCGTTAAACAATTGGAGATGTTTGCCGGGACTCAAAGAGATGTGGACGCGAGCAGATTGGACTGCTTTTGAAAGCTGAACTTGGACGTGAAACGTCACATAGCAATGTGTTTGAAGAACACAGGTTTTTTTTTATCAATGCGTACTGCTTGCTATGACATGGTTCAGAAACACCATCATTTAAGAAAAATATTGACAAAAACGAAAAAGTACGCAAAGAAACATGGAATTGCATTAAAAGAAAGGAAGAGGGACATGTAGACTAGAGAACACAGAGGATAATGACATTCAAACTCTTAAAAACATAAGTGGGCTTGGGTAGAACTATTACTAAGACGGGCGTCAAGGTGAAGAATACAGCGTGCCCGCTATCCAACACGAGCGGCAGTCTCGGGGCTCTGCTGCCGTCTGCAAATGGAGACGATGTTGCCTGGCTCGGCACAACCACTGCATTCAAACTTAGTTAAGTGCAAAGAAACTAAATTTAAAGTTCAGTAAAAATCTTTGTGCAGCAAGTTAAAATGTACACTTTAAAAGGGTACACAATTAATATGTTAATAAATGTTTTACATTTGTATTGAAAATGCTATTATGATTATAAAATAATGTTTATAGCAAAGGAGATGCATCGAGAGTGCTTTGGTAATGAATATGAGGTGATTATGCTGCACTCTGCTATCCTGTAATTTCTAGGATTGAGACTGTTGCTGCATCTTTTGATTGTGTGAAGTATTTGTGTTTTTGTGTGGCCTGGATGTGCAGGCTTTGACTCGCTGCGTGCAGCACTGTTGTTCTGCAAGCTGATGGAGAGATTGGGACACAGGGTGGAGACTGTGGTTCTCGCATAGGCACCAACATGGAAATCTTGCGACCTCGGTCAGCATTCACTTTTTGTACATTACGGTTCCATATCACTCCTTTCACATAAACTCATCTGAGAGCTGGGTCAATCTGAGAATTACTGATTTCATGAATTGTATCTTCACAAACATTTTGGGTACTCGGTCCCCTGGTCTCAATGAGCCCTTACCCAGTCTTAAATAAAGGAAAGAATGAGCGAGTGTGCTGCCGGCGTGTTTTTGCGGTGTGTACGGGTAGAGGTGCGTGAAAGGTCTCCACCTAAACTTCTTGGCAGTCACAGGAAGTCACTTGATACAGCTGTCGTGCTGTGACGGTTCCACCTGATGACGGAAGCTTGTGTTGCCTCCGAAACGTCGTGATTTTTATTTTATTTTTATTAATTTTAATTTGTTACCTACGTGACTTTACCGAAAAAACCTAAGAATATGAATCCTTGCAGTCACGAAAGCTTCAAATCAAGAGTCACAGGAAGCTTGGTACGCTTGGTGCCATCGATCGTGCCGGGGCCTTGGATGCCTGGGCTTTTTGGCCTCACCCCTACTGACATCAAGAGTGGTTGCCGACCCCTGGGGCTCACATCAGAGTCACAGTCAGTGACGCCGGGAGGCGAACCCGACTAAATAAATGATAAACATGTCACCTAGCGAGCAACACCTTGCGGGTTAAATAAAGGTCCTCGCTGACCATTGAGCTGTCGCTTGGGGCGCTCACCTATTGGCTCATTTGCCTCAATTCAAGTGCGTTTGCCTTAAACACATTCTTGTGGAGGGAGCTGGTAGGAACGTTGGGTTGCTCGGTCAATGGCAAGGGTCAACGGCGGCGTGGTGTATTCCGCAAATATGCCCGACTGTAAGGGCGGGCACAAGCCGGCGTGAGTAGGTTAAACGTTGAGTTTTATAAGGGCACCACAGGGTGACCAGCCCCTCCCCACCCCTCCCACCCTCCCCTCTTCACCCAGCCCACCCCTCCCTTTTTTGGATTCACGACGGACGGACACAATAATCCCCTGTGGGCTGGTGTAACCAGGAGGTTCCTACCAGTATATTATATATTTATGTTAAAAGGGAAAGGTGGAATTCCTCCTCCAGTCGCTCGCTCACGCCTCTGCCACAGCCTCCACGAGAGAGCGCTCTGGGGATATTTGGTCGACTTGCACACTGAACAGACGTCTTGGAAGCGGGCCCGGCCACACTTTACCCCTCCCGGTGCGCCCATTGACAGTGCTGGGCGGATAGAGGCACGAAAACTTCAAATCTAGAAAGAGGCAGGGAGGGTTCTTGGTGCGAGGAAGATCCGCGTGGGCGCTCTCCCCACCTAAGATGGCGTCACTCGGCACACGCCTATCACGTGGGCCGGCTTCTCGTCACGTGGGCTGCCTGCTCGTCACGTGGGCTGGCTGCTCGTCACGTGGGCTGACTGCTGCTCATCACGTGGGCGCGGATCGGTTGGTCACGTGGGGCTGAGAGCTGCAGACGGCGCTCGACTCGCGCTGCAAGGTAATCATGGCGCGCACCACCACCAACAACAACAACAACCATTAAACAACAACTACACATTACACACCAACAACTAGAACTACACAACAACAAGCATGAAACAACAACTACACAACAACAACCATAAAACATTTCGATTTAAAGCTTTCGTGACTGCAGGGATTCATCTTCTTGGTTCTTTCGGTAAAGTCACGTAGAATTGTTTTATTATGTTTTATTTTTATTATTTTATTACTTCCCTTCTACGTGACTTTACCGAAATAACCAAGAAGATGAACCATAAAACAACAACTACACAACAACAACTTCACATTACACACCAACTACTAGGACATGTGAAGGAATGACACAAATGCACACCGCGTATTCTCATTGAAAATAGGTCAATTTCAAAATATCACTGTCCTGGTCACAAAGCAAAGTTTGTGGGGAATAATATAAATTTTCTGTACTTTTGAGGCAAAAGCAATTAGGAAATAACACTACCCAGGAACAAAAAAATAACACATTTGTTACGCAGTGTAATTAATGGAGTGGATTATTAACGTTACTTTTGTGACCTGTAGGTATCCGGGCGCAGTGGTACGGGTACCCGGAGATGAGCTCACGGAGCACCACAATCCGTGCATTGACGGGAGTTGAACTATGACCCCCACTTATCGCACTGTTCTGAGGCAAAGTTCAAGGGAAAGTTTAACTTGCGAAATGTAATTACAACAGGGTCGCTGACAGTATATATATATTTAATCAGCACTGTACCATAGACGCGGCGATCTAAGTTCTATCCCTGGCCACGGCTAAGATAAGTGGCAAGTTAATTTCCTGAACCGGCTCTGGGTTCCACCCACGATGTATTGAGCAGCTGCATTGCACATTGCGGTGTGCAGGTGAAAGACATGGCGGCTGGCGTTGTGGTGGCGGTCGTGCTGGTTGCACTGGTGTTCATTGGGTTGTGGAAGTTGCTGGGAGATGCTAAGGGAGACAAAGACTTCCTCCCAGAGGGAGATGGATGGTGGGGTAAAGGCGAGCCATCTCAGACTCCTGCTGACGAGACAATCAGGCCCTTCAAGGTCCCATACTCACCTGAGACCATGCAGGTAATGCATTCGTGGTATATTTTGCTGATTCGGGTTGTTGATTAGTTCTGGTTTGGTAAGACACTTTGTACAATACTTTATTAAACTGGATTTAGCAGTTATGATTTTAAATGTTTTTTTATTACAAAATAAGTTATCCGCAGAGGTGTTGGTGAATCATAATGTGATGGTGAGATTGTTTAAAATCAGGAATTTTCTAAATAATGCAAAATCAACAATTTGCAAAGGGAGTATACACTGCCCTTGCCAACACCATGGCAGTGGGGAATGTAAATGTGAACACTTGAATGACAGGTATTCAGTGATTATCGGTTATGCTAGTTTGCCCAACAGCTTGTGTTTAGGTGAATGTGTGAGCTCTGAGTAACCTGCAGGATGTTCGTCGTCGCCTGGCATCGGTCCGTCTGGCTGAGCCTCTGGAGGGGAGTCGCTTCCACTATGGCTTTAACTCCACGTACCTGCAGCGAGTGCTTAAGTACTGGGCTGAAGAGTTTGACTGGGAGCGCACGGTAGCAGTGCTGAACAAGTACCCCCAGTATATCACCAATATTGAAGGTACAGTGTGATTGTGGTAATACTGGCCTTGGAGGCACTGAATTGTGAGGGGTGATTATTGTGAGTGCTTGCCATTTATTTTAGTCTTGCGAATCGAGGAAAACCGTCGCCTTCCTATTCATCAGGACCTCAATGGTGTCCCTCGCCATCACTTGAAGTCACGCAAGCACATTTGCACCCGTGTGCTTAAACAATGAGAGTTCAACCCCGATGAAGCTTGGAGAGCTGATTGGAGTTAAAAATAACTCGTGGACAAACACCTTATTGTGCAAGATCTCCGGTTTTGATCTTCCACAAATATGGTTCACTCTAAACCGCATTTGCACAAACTATGGCAGATACCTGATGCACAAATGGAAAATTAAAAACTCTAACATGCAACTGTGGTCACCCAGAACAGACCATACAAAAAAACGACGCAATGCCCGATCCACAAATACGTAGGAGACATCACAGCGATACACTCCACTGCTCCTGCCACGGTTATCTGGCTTGACCACCCGAATGTGAAATTGTAGTTGTTGCTATGCACTTACATCAGCTGCACGAAAGAAAAAGTAGATGTATGTTATTAAAGCTTTCAAGCACTTGTATATGTTTACAATCAAAAGTAAAAGTGCCTCCATGCTTTAATGGTTGTTGGACATTGGTCATCTCCTCTGGTGACATCTAATTGTGAAAATCGTACATTCTTTTAGTGGAGGCCAGTGTTTCCAAAGGACCACTCGCTATTGGTAGAGGGTCGGTTTGGTTATTACCAAAAGGAATATTTTTTGGTTCACAGGAGCATGCCTTGTCGATGCAAATTTTTATTGAGAATGAAGTTGCTTTCAGGTTTTGTGGCCAGGAAAGCCTCCACAGTATGAATCAACTTATCCTTGGGTGGCCCTGAAATAACAGAGACATGCCCCACAATCTCCCAAGCCCCTATGCAGTCTCCAGTAGTTGTATTGTCCGTGCTACAGGTTTGCAACATGAGTCACATTGGTAAATGCAAATACAGCATAATTACAATTGCGAAGAGATGTGGATAATTCAGCGCTCAGTGCTATATTTTAGTGATACATTTAATTAGCACCCTCTACTTGACTGGGATCACCCAAGCCCATGTAGTCAATTCTGCCTATTTCAACGTTTAACTGTGATGACCCATGACTCGTCTGTGTGGTGCACATGGTCAAATGCACGGAGCTTCGAGACATATCAGATGTGTTATCATGGTTGTAATTAGGTTTGGCATTTCCAACCGTCTGTAGAATTGCCAGTGCTCTTAAAATAAGAGTGACATTCTTCTGGCTTGGCTCTTAATACAATCATATACAGCATACAAGAAGACATTGTTGGCCTTCATTATGATGCTTCATTTCATTTGTATGAATGCTTCATTGTGACAGTGTTTCATGCGAATGTTAGGTTGAAGAATTTATCATTTTTTTGTTTAACTGAGCATTTTATTTGAAAGGAGCCTCACAAATAGGTATTGATTGCACAAAAAACAAGCATTGCTGGCAGTGTCAGGACTTGGCTTCTGAGGAAGAGGCTGCTTGACAAATTCTGAGAGGCCAAGGTGCCTTGCATTATTTAATGCATAACGAGTGGCTCAGATGCAGCAGATGGGTTTAGAGGGGATCTATAGTCGTCAAGGTTAACTCAGCCACCGTTTTATCCTGTTAAGATAATGATTGCTTGCATGAAACACTATTCTCCATGGCAGAATGTCTTAACAAGAGATGTGGTTTTTTTGCATGCATACCCAGGGATTGACGTGCATTTTGTACACATACGTCCTTTGGGAGTCCCTGAAAGTACAAAACCCAAAGTGCTCCTCATGGCACATGGCTGGCCCGGCTCCTTCTATGAATTCTACAAGATCATGCCACTGCTGGTTGAGCCGCAGGGCCCCGGTGCCACCGAGGCATTTGAGGTCATCTGCCCTTCCATCCCTGGCTACAGCTTCTCAGAGGCCCCTCATAAACAAGGTAACTTGTGTTTTTTATATTGCTGTTCAAATTAAATATGTAATAGTATTCCTCGGCTGTTAACACTACCAGTTGCTTTTAAGTTATGTTTAAAACTCCTATAACTCAACTCTCCCTGACCATCTTCTTGGTTCTTTCGGTAAAGTCACGTAGAAGGGAAGTAATAAAATAATAAAAATAAAACATAATAAAATAAAATAATTCTCACGACGTTTCGGCTACAACGCAAGCAGCCGTCTTCAGGTGAAGAATGAGACACTACCAAGCTAGGAGCTTATATATAAGCTGGGTTGGAGGTGGAAGAGCGCCTTAACAAAAAGAATGTGCATATGAAGAGGAATTTAGCATATTCATGGGAAATGCGTAGGAGGTGGGCGGGGGGGTTTAAAAGTCATTATGCCCATGCATTATGCAGGATCAACAGCACCAAGGGGGGGTGCAGGGAGTAGCATTAACAAAGGAAAGGAATGTTAATGATATGTAGCTGCAGTTACTAAACAACCACGTAGAAAACTAAAGTATAAACTACATAAAAAACTAAAGTATAAACTGCATAGCACTATCAGTATACTTACTATACTCTACAATAAGCTGAGTTACTAACAGCAAGTAATACATTACAATTCTACGTCGTAAAAATTATATAATATGCTTCCATCTAAACTTTATTCTCTTACATCACACGAGCATATACCGTACTATATACTGCCATAGATAAACCCAACATTAAATTATATACTGTATTGCTATAAACCACCCTATACCTTATACATTTTAATATAACACTATATATTATTCTACTCACCCTAATGTGTATCACACTGCTATATGTTTACTATACAATTACGATACTATATATTACTTTGTACATTGTATTAAGCATATAAATGTTATACTATTTGTTATTATACGTTCTACCATTGACCGTCGTGTCAATGGGTGAGTCGTGGTGGTTTATAGCAATACAGTATATAATTTAATGTTGGGTTTATCTATGGCAGTATATAGTACGGTGTATGCTCGTGTGATGTAAGAGAATAAAGTTTAGATGGAAGCATATTATATAATTTTTACGACGTAGAATTGTAATGTATTACTTGCTGTTAGTAACTCAGCTTATTGTAGAGTATAGTAAGTATACTGATGGTGCTATGCAGTTTATACTTTAGTTTTTTATGTAGTTTATACTTTAGTTTTCTACGTGGTTGTTTAGTAACTGCAGCTACATACTATTAACATTCCTTTCCTTTGTTAATGCTACTCCCTGCACCCCCCTTGGTGCTGTTGATCCTGCATAATGCATGGGCATAATGAATATGAAACCCCCCCACCCACCTCCTACGCATTTGCCATGAATATGCTAAATTCCTCTTCATATGCACATTCTTTTTGTTAAGGCGCTCTTCCACCTCCAACCCAGCTTATATATAAGCTCCTAGCTTGGTAGTGTCTCATTCTTCACCTGAAGACGGCTGCTTGCGTTGTAGCCGAAACGTCGTGAGAATTATTTTATTTTATTATGTTTTATTTTTATTATTTTATTACTTCCCTTCTACGTGACTTTACCGAAAGAACCAAGAAGATGAATCCCTGCAGTCACGAAAGCTTTAAATAAAAATCTCACTGACCATTGTTACATTATCTGTGTTAAATGTTATAAGGCACTTGAGTGTTTTTCTGTTTCAGCTATCTGCATTGAACTTTGCATTGTAAACACTCTCCCCTGTGTGCATGGAACTTTGTTGCTCCTGGTTCTGTTCTACATCAAAATTGTTTAATAGAGCTTACAATGCATGAATAATGCTTACTTGTGATAACCTAGGTTATAAGAGTTGTGTTTTTATAAACGTACTTACATCAGTGCTGCATGTGACACTTGATTCTGTTGTTTATTTCACCGTCATTCACTCTGTTGGTGTCAGTGTCACTCGTGGGGCCGTTCCCACCTTTCATCCTGCATTTTTACAATTCTCTCGTGTCCCATTATGCCGTTTGCTTGGCCAACCCATTCCATGTATGAACAATTTACAACTGGTAGATTGTAAAATAAATTAGCAAAACACAACGGGTTCGTTAAAACAATTGGAGATATTTCAGAGGGATGCAACTGCAAAATACTGCAGTGCATGTGTAGTGTCAGCGGAGCGGGAGACGAGATTTTTCAGGAGCACCTTATTTATCAACACCTTCAGATTCACAGGTCCACCCTCGCGCTCTCCTTAGTCCTCTAGCCTAGCCTTAACATAACCCTGACCGTGTAACACCGACGGCGCCGACCGAGACAGCCAACAACTATTTAGCGAAGACGGCAGCCACGAGCTCCCGCTCAGCTACCCGGCGCGGCCTGGCTCCGCCCTGGCCGTGCCTCCCTTGTCGAACCCACTCGCAGGTTCCAGGGGCTTCCAGATGGTCTCCCATGACCCTTGCCCCAGTTCCTTCGCCCTGCCGCCACACCCGCGTATATGTCCACCGCAGTTGTCGTTGCTGGAGAACAGACAGTGCTATCACACTACAAATGTATCTGAGACCGCTACTGAAGGCAGCTGGGCATCAAATGGATAGAGGTGGACAAGAGCATATTGGACTGCTTTTGAAAGTAAAGGGGGGGGGGGGGGGGATGTACGAGCCTGCTTTGGATATTAATGTGGTGGTGGTGGTGATGTGCAATGCTATCCCATATTGCCAGGATGGAAACTGTCGCTGTATCTTGTGATTGTGAACTATTTGTGTCGTTTGGTGTGGATGTGCAGGGTTTAACGCGTTGTGTGCAGCACGGTTGTTCTGTAAGCTGATGGAGAGATTGGGACATGACAAGTACTATGTGCAGGGTGGAGATTGGGGCTCCTTAATTGGCACCAACATGGCAATCATGCGACCTTGGTGAGCATCCAACATTTTATGATCATTTTGTGTACTCGGGCCCCCTCGTCTCAATAAGATTTTACCTGGTCTTAAATCGTGGAATGAGCGAGCGTGCTTGTGGCATGTATTAGTGCCGTTCCTTCATTCTTGTGGGGTGTACGGATACAGGTGCGTGAAAGGTCTCCACCTGAACTTCGTGACAGTCACAGGAGGCTTGGGACGTTTGCTGCCATCTGCTGTGCTGGGGCCTTGGATGCCTGGGCTTTTTGGCCTCACCCCTACTGACATCAAGAGAGTGTTTCCTTGCACGCAGTTGTTGAAAAACGTCCTCCTTGAAAGCGGATACATGCACATCCAGGGCACTAAACCGGACACTGTTGGTGGGTTGCCCCTTGTTTTTACTTTCATAGTTTCTGTAATTGTGCACGTTAATTTGTTGAATGGCATCCCAGTTTCTATTAAAACATTTGTATTACTTTGCAGAGTCCAATTCTTATGTTGCTTAATCGGTGATTGCAAGACAAACACCATTAGCCATGCACTTGTTGATTAATTAAACATCCAACTACCAGATTTGAAGTTTTCGTGACTGCAAGGATTCACTCAGTTTTTTTCGGTAAAGTCACGTAGGTAGAAAAATTAAAATAAATGAAAACTAAATTAAATCACGTTTCGGGCGCAAGAACTCTTGTGTTGCGCCCGAAACGTCGTGATTTAGTTTAGTTTTCATTTATTTTTTTAACTACGTGACTTTACCGAAAAAAACAAAGAATATGAATCAACTACCACTTTGGCAGTCGTGTTGAATGGTTTTGGAAGAGGTTTGCGATCAATATTTGGTTGTTAGAGGGAGGCCTTATCAAGCCCTGAATACAATAGTGCAACATGCCTTAGGCTGTATGGCATGGAGATACAGGATGGCTAATCACTATAACATGTCAAACCCAAAGGATTCAAATCGGTGAGATTCATAATGGAAGGCTTGGGAAAAAACCCAAGAAAATCAAGAAACGTAATATTGTGCATCAGCAATAGTTGTCACCACAATGTCGCAACTTAATAAACACCCCCATAGTAAATAAAAGAATAACTGTGGATAGTTGAGTTTTCTACTTGTTTCGCATAGGATTTAAAGTACGTAACCTTTGGAGCTGATGCTTACATGAGACCTGAACCAGGTGTAGAAGCTGCTGGTGAGACTGCAGTAAAGAGTGCCGAGTGTATTTTTTTCAGGTAAACAATAACTTGAGAATGCATTGCAGGACCATGAGACACTCAACATTGTGAAAAACTGTATCAAGGTTATCCTTAAGACTTGAAATGTGTGCTATAAGCAATGCTTGGCAGTTTGATGTAAACTAACATGGTTGTGCTGTCGTGAATTTTCATGTCCAAGTGTCTAACCAAATGTCATGGGTATTGTTACCATATAATTGTCATTCGTTTTCTGTGCCATTTCTATTTATCGTCTCGGTGTTTGATTTGAGGGGTTGCGCTCAGCGATTCCCCTGCTGGTCTGGCTGCTTATATGCTGGAGAAGTTCAGCACCTGGACCAAAAGAGAAAACATGGATCAGGAGGACGGGGGCCTTGAAACGTACGTGCAGACACAGGATGCGAGACCATTCACCATGTTCGGCATTGTTCTTGGAATCTGACTACAGATGTTATCATTTGAGGGCAGAATCAAATCCCGAACAGCTGCTATGGATCGAATTAAATTATTTAACATTTATGCTTCATATGGATTGAAATTCAGAAGCCACTGTCCATGTGGGCGTTGATGGGGTGTGGGCGTTGATGGGGTACGTCTGTTGTGGCACAGTTTGTTTGAGCTGGATGAGCTCCTGTGCATGGTGATGATCTACTGGGCGAGTGGCTGCATCACATCGTCCATGCGCTTCTACAAGGAGAACTTTAGCCGCAACATGTTCAAAAGTAAAGGCACACAGTAAGTCAACGCGTAGGTTTTCGCAACTAGTATTGATTCACAATTGCTTTTGTATTAGGCCACTAAATGATCTAATCAAATGTGTGCCATAACAATTCTCGTCTAATTACATTTGGTGGTAAGGGTTCTTCTTAAGCTTACTGGTGAGTGTAATTGGCATAACGCTGGTACACAATTTGGTCAGCTGTCAGGTGAAGGGTTCCTAATGGCACAGGTTTTTGTGGTGTTCAAGTGTGAAGTTTTTTCTCTTACTCCACATGGGCTTCCTCTTGGTTCTTCGGGTTTCTGTCTTTACTAAAAAAAACACACAATCTAGCTGGGATTGACCAAACATCATAAAGCGGGAAAATTACCTGCAAATTATACTCACTTGGGATTACACATAGCAGCATCACCATCTACTGCAGACATTTTTTTGCAGGACCCTCCTGAAAAGAGTTGACTCATTGAGGTTTTCCTGTAGAAATAAATGGTTTTGGACACATTTAATGCTTAATAACGTTTCTCAATTGCATACGTGCTTTATTATACAGAGCTATGTTCTTTCGCAATATACGTAGCCATCCGTGCTAATTAATAAATATTGCTATGGTGTTAACTGCATATTAGATGCTATGGTTTTGGTATAAATACCATGATATTTGATCACATTGGATAACTCCAATGTTGATTGCATTGACAATTGCAGGAGTCACTACGGTCCATATCAATGGCTCGTAGAATTCGAGTTTCGGGGAAGCGCTTTGCGGTGATGACGTGGTTGTTGTGCCCGACAGGATGCCCGTGTGGGTTCCCACGGGGGTGGCCGCCTTCCCCAACGAGCTCTTGCATGCCCCGCGCGCATGGCTGGCCTCCAAGTACCGCAGCATTGTATCCTACGAGTACATGCCGCGCGGCGGCCACTTTGCCGCCTTCGAGCAGCCGCTGCTGCTGGCGGAGGACGTGCGGAGCTTTGTCAAGAAGGTGGAGGAGCTTGCCGTGCCGCTATGAGTGGCATGGGAAGGCAGAGCCGCACGATGGCCCCCACCCTCTGGCAGTGCCACGAGACCCACATAGTGCCTTGGTGGAAATGGTATAATTAAATTGGCTTTCGTCTGCACACACTAATTACTTATGAACGCGGAGTAAGAGTTAAGGCTGCCAATCAAAATAATGTATTTTGTTTAGTATCAATGTTTAACATCTTTGTGAGTGCGCTTTAAAATACAAACGGAAAATGAGAATATTATATCAGAGCACACCTGTTAAATGATACTCTGCGGCAGCAAATATTGAATTTTGAGAAAGCATGTCTGTATTGAAGGTCACCATTGCCTCGCATGAGAGCCACAGGCCAGAAATATTACAATCCATCCTTTAATTATACATAACCTATATTAAGAATCGTATTAACCTATCCTGCATACTCTACACGTTATTTCTATAACATCTATATATTAGTGAAACTTATCAATGGGGATACAGTGTAACTCGATTCAATTCGTGAAAGTAACTCGTGCGCAAGGACACCCACTGATAAACGTGGATTACAGGAGGGCTCAATCGGCAGTTTCTTCCCTTTTATCTGTGCTGTTTTGGTGAGATGATCAGTAGCAGGCAAATGTGTGCCTTGGTCAGAATCGTTCCTCTCCATGGAATATCACCACTGGAAGGTAATGATGCGGTTCTCATCATCCGTGTCTCCAACTATCCCTCGCACGCTGCACTGGTTACCACTGATACATATTGCTTGCACGATTTGACAGCAGAATTTTGCTCGTTAATTGTTGAAACCACACTAACATGCAGGACTTACATGTGGTCTAATGTAACATTATTTTTTGGTGTTGTGCATCCCAGACTGCTCTGGACTTTTGGTTATTTAGCCATGAAGCTTAATTGAATAAAATGGAAAAAGTTACATTGTGGAAGTCATTTTAATTCCAAAGCATTTATATTTTTCAGGTGACAGATTAGTAACTGGTAATCCATGTGGCAGTCCTACAAAGAGATGTAACTACAAAGATGCAGATGGGGGCACTTGTGTAAAGTGGCTCTTACAGTAGACTGAGCAGCCTCTTGTGAACCCACCGAAGCTCAAACCACCAATGATTTTGTACATTTACAGTTGGCTTCTTGGGGACACTCTGCATTGTCCAGCCAAACTTTGATTCTCTAGAAATATTAACGTCATTTGCAGAAGACTGCAAGCAAACCTCAGTGATGCGGTTCATAACCAAACGTGCCAATCACACCTCCGATTAGCACGGTTAGCTATGTACGGTGCGAAAGAAGTTCAACAGTCAATAGAGCAACAGGGTTGTGGCGCAGTGGTAACACTCACACCTCACAGCAAAAAGGGCCTGGGTTCAATTCCCGACTCAGGCACCCTTCTGTGTAGAGTTTGTATGTTCTCCCTTTGGTCTGCATGGGTTTTCTCCCAAATATCTAAAAAGCACACTGTCACTGGAATTTGGTGACAGAGCAATGTTGCTCCCTGCTGCAAAAAACTTGACTGGACCCTCCTGAATAGAGTTGGAGACTTTCCTGGATAAAGGAGCTTAATAGTTTTGGCCATGCCTCAGCCCCTTTCACAGATGACTTCGATGACGCTGGTCTCCATGGGGATGGGCTGGATGCAGCGCTGCAGAGTGCTGGCCAGCACCTCGTCGAGAAGGGCATGAACCAGTGCCTCCTCGCTCACGAAGCGCCACAAGTAGAGCTGCAGGTAGTGGCAATCCACCTGGATCTGCTGCAGCCCAAACCGGCCAAACGTGCGCAGACGCACGCATTCCAGAAAGGTCTTCAGGCTGATTTTGATGATGCCTGTCAGCACTGAAACCTAGGTACAGCAGACAAAGTGCCGTTAAACCATGCTTTGTTGAAACACCGTGCGTCCGTATACAGTTTGCAGAATACGATTCTGATTGTCGATATAATTACAACACGAGATTTGTCTCTACACTTATTGAAAAAAGTAATTTTTCACAGGGCACCCGTGAGCATCAACATGATGACTCTCCACTTAGTCACTCGATGAAAACACATCCCATTGCTCTGCGAGCTTCACAAAATAGCAGCAGCACGGACTTGGCTTGGTTGGTCCTTAATCTGTGGCTGCCTCACGGCTATCACAGCCTCGGAACTGGCGAACCACCCTCCCTGTAGAGCAGAGTCTGGGCTAAGCCAGATCTTCCCATCCAGTAGGGCCTGCGCTAGGGACCATTCAAGGTCACTCCTTTGAGGTGCTCCACTGTCATGGTGGCCCACCACCCAACAGCACCACTGCACCACCCACCCCCTTCCGAGAGGAGCTGGAGCCGTGGATGCCCTCTGAGCGTTCCTAACGATCCGATTGTCGCACGTGCAGAGTGTGGCTGACAGCACCACTCCCTCAACAGTTTACAGTTTCCCACGAATTTTAAGACTCAAACAAATCTACCTCGGAGCAACATTGCCAGAAGTTGAACCATCAACTGATCTGCCACTTCATCACAAACACGTTTTATATCCCGATTGTAGCGAGTGCACTAATTTGGAAATTATGACGTGTATTTGATAAGAGTGCAATTTATGCCGAGGCATCTCAAGAGGACTTTACATGTGATCAGAGATTAACAAACGTTTCTAAGGCACCCCCAATGGCAGCTGCCCCTGTGGTTAAAAGGGGACTAGGCACCTGGCCTGCAAGTGTGCATTAGTCTGCTCGTTAGGAGTAATGATTGCTGTGTAATGCCGTTTGAGTAATCAAGGCAAATTAGACCCCGATGCCAGCACACACTGGGCTGTTTCAAAGATATCAAGGGATCTTTAACGTCCACTCTGACGCAGACAGCATGTATTATTATTAATTGGTTATGACCAATAAATATTAACCAGCGCAGCCGCTGGACATGAACTGCGACCCTTTGCAACAAATGGCGAATGTGCTACCACTCGGCTGTTGCTGTCGTTCAGAGCTGTTGCCATATCCGATCCTTGTTCAATACATCTCAATCATCTTTCCACCCTCAGGACAGATGTGTGCGGGTGCCACCATTTACAGAGAAATATCTGCCATCTTGCAGTAAAATCTTTAAAATAAGATTGCACATGAGTGCCTAGGTCGTGCCCCCATTAACTAGGCTAATGCTCACATTTATGTTGCAGGCTACGGAAACCCTCTTTAAACCCCCTTGTATTTCGCTTGGACACGTGTCTCTCATGCCGTAGAAATTTCAGAGAAATAAGTACAATGCTGCAAATCTCACCTTTGAGAACTCTACGGGACTGAAGATGTCCACACGTTCGGAAAACAACTTCTGAATGTTGCTTAGGAGGCTTGTGTCCATGGGTGCACTGAGACAGACAGGGAGGCACAGACAGGGAGACAGATAGGGCAGAGAGACAAGCAGGTACACCTTTATCTCTCCATGTAATCAAAATACAGTAGGCAAAGATCCAAACCGAGATCGTAGTGTGTGGGTATCGGGGAGTGTGTGTGCATACCTTGGTGTATAGCTGGGCGCGTAGCGAGGGGGTGGTTGCTGTAGTTGCCGGGAGCTGCTGTGAGCGGAGAATGCGCGCTTGCTGGAGTCGCTGCTGTGAGCCTTGCGCACGCCCTCTTCAAACAGCAACCCGACCTAGACCCATGGCACGGCTCCCTTCAACTTCAACGCTAATGACATTAATCCTATGGGTCTCTCAATGGACCCTCTGACGTTAGTTCTCTATTATTCAGCGTGTTTACCCAGCAAAGTCTCAAAAACACTTTTTTAGGAGGATCCTGCCAAATTTTTAGCAGTAGGGGGTTGCTGACGTAATCCCAATTGAGTGATTTGCAGGTAATTTGTTAGCAGTGGGATATTTGGCCAACACCAGTTTCATAATATGATTTTAGCTTTGGGAAGAATTTTGAGAACCCAGAGAAAACCAATGCAGAACAGGGGAAGAACATATAAACTCTTCACAGACAGGCACCCGAGTCAGGAATTGAACCCAGGCCTCCTTTCTGCGAGGCACAAATGTCACCACTGCACCATCATCCTGACTCCGACCTGCACATCGATGGCCGTGATGTCCTCAACCACGCGCTTCATGACGGCACGCACGTTCCGCGGCTCGATGGAGTGGACCCAGTCGCGTGTCTCCACGCTCTTGCGCAGCATCTGGGACAGCGTGAGGCCTTGCACGCGCACGTAGTGCGTGAGCAGCCGCGTGGCCGCTTCGCGCGCCCGCACGCACAGCGCCGACACCGACGTCATCGGGGACTCGTCCTGCGCCACCACAACCATAACACCGTGGACGGCCGCATTCAAAATCACTTGAGCTTGGCGGCACTCTGCACACAGTGCTGCCGGGGTCCTGGGCGCCCCGACTGGAACAGCTATGGCACAGCTGTTAGCAGCAGTGGAGACGTTTCCTCTTTACGCTTATTCCATGTTACAACACAAGAGGGTGTGCAGCATTGCGCATACAAAAGCTCTTGGCCTTATCCAGACCACCAGCTCAAAATAAATTGGCCACGTTCCGTTCTTTGCATTGGTGATCGGGATAAGGGCGAAAGCTTTGATACATGCTGCAAACCCTGTTTAATCTATTTGTTTCTGTCCATTAACTTTTGTGTTGTGATGGGTTCTCTAGTCAATTATAGATTTGAATTACATCTATTAGCAGATTACAGCAACGAGTTGCGTCCGTGACTAAAGAAGCCATGGCGTGTTGACTCCGTCGCACCTCCCCTTGCAGAGGGTCGAGCGGGCAGTGCCCCCACTCCCGCGCCGCACTACGGACAGCCCGACGCAAGTCCCTGTTTATCACACGGCAGCAAGGTCTCCGACGTCTCATCGCGGATTTCAGGCAAACGACACCGAAGGACCGAGCAAATGATGCAGGTCGGGCACAGCATGCGAGTCGGCGCTTCGGCTACGCGAGAGAAGCCCGGGTGGTACCTGCACGAGGAACTGCTCGTCCGTCAGCGTGAGGATGTAACTGATGGTGGACGTCTCGTAGTCAAGGCAGAGGCGCGACAGCAGCAACAGGAGAGCTGGAGGGGTGGCCCCACGCTCCCCGGGGCCCCCAGGGCTCCCCTCGCTGTAGTGCTTCCCCAGGGCACAGACGTGCTGTATGAAGCCCACGACCAACCCCTCCCGCACTCCCTGGCTGCAGAACTCGCCCTAGCACAGCACACAGCGGAGTCATCAGATGATCAAATAATCAGGATAACAGGGAAAAAACTAAAATCGAATTTTGCCTGACGATGGTCTTTTTGTGCTCGTTACACAATGTCGACATATAAAAAATAATCTTCAAATCACATCAAGACTGAGCGAGCGGTATTCTCATTCGGTTCAGGAGATGAACAAAGAGCGTCTCTGCAACGCGGTTCACGTGAGCTCACCTTGAAGTACGGTTTGACCGAGAACGTGATGTCCTTGGCACAGAACAGCTGCACCTCAGCCAGCACGGCCTTAATCTTGTTGAGAGTGGCACAGGAGAGCTGGGCCAGCAGCTCGGGCAGGCTGGGGCTGTCCTTTCCCACGAGGCGTGGGGCAGCCAGCGCCTGCCGTGCATCCGTCAAACAGTCCGCCAGGAACTCCTGCTCGTCGGTGCCACAGGGTCACAGCAGTGTCACAGCAGCGCTCCCACCGCTCCCCTTCTGGCAATGCGTGCCCAGTGCGGTTGTGTTGTGGGAGACGACAACTCCTAAAACTAGAATGTGCCACAAAATATTAACAAACCGTGAAGATGTTAACCTCAACTGCAAGTTGATGGGATAGCACAAGGCTTGACATCTCCTTTCATCACATTACATTTTTTCAGCTCAGTTGCTGAACACCAGGCCAATAGCCAACATTTTCAAGCAGCCAGCAACACATCGTACTATTACAGTTGTAATAGACGAAAAACATGCAAAACTTTCTTGAAGTGAGCTGAGTTTTAAGAGCTTTGAGAAAAGAGATGAGGGGGAATTTCAGTCAAGCAGCCTGGGAGAAAAACCAGAAAGAGAAGTGTGACTTGCAGTGTGGTGTGACTTGTGGTTGAACAGTAATGAGATGAAACGGTGTCAGGTAGAGCATCCTCAACATGGGTGGACGAATCAATGAGTGGGAAGAGTAAGGATGGTAACTGACTATGGGTGAACGAGTGACTGGAGTGAATTGGTGAGCGCCGAATCGTCAATCACCGACTGCTTTACATTGTTTCTATCAGATGAAGTGAGGTAGGAACTGGGTACTCAACCCAGATGTGACAGCAGGATTCCAACTTGAGTCAAGTTGTGCTTTGTATAACAGCAGCAATAATTGCTCAGAATTAGAGGCTTTGGCTCGGAGAATAAAATCAGGATTCTTCGATGCCTCCTTAGCCAGAATGGTAACAGTTCTTCTACGAGAGCTCAGATGAGACTGTTGTGCCAAGCAGAGAAATTGTGTTACAATGAATAGGACAAGTATTGCTCTAACGGGAGAGTTAGACGGTGATGCGGGCACCCCGCTGTTCCTGCGGTTGTACGTGTGAAATGCGATCTATGTGCAAGCGGCCGCGTGCAACGTGATGCGGCCGGCGCACGCTACCTCCAGAGCGCGGGCATACTGCTGCAGGCGCGCGCGGGCAGACCGCTCCACGATGCCCATCCCCACGGCCACAACGCCCAGCCCCGGGAGCAACCGCGACAGCGCCTGCAGGCGGCGATGGAATCGGTCCAACGCCCGCACCTGCAACACGGCGTCGACGGTCAGCAGTTTTACGTGGCAGGCAGGGGTGGCTATGGTGCGGACATCATGGCCACCACTCTCCGAGAACCGCAGTGCTCCTTACACATGCAGGGGAACACAAGTCAAGGAAGCGGTACGCTTTTAATTTTGGAGCTTTCGTGACTGCAGGAATTATTCTTTGGTTCTTTCGGTTAAGTCACGTCTAAAGATAAAATAATAAATTAAATAATAGCATATTACGACGTTTCGATTGCAACACAAGCAATCATCATCAGGCATAAAAGAAATAGCAACAAAAATCTAACTAGAAAACTATAGACAGACATACAAGCAGACAGACATCACAAGGACACACAGAAAGAGGACACATATCGGCACAAAGAGAGGTCGTTTCTGTGACGGTGCCTTAAATATAGAGAGGGGGGCGGGGGCGGAGAGAGGGAGGGGGCAGAGAAAAAATTAGCATATCAATGAGTGGACGGCAACGTGATGCTGCTGCAAGTAAGATGACGACGCGGCACGGCACGCAAGCTTGAAAATCAGGAGAAAGACACACTAAAATTAAATAACCTAGTAAAATATCGAAATGTAATGTAATGCAACACAGAGAGTCGGTCAACACACAATTAACGCATAGCCCGGTTGATTACGTATTTCAAAGCGGTACGCACCAGCAGTGAATTGTCTCCCAGGCTCTTTTCCTCCTTGATGCGTGCCTCCACCAGCTCAAAGTATCGCTCCATAAGCTCGTTCACAAACGCTTGCAACTTTTCAAGGGCTTGTGCCGAGTCCCCGTCGCTACACTGGCTGATGAACAGTTGCTGGAAGGAGGCGATTGACAGGCACATGTTGCTGATGAAGCCATTGCAGCCCCGGTCAATAAACTCCAGGATGTCGGTGGGTGGAGATTGGACATTGCCACTTTCCTCAAGGCTGCCCCCAAAGTTTCCCGCGTCGAGCTGCATCCTCCCTGCGTCTCCGGGCACGGACTGCAATGTCTCCAGGTCGCAGCAGAGCCGCGCACGAGCATGGGACAGGAACTCATCCCACAGGTGCGCTGGCGGCTCCCCGAGCTGCAGCAGCAGGTCCACACACTCCGCCAGCTCCTTGGCGCTCGCCTCCCTGTCCCTGCAACCCACGTGAGGTATCCACAGAGACCGGGTTGCGTGGCGGCCGCATTAAAAGCAAATATCACCGCAGTAATAACCATGCAAGGGGCTTTTCCACACACAACATTTTGATCCAAAGGCCCATGGCCCTTTTGATACCTGTGTTCTAAAAGTTGGCATGGGCAATCCCAATTGAGTAATAATTTGAGTGAGTTTCGTGCATCGTCTGTATCGCTAGTAGAGCGGCAGTGCAATATCTGCTGCACGCACCGGAAACGCTCATGCAGAGTATGCGCGAGCGCGGTCATGATGCTGGAGCAGTCGTCTTGGATGCCACGAAAGGAAGGCATGTGCTGGTACTGATGGAGCACCGCCCGCGCTTTGCTGTAGTAGCGTACTGCCTGACCCCACGCCGCCAGCTCGATGCACTTGTGCAGGCGTGCGGGAAGCTCAAACAGGAACTGCAGCTTGCGAAGCAGCACATGCACACCTGCGGGGGGCAGGTTGCAAGTCTATTTTGATGAACCATGTGAGAACTCCAGAGGCCAGGACAGTCTATTTGCAAGAGTGACCCGGGTTACCAATATGACAAAAGCAAAGCAAATAATCATAACAAAACCAAAAACAACTGCATCACATGAAGAACTGAAACTATTGGAAAAGTAATTCCCTGCAGTGCAATTCGGCTCTGAAAAATAACCTGCAGATTTAACACAGCACAAATTACAACACTAAGCTACAGAAACGCTGAAATTTAACAAATGTATGTTGAACTTCTTTCGCACCGTACATTGCCAACTGTGCTAATCAGAGTTGCGGGTGACTAGCGCAAATAGAGAACAACACGAGGCACGTGTTTAGACACCGGCACAGTGGCATGATAAACGTCACGTTCACCCAAATGCATTGTATGTAACGCATCGCCAGCATGCACACAGGAAGGCGAAGGCACGTAAAGCTGCTGCAATGAGGTCGAAGTTCACTTCTTAATCACGGCAATTATCATCGATCTTCCTGGCTGGACCACACAGCTCCCGTAGCTCTCGCACAGTTGCTACCACACAGTGTTGGTTCCAGGGCAGCTCTTGGAGCTGAGCAATTTAACGGCACGTGCGAGGAGCAAAACCCAGGCCCAGCTGGCTGCAGCCTACACCCGATTTGGGACTTGCGAGAACGTCGCATCCTGCGGCTGTGTGAAGACTTGGGGTGACGGAATACACGCAACGCACTGTCTGAAAGCGCTTGTTGGGCGAGCCCGCACCTGACAGCTTGGTGATGTGCTGCCGACGGTCCTGCAGGGTGCCGCTTATTTTACCACTGAACTCCGTGATGGCAGCCATGTTGGAGGTGAGGCACTCCATCTCATCCTCCATCTTCTTAAAATCGTTCTTCATTTTGCGAATTGTGTCTGCAAGGAGATGCGCGCACATTCTTGTTTTCGAAAGCGGAGTTCATCACTACTGGGGGAGCCTTTTCCAAGACTCCCTTGACACAAATCACACATTCTCAATGACATTCGTTTTACATTTTCCATAATAGCGCTTAATGATTGTTTTTTTTTACCTGGAACATGCGTCAGTAAATTCCATAGGAGGGAATCCTGATATAACCACCATGGAGATGAAGCGATGATGAGATTAGATAATTTACATAAGCAATATGGAATCGCAAAGACTGGCGGACGGCAACGACACGAAGACCTTGCTCCAGGAGTGGATTCACCCCATGGCTGCCGATGAAAAACAACCGAGTAACGGTTTTTTTCGTCTGATAGCCACATGTACAGCGTCAAATCATCCGAGTTGTGATACCTGACAGCACTTGTACTGTATATGCACGTTTACTTACACATGCTTGCACTCGTTAATCTCGGAGATAATTACTTTCCACAGATACGATTTATTACATGTGAAATAAATTTTGCTAAAATTTATAATTAAGTGTTCATTCCAAATCCCATGTTAGTAAACGGCCTGTGGAAGGAGAGTTCATAGAACTGCTTTAAAAAAAATGTAAGTGACCCTTGATACGTACACGAGGGGGGCGCTCTGTTCCACACACCGTGCTGCAGACGATGTGGGTTCGTGGTGAACTCGTTACAAGGCAGCTTCACAATCAACTCCTCGCCCCGTGATACGTGTGCATGCAGCACCGTGTTTAAATTGTTTTGAGTTACGAGCTCCAGGAATTGATGGATTGAGGTCAATGCACACTGCAGGGTGATAGCAAGAGCCCTGGTAAATTCTGCCCGCGTCTAACCGGCCGAGTTCGTCGTACCTGTGGCAGAGATGAACTTGTTGTAGTTTTCGTAGACGAGCGTCTGCATGTCGCTGTCCAGGGCTCGGATCTGCCGCACCATGTCGGCCTCCCGGCTCATCAGATCGGGGAGGCTGCAATCTTTCCGCAGCTGCACAGACGCCCTGGTGATTAGGACTGCACGCAGATCCCGACTCCACACCAACATTCAATACAATATCTGGTGATGCCGCGTTTGCAGTGATGCACAAGCACAAAACATATCACGAAACATTCGTTAATAAGACTGCCTTAAAACAATGTATATAATGTGACGTTTCGGGCCATGTTGAACAGAGGCGAGCAGGGTATCTCCTCTGGCCTTGAAAGGTTGCCGATGTTTTGCTTTTCAAGATGAATGCGAGGTTTGTTTGTTCCTCCACAACAAAGAGCTTCAAGACTGTCAATGCGAAACCGTAGGTCTCTCCCTGGGAGTCTCTAATGGTTGTCAAGAGACACTACCCCAGTAACCGCTAGGACCCTGGGTTCCAGTCCGGGGTCTCGAAGACAACTGCCCCCATCGGTTCTCGTCTCCCGTTTATCTGCCCCGTGTGTCTCCCGTCTACCCCATGGCTAGCTATCCCCGTGTGTCTCTCACCTACCCCATGGCTAGCTATCCCCGTGTGTCTCTCACCTCCCCCATGGCTAGCTATCCCCGTGTGTCTCTCACCTCCCCCATGGCTAGCTATCCCCGTGTGTCTCTCACCTACCCCATGGCTAGCTATCCCCGTGTGTCTCTCACCTGCCCCATGGCTAGCTATCCCCGTGTGTCTCCCTCCTGCCCCATGGCTAGCTATCCCCGTGTGTCTCTCACCTCCCCCATGGCTAGCTATCCCCGTGTGTCTCTCACCTACCCCATGGCTAGCTATCCCCGTGTGTCTCTCACCTCCCCCATGGCTAGCTATCCCCGTGTGTCTCTCACCTACCCCATGGCTAGCTATCCCCGTGTGTCTCTCACCTCCCCCATGGCTAGCTATCCCCGTGTGTCTCTCACCTACCCCATGGCTAGCTATCCCCGTGTGTCTCTCACCTACCCCATGGCTAGCTATCCCCGTGTGTCTCTCACCTCCCCCATGGCTAGCTATCCCCGTGTGTCTCTCACCTGCCCCATGGCTAGCTATCCCCGTGTGTCTCTCACCTGCCCCATGGCTAGCTATCCCCGTGTGTCTCTCACCTGCCCCATGGCTAGCTATCCCCGTGTGTCTCCCTCCTGCCCCATGGCTAGCTATCCCCGTGTGTCTCTCACCTACCCCATGGCTAGCTATCCCCGTGTGTCTCCCTCCTACCCCATGGCTAGCTATCCCCGTGTGTCTCTCACCTACCCCATGGCTAGCTATCCCCGTGTGTCTCTCACCTGCCCCATGGCTAGCTATCCCCGTGTGTCTCCCTCCTGCCCCATGGCTAGCTATCCCCGTGTGTCTCTCACCTCCCCCATGGCTAGCTATCCCCGTGTGTCTCCCTCCTACCCCATGGCTAGCTATCCCCGTGTGTCTCTCACCTACCCCATGGCTAGCTATCCCCGTGTGTCTCTCACCTGCCCCATGGCTAGCTATCCCCGTGTGTCTCCCTCCTGCCCCATGGCTAGCTATCCCCGTGTGTCTCTCACCTCCCCCATGGCTAGCTATCCCCGTGTGTCTCCCTCCTGCCCCATGGCTAGCTATCCCCGTGTGTCTCTCACCTACCCCATGGCTAGCTATCCCCGTGTGTCTCCCTCCTACCCCATGGCTAGCTATCCCCGTGTGTCTCTCACCTACCCCATGGCTAGCTATCCCCGTGTGTCTCTCACCTGCCCCATGGCTAGCTATCCCCGTGTGTCTCCCTCCTGCCCCATGGCTAGCTATCCCCGTGTGTCTCTCACCTCCCCCATGGCTAGCTATCCCCGTGTGTCTCTCACCTGCCCCATGGCTAGCTATCCCCGTGTGTCTCTCACCTGCCCCATGGCTAGCTATCCCCGTGTGTCTCTCACCTACCCCATGGCTAGCTATCCCCGTGTGTCTCTCACCTGCCCCATGGCTAGCTATCCCCGTGTGTCTCTCACCTACCCCATGGCTAGCTATCCCCGTGTGTCTCACACCTCCCCCATGGCTAGCTATCCCCGTGTGTCTCACACCTGCCCCATGGCTAGCTATCCCCGTGTGTCTCTCACCTGCCCCATGGCTAGCTATCCCCGTGTGTCTCTCACCTCCCCCATGGCTAGCTATCCCCGTGTGTCTCTCACCTACCCCATGGCTAGCTATCCCCGTGTGTCTCTCACCTACCCCATGGCTAGCTATCCCCGTGTGTCTCTCACCTACCCCATGGCTAGCTATCCCCGTGTGTCTCTCACCTCCCCCATGGCTAGCTATCCCCGTGTGTCTCTCACCTACCCCATGGCTAGCTATCCCCGTGTGTCTCTCACCTGCCCCATGGCTAGCTATCCCCGTGTGTCTCCCTCCTGCCCCATGGCTAGCTATCCCCGTGTGTCTCTCACCTACCCCATGGCTAGCTATCCCCGTGTGTCTCCCTCCTACCCCATGGCTAGCTATCCCCGTGTGTCTCTCACCTACCCCATGGCTAGCTATCCCCGTGTGTCTCTCACCTGCCCCATGGCTAGCTATCCCCGTGTGTCTCCCTCCTGCCCCATGGCTAGCTATCCCCGTGTGTCTCTCACCTCCCCCATGGCTAGCTATCCCCGTGTGTCTCCCTCCTACCCCATGGCTAGCTATCCCCGTGTGTCTCTCACCTACCCCATGGCTAGCTATCCCCGTGTGTCTCTCACCTGCCCCATGGCTAGCTATCCCCGTGTGTCTCCCTCCTGCCCCATGGCTAGCTATCCCCGTGTGTCTCTCACCTCCCCCATGGCTAGCTATCCCCGTGTGTCTCTCACCTGCCCCATGGCTAGCTATCCCCGTGTGTCTCTCACCTGCCCCATGGCTAGCTATCCCCGTGTGTCTCTCACCTGCCCCATGGCTAGCTATCCCCGTGTGTCTCTCACCTGCCCCATGGCTAGCTATCCCCGTGTGTCTCTCACCTCCCCCATGGCTAGCTATCCCCGTGTGTCTCTCACCTGCCCCATGGCTAGCTATCCCCGTGTGTCTCTCACCTGCCCCATGGCTAGCTATCCCCGTGTGTCTCTCACCTACCCCATGGCTAGCTATCCCCGTGTGTCTCTCACCTGCCCCATGGCTAGCTATCCCCGTGTGTCTCTCACCTGCCCCATGGCTAGCTATCCCCGTGTGTCTCTCACCTGCCCCATGGCTAGCTATCCCCGTGTGTCTCTCACCTACCCATGGCTAGCTATCCCCGTGTGTCTCTCACCTGCCCCATGGCTAGCTATCCCCGTGTGTCTCTCACCTGCCCCATGGCTAGCTATCCCCGTGTGTCTCTCACCTGCCCCATGGCTAGCTATCCCCGTGTGTCTCTCACCTACCCCATGGCTAGCTATCCCCGTGTGTCTCTCACCTGCCCCATGGCTAGCTATCCCCGTGTGTCTCTCACCTGCCCCATGGCTAGCTATCCCCGTGTGTCTCTCACCTACCCCATGGCTAGCTATCCCCGTGTGTCTCTCACCTGCCCCATGGCTAGCTATCCCCGTGTGTCTCTCACCTACCCCATGGCTAGCTATCCCCGTGTGTCTCACACCTCCCCCATGGCTAGCTATCCCCGTGTGTCTCACACCTGCCCCAGATAGATCTCGGGGTCGAAGTCAGCGCCGTCGATGTCGCAGGGCCCGCGGCTCTCGGGGGTTTGGGTGCCCGCCACGCCCGGGGCCTCTGGGCCGCCCAGGCCGTAGTAGCGCTGCAGCATCCCGTGGGCGGCGCGCCGCCTCGCCGCGCCCTGCTCGCCCGCGGCGTCGGCAGTTGACGCGGCCATGAGGAGAGAGACGAGGTGGTGGTGGAGGAGGAGGTGGTGGTGGTGGAGGAGGAGGAGGTGGTGGAGGAGGTGGTGGTGGAGGAGGTGGTGGAGGTGATGGAGGAGGAGGTGGTGGAAGTGATGGAGGTGGAAGAGGTGGTGGTGGAGGTGGTGGTGGAGGAGATGGTGGTGGAGGAGGAGGTGGTGGTGGAGGTGATAGAGGAGGTGGTGGTGGAGGTGGTGGTGGAGGTGATGGAGGAGGTGGAAGAGGTGGTGGTGGTGGTGAAGGTGGTTGTGGAGGTGATGGAGGAGGTGGTGGTGGAGGTGATGGAGGAGGTGGAAGAGGTGGTGGTGGTGGTGAAGGTGGTGGTGGAGGTGATGGAAGAGGTGGAAGAGGTGGTGGTGGTGGTGAAGGTGGTTGTGGAGGTGATGGAGGAGGTGGAAGAGGTGGTGGTGGAGGAGGAGGTGGTGGTGGAGGTGATAGAGGAGGTGGTGGTGGAGGAGGTGGAAGAGGTGGAAGAGGTGGTGGAGGTGGCGACGTCTTCCCGGCTCGGGCCCCACCCGGAAGCCGTGGCGAGGACGCAGCGAGACGCCCAATGCGCGGACCAATCAGCGCGGAGACTCCGACTCGCGACCCCTGACCCAAGGTGACGTCAGATCCTCGCCCGTGATTGGTCAACGCGTTTCCATTCGCCTACGCCGATTGGTTGACCTCGTTCACGTGAGCGTAGCGAGGCTCGGGATTGGGTCGCGACTTGGAGCTGTGAGCCGCACGTGGAGCGGAGACGAGGCGTCCAGAAGGAGGCCAGGAGGAGGGAGACGAGGAGGAGGAGGGAGACGAGGAGGAGGAGGAGGGAGACGAGGAGGAGGAGGAGGGAGACGAGGAGGAGGAGGAGGGAGACGAGGAGGAGGAGGAGGGAGACGAGGAGGAGGAGGAGGGAGACGAGGAGGAGGAGGAGGGAGACGAGGAGGAGGAGGAGGGAGACGAGGAGGAGGAGGAGGGAGACGAGGAGGAGGAGGAGGGAGACGAGGAGGAGGAGGAGGGAGACGAGGAGGAGGAGGAGGGAGACGAGGAGGAGGAGGAGGGAGACGAGGAGGAGGAGGAGGGAGACGAGGAGGAGGAGGAGGGAGACGAGGAGGAGGAGGAGGGAGACGAGGAGGAGGAGATGCGCGGGGCACGCGGATCGGGGGTGGAGCGCGGCCTCGCGCACCGCGTACGCGCCGTGAGACTCCCACTGCTCAACAGCACAACACACTTCTGCACGACACAACTACACTAGACAGTACTATACACTGCTACAATGTATTATGCTCACTACTGCACGATGTAGTTTGTTGAACTTCTTTCGCACCGTACGTAGCCAACAGTGCTAAGCGGAGGTGCGGAGGAAGGATAAGCTAAACAAAATCATTTCCAAAGAAATGAGTTATCCACCATTAACTCACCCACCTACAAACTGGCCCGGTTTCTGTCTGAGAGCCTGCTTCCTTTCACGGGCAAGACCACCTCAGCTGCACTGAACTCAGCTCACTTGGTTTCTCTAGGGAGTCTAGGACATCTCACTGTCTCAAGATGATTTACAGTCAGTTTCGATGTAGTCTCCCTGTTCACCTAGGTGTACCTGATACCATTGCAATCATTGAAGACTTGGTCCAACAGGGACTGAATACAGATGTACCAACTTTGGTAAGGCACTGCCTTACCAACACTTCACCTGGAATTGTACATTCTACAAACAAAATGAGGGTACCCCAATAGGTTCTCCCTTAGCGCCAGTGGTAGCAAATGTTTTCGTGGAGAAATTTGAGACGGATGCCATCCAGACATCCACCCTACGTCCTTCATTGTGGAAGAGATACGTAGATGACACGTTCGTCATCTGGCCACATGGCCTGCCAGCACTGAACCAATTTCTCAACCACATCAATTCCATACACCCATCTATCAAATGCACCATGGAAGTGGAAAAGGATGGCAAGCTACCATTCCAGGATGTTTTGACCGAGGAGAGACCTGATGGCTCGTTGGGACACTGTCTATAGAAAAGCCACCCACACGGATGCCTATCTAAAGCCTGACTCCCACCACCATCCAGCCCAGAAGAATTCCCTCATCAAAACACTACACCATAGGGCCCGTTGCATCTCTGACCATCATCACCTAGCCAGTGAGCTGGAGCACGTACACCAAGCCCTCAGGATGAACGGATATTCTGACCGTACAATCCGCAAAGCTGTCTCCCCAGCCACGGGGAGACAACCATCTGAGGCTCCAACCAATACCCTCACTTTGCCATACATAGCAGGGGTTACCAAAAAGATTTCCAAAATCAAAACAAACACAAGATCCAGGTTCATTTCAACACAGTACACAAAATCCGTGATTTAATCCCATATGTAAAGGATGTGATTCCTGATACGCAATACCCGGGTGTCTACAAACTGAGTTGTGGCTGCGGTAGCAGTTACATTGGGGAAACGAAGCGACGTCTCGGACCGCGTTCGTGAACACAGTGCAGATCTGAAACACGGTAGGACCAATACCTCTGCCGTTGCTGATCATTGTGTTAACGCAGTGGGCTCACACGAAGGTACTCTGCAAACCTACCGGCTATTATCAGAGATTTGTTCATGAAGCCATCCAGATATATAAACACAGTCACAACTTCAATCGAGAAGATGGGTACAAACTAAGCAATCATTGGAAGGACGTTATTAACCAGGTAAAATCTTAACTGACTGTTTCCATCTTACCTGCCTATGTCAGCTGTTATTTCCGACTCTGTGTGTCTTTCTCTCTCTCTGTGCATCTTTCTCCGATCTCTACTCCAGTGACCCGGGTGCTGCTGCGGGGTCCACTTTCTGCCCCGCCCCCTCCCCCCTCTTCTCTCTCCCCCCCTACTGCCGAGACCTACTATACACTACACTACACACTACACTACACACTACACTACACACTACACTACACACTACACTATACACTACACTATACACTACACTATACACTACACTATATAACCTCATGCCACGACAGATCTCTCGCCTACTTCAGCAGTTTTTTTCTTGCTGCGGTTTTCCCACCTGATGACGATTGCTTGTGTTGCGATCGAAACGTTGTGATCTATTATTTTTCTACCTACGTGACTTTACCGAAAGAACCAAAGAGTATGAGTTATACTACTCACTACTATACTATACACTACTACACACGACTCACGATATGCTCCACACTAATACACTATATAGTACTACACACTACTACGCTAACTACTACACACGATTAACAACATAAATACGTCTTAAACCATTTTGGAATATCAAACAAACATCCTTTCGGAAACACATCAAGGTGCACCTAGCCTGGCACAATCACCGTGGTAGCATCACCGCCACCTCGTTGCGAATGGTGGTTGTTGTCGGTCTCCCCCAGTACCTCACTCAGACGAGTCACCACGTGAGCCCGGAGGTGATCGCCACAGATCTGCAGACGCAGTACCGGTGAGTCTCGGTCCCTGTGGTGGCTGTGAGCGTGGTCCCCCCTGTGACGGCCATCCACATTTGATCGCGAGTTTGAGTCACGATTCCTGCCACGGGTACGCTTGTCTTATATAGTAATGTAGAAATTCACCCAATGCAGACGCGATGCCTTGAAAGGGTATCTGTTTTGTGTATGAACATCTTAACAGCTGTTTTATTGCCAGAAAGGGTAAAACCCTTATTTGTCAATTTTGGATATTGGCAAAAAGGTCCCATAGATATGACTGCTCAACCCGAGCTATAAGTGTTCTGATACTTGTGTAGTGAGCGACTTCCGAGACACGTCGAGTAGAAGGCTTCTTATTTAGTAAGAGCACACGGGGCGATACACTTTGTAACGCAGCTACACATGTTGATCCTAACACGCAGCCCATCTCCGTCATACACCACGCTAGCTGTTCGACGAGTGTAGCGGCGGCGACCGAGAATGTCTTGCAGAAGAACAGCCACATGGTCAAAGACAAAGAGATGACGGCGAGCAGCGACGCAGCCAGGACCCGCAGAACAGTCCCGAACCTCTGGCTCGGTCCCCCTTATATCTGCCCGGCGCGGCCAAGCGCCTCCTCTGGCCACGCCCCCTTTCCAGAACTGGTTCCCAGAGCTTCTCGACTGACTCTGCCCTTCACCTTTACCACAGATACGCCCCCCTTATAATAAGGCATTATGTAATGCAGCCATGACCGTAATTACCCCTACATGCCGGCAGGTGTCATCCTGTCATTACACTTGCATTGGCTTTGTACTGTTCCCCTTTGGCGTTCTCTGGTCCTACACTTGTGGTGAGACAAGGCGATAAAGAAGGCTGTCTGGTGTAGGCCAATCAGTTTCAGAGACAATGCGTATTTACTTAATTATCAGAGCGTGTTTGATTGCGTGTTTTTCCACGAGCATGTGTGGTTAATGCAGACTTGATGCTTTCAAAAAGGTATCTATGTATTTGGTGTTTGAACATCTTAACACCTGTTTTATTGCTATAAAGGTTAAAACCTATTATTTTAAATAATTTCAGTAATCATGTTATAATATAATCAGTTAACTTTACAACTGGATCTGGAATGCAGTGATAGCAAAAGTAGTTTGAGTGTTTTTGTAAAAAGGTGTTTCTTAAGTTGTTAAATCTTACCTTGTGCAAATGATGTAATCTCGATGCTCTAGGAACGACTATGGGAGACGGAAACGGACAGCATTTCGCATACAGGTGGAAAATGGTGGGTGCTGGGATCTTAGTTGCACCTTGGCTCTGACTCAAGTGTCATGCTTCACTTGAGCCAACGCTGAGACTGATTTACTCTCATCAAGGTGGTTGTGAGCCGCTCAACGCCGATGTTATTATCCTGTCCATGATGTCAATAAATCACACACGATGGAGTTCGATCTAATGATGGTGGAATAATATTAATGATGGGAATAATCATGTGGATAGTGTTGATGTGGTTGGTTGTATTTATGTTTGTATAAATGATAATAATGAGGCCACTTAAGATGGTGGCACTTGACTAGATCTACATTATTTGACCCTGGTGTCCATTGAAGAGAGACATTTAGTCTCAATGGGCTGTTAATTGGTTAAATAAAGGTGATTTCTCTGGATCCATAGAGCTAAACTGCACACTCCTGCAATTTTCCTTGGATATTTGTGTGGTAAGTGTGATGAGAGAAGGTGTTGCATCTATTCCACTGTTCCCTGTGAGAGGGTTGTCAATGTAGTATGTGTGCGTGGGTTCTGTGTGGCGCTAGTGTTACGAGCCATCGGCAGGGAGGACAGAGAAGAGGCGGAAGAACTGAGTCAGCTGGAGCAGAGGCACGTGGCGAAGCGGTTCAAGGAGAGTGGTGCGGGGTACGTGCTACTGGGCGAGCGGTTCCCTGGTCCTCCCACACCACCTCGCATGCACCCCCACGACCTCGCATGCACCCCCACGACCTCGCATGCATCCTCACGACCTTGCACGCGTCCCCATGACCTCGCACGTGGCACGCGCCCCAAGTCTCGCTTTCCTCAATGCAGTGCACATGTGCTGCAACTTCGCATTTTAAATGTACATTAAAAATATTTCACCTAGATAATCCCTTGCAATGGAATACTTGTTTGCAATTTTGTCACGTGTAGGGACTGTGATTGTCATTGTGTGGTGCCAGGCTTACGAAGCCACGGCAGATAATGTGTTGGCATTCCGTGTAGCCCGCGTACCGGGCATAGTACCAGCCCTAGCGGGGCTTGGGTGAGCGCTGGTCAGCGCGGAGGCACCGCGTACTGTGTGCGGTTCGGGCTCCGAGTGAGGGAGTGAGAGGGAGTGTCGGCCAGCCAGGGTTACGTTGGGGCATGATACGCCAGTTGACCTGCCAACACGTGACCGGATGATTTTGGAGGGGGGCCACCGGTGGAAGGGGGCCACTGGGCGGTCACGTGGTCTAAAAGAGCTCTCAGGGAGCCTTTGGGAAAGAGCTCGAGAGATCTAGAAGGTAGTCGGGGCGAGAGGCGGAGCCAGCACCAGCCCAGGCTGATATAACGGGGGCCCCGTGAGGGGCTCGGGGTTCTTCGTGTTGCTAGTGAAGAAGATCCACGTCGGGTAAAAGGAGCCTCTAGCCACGGGGTCCGGGACCCAGCTTGTGGTCCGGTCCAGGATAGCGAACCGTGTCTAGTTCTCCCGTAGCGTGGTGAGATGGGCATTCAACACCCAAGTGTAGATTGTGTTATGTTATGTTGATTTATTGAATAAATAGTGTTGATCCCAAGATAACGTCTGCGACTCAGTTGGACTCCCTACACATGCATAAGTGTTGGTCACATCACCACCGGGCTTGTGCCAAGCTATGCGAACCTTGAGGCTTTTACGTGACATGTCGAATGCTCACTGGCAGGTCAGAGGACAAATTCTGGTGTTATGGGTTAACTGAATGAAATGACTGGCAGATGTGCCACCTGTACGCCCCACTTTGCAAACATGCTTTGTTTTAAACACCTGGTGTGCTGCTTGATTTTGTGAGCGTCGCGTATATTTTATTAGAATACCTTCAGTGCATTTATTGTGCTTCCCATGCTTTGTCACAGGTGTGAGTCGAGCAGCAGCAGTAGCAGCAGCAGCAGCTGGGATGGTGCTGACAGCGTACATGAGTTCCCTTACCCGGTACTTGGCATTGCCACACCCTGCACTCACTGTAGTTGTTGGGGCTACAACGACGGGACCAAAAACTGAAACCTGCCAGCAGAATCTTTTAAGCTTCGTGCATTTGTTGTGCCGCATTTTGTGCTAAGTTACGGCGGAGGGATTATATGTTCGGGTGAAATTCTACATAATCACATGAAATAATACTTCTCTTTGTATAATATTGCTTTCTCATGTTTACAGGAGGTGAACTTGATGAATCGATCTCTGATGGATTTGTACAGACAAGGGGGGAGTAGGCCCACAGGCAGCGTGGAGGGGGCAGTGGCTAGGGGAGATGCGATGGCCGTGGAGGGAAGGCCGAGCGCATCGGCGCGGCCCCCACTCATGCAGGCAGCTGATGAGCAGCCTCCTTCGTCGACTGGCTCGGTGGTGGCGCAATGCCAGCAGCCCAAGGCGAGGTTTGTGATCCCGGTGGCTGGAGAGCAAACGGCACCGTCGTCGAGCGAGCACGGCCACCACCGGAAGGATGCGAGGCCTGAAGAAAGGAACACTCGTGCAACAAACAACGAGGGGCCTCTCGCTGCTGTACCTGCTCCCGGCTTGGCCCCGGGCAGCGCGAGCACTCCCAAGCATGACGGCGCCGGGCAGAGGAGCTTGTGGAGGGACCCCGTTCAGGTGCACCGATGCCTTCTCAATCGCACTGCCACGATAATACGTTTCACCCTCGCGTACGTCACATCTGTGAATGGGGAGAGAACCCATTACAAGCAAGCTGGAAACGCATAGATTAAACAACACGCAAAGATGTGCAGCATTGCAAGTTCCAAAGCTCTTGGCCTTATCTAGACCACCAGCTCCAAATGACTGTGTGACCACCAAACTCAAAAGCGTTGAGCAAACATGGCGCATGTGATCCACGCAGCATGGCGTGCACATTGCCTGCAGCATGGCGTGCACATTGCCTGCAGTGTGGCACGCATTGTGCAATTGTGGGCAACCCCTCTGTGGCACCTCTACTTTCCACATTTGCGGTAAAGTTTTCCTATAATTCACATGGTGGACAGGTTGTACAATGTTTGATAATAATTTCAATAAAATGAGTGTCAAATGCGTGTGCATATGCAAAAACGCATGCAGGATAATCTTGCAACAATAATGTGAACCAAAGTTCCTCGTAATGTGAGGATTTAAAATGTAAGTGCTGTGCAAATATGTCACTGCAGTGTTATAATGGCATTAACTATTGAGCAATATTTCTGCTTTACAGGCACAGGCATTGACAAATAATAACAAGAAGTTAAAATCGAATTCAAATAAGAATTTAAAACCTAAATCAACGCAAGATGGAGATGTGGATGAAGAAATCAAGAAAACGTTATTGGCGAAATCGGGTAAAATATAACATCAGCGCTCACTTAGAGCAGACAATTTCATTGTCCATTGCTTGTGATGCATTCTGGGATATTTTGGCCACTTGCGTGGTGTCTTCTAACTGTGCGTTTCTGTGCCCCAGGGTTCGCCAGACTGCAAACCTCGACCTTAAAGTTTGCAGATGTTGGGGGAAATGAGAGCATGCTGCTGGTGAGCATCTGTCTGCGAGGAGATGGTCATTTTACGTTCATTGTGTTTAGAGATGTTCCATAGCCCACGTGTTTGTGTAGCTCTATAGCGGAGTCGCCAACCAAAAACAAGAAGAGCCATATGTTTTATTCGGGAAAAAACTCTATTTCAAGAGCTGCAATGTATGTGAATAATGTCATGAAGCCGTCCCTAAAGAGCCGCGGTTGCTAACTCCTGGTCTATCATTTTGCGTGTCCATGGGGCAGCCAAATTTTGCCCTCAAGGAATTGGCAATGCATTTCAGTGGTGATTATGACTGTGTATTGGACTGAATCACCTTTCTGGCCAGGTGGGATTACCATAATAGAAAATCATTCTATTTCATGCATCTTCAATGGCAGTACAGTAAAACCTTGGATTGCGAGTAACTTGGTCTGCGAGTGTTTTTCAAGACGAGCAATTTTTTAAAATAAATATTAATTTGATAAACGAGCGAGGTCTTGCAATACGAGTACTGTAGTACGTACAGTATACGCTTTGTCTGCCGAGCGTCACGTGATCACAACTGAGCCAACGGTTCTTCTCTCTCGCTGCGGAATTGTGGGTAATTGTCTCCCATGCTCCGTCCTCGTCGGCGTGCCTCACTTGTATAGTCAACATCCGTGCGAGCGTACACTGTTTACTATAGTGTTGTGACCTCGAGCGTGTGCGTAAAGCATTTTTTTTATTTTGTGTCCAGGTGTAGTGACTGTTCTTTAGTAACTGTACTGCAAGTGAAAGTCGTCCTATACAATAACCCTCCTCTCCTCCCTCTCGTCTCCCTCACACCAGCCACAATTAAATTTAATTAATACATTTGATTACTTTATATTACATTTAAATAATAAAAATATAAAAAGGTATTTTGTATTAATCATTTTTTATATGAATACAGTATTTTTGGGTAGTGGAACGAATCATTTGAGTTTCCATTATTTCTTATGGGGAAATTCGCTTTGATATACGAGTGCTTTGGATTACGAACACATTCCGGAATGAATTATGCTCGCAATCAAAGGTTTTACTGTATTTGTTTTTTAATCTCATTCAAATGAATGGGTATTTAACATTGGAATCACCCATAGAAGAAAATCATGATTCCTCCTGAAATGATCCAGGGTAAAATACTAAGCTTGCACGGGCATGTCTGTGCCCATTTGCTGTATTGCCATGGCGTTGCCTTACCGGATGGGAATCTCGCACGCAATGCTATCTGCATGATCCATCGCCGCTCATTGTGATGTGTGTTTAGCATCATGACACACGGCTCTCTGCCTGTTCACAGGAGTTGTGTAAACAGCTGATGCACATGCGGCATGGTGAAGTATGGACGCACCTGGGTGTGAGCCCCCCTCGTGGGATCCTGCTGCATGGCCCCCCAGGCTGTGGGAAGACGCTGCTGGCTCAGGCAATCGCTGGGGTGGGTGTGCACGGTGCATTCACGACGCACTGGGGGAGTGGGTGGTGTATGGGGGTGTGTGTGGTGAATGGAGTTAGGGGGGTGGTGTATGGGGGAGAAATGTGTGTGCGGTGGTGCCTCTATGTATTGTATGTTAAGCTTATTTCGCACCGTATGTAGCCATTTGTGCTAATCGGAGGACTGAAATGATAGCCAATTGTGCTAATCGGAGGACCAGTCATCTCGGTCAACTCATGTCACCTGGGCCTGTCCTGTGACCTCCTGCTCGCAAGCCTTTGACACTTCACATGGCCTCGAAGTGCACCTAGTCTGGCACAATGTGCCGTGGTGACATCACCGCCACTTTGTGGCGAATGGCAGCTGTTGTTGTTGAATTACTTTTTGTGTTTAGTTTGTCCTTGTACGTATGTTGAACTTATTTCACTCCTTCCCCCGCACCTCCGATTAGCACTTGGCTACCTACAGTGTGAAAAAACTTCAACATATATACATGCATATGGGTGTGTCTGGGGCGTGTATGGGTGCATTTAATGTAGTTCTCCTCTTGCCTGTCTGTAGGAGCTGGACGTGCCGCTGATTCAGGTAGCGGGACCTGAGGTTGTGTCAGGAGTCTCGGGAGAGTCGGAGCAAAAACTCAGGGAACTTTTTCAGGTGGCTTCGGTGAGTCGTGAGCGGGGTTTACACTACTGGGGTGAAATGGTCGCAGAATGTAACGGTGGTTACAGGACGGATGTTGCGAGTGTATGGATATAATGTGTCGTAGCCAATACGATAGAATCCATATTTATTTTTGGGTTAAGCGATGAAGTAGCTTTTATATATTTCACCCCTAAATACTCTTCCGGGTGAACTACCTGAAGAAGTTAAAAGCAGTTTGAACGAAACGTTGTCGTACGTTAATGTTGAATTCACTCATGATCGTTCTTTAGCTACCGGTGAACAGGAGCTTTATTTGTCAGAGTTTGATGAATAAATTTGATTGTATAAATCATATCTTTGTAAATGTGACTATCTTGTCGGGTGGTGTAGGGTTGATGACAAGAATGTTGACATTACTACCACGTTGTCTAACCGAAAAACAAACATGGATCAATGAAACTAATTGGCCAAGCACTCCAATGCTGAATATTACCTGCACTTTACTCAACAGGGATTATTCAGGTGGGTCCTGCAATAATTTGGCAGGACTCCCCTAAGAATAATCTTGAGACTCTATTAGGCTTTCCTAGGTGCACAAGCATAAGCATTAAAAACCTACCTCCACACATGTTCTTGTGCTAATTAGCTAATCTCAGTCTTTATGTGATAGGAGAGTGCACCGTGCGTGCTCTTCCTTGACGAGATCGATGCCATCACTCCCAAGAGGGAGATGGCGTCCAAGGACATGGAGCGGCGCCTGGTGGCCCAGCTGCTCACCTGCATGGACGGTGACCCTGGGGGGTGGGGGTGCTGTGGGGAGGGATTATGCTGGCGGTTGCATGGGGTATATGGGACAGGGAATGGTGAAGTCTGTGTATTGAGCGCGAGCTAAAGTGAAGAATAATAATAATTAACGTGCTTTGTTTCCAGGCAATACAACATAACCTTATTAACCTTATTCAATTATTTATTTAACTGGATGTTCCCAGGCTGAGTAATGGAATATTTCTCAGCCAAATAACTCAACGGCATTTTTATGTAAGAAGTTGAAGTTCAATCTATTGTTCGTGGCACGTGACTTTGTGGCGGTGCCGGTGGTTGTGATGCGCAGGGCTGCACGGCGGTGGCGCCGTGCTGTGCATCGGTGCCACTAACCGGCCAGACGCGCTCGACCCTGCGCTGCGCCGCGCCGGCCGCTTTGACCGCGAGATCTGCCTCGGCATCCCCGACGAGAGTGCGCGAGAACGGTAATGAACGGTAATGCGTGTGTGTGTGTGTGTGTTGCACGCGCGGTGCGTGTGTGCGTGTGTGTGTGCGTTGCACGCGCGGTGCGTGTGCGCGTGTGTGTGTGCGTTGCACGCGCGGTGCGTGTGTGCGTGTGTGTGTGCGTTGCACGCGCGGTGCGTGTGTGCGTGTGTGTGTGCGTTGCACGCGCGGTGCGTGTGTGCGTGTGTGTTGCACGCGCGGTGCGTGTGTGCGTTGCACGCGCGGTGCGTGTGTGCGTGTGTGTGTGTTGCACGCGCGGTGCGTGTGTGTGTGCGTTGCACGCGCGGTGCGTGTGTGCGTGTGTGCTTGTGTGTGTGTGTGCGTGCGTGCGTGTGTGTGTGAGTGTTGCACGCGCGGTGCCTGTTGATGTTCTGATCCGGTTGATGGTCACGCGCGTGTCTTTGAGGAATATTAAAGCCAGGAGGTGCAATCATGTTTGGGCATTGATGTGTAGATCCCTAATGCTCTCATTCCACGTGTGTTTGCATTCCACGTGTGCTTGCTCGGTTTGTTGCATTACAGAAGAATGTTTCAATTGTGTGTCGTTCTATTGGTTAGGCTGTAACGTTCCTACCCTTTGCGTTACACCGCGCTGTGTGGAGCATAGGAGCCACCGTGTGCCGTGCTGTCTTGCAGCATCCTGCTCGTGCTGTGCCGGGGCTTGCGGCTCAAAGAGGAGTTCAATTTTAAGCGCCTGGCCCGGCTGACCCCGGGGTATGTAGGCGCCGACCTTATGTCACTGTGCCGCGAGGCCGCCGCTTCTGCGGTCAATCGGGCCTTGCATGCTGTCGACGGTAACTTGGGAGGATCAATAGATAATGGTGGAGAAGACATGGCTCCCACACAAAACCCTGCCGTTGAGCCTGACCCAGCCAAAGCACAAGGCCTGGAAACCTTACGTAACCAGCTGCCCTCCGCGAAGAGAAAGGCAATAAGTGACGAGGTGAGGTGGTTGGTGGTGCACTTTTATCGTCATTATTTAGTACAATAAGATGCGTGACATCATGACCTCACAGGAACAACCTATCAGATTTAAACTATATATTAACTAATGTGAATATATTAATTTATTTTCTCTGAACCAATATTTAATGGTTTATGGATTGTTTATTATAATTTCTCATGAATATTCTAGCCTGTATTATGATAGCGTTCTTGATTTGAAGCTTTCGTGACTACAGGAATCCATACTCTTTGGTTGTTTTGGTAAAGTCACGTAGGTAGAAATAAAATAAAACAAATCACGACGTTTCGATCGCAACACACGCAACCTTCATCAGGTGGAACAACCACAGCAAGAAAATACTGAAGTAGGCGAGAGAGCTGCCGTGGAAAGAGGTTATATAGGTAATGCCTTAACTGGTTGTGGTTGTTTCCATCGTACCTGCCGGTTTCCTTGCACCTTTTTATTCCCCCCCCCCGTGTCCCACACTCAGCTTCCCACTTCTAGCCCCGCCCACTTCCCCCCCAGCCTCACGTCCTCTCTCCCCCTAGCGCTCATGCAGCCCCCTCTTCCCCTACCTCACACCTCCCCCCCCCTCTCTACCTCCTTGCCTCCCACCTTGCCTCCCCCTGTCTTACCTATATAACCTCTTACCACGGCAGCTCTCTCGACTACTTCAGCATTTTCTTGCTGTGGTTGTTCCACCTGATGAAGATTGCTTGTGTTGCGATCAAAACGTCGTGATTTGTTTTATTTTATTTCTACCTACGTGACTTTACCGAAAGAACCAAAGAGTATGATAGCATTATGTTTACTCAAGCTTAAAACGAAGTGTTTGCAATCTTATAAATGTTTATTAATCATGTGTTTTTAGCCGCACTTAATTCATGGCTGTCGGCTCGATCGAAGTACTTTTACTCTGTTATGAATCATGACATTGGCTGTGAAAACCTTGTCTATTATTATTATTGCTGACAGCAGCAGTGCCCTTGTGTTTCTCGCTGCGTGACTTCCACCTGTAGGCGAGCGAGTTGGAGCGCGCCCTGCGCTGGCTGCGCGACCCCAGCCCCTTGCCCCCGGAGGTCCTGCACTGCCTTTTCCTCGAGACGTGTGACTTCGAGGTGGCGCTCTCCTGCGTGCAGCCGTCGGCCAAGCGCGAGGGCTTCGCCACCGTGCCCGACGTGACGTGGGACGACATTGGGGCGCTGGAGGCCATCCGAGAAGAATTAAGCTTGGCCATTCTGGTACTATTACAAGCCCGATATCTCAGACTCGGACTTTATTCAGCCAGTGAGGTCCCATTGAGCTAAGCAGCTTTTTTACAAAGACCGTTGGTAGTGGTGGCAGTCACAGCACATTGCAGGCAGAAAATGTGCAAACTAAGAGAGCAAAAACAAACATTACTTACATTAAACCAATGTCAAAGCTTTCTGCAAACAGGATAAACATATCGTGCTTAAACACAGAAATACCCTGCCACAGACGTATATACAGCCTTAGACATAATGGGGCTCAGCCACAATGGATATCTTACTGTGTACGTCTTCTAAGTAATGTATCAGCATTTGTTTGTTGACCCATGTGTGGGTGCCTATGCGTGTGGCTGAATGGGCTATAATCTATTGCAGAAGTGCTCTTTGATGTTGTTTCCTTTGCATCATCTTCCACCACTGATACGTCACAATGTCTAAACCGTCACTGTCTAAACCGTAGCCCAACTCAAATAATCCGCTGATCCTCTGGCACAAACATGGTCATTCACTTTGCTGTCCTGTGGAGAATGACAATCCCCACTTCTACCTGCTGCTTCCCTTACTCCCATTACACCATAGAGTATAATCCGTGATGCTCCATCGGATTCAATGTCCCTAGTTTCAAACTTTCTCACAGGTTGTGATGTTCTACCATTTCAGCTCACGAGCAAGTTTCTCAGGCTTCCCTGGCTTTCTTGATGAGTGTAATGTGCTGACTTCTTACTGTTGTAGTGTCCTATCCTGCTTCCTATCTTGCTGCTGATCTCGAATCTTCCTCTTCGGTCTACTTCTTTTCTTTTCCATTTCAGTTGATGTAATGCGAACCAACCCTGAGGCCTCAGCTGTCCAGGGAAGGCCTGCTCCCCACTTATGAAAGCCACCACAGTACCGGAGTGGACTGTGCAAATCTTGTTAATTGGGGTGGCATATGAGCCGGGTAGTGGCAAGTGAGGGGAGGTGAATGGGGCATCTCGCCACCAACACGATGTTGCATCTCTGCCTGTGCCAGCCATGTGGCTGTGGTGCACATGTCATGTGTTTCTATGGTCGAGTGGAAGGTAATGTGCAGGGGGTGTTCCTGCACATTTCCAGGCACCAATCAGGCACCCGGAGATGTTCCAAGTACTTGGCTTGACAAGCCCAGCGGGAATCCTACTCGCCGGACCCCCTGGTTGTGGCAAGACGATGCTCGCAAAGGTAACGCCAGATGAAACCAATATTCACAGTCAGGATCAACCAGGGTCTTGGCAGCCTCTCCCAGGGGTCATGGTAAAAAATGTGGGGAACAAGAGAGGTCAACTATCCTTTGGGCCTCACTATCAAGTAAATGATCTCCGTGTCACACACATGTGAGGTTGTGCTTCTCCATCGATGGTTCTGAGCTGGTAGGACGGTCGCTATTGACTTCCCACAGAGCTGCACTCATGGTATCAGCCCTAGAGGGAAATGAGCCGAGTTTCCCTCCAGCCCCGATTCTAACCCAGCCTCAGGAGAGTGAGATGGAGGCTCTCGTTCAGTACAACCAGCTGATCAGTGCATCGAGCACAAGCAGCGCGTGCTGCTCTTGGCACACAGCCTCCGTCACATAAACACTCTGAGCTGAATGTTTATTGGGTTAGGCCACAATTTCTGACCAAATGTGACACATTTTTTGGTGACTGCATTGGTAGTGGTGGTGCACAAGCACAAATAACAAAGAGTCTGCAGATTCATCGATAACACTGTCCTAATAGGAAATATATATAGTAGTCCCTCGGTCAACATTTATAATCCATTACACGAAAACTACTGTTAACGAAAATAACTGTTAATCGAATTCACTTCTAAGTTGAAAAATTTGTAAAAATCACCAAGCCTGCAAGAGAGCTGTTTCCACTGCCAAAACAGAAAACAATGGCATCAAAGCCAATCGAGGTCTAAACGTTCAGAAATGGGCATTGCTGATTGGCTGAGGCATGTTCAGCCCACTTACGAGCGCTCGGATTGGCTGAAATTGGCACCTGCGTGCATAAATTAAACATACTGGTAATCAACATTTTTACGCGAGTCGAAACCATGGAGTCCTATGGGAGGCGACATATCGGCATGAAGGGGCCTTGTCTGAAACGTCAGCTAGTCGATACTTTTCCTTTTATTGTAACACGATTAACAAAAGTAAGATTTTGACCAAATCTGTGTCGTGTGCGGCACCCGACGATCCTCAGGCAGCACCGTACTCACGTTCCTCTGCAATGTGTGTTGTGCGCGTGTGTTTCAGGCCATTGCAAATGAATCGGGGCTCAACTTTATATCCGTTAAAGGTCCAGAGTTGCTCAACATGGTGAGTGAGAAGGGTCCGGTGTGTGTACAATTGCATATGCAAGGACACACTTAGCGACTTGATGCAAACCTACATATTAAGCTGACTTTATACAAGTTTGTCGTCGCTATGGCGAAAGTTTAATGCACGTGTCACAATTATTGAAATTTTCCACAGTTGTGCATTGGTTTTGATGCAGATTCTAAGCTGTGGGCATGCGCATGTCAGCATCTGGGTGTGACTTGTGTGTAGCATCGTGAGGCAAGACGCAGAAAGAGACATGTATTGTCCTCAAGTGTGGTGGTCGGGTGTCTGAGTGGTGAGTGAGTGTTGTTGTGACCCGCAGTGTTGTGGTTAAACATAGTGTAGATGAGACGAAACAATGAATGTCTGGTGGAGGATCCAATGAGTTAAGTGCACGGGAGTAACCATAGTAGTAGTGATAGAAGAGTGATAAGGGGATAATTGACTACGAATGAGCGTGTGAGTATTGAATCGGTGAGTGCTAGATTATCATTCACCCTTACTGTTCTGTTCAATCCTTATGAGCATGTGCTGTAATCACCAAGATTGTTCCTTACAGCACCGGCTTGTGCATTGTGGCTTTGCTAATGAGCGTGTGCTGCGGGTGTTGCATGTGAGCAGTACGTGGGGGAGAGCGAGCGTGCCGTGCGCCAGGTGTTCCAGCGAGCTCGCAACTCTGCTCCGTGTGTCATCTTTTTTGATGAAATCGACGCCATCTGCCCGCGACGCTCCGACCACGAGGTGAGCGCACTCCTGCACCTTGCGCTCACCCGGTTACCAGGGTTTGTCTAATACAGTCGTATTGCGTTTTACGCCCGTTTACGTAACGCGATTTTGGAATAGTGCGTTAGATTAATTTACACTTATTTTTGTCATGCGCATAATGGTATTGAAATAACGTGCTCCAGCTAATCATTAGTCAAGCAGAAAAATGTAGTCGCGATGCCTGAGGTTCAGTATGACAATAACAAGCGTGGGCAGCATCAGCATCTCTTCCCGCCCCATTTTGAAGATCTTGTCCGCGTGAGCTTTGCCTTGTGCACGCATTAGCTTACCAATACATCCGGTAAATGTCCAGCTACATCCAAGGATGCCTCCAAATCTTTTTTGTTTCACTATTTGTTTATACGTGTATGGTAGTATTGTAATATAACATGTACTGTAACCAGTGAAATATGTAGACGTAAGAATGAGGTTCGATAACATGCTCTCCCTAACCCCAAACATTTCCTTTATTTCTTTTGGGAAAGTTACGTTTAATTTACGCGATTTTGAGTTTGCGCCGTTTTTCAAGAACACAACCCCCGCATAAAACGAGAGTTAGCTGTACACCAATTATAATATTCACTCTTGATGGAGCGCCCTTTCTGCTGGGGCATCTCTATGCTTGGCACGCGATAAGGAAACTTACATAAGGTCTCATCGCAAATATTTTAAAGGGCACGCCCATTGGCAGCTGTCCCTGCGTGACACAACGTGACTCGGCATTTGCCCTACAATCGTATCATCACACTTTTGGACGCCCCAGCGTGTCGGTTGGCGCTTTGTCACAAATATATTATGAGAAATTACCCCACCATCTCGAGTTCGAATCCCGTTGACAGCAAATATCAGTGAAATATATCTAAACCAGTCCTGGGTCTCCCCTATGTCGACTTAGCCTCAAATGAGTACCTGGTACAGTGTCTAAACATCAGCATTGGGGAGACAAAGTCGGTCGGGCAGTTGTGGTGCTGGCCACCCACCTCCTGGTGTGCTGTGCTGGCCCCCATAGGCGCTCGCTAACAGCACTTGCCTCTACAGTCTGTTGAAGGCTATATGGGGGATCTTTGTTGTTCTAGTCAGGAGCGAGCGTCCGAGTGGTGAATCAGCTGCTCACAGAAATGGACGGACTTGAGGCTCGTAAACAGGTCTTCATCATGGCTGCCACCAACCGCCCTGGTGAGCGTTCCACTCTAGCACCATCGACTGTAAAAACAAACCATCCACAATTCGGTTATATTATAAAGCATAATCTACTTATCCTGCTGACTTCTTTGGCAGTTTTTGCATGCATTTGTAATAATATTGCATAATCATTAATGAATTTGCAATACTATCACTTGTCTAAACATGTGAATGTAACTGGTATTGGCCAAACATCCAAATGCTGTAACAATCACCTGCAAACTGCAAATTTCTAGATTTGAAGTTTTCGTGACTGCAAGGATTCATACTCTTTGGGTTTTTTTCGGTAAAGTCACGTAGGTAAAACATTTAATTAAATAAATGAAAACAACTAAATAAAATCAATGTGAAATTAAATCAATGTGAATTCATTAAATAAAATATTTTCTTTTTTACCTACGTGACTTTACCTAAAAAAACCCAAAGAGTATGAAACTGCAAATTGCTCAGTTGGGATGACGCGTAGCAGCAACCTTCTTCTCGAGGAAGTCGGTGGCACTAGGAAGCTTCTCCCGCGTGGCATGTGATGACGAATTTGCAGCGTTACCCCGGGTGATCCCAAAATCGGTAACCAGCAGTGGGAGTTGTTCACGTGATGTCATGACATGATTGAGCCGTGTTTGCGTGCGATTTTGTCTGCAGACATTCTGGACCGCGCGGTGCTGCGGCCTGGCCGTCTGGATAAAACCCTGTACGTGGGGCTGCCCATCATGGCCGAGCGTGCCGCCATCCTGCGCACGCTCACACGGGTACCCTGCTCATTCTCGCTCGCACTCACCGCAGCTGTGGTGAGCAGTTCACTATACTTCACCACGCTGATTAGTGCCGGTTGAAGGGAATTCATTGTCTTGCATCTCGTCAGAGTACCCGACGGGTATGGCTGTCTGACCAGTATGGCTGCTCAGGTCTGCATGGCACGAGCATCTTCCCCCATGGCGAGGCGGTGTTCCGGTTAAGAAGGGGAAGACTGATTGATATTGTCCCCCATTAACCCAAGGGAGGTGGACCAATGGTTCATTTTGCAATCCCATCCCAGCCTACACCGTCCCTGGGGTCTGTAATGCGTCATTGCCCCTCTGTGAGGCCGCCCCCACCCACACGCTGTTGTCTGCTAAATGTGTAACTTCATGGCGTCAAGCCTGGTAGACCTTGCACACTGGTGGTAATGTACTACTACCACATGTTTATTTAGCTTTCTTAACGAACATTAAAAAAAATACGATTCATCCATTCGTATTTGTGGGTGGGAGGGTGGTGCAGTGGTAACACTTGTGCCTAAAAGCAAGAAGGGCTTAGGTTTGAGTCCTTACTTGGTCATCTTTCTGAGTGGTGTTTGCATGTTCTCTCCCCTGTTCTGCATGGGTTTCCTCCAGGTTCTCTGATTTCCCCCAATAGCTAAATAAAAATGCAATCTAGTAACTGTATTGACCAAACAGCCCAATGCTGAAAAATGACCTGAAAATTACTCAATTGGGATTACACATAGCAGCAACATCGTCCCCCGAAGGGAGGACCCTCTTAAAAGAGACTTGAAGACTCGGTGAGGTTTTCTAGGTAAACACGCATTAATAATACTAGTTTGTGAACAGTAGGACATTATTGACGTACACATTTCATCCAGATGTCATCCTTCAGGAGACCAAAATATGCAAATAAAAGATAAATAGCTCCTGGGTTAAATACACAGGCTGTGTCGTATGTGTCTGCATTCTCGTGAGTGTTGCTTGTTGGCTGTGCTTTTTCACCACGTGCAGGGTGGGACTAAACCTCCTCTGGAAAAGGATGTGGATCTAAACGTCATCGCTGGAGACAGCCGAAGTGATGGATTCTCGTAAGTGCATCACCCCACTGCCATCGATTATCTTGACCACCAGTAAGCACCTAGCTTGGTTTGTTCATGATTCTCATAGTTACATGAATGCTTCCACATTTGATTACTATTTTTTGCCAAATCAGATGTTGAACAGAATTTGATTGCAAACCTTTACCAGTTTTGTTGTCCGTGTCAGATGTGTTTTTAATATCAATGCAATGTAAAGAATGAAATTTATGTGAAAAAACAAAGATTCATCTATAACGATGTTGAATAACAATCTGGTCCACTCCTTCCACCCAGGGGCGCCGACTTGCAAGCGTTGACCCGCGAGGCGGCCATTGGGGCTCTGCGGCGCCACCTCATGGCTGGTGCGTGAGTGGCTGTGAGATGACCGCTTGGCGGTAGAGCGAAGGGCTCGCGATTGGAAGGTTGCGAGTTAAAATCCTGGTTAGGCGTTGACTCGGTCCATTGTCCCCCCTGGGGTTGATAAAATTAGCACCACTGTTTGGGGACGTTAACAATGGTTGGGGTGTGGATAGACTCGCCCCCACCATAGGGATAAGAAATTTCCACCCTCTGGCTCACGGCTGTATACAGATGAGCACTGGCTCAATACTCATTTGAGGAGGAAATCGCTTTGATCACTTGGAAACATGTCCATTTATAAATGTCCCCCGGTGTTAGATCACTTCGCCCCATATCATTCTTTTAACGATTCACAAATTGTGACGCAGTTTTTTGGTATATTTGGATATGCGGAAAAGCAGACAAGCGAAAAGGCATCCAGAACCGGTGCTAATAAATGTCTGAGCTTTATGGCCTGATATTGGGATATTTGGAAAACTCCATTAAGAAGTGTTTATACATGAGGAAGGAGACAGGAGGACCCGGTGAAAACCCATAGAGATGGAAATGAACCCACTTGCTGCACTGCCATACTCTGGCAAGCCAGGAGATGGCGACCTCGCACCCTGGCGGGTTTAGGAGTTTCACAAATGTGTGTGATCCACCAACCCCCTCGCCTGCCATCACGAGGAATGCAGTGGCCACTCCTGTCCGCTCTACTGCACCTCAACCTGGAATCCTATATTGGTTGCCACACCCATATGCGCCCGATCTTGCCACATCTCCGACCCTCAAAAGGTTTTGAACCTGGATAGCACTTGGATGGGCCTTGCAGAACAGATGCAGAGGGGGCAGGGCAGTGAGATACAGTGTAGCTCTGTGCTTCGATGCCCTTGCGTCTCTGCTCCCTCACCAACCAACAAGGAGCAGCGTGATGAAGTTGTGGTCTCATCACACCCACGACCCGCACCTCGTGAGGAGGCCATCATTCGGCAGTAGAACGACTAAAATGGTTGTGCATGTTCATGGTACCATACAACTCCTGGTGTTACCGATCTGGAGTGTTAGAAAATCCCAAGTTACAGTTAATCGTCTTATCCGGCTTCCAACATTTTCCAACGGTCCTCGGCCGATCCGGAAAAACTTGCAAAACCGCTCCAAAGGCTTTACCAGTCCAGCAATCGGTACCATATGCGTGACATAAAAATGTAGCTATGCTTGATTTGAGTGTCAAATATATACCAGTACATTATACACGACATAAAACAAGTTAATGAAAATACTGCACGCATATACATTTTTCATGACTAATAACTAGTTATACGACCATATAATTTACAGTGTGATCCGGTGAAAAGTGCGTGTAATTTGCGATTGTCATACATATGGAAACAAGAGCGTACATAGATCACCGCGTGTAGATTCTTCGAGATTGCAGTGGTAAGTACGGGACAGCAAATACAGTAACTTTTAAAAGTATATTTATTATTCTTCTTGGTTCTTTCGGTAAAGTCACGTAGAATGGAAATAATAAAATAATACAAATAAAACAATAAAATAATTCTCACGACGTTTCGGCCACAACGCAAGCAGCCGTCCTCTGTCAGAAAGACAGCGTCTGAAGACGCTGTCTTTCTGACAGACCTGTTCTTCATGACTTTACCGAAAGAACCAAGAAGATGAATCCCTGCAGTCACGAAAGCTTTAAATCTAAATATATTTATTATTGTTTATATGTATGTTTATGCCAATTTCAAATCCTAAACAAATTCAAAACTAAAAAAACATTCAGACAACACCTACAAACAATGTTGTTATGCAAGAAGGTGTAAAAAAAAGCCATTTTAAATAATGATGTGATTATCCTCCGTTTTTGACAATGGCTACATGTTCAGTTCTTTTGAACTGGTGGTCTAGATAAGGATTTTTGTACACAATGCTGAACACTGCTGCATGTTGACAAGTGAGAATTGTTGTATACACAGCGCTGAACACCACTGTGTTCACAAGTGCTGCCTGCCTGACGGAACCTGTGCTCCCTTCTTTGTTCAGGGGTGAAGGCAGACACTGAAATCATTGTCAGCAGAAAAGACTTTGACTATGCATTTGAGAAAGTGAAGCCTTCAGTCTCCAAACAGGTAACATCCTTCTCCCTGCACATCCTTGTTTGAATTTTACACCGAGAAAAACAATGTTCAAGAAGTTAGCGCCGCTGTTTGTATCATGGGAATATACAGTTGCTTGATAAGATGGAATAATACTGGTAGGAACGAAGTGGACCAGACCACCGTTCGTCCGTCCGTCCGTCCGTCCGTCCGTCCGTGTATCAACATCGCCCCCTACTGCAAACACTTGGCATGACCCTGTTCGACAAGATGGCCGCCCGCTCCCCCTGCGATGTGTGAATTAAACAAGATGGCCGTCGCTTCCGGCGCATCACGGCAAAACTTTAAACTTCGCTTCAAAATTACTTTACTGAAACGCAGCACGTTTTTAAAAAAAATTACTTTACTGAAACGCAGCACGTTTTTTTTAACACAGAGACAAGAAACATTTATTAACACAGAGACGAGATACATTTAATCGCCTTATTTGTGCACGAAAAGCACGGCGCGAGGCCTAGTGCGGCAGGCTTCGCGAGGCCTAGTGCGGCAGGCTTCGCGAGGCCTAGTGCAGAAGGTGGTGGTGGGGGGTGGTGGTGAGGGCTGGTGGGAGGGGTGGTGTTGAGGGTGGTGTTGGGGGGTCTTTAAATCTCACAGCGTTTCTTGTAAAAACAAACACTTTTAATTAACGTTACACTAGAATACAGTAATTTTTTCTTCAACTCCTCTATACCCGGTCGATATCCCTGTACCGGTACTAAGTATTATTCCTACCAGCCCACCCCGCAGGGTCCTGTTTGGATGTCAACTAAGAAGTTGATTAATTTGACACGTAGGTTTCTGCAGGCAGTGTTACGCTTACTTGGGTTGTGAGGATTGTTTCTTCCATTCACCAGTTAACTGAAAAATAACAAAACTGAATTATGAATCATAGAGTGGAACCAAATGTTGAATGTATTTATGTTGAACTTCTTTTGCACCATACGCAGCCAGCTGTGCTAATTGAAGGTGTGAAACTAATATTCAGCATACACTAATTAAATATCGCAGTCGTGAAATGATACCATATTGAGTTATAGATCCTTTAGCGTCTTCTCAACACTCGTGTATCCTCCACAGCTCTCAGGAAAGCGAACCATGATCATTACCGTACAGCTAACCACGTGCGGCAGTTTGGATGTGAAAAACGTATTTCTACCATTGACCACACAAACTACCTTGCACACAAGTAATTGTGTTTATATGGAGTTACATAAGATTATATTTATCTGATGAAAGTGTCTGGAGTTCTCAACTCACAATTATAATTGTTCATTTTCAAGATAATGGTTGATTCACCATAGTTTCCCTGTGGAATTGATCAAGTGAATATTACTTTGTTGGAAATCAACAGTGATTGTTCTGTGGAGAGACTGACCCTGGTATAGGAATGTGCAATTTCCACCGCTGGCTCAGGAATATCATCAAAGATGAGTTGGAAAACACCTGGTTCTCACCTGGTTGTCGGGAGTAATGGGCGGGACATAACCCAGACAAAACTAAAGCGCAAATGACACAAAACATATTTAATTTTGTCTGTGTGACGCGTGTATCATTTACCCATCTAAAATTAGGGTGAAGACTTGCAATGCGCCCATTTTTGTTGCCGTTTAAAATCATCATTTTACTTGCTGACTTGTGTCCGGTCGCTTGAGAACCGAGTTCATGACCCCCGACGAGTGAGGAGCAGCAACTCACGGTCGAGCCGGTTTGCAGAGAGAGATATCTTATCCAAGCACAGATGTTCCCCCCAAAGATCGAGGGTTCGCTGTGCTTGTGCTCTTTTGCGTTGAACTCGTATTTTAGTTGCATGCACAGCAACATGTGTACCTTCTGTTTACCTGTATATTCTGTGCTGGGTAATAGTTTAATGTCATATACTTTCTGCCCACAGGATAGAGAAGTGTACGAGCAACTGAAGAAATCCCTGGTTAATGTGTAACGTGTGCAATGTTTGAAATACATTTTCATCTTTTACATATGCACAGTCATGTACATATTTTACGTGGGTGAAAACTACTTTCGTAATAAAGCTGCTGTTACACACGCACGGTGCTGTGTCGAGGCTCTTCACGCAGATACAATGGCTCGGAATGCAACGGCACCTCAACCAAAACATTTAATTGCCTTTAAAATCATTCGTATTCCTCTTATGTTATTTTTTAATCTTCTAATACATGTGCTTGTTCTAAATATAGTGTTGTAAGGTCACTTGTGCATGCAGTGCAGTGGTCACATGACATGTACACAAGGCACATGGGCAGCAGCCCTGCCTTCTTACTATTTGTGAGTGGCCCACTGCCGCTTGCCCACGACCTTTGCGTGTTGTTTCACCTGCGCACATTCTGCTGTTGCGGTGGGGTTTCGTCATTTTGCGTTTGAATGATTGTAAGCGTTCCACGTCAAGGTGAAGGGGACGTTGCGCAACGCCCCCTTCTTATTCGCGAGGGACACGTTCCGGAGATCCTCGTGAATATCAAATTTTGCGGATAATGATATTGGTCCGTACAAACATTTTAATTATCTTAAATATATAAATAAGCTATTAAATACATGAACATTACCAAAACACCTTTATCTCATCAATTTATCTCTCGTTCCATTCTCGTCACTTTATTGCATAACATTATCATCACTTTCATTCGATGCCGTTCCAGATGCGACACAGACAGTCAAAATCGTGGATAGCAAGTTCGTGACGAACGAGGGAAGACGACTGCATGACGCGTGTTTACCCAGGAAAGCCTCGCTGAACCTCAACTTAGGGGCCGTCCATAAATGATGTCACGCACCTAGGGGGGGTCAGACATTTGTGACGATGTGTGACGAGGGGGGGGGGTTGAGAAATGTGACGTCATATCAAAATGCGCAACTTTAAATATAGACAACACGTTCTACTTAATAAATATTTTCTCCTACAACATCAGAGTGCAGCGCCACATTAAAATACGCACTACAATGACAATAGTTTAAAGCCATTTGAAGCATGATAAAAAAAATTTGGGGGGGGAAGAGCTTTGTGACGTCATATTTGAGGGGGGGGGGGGGTCTGACTTTGTTACGCCGTGTGACGAGGGGGGGAAGGTCAAAAATCGTCCAAAATCGCGTGACGTCATTTATGGACGGCCCCTTACCGGAGGGTCTTGCTGATTTAACGCAATGTTCCGTTTTTTTGTAACAGCGTTCATACAAATTGCGTCTCGCAGTCGCTGGCAACGCAGACGGCTGGAAGGTGGCAAGCCGGAGCTGACAATTTCCCAAGCTTTGCAATCTTCTATGGTTGATGTTTTCGTGTTTGTATTACACGTGGGAGGAAACGGGAGCACCCGGAGAGCACCCACGCGTGCGAGGGGGCAACAGCAATCCACACAAGTGATGTGATATTCTGTTAGTCCGTGCCTTGATGTACCGCCGTCTCGGGATAAGCCAGGGTTAGTGCACCTCGACGCCCACGGGGAGGGAGTTTCGCAGCATTCGAGCGATCGGCCAAACCGCCTCCAATGCAGGTGGCGTGCCTCGTCACCGCCGCCCCACAGGGAGGGGCGATGGTGCTGTGTAAACCCAATTAAGAAGCAGATTATTCTTCAGCCTTGGGATGTTTGGCCAATACCAGGTATCTCCCAAGAACTCGGAGAAAGTACCTCAATAGGCGGAGAATATACAAACTCTAATAAACAGAAAGGCGCCCGAGTACTCAACCAAGCAAAGAGGCGCTTTGCTACGAGGCGCATTGCCACGAGGCATGGGTGTTAGCAGGCTCGTCTCGACGCGCTGCCCGTAGCAGGGATTGGAGTGAGTGCTGTGATCACTGTGCCGGCTGGTCTCTCGTGTGTTTGTAAAAGCCTGCGCCCTGTGTGTGCGCGCGGCTGCCTCGCGTAGACATTGCCATGATCGCTGCTGGGTCCACAGCAGAGTGGATGCACAACACGTGGCTCCTTGTCACTCATCTTCCCATCGCCCCCACCGGCTCTCTTCCACCACCACTTAGCCTCACCCCCTCCTCCACTCACCTCCACCACCATCCACTCCCTCCACCACTCACCTCCACCCACTCCCTCCACCACTCACCACCACCACCCACTCTCTCCACCACTCACCTCTACCCACTCCCTCCACCACTCACCTCCACCCAGTCCCTCCACCACTCACCTCCACCCACTCCACCACCACCCACTCCCTCCACCACTCACCACCACCCATTCCCTCCACCACCCACCACCACCACCCACTCCCTCCACCACTCACCACCACCCACTCCCTCCACCACTCACCACTACCCACTCCCTCCACCACTCACCTCCACCCACTCACCACCACCCACTCCCTCCACCACTCACCACCACCCACTCCCTCCACCACTCACCACCACCCACTCCCTCCACCACTCACCACCACCACCCACTCCCTCCACCACTCACCTCCACCACTCACCACCACCACCCACTCCCACCACTCACCTCCACCACCACCCACTCCCTCCACCACTCACCTCCACTCACCACCACCCACTCCCTCCACCACTCACCTCCACTCACCACCACCCACTCCCTCCACCACTCACCACCACCCACTCCACCACTCACCACCACCCACTCCCTCCACCACTCACCTCCACCACTCACCACCACCCACTCCCTCCACCACTCACCACCACCACCCACTCCCTCCACCCACTCCCTCCACCACTCACCACCACCACCCACTCCCTCCACCACTCACCACCACCACCCACTCCCTCCACCACTCACCTCCACCACTCACCACCACCACCCACTCCCTCCACCACTCACCTCCACTCACCACCACCCACTCCCTCCACCACTCACCACCACCCACTCCCTCCACCACTCACCACCACCCACTCCCTCCACCACTCACCACCACCACCCACTCCCACCACTCACCTCCACCACTCACCACCACCACCCACTCCCTCCACCACTCACTCCCTCCACCACCCACTCCCTCCACCACTCACCACCACCACCCACTCCCTCCACCACTCACTTCCACCACTCACCACCACCACCCACTCCCTCCAGCACTCACCTCCACTCACCACCACCCACTCCCTCCACCACTCACCACCACCCACTCCCTCCACCACTCACCACCACCCACTCCCTCCACCACTCACCACCACCCACTCCCTCCACCACTCACCACCACCACCCACTCCCTCCACCACTCACCACCACCACCCACTCCCTCCACCACTCACCTCCACTCACCACCACCCACTCCCTCCACCACTCACCACCACCCACTCCCTCCACCACTCACCTCCACTCACCACCACCCACTCCCTCCACCACTCACCACCACCCACTCCCTCCACCACTCACCACCACCCACTCCCTCCACCACTCACCACCACCCACTCCCTCCACCACTCACCTCCACCACTCACCACCACCCACTCCCTCCACCACTCACCACCACCACCCACTCCCACCACTCACCTCCACCACCACCCTCTCCCTCCACCACTCACCTCCACCACCACCCACTCCCACCACTCACCTCCACTAACCACCACCCACTCCCTCCACCACCACGCCCACTCTCCCCATCCCCGCCCTTGTTTTACGACGTCACGTGACGCGTCGGGAAGTCGGCGCGACGCTGACTCGGTGAGACGGGCACAGAAATTTCTTGTTCATGTTTTTGTTTGTTGCGGTTACACCCGATTCAAGAGCCGAATGGCTCACAGGGCTACACCTAATAAATGAACTTGAACCCGCAGCGTCACCCACACACCGACTCGGCAGAGCCCCTGAAGCCGGAGTAACACGTCGTGCTGTACGTGCCTCTCTACCCAAGAGGGCTGCACCAAGTCAAAGGGCTCTTTTCAGGAGGGTGCTGCACTGGGGATGTTTGGCCAACATCGGTGGCATCGTCAAGCGAGTCTAGTTGCCATTCGCTTTTGGGACCCGCCCCGTCGCGGTGGCCCTGACCCCCCACGCCTCTGGGCCCAGACCGTGGCTCTGCTGAACCCCGGGGCCCCCGGGGCCCCTGGGGCCCGGTGCGTGGGCCTGAGGCCACGAAGGGACGAGGGAGGGAGGAGAGGCGCTCACACAGCTCCCAGGCGAGTGCAGAGGGGAGGCAGTCAAGTTAGACTCGCGAGGCGACTCGCTTACACATCGAAGCTCGCCTCGCCACCTCGCCCACCACCCGGTCTCTGCTGATTTCTCTTCCCTCTCCACTCCTTAATCGCTCATTGCCTCCCCCTGTCGTGTAAGTTTGTTGAACTTCTTTCGCGCCGTACGTTTAGGAGCAACCCGAAGGGAGGCAACATGGATATGGAGAAGGCCTCTCCCGTCAAGGGGACCCCAGACGGAACCCCTGAAGGAGGACCCCCACTCGTGGCTGTGTGTCAGCTGACCAGCACGGACGATGTGGACAAGAACGTGAGAGCGTGCGAGGCTCTGGTGAGAGACGACGCCACGACCTCTGCACCACCGCGGGCGTCCGAGGGGCCTCACAGCAGGGAAGGGCTGAAGGCGTCCTGGGTTTGATTGCCCACCCGGGCGCCTGTCTGCATGGAGTTCGCGTGGTCTCCCCCTGCTCTGGATGGGGGGTTTCTCCCGAGTGCTCCCACAGCTAAAATCTATAAATATGAAAGGGAAATTCGTGAATGTGTCTGTTCGAAATGTTTAAGATACTTCCCAACATACAACAAACTTGAAAATTGGCATGTGGGTAGCTTCCAGACTACACAATGCAAAAAGTATTAAAATAGACTTTTGTATTTGGGGAGCGGGGCTCGCATTAATGGATATATTTCACACGGCAAGTTAGTGGTGATGTCACATCTGTGACGTCACCCGCATGCGGCAGCCTCACGCGGTGTGCCTGCTGACGTCACCCCCCCCACCCTCCGCGTAGGCCGTGTATTAATCCAAGCCAAGAATCCAAGTCTCGGGCCAAGCCGGGTAGTAGTAAAGCTAGAAAGGGTATATGATGGAACAAGTATTTGCCAAAACATCTCAATGCTGAAAAAACACCTCTACATAACTCGTAGCAGCGAATACTTGGCAAGACCCTTCTGATATCGTCTGACTCGGTGAGGCTTTCTTGCTTAATAATAATTAATTAATCAACCTCCATCATGGTTACCGGTGCCATGACCATTAACACCATCAGTACCATTAACACCATCAGTACCATGAACGATGTTCGCAATATTGCAATCAACTTTATCCCTTGAACAAGATCATTATTACCGTCAAGACCATTATCACAACATTATTTTTGTGTTTAGTTCTTCCTCCACACCTCCGATTAGCACGGTTGGCTACGTACGATGCAAAAGAAGTTCGACATTGGGCATACTAACCGTCACGATTATTTCTGCAGAACAGTATTCGACTCTACAAAATGGTTTACAATGCATTGGATATAATACAGTATACAAATAAAAAGCAACAGGATGTGAGATCAATACTCAAAAACGCTTCCATGTTATACTGGGATCACATGACGCAAGTAACAGCATGGGGCATAGAAGAGGAGTCGGACGAGGAGATACTGTTCCCCGAGTCTATTCATAGAAGCATAACATTTCGGAACATGGGAGTAGATTAATAAATGCATGAATATAGATGGAGAAGGTATGAGCTATTTCATATTTACTGATGACGTGGAGGAGCGTGGCTAGTGAAATCGGATAAGGTGATGGCCAGAAATCGAGTAATGGTCGGAGAGGGGGATGTGTTGATGTGCGTGTGTGTGAGTGCAGGTTTGTCGCGCATCTGTGAGAGGCGCACGTGCCGTGTTTCTTCCCGAGGCGAGCGACTTCCTCTGTGGGAGTGGATCACAAGCTTCAGGACTCACTCAGAGTCTGGACGGACCCATCGTGCAGGCCTTCAGAGACATGGCTAGGTACAGCCCCAAACCCGGCCCTGCACAGGGCCTGCACAGGGTTTGGCTATCTGGGTGTGTTGTACACTCCAGGCAGCATGAGGTGTGGGTGTTGAGTGTTGTATTACAGGTAACATACCTGGGCAGTGTGCTTATGACTAGCTCTTTTTGACAGAAGAGGTTTCACTCAGAATCAGTCGTGTGGAATCACTGGCGGAGCCAGTGGAGGGGGGTGGCACGTGCCCCCCCCAATGATCCGATCGAAATCCCTAATTTCGATCAGATCATTGGGGTTTATTAGTAATAAATCGGCATTTTGCGACCCCCACTATGACTGTGTAACATATTATTACATGCCAGGGACTCTATGAGATGATAGGACAATAGTCTGAGTCCATAATTGGCAATAAGTAACGGCAAAGCAGTTATTAGTGACTCACAGAATTGTGCGCAGTTGCGTGTACAGTACACGACTTCCCTGAAGGCATTCCTTCAGCGAGCGCGATGCCGATCACACAAGGTTCGAATTCGACCCTCGATCGATGGCAGCGCCATTGCTACACACGCGTCGAATAAAAAGCAAGGGACAAGTCCTTACTTACTAACAACTATCATTTTTCATTGCTGGAGGAGTTGCCGCCCTACCTGAAAATCCTGGCTCCGCCATTGTGCGGAATTATCTTTTCATCGGCTGCGTAATGCTGTATGGAAGCTACCTGGTCGGTCGCTCCACACGAAGAATCAGGTCTTCTTGGCCACAGTCATGCCCTCCCTTCTCTAAGCTTGTGAAACGTGGACCCTCTAATGGATCATCTGCGCCGGTTAGAAACATTCAGGCTGGCCTGCCTACAATCTATTCTGGGTTTAACCAGGATGAATTGTGTGAGCTCACACATCCTTGAAAGATCTGAACACATTCCCATCAGTGAGCTCCTCCAACAGGCAATACTTGGTTGGCAGGGTCATGTAAACCGCATGCTCAATCACCACCTGCCCAAGCAACTTCATTTTGGCTGGATAGAGGGGGCTGAACGGGCACGACACAGGCTGGAGAAGAGATGGACTGATGGCTGTGCGGTCTGATGTGGAGCTTAGTGGACTCGCCGAAGACTGGTACCAGCGGTGTCAAGATCGGCCTTCATGGTGGAGGCTGGCTCATGCAGGACACTGCTGGGCAGTTGGAGACAGTCGCCCTCAAAGAACAATGGAGGGCAGAGGAGCAACGCTCACAACAACGAGAGGAGTGCCGGGTGGATAAAATGAATCAAGTTGGCTCAGTAGGGGGTACAGCTGGTGCATATTCTAGTCATCTCAGTCAACCCTTGGCACCTGGGTCTGTCCCACGACCTGTCAGCAAGCCTTTGATACTTTACGTGGCCTCAAAGTGCACCTGGCCTGGCACAGGCGCCATGGTGACGTCACCGTCACTTAGTGGCAAATGGCAGGTATTGGCATTACAGGTACCACGGTGTGTGTGACTGTATGGTGTTGCATTATGATCTTGGGGTGTTTGGGGTTTCCGACCCTTTCCTGACGATCAGCAAGGAGCTTCATAATCGGCAGCGCCAGATACAGGTGTGTGTACAGAAGTCTGAGCCATTCCCTTGGGTGCAAGAGGGATGTCCTTTGGCTACTACACTACTTAACATGTTCAATAATTATTACTGATTTACAAAGCATACATTTAACCAAGTTGAATTCCCATTGTCATATCTGGGGTGGAGCACCCAGTTCCTACTTCATTGCAGTCGGAGTGATTGATAATCCAGCACCCACCAATTCACTCCATTCTTTCACCTCGTCGGTCAATCACCCCCTCATCACACTTCTATCACTATAACAATACTCTTCCTGTCAACTTAACTCATTAATTCCGACTGTAGGTCACAACACTTCTCTTTATACTTGTTCCCTTTCACTGCTGCGCAATAGAATTTCCTCCCATCGTCTATTTTTCCATGTTCGTCTTACTTTGCAAAATATATATTTTGCAACTTAGATAGTGATTATTCTTTTTTATTGCATGATGTTTTTGGCCTTTGGGCTTGTGCTCAGCAACTGTGTTTTAAAATTAGATGTCTGAGTGGATTGTGAGAGGAGCTCACGGAGCCTTAAAAACATCTGGAAACATTCTCATCAGTGAGCTCCTCCGACAGGTGAGCTACGTTAGCTGGGTCATGTATCCCGCATGCCCAACCATCAGATGCACAAGCAGTTTCTATTTGGCTGAATAGATGGGGCTATACAGGCGTATCACGGGCTGGAGAAGAGATGGGCTGATTTGGTACAGGAGGATTTGAAGCTGAGTTGATTTGTGGACGACTGGTACCAGCGTCCCCTAACCGTTTGGAAGAGGCTAGTGAAGGATGCTTCATGGCAGTTGGAGGCAGTCACCCTCCAGAAACAACGGAGGGTAGAAGAGCGATGCTCGGAACAATTAGCAAATTGCCAAGCAGCTAACATCTGGGTCCGAGAGACTTCCACACTTCACGTGGCCTCGTATGATGTGTTACAGACAGCACGGGGTGTGGCTGTCTGTGAGTGTGTAGGTGTTGTATTGTATCATGGTGTGTGTGTTGTGTTACAGGCGGCATGGCGTGTGGCTGTCTGTGGGTGTGCATGAGCGGGGCCCCACGTGGAGCGAGGATGGTCGCGTTTACAACTCACACCTCCTGCTCGACGAGCATGGTGAAGTGACACTTCCATTAACGTTGTCAGAGCCTGGTGATGTTAGATAATTGTTTAGTAAGCAGCAAGGTGGCTCAGCGGTAGAGTGAGCGGCTCACAATTGGAAGCTTGCAAGTTTAAAACTTGCTTTCCTCTGGGATCTATAAAATGAGTATCACTTTGTGGGGAAGGCAACAGTGGTTGTCCATGGATAGACTTGCCCACCCCACAGGAATGTGGATTTTCAACCACTGGCTAAGGGTTGTAAATGGGATATGATCACTGCCTCAATCTTTATTTGAGCAGGAAATAACTTTAGTAACAGATGGGCGTTGTGTAGGGTGTTTTTGGTGGGCTGTTGGTTAGGGGTGGAGGTGATTGTGTATGGCTAGAGGTATTACGTGGTGATGTTTCGGTGATATGTAGGAATACCGGGTGTGGTGGAGGTTTAATGTTGGGTAGGGATCAACATATTCTTTGGTTTATTCGGTAAAGTCACGTAGATAGAAACATTATAAAAATTATAATAAAGTGAATCAAAATACCACGACGTTTCGATCGCAACACAAGCGGTCGTCGTTAGGAAAAGGGGTTAGCCTCTAAACGCAAATAGTTTTTAAGGTTTGGAGATGGACGTAGCCCAAGTGTATCAGCAGCACCAGCAGCATGGGCGGGGCAGCAATGCCAATGCAGCAACAATGCCTATGCAGCAACAATACCAATGCAGCAACAATGCCAATGCAGCAACAATGCCAATGCAGCAACAATACCAATGCAGCAACAATGCCAATGCAGCAACAATGCCAATGCAGCAAAGGGCTGCCAGGAAATCACTGCACCCCGCTCCACACACCATACTGCTGACGGTGGAGGTTGATTGACAAGAAACGTCGTGATATTTGTATTCTTTTTATTTTTATTATTATTTCTATCTACGTGACTTTACCGAAAGAACCAAAGAATATGAATTCCTGGAGTCACGAAAGTTTTAAGTCAAAATTTAGGGATCAACAGTTCTTGTTTTGGGATGGAGGGTTAGACTTGTAATCCTGTTATTTTTAGGATTAATTCCAAATGTTCAGCCAGCCAAACTAATACATTCTAACAAATTAAAAATACAAATTACAGAATAGAGAAAAACAAGCACATTACAAAAAAAACATGTACAAACATAATCAAGGTTCGTATCATGCAAAAAAAGCTGTCTTTCACTCGAAATAAAGACACGTAAACCTCAAAATATATTTGGAATTATTTTTGGACGGTGCCTGCTGTTCAGGAGAGGTGCGGGCCGTGTACCGGAAGACGCACCTGTTTGACGTGGACCTCCCTGGGGTTGTGCGACTAAAGGAAAGTGACTACACGCTGCCCGGACCCTGCATCGCCCCACCAACAGCTACACCCATCGGCATGGTAACTACACCTCACCCACATCTGCAGCTGTCACCGTGGTAACAACCGAACTCTTCTGAGATGAGGAATGTGTCTTGCCCGCTGTGCGGTACGTGCAGGTCGGGCTGGGGATCTGCTATGACGTTCGGTTCCCCGAGTTCTCCCAGCGACTGAGGCAGAGCGGAGCCGAAGTGCTGACCTACCCGTCCGCCTTCACTCTCACCACGGGTATGGCACACTGGGAGGTGAGTGCTCACTCATGGGGTTATTTGATTTTCCTAAAATATATATATGATCCAGAACAAAGACAAGGCAAAGGCATCTTGCTGACTTATGAAACGTAACTGGGCTTGGGTAGAATGAATGCTGATGAATGAAGAAGCAGTAGCCAATGGAGGGGGCATGCCACGGGATGCCTATTGCGGAGATGGAGCAATGAAATCATACCCTTGTGCACGAGCTAGCTAATTACATTGCAAGACTGAGAGATGTGAATAGATCATGGATGATAAATATGATGTCTTCAAGGTGATTTCCTGCTGAAGCGAGCATTGAGGCGGTGTCATTTGTTGTTTACAGCAATGAACCACTTGGTGACATGTCCACATTCATATGGCGGAGGCAAGTCTATCCATATAACAACCACTGTTGACTTATCCACATTGGTAGTAGTTTTATTGACCCTAGTATGGTAATTGGCTGAGTCAACCCCCAACCAGGATTTGAACTTGCAACCTTGGAATTATGAGTCACCTGGCCTATTGTTGATGTTAACGTTGCTACATATTCATACAGGTGACCCCTGACTTACGACAGCTAGACTTGTGACCCCCCGCTTTTACCACCTTATAGTAAGACCCCCACCATAACGACCAAAACTCGTATCTACGACCGCCTAACGACTGCTGCCGACGTCGAGTTGATTGGCGACGATTCTGCGCATTTCATGCACCATCAGGCGACGAGTCTGCGCATACCATGCGCAGACTCGTCGCCTGATTCCGCTGCTTTGCTCTTCCGTCGTATGCGTATGTACCGTATAGCCGTACAGTATAGCCCGACAGTCTGCAGCTCCGCCTAGAGCGAACGCATCTCTTTCGCAACGCTCTTAATTTTTTTGTTAATTTTATAAAAGTTTTATAGAATGTTCACCTTTCACTGTCTGAGAAGTGGAAATATGATGCACCTGTTTGTTTTTACTGAATAAATGTTAATAAAAGTTATGTTAAGTTACAATAAATGTTTGTTCGGGTTATATAAATGTATTTTGGTATTTTTATGGTATGTAATGGGTTTCCAGAAGGGGGGAACCCCAATGTATAACATTGCACCCATGAGAGGTGAGGGTTCCACTTACGACGGCTCAAATTGCAACCTTCGTCCAGGAACCAATTAGGTCCGAGGTGCGGGGGTCGCCTGTACTACACGACATTTGATTATTGTTATTATTGCTCTTGTTTACCCAGAAAAGCCTCACCGAGTCCCAAGTCTCTTTTTCAGGAGGGCCCTCTAAGTTTTCGCAGTCGAGGGTAACAATTGGTATGTTTCCCATCTAAGTAATTTCAGAATAATATTCACATTTGGACCGTAATGTTGGCACGCAATGGGCTACCTTGTTTGAATAACATCTTTAACGTCCAGCACCTTGTTGGGCACCTTCATACTATTACAAGTTATTGTAAAAAATAAGAAAATACCTTAAGTATTTGGAACAATCATTCACTGTCATAATGAAGATTATTAAACAAAATGTTGAGCCAAAACAGTCATGAAATTAAGAACCAAAAAAAAGACCAAAAAACCAGGCCCAAATCTGCACATTGGAGCCACAGAAACCCTGAACACCAGGGTCCAGTATTGAGAGACCGAGTGAATGGTCACAAACGATGTGGCACACCAAGAGGAGTGGACATTCACCAACAGTGGGTGAGCAACACCTTGGCAAATGTTCATGTCAAGCGTTTTCACTCGGGAATGTTCACGTCTCTGTACCGATGTCCCCATCCATGTCTCTGCACGTGCCCAGCCACTCCTGCGAGCCCGTGCCATTGAGACCCAGTGCTATGTCGTGGCCGCTGCCCAAGCCGGGCGCCACGGCGCTCCCCGCGACAGCGCGCCCGCTCCACGGGTGTCGTTCGGCCACGGCGTCGTGGTTGACCCGTGGGGCTGCGTGGTGGCACAATGCGGCCACGGCAACTCCTTGGCGCTGGCAGAGGTGGACACAGGCCTCGTGCGGAACGTGCGGACATCCATGCCTGTGCATGAGCACAGACGCCACGACCTGTACTGATGACTCATCGCAGCGCACCTCACCACAATGGTACCTGCTGGAGCACAGCTGCCACAGCACTGTTGCCACGCGCTTGACATCGTACACACATCGTGGCAATTGCCAAGCCACAGCATATTCATGAGCACCGTACACCTGTTCGCCATTGTTTGTCATGCCCCCCCCCCCGCGTGTGCAGCTCCGCCGCCCCCTCAGGAGTGCGGCCCAGCCCCCCAGCGCGAGGTCGGGACCGTCGCGGTGGTGGTGGTGGCGGCTCGCGAGCTGTGGGAGGCTGCTTGCTTCAGCAAGAAGGCCATCAATTTGTAACTGAGACTAGGGATTTAATCGGCATCTCCAGTGATTGCTCATGATGGACTCGATTACAGATCCCACTGCTGCATTGAGGAATGTAACACAATCTTGCAAATGATATATGGTAATGTTATTTTGATGATAACAGTTGGGATGTTTAATAAAAATGATTTATCCAGTCTCAAGACATTGAGGGAGGGTCCTGCGTGGGGTGTTTGGTCAATTCTCCTTTTGAGGTATGGGAGGAGGTGACGTATAGTACATGACGTATAGTACATGACGTATGGTACATGACGAACACCGATGCATGCTTTAGTACTCAACACTGCCACACTGAGTGGGCGGCAACCTCTCTGCTGTTATGTCTCGTACATGCAGCATGTGGTGTGTACTGGAATATAATTATCAACATCCATTTGCAGCCCTGAAACTGAGATTATGGTAATGAGGATGTTGAGTGATGCTGTTAATCAGCAATGATAGATGGTGGTAATGAACAAGTACAATCCTTGTGCCAATCCACTCGTGGATGAATGTCTCCCCATTCCGTGCCGGTCATTCTGCTTGTTTACCCAGGAAAACGCATGACTTTTAAGAGGGTCCTGCCAAGTTTTCGCATTTGTGGGTGATGATTGCTATGTCAGTTTAACACGTAGGCTTTCGCGACCAATATTGTTCATAATCAACGATTTTTGGGTTTAGATCGCGTTATTTATAAATGTGTCGTAACCCTCCACCACCCGACACGGCCAATCAGTAAAAAAAGTGTCACGTTGACAAAAGACAAATAGTTCACTGCTTTAGCCCACCGGTGTGTTGAAGCGTGAAACCACAACATTTACAATTTGAGTACGACGTTTCGCTGGTAATTGCATCCAGCATCATCGGGCAATTCGCCAGAATGGTGAGGCTCTGCTGTGTCTCCCGTTCTTATATAGAGCAGCAGCAGGGTGACGTCATCATTAACTCATTAACTCATCAGGTGCAAAGATTTGAGGGGGGGGGGGTTATTGTAATTATATATTTGATTAGTAATAAGGCTATTGTTACGATGCGAGTTGTAGATTAGTAATCATTTGGAATGTGTTCTATTGTGATTATGCTACATTAATAATCAGTTAGTGCTTGTTTCCCTTATAAGGAATTGTAATGCATTTGATTATGATTGCTATGTACTGTATATTCCAATTGCGTAATAAGGGGGTGCCACGGTGGCGAGATGTTAACTACCTTGCCCGGTATACAGGAGGTCGATCCCGACCTTGACGCCCCTATGTTTGGAGTTTGCATGTCCTCCATGTGGTCGCATGGATTTTTCTCTGGGTCCTCCGTTTTTTCCCTTCACATTTAAAAACATGCGTTTTGAGTATTTCGTTGCTATAAATTTGAACATGATAATCCACCTAATTCAGCAATCCGTTGTGGCCAGGTTGCTTATGAAACAGAGTTTTACTGGTAGGAACGAAGTGGACCAGACCACCAATAGATTAATGTGTCCGTCCGTCCGATTGTCCGTCTGTCCGACAAGATGGCCGCCCACTCCCCCTGCGATCTGTGAACTAAACAAGATGGCCGTCGCTTCCGGCGCCTCACGGCGAAACTTTAAACTTCGCTTCAAATTTACTTTATTGAAACGCAGCACGTTTTTTTAACACAGACAAGATACATTTAGCCCAGGACTCAACAAATTGATCGTTTGGAAATGAAAGACTACGAGTCTTTAAATCTCACAGCGTTTCTTGTCAAAGCAAACACTTTTAATTAACGTTACACTAGAATACAGTAATTTTTTTTTTAACTCCTCTATACCCGGTCGATATCCCTGTACCGGTACTAAGTATTATTCCTACCAGCCCACCCCGCAGGGTCCTGTTATTGCTCAATCCGCCTTACTTGGTAAAAAAAATTTTTTTTTTACGTTATATACATGCGCCATGTCACCGGCACAGTGACCTTTTGTGAATGACTTCAAATAATCCTTAACTTCTTGGTTCTTTCGGTAAAGTCACGTAGAAGGGAAGTAATAAAATAATATTCTTAGGTTTTTTCGGTAAAGTCACGTAGGTAAAACATCAAAATTAATGAAAATAAAATAAAACAAAAATCACGACGTTTCGGAGGCAACACAAGTCTCCGTCATCAGGTGGGACCGTCACAGCCAGATTAGCTGCATCAAGTGAGGCAATGATTCAAGATGTAATCCCTTATAAGCAAGTTTGGAGGGGGGAGGAGAGGGGGGGCTCATCAGAATGTGGTAGCCAATGAATGGAACGTATCGGGAGAGAGGGGGGCGGGAGGGGGAGGGCCAAAAAAAATGGGCGACGGCTTGGACGCGGTTGCTGCACACGCCAACACAATGGACAGAGAGGGGGAGGGGAGGTCTGATACACATGATAGAACAAAGGGACGAAAATGCCCATGTTTATACCAATGCTGGCTGAACAATGAAGAGAGTACTGTTAAAAATAACTGGGGATGTTAACACTCGGTAAAGTAAAGTAAAATAGTGCCTGTCAGATAAGATGGTCCAAAAAAGTGTAATTAACTTGCTTATAAGGGATTACATCTTGAATCATTGCCTCACTTGATGCAGCTAATCTGGCTGTGACGATCCCACCTGATGACGGAGACTTGTGTTGCCTCCGAAACGTCGTGATTTTTGTTTTGTTTTATTTTCATTAATTTTGATGTTTTACCTACGTGACTTTACCGAAAAAACCTAAGAATATGATTCCTTGCAGTCACGAAAGCTTCAAATCTAGAATTAATAAAATAATAAAAATAAAACATAATAAAATTATTCTCACGACGTTTCGGCCACAATGCAAGTAGCCGTCCTCAAGTGAAAACCAGGCCTGTTGAGGTGACAGCGTCTGAATGAAACAGCACACGCGCTTGGAGCATGTATATAAGCTGGGTTGGAAGGGGGGAAGAAAGGGGGAGCCTTGAAAAAAGAATATGCATATCAAGAGGAATTTAGCATATTTATGGGAATAGTACTATTTATGCCTGTGCATTATGCAGGATTAGCAACATCAAAGAGAGGGGATAGGGTTAGCATTAATGAAGGGAATGAGTGTTAATAGTATGTAGCTGCAGTAACTAAAACCACCACGTAAACAACTAAAGTATAAACTACATATTATCTTCTTGGTTCTTTCGGTAAAGTCACGTAGAAGGGAAGTAATAAAATAATATACTAAATATACTCTACAATAAGCTGAGTTACTAACAGTAAGTAATACATTACAATTCGACGTCGTAAACAAATATATATATATTTTTTACGGCGTAGAATTCTACGTCATAAATATGCTAAATTCCTCTTGATATGCATATTCTTTTTTCAAGGCTCCCCCTTTCTTCCCCCCTTCCAACCCAGCTTATATACATGCTCCAAGCGCGTGTGCTGTTTCATTCAGACGCTGTCGCCTCGACAGACCTGGTTTTCACCTGAGGACGGCTACTTGCGTTGTGGCCGAAACGTCGTGAGAATAATTTTATTATGTTTTATTTTTTATTATTTTATTACTTCCCTTCTAAGTGACTTTACCGAAATAACCAAGAAGATGAATCCCTGCAGTCACGAAAGAAGCTTTAAATCGAAATTTATGATCTTTAACGTCAACTGTGAAGCAGACATTGGGGATGTTTTACAGTTAATAGACCCGCAGTATTAATCAGGACGGCCAAACCGTGAAACCTGCAACAATCAGCGAACGCGCTACCGCTGGGCGGTAGCGCTGGGCAGTGAAGGTCGGTAAAGCGGTGATCGTAAAGCATCGACGTGGGAGCTGAGAAGTACGGTACAACGTCGATGTTTCTGCACTGCCCTCTGTGCAGCAGGTAGCCACAGCCTCTAACGCCTCTTGGTGGATGGTGATCGCCCATCCCAGCACCGTCCCCGCCCCTCTGACCTCCCTCACTCTCCACCTTCCTCTCTCTCATCCCCCCCTCCTCCTCCCCCCCTCCTCCTCATCCCCCCCTCCTCATCCCCCCCTCCTCATCCCCCCCTCCTCCTCCTCCCCCCCTCCTCCCCCCCTCCTCATCTCCCCCTCCCCACGTGATGTCCCCAGACGAGACTCGCCACCTGCCCCCTTCCCAACCCCGCCCCCTCCATGCGAATCGAGCGTCGGTCTTGCGCAATATGCGCGTCACGTGACTCAGGCGTCACGTGATGCGTAACCCTGGCGACGGACGCGCAGAGCGTTGGAGGCGATACATTGCGACGTCCTGCGACTCTCCCCGTGACTCTCCCCCTGGTCCCCGTGACTCTCTCTACTCCCCGTGACTCTCCCCCCACTCCCCGTGACTCTCCCCCCACTCCCCGTGACTCTCCCCCCACTCCCCGTGACTCCCCCCCCACTCCCCGTGACTCTACTCCTCGTGACTCTCCCCCTGGTCCCCGTGACGCTCCCCGTGACTCTCTCGCCTACTCCCCGTGGCTCTCCCCCCCCCCCTACTCCCCGTGACTCCCTGAGACTCTCCCCGTGACTCCCCCTGCTCCCCGTGACTCTCTCTACTCCCCGTGACTCTCCCCCTGGTCCCCGTGACTTTCTCTCTCTACTCCCCGTGGCTCTCCCCCCACTCCCCGTGACTCTCCCCCACTCCCCGTGACTCTCCCCCCACTCCCCGTGACTCTCCCCCCACTCCCCGTGACTCTCTACTCCTCGTGACTCTCCCCCTGGTCCCCGTGACTCTCTCTACTCCTCGTGACTCTCCCCCACTCCCCGTGGCTCTCCCCCCACTCCCCGTGACTCTCCCCCTGGTCCCCGTGACGCTCCCCGTGACTCTCTCGCCTACTCCCCGTGGCTCCCCCCCCCTACTCCCCGTGACTCCCTGAGACTCTCCCCGTGACTCCCCCTGCTCCCCGTGACTCTCTCTCTACTCCCCGTGACTCTTCCCCCCCCCACTCCCCGTGACTCTCCCCCCCCCCCACTCCCCGTGACTCTCCCTGTGACTCTCCCCGTGACTCTCCCCCTGCTCTCTCTACTTCCCGTGGCTCTGGGGAGCGGGGGGGGTCATGGCGGTCCGAGCTCCCCCAGCAGCGGCCAGGAGTTTTGACTTCGCCTACGGTGAGAGCCGCGTCCCCCCCTCCTCCTCCTCCTCCCGCAAGCGCCACGGCCCCTGCTGTTGCCTCCAACACAAACCTCACTCGTCACTAGCACTGTGCCCTTAGCAAGGACCACGTATACCGTAGACGGTTCGAGCAATTAACCTTATTCACAACACAGGCCAGAGAAGTACACTCCCAACTAGGGTTGTTTGAGTTGTGTTTTGCATTACCGGTAATTATCGAATGAAAGCCTGCGAAAACCGCGCGTACTGCTTGTGGTGTGTGAACATCGCCACTGGGGAGACAAAGGCGGCCGGGCGTGGTGCTGGCCACCCACCCCCTCGTGTGCCGTGCCGGCCTTCATAGGTGCTCGCTAACAGCACTTGCCCCCTACAGTCTCCCAGGCTACACGGGGAATCTTTGTCTTTATCCTGTGTGTGTGGGGGGGGCAGCGACTGCGCAGCGATTCGCGCGCTGCGCTACGAACCCGGCGACCCGAGTTCGATTCCCGCTCACGGCCACCACCCGTGACGATTATTTGAACCGGTCCTGGGCCTCCCCTAGGTCGACTCAGCCTCAAACGAATAACTGGTGTGGTGTGTGAACATGCCACTGGGGAGACAAAGGCGGCCGGGCGTGGTGAATCAAAGTCCCGGGCGAAGCCGGGTAGTAAAGCTAGTTTTTATATATACAGTACTGAATAGATAACCCTGTGAGTGTGAGCCATGCGGCTCTTGACTCGGGTGCAACAGCAACAAACAAAAACATGAACAAGAAACATCTTAAAGTGACTACACGCAACAGAAACATCCAGGAAAAAATATCAGTCTTCCAGAAAAAAACACCGCATTTCAACGCTGTGTGCAAAAATTTCAGTGGGTTGCAAGTCAAACAATAACAACCATAAGACAATTTAGATTAAAGTTATCAGGCTAACTCTGTACTACCAACAAACAAACATGGCTAAACCAAAAGTTTTCAAAATCACATAAATAAATCTATAAACACAATGTAACAGTGATCATAGGAACTGTGATTCAAATTTAATTATAAACGAGATACATAACATGTACGACCAAACTTTGCAGCCATAGGTGGCTGCATGAGTCACTCCATAACAGCAGGAGTATCAGTAGCAGTATCAAACATTTCCAATACACCTTTAAAGATCAGCACACTATAATAAAAACTCAAGATCGTACTTTTCAGCGGTCATCTGGTACGATACATTTGATTTCACGTCATTCTGAATAGCATTGGGGTGGACAACTCCTCTAGAGCAGTTTTGAGTGAAGATCCCACAGGTAGTGATCCAAGTTGCAGTTTAGCATTCCAGACCCTGGGGGCAGCAATAGCAAAGACCCTTCCTCCAGAATTTGTACGGCAATAAGGAATGTGAAGCTGGTAAATGAGCGAAGACCTTAGGTCACATTTGTTCTTCGAAACAGTGAGGAGATCCAGCAGGTAATCTGTGATATTTTTTGTAAGTACATCGTACATCGTACTTACAAAAGAGTCGACCAAATTCTAAAGCCTGAGAGCGTCCTCGATTGGAGGCTGCGGCAGTGGCGCGAACGTGACATTGTCAGGGCTTGCACCTTCTAACCGGTAATCGGTTCTGACCACGCGTTGCCCTTTAACAACCCTGCAGACACCACACCACTCGCCCAGTGGCGGCTGGTCTGTATGGGGTATTGCAGAGGTGGGACAAAGTCATTGTTATGCAAGTCCAAGTCGAGTCGCAAGTCATCAAATTCATGACTCGAGTCTGACTCGAGTCCAAGTCACATGACTCGAGTCCACATCTCATAGGTGGGACAAAGTCATTGTTATGCAAGTCCAAGTCGAGTCGCAAGTCATCAAATTCATGACTCGAGTCTGACTCGAGTCCAAGTCACATGACTCGAGTCCACACCTCTGGGGTATTGGAATGGCATCCTGTCTAAACATTTGCTTTGACATTTATATGCTATTTATAAACAAGTATTCATCATATACAGTATTACTATTGTCAACAATATGCATGTCCTGGCCGACTGCCGGCTGCCGGCTGCATCTCCACCCCTACATTAAATGTTTGTGGATGTTGCGGGCAGTAGACACCACAACTATCACGGGATTTTGCGTGCAACAAATAGACCTTGAATTGAGCAACACTGGGCAATAGAAAGCATAACACATGAACCAGGGAGAAAATACAAATCAGAGACATAACTGGGAAGTAAATGGGCTTGGGCAGAGCTCATCGTTAGAAAGGATGATGGCTAGTCATCGAAACTAACAATGGAGTGGAAGATAAAGGTGGAAAACACACCTGCGGATGTAAGCTGGAGAAGGAGCGATGCCATCCGTTCACGTGTTGAAGTGAGATGGATTCTGGCATCGCAAGACCACGAGGGAGGGCGATGCCATGGGGCCATCATGTTATTGCTGGTGACATTGATATTGTTGCTTTTCTTCACAGACCCTGTTTACACACTCTCCAGCGAGAGGGACCAGGCTCGTGTGCGACTCGTGGCTCAGACAACAATGCAGACACTAGTGAGATATCAACGTTCAGAAAGCAATACGAACTCACTCACCCATACACGAAGTCACTGACACTTGCTAGTATAAACATTAACCATGAAAATTATCACACATTGTGCTTGTCTGTCTTTCAGCCACTCCTGGCTGTGTTAACATCATTAACCCCTGAATATTAACATACCCTAACTCACTTACACTCACACATCAAACTGCGTCACTATGTCAGTATGTCCTCACTGCTGCCTGTAGGTGAAGGTGCCACACTATGCCACTATGTTCAGCTCCCTGCCGCACCGGCCTGCATACTCACTTCGTCTGGAGGCCCGTATCCCGCAGCCTGCTCTCCTTATGACGGCACATCGGTGAGAGATCTTACGGATGACATAGCATGAGGGATATGCATGAATGAACTTGCATGTCAGTTGTGCTCTATCACATAACGAAACGTCTCAGAGTGCAGAGCCCCTATTGGAAGCTGTTCCAGTATAGGACAAGGTGACTCAGTACCCGGCTTAGCTATGGGCATTAGTCTACCATTAGGGAGCGACGATTGCCAAGTGAGTGATTTGCAGGTAATTTTCAAATAGAGGAGACCCTTGGATATTGCAGGGGTTACGTTCTTGGAAAGTGCCACGAACGCCAAAACCACAATAATCAAATACTAATGCCTTAACTAAATAATGGGGTTAGGTACACGGGCACCAAAAATGATCTTTCGAGATTTAAATAAGTACTGTACAGTACTAAATAAAAAAAATGAAATAAACATGTAAAAACTCTATGCTAAAACATTCCTCGACAGTAAATAGTATAACGACTGAAACACATTCCTGCGGAGGGGGCTGGTAGGAACGTTGGCCAGGGTCAACGGCGGCGTGGTGTGTTCCGCAAATATGGCCGACTGTGAGGGCGGGCACAAGCCGGCATGAGTAGGTTAAACGTTAAGTTTTATAAGGGCACCACAGGGTGGCCAGCCCCTCCCCACCCAGCCTCACCCCCCCACCCAGCCCCACCCTCCCCACCCAGCCCCTCCCCACCCTCCCCACCCAAAGCCTCCCCACCCAGCCCCTCCCCACCCTCCCCTCCCCTCTCCACCCAGCCCCACCCCTCCCATTTTTGGATGCAGGACGGACGGACAAAATAATCCCCTGTGGACTGGTGTAACCAGGAGGTTCCTACCAGTATAAATACTGTACTTACCGATGATGATGGTGAACAAAATAGGGGTGTGTGTGTGGTTATCCACGAGTGGGGAGCGGTAGTGTAGTGGTTAGCGCGCTTCGCTATGAAGCCGGCGATCCGAGTTCGATTCCCACTCATGGCCAACACTAGTGATGATTATTATATGAACCGGTTCTGGGCCTCATCCAGGTCGACTCGGCCTCAAATGAGTACCTGGTGTGGTGTGTAAACATCGCCACGAGGGAGACAAAGGCAGTCGGGCGTGGTGCTGGCCATCCATCCCGTCGTGTACAATTCCGGCCTTCATAGGTGCTCGCTAACAGCACTTGACCCAACAGTTTGTTAAGGCTATGCGAGGAATCTTTGTCTTGTCTGCGAGATGCTTACACGGAAAAGGTTGAGGTGCGACTGACTTGCCTCGCGTCCCTCGCCCGCCCCACACCATGGTATCAGCCACCCAACACCATCACTCTAAAAGCTTCTGGAGTGATACTTGTGTATAACTGCAAAAAGCCAAAACTAAACCCCGCGATAACTAAATTGTTGTTTAGAAAGGTTGCCTGTGATAGGTTGAAACCATTAATGATAAACCCGCGATATTCAAGGGTCTCCCGTATTTGGAAATTTTAACTGAGATTGACACCATATGGTATTAATAGTGAAGGAGGTAAAACCAGAGAACCCAGAAGAATCTCTTGCACAACAGGGGGAGTACATACAAACTCCATACAGAAATGCGCCCGAGTCGGGAATCTTGCTGTGGCCCCGGGTCACAGCATGTTTTCCCTGAGTATAACGGCATGTTCCTGCGCCAGTGAAACTTGCCAAATATGGTTTTCCTCTTATATGTTATGTCCAGCTAGTGAAACTTTTTAACTCAGTAGTGGGTGAGTTTCTTTGATGCCATTGGAATAGAACAGAAGTCATGTGATGTGCGATATTGTAATACCTGCCGGATTCTGGTGGTGTGAATTCTGGGCCTGCAGGCCAGGGAGAGAGACTATGTGCGGCAATGAGGAAGTGAGGGGGCGGAGCCGATATCGATTCTTTCAGCGGTGAGGATCACAGCAAAATACACACACGTACATGCGCAATGTATTTGTGTGTTGAGGTGTGAGTTATAGTGTTAACGTGGTGTTGTGTTGTTTTCAGGCCTCATATTCCCTTCCTGCTGTCACATCCCGTAGAGCTCATCCTGCAGCAACCCCGGTGAGTTCTGTGTGTATGGTAAGTGTGTAGTGTGCTTGTGTGTGCCTTGAGAATAATACACACATTTGTAATGCGCACTTGATTCAGAGGCACGGGAAACTACAAATAAGCGGGAAGGCAGCAAGAGCCAGCGCCAACAATTTCCCAAGCTCTGTGGCCTATTTTGAGATGTTTGGCTAACAAAATTAATTTACACGTGGGAGGAAGCCGTGTCTGATGATATGTGTTCTGGGTCCTATATTGGAGTACCCGGAGAAACCCAAGTGTGCGAGGGGAGCAACACTTCTATCGCCATATAGATGGAAACAGATGAAGATTAATTTAGTTGCTGTAAATTTCGATTTAAAGCTTTCGTGACTGCAGGGATTCATATTCTTGGTTCTTTCGGTTACTTGCTGTACTTACATTTCCCGGCAAGCCAGGGTATGGTAAACGCGATGCCCATGGGAAAGGTGTTTCACGACATTTGTGTGATCCACTGTCCCTCACTGCCTCCACAGTGCTGAATCAAGGCACCATTGTATAGCACTAGCGTCCTGTGAGTAATGGTATTGGGGAAAGGCTGGCATTTGTTGGTAATAATCCAGGCAGGTTCAACCTGAGCAGTAAGGACACAGCAGACGTTTGCATGCATGGCTGGTGACAATTAAAATCTAAATGTTATCCTTCTACTCTAAAGAGAGGCCACTGCCATAAACAAACCTATGACATTTTATTTTTCTAATGCATTGTTTATTGAAAATGTGGTGAGATTTTTGGTAGTGCTTAAAAGGCTGGGCATGAACATCTGCAGTGTAATTGTCAATAATGTCAGCATGGATCATTAGCATTAACTCTTGGAATGTATTTTATGAATATGGTGAAATTCCTCTTGTTTATGACTAAACATAAGTTATATTATCCATGGCTCTATCGGCTTTTCCCCAATTTGCTTTACTTAGAATGCATCTTATGTTATTTTTCTGCACTACTTTCCCTGTGGCTTTCCCCCATGTCCCTTCCTTGTGCTACCCTCCGTGGGTTGTAGGGTGGTGGGCGAGGAGCATGGCGTGGCCGGAATCCCTGCCGTACGTTCCGTGTCTGTTCAGACAGATTTCAGGGACAGCGAGACTCAAACAGAGCCGTTCTCTCCTCCCTACATCGTCCCACCCGGAGTGCCAATGCCAGAGATCCTCACATTAACCGCCCTGACACACGGTGAGAACACAGGCCCACACTGCTCGACCCAGCACACTGTATTACATGCATACACCACACAATACAATTCTACACACCACACCCCGCCACGCAACATACCATCTCACACGAGACCCCACCACACCACACAACGCTACGCATCGCACCACGTGCTCTACAATACTGCTCACCGTGGTACATCACCCAACACGCACACCACCCTGCACCGTGTGTGTAATGGCCGTGGTGTTCACAGAGCGAGGTCTGCCGGCGGGGTTGGCGGAGGTGGAAATGATCGAGCGGCTTCGGGCTCGGCGAGCGTGGGAGGAGTCTCTGCCGTCCTTACATGATGCGGAGCGGAGAGACCAACGAAGGCGACTCATGGAGGAGGCCGAGCGAAGAGAGTGGGCGTTCAGAGAGCGGGAGATCCACCTGTGAGAGACCGAGACACGCGGAGACACCTCGACACACGCAGAATCTTCAGGGAAACGGACACTCATATGAGATACAGGCACATGGGGTTTCAGGAAGGCTGAATCTGAATACGAGAAATGGAGGCACATGGATACATATGTGGGACACGGAAACACGCAGGAGCACGTGGAGTGAAATGGGAACATGCAGAGAGATGTGCCGCATGAGGGGTACATGGGAAACAGCAGAGCAATGCAGAGTTGTGTTTGCTTTGTGGTTAATAATGATGATTAATTCATTTTTGATACAGTGCCCTGAACGCCGAGGTGTCTCAGAGCGCTTTATATGTAATAAGCAACTTGCATCATATCAAACATTTGAAAGGGCACCACAAGTGGCAACTCTGTGGGCACAAGGTGACTCAAAACCTGGCCTGCAATCTGACGTTAATCTGCCAGTAGGAGGTGATGATTGCTACGTGTAATCCCAATTGATTCATTTGCAGGTAATTTTATAATTTGGAAAATGTGGACCATGGTGCTGGCACACAATGGCCTACTCTTGCGAATTACATCACTGGATCTTTAATGTACACCGTGAAGCAGAGAGTGCGCAGTATTTTATGGTTTATAGATCTCAGCAACTACTAGGGCGGGCATCAGAATTGAATCACGAACCTCTGCAACAAGTGGCGAATGCTCCACCGCTGGCCCTTGTCACATGCAGCCTGCAGGAGGAGCGTGTGCGGGTGTTGGAGGAGTTGTTGTGGCGCCGTGAGCATGGCCGGGCCAATGCGATTGCCGCTCAAGTGGATGTGAAGAGACGCGCCGAGGAGGAGCTGAGACGCGAGGCGCAGGACGTGATCCGCAGACAACACCTGCGCTGTGAGAACCCTCGCCCACACGGCCAGCAGCGCCATCCCTCACTCATGTACTCGCACGTGTGAACCTCAATACAATTCATCACTCATCCACTGATGCGCCCTTGCACATCCACACTTACTTGCCACTCACCATCTATTCTCCTCATCGTGGTGGATTTCAGGTTTATTTTACAGAACCTCTTAAATGCAAGCACCTCTCAAGACACTGCAAAAAAATCAAGACTTGCACATTCTTCTTCTTTTTGTTTGAGGTGGAGTGTTAGATTACACTGATATACATTTGGATAGATTAACACGGTCAGTCATAGGCAGAGTATTGAGAAGGACTGGATTTAAAAAAAAAGAGTTGGGTCTGCTGTGTGGACAGCCAAAGTGTGTGAATTTTATACTGCAGAGGCAGTAGTTTTCAGGTTTTAAGTTTATTTTGTTTAACCAGGTGAGAACTATCAATAGTAGCAAAGGCTGTGGAACTCAGGGAGAAGAATGAAGAGAGAGCCCCTATCAGTAGTAATTCGTGATTACAGAAGAATTACCAGGATGGAATCCAGGTTGTTCTGGATCATGTAGGTTGTGAAAGGGTGATATGCCTAGAGTGGTGGGAAATAATTTCACTTTTGAAGATTTTTCCAAGGAAATAATTGGATCGGGTGTCATATTTGTTATTATAAATGAGAGTCCATGAGGTGTGTTCATGATCGGGGTAACAGCAGCTGTGTTGAGGGTAAGAGGGACAGAACCAGGGGGTATAGATGCACTGATGTGTGATGTGAGTGGTTATCAGTGATGGGAGTGGTTATCAGTGATGTGAGTGGTTATCAGTGATGGGAGTGGCATTGAAGGATGGGCGTGGTGGGGATGCAATCAAGGATGGAGAAGGGATTTTTAAGATGGAATTGGTGCTAGTCATGTCAATTAAAGTGGACACATCACAGAGATACAATCCGCTGCTGCTGACGCGGTTGTCTGGCTTGACCACCTCAATGTGAAATTGTAGTTGTTGCTCTGCATCTACATCAGCCATACAAAAGAAGAAGAAGATTGGTTGGAGAATGTCCGGAGGTGGTGGGGAGGCAGTGAGGAAAGGACCGGTCATGGGGTGGAGAGGAATGGAACTGTTTACTCAACCATTTGTAGTGGCATCGTGGGATGCCACTGCATGATGTGTGAGCCGGGCTGTGTGAGGCACGATCTACGATTCTACGGCATGCACACTCTGGACAGCCTGCACTGCGGATGCAGTACCGGCCCTAGCGGTGGCCAGCTGAGATCGCCAATCGAGGATGGATGACATTGCACTTCACGTTCATGGCACTCTGTGTGAACCCGGAGGCCTGGTGACCGGAGGTACCAGCCCGGGGGCACCCAAGGAGGGGGCTGGGGGAACACGGGACCAGGACCAGGTCCTTCTGGAAGGCTCGAGAAGGTGGGCGTGGCTAGGGGCGGAGTGAGCCTCGCGACGGGCAATAGAAGCCGGAGCTCTGAACAGGTCGGGCGGCTGTAGCAAGAATCAAGACTCAAGTCGTCACCGAGAGAAGACCTGCCCGACTACGAGACCTGAACCCGAGCCAGGGTCTGGTCTGGGGTCGCCACCCAGTGTGTGCTAGAGTTAGTTAGCCGGAGGGGATACCTCCCTAGGTGAGCTGGTGAAGGGGCAGATATACCCCTTCGTGTCTGGGGCTTGATTGTTAATAAACATGTTGCCTCTAAAAAGCCTCCATCTCCCTGGTGTGAACCTCTACACATTTATTATAAGTTCACCAACACTTTTTAGCTCACCACTCACTCACCCACTCATTTATACATCCAATGAAAAGCTAACCCATACATACCTTTCACTCATCCGCTCTTTCACACAGCACTTATCTACTAACCACTCAATTACCACTCACTATGCACTCAATAACCACTCATTTAATAATCTCTAGGCCATCATTCAATCGCTACTTAGATGCCACTTACGTACTCACCGACTCACTACTCGTCATCTTCACTAACCATTTACTCTCCTACTGCCTAGCCAGGTGGCTCAGCGGTCTTGCCAGATGACTCAGTGGTGATCAGTCTATGGATAGACTCATCGCTGCTTCAGGAATGTGGAATTTTGTACCACTGGCTCAGGGCTGTCAACAGAAGATGAGCACTGCCCCAATGCTCCTTTGAGCAGGAAATCACTTGGACTTTTTGTAACTATTTCCTCATTACTCGCGTATGGTGTGGCTGCGTGGTGGGTACAGCGGTGCGCAAGCTTGTGGCGCGTTGGGTGCGAGTGGTGGAAGGAGCCGCGCCGAGCCGCGACGTTATTCACGATTACACTGACCCTGCGTCACGGGCGTTCGCTCCCCTCACTCGGCTGGGACAGTTCACCAAGACCAAGCACGGGCATCCCACGGAGAAACAAGGGAGGCAGGTTCAGCCCCAGCTGCTCAACTCCTACCATGGTAGCCCACATGCCACGCAACACCACACTGCACCACACTGCACCACACCATGCTAGACTGTACCGGGCAGAGGTGGCGCACACCTGTCATCCAACACTGGAGGAGAGGGTTGGTGGATCTCCACAAATGTCGTTAAGCATTCTGTGGGCTTCGAGGTCACCATACCTTGGAATTTAAAGAGACGGCGGTACAGCCAGTGGATTAATCTCCATCTGTTTCCATATGTATGGATTGTTGCTCCCCTAGCAAGCATATATTTTCTCTGGGTGTTCTGGATTAATTCCTCATGTATAAACACTCATTAATTAGCTGAAAAATCTTGAATTCTAGAGGGCCACACAGCTAGGGCAATTATTGGTAGTGCCAGCTCACTGCGTGGCTGCCTTCTCTAAGCCCGTGGTTCTTTGCACCCCCGAGTCGTTTTCTCCTGGAAAAACTGTGTGGTGCTGTACAAGTCTAAATTATTATTATTATTATTATTATTTTACTACACCATGCCAAGACATTGTATGCTACAACTTACTATGCTACACCAGAATTATTTTATTATGTTTTATTTTTATTATTTTATTACTTCCCTTCGACGTGACTTTACCGAAAGAACCAAGAAGATGAATCCCTGCAGTCACGAGAGCTTTAAATCGAAATCCAACTATACTGTACCACACTACACCAAGCCATACCATATTTTGTGTTCTAAATGTCTCAGTCTCTATACCCTCTCATGTCCCATTGGGCTCCCATGTGTCAATGTGTCACCATCGTGTCTGTCAAGCGTGGTGGAAATGGAATTGTGCATCCCACCATCCGTGTGTCTCCATAGTCGCCTGATTCTGTCTCTCTATATCTTTTGTGTCTCTGCCAGGTCTTCTGGAGCTGGAGTCGTGTCTCCCAGCATCCTTGTTCAACGTCCGTGTGTCTCAGCCGAAGATGGAGCCGCGGGCTGCCCGTCAGATGGCTATGATGGATGAGGCCTACAAGGTGCCATGGTCTCCCTGACTCGCGCTGCTTTCACCATTTGCCCGACTTTCCCAGACTCTCCCTGCTACACAACAATGTCTTGTATCGCGTTTGCTCATTTCTCACTTTGCCACATGTTGTTGTCTCTTTCAGGTCTCCTGTCCCTGTGTCACACCATAACGGAGTCCAGTGACCATCTGAATTTGTCTCTTATGTCTCTTTTATCTCTCGTGTGTCTCATGCCTTACGCATCTTACGCATGTCTCATTGTCTCTTATGCCTGGGGTTCCAGTGTTGTGTGCGTGTGTCTACTGGATTTCTGTTTCAGGCCTTGAGGGAGCGTCGTGAGATGCAGGTGTCACCGCCCCTGCGTTTCCTGGAGCAAGTAGAGAAACCAGAACCAAGGCCTCCCACACCAACCACTCACACATCCAGTCAGGTACAAAGACAAAGATCCTTTGCTTAGCCTCATAGACTATAGTGGTAAGTGCTGTTTGTGAGATCAATACCAATACTCGCCATTCGCCACTAAGTGACAGTGACGTCACCATGGCGCCTGTGCCAGGCCAGGTGCACTTTGAGGCCACGTGAAGTGTCGAAGGCTCACTGACAGGAGGTCACGGGACAGACCCAGGTGCCATGGATTGGCTGACTGAGATGACTGGTAGATGCACCAGCTGTACTTCCTACTGTGCCAACTTGCTGCATTTTAGCCACCGGGCACTCCGCTCGTTGTTGTGAGCATCGCTCCTCTGGCCTGAGTTGTTGTTGGAAGGCGACTGCCTCCAACTGCCCAGCAGCGTCCTTCACGAGCCTCCTCTACAGAGGCCATCTTGACAACGCTGGTACCAGTCTTCGGCTAGTTCACTCAGCTCCACATCCCCCCGTACCTTTTCAGTCCATCTCTTCTCCAGCCCATGTTTGGCCTGTTTAGCCCTCTCTATGTGGCCAAACAGAAGCTGCTTAGGCATGCACTGGCTGGGCATGTGTAAGAGACATATCTATACAGACCCATATATACCAATACACACCTATCCATACCTACCACAACAACTGCACATCACATACCCAGCCAGGTGCATACCTATAAACACTTAAACACACTGGGACACAACAATTGCACACATACAGTACCTTGTACACACCTATTAACATAATCTAAACTTAGTCGGGTGAGCGCATCAGTACATACTTACACATTGTAGGTCTTGTGAAGGGCATCTGCCCAGTGTTTGTACCTGGTTGAGGTTGCTGGCTGGTACTTGATCCAGTATTTTTCTGCTCCAGTTGTAGTCAGCATGCCCTCTCATAGCTCTACCAGATATCAGGGTGCCCTAGTGAATCTTTTTCCTGCAGGCCAGCCACCTGATAGTACAGAGGCATGAACCCATTGTACTACCTTTGGAGGCTGCCCTTATCAGCAGGTGTATAATGTGGAGTTTTCTCGTGTCGGTTCACATCTTATCTGGGGACACTGTTGAGGCCAGTAGGCTGGCCATTCCTGTAGATGCGCTGACGTACTTGCACAGTTAACTCTGGTTATATACAATGGCGGAGCCAGGGTTTTCAGATAGGGGGGGCAACCCCATCCAGCAATGAAAAATGATAGGCGCTGTTAGTAAGTAAGTACTTGTCCCTTGCTTTTTATTTGACGTGTGTGCGGCGATGGCGCAGCCATCGATTGAGCGTCGAACTCGAACCGCGTCGTGTGATCGGCATCGCGCTAGCTGAAGGTGTTGATGCCTTCAGGGAAGTCGTGTACTGTATACGCAACTGCGCACAATTTTGTGAGTCACTTATAACTGCTTTGCTGTTACTTATTGACAATTATGGACTCAGACTATTGTCATATCATCTCATGGAGTCCCTGGCACGTAATAGTATGCTACACAGTGATGGTGGGGGCCGCAAAATGTCAATTTATTACTAATAAACCCCAATGATCCGATCGAAATTAGGGATTTCGATTGGATCATTGGGGGGGCACGTGCCACCCCCCCCCACTGACTCTGCCAGTGGTTATATATATTTCTACTTCTCATGTTATTCTCTGTTGAAAAATGAAGTTAATTGCTCTGCTGTAGCAAACAGGAAGGCTTCCACTTCCAATCATAGTTTTTATAGTTATTTCTGCATCTAGGGTATGAAGAGTAATATGTTCATTCATTATCTCCTTGAATCAACTAAACCCTGTTTCTAACATAAACTCAGATGTGACTGATAACGCTTAATGATCCAAGCCTACACCGTTTTTCACTCTTTCTCGTTCAAATCTAGTTTTTGTGTATTCACCAGAGATAATGTCTCTGATGGTTTGCAGCTGTGACTGGCATCCGCTGCTTGATAGGTGAGGTTTATGACTAGCTTGTGAAGCTGCTTAAACTGTCCTAAGTAACCCACTAAGCCTCACCATAAACCGTGCATAATGAAGGAGATGTAACAGATAGCCAAAATAAATTGGTGGGCCTATTCCCATTTATTACAATATCCCATGACTGATACCGAGAAGGCATTCTACAGTCTACGGGTTTATGTAAGTTAAACTATTGACTGCTGCCAGCATGATTGGTGGTATGGGTTATGAAGCAGGTGAAGAATGTGGAACCCCATTTTCCACATCCTCCCATCATTAAAGGGTTCAAGCATGTTGAGGACTCGGGCAACCAGACTGAATGTTTTGTTTCATCTGCACTGTGTTCACCACCACAGTGCAGGTCACAACAACTCACTTGCCCAACTACCCACTCAGTCACTCACTTACCAGCTCACCTACCTACTCACCTCACTGCAGGTCCCATCATATTTATTTATGCTTCTTTGCTAACACTGCTCCACTTTGGAATTCCCTCCCATTGTCTCTTTTCCAAAGACATTATTACCTTGTTCATTTCAGAAAACGTGTTAATTCTTTATCGATATTTTGTACAACTTTGACGGTGGTGTTTGTTGTTGGCTACTTGACATTTTAGGCATATGGGTTTGTGCTCAGCAACTGTGTTCGAAAAAATCTGCAAATATTTTAAATCTGCTCTGGTCCTTGACACGATCAATAACTATACAATGCTGAGTGTTTGGATCATGCTTCCTCCCCATGCGTTGCTCCCATACCTGTAGGAGGAGGATAAGAGGGAACTGGCCGCCATTTTTCTGCAAAAACTTCTGCGTGGGCGGTCCACTCAGAATGAGGTGCGTGGCAGTGGTGCAACCTGCCCACTGAAATATGTAACAGATACCCTGTGACATCGCATACACTTATCACACACCACATACTCACTGACACCTCATCACACATGGTGACAACTCAACACTGGCTTTCATTACTAATATCTGAGCACACCCCACATTCATGGAAATCTCAACTAATACCTTCACCTTGCCACACTACAAGCTCAGACACCTAATAATGACAATTTCAACATGGATATCTTGTCACTGACATCTTGTCACCATATCTAAGATTGTTTTACCACTCTGAGTCAGCGTACCTCGGTGGATGTCACCTGAACAGGTTTTAAGAGGCCAGTGATTAAACCTATAGCCACCGATACATTTAAAATGACAGGTGATGTAATGGAGAGTAATATAGACACCCCTGATGAAGACTGCTATGTCTTGCGCAGTCTGACTGTTGAAACGTGTTGGCAAAAACCTGCAAAATTTGAGGCGTTTCCTTCTGTCATTTTTCCTCAGCAGCAGCTTTTCAGAAGTATTTAAAAGTCATGCCCCAAATTGCACCTTGCTCTATGCTGCCTTGTACTTCTGTACAAGTTGTTGCATGCTGTTTATTTAGTTATTTAGTAGTTGAGGAAGCCAGGTAATATCACTGCCCAGGTCTCTTTATCACAGTACCCCAAATAGATCACAACTGCTTATGATCTTGGCCCATGTGAACTGAGGTTGTTTCTTGTACGAGGACAGCATGATCATGACAGTATGGGCACTGTTTCTACAAGTGTGGAATCAAACGGGCATTGTTGCAGCCTCAGCACGAACACTTTGGATGTGGATTTGAAACATGTGTCTGTATCCCTGAGTCCCTGTGTCTTCATCTCTTGGTGCAGATGTTTGAGCAGAAGGAGTTGAGGCTGGAGCTGATCCGGGAGGTTCGCAGCACACACGCGCTGCAGGCAGCAGAGCAGGCAGCATTGCGAGCCACCAAGCAGGCCACACTTGCATTGCAGAGACAGCACGCGGTGCACCAGAATCAGGTACCCACGTGACTTGCAGCACACTATGAACCACTAACTTATGAAAAGATGTACTTGGAGAGTCAGGTACTTACAATGTCACATACTCAGAGACCCACATATTCCAACTATACACATGGTAGGTATACAGTAGAACCTCGGAGATCGAACGCCCCAGAACTCGAACAATTCGGTGATCGAACAAGATTTTCGACCATTTTTTGCCCTGGACGTCAAACAAGAATTCGGAGGTCGAACAACTGGAAAGAACCGGTTTGGGCCGAGATGCGTAGCCAGGGCAACCGAGACAAAGGCGAACGACCTAGTTTACACGTAGCTCTCGCCCAGTGCAGACCCGCACAACATCTTCATCAGTTTTTAGTAAAAAGGCCCTCAAGTGAATCAAAGTTAGTGCTAGAAAAAAAGCAAAGAAAAGAAAGAAGGGCAGTTACCCAACGTTTTTATGGAGGGGGACTCTCCTTCCAAGCAACACCGACACCTCCTCCTCCCCTCCTCACCACCTTCCACTCAAGCCATCCACTCTCCTTACTACAGGTAAAGTGAAATTCGATTTCATTTATTATATTAATTATAACTGTGTTTCTTGTTTTTTGTATGCTTTTATATACTGTACTGTATTTTAATATTGTAAACGTTGTGTAAAAATGGCCCATAATAGGAGCATCCTTGGGTGGGGAACCAATTAATGCTATTTCCATTCATTCTTATGGGGAAAATAGATCCGGTGTTTGAACAAATCTGAGATCCCTTCAAGCGACCTCTGATCCACACACATAGGGCAGCACTTGCCACTCTTTTTGCATATGAGAGTGAGGTTCGTGACATGACAGCAAAACTGATATTTTAATTCTCAGCGTTTGAATGTTGCCAAATTAAGTGCAGTCATTGGTGACTGGGTTTACTCTGATGAGCATGGTTGGCTATGTATGGTGCAAAAGAAGTTATACATACAATGTATGCATTGCTGCTGCAGAGAGCCAAGTCACCTGGTCCCATCACAATAAACCCCCTTGTCGAATTATCCAACATTCCGAATTATGTACAATGGTACTCCTCCTGCCCCAATACAAAACATTTTCCCAATTTGTTTATCAAAAATTAGTTTCCAAAAAAGTAACACTTACCATCAGTGCAGTGACATCGCGGGATGTCACTGTGTAGTGCCAGCCCTAGAGAGGCACGGCGTGCAGTGTAACGACATCGCGGACACCACGTGGTGTGGGTGTAGTACCTGCCCTAGAGGGGCACGGCGTGCGGTGTAGTGACATTGCGGACACCACGTGGTGTGGGTGTAGTACCGGCCCTAGAGGGGCTCGGTCATCGCTGATTGATAGCGCTGGATGGCATCACGCTTGGTGTGCAGTGTCAGCCCTACAGGACAGGGTGTGGGAGTGCCGGCCGTAGGAAAGGGGTTACTAAAGGCCATGGCACTCGGGTTGACCCGAGAGGATACGTGACCGGTTAGGTCTACAAAATGGGGGCTAGGGGTGGTCATGTGGTTGGGATCCAGATCCTGCTCGAGGATTCTGGAAGGTGGTCGTGGCCAAGGGCGGAGCCAGCCACGCTGCAGAGAATATAAGCCGGGTCCCCCAGAGGGGCCGGCGTTGTTGTTCATCCTGAAGAAACCTTCGTCTACGTTCTACCGAGTCTCCAACACGTGGACCTGGACCCGAGCTGTGGTCCTGGTCCGTAGTAGCTAGTCACGTTGTCATTAGTGTACTTTGCCTGGTGGTCACCACATTAGGTTGTTATTCTGTTAAGGGGCAGTTACCCCGTGTGATGGTGTTAAATAAATGTGTTGCCTCCAAGTGTACGTCTGCGACTCAGTTGAACTCATTACATCAGTAACCAGCACTGCAGGTGAAGAAGGAGGATTTGGTAGGTTCCATGTGGTAGGTGACATAAGTTGTGGAGGGGGGCTTAATACACTTAGTGTGTACTTACTGTAATGAGGACTATAAAGTCCAAAGCAACAGATCTGCACAAACGCTCACCACGTGCGCCGACACTAGACTGAGTAACTGTTTTGGTTGTGGCGCGCGATGTCGCTCCACGTGTGTGCTGAAATTGGACCATTTGGTACGGAAATTCAGCTCGTGGCGAATTACTAATACTGTATATATGCAGAAAGCGCAGCCGTGCCGAATTATCCCCAATTATGAATAATGATAACATACCGAAATAACGCATCTCTCATTTCATGCCGCTCGAATACATGCCCCACTCGTAGTCAGACACGACATTAGGCACACTGATCCTCAATGTGGTGTGACAATCGTACCATCGGATTGCCATCCTCCGGGGTTTGTGAGACCGCTAAGCAAGAGCCTCTTGCCTTGTTGCAGGTGGAGGAACGCAGCAGCGTGCTGTCCGCCTGCGAGGGCTCCGCTCTCTCCCATCTACTGCTGCACACGGCGCAGGAGCTGGAGCGGCTGCAGGTGGAGCGGCGGCTTCATGCCGCGTGCCTCCTGGCCGAGCGGCGGCGGCGGCGTCGCGAGGCCACCGAGGGCGGCCGGCGGCAGCATGAAGAGCGAGCGCGGCGCGAGCACGATGAGGTCTTCAAGCAGGTGGGGCGCCACTGCAACCGCCTGCATTCGTTAGAGAGCACAGGCGGGTCTAAAAACTCCCAAACGGGGCGGGGGGGGGGCAGTCTCTAAATTCTAAGCTATTTATATAGGGTCCTACATCAATAAAAAAATGTTAACTGTCTTCTCTAATAAATGTCAAGAATGTACCAATTATCAGGGTCTTAAGGGGGTGTCGGTGATCACTCTCCTTATGATGTTCCACTGTAAGAGGAGTGTGGATGCATGAGCCTTAGTGAAGGTAAGGTTTTCACAGAGCCGTGGAATGATTGAACCTCATTAGGCAAAAGCAAAGTGTTTTCTGTGACAAGGCCACCCGAGTCCGGAGGGAGGAGCAATCTGCAGCCAATGGAAGAGCATGACGACGATGATGTTTGCATTGCTGTCTTTGATATTCATTGTCTTGATCTTCAAGTTGCCGTTGATAATGTTTGTGATAATGTTGATGGTATGTTGTTTATATTGTTGACGATGTTCACATTGTCACTGTACACATTTATAGATTTTCTGAAGGTGATGCCTTGTTCAAATATCATAAAAATTACAATTTAGTCAAATAATGTCATCATCTGTTGACAGATGTACACGCGGCCCCTCGAGCATAACCAAACTTCTGCCATTGTTGCCAACAGATTGGTTTGGTCAGGTCAGATGCCACTGGGGAAACATCAGTTGGTGTGTGCCCCACTGTAGGCAGTTTTGGTTAATATGGCACAAAGTTACGTGGGAAATTATGGTGTTGATTGTTCTACTTTTCTGTGGTGGTTGTGTTTTTAGGTGGTTGGGGTTCACCAGGCCACAGTGGATGAGTTCCTCGAGTCTGTGCTTCTCAATGCCATGGAGTCGACATCTGAGGCTCAGGCTCGGCTTGAGGTGCAGATCTTGGCAGAGCAGCTCGACGAGATGAGCCGAGAGACACAGCACAGGTAGAGCACAGAGCCAGCACAAGCAGAACACGGACACTGCAGAGGTGCAGCGGCCACAGCACACTTGTTGCCGGCTGTTGTTGGTTGTGATCATGTTTGCTGATGTCTTTTATTGAGTTGTTGTCAACTGTGCTGCAGTCTGACTCCACATCAGGCCCAAGAGGTGGTGGCGGAGTTGGTTCATGGATTTCTCATTCCAGAGACACAGCGGAGGGAAGTACGAGAAAAAGGTGAGGCAGGTGGGGGCAGCAGGGTGGTGGTGCGGTGGTGGTGACACTCGTGCCTCGCAGCAGGAAGGGCCTTGGTTCGATTGCCGACTCGGGCGCCTTCCAGTTTGTATCTTCTACCTTAGTTCTTTGGATTGTGTGTCTACCTTTCTTTTGACAGAGTGAGTGTATGGAGTTTGTTCTCCGCCTGTTCTGCATGAATTTCCTTCGGGTTCTTCGATTTCCTCCCATAGGTAAAAAAAATATACAATGTAAGTGGTATTGGCCAAACATGCCAATTACTTGCACATTGCCCAATTGAGATTACACATAGCAACATTTGCCTCTACTGCGAAACAGCTTAAGATTTCCAGCTTAAGCTTTCCAGCTTAAAATACGCTGCCAAGCTTAGCAGTGTTCATTGGGACGCTGTCTTTCCGACAGCTCTGTTTCTTTACCTGAGGACGGCTGCTTGCGTTGTGGCCGAAACGTCGTGAGAATTTTATTTTATTATGTTTTATTTTTATTATCTTATTATTTCCCTTCTATGTGACTTTACCGAAGCAACCAAGAATATGAAACATGGCCCAGGCTAGTGAAAAGTTCGACTAAAACATGCGATTGAATAATCCGGTACAAGAGATATAAAAGGATCTGGAGCTTGCTGAGAGCTGGTACCATTGGTGTCAGAATCAGCCTGTCTGAAGGATGCTTGTGAATGAGGCTAATGATTAATAATTTACCATCTGCCAGTCCCCCCACGTTAACTCACAACATTGTCTTTTTTCCTTTGGTCTCCTGCAAAACAAGTATTTGTCAACTCACATGGACGATGTTCATAATCTGTGCATTATATAGAGCTTGTGTACTGCCTCAGCAAGTCAAGTGCCTTTCATTGCATCTAAAAATTCAAAGGAGACCCCTAGTGGAAGCTGTCCCTATGCAGCACAAGGTGATTCAGCACCGGCCTGCAAGCGGGCATTGTCTGCCAGTTGGGAGTGATAATATAATTATTGCTACGTGCAATCCAATTGCAGTAATTTGTGGAAATTTTTTCAAATTTGCACCATGACGCTGCCCTCCAGTGGCCTACTATTTCCAATGTCGGTGGACATTTATTTTGCCCACTGTGAATCAGACAACATGTACTTGTGGATATTACAGCCAAAATGTTAGCCAGGGTGAACTTCTGCAACAAACGGCGAACTTGCTGGGCCATCGCCCCATGTACCCAGCTTGGCATTCACACTGGTGATGGCATCCTCACACTTTGGTAAATCCCAGCTGTTTTACAGTTGTAGAGGAGTACTGCGGGGACCCAACGAGGGGAAACCGCGGGAAGGGGTCCAAGCAAAAAGGGGAGTGCCAGAAGGGCGAGAGAGGAGGGTCAGTAGACAGATTGAGACATCTGCTAGTGAGGGAGCCAGGTAGGAGGGGGGTCAGTAGACAGAGCGAGACGTCTGCTGGTGGGGGAGCCAGGTAGGAGGAGGAGAGCCAGGTACAAGGGAGGAGCCCGGGCTGAGGGTATACAAGGGGAACCTGGACGGAAGGGGAGGGGTCAGAGACAAAGGAGAGCCAGGGAGAGAGAGAGAGAGAGAGGAGCCAGGTAGCAGGTAGAAAGGCTCCTGAGCCGGAGAGACAAAGGAGGCTACGGGTGGAAGGGTACGCGGTAGCCTGGACGAAGGTCGAGAGAGTCGGGAAAGAGGGCTCAGGGACAGGGAGAAGTGAGTACCCGCGACGGAACTAAGAGTGCGGATGTTGGCGTGAATAAACGGCCAGCAGCGCTGAATATTCAACCCTGGTCTCCGTCTGAGTCTACACTCCCACAGGGCATCAAGAAGAACGACTCTACACAGTGTTAATGATTGTAATATTTATGGTCACTCCACTGTTGGATGAGAGGCTCCTCACACTGTGGGTCATGGGGATTTTTTTTACCATATTTCACCACGCTAGTCTGTGTTAGGCAGAGTGTGTTGATATGGGAACATAAAAGTATAGGACAACAGTGGACTTTGCTGCACTGATGATGCCCACTACACAGTTCCACAGCCTATAATGCCAGTTATGCCAGTTAGCTGCCCATCTAAGCATTATCCAGGCTCCAACTTTATTAGCTTCTTAGATCTGATGAGAATATGTGCATTCCAGGTGATGTGGTTTGATTGATGTATTTGATGGTCACGCTGTTGTTGCTTGTTATTGATTTTTATATTGTAAATGTTGGTGTTGATAATGTTGTTAGTGTTTGTGTTGAAGTGTTAGTGGTATTGGTGTTCAAGGTCGTATAGTGTTGTTGATTATGTTGTTGGTAGCATTAATGCTGATTGTTGTGTTGATGCTGTTGTTGTGTGTGGTTGAGCAGTGAAGGCGGCACAGCGACGCCACCTGGCAGCAGCACATGGAGTTGTACTAGCAGCAGCCAGGAGTACAAAGCAATCGGTAATGCCTAACGATGTATTCACTTATCACAATGGTCATCCTCTTGGGCATGTTCCTGTCTTTGGCTGCCATTCTGTCACCATTCTTGTCCATCAGATATCATCGATTGTAGCAATCTTTCTTGCCCAAGCTCACTCTCCTAAACTGTTGATATCATTTCTATAAATGTTCGTATATCTTGATCTATGTATTCTTAGGTTTTTTCGGTAAAGTCACGTAGGTAAAACATCAAAATTAATGAAAATAAAATAAAATAAAAACAAAAATCACGACGTTTCGGAGGCAACACAAGTCTCCGTCATCAGGTGGGACCGTCACAGCCAGATTAGCTGCATCAAGTGAGGCAATGATTCAAGATGTAATCCCTTAAAAGCGAGTTGAGGGGGGAGGAGAGGGAGGGGGGAGCTCATCAGAATATGAATGGAACGTATCGGGAGGGAGGGGGGGGGCCCCCCCCTCCCTCCCGATACGTTCCATTCATTGGCTACCATATTCTGATGTTCCATTCATATTCTGATGAGCTCATCAGAATATGAATGGAACGTATCGGGAGGGAGGGGGGGGGCCCCCCCCCTCCCTCCCGATACGTTCCATTCATTGGCTACCATATTCTGATGTTCTGATGAGCTCCCCCCTCCCTCTCCTCCCCCCTCAACTCGCTTTTAAGGGATTACATCTGGAATCATTGCCTCACTTGATGCAGCTAATCTGGCTGTGACGGTCCCACCTGATGACGGAGACTTGTGTTGCCTCCGAAACGTCGTGATTTTTGTTTTTATTTTATTTTATTTTCATTAATTTTGATGTTTTACCTACGTGACTTTACCTAAAAAACCTAAGAATATGATTCCTTGCAGTCACGAAAGCTTCAAATCTAGAATCTTGATCTATGTGTTCTCCTGTCTGTCAGTGTAATTCTATAAGCACGTATCCTTCCATGCTGCTCTGTGGACTTTTGAGCTTTTGTTCCGTTTTCTCAATGTGTCCATACATAAGTTATAGCAGGTAGTATGCAAAGGAAACATTCTTCTTTATGCACATTAGTATGTTACATATCCCGCTGTGAAAACAGATGTAACGTGAGATGCATGACAATGTAGATTGTCATGCATGTTGCAGCCTGCTGCTGAGACTGGTTGGATAAGCAAGTCCAGAATGCATCCCTCTGTAATGCCCAGAAGTGCATTGGCACATTCTGCTGTTGTACACTTGTGTCCCACCAAGTATAGTTAATTGTTTAGTGAACCTATACGCGAATGTTGTTTGCATATTCATCTTGTGTCCAACCTTGCAGCTCTCTACAATGCTGTTATTTCATGATTTACAGTGATGACATTTTGTTATTCATGTTGCTGCTGGGGCTGTGAACTGTTGCTTAGGCTTTGTCTTCTGCTTCTGCCTCCTCATGTCGCCTATCTCGTTTCGACATGTGATTACTTTTCCCCTTAATCCAGTTTGAGGGCTGGAAATGGCCTCAACTTAATTTCATATGGCCCGTGGCCACATGAGGCCTTCCATTTGGAAATGCCCTGCAAACAATATAGACCCTTCACAGCAGCAACATGTTAGCTCCACTTATCGGGTACTACAAGGATATTTTTTAGACTTGGCAACAGCGTCTAGTTTTAGCGCATAAAGGCCTCTTGTAGCGACAGAAGTGACCACGATAGGTGCCAATGTGTGTAGTTGCCGATACCCAAAGGGATTTGAAAGTGTTCTTCGGCTATCGCTAAAGAAGAGGTTCCCTCCCCAGCCTCCCACTCATACGGCCCCGATGTCATATGTGCTATTGGATATAGGTTTTGGGTTTTATATATGTGTCTGTGTAATTTTCTGTAGCTGTGATCTATGGGGTGGGTCCAATGGCTATAGGATTATGGGCTATAGGTTCTGCGTTAAGAACTCAAGATCTCAAGGTGCTGGCATATGTATGTTGAACTTCTTTCACACCGTACGTAGCCAACCATGCTTATCTGGACCAGTGGAATCCATGGTTACACTTATTTTTCCTCCACAGGAGTGAGGTGGCAGACGGTGGCGACGTTGAGACGCAGAGATCGGAGGCTCTCGTATGCGAGACTGTACGCGTGTTTGTGTTGGTTACCTTTCGGCATACAGAGCAGTACCTGTAGTTTGAGGATTATCCCGCTGTCCATATGGGTTTTCCGAGGCAAACTGGTTTCCTCCCGTATTAGACAAACATGTGTACCTTGCTGCTAACTTTTATAGAAATACGTCTAGACAGATTCACAATACATGTGCGTATTCTGAACAAAATTCCATAGCCTAAAAAACACCAGGTGGTGAGATTGTCAAACATCACCAAGTGGATGCTATAGTGAGCACCGTTTTGCCTTGTGTGGGGACAAATTTAATCAGAAACTAGGGTTTGTAAAGTTTTTCTTCATATTACTCATCACCGAATGGACACATTTTTGGCGAAAAAACAGTTACCGGTTTTCCACATACAGCAATATGGAGCAATAAACACACAACTTCTTTTCATTTTTAATGGATAAATAAAGGGAGTTCCTGGGGTGTGAGGTTAGCACACTGAAGTTGCAACCCAGAGGTCACTGGTTCAATTCGATTTCTACACATGACAGTTGAAACAGGGAATGTGTTTTAAACACCCTCCAGCCTCTGTTCACCCTGCAATAGAAACGGGTTGACCAGTCAATCGGCACACACACCTCCGATTAGCGCAGTTGGCTATATACGGTGCAAAAGAAGTTCAACATACATGGTGGAGTAAAGTATGGGTACACCCGCCTCTTCCAAGACTTTTGATTAGTGTCGAAGAGTAGGCCAAATACCCCCTAGAGCTCCCTCTAGTGGAGGCTCTTCCACCAGCAGTGGTGTGAGCAATTGCAGGATTGCACCTGTAACTTTAAACAGAAATTCGGTCAAATAACCTTATGGCGGTACCTCGTGGTACCATCGTACCCCGGCTCTCGCACGATGTCTGTGATTCAGTCATTCTTAGTCTGTTGATGGTCGGCGGTGCGGCAATCGACTCATCTCGACGAGCTGTACACGATGCACTATTCAAAGTTGAATTTTTCGATAAGCGATTCAACATCGCGGAGTAGCACTGATTTCGGATTGATTGGTACCCCAGTCGCGTAGTTAAGTACACCCCAGAAAAAATAGTGTCCCAGAAATAAAATATTTAATTGCCTCGGTCATTTTATATTATTTGGTACCCCGGGGTACGCCGTAAGGATCAAATGTCCTGAGGCCACTATACGCTTGTGTGTTTGTGTGTGCCGATCAGTACATTTATTATTAATATCCACTGCAAATAATTACCGATTAACGACTTTAGGAACCAGTAATCGATTCTGAAGATGGTTACCAGTTTCCCAGTTGTAAAACAACCCAAGTATAAAAATGCACCGTGTGTTTGCCCATAAAACATAAAGGGCAAAATACTTAAACATCTAAAGCAGAACCCTAGTGAAGGCAAATTGAGACTTGGTCAAGCTTCATTGGTTAAGTAAATGACTGGCGTTATGATAATGCAGTACGAGGTTTTTACAGAATTCAACACCAAATGACAATTTATATTCTTGTAAGGTGAAGAGGGCAAGGTAAGGAACAAGTCAGGGCATACGACAAATGCATACGATGCTTGTCCTGTAAAATAAAGAGTTGATATAACACGATTTCCTTGTGTGACATAAATTAAACTAGCTTTACTACCCGGCTTCGCCCGGGACTTGGATTCACCACGCCAGGCCGCCTTTGTCTCCCCAGTGGCGATGTTCATACACCACACCAGTTACTCGTTTGAGGCTGAGTCGACCTACGGGAGGCCCAGGACCGGTTCAAATAATCGTCACCGGTTATGGCCGTGAGCGGGAATCGAACTCGGGTCGCCGGGTTCGTGGCGCAGCGCGCTAACCACTACACCCACCGCTCCCCCCACACACGCGCGCATGTCCATAGGTACACATACACGTGCTTGCTGCAGACAACTTTCAGGATGCATACGGCAGTAAACGACTCAAACCATTGCTGTGCGAAGAACGCCTTAGGCCAGCAACATGTATATGGGACTTTACTCGCGGAGGGTTGGGGGGGGATGCGTAAGTGGGTGTAACCCACATGACAGAGATATGACGTCACAGCTCACTTGCCGTGCTAAATATATGTATTATTGCGCCCCCCCCCCAAAAAAAAGCGTAATTTTCATAATTTTTGCATGGTGTACATTCTGGAAAGTACCCACATGGCAAATTTCAAGTTTGTTGCATGTCGGGAAGTACGCTAAACATTTTGAACATACATTCACAAATTTCTCTTTTATATATATAGATTGACTTTATTTTACTATTTATATTTAGTCTATGTTTCAGATTATTTCGATTTAATTCCTCTGTGCTCAGCCATATTACCCCAGACATGTGGACGAAAGAATCATATCAAAAATATCTGTTGCAGTGAGTAAAATACCAAGCAGGGCACTGTTTGCCCAAGCAAAGAGGTAAATTGTGGTCTTAATTTGTTAAATCCTGGTAATGCATGGCTGACAGAATTGTTATTATCCTTGAGTAGAAGCTGTGCATAAATAACAGCTCCCTGACTGCATAATAATGTGAACTTATTACCGTGCTGCCGCTCAGTTTCGCTCACGCCCGGAGAATGACTCAGGCGTGAGGACACACAGACGAGCAGGAAGACAGCCACGTGGTGATCTGGCACCAGCAAATGCCCAAGCTCTTCGTTCCTCTATATATTAAGGTGTTATTGGCTAATTAATGTTTACATGTACGAAGAAACTGGAGAAAACCCACGCGTGAGGAGGAAACACTATCGTAGTGTCCTTATCCTGGCCAGCCAAGGTATGGCACCTTTATCCCAAAACAGGAAGAGTTTTACATTTGTCCGATTCACCAACCCTTGCCTCCACAGTGCTGGATTACAGGCATGCAACACCACCACCCGGTTTATATAAACTACGTAATGCTAATTTTCAAATGCAATATTCAACACCTGTAAAATTAGAGCTATTAGCATACACGTGCATAACAATGCAGCCCATAGCTTCTTCTTGCATATGTAGTGGGTTCCACAGAGGCGCACACTTGAACTTGGAGGCAACACGTTTATTATAACACCCCAACAGGGTAACTGTATAAACGTACACTGATTAACGACATAGAGTGGTGACCACCACGGGTAACTACACACTCAGACCAGGTTAGTTAACACACTGCCTGGTCCAGGATGCCGTGCGCGAAGACCGAAGATCGAAGACGTAGCCCGGCGGGTTCCATTCCCAGAGGCAGCCCGGATCGGCGCTCGGGACTTCCCTTTGATGCCCCTGAACGTGGCCTGGCCACGCCCCCTTCTGGATCCTACTGGAAGGTGCTGGGCCTCATGTCACGTGTGAAGTGCCCTCTCTCTGGCCGTCACCAGAAGCCTGCCCTCTCGGGCCCGCTTCTATGCCATGCACTCTGGTGCCAGAGAGAGACGCTAACATGCACAGTACCACCCTTCTTCCAATAGTTAGCGCTAGACGCAATAGTGACTCAATATACGTCACTACACATATGCCAGAGTGAATAACAGTGTCACGAGCTGTGGAAACTTGCATAAGAGAAACATCTTCAGAAACGGTAACATCAAACTTCAAACAGACCACAAATAAGATAATTGTTTTTTTACCCTTCTATCTGGCAACAAAACTGACACCTTTTTACAAGGAGTCATGTTTGCATAGACCACAATACCTGCAGTCATAATGCAAACAAAAAACATAACTCTGATAATGTGCACTGTCCTTGAAGTTGATTGGTCCACACCCGAGACAGCTTTCCTTAGAGCCTAGTCTCACATGGGTTGGACCAGATGACGCCAAAAGGCGCACAACTCAAAGACAATGCACCATCAGAGTATGAGAGCTCGGGGCAAGCATCTACACTATGGGAACCTCATTTGCCAGTAAAAATATGATAATTGTTTTTTTACCCTTCTATCTGGCAACAAAACTGACACCTTTTTACAAGGAGTCATGTTTGCATAGACCACAATACCTGCAGTCATAATGCAAACAAAAAACATAACTCTGATAATGTGCACTGTCCTTGAAGTTGATTGGTCCACACCCGAGACAGCTCTCCTTAGAGCCTAGTCTGATAGAAGGGTAAAAAAAAACAATTATCATATTTTTACTGGCAAATGAGGTTCCCATAGTGTAGATGCTTGCCCCTAGCTCTCATACTCTGATGGTGCATTGTCTTTGAGTTGTGCGCCTTTTGGCGTCATCTGGTCCAACCCATGTGAGACTAGGCTCTAAGGAAAGCTGTCTCGGGTGTGGACCAATCAACTTCAAGGACAGTGCACATTATCAGAGTTATGTTTTTTGTTTGCATTATGACTGCAGGTATTGTGGTCTATGCAAACATGACTCCTTGTAAAAAGGTGTCAGTTTTGTTGCCAGATAGAAGGGTAAAAAAACAATTATCATATTTTTACTGGCAAATGAGGTTCCCATAGAGACCACAAATAAATATTTTCTTTCTTGCATGCAGGATTTTATAAACCCTTTAGCTCAGATCAAGCACACTGAGATTGTAGGCATTATTGTAACCGTTCCTGAAGCCACAGAAATTGACTTGAAACAATATTTCCGTCTATCTGCACAGGTGCATGTAAGGTTTTTATGAACACACAATCACCCCTGATCGGGCTACGTGGTGTGACATACAAAATATCAATATTGTAATGGTACATTTTTTTTTTAAGATGTGCATGACTTGGAATATTCTCAAGCATGGATTTGGCTTGAAATGACATGGACAGCATAGAATATCAGCTGAGAGAGGGCTTCATAATCCAGCGAGGAGGGCAAAATCTTGCTCCCTTTATAGTGACAAGACATTTCTGCACAGCCTGCTAGAGTGCCGAGAGAAGATGCCCAACAGTCATCAATAGACGTGCTGCCATAGCCTGCAAACAAACTTTTTATTCCTAAAAAATACATTTAAGACTGTATATATGTGTAACAGCTTAAATACTGCAGGAGACGAGTTGACGGAGGCAGCACGTATTTATTTATAACCCCCTACAGCACAGTCATCTATACAGCCTAGGAACACAGCCTACGGCTACGCGAGCCTGACACCAGCTACGCTCTCAGGTCCTCCGGCTATGTCCTTCCTAGAGGAGGCTATCTGACCCGACCTAGCCAGGGTGCGGGTCCCAACCACTGGCTCATCAAACTCGGCCCTGATAAGGACGTCGGGCTGTGAGTACCCAGGGTCTCACCACTGAGCCACAGAGTCCCGGCCCTGATAAGGGCAGCGGGGCTAGGGGTCCCAGGGTCCTATGTAGCTTGCTCCGTCTTCATTCTTCACTGGTTCCAACGACTCCCGAGCGCTCATGCGCATCGCCTTATATAGCCCTCTGCTCCCCGAGGGGCGGGGCTAGTGCGGACGTCGGTGTAGCCACCCGTGTGCGGACCGTGATGTAGACACCGGCTACGCGATGGCTCGCTACATCCCGGTACGTACCACCTCTAAATATGTGTAGAGGTGATAGCTACTCATTATTCGGGGACCTATGGTACAGCGTTGCCTCCCTCGGTAAACGGTCGGGGTCAGGGAGAGGTGAGAGCGGATCGTATTTACAGATTCCCGCCAGACAAACGGTCAAGGGTCAGATAAGGGGAAAGATGATCCAAACGACAGATTGGGAAGAACCAATCAGAAGGGTTCACAAAGTAGCGTGGGATTGGACAAGCCCAGCCACAAACCAGTATAAAAGCCGGAGCGCTGAGAGCTCTGGCTCAGTTCTCCTCACACGAAGACCCAAGCCCGGCTGAAGAAGATAGGACCCTGGACCAAGCCTTCTAGCCCTTCTAAGGGCTGAGGCTCAGAGTTACCAGTGGTCGGGGGAAAATAGGTCCTGGATAGGGCAGGACCCTGGGTCCCAGCCTTCCAGCCCTTCTAAGGGCTGAGGCTCTGCGTGACCAGAGGTCGGGGACCCACCGAGCTAGCGGTGGGTCAGTTAGCCTCCCCTAGGTCCCAGCCGGAGGACGCTAGGTTATGCGGGTAGACTCGTGTGTAGTTCCCACCAAGTCCAGAGGCTGTACCTCAGGTTAGCAGGTAGGCTGTGTGTAGGTCCCGCCAAGCCCGGAGGCTGTACCTCCTCAGGTTAACGGGTAAGGGGACCGTATACCCCTTGTGTGTTTAGGACCGTGTCGAAGAAAGACAATAAACAGTGTGTGCCTCAAAGGAGTTTATTCTTCCGTGATTCAAGACACTACATATGTATAAAGAATGAGCTCTATGAGGCCACTATTGGCCTTAGTCACTGTTTGAGCCTCATAGAGAGGCGCTTGATGACGATGGAGGCTAAGCGTGGGGTGCTGTGATGGAGCACGACGTCTGGATGGCGAGAGCGAGCGACGAAATCCTCAAATGAGTCCTGAACTCCATCCACAAGTCCATCCCTCGTGCCACCTTCAGCCCCAGCCCCAGTTGCAGCTTGGGCTGGAGTCACAGTCCCAATCCCAGTCCCATTCCGCGCCAGGGTCCTGGTCCCGGCCCCGGCCCGTGAGGACTGTCTCCCATAACGGTGAGTTGAAGATGAATGGAGCCTCTCCTGTTTGGGCTCTGGTAGGTGTGTGGGTGAAAGCAGAAGGGACAACATACTCACTTCAAGATCCCTCTGAGGAGTTATATCTGAACTCCATTATTTCTGTTTCGGAAATCCCAAGAGGTGTTCAGGAGGGTCTATATGGGATTTGATTCACTACATCGCCATTCCAGAGCAAGTGCATTGCGGTCTCATTGACTTAGAGGCTGTCAACTGAATCATGGTGTTGCAACTCGAAAACTGGATATTTTTACATGAGCAGGATTGAGTGTGCCGACAATCAATGTCACTGTAATGTGCATGTGAAAAAGCTATATCGATACATTTTGTTGACTAGTTTCCACTATGCAGACGTGTAGAAAATAAAGTCTACGGTAACAATTTTTATATGCACTCATGTCAAGAGGCGTCTGTTGACACTCGTGTTGAATATTGGCCCCCGCGCTGATCTCACAGCTAACATTGTTGAAACACCAGATAATGCAGCCCGATAAATGTCACGTCTCGGCAAGAGAAAGAGAGGCTGGTTGGTGAATTTGACATCACAGCAAACAAATTAAGGGGGAGAACACCTGCCAAAGTTTGCAGTCAGCCACACGACAAAAATAACAAACACTTATCTGAGCAGAAGCCATCAAGAGAGTGGATGTGGAGGAGCCGAAATGCAGAAATTAAATTTGAAATGTACTTTAGTCTCATGGATAAATATAGAATGTCAGGAATATCGCTGTCCAAAGTAGATTTAACACAGGAAATTCGTATGTATGTTGAACTTCTTTTCACACCTTATGTAGCCAACCATGCTATTCTGAGGTGCGGCAATGATCACCTGCTGCTGGTGAGATGCCAGTCACATTTCAAGTTGCCAAAACAAGGAGAAAACGAATTGCAGGAAAAAAGAATAGTTTACGTCAAAATTAGAGAGAAGGAGGCAGCAGCATCCGACAGATTCGAAGCAACTGGTTACCAAGCCCTAGAGGTAAAATGATGAACATGATGCCACTGCTATATATGTCATTTGTAATTTGACGTTTAAGATGTTAGAATATTATATGCGTATCTCTAATTCTAACTAGAATTATGGAATCAGCATAGCTAGTCAATCATGGCAACAGTTAAACATAGCTGTAGTAGAATGTTATCCCATGCAATGCATATTTCATGTCACTGCTGAAATCACATGTGCAAATCCTAATGATAATACTGAAAGTTGGGGTGAGCATTGTAATTAGTCGTCAATGCTTTCAGAAAGCCTCGATGCCCCTCACCCACATGTGCACTTTCCACGGAGGAGCTTGCCTTGCATTCAGGCCCACCCTTCTAGACCTTCCAAGTGTCTGCTCTGTGCTCACACTTTGAAAGACGAAGTCACTGCCCTTCACATTCACAAACTCACTCAGAGCTTACATGGGTATGATTGTGATAAGGGAGGGCGAAATGCAGAAATATGGGTATATTTCTGCCTTTCTCCCTCCCTTATCACAATCATCTTTAACTGTATTAATAGAGATTGTATTATAACCACTAATGAAGTGCAGAAGAGTGATAAGTAGACAAATGTGATGGAAAATTAGAACGGCTTATTCTTTAGATTCCATTGAGGGAAACATTTCTCGTTGGGTCCCATTGCTATGGAAAAGTCGTTCAGTCTCGGCAAGGGCAGCAGCGCTGCAAGGAGATGGACTGCAAGGGCTGGGACTCTCACCGAGCCCCAACCCTTGCCTGGGAGATGGTCGTGCACCACTGCACTGGGCTAAGCTTGTCGATTAAAGAAACCATGATTCCCACTCACCACAAAATGGCTCTGTCCACTCAGGTTTTGCTCCAAAGTAACCAAACCTAGATTTAAAACCGACACTTAATCTGGGAATTAGGTCAGGAATAAGCCTGAAAAATGCAGGTAGATTAATATTGTCTCCCAGCAGTACCTTTTGCCATGACAACACCATTAGAGCCACACTGCTTGTATGATCCCTTGACCATTTCGCCTCCACGCCAGGCACCATCGCTCTCACTCGATCCACTCCTCCTGCAGTCGCTGACTTCGCAGGCATAATCAAGGGAGGTGCCGGAGGAGAATGGAGTCTGGGGGTAATATTTATGTAGCCTCCGTGGCTCCTCCTCCTCCACATGCAGCGATGCGCGTCGAGGCCGAGCGTGGGGCAGCCTCCCGGACGGGCTCTGCGAGCGGTGTCGCCAGGGCCGAGACGGGCTCCGTGAGCTGCTCCCCCAGGGCTGAGGGGATGCCCGAGATCCCTGACGACCCAGGGGAGAGTTCCACCCGCATTGTCTCTGCACGACTCGTGCTGTCTCGTGCATCTCGGAACCGTCCTCGGATACTGTTTGGGATGCCTCCGAAGACAATCCCCACGTCTCCCGCGAAGACCAGTCTCTCGCACCTCGCGTATCGCACTGTACGTCGCCCTGCATGTCGGCGTGGATCGCCAACGAAGGGTGAATACGAGACGAGGGATAGAGTTGGGACGAGCAGTCAGGTGGAGTCGACTGGAGCCGGGAGGAAGGGAGGGGTGGTGATGAAAGTGGTGACACCAGCTCCTCGTGAGTGTAGCATTGGGGTGGCCGTGCGGGCGATGCCTGTAGGTCAGCGCAAGCAGAACACCCGCAATGAAGTGGCTCCTGGAAGCCACAGTCTTGCATTCATCCACATGCTGAGCACTTCATTTACATAGGAACCAGGTGGCTGGAGTATGCAAGAGCAATTGCGCCAGCCCCGCTGGCATTCAAGCGCTTGTGATTGCAATCCCTTGCTTCATTAACCTCGAACAATCGTTATTGGCAGTAGTTATAGTGCTTTCAATGCTAATGCGCCAGGGCAGTACCTGTGGAGCCACCTGGTCACGGACGAATGTATCAATGCTGGGGAGAGAGGAGATGCTACTGCTGCTGCTGGGCGATGCGGCAAGAGCGGACACGATGAGACTTGGGCGAGACTCGAGAAGGAGCCGCATTGCCTTGTCTGCTAAAACGCCGGATTCCTGCACACGCAATCGCACAGGTGACGCACGAATTTGAATTAACCTCGTGTATAAATGGGTGTGCACATGCATGAGGTTGAACATGGGTCAATGCTATTAATGAGTGATATCTGCAGGTGATAATAAAGGGAGATCCATTTATAGATGCCGCATTAAAACCGTACATAGATATTTTCGAGATATTTGCATTTTAATTCACAGCCTCTCGGTGTCTCCCACCAAACTCTACGCACTCATTATGTCTCTAAACGCTCTCCTGATACACTTAGTGCAGCATATCCTGTCTGATTGACTTACAACATTCACTGAGATGAGGGTCATTAGATATCAGTGGGGTATCTATATTTGGATCTACCTATATATTCAATGCTCATGGCTATGGGGTTGTGGGTTTCACCAGGCAATGATACCCAACATTTGGTGCATCATTTGTCATGTTGCAGGACACGTCACAGCTTAAAGGACCAATGGTCAAGAATAACACGGAGTGGCAGCCAAGGAATGGAACGTTTCTGAGAGAACATCTGTTGAGGAGATAGAGCGATCAAATCAGTTAATGTGTAGGTGCTATGTGGGTTATTGCATCATCGCAGGATCATGAGAGATGGTGGTATCTTAGGGAGGTTTTCATCCAGCAGTGTATAGACCATGGCTGATGATGATGAGATGGTATGTGGTGGTTGGAGTGTGGTAGTCGATGCATCATGGGTGTGGATGTGTAGTTGTGGGAAGGTGTGGTAGTGTATGTTTGGTGGTCATGGTTTGGTAGTGGGTATGTGGTTATGGGGAAGGTGTCCACACCATGTCTTTCACCTTGGGGTCACACATGATGGTTAAGTTTGACTCTGAGCCTAGGCACCAAGTAATATGCAGTCCCTCCTCGAGCACCTGCGCACAGACGCTCACCTGGTAGCCAACCAGACACAAGCAATGGCGCCACGACACAAGCACAGGATTAGCACCAGCCCCAAGATGGTGTTTCATCATCACTCAGCTCTGTGTGGCTCTGAGAGAGAGGTTCATAATGACTATGTCACCTCAATGTGAAATGGCAGCAGTTTCAAGCGTTGGGGTTCCTGGCCCCGCTCAGACACGAGCAGTTCCCCCGCACTCCCCCCTACACAACACCAAAACAGCTGCACAACACACGCAGTGAGACAAAAATGAGACCATGAAGATAAAACAAGAATGGACATCTCTCAAGGAAATCTCAGGAAGATGTATCAGGGTTGAGTGAGATGGGTTTGGGTTGTGAGCGCGAATAGAGATGATGGTGGATAGTAGCTGGAGGGGAGATGTCTCAGGGCAGTGACATGGCACAGTGGTATCCGTTGACCGCTTGTTGAAGAGGTTCGTAGTTCACAAACGGCAGGTCGCCCTGGATAATACTGCATGTGCATCAATCGTAATATATGTACCATCTGATTCAAAGTGGACGTTAATGATCCCCTGATATCATTATAAATCAGTAGGCCATTGTGTGCTGACTTCAGAGTCCAATTTGAAAAGTTATCTGCACATTTTTAAATTGGGATTACACTTAGCAACATTGGCCCCAACTTCAGACTGTGAACACAGCGCCTTCCTTCGCGGTCGCCTTGCGCTCTAAGAACGGCAGAAATAGCAGATGTACTAAATCAGTGTTCTTTATTGATTTGCAGAGGGGGGCACTTTTGCCAATAAGACATCAATGTGAGTGTTACCACAGATTGAAACAATTGAGTTTCACAGCATGATGGGGGATTTTTCACATTTTTGAGTATTGTCGGGGGCCACACGTCAGAGCCCGCACTAAAGGCCACAAGGGGCCGCCAGTGGCCCGCGAGCCTTGCAATGAAGAACACGAAACTAAATTATTAGGTCTCACCAGCCTGGTATCCTCTGGCAGGGCTGAGCTGAGTGTGAGAGACGTCAGCTGCATGGAAAGATCGATGAAGCGCAGGGCAGAGCATGGAGAAACCTGTGAAAGCAGACCCCGTTAAAATATAAACACAGGTCTAATTTGCCAAATCAACCCTCATCATGACCTTGCCTAACTTTAATGCCATCTTGCAACCAATAACCATTTACCACTAATCAGAACCCTAAATCACGAACTATGCTTTAATGCTTTACCCTTAACATAAACCCTATCACGATAACCCTGAAATGTAAACCCTGCCATAATACTAACCCGAGCCTTTACACCATTATATAAACCATTATATAAATCTCCTAACATTAACATTCAATACACGAATTGCTAAACTTGGCTTTGAGGATTGTTCAACTCAGAGGTGAGTGAGCTGAAACAATCATATTTGGCATGTTAAATGTTTGTTCACCATGTGACAATTTAATTTATTTGTATGTGTTGAGTGGTGGAGGGTCTTCACACAAATTTGGCCGGGTCATTACATAGCCTGACCGAAAAAAAACAATATTCATCCTTGTTACTAACGTAACATTTTACTTGAAGTTTCAATGCGGGATTCCTTGTTTCCATGGCTACTCATAATGGTGCGAGGTGCCAGGCTGGCCCAGTCCCCACAACATCGATGTTGTTGTGTTCACATCGATGTCCATGTCTCTGATAACATTGGAACATCGATATTTTGCTTTTGGTGTTGCATTTTTAACACCGAAGACAAAAAAAACACTTCAACTTCATGCTGAAAATAAACTTCTCCATCTCCAAAAGTCATTGGCAGCATATACACTGATATAGGATTAGGGTTCGCATGCTAGAGAGTGGACACAGCCTTGTGCATTTGCATTATTGGCTACCGTGCCATTGTAATGTGAGTTTCTTTGTTAATTAACATTTAGTTTTAATACGTTGTTCTTGCCTGTAAATAGTTACAAAACAGAGTAAACACGGATGTTTCCCTTCCGGTATTTTGGTGAGCACGTTTACATAACAAGAAAATGTTCTACGTATCAATGTTTTCCTTCGATGTCTCAACCGTGGTTGCTGCCCCTGAAAGAGCTGAGCCTGGAGAGCGTCTCCACGTGACCGAGTGAATGGACAAAGAGCCTCACGCATTCGGTGTGTCGAACTACCGAGCACATTCAGAATTGACCCTCATTGTTACATTATCGCGATCTTCCATAATCTAGGTTTCTTTAGGTTATATTTACGCGATATAACCCAAAAAAAATCTATATTATGGATGATATTGGTCGCGAAAGCCTACTTGTTAATCTATTACGATATTGTTTGCATTGTTTCGTGATTATGCAGTCTTATGTGTGGTCTTAACTCAACAATAGCAAATATTCCTCATAACTTTGATGACTAATACATACTTGCTCCTGATGCTCACAACGGGATGCATATATTGTGTGTGGAATACATTTTAATCAATTAACTTTACTGTCATCAGTTTCAGTAATTCAAGTGAGGCGTTATCTGTTCTTCTACCACCACTGTTGAGAGTCCTTCTATCCGATTGTTAATTTTGTTCCCAGCATTCACCTATAGGTAACACTGATCCCTATCTCACAACCCACACCCGCGGTACTGACATTCACCCCAACACAACGCCCCGAGGGACGCCATCGCGTGAAGAGACCACCGAGCCCACCGAGCCATTGTTCCCCGGCTGCGTGAAACGGGAGTGAAGGCGGCTGTGTACACAGACTCGTGGTCGGGTGACATCGTGTCAACAGCGCCCTCGGGGCACCGTGCACACGCTCTCTGTGCCCTCAGGGCGGCGAGCTCTCACACACAGCGTTTTTAATGTGCCACGCTCTCTCCCCAGACCATGACTTGCTCTCTTAAGTACTATTCCATCACCACATCCTACATATTTTGTTCCACCTCTTCATTCTCAAACTGATCCCGAAATCATCATCATCATCATCATCCTCGTATACATATCTCCTTGTTTGGCGGTTCACATGACCATCAATTCTATCTCAGTTGTGCGCTGATGGTCCTCGCGCCAAACAAAACATTAAACCCACCTCCAGGAAACATATACAACCCGGGAGAACACCCGCGGAAAACCCCAAATCAACTAGAACCTACTGGCTTTATTGCATCTTCCAGGCACCACGTGGCATGGGCTTTTCCCATGAGCCAGGCGCGCGTATTTTGTTATGTGAAATACATTCTCAAGCAGGACCCTCGAGAAGTAAGTCCTGAGATTAATTTGAGGAGTTTAGAATAAATGAGAGTGGTGATGACAAACACGGAATCAGAGAAGAGCGCTGATATTGCTTCGACACACCGAGCCCACCGAGGCCGAGCCCCAGCCACGCGAAATTCCAACCATAGCCACCGCTCTCGCTAGGTCGCTCACCTCACATATATCCCCTTTACTCAACTCTATTCTCAACAATATATCTGATTTAACACGTAGGTGTATGCGGCCAATATTATGATTCATCGTAGATTTTGGGTTGGGTCGTGTCACGATCTGGCCAAGTTTGTGTCGTGATATCCTCCACCACCCGACATGGTCAAACATTTTCCGTTTTTGGATTTTATTTTGACTTCCAGTATCTTGTCCTGATGATGCTTGAAATAGTCTCGAGCGAGACGCCGCATCCAATTGATGTTTTAATTGTGGATCTTGTTTCCCAACTAACCGGTGAATTGACGCTTTCACCCTTGTACACGTGACAATGTAATCTCTTTGGCTGTGTCGGGGGGGGGGGAGCCTCTGGCGACACGAGTATCGCGAGATCATTAAGTGCCCTAACCCACAAGAGTCTACGAATCAGTCCAACGTGTACGGCCCACGAGGCTCGGCGTGCGCGCGCTCCTGGCGTCACCTGCGCGTTGAGGGCTCGCAGCCACGCGCCGCGCCACCCCTCGCCGCCGGCTCGCAGCCACGCGAGCAGCAGCTGCTCCACGCGGGGGCGGGGCGCCGTGCTGCCCTGGTGGGACGCGAGCAGCAGGGCCAGCGCCAAGGCGAGCAGCAGCAGCTGCGAGAGCTCCAGCAGCAGCAGGCTCCACGGTTCCATCTGCAGAGGGACGCAGGGCGGACACCGACAAGCCCGAGTTCTCACCCCAATTCTCCGCACATAGAGTCCAGGGGATTGAACAGAGGGAGGGCTCCAAGAGACCGATCAACATCCCTGTCCCGCACAACCCACAACTTTGCAACACCTCTGCAATCGTGCACCTTCTCACCCGAACCATGATCATCGCAACTCACACACCGCGGGTCAGCCCTACGTGTGGATCCCGGCCACGCACAAAGCCCCACCTGTAACCCCAATGCCCAGAAACGCAGTGATGCAGCTCCTGGGTGAGCAGTTACTCACAGGTGGTGAGCAAACACCGAGGTGCGGCACAGACATGAAGACACTAGAGGAGCACTGCAAGGAGGAGGGTGAATCACAGCTGCTGCTTGGCATCGCGAAGAGACTGTGCGCAGAGCTGAGCGATCATAATGATGATTGTCTTAACTCCTCCTTCCCTTTCAATCATCCTCCTCCTAACTCCTCCCCGTGACTCCTCCTCCCCATGACTCCAGGGTGGTTCCGGGGGGCCAGGGGACCGGCGGGTCCGGGATCGGGGGGAGGGGGGAGTCCGCGGTCGGTCCGGGGGTTCTGGGGTTGGTCCGTTGGAGGTCCAGTTTGGGTTCCTAACCACCAACTCACCTGCCCATTAACCTACTCACCCACTGAACTACTTACAGACTTACCTGCCTAGCCACTAACCTACTCACTCATTGACCCACTCACTCACCCACCCATCCACTCACCAAATCACTCACCCACTCACCACGTCTGTGTGGGTCTCTCTGTGTCTTAGTGAAAGTCATCGTCCCTACTCCTCGTTTAGTCCAATATCTGAACTGGACGTGCTGCATACGATAGTTTCAATTAAGACACCATCATCCATGGGAGAGGACGAGTTACCTACCTGCATTTGCACTTGTGGCTGTGGTAGATTTAAAATATAAACCCCTAACACATTTTGTACCTCTCACTTACCGAAGGTACATTTCCACTCGAGCCTTTGATACTATTGATCAGTGGAGTGAAAATCCGGTTTTATTTGTCCAGTATATAAAAAATGGCTCAAAATAAGACCCTAATATTTATAGGCCAATCTCTATTCTTTCAACAGTTACTAAAGTATTCGAAAAAAAAACTGCGATTTTCGAGAGGATTATATTATTACACTACCACAGCAACGATGATGTATTAAATGTTCTCTTCAGTAAGCCGGCTAAAGGCCACGACTACTATGCACTATTCCTCGACTTGTCAAAAGCCTTTGATACTGTTGGCCATGTTATTCTACTCAAAGGACTTGTTCAAGTAAAATGTTCAGACAGTACAATAAGATGTGTTAATATCTACCTTTCAGAAGAGGTACATAGTGATGATATCTCATCCGCAAATATTAAAAGAACAAAGGGGTTAGGGTTAAAGGTTATTGGTTGGGGTTTAGGTTTTAGGGTTCGGGGTTAGGATTATGGGTTAGGGATCAGGGTTCAGGGTTAGGGATAAGGGTTACGGGTTAGGGTTAGTGCTTAGGGGTTATGGGTTATGGTTATGAGTTAGGGTTAGGGGTTTAGGGTTGGAGTTAGGTTTGGGTTAGGGGTTTAGGGTTATGGGTTCGGGTTAGGGGTTAGGGTTAAGGGGTTAGGGTTAGAGGTTAGTGGTTAGGGTTAGGGGTTAGTGTTAGGGTTTGGTTATGGGTTAGGGTTGGGGTTAGAGGTTAGGGGTTTATGTTACGGTTAGGTTAGGTTAGGGTTGGGTTAAGGTTGGGTTGGGGTTAGGGGTTAGGGTTGGGTTAGGGTTGGAGTTAGAGGTTAGGGGTTAGGGATTAGGGATTATGGGGTTAGAGTTAGGGGTTAGGATTAGGGGTTAGGGATAGGGTTGGGTTAGGTGTTACGATTAAGGTTTAGGGTAAGGGTTTAGGGTTAGGGTAGTTTGGGTTAGGGGTTAGGTGTAGGGTCAGGGGTTAGAGGTTAGGGTTAGGGGGTAGGGTTAGGGGGTAGGGTTAGGGGGTAGGGTTAGGGGGTAGAGTTAGGGGGTAGGGTTAGGGCTTATAATTTAGGGGTTAGGGTTGGGGTTAGGGTAGTTAGGTTTAGGGGTTAGAAGTTAGGATTAGGGTTTAGGGTTAGTTAGGGTTAGGGGTTAGGGTGATGGTTTAGGTTTAGGGGTTAGGGTTTAAGGTTGGTGATTAGGGGTTATGGGGTTAGGGGTTAGGGTTAGGGGTTATGGTTGGTGTTGGGTTAGGGGATAGGATTAGGGGTTAGGGGTTAAGGTTAGGGGTTAGGGTTAGTTAGGGTAGGGTTAGGGGTTAGGAAGTTAGGGTTAGGGTCAGGGGTTAGGGTTAGGGTTAGGGGATAGGGTTAGGGTTTAGGGTTAGGGGTTAGGGTTAGAGTTAGGGGTTAGGGTTTAGGGCTAGGGTTGGGTTAGAATTAGGATTAGGGTTCGGGGTTGGGGTTATGGGTTAGGGTTGGGGGTAAGGATTAGCGTTAGGGGTTAGGGTTAGGGGTTAGGGTTAGGGGTCAGGGTTTAGAGCTAGGGTTGGGTTGAGGTTATGGTTAGGGGTTAAGGTTAGTATGCTATATATTTTCACGGCTTTATTTTTCAACAAAAAGTTAATTCCTCCGTTGTATTTAGCCTTTGTATGCTGCATATTATATTAAAAGTGGGAAATTTCACGATACATTTTCATAATTCCAAAAATAAATTGGCATACTTAACCTATGCTGTTTTTAGTAAAAATTTGCCCCATTTTCACAGCTTTAACTTTTTTAACTAAATGTGAATTCATCCATTACGTTGAACATAAGCATGCTATATATGAAAAAGTGGGACATGTCACTGTGAAATTTTCATTAAAAAAGCAAATCGGAATACCTATGCCGTTTATGGCCCAAATTGGGTTAGGGTTAGGGGTCAGGGTTAAGGTTAGGGTTTGGGTGAGGGGTTAAGATTAGGAGGTAAGGGGGTTATGTGTTAGGGTTAGGTTTAGGGGTTAGGGTTAAGGAAGTTAGGGTTATGGTAGTTAGGGTTAGGGGTTAGGGTAGTTAAGGTTATGGTAGTTAGAGTTAGGGTTAGAGGTTAGGGGTTGGGTTTAGGGTTAGGGGTTATGGTTAGGTTTAGGGTTGAAGTGAGGTTTAGGGTTAGGGTAGTTAGGGTTAGGGTTATGGTAGTTAGGGTTAGGGGTTAGGGTTTGGAGTTAGGGATAGGGGTTAGGGTTAGGGTTGGGTTATGGTAAGGGGTAAGGGTTAGGGGTTAGGGTTTGGAGTTAGGGATAGGGGTTAGGGTTAGGGTTAGGGTTGGGTTATGGTAAGGGGTTAGGGTATAGGGTTAGGGATAGGATTATGGCTCGATTATTCCGACTCACTGCTCTCTGGCACATCTGGCAAAAACATTGCCAAGCTGCAGTGAGTACAACATTCTTTGGCAGGCGTCATGACGGGTACTGCAAAATCCGACCATGTCTGTCCAGTGCTCACCGAACTGCATTGGCTTCCTGTTGTCGAACTCATACATTATGAGGTTGCACTCATTACAGACAAAGCACTTGCCACAAATGAATCACAATACTTTGCTGTCATCATCAAATAGGTTAAACCATCACGCAAACTCTGGTTATCCTCGCTGCAGCTTTTGGCTAGTCATCGAAAAGAGACGGTCGCTGCATTGCACGCTTTCAGATGCACTTCTGCATCCGTCTGGAATGTTTTTCCTTCCGATATCACTGGAGCTACAATTTTGTTTATTTATATTGAAAATAAATGTTCTTTAGAACTGCTTTTTGTGCTTAGTTTGTTTGACCTTTCCCCGCACCTCCGATGAGCTTGGTTGGATCTATACGGTGTGAAAGAAGTTCAACATACACACCAACATGGACACTTGCCAAATAACCTAACCAACATGGAAACTCGCTAAACAACTTAACCAGCATGGTGCTGTAGCGCCACCGTGTGGTCACGTGGTACCACTGCAGTGCCTGGCGCGGTGACAGCAGCAGTGTCACTGTGCGGCGTCTTCACGGCTTCATCGCCGCCAACCCGCTTGGGACTCACGCCAGGACGCAGCAGCAGCAGCGACTCACAACTGCGGGGAACACGCGGGGTGACGCCTGACAGCGGCAACTGCTGGCGAACTGTGTTGGCCTACACTGCACATATCCACCACATAGCAGACGTCACCACGAATTGAATGCTTGTGGTAGTAAATCTTGACTTGTGGTACTGCACTTGTCCACCAGAGGGCACACGTAACACGTCAAGCGCCGGGAAAAAAACTAAACTAAACTTTGCGGCCGATTTGCATTGCAATTCTTTATTTCTTCACGGATTTTCAAGTAACAAACTATTGCATTGACATCTCAAGCTGTCCTATACGTTTACACCGTTGAATATTGGTGAACATCGGTGCTAAAATAGTGAAACGCACTGCATTCCCAAACAGTGCGCTTCAAATCGGCAACAATCACAGCCATCATTGACTACAATGCAAAATGCCGCCCCGGTTCCACACGTCACACAAGCAAGTGGTGTATGCCCTTCGACTCTACTCGACAGAGTCGCGCCATATACAATTCAACTCATCTCGCTGAGACGCGTTTAAAGGCATATCAATTAGGGTTTGGGATTAGGGTTAGGAATTAGGGTTAGGGGTTAGGATTAGGGGTTCGGGTTAGGGTTATGGTTAGAGTGCGGGTTAGAGTTATGGTTAGCGGTTTAGGTTAGGGGTTAAGTTTAGGGTTAGGGGCTAGGGTTTAGGTTAAGGGATTAGGGTTATGGCTGAGGGTTAGGGTTGGGGTAGTTAGGATAAGGGCACCTATGCAGTTTTATGCCAAAATCATCCAAATTTTCATAGCAACATTTTCCAAAAAAGAGTGAATTCCTCCCTTTTGTTTAGCATTAGTATGTTATATATTGCATTAAAAGTGGGATATTTCACCATTAACATTTCATGTAAAAAATAAGCAAATCGGCATACTAACCTATGCCGTTTTTGGCCAAAATTGGCCAAACTTTTACAGCTTTCTTTTTCAACAAAAGTGCAATCCTCGGTGTTGTTTAGCCTTATATATCCTATATATTACGTAAAAAAGTTGGAAATTTCACCATGAAATTTTCAACTAAAAAAAAGAAAATCGGCATACTAACTTATGCCGTTTTTGGCCACAATTGGCCAAATTTTGACAGCTTTATTTTTGGACGAAAGTTAATTCCTCCATTATATTTGCCCTTAGTATGCTATGTGGTAGATTAAAAGGGGAAAATTTCACGATGAAATTTTTACGTCCCACAAAAATAAAATCGCCATGCTAACCTATGCCGTTTTTTTGCCACAATTGGCCAAATTTTTACAGCTTTATTTTGGGAAAAAAGTGAATTCATCCATTGTATTTACCCTTAATATGCTATGTATTAGATTAAAAGTGGAACATTTTGCGATTAAATGTTAACGTCCCAAAAAAGCCCCCGACATACTAACCTCTGCTGTTCATGGCCAAAATGAGCCAAATTCCCGTAGCTTTATTTTTCAACAACAAGTGCATTCCTCCATTGTATTTGCTGTAGTATTCTACATATTACGTACAAAATAAAACATTTCACGATACATTTTCAACTCACAGATAATCGGCACACCTTTTTTAGCCAAAAAGCAAATTGGCATACTAATCTATGCCGTTTTTGGACAAAATTGTGTTAGGGTGTGGGTGAAGGTTAGAGGTTAAGGTAAGAGGTTAGAGGAAGAGGTTAGGGGTTAGGGCAAGGGGTTTGGGTTAGGGGTTAGGGTGAATGTTAGGGGTTGGGGGTCGGGGTTAGGGTTTAGGGTTAGGGTCATTTAGGGTTAGGGCTTAGGGTTAGCGTTAGATTTTAGGGTTAGGGGTTAGGGTTAGAGGTTAGGGCTCGGGGATGAGGTTCAGGGCTTAGGGTTAGGGGTTAGGGGTTAGGGTTAGGGCTAGGGGATGAGGTTCAAGGTTTAGGGTTTAGGGTTAGGGTCATTTAGGGTTAGGGCTTAGGGTTAGCGTTAGATTTTAGGGTTAGGGGTTAGGGTTAGAGGTTAGGGCTCGGGGATGAGGTTCAGGGCTTAGGGTTAGGGGTTAGGGGTTAGGGTTAGGGCTAGGGGATGAGGTTCAAGGTTTAGGGTTAGGATTAGGGGTTAGGGTTAGGGCTAGGGGATGAGGTTCAGGGTTTAGGGTTTAGAGGTTAGGGGTTATGGTTAGGGTAGGATTTGGGGAGGATTAGGGTCAATGTTAGGTTTAGTGTTAGGGGTTAGGAGTTATGGTTATGGGTTCGGGTTAGCGGTAAGGGGAGGATTAGGGTAGGATTAGGGTCAATGTTAAGGTTAGTATTAGGGGTTAGTGTTAGTGTTTAGGTTTAGGTGTTAGGGTTAGGGGTTTTGGTTTAGACTTAGGCGTTAGGGTAAGTTAGGGTTTGGGTTAGGGTAAGGAGTTAGGGTTATGGGTTAGAAGGGGTTAAGGGTTAGGGGTAGGGGTTAGGGTTCGGTTTTAGGGTTAGGGTTAGGATTTAGGGATAGGGATAGCGTTAGGGCTCATTTATTCCGACTCAGTACTCTCCGACACATCTGGCAAAAACATGACCAAGCTGCAGCATGTACAACATCTTTGGGCAGGCGTCATGACGGGTACTGCAAAATATGACCATGTCTGTCCAGTGCTCACTGAACTGCATTGGCTTCCTGTTGCCGAACTCATACATGAAAAGGTTGCACGCATTACACACAAAGCGCTTGCCACAATTGAACCCCAATACCTTGCTGAAATCATCAAAGAGCATAAACCATCACGTAAAATCTGGTCTGTCTCGTAGCAGCTTTTGGCTATTCAGATGAATTTCTGCAGCTGTCTGAAATGTTCTTCCTTCTGATATTAGGTAGTCACTGAAGCTACGTATTTTTAAAATCCAGACTTCAACTAATTTTCGTTAGAACTGCTTTTTTGTGCTTAGTTTGTTGTCCTTACCCCGCACCTCCGAAGATAATGGTTGGCTATGTACGGTGTGAAAGAATTTCAAAAAAGACACGAACATAGACACTTGCTAAATAACCTAACCAACATGGACACTCGCTAAATAACCTAACCAACATGGACACTCACTAAATAACCTAACCAACATGGACACTCGCTAAATAACCTAACCATCATGGACACTCGCTAATTAACCTAACCAACATGGAAACTCGCTAAATAACCTAACCATCATGGACACTCGCTAAATAACCTAACCAACATGGACACTCGCTAAATAATCTAACCAACATGGACACTCGCTAAATAATCTAACCAACATGGACACTCGCTAAATAACCTAACCAACATGGACACTCACTAAATAACCTAACCAACATGGACACTCGCTAAATAACCTAACCAACATGGACACTCGCTAAATAACCTAACCAACATGGACACTCGCTAAATAACCTAACCAACATGGACACTCGTTAAATAACCTAACCATCATGGACACTCGCTAAATAACCTAACCAACATGGACACTCGCTAAATAACCTAACCAACATGGGCACTCGCTCAACAACTTAACCAACTAGGTACTGTAGCGCCACCGTGTGGTCACGTGGTACCACTGCAGTGCCTTGCGCGGAGACAGCAGCAGTGTCACTGTGCGGCGTCTTCACGGCTTCATCGCCGCCAACCCGCTTGGGACTAACGTCAGGACGCCGCAGCAGCAGCAGCGACTCACAACTACGGGGAACGCGCGGGGTGACGCCTGACAGCGGCAACTGCTGGCGAACTGTGTTGGCCTACACTGCACATGTCCACCACATAGCAGACTTCACCACGAATTGAATGCGTGTAGTAGTAAATCTTGACTTGTGGTACTGCACTTGTCCACAAGAGGGCACACGTAACACGTCAAGCGCCGGGAAAAAAAAAATAAACTCTGCGGCCGATTTGCATTGCAATTCTTTATTTCTTCACGGATTTTCAAGTAACAAACTATTGCATTGACATCCCAAGCTGTCCTATACGTTTACACCGTTGAATATTTGGTGAACATCGGTGCTGAAATAGTGAAACGCACTGCATTCCCAAACAGTGCGCTTCAAATCGGCAACAATCACACCCATCATTGACTTCAATGCAAAATGCCGCCCCGGTTCCACACGTCACACAACAAGCAAGTGGTGTGTGCCCTTCGACTCTACTCGACAGAGTCGCGCCATATACAATTCAACTCATCTCGCTGAGACGCGTTTAAAGGCATATCAATTGGGGTTTGAGATTAAGGTTAGGAATTAGGTTTAGGGTTAGGAGTTTGGATTAGGGGTTCGGGTGAGGGTTACGGGTTATGGTTAGGGTGCGGGTTAGAGTTATGGTCAGGGGTTTAGGTTAGGGTTAGGGGTTAAGTTTAGCGTTAGGGGCTAGGGTTTAGGTTTAGGGGTTATGGCTGACGGTTAGGGTTGGGCAGTTAGGATTAGGGCACCTATGCAGTTTTATGCCAAAATCATCAAAATTTTCATAGCTACATTTTCCAAGAAAAAGTTAATTCCTCCCTTTTGTTTAGCATTAGTATGTTATATATTGCATTAAAAGTTGGATATTTCACCTTGAACATTTCATGTAAAAAAGAAGCAAATCGGCATACTAACCTATGCCATTTTTGGACAATATTGGCCAAATTTTTACAGCTTTCTTTTTCAACAAAAGTGCAATCCTCGGAGTTGTTAGCCTTATATATCCTATATATTACGTAGAAAAGTTGGAAATTTCATCATGAAATTTTCAAGTAAAAAATAGAAAATCGGCATACTAACCTATGACGTTTTTGGCCACAATTGGCCAAATTTTGACAGCTTTATTTTTGGACGAAAGTTAATTCCTCCATTGTATTTACCCTTAGTATGCTATTTGGTAGATTAAAAGGGGAAAATTTCACGATGAAATTTTTACGTCCCACAAAAATAAAATCGCCATGCTGCACTGTCGATGTAATGAACGAGGGCGCAGCGAGCAGTAGAGGCCAGGTGGTGAACGAGAGTCGTGACAGGCGGCTAGAGGATGATTGATGGGAAGGCGCGTGCGGAGCGAGGCGTCACGTGGGGGGAGGTTGAGGGCGGGGCGGGGCGGGGCGGGGCGGGGCGGGGCGGGGCGGGGCGGGGCGGGGCGGGGCGGGGCGGGGCGGGGCGGGGCGGGGCGGGGCGGGGCGGGGCGGGGCGGGGCGGGGCGGGGCGGGGCGGGGCGGGGCGGGGCGGGGCGGGGCGGGGCGGGGCGGGGCGGGGCGGGGCGGGGCGGGGCGGGGCGGGGCGGGGCGGGGCGGGGCGGGGCGGGGCGGGGCGGGGATTCCCCACGCAGGGCGCCATCTCGGCTGGGCACCGCGTGGAGGACGCGTGGTTCTTGTGGCGTCGTTGAATTCGTCTTCAACTACCGATCACAGCTGCTCCATGTGGCTTAGCAGCTCCTCAAGGTGGATCACCAGCTCGACCATATGGCTTACCAGCTCGTCAAGGTGGATTCCCAGCTCCTCAAGGTGAGTTGCCAGCTCATTCAGTGGAATTTTTTTGTCAAACACAGTTACGAGGCCTGTCTTGTGTTTAGAGTTAGTAATAGCCTAGATTCGTAGACCGTCGCTTTTTTAAGTGTAACATTTAAGCTATTTAAGTGCAAAATCCTCTCATTGTTTTTCATTGTAATGAGGCGAGGAGGAGACTGTAACACGTTCCCAAGAGGGATGAAGTTTTAAATCGTGCGTCAACACGTGTTTAGATTGCGGCCTGCGTGGTGATTATCGGCAGCCTGTATGTAATTCAGGCGAGTCCGTGCTCTGAATATTGAGTTTTTGCGAGGTTTTTTCAAATATACTTTCCTACGATCGATTTCGTTTATTTTGTGTAATCTGACAGTGATTGTCAACTCCCCCCCCCCCCCCCGCAATCATTTCCCGAAATATATTTCAGAACAAACGTTAAGGTGCAAAGTTGACAATTTGTCAATACAAAAGAGGGTTGGGTTTGGGTTTGTTTAGGGTTAGCGGTTAAGGGTTAGGGTCAGGGGGGTTAGGGTTTAGGGATAGGGTTAGTATGATATATGTAGATTAAAAGTGGGACATTTCACGATGAAATGTTCAAGTAAATATTCAAATTGGCATACTAACCTATGCCGTTTTTAGCCAAAATAAGCCAAATTTCCACAGCTTTATTTTTCAACAAATTCAGTTGGGTCAGCCTTAGTATGCCATATGTTTAATTAAAAGTCAGAAATTTCACTATGCAATTTTCACGTCCATAAAAAATAAGCATGCTAAACTATGTCGTTTTAGCCAAAATTAGCTAAATTTTTACATCTTTATTTTTCAACAAAACGTTCATTCATCTTTTGTATTTAGCCGTAGTATGCTATATATTACACTAGCGGAAGTACCCGGCATTGCCCGGGTGAAAAAAATATTCCTTTACAACCTTACATTTATATACACAGATACGAAGGTATTGTCAAAGCCCGGTTGGCTGTTTGTACATTTCTCCACCAACAAATATATGAGGCTTGCACAAGCCCAAACATTTGTAGAAAGTGTGGGGTAAATAGTTTATGTAAAAGGTTTCTGAAAATTGTGGACCCCCCCATCCCGCTCAAAAAAAATATTTACCCCTCGTAGGTATATATACCTACACACCACTCACTAATCACCACTCACAACCGCCACTCACCCTCACCACTCACTCTCACCACTCACCCTCACAACAACCACTCACCCTCACCGCTAACCACTCACCCTCACCACCGACCCTCACCACTCGCCCTCACCACTCACCTTCACCAATCACCACTCACCCTCACTGCTCACCCTCACCACTCACTAATCACCACTCACCCCTCACTAATCACCACTCACAACCGCCACTCGCCCGCACCACTCACCCTGACCACTCACCCTCACCACTCACCCTCCCCACTCACTACTCACCACTCATCCTCACCAATCACACCCTCACCAATCACCACTCACCCTCACCACTCACTCTCACCACTCACGCTCACCACTCACTACTCACCCTCACCACTCACCCTCACCACTCACGCTCACCACTCACTATTCACCCTCACCACTCACCCTCACCACTCACCAGTCACGCTCACCACTCACCACTCACCCTCAACACTCACCCTCACCACCACCACTAACCCTATTCCCGTTTTAAAAACTTGCTTACGTGTCGCCAAGTACTGTATGCTTAACATTTCGAACAGACACACACATTCACTAATTTAGCTTTTCACATTTAACATACAAAACGTCAGCTTGTACTACTGTCATCATAGCAGATACCACCACCACAGTGATGGTGAGTGGTGAGGGTGAGCGGTGAGGGTGAGTGGTGAGGGTGAGTGATGAGAGTGAGGGTGAGTGGTGAGTGTGAGTGGTGAGGGTGAGTGGTGAGGAAGAGTGGTGAGTAGTGAGGATGATTGGGGAGGGTGATTGGTGAGTGGTGAGGGTGAGTGGTGAGGGTGAGTGGTGAGGGTGAGTGGTGAGCGTGAGTGGTGAGCGTGAGTGGTGAGGGAGAGGGGTGAGTGGTGTGGGTGAGTGGTGAGGGTGAGTGGTGAGGGTGAGTGGTGAGGGTGAGTGGTGAGTAGTGAGGATGATTGGCGAGGATGATTGGCGAGGGTGAGTGGTGAGCGCGAGTGTTGAGAGAGTGGTGAGGGAGAGTAGTGAGGGTGAGTGGTGAGGGTGAGTGAGTGATGGTGAGGGTGCGTGCTGAGGGAGAGGGGTGAGTGGTGAGGGTGAGTGGTGAGAGTGAGTAGTGGTGGTGAGGGTGAGTAGTGAGAGTGAGTGGTGAGGGTGAGTGGTGAGGGTGAGTGGTGAGTGAGTGGTGAGGGTGAGTGGTGAGAGTGAGTGGTTAGGGTGAGAGTGAGTGGTGGTGGTGAGGGTGAGTAGTGAGACTGGTGAGGGTGAGTGGTGAGGGTGAGTGGTGGTGGTGAGGGTGAGTGGTGGTGGTGGGGGTGAGTAGTGAGAGTGGTGAGGGTGAGTGGTGAGGGTGAGTGGTGGTGGCGAGGGTGAGTGGTGGTGAGGGAGAGTGGTGGTGGTGGTGAGGGTGAGTGTTGAGTGTGAGTGGTGAGGGTGAGTGGTGGTGGTGAGGATGATTGGTGAGGGTGAGTGTTGAGGGAGAGGGGTGAGTGGTGAGGAAGAGTGGTGAGGGAGAGTGGTGAGGGTGTATATATTTTTGCCTATGATGACAGCAGTACATGCTGACGTTTTGTATGTTAAATGTGAAAGCTAAATGTGTGAATGTGTGTGTCTGTTGGAAATGTTAAGCAAACTTGGCGACACGGAGTTTGTTAAAAAGGGAATAGGGCGATTCTAAAGTAATCTACAACCCTCGATTCATTCGCAACGATTCCAAAGAATCGCTTCTTGGCACGCTTGGGTTACAATTTGAATTACAGAGTTTTATTTTGATTGGTATGTTATGTTTAAAAGTTTTCAGAAGTTTTAAAATATATTTTTGCCCTTGGCAACGCCGGATATTTCCCGTTCGTTGCAGTTTATATCGACTCTATAACCAACTTATAGTAAACGGGAATCAGCCGATTCTACAACCTTCGATTCCTTTGCGCGATTCAGAGAATCAATTCTTGGCTCGGTCGGGTTTAAAATTTTAATTACACAGTTGTATTTTCATTGGTATGTTATGTTTTAAAGTTTTCAGAAGATTTTAAATGTATTTTTCCCCCGGGCAACGCTGGGTATATCGAGTTTATAGCACAAAGTCTTCGCCTAACACGTGTGGGGTGTCGAGGCCTAGTACCGTGCAGAGCCTCCGGCCTCGCCTAGATTGCCCACCCGGCCGAGGCTGGGTGCTGGGGCCGCTACCCCCCCCCCCCGCGCTGGAATAATACTGTCTAAGCGCTATAATTGTATTAGCTACCGACCCTATAATAGTAATTGCGCACATTGGGGTGGGGGGGAGTGAAGAGGACGTGAAACTTTGATGAATTTACCTCAGCGTCGCGTGTTAATGCGTGTGCATATTTTTAACGGGAATTAAAAATGGCGTCCACCCCGCAGCAACGGCGTTGCTGCCCGTTGCCAGGGGCAACCGCCTTCGCGCATGCGCATAGGCGTGCTTTGTCACGTGCCGGTCAACAAAAGTAAATAAATAAAGAGAAATCGCACTAAATCAATAATCGGACCAATTTAAAGTTTAGAGACTAAAAATCGGAAATGCCTATTCCCACCGCGGGGACGGGGGCGTGCCCACCGGCAAAATTTTATCTCGGCGAACCCCACGATCCGAGAGCCAAATCCCCCGCAAGCGAGCGTACGCAGACGGACAGACGGACGGACAGACAGACAAAAAATGAATTATATAGGTAAGATTAAAAGTGAGAAATTTTACGATTACATTTTCACGTCTCAAAAAGATGTCAGCATACTAACCTATGCAGTTTATTTGCCAAAATGAGCCAAATTTTCACATCTTTATTTTCCAATAAAAAGTTAATTCCTCCCTTTTGTTTAGCATTAGTATGCTATATATTACATTAAAAGTGAGACATTTCACGATCACATTTTCACGTCTCAAAAAGAAAATCAGCATACTAACTTATACAGTTTTTTTCCCAAAATGAGCCAAATTTCCATAGCTTTATTTTTTTACAAAAGTGCATTCCTCCATTGTGTTTGCTGTAGTATGCTACGTATTACGTACAAAATGTTAAATTTCACGATAACATTTTCACCTCAGGTATGCCGAGAAAATCATCATACCTTCTTTGGCCAAAAAGCAAATTGGCATACTAGCCTATGTCGTGTATGGACAAAATTGTGTAAGGGTTTGGGTGAGGGTTTGGATTAGGGTTAGGGTTTGGGTTAGGGGTTAGGATTTGGGTGAAGGTCAGGGTTAGTGGTTAGGGGTTAGGGCTAGGAGTTAGTGGTTGGGGGTTAGGGTTAAGGTAGTTAGGGCCAGGGTCGTGGTCAGGGGTTAGGGTCATGGTTGGATTATGGTTAGAGTTCAGGGTTAGGGTTAGTTGAGGGTTAGGCATTAGGGTTAGGGTCAGGTTCAGGGGGTTAGGGTTAAGGGTTAGTATGACAACTGCAGTGCCTCGGCACGGTAACAGCAGCAGTGGCACTGTGTGGTGTCTTCACGGCTTCATTGCAGCCAACCGTACTTCGGACAAACGCCAGGACGCCACATCACCAGCGACTCACAACTACGAATTGATTGCTTGTGATACTGCACTTGTCCACCAGAGGGGACACGTAACACGTCAAGCGCGGTAAAAATAATATTTAAAAAAACTTTTTTTTAAACACGCTTTTATGAAATGTACGAGTAATGGCAGAACTCCACGACTCCAGGAAGTGGCCCTGAAGCTTTCCAAAACGTAAGGGACCGTGGACAATTACAGCCAATGTCAGTTGACCGTGGACAATTAGACCCAAGCCAAAACATAACATATAAAAAATATTAAATTTCGATTTAAAGCTTTCGTGATTGCAGGGATTCATCTTCTTGGTTCTTTCGGTAAAGTCACGTAGAAGGGAAGTAATAAAATAATAAAAATAAACATAATAAAATAATTCTCACGACGTTTCGGCTACAACGCAAGCAGCCGTCTTCAGGTGAAGAATGAGACACTGCCAAGCTTGGAGCTTATATATAAGCTGGGTTGGAGGTGGAAGAAGAGCGCCGTGACAACATAATTTGCATATCAAGAGGAATTTAGCATATTCATGGGAAATGCGTATATATAAGCTCCAAGCTTATATACGCATTTACTACCTTTCTACATGACTTTACCGAAAGAACCAAGAAGATAAAAAATATTGTTTAAAAATATTTTAAAAAATATGATAGAATATAGTATTTGTCATTAGTTTGACATAAGTATAACAAGTTTGCAGTCGATACCACATTGGGTAGTGGGTTAAAATTGAGTTAGAAGATTTGAGGATACAACGACGATAACAACAACAGATAGAGTGAGTTAAAAGAAAGCGTGTAAAAACGAAACTATCCGGCCGATTTGCACTGCAATGCTTTATTTCTTTACGGATTTTCAAATAACAAACTACTGCATTGACATCCCAAGCTGTCCCATACATTTAGACCATTGAATATTTGGTGAACATCGGTGCTGAAATAATGAAACGCACTGCATTCTCAAACAGTGCCCTTCAAATCGGCAACAATCACACCCATCATCGACTTCAATGCAAAATGCCGCCCCGGTTCCACAAGTCACACAAGCAAGTGGCGTGTGCCCTTTGACTCTACTCGACAGAGTCGCGCCATATACGATTCAACTCATCTCGCTGAGACGCGTTTAAAGGCATATTTGAGGCATCTCACTTGCAACCCTAAGAAGTCCTAAATCCAAAGCAGGAGTCTCAATTCCAAATCTCGGAGTTCCGATTCTTCATGCGGGAATGTGAACACCAAGGAAGTGGTTGTGGGGCTCCCGGAAATGGAATAGGGACTCCCAAAATAATCCATATACAGTACCCTGTTAGCCTAGTTAGGGTTATGGTAAACGGTTAGGGGTCAATGAGAAGTGAATTCCTCCATTGAATTTTGTCTTACAATGCTGTATATACAATAAAAACTGGGCAATTTAACATGTATATTTTTTGCGTGAAAAAATCGACATAGCAGTCAAATACACTAAACGCATGTGGAGGGAAAAAGCCACACGACCGTGGGGAGAACATGCAAACTACAAACATACAGCAGGTGTGAGGGACGGGGTTCAACTTACGACTTCCTGTATACCAGGCAATGTAGTTACATTCTTGCCACTGTGAATTCCTCCATTGACGTTAGTCTCACTACGTGATGGATGAAACAAAAACTGTAAAATTAAAGGTACTACGTGGTTTTTTGCAAAAAAATAGCCACATTTTTGACTTGTAATTTTTAAATTAGAAGCTCATTCCTCTAATGCCTTTAGTCATACTATGCTATATATGAAATGAAATTTGGTGATTATACAAATATATTTTTTCTCGAGAAAAAAATCGACAATTTAATTAGGGATAGGTTTAGCTTTAGGGGTTATGAAGGTGCAAAGTTGACCATTCTTCAATGCAATTTCCCATTGAAAAAAGTCTTTAATTGTTGCAAAACATTTCTAAAAAGCCCTTATTTTGCTTGTCAATAGCACTGCAACCAAAAGACACAGATACCCAGTTGTATTTCCTGATTGCAGAATATGTAGGCTACAAATTGTCCAGAGGTTTGACAAAAAACATTTCCAAAGTATTTGCAATTTCTGCGCCCCAGAATTGTACGAAAAACATACTTAAGCATGCGTTGTGTCGACTGAGGCACGCACACACACCGTTGTAGGAGGCATTGCATTTATGAAACAATTCAATGTACACCGGCTTCTGTTGGTAAGTGTGGCTAACTTGTTGTAGGCTGCTCACTATGTTGCGTGTCTGTTCCCTCTCTTGATCCCCGAACGAGCCCCGAATCCCCCTCGCGCTCCCCCTTCATCCCTTTGCCCCGGCCCCGCCCCTTGCTGTATCAAGGACGGCACCCCCGCTTCCGGCCACGTGTCCTTAACTCCTCCAATCGGATTCCAAGCTCGTTCATGTGCATTACCAGCTCGTTCATGTGGATTACCAGCTCGTTCATGTGCATTACCAGCTCGTTCATGTGGATTACCAGCTTGACCATGTGAATTACCAGCTCGTTCATGTGGATTACCAGCTCGTCCATGTGGATTACCAGCTCGTTCATGTGGATTACCAGCTCGTTCATGTGAATTACCAGCTCGTTCATGTGGATTACCAGCTCGTTCATGTGGATTACCAGCTCGTCCATGTGGATTACCAGCTCGTTCATGTGGATTACCAGCTCGTTCATGTGAATTACCAGCTCGTGTTGTGGATTACCAGCTCGTCCATGTGGATTACCAGCTCGTGTTGTGGATTACCAGCTCGTTCATGTGAATTACCAGCTCGTGTTGTGGATTACCAGCTCGTTCATGTGAATTACCAGCTCGTGTTGTGGATTACCAGCTCGTTCATGTGAATTACCAGCTCGTGTTGTGGATTACCAGCTCGTTCATGTAGATTACCAGCTCGTCCATGTGGATTACCAGCTCGTTCATGTGGATTACCAGCTCGTTCATGTGCATTACCAGCTCGACCATGTGGATTACCAGCTCGACCATGTGGATTACCAGCTCGACCATGTGGATTACCAGCTCGACCATGTGGATTACCAGCTCGTTCATGTGGATTACCAGCTCGACCATGTGGATTACCAGCTCGACCATGTGGATTACCAGCTCGTGTTGTGGATTACCAGCTCGTGTTGTGGATTACCAGCTCGACCATGTGGATCACCAGCTCGACCATGTGGATTACCAGCTCGTCAAGGTGGATTCCCAGCTCCTCAAGGTGAGTTACCAGCTCATTCGGTGGAATGTTTTGTCAACACAAATTGACGAGGCCTGTCTTGTGTTTAGAGTTAGTCATAGCTAGACTCGTAGACCTTTGCTTTTTTAAGCGAAATATTTAAGCTATTTTAAGCGCAAAATCCTCAGATTGTTTTTCATTGTAGTGAGGCAAGGAAGAGGCTGTAACACATCCCCAACAGGGATGAAGTTTAACATCCTGCATCAACACGTGTTTAGATTGCAGCCTGCGTGGTGATTATCGGCAGCCTATGCGTAATTTAGACCATGCCCGTTGAATATAGATTTTTTGCGAGGGTTTAAAAAAAATATACTTCCCTACGATCGTTTTGTTCATTTTGTGTAATCTGACAGTGATTGTTAACCTTATAACCCCCCCTCCAAATTTTTTTTTCCCGAAATGTATTTCAGAATAAATGTTAAGGTTCATTGTTGACAATTTGTCAATACAATTTCCCTTAGGAAAAGTCAAACCTGAAGCAAAATATTATTAAAAACCTTTATTTTGCTTGTCAATAACACTGCAACCAAGAGACAGCATTAGTTTTTACATTTCCTGACTGCACCATTTGTAGGCTACAAATTGTCCGGAGGGTTTGATGAAAAATATTTCCACCGTGAAATTAGTGGCCAAAAGCATTTTCAATTTCTACATCCAAGAATTGTACTAAAAACATAGGTAAATATAGGATAGCACGAGGGGAGATTTATTTATATTCCAAAATCCCTTCAATAAAGTATAGCAACTGAATTTTAACAATAATTGTGGCATGCAAGCCAGATATTCAATTAAATCAAAGCTATAGGGCTGAGGTGGTTATATGAGCATTACAGATTAGGGTCAGGGCTATACAAGTCACATGTTGCCCTCTTGTGGACAAATGCACAACTACAGTAAATAGAGAAATGTTTGGGTTATATCGCGTAAAGATTAATGTTGAACCCGTCACCACCCGACACAGCCAATTATAAAGGTTTCTCACTTAAACAAAACATGGCAATTAGTTACAAGTACAGCACACCGGTGTGTTGCTGTCAATGTTGTGGGTACTCTCCAACACAGCCACACGCATGGTGGCCACCACGCGGTGGCACTGCCCCCGTGTGGTGGCACGCAGTTGTATCACGTGGTGGCCACACGGTGGCGCTACAGTTGTATCACGTGGTGGCCACACGGGGGCGCTGCAGTTGTATCACGTGGTGGCCACACGGGGGCGCTGCAGTTGTATCACGTGGTGGCCACACGGGGGCGCTGGAGTTGTATCACGTGGTGGCCACACGGTGGCGCTGCAGTTGTATCACG